>NC_066845.1:6807806-8050306 GCF_001640805.2 Lates calcarifer
CTGAAGTAGCTCTTTATTTCTGTCCAACCAATAAGCTAGGCCTCGCAGCCTGCTAAGGGCTAAGCCCTATATGGCCTGACAATGTGCTCCATGTGTGTCTCAATGTATATGTGTGTATAAACATTTGTGTGTAGGAGTCCATCCTCTTACTCTGTCTCAGCTCTCTTTTAGTGACAGTAAAGACAACTGGCCCCAATTTGGCCTCAGCCGTCCCCACTGACCTCAGCTCATAAAAATCCACAACATAACGCCATGACACTAATTGGATGCCCCCCACCCCCCCAACTGCCAAATGGCGCAGCCCAGAGCCTCAGGGGTCAGAGTTTACACTGCCAGCACCTCTCTCTACCAGAAATGGCCAGTTTATATGTGCATGTGTGTCTATGTCAGCATGCATACCTGTAATCCCACCGCCCTCAGTTCCAGACTTAGGCCCCTTTGACCCCCTCACTCGCCCCCCTCCACACCTCAGTCTGGCCTTCGCTTTTTCACTCTCACTTCCTGTTGAACACATGTAGGCTCTTCCAGAAGTCTTTGCAGTTTTCCTCCTTCTGTCCACCACGTTACATCAGCTGCTTGCATGAAATAGGTTGTTCTGTTTGTTTTTTTGTTTTGTTTTCTCCCAATGTCACATTGGCAGTAGTGGAGAGAATCATAGCTGGCAACTATTTTATTCATTTTTAAATGTTTTTTTTGTTTGTTTTTGTTTTCAACCGTTCAATTGCGATATTTATATTTTTGTAATATAAAACATGTTGTTTTTTTCTTTCATTATTGTTGTGATGCCAGTGGATAACAAATGCAGGGATTTTTATGTCTATTGAAAAAAAAACACTATTACAGTTTAATGTTTTTACATTAATGGAGTTTGATCTGTATAAAGTGCTTACTAATGTTAAATAGGAAAAAAGAGTATATAACATTTTACACTACAGGTCTCATCATAGCTCTTAGAGGATTTTAAAAGGAAAAAAAAAATCAGTGGTTCTTCCATCCATTCTGCCATTTTGGTCTCGGTTGGCGTGGATGTATGCTGTTTTCAGTTACAAAGATAAATGTATGCCATATAATTTATTTATATGAAAATTTATTTTTTGTAGTGTACATAGTAGTTGTCAAGGTATTTGACAGAAGTATATTTTTAAAGAGTTTATATGTAATGATATACCATAACAGAAAAAAAAAACCTTAAGGTGCACACTTTCATTGCTAACTGTCTTGTGAGACAACATCAACACCTCCCCTTCAGTATTATGTTCCGATCCTTGGAGAGAGACAGCTGTTTCTATGGTTTGTCAAAGGCTAGCCATGAAAGTAGAAAATTGTACTAGCTCTCTAAATATTAATGTTCAAACACTGATAGAATTCTAACAAATAAAAAATATTATAACTTATTTGTCTCTTTGTTCATAACTTTAATAAATGGAAACTTAAAAAGATCGCCATGGTCCGACTCTGATTTAATTGTTTCAAAAGGGTTTCGTGCTTAAAGGAACAGTTTGACATTTTGAGAAAATGTTTGCTAATTTGTTTTCTTGCCAGAGAGTTAGTTAAGAAGATTGATACTCTGATGCCTAAATGGTAAATAGGAAGCTACAGTGCATTCAATACATGGTTAGCTTTTCTTACAAAGACTGGAAATACGGGGAACACCTAGCCTTTATTTCTTGTCTGTTAGTTTGCCTTTTGGATTAAGCAACCCACATGTAAGTTGTTGATTTGATAGCTTCAGAGGTGCTGGTAGGGTGATATTGTTACCTCTGGTCAGAGCCAGGCTAGCAGTTTCCCCGTGTTTCCAGTCTTTGTGCTAAGCTAAACTAACTAGCTGCTGCCCATTGCATCCTATGGACCATACTATTTTCTCATCTGACCCAAAATATTAAATTGCTCCTTTAATCTCTCTTTTAAAATTCCACATACTACTACGCACATTTTTTTTTACCATCTTAAATTAATAGCTAATGACATAAATTTAGAAATTTATACTTTTCTTGACAGAGGGGCACCACAGACATCACCTCCATACAAGTCAAAACATTTCTAGTATTCCCTATTAAGCGTAGCTACAGGTAAATACAACTTCCCTCCCTCCCTCTCCCGTCCCACCTCCCCCGTCCCTCCCTCCCCTCCATCGTGTCCTGTGGCGTAAAACTCTTGACATCTGGTCTGGAGCCCTGCAGCCCTCCCCAACAGCCCACCCAGCTCCGCCCCTGCACCCCCCACCTCCTCTCCCTGTTCTGTATGATTTGATTGACAGCTTTATAGACTGCAAGGAAATTGGTTGTAGTTACAATACAGCTGGCCTGTTCAGAGTAATGAAAAAGGGCATGTGGCCTTGAGCTTGCCGCACTGTTGGTGAGAGAGAGAGAGGGAGAGTGCCTTGTCAACTGTATGGGTGGCAACTACTTATTCTTATATTCAAGTGTTGTAAGAGGAACTTTTAGGCTGAGAATGGAGGAAACTTAAAACTGAAGCACCTTACGTATTACCGCACATTTTTTGCAACGTAGACGAACACTATGTTTTACAAATATCCAGCTGGGTCCTTTCTGTTGTTCCTACCAACAAATGAGAGGATCAGTTTTCTTGAGCCATAGTCCCAACCTGAACCTCAAGGAAGCTGAGGAACTCACTGACCTTGGATCAGTGGTTAGACGCAGGCAGTAGGCATGTCATTATCTTTTAAAGCCAATAAAGGCGCACTACTCTGCTGCACGCTGTCCAACCAGTGCAAAGAGGCAGGCTGACATCTTACAAATGACAGGGTGTGTTTGGAAAGCTGGGTGGCAGGGTGTTGTGTGTCATGTTTTGAACTTTGCTAACTGGCATTGACATTTTTAGCCTGTTGCTTGATGAAAACACAGAGCAAAGGTAGAGAGTGATGCAGATGTTGCCCACGCAGATCATAAAGTGGCAGTTAAAGCAAATTTAGGCTGTGGAATTTCAAGAATGAGTCATTGTGGTTTTATTCAACAATCTCTATGTGCATAAAGATTCTTTAAAAAGCTGTTTTCTGGTGTTAAAATAAGTTTCAAGCACTTATGTGCTCACAAAAATGAAAATTCAACATCTGTTGATTTATCTTAAAATGTTCATCCAGTGCATTTTGTGAAAAACTGCTGAAAGGTGAAATATCTGTGACCGGCCACCACATGGTTGTTTGTAGGTGACATGGTTCATTGAGTTCTAATGTTGTTAAGGTCTCTTTCAACAGCACTCCCCTCATCTGCTGGAGGACCCCCAGGTCACCAAACCAACGCAACCCCCTCCTCTGGCCCTGCCTTACCCTTTAGCCCCCCCACCTCTAGCCTTCTCACAAATACATACATGCACCCATGCACACACACTCAGAGGTGGAATTGCACATATTGTGAAGAGTGCTCTGGGTAGTTAATGAATGAGTGTTTCCTGTACCTGTCCTCTCAGCCAACAGAAAGGGGGTCAGGGGGAGAGAAAGACAGAGGAAGGACGAAAGAGGAAAAGAGAGGAGGCAATTAAGTTCCTTCTCTCCTGGACTAATGGACTGTTCAGCCGTGGCTCTCTGCCCAGACTGGGTGACAATGGAGCGGATACGTACTATTCAACAAAGCTTTTTTTTTCATCTCTATTTTACTTTTCATTCCATTCACTTCTTATCTGTAACTTACACATGTGAAGGGAATTATACAAAGAGAATTATTGATTTTTCTGTTCCAGTCCTTCTTTTCCATCCATCTGCCTCCCTATGACTGCTTATTTCCATCCTTCAATTGTGCCCTGAAAGGCTTATCCATCATCACCTGCCGGCAAAACGAAACCCTCTAAGTGTATACTCTTGTCTACATGAGCGATTGCTCTGTTGACATGACTGCATGGGACACACACATACATACACACACTCTTACAAGATCCAGAGCCAGATTTACACATTCTTTATGGAAAAAAACAGAGTTTAAGAATAAATCTGCAGGAAGCATCACAGGGCGTGTTGATACGATTTCAGATCCAGCTGAATGAGGTTTTACCTTTGAGGCCTCACAGACACCTTGAAAACCATTTAACTTTGGATTCGTGTTTGCTCCTGTGTGTCTGTGTGTGTGAAAGAGCTGTTTGCCAGATTGACATCAAAAACTGCTGCAGGTTTTAAAAATGTCAGACTTGAGTGACAGCAAATGAATGCAAAATGAATACAAACTGTACATCTCGTATTGTAAGTATTAGCCTGATCATACCTATTATGACTTTACATAAGAGGACTTAACATTAATTTAACATTAACTACAAGTCATTATTCTTGTAGTGCTTGCTTCACTGGACTTTTAAAAATTGTTTCAGTAGAGTATATTTGTTTTCTCTAAGACATATGCACATTTCTTATAATTACAGCTAAATTTTACTGTTGTAAAACAATATCACTCTCTTTAATGATTATCACGTGAGCTTAAAAGAAAATTTCAACATTCTGAGAAGCACACTTACAGGTTTCTTGCAGAGATGTGGATGAAAATACCCATACTACTCTCATATCTGAACTATGCTAAATATAAAGCTAGAACCAAGAGACCATTAGCTTAGCTTAGCATAAAGACCGGAAGTAAGGGAAATAACTAGCCTGGGTCTGTCCAATGATAACAAAAGCTGCCTTTGAAAATTTGACTATGGCTACAGCTTCCTGTTTTTATATCTTTGTGTACAGATTAACTGCCAGGAGACAAATGTCTTAGCATAAAGGCTGGAAGCAATTGGAAATTACACTTTATCTTGCCATTTTCATCGTTATGTTTATGTATGGATGAAATAAATAATGTGTTAAATAGTAAAATAGGTGCTGGTATAATTTATTTTATTTTGTACAGAGCCAAGTTAGCTGTTTCAGCCCTGCTTCCAGTCTTCATTCTATGTTAAGCTAATCAGCTGCTGGCTATAGTTTTATATTTATGTACGGCACTGAAGATGACAAACATCTCTCTGCAAATGAATGAGTTTATTTCCCAAGATGTCAAACTATTCCTTTCCCGACAGAATCTTTAGAGGCACAAAAACTATGATAACATGTGACACATTTCTACGACTACAAAATTCCATAACAAAGCATATTTCTCTTCTATTCTATTCTGTTCTATTCTGTCAGCAGTCTCAAGGTGGGTGGTTTTGGGCGGGTCTTGGTGCTAGTGTTCAGTTCCACCCAGGGACCTGTTTGACTTGGCTGGCTGTTTTATCTCCCGCAGAGGGAGTGCGTTCTTCCTACAAGACGCATCCAGAAGAATGTGAGGTCCAAGTCCCCAGTGGCCAGACTTACATAAGCTTAGCGTTATAGAGCAGCTCTGCAAGCTGCAGTGGTGAATAACAAGAAAATAGTCCTTATGAGAGCGATGTGAGAAATTTCCTTTGCAGCTGGCGTGCTGAAGAGAGTAATGATGCACAGTTATCAGGATGTGAGTTGTAAGTGTATATCTGTGCTGGGTTTGCCAGGGTTGCAAAAAGGACTCCAGCATCTGTCTTGTCTTTCTTTCTCTTTCTCTTAATCTCTTTTAGTCTGTTTGTCTGAGAGTGATTAATGTTGGAGTTCAGCTTTCTGAAATCAGATGTCTGATCAGAGAAAATGAGAGCATTAAGTGGATGGATTGTGAAAGAACAGATCACTGGGGAGGAGGTGTTTAGAGAAAGTTATCAAATGTGGAACTGGAAGTTGCCTTTGACATACAGTCCCGATTAAAATATCTCAACAACTGTTGGAATATCCATGAAGTTTTGTACAGGCGTTCACGGTCTCCAGAGGTTGAACCCCACTAACTTTGGTGATCCCATGATTTTTCCTGTAGTGCCACCAGAAGGTCAGTGGAGGTAAAGACATTCATGGTTTCCAGATGATGTATCCCACTGACCTCCAACTTCTCCTCTAGTGCCACTGTGAGATGTCTTGATTGCTGTGGGTTAGATAGATTGCCATGACATTTGGTGCACACATTCAGCGACTCAGCTGTACTTTGTGTTTAGAGCTACACGCTAAGCTAGGACAATGAACATGGTAAGCATTATACTTGTTACATCAGCATATTAGTATGCTGAGCTTGGTGTTAAGCTCAGCCTCCTAGAGCCGCCAGCATGGCTGTATACTCAGACTCAGACTTGTTCTCTAACTGAACACTAATTTTATACTTATGTTAGCGTTTCAAAATGGATATATAACATGTTGAATCAGAACTATTTTTTTTTCATGGACAAGCATTCTTTCATTCATGCATGACATGAGTGACTGTATTTTCTTACACACTACTACAGCTCTCCAGGAATCCTACGAGAGAAAGAGGGAGAGAAGAGGAGCGAGGGAGACACAGCAGTGTGGAGGCCCAAGACAGTAAGGGAACCACATCCAATTCTTAGAAACAGCTGACATGATTCACTGTGCATTCAGCAGCATTCAAAGGCTTCTGCTGCAAGAGAGGTCCATCTACGGAGCCAAAGATTGTATCTCTCTCATAGCAGTAAAAAGCTCAAGAGATTTGCCAAGATTATTATTACTGTTGGCTGTTGTTGCTGCATTCAGACAACACGCTAAACGAAATGCTGATGTGCAGTCTTTTGTAGTATTTTTCTCCAACTTTCACAGCGTCATATTTCTTCTGCGCCGTGTGGATTCAGACCACCCCACTCAGGCTTGAGATCTAAGGCCTGAAACAAGTAGGTTAATTTTGATATAGTTAGAAAAAAGGAACTGCACTACACCAAGGGTGAATAGAAAGAGAAAGTGAATGAGAGAGAGTAAAGTAAAAGGTGTAATCAAGTCATAGAAAAGGGGCAGAAAAAAAGATTGGGAGTAGAGACAGATGGAAAATGCAGGGAGGAGGAGAGTGAAAGGGGGGTTGGAGGATGGTTGATGGTGGATGGGAGTAGCCGTATGAGAGTAATTATAATGACTGATGTTGTTTACTCCCATTTCCCCTCGCATCATTTATTCTGTGGAGGTGGAAAACCCACCCACTCTTTCTTTGCGTTGCAGACGAGTGCTATGGAGTGGTGCCAAGCCATGTCATAATCTCGCCTCTTCCGCTAATACTGGAAGCACTTATCCTGCCCTCGGTTTCCCTCTTTCCACCCTCCTTCGCCCATATTCTGCTTCAGTCGAACATCTCTCCTGTTGTCTTTCTCTTCACTTTCCATTTGCCTTTGTCTCTATCCATCTCCCGCTCAGCTCCCTCTTTCCGTTCTTTTGTTTTCATTACTGCTGTGTTGACACGGCCGTGTGTGACTGCCGTGATTGGGCTGAGCACATGTAAGATGTTAGCATGATGTACGGCCGTTTACACTGAGGATGACAAACTGAGGTTGGATGCTGTCATCCTTTCTTCCTTTTGTTTAATGTAGTCCTGGTGGCATGCACGCACGCACACACACACACACACCAGATGAACATCCACCACCCACCCCTTTGTTTAAACTATGCTGTTTGTCTTTGCCAGAAAACATGCAACAATGTATGGAAACAGATGCGTCATCTTAAGATGCAGAGGGGGGCAGAGGGGGGAAAGAGGGAGACAGAATAAAACTCACAACTAAATATTTTCATCTGTGTCTGGGTTCTGTGTTGAGGGAATACGCAATTCTAAAAAGCCAAACAAAACTGGAGCATATGATTTCACATGTCTCTAACACTTTGTACTAGGAGGGATGGTTTTAAACTGTGGGTCATAAAGGAAATAATAGTGGTACAAATTACTAAAAGTACAGTAAAGTTGAGGAGGGTCTTTCCTTGGTGATGATGGTAAACACTTTGGAATTTGCTAATGATCTGGCCATTCACAAAGAAGAGAGGCAAAGAGAGTCAAGAGGAGAGGAGAGGAGAGATTTTTTTTTTTCTTCCATCTGTGCTTATTGATTCTGGCACCATGACAGATGCCTAATGAGGAACAGGGCTGGAGGAGGACTCTGAGGACCCCAGAGGGAGGCTCAGTCTGAATCAACACACAGACACATACATAGAAAATATACATACAGATATGAATACACATACACACACACACATTCATCCCTGATGTGAATGTGCAGAGATGAACTTATACAGTACTCACAGACACAGAGAGAACGATAAAGTAGATGTCACCGATATTCACTAACTCTGACCTCCACTGTCTGACAGGAGCTCTTTAAAGTTCTTTTTTTTTTCTCTCTTAATGAGGATTCAAGATTCAGTACTTTGTGGCTATATAAGCTTGGTTATTGGGAACTAAAGTTTTCTGAACTCACTTGGACAAAAAGAATAAAGAAAATTGACATGGAGATAAAAATCAACTGCAGAATATACAGTTAAGCAGGTAAGAAAAAAGAGTCAAATCCAGCACATACTGTAAAATAACTGGAAGAAAAAAAAGTTCCTGTATGATTGATCACACTGGAGTAGCTGTGAAGTCATTTATGAAATGTATTTTAACTTCATACAGCGAGGGGACTGTAATTGAGGGCTGTTGAAATGGAGATGTAGAGAAAACAAAGAAATTATTGCAGTAAAGTAAGAAAAGCTCACTGAGATTTAATATTTCTTAATTAGAGTCATTCCCAGATTAGGTCCTAAAGAGTACAACACTGATGCACACACAGAGACACACACACACAAAAACACACACACACACACACACAAAAATATCTGAAACAGTTAAAACAAACAGGAGGGCTATGAGTTATTTTCTTTCATATTTCTATGTGTGTCATTTATTTACTCAAAGTATGAGGTGTGCCTGTTTCGCCACTGATGAATACTGCAAACTTGAGGGTCTTCAAACCGACCCACACACACTTACACTCCCACACATGCACACACTCAAACTTGAACAGAGACGTGATTGGAGTGGAAGCTGTCAGAGAGGGATTTTAGAGCAGGAAGTGTGTAATTATCATGGACAGAGGGGCAGATAGATGGATGTGTGTGTGTTTAACACTCCCACTCAATTTCCCTGCAATCTACTGGACTAATAGAAAGCAGGTGTGTGTGTGTGTGTGTGTGTGTGTGTGTGTGTGTGTGTGTGTGTGTGTGTTTCTGTGCGAATTGTGATTGTATGAATGCACGAATATAAGTGTGGTATGTCACGGTAAAAGCAGACACACAGCTTTGGTATCATGTTGTTGAATTTAGACAACGACTGAGTGACAGGGACAAAGTTGGGGGCCAACTCACAGCCATTTTCAGGTCAAGTGGAGTCCTGGAAGATCCAATACAACTGGAGGTGATTTTAGCTTTTTGCTCTTATATTCATTAAACTATTAGTCTGACTGAGAGTAATAATTTATACAAGAAAGCGGACAAGACCAAACATTTTTGTCCTGTGGTGTTATCATTCTTGAGAGTGACTGATTAACTAGGTCACAGAGGGTTAATATGTTTTTTAAGATTTGTTCAACAGTCAATAAGAGATTGCACCTTTGCTAATATAATTTAGAATACTACATCTATGCTTAAAAGACAGATTTGTTTATGTATGCTGATTTTTTAAATGGATTTGAAAGCGAAAGGAATGATCAGAGGTTAGACGTGACTGCTCCTTTCACTGATGATGATTTTTTTTTTTTTTTTTTAACTGACTGATTGCAGATTTAGAGTTTCAGCTGGTTCTCTTCTTACTGGTTGATTACCAGGCTGTAGCAGGCATCTGTAATCACAGGGGCTACCAGATTAACCTGTGAAGCACACACACACACACACACACACAGCCATTAGCAGTTGGAAAGCAAAGCACAGATTGATTAGTAAGTAAGATAAAGAAGAAGAAAGACATAAATACTTGTAAGATCATGTGTACCTAAAAGTATTCATAACTATGAATGTGCACTTCTCTGTATATACAGTATGTGTGTGTGAGCATGCATGTGTGCATGATAGTGTGTACAGGCTTATGCATGCTGTGCTGTTTCACATTGGTCACAGAACCTCTCTCCCTTTCTCAGCCAATCCCCAGCTTCCTCTCTAAGCAATAAAGAAGCATGCTTTAAAAATGCCTGGAATTGCCATAAAGAGTGTGTCCTTGTGACTACATGTGTACACATAAAAGAGAAAGTAGGATACAGTAAATATGCGTTCATGTTATTGCAAAGTTGTTTGGCCCCCTGTGTTTTACCTGATCAGAGAGATGTAAAAAGAGGTTATGTGAGGTAAGATCTGTTCCTCTGGGCAGGATTTAACACACATCTTCTGTGACCGTTCACACCAGACATTATAAGGCAATAGAAGCTGGTCTCACTTCCTTTTAAGCCTCCTCTGTGTTAGAAATTTTTATTTTCGGCTTTCATAGATTTTTGTGTCATTTTGGTTGTACACGATGGACTCTGAAAACTAGAATGTTTTTAAAGTATTTTTTCCATCTGAAAAAAAAGAGAGTATAACCTCAATTTAAGGGGACACAAGAGTATCTTGTTGCTATTTATGCAGTTTGGTACTGCACATGTGATATTTTTCCGTAAACTGGAATCTGGATTCTCACTGATGAGGATTTAATTGAGAGCGTTTAACACTCATCAAAATGCTGGAAATCCACAAAGAGGAGACAGTGGCATGACATGAGGAAAACAAGACTGGATTTTTACCTCTGCAGCCTTACCCACACTATGTCACCCTGCTCACTTATCAGCAAATAAACTGATGGAAATGCCAGAAAAGAGAAAGTGAATAAGAGTGATACAGCATACACAGAGTTTAGATGTTGTTGTTGTGTGTGGTTAACGTCTTTAAAATTTACTTGTTTCCTGACAACTGTTCAGTGTCGAATCTAAACTGACATTAAGTGCTGTCCAACCTAACCATTGACCTAGATGAACACGCAAAAAAGCACACTCAAGTAAAACCACCACCACCACACACACACACACGCATAGTTAGAGACACACGCAGGAACACAGGAAGCCCTGAAAAACAGATCCTTTAAACTTTGTGTGAGACACAAATCCATTTATGAGGGAGAGCTGGCCCCTGTCTGGAGACACCTCTGACAGCTCTTCCTTTCTCTTCTTAAAAGTGGTCTTTCTCTCTCTCTCTCCAACAGCCAGATAATCAGAGTCAAGCCCAAGCGGATCTGAAGATTTTTAACGGCACATTCCTCTGCTTTGATTTGAACGTCTCCTTCCTTCCTTCCCTCCATCGCTTCAACTGTCCTCAGTGCTGAGGGACAGCCATTTGCATCCACAAAAAGACCAGAAGTTGATGTGTAGACTCGCAAAGGTACAAATGTTTCAAGTGTTGATGGTGGTTCTGAATGATGGAGAAGCATTTGAGAGCTTTCATGGAGAGGTGGGGAAGAATAACTTTCAAGAAGAGTAGGAGGAAAGAGAAACAGTAATGTAAAGAGCTGACAGAAAGCAAAATAGAGAGTCGAGAAAGACGGAAGAGAGAGAGAGAGGTACAACTCATCATCTAAGCCCAATTCGTTTGAGCTAAGAAAACACCACAATGTTTAAATAATCCAGGCAGAAAGATACACATTCAACTACAAAATCTGTCTTATAAGGCAGCATTTGAGGAGTCTATGTGAGAATTCATGCACCATTGTTGTGATCATTTTTTTTCTTAAAATGATTAATAGTCTCCTGGTCACACAATACAGATGTTGTCAATTTCACTTTGTTACTTGTAAGAAGATTATATAACTATGTAGTACTGATTTGATTGAGGGTCTGCAGCAGTCCAAGAGTGACCAGAAAATACCATCTTGATTACAAGATAGCATTTATGTTCCTCAATCAAACTTCACAAGTGTCTGGCATAAGAACCAAAAAGATATGTCAATGACAACACCTATATTGGAAAGCTAAAGGAGGTATCACAGACAGAGTTGGAAAGAACAGGGGGGTGTGTGCATGAACATGTTCATACTTACGTGTCTGTGTATGTGTATGTATGTGTGTGTGTGTGTGTGTGTGTGTGTGTGTGTGTGTGTGTGTGTGTGTGTGTGTGTGTGTTTGTGTGTGTAAAAAAAAACACTCCAAGGGAAAATGTAGGTGTTGTGCATCAAGTGATGTGCTTTGGGAAAACAACCAACTGGATACAAGAATAAAAAGACAAAGAGCATGCAAGCAGAGTTTAATGCAGCTGATCGCACAGCTCACATTTTCCTCTCCTCTTGTGGTATCCAGCAGGAGACACCACACACACGCACACAGCAGACTGGCCTTCAAGCAGAGCAGCGTCAGTGTGTGGTGCAATGACACAGGCGACAGGTCACGTGGCAGAGGCAGGTAGGTAATGGCTTTGGTCTGGACCAGAACTGGTAATAGGATTGGTCTGGATGAGAGATGGCAAATTTGTCAGCAGCTGTGCAGCTCTTGGTCTCAGCAAGGCCCGGGATAAGCTCCAGAGACTGATACCCAAGCTCTCCACCCGGCTCCATCTCTCTCTGGCCAAACCACAAGGTCAAAAAAACAAATATACTTCAAAAATTAGCTATCACGCTCTTTGCCTTTTTTTCCTCAAAATCTATTTATGGTTGGGGTTTTTTGTTTTATTGGAGTAAGGGTTGGATTTATAATTTTCATATGAAAAACTGGTAATGACTTCCAGCATATAGTTTGGCTAGAAAGTCACATCTTGCACCCGGCATGTTGTCCTAAATGACCCCGTAAGACAAAATGAGTCTGATACCAGAGGTGAGATAGAGCACCTGCAAATTCAAGATTGCTAAAAACCTACATAAAACAAAATCCTGATTACAGTGTATATTGTATTTGTCAGTTCGCTCTTTGTGTTTTACTCAGGATGCATGTCACTGCCTATGCGATAAGTCATTATTCAGTGTTTTTCAAAATCAAAACCAGTAACTGGACATTGAATTAACATCATGTTGATACAGTCGCCCAGCTGGCAATGGCAAATTTCTGGCTGTGATCAGCCCTTTAGTCCAAGCATGAAAGCATACATACACACATGCAAACACACAGACACACACAGCCACAGACATGTGGATGAGTTGCTGCCCCACTGCGTGACAACCCGTCTCTTGGCTCTGTAATAATCACAGAGTAGCAGTACAGTAAAAACACACATGGTTTACACTACATTTCTCTTCGCATCCATATGTGTGCCCATGCAAGCATAGGCATGGCAACACACATGCGCAGCCACAAGGACAAACACACACACATACATAAACACATTCATACACACACAAAAACATCAGTGTGTGGGTTTCCACTTTGGGCATCAAACCACACTCTCTCAAGTTTTTGCCGTGGTTTTTCTTTCCTTCTCTCTCGTTTTTTTGACTGTTGCCAGGGACCTTGTTCCAAACCCATATGCTGATGTTTTTACAAGGCTTAAGCGCGCACACACAGACACACACACACACACACACTCATACACACACACCACCCTGCACGTGGAGAGATCTACCCTGGTTGACCTACATGTTGGCAGCTGGGGTGGAGCTGATGGTGAACCTGGCCCAGCGCCGTATGATTTTAACTGCTGCCTTCACTGGACATTTACTGATGGAGACACCAACATAAATATGTTATGTGAAGGCACTTCAATTCAATGTCAGGAACGGTTTAATATGTATGGATGAAATGTATATAGTTACGATTAAGTGTGTGTTTATGTGTATGTGTGTGTCAGTTTCAGGCCAGCAATCTAAATGCTTTCATAAAACCATATGTTTTTTCATCCACAGGTGTTAAGGGAGCACATGATAAAAAGTGACAGGTTTTCTCTCATTAGAAAAGACAATCACACTGCAGACATTGTTAGAAAAATGTATCACTTTATTATAAGAATATTCTAAGAATTATAAGCATTAAGATACTTTTGAAATTAAAGAAATAAAAAATGTTACCTTTAGACATGATGCAAAAAGCATATTGCTTTTCCATGTTACCCTCAATTTGTAGCCTGCAAGTACAGATAAAAGATCTGACTGCTTACGGTTTAAAGCAGATGAGGTGGAATATATTTCCAAGGAAAACTTCAGAATTTAAGAAAAAAGATGCTGCGCCTCACTGACGTTTGTACACACAGTTTCCATGTTCTATTTGGGAAGCAAGCCACATACGCCAAACTAAGAGAGGGGAAACACACACACACACACACACACACATACCGTATGTGCACACACCTGTGCACACTCTCCCGCCAACTCACACATCCACAGGGCCGGGCTTTCCTACCACAGAAATTCTGATGTCTAATGTGGAGCCACTAGACCACTTTAAACACATTCCCCATCTAACAGACTGTGCTGCCTCACTGCAACGTTCAGACTGTGCACACATACAGTACATACCATGGCATGCGCATGTGTATTCAGCAGTATTCAAGTGGTAAAGGCATGCATTAAAGACCACCACCACACATGACCACACGCAGACACATGCACAAAAAGTAGGTTCTCATAAAAGGAACAGAATCAAAGTGCGTGTATGTATGTAATAGAGAAACCCCACGCTTTACTTGCATATAATCTCTTTCTTATGCAGGCACCCACGCACATATTAACACATGCACACACATGACATTATGTATGTTTGAACAACCATTTCCTGATGCAGTGTGCTTGGCTGCTCCGGGTCTGGCTGGAGCCTCTGGGTGATTTGTCAGTTTGAGCCATGCAGGCCGGGAACCCCTCAAAGTTTGCTTTGGGTTCCGGAGGGACACGCACCAGGACCCCTGAATTCCTGGCCCTGGTATGCACTCTGCTTCACCCTCCAGACCCTTCACCCTGTTGTTGTATTAAATGGTATGAATTAGACTGTAAGATGCTCCCGACAAAAACATTATTTTCAGTTGAATATTTACTGTCTTACACTATCCACTTTGGAGAAGCAGTATTCAGTTTTTATGTGCCATATGTATGTGTCGAACATCTTTTCCAATTTTAAGTTCTCTTGAATCAATTTTAAGTGAAAAAAATAAATCAAATTCAATTTGGGGATATTCATTAATTTTTTATACTGTACTGTAACATTTTTGTTATTTTGTTTTATTCCATTTAGTTTATTCTAGCTTATCTACCTTGAGACCCTAAGTTGGACCCATAGCTGTATATATCTTTATATACTATGTAAGTATAAGTAAATTATTCATTAGTATGTTAGTATGAATGAAGGTAGTTTAAAATATTTTTACACTGTTGCATTGGTACTTTCGTTTAACTAAAGAGAAGCTTAAGTAAAGTTTCTTCTTGTACTGCTTCTACAGCCATATGACTCAATTTCCCAGTAGGCACTGCCAGGAGGACGTTGCCGCTACTTTCAGCCAATAGCCATCTCCCGTACACGGAACTCCGAGAGAAGAGGGAAGTTCAGTTTGTTTACATCGCGGGACGGCAAGCTCGTCTTCTTGTCTGAAGATACAGAGAATGAATGAATATAGCTGACTTCTGCTCCACGAAGAAAGTAGTTTGAAGACTTTACGTCTTATTGAATGTAAGTCCACATTTGACGTTACTGCAGTCGCACGACTATGTAGTGATTAACTAACTCGCTAACGGCTGAATAACGGGTTGCCCTTTGCAAAGAAGGTTTGAAAATTTGGTACAAATATCGAGTTGCAACGTAGTTCGATACGGCCAGACATACAGCAGTTGTGTTTTAAAGTAAGTTTGTATCCTTAAATTGAACTGACATAATGTTTCACCATGTGTAACTGCAGTAAAGTGGAGGAAATACTGGCATCGTGTGATGTGGTTTAGTCATTGCACCCAAACGTTTCATATTGGTAAGTTCGTGTGTGTGAAAACTCACAAGTAAAAGAGATAAACTGGGGTCAAGTTGTGTTTGCTGCTCCAATTCTGAGATTGTTGACGTTACTTCAGTAAAATAAAACCAGCTAAACATAATTTTCTTTAAATTTACTGCTGTATGCTTCAGTATGTTGTATTTAACATTACTTGGATGATATGAGACTCATTAAAGGGCTGTATCAACAACAGTCATATTAGGAACACTTTTGTTCAACTAATTTAGGCTGTAATTCTATATATCTTAATCATCTTGTTTCTGCAATGCAACATTTATTACAGGTTCACATGCAACCAGGCATTAATAACAAATGAGTGGAGAAACATAACCAAACATCCATACAGGGTCGCTGAATGGTTTGATGAGTGAGAGAATGATGTTACCTGGTTAAATTCTTAAAAACACATTTACACCTCCTCACTCACTGAAAAATTCTCTTTGAATATGCAAATATTTTTCATCCTAAAACTTTTACCACTAGATATAAGATGTAACCAAACAGGTCACATTTCATCATCATATCAGTATCATTGCTTTACTCATCAAACCATTGTGGCCTGTATGGCTGCACCTGTATTGGTTATGTTTCTTCACTCATTTACTCGTGTATGGTTGCATGTGGACATGTGATAAGTGTTCCATTGTAGGAACAAAATAATAAAAAGATCAAAAATTATAATAGCCTTAATTAGCTGAGCAAAACTGTTCCTTTTATGACTATTATTGATACAGCCCTTACATTTAATCCAGGTGTTCTTAAATATAACATAGTGAAGCATACAGACATAAATTTGTAGAAGGTGATGTTTAACTGATTTGATTATACTGAAATAACATCAGCAATCTCATAATTGGAACAGCAAACTCACTCTTACCCAAAGTCCACAAGCTTAGTTTAACAAATCTTCAAAGATAATATTTGACCAGTCACATCTCGTTCCTGCTCCAGAATGTGTTCAGGCAACATGTAGCTGCCGTCGAGTGTGTTTGTGTGCATGTTCATATTTTTTTCTACCTGTGTGACATGCATTTGCACTAACAACTTTATGTAAGTACAGTATATATACTCCTATGCCTGTGTATATATTTAACTGTGTGACAGAGACTGTGGGAGAGACTGTTTGCTACTTAGGTGTTCAGCATGCGGTTCTTTTCCACTTCTGCTTTACTGAAAACTGAGCCCCTAACACAAGTCAACAAGAAGCGTTTGTTCCTAATTTGGTTGGGCTTTTTTCCTCCCTGAAAATGAGTATTTATATATTCACATCAGCGAGCCATAGGGGCTTTCCAGCAGAGATGATGGCAAGACATTAAACAAATCGTGTGTAACGAGGTGATCATAAAACACAACCCTGTGGTGTCCCACACAGACCTGTCATTATGACAAAAATAACAAATACACATACTCACACACACCATTCTCAGGCTATACAGACATGAAACACATCCTCACACACACACTCTTGTGATCTGCCCCCCCATGTTTTTCTCTCCATCATCATAAAAGGTGAAGAATGTACTGTTTATTTCTCAGTAGGCCATCATGAATGTGTGTGTGTGTAAGAAGCCTTGATCCCCTAGAGCTTAAAAGTTTGATCGTTAGATTGTGGTAATAAGAGCTTAACGTAACTAGATTAACACACTTTACTTCAATTTATTTTCCACTTGTTATTACTTCCACTTATTATTGCATTATCTGCCTCTGCTTTCATAGAAAGTGACTGATGTGGGCCACACATGGACATATTAAAGTAGATCCTAGCTATTACATTGGCAGGCTCATATTATTAACTGAAGTTAAACTGATAAACTGAAGTTTGTATCAAGTGCATATTTTGGCAAAAATGCCAAGAGATTTTAAGTGCAGAAATGTTTTACAGGCTGTATTTTTATGTATATTTGATCCTTTCTTGTCTTAACTCAGTTTAACTAAAAGTTTTAACTAACACTTAATTGTGTAAGTTTTGTGTTTTTATTATTTACTTGATACTAATTGCACATTTGGTAATATTTATTTGACTTTTATTACATAAAAAAACATCAACAGTAAACTTAAAATTCATGTAATGGCAATCTTAATGCCTGATGATTTCAAAACTATGGATTTAGTGTTTTTATGACCTTTTTATATTTCTAATTAAATTCAGGGTCACCCAGATCCTGACACGTCTTGTCATCTAACCTTAACAATAGTAAAATTGCATAAATTGCACACTCTGTGTGAAATAGTGCCCCCGGTCTTTTTTTCCTTAAAGTTCAAGGAGCCCTGTTGAATTTTATTTGTTAACATACAAAGTTTCTGTTTACATTCAGCTTTTTTTCCGGAACACACAGTGTGTATCCTTGAGGTCTAACAAACATGACAGATGTATTTACTTCCTTGGAAACCATTGGCAAAGCCTCTGTTTTGAGAAATATTCTAAATCCTGCATTATTTACATCAATATAGCAGTCTTCTTCAGTGCCTTTGTTTGTGCATTGGTGTGTTTCTTTGTTTCGTATATCATGGGTGTACGTGTGTGTCTTGTGCATGTGCATAACAAACCAAATGGGACCCACTCATAGGAACACTGCTACATGGAAACATTAGTGGTCAAAAAGTCCACAGGGCTTTTATATCAAGCAAAGTAGCCCACTTTTAATATAAAACACTCTGGGAAAACCCTGAATTTAAAACATTTAGGGATGCTGATATTACATGCTAAAACTAGCTAATTTAGTAGAAAAAGTAAAACTCACAATATAAAATGTTGCCATTTCTCAGCCCTAGCAGCCACAACACATTATTACTGCATAATCCTTGGACTTTTCTCATTTTGTGTCTCACCCAGGACTCTTTCTTAACTCCTAAGTAAATTCATTTCGACAAGAATCCCAATGTCTCAGCTTCAACCACAGATCCAACTCCAAGAAACAGCAGAGACCTTGCTAAATGGCCAGGAGATGCAGTTCTGGCTGGACAAAGCGGTTGCTTGGGGCCAGGCTGAGCGTCCGGATACTCAGAAAGACACCAGCCTGCACTTGAGAAGACTAAGTAGTTACCTCCAGCAACTGCTTACTCATATCAATGACATGGTAAGCAGATATCATAAAAAGCTAAGTTCACATCTTCACTTGTGAACACTTGTGACACAATGCAAAGGAAGCTCCGAGATTTATGTTCTTGAGAATTCAGGTTGTCCCATTCTACACTATATTTCCCAGATTAAATGTTTTATATGCAACCTGTTTTACAGGCTCAGCACACCTTGCCTAATGAAATAAATTAGAGCAGCCAATCACTTAGGCCGACCAGCCAAGCAGCCGTCTGATTAATGAAGCACTAAGTTAATTCTGCAGCACGTTTAACACACACACACAAACATGCACACGCACGCTCTCTGTCCGAGCCAGGGCACGAACAGTAAGTCCAGCGTTGGTAGAGTCCTGCTAACAGAGGCTGCTCTGTGCTGTGCAGAGGCTGTGTATGTCTGGCTGGCAGTGCTGCGGTGTTGAGTTAGTCAGGTAATAGCCGCAATGGGACCTCCAGTGCTAACCTAATGTATCCCCACATCAGGTCCAGCAAATTTGGGAAGGGGGCAGAGGGCAGGAGTGGTGCAGAACTGTGAGATTTCAGTGTTACTACAGTCATGCCTCCTCCTTCCAGCTCTTGCTCCTCGGGACTCTACTTTTTATAACCATTTTTTTCTCACATTTCTCCCTCACATAATATACTCTTTTTCTCACGTAAGAAATATTTTTCTTGTTAGTCTTACAGTCATGGTTCTCTGGCGGGTTTTAATTTGCAACTCTCTACAGTCCATATGTTTTACTGTAACATTCTGGTTAGAATCAGTCTCAGTGTCTCTGTCTGTCTTATTTTCTTCTTACTCCCCACTTGGGCGACTAGCCATATATTTTTATAGATCAAGCACTGACTGGCTATTATTTTTGTCTGTCTAGCTCCTTTTCTGTTAGCGTTATTCCGGGTATACGTCACGCAGAGGCGTCTGCGTTATGGATGATGGAACAGATATAAAGAAAGAGAAAAGAATAGTATAGCTTAATTGGGTTTAAATCCTTTTTACTGGCAGTGGACTCATAAAACACAAGATGAGGATAGCCTGCTTCTTGGCAGCATTTTGCATCCTTTGATGACTTAACAACTTTCCTGTGGCTTATGTCCTAAGATGAAAAATACTCTTAGTTCTTATTAATTTCCAGGTTTTCACGTGGTTAAAAAAGTGTAAGAAGTTTTCTATCTCAGTAGTGCCTTTCTTAATAGAATTGTTTGACATTTTTGTTGGAAAATACACTTATTCCCTTGTCTGCTGAGAGTTTAAAGATCAATACCACTCTCTTATCTGTATTTTGAATATCAAGCAGGAGCCAGTAGTAGGTACACCTAGCATAGCATAGCATACTTGAAAGAGAGGGAAGACGAGGAGTTGTTATGTGCCAGCCTGTTTTCTTGGCCGGGCACAATAACATCCCAGAGTCTTGTCATCACTGTGCACCACCGCAACCAGTGGAGATTTCAGAAAGTCACTGTGTGAAATGACCCTGCATAAATGTATACTCTTTAAGTTTTGGTAAGGATTAAACAAATGGGATATAACTTATAAATTTGTCAGCTTTAGAGGTGCTGATAGGTGCATTTCTGACAGAGCTGAGCTGGGCTGTTTACCCCTGTTTCCAGTCTTTATGCCAAGCAAAACTGAACCTCTGCTGGCTCCAGCATCATATTTAAAGGACAAATATGAGAGTGCTATTGATCGTCTCATTTACCTCTCAACAAGAAACTAAATGAGCGTATTTTCCAAAATGTCAAGATTTTTTAAAAAATTTTCATTAAAAATGTCCATCAATGTTCCCTAGGGCTCATGGAGACTATTAGCCCAAATCCCAAAAGTCTTCAGTTTACTATAATGTAAGACACGAAAAATCTGTAAATTTGAGAACCTTAAATCCAACAATTATTTGGTATTTTTGTTAGAAAAAATACCTAATTTATTAATTGATAACCAAAGCATTTGCCCTTTTTTCTTTATTAGTTGACTAATTGTTGCAATATTTATCTAGGTATTTTCAATATTGTTGTACATCCTTCCTTTTTGCCATGGTTGCCACAGTAAAGATACAGTATTACACCACCTCTCAAAGGAGCTGTAAGATGGATGGAGAGTGTGGGGAATTCTGTAATGCACTCAAGTGTATATTTATGTTCTCACCATGGTAACTTTGCTATTCATTGGGGCTACTCTGATTGTGGTTCACTGATGTCAGGGACAAGTGTTTCCTCACTGCTCTCTTCACCGTTGTCTATACACTTGTCCCATTTGCCTCCCTAGGTAGTTGATTATCAGTCACTTCTGTCTGAGATGTCTGTCCCAAATCAAAGCAAGACACTCAGTCTCAAACCCCATATATAATTAGGGACAATGTTGACAAGGCTTTGATGGTGATTTGGCCCTGGTAGTCAGTGATAATTGCTTTCTGTTGCGATGGCTCACTCATATGGGCAGTCCCGCAGTCACAGAGCATTGTACAGTTCCTATTATAAATGAACATTCCTTTTTAGTTGCATCACTAACACACAAATGCACATGTATACTCACACAGACAAAACGTTTACCATGTGTTGTTGGATTGATAGCAAGGCTGAGCGTGAGGGCTGTGTTCCAGACAGCACTGGCGGTGTTGTGTGTGTGTGTGTGTGTGTGTGTGTGGGGCATTTAGAGAAACTCTACTTGGCCCATTACCATCCTGCTTTCCATTAATGGTGATCTCACCCCCTTGAATGAGTCAAGTTATCCTCCTTGTCTGTCTGATGCTCTTTTTGAACATATAGGCCTAAAGCTACCTTAACTTCTTACTTACTTACTAAATCTCCATGGAGGTTTATTTTGAAGCTGCAGACTTTTCTCTTAAAATACAGATTCTGTAGTTTTTTTGTCCCTCAAAAGACCAAATAGTCTCATTGTCTAATTTTCACATTGTCTAAAAGTGGTGTTAAAGATGCGTTATTGACACAAGTATATAAAAGAGTGTTTTGTTGTAAGTGACACAATTGTCATTGACATTGATGGGATGATAGGCCCAAAGAGAAGACATGGAACAGAGAGATGGAAACATTTTGAAGCCCAACAGAAAAACCATTGGTGATAATTCAAATACAGTGTCCATGTTTTTTCCACATTACAGGATCATATGAGATCCCAATGGCCTGACACTACAACCTCCACTGTGTGTCCATGGCAGTGAAGCAACAGCACACTGCTTCAATTACAACTGGCATATGTCTGCTTGTGGGCTGCTCTTGTATGAAAGTTAGTTCAATTAGCTCAGAGATTAAATGGATGATATAGTCTGTTAATGTGGGTTGAATAATAAGTAATACTGTATATTCACGTAAACATGATTCATGAGCAAGTGTGCAGACACACGCTTGTAAATTTAAGTAATACGTCATGTCTTTGATCTGTTTTCTCTCCAGTCTCCACTGTACTGTAGTTATCATATTGTAAAATATAATGGGGTCTGTGTTGATTTATTAAAGCCAGGGAAGCAGTCAGGTGGAACAAAACAATGTTGTACACCTGTGTTTTTACAGAGTTACCCTGAATCAAAAATTATTTTGAAAGTCTTAATTCCACCTGAAGGCAATTGTCTCAGTCTCTAGAATGAATTGTGTGTTTTTATGTTGTGCATTGGACCAGCACAAATAATGCCTATTAATTTTCTTGCAAACATGCAATTTTTGCCATATAAAACTAGAAACAATAAATTAGTTGTTCCAGTGGAGTTGCTAAAAGTTTTAATCATCCTCTTTTTGGTTCTGGTTTGAAATAATGAGGATTATGACATGCTCTTGTCTTTTTCACATTAGCAAGATCCTTGATGGGCTGTCTTTGGTGTTTAGTCATGCTCAATATACTGTAGAACAAGTCTTGGTTTTCCATTATTTTCAGCAAGGTGCTTTGACATATCATTGGAAACTTTCCAAACCATAAGTCAAACTTTTTACAAGTTAAGATCATCTGGAGTGTATAGCAGGTTTAAGATTAAAGGTTAGTAAAGTTCTTAAATGCAGGGCCTGCCTGAGCTTGAAACCTTATGGATGTTTTAATTGGCTGTGAGGTGAAATAAATCACATGGTCTGTTGTTTTGAACAGGATAAACAAGCACAGACGCACACATAGTTAAAGCGTTACAGGTATAGCACCCTCGACCAGAGCCCTGCTCTGCACTGTGTTCTGTTCTCTGTATCTCTCACTAATTGACACTATGGTGAAAAATGTGACATGACCAAAACACAGGAAAGAAAGGTGATGTATGAGTAATATACTGTACACCTGTGGATGTGCCTGCTATTGAACTCAGTGCCCTCAGTCATTAAGTAGACTTGAGATTGTTTGTGTTGTAGCACAAGGTTGCTAGGTTAAGAGGATAAAACAAACAAGGATGAAACAGATGAAGAGGTGTAAATATCTGTAATACAGTAAAAATGATGAAAGAGATGTTATGCTCTTTTTTATTAGCTCCACCTCTGTCATGTTTGAGTCTGATTATGTGCCAGATTGTAAAAAAAAAAACAAAAAAAAAAAAACACATTACTTTATATGCCCTCCTCAATGGAATCATCCACTTAAGTTTTGAGTGCAAGCTAGCAGACTCAGAGGTGTAAGAATATTCAAGATGAAAAAAATGTAGATTATTAAATCCAGTATCTCTTATCTGTTCTGTCCCTAAAGAGTTCCACAACAGAAACTATGAAGAGGCAGCCCTTACTAGGCCAGTTGCTTGGCCGACTGTGCTGGAACCCTTGTGTCACTGCTGATGGTAAGTGCACCTTCTGAACAGCTTCAACTCCATCAGTAGGGGGAGTGCAGTGGATGGATCAGGTCCAGAGTAATGGCAGCCTCTCAGTAATAATAAATAAGTAATAATGATGGTAATGATGCTGAGATCATGGTGTGTCATGTGCTGTGTGGTGCTGTGCTTTCTACAGATACAAGCAGAGGGCTGCTGTTCCAGTGTCTGTGGGGACTGTACTCTGAGAATCCAAGCAATGCTGTGGAAAGAAAAGCCAATCAGTGGATACGGGTATGGACTGGACATTCTCTAATCTTTACTGATACAGAGCTCAAGGTCAAGTGATTAATGTCCAACACCTTTTTAAAATGAAGGATATAGTTTAAGAAAAGTGATCCGTGACAGCTTTTACATACCACCTTCAACCCATTTCTTATTCACCTTATCACTGCATGTACAGTACAGTGGGTGTGTTTTTGAAGTGATTTCCATATAATCTGAAATTCAGGTGTGATAAAGGTAGAAATAGGGCCGGGGTACGCTGGTGGCCAAGGGGTTTAGGCACCAGTCATAAACTGCCTTCCATGGTTGGTTCATATCCAGCCCAGGGACCTTTGTTGCATGTCTAATTTCTACTCATGTCAATACTGTAATCTCTCAAATAAGTGTATAAAATGCCCAAAAAAAATTTATTAAAAATGAAAGTGTACTGTATTTTGATACCGGTCCCAATAGAATATCTTAGTTTTGATACATAATTTTTTGTTATCTCATTTTTTGTTATCTCATACTTCTTCATAATTTTTGACAATTGATGCTAATGATGGATGACTCCACTCCACTGGGGCTTAAAGAAAAGACATAATCATAATTTAGGGAAGCTGACAAAAAGGCAGCGGTATTAAGAATATTTATTCAAAAATCAAGTGTGGTTCTATCCATTCATAACATTGTTTAGTGTTACATTTATATTTTCTTCCAGTCATTCTTCACATGCCTTTTCTCTTAATTTTCAGGCCAGATCTGTTTGCTGTTTATGTCCCAATTAGTTCTGGACAGACCTGACATACAAATTAGTTGCCAATTACAGATCATCCTCTTAACAAATGCTCTTAAAAGAATGTCTCTTTGACTGCCTTTGGGCTGCTGAAGAGATTTTCTGTCTAATTTACTTTTAATAGGAGTTCTCTCGCCAGCCCTCTGTGTCTCCTGTCCAATGGGACATGGATGATGAATGAGGGAGATTGGGTCTGTGTTAGTCTAAGCCTTTTGTGCCCAAAACTGTAAAACATATTTTGAAAGCAAATTAAAATTGACTGCTTGAGTGCCTCTTGTCACTAGAGAAGGATCAGCCTTTATATTATGGTTAGTTGATCCAACTCGCTGTGTGTTTTCAAGCCGCACACACAAAGGAGGGAAAGAGAACAGAGGGAAGTAAAGATTCTGCAGTCTTCAACTTTGAGTGGGTTCACACAGATGGCTTATGATAAACAATGTGGGACCTTCACATTTTTGCCAGATTAACTGTGTGTTTGTATTCTTTTGATTAATTTCTCATCTAATAAAACATCTTGCTAATTAAAACAGTGCCTTGAAAGTAAACCTTGAATTTGCCAGATGGTCTTTGACCCACAAGAGGGGAAGCTGAGTGCATGTGTGCATGGTAGTATTTGCGTCTGTGTGTTTTTTGTGTGGGCATGTGTTTTCATATGCAATGTTGTGTTTGCATATCGATTTCGTTTGCAAAATGTGGCTGCCATGGATGTGTGTGGAAGATGGATGATTGCGTGAAGATTTATATTACATTTTCAGAAAGCCTTGGCTATGGTTAGACAACTGAGCTGTATCTGCGTAGTAGTCCCTTATTTTGTTTATGTAATTTCATTTAAACAAAATTCAGTGGTTCCAGCCTCTCAAATGTGAATGTTTGTTGGTTGGTGGTTTCTTTAGTCTTCTATGACAGTAAATTGAATACCTTGGGTTCTCTACTGTTGGTTTCACAAATCAAGACATTTAAAGACGTTACCTCGAGCTTACAAAGTCTCACATTTTTCATGGTTATCTGACATTTTGTACATTAAACGATTCATTGATTAATTGAGAGACTAATTGGCTGATTAACCAATATTGAAAACAATGGTTAGTTGTGGCCCTAGACTGATCCTTGATAAACCTTTAAAATCAGGTGTTGTTTGTGCTGTATTTTCAACATTGTATAGAAGTAGTTAATTTTTCCTTCAGTGGTTTAAGTTGGGTTCACTGGGGCCACTCATACCAAAATTGCATTCATGTATTTTATACTGCAGGGCACCAGTTGAAAGTGTCCAAAGAGCACAAGTACAATAAACTCAAAACCAACTCTGCAGCCTCCCCTCATCCTCCTTCGCTTCTCCTCCAAAGAAACTTCCACTTCCCACAAATGACAGGAATGGCGGGAAGCACAAAAAACCCTATTCACCACAGCTCAGCCTGTCTGGGGGGAGCAGGGCAGATGTATGGTTTTAGGCCAGAGATGGTCTGTCTCTGTGTCTCTCCCAGTGTCTGTGTTGTGTAGGACTGCCTGTCCTGGAATGCAGAAAGCAGCCTGTTTTCTGTTAGCCCTGTCTGATCTTGCTCCCCAACATT
This sequence comes from Lates calcarifer, assembly GCF_001640805.2. Taxonomy (NCBI): domain Eukaryota; kingdom Metazoa; phylum Chordata; class Actinopteri; family Centropomidae; genus Lates; species Lates calcarifer. Next base: position 6,833,916 of record NC_066845.1, read on the forward strand.
GTTTTCTTGCTGCCTCCATAATAGACTGAGGGTCTGGTGCTAAGTGGCACCTAAATACTGTGTTTGTGTAAGTTTGTGAATGTTCTCACATATGTTTGTGAGTATTTGCGCAAATACATGTGTTCTACTGCTACTGTATATACTGTTAGTAGCCACATATATTTTTCTCTTTAAATTATGATGCACAGAGTATTTTGCCTTTTCTCCCTCATGCCTTCACTTCACTCCTCCCTGTCTGCCTCTCCTCTCCACATCTGAGTGTTCTCACTGGGTTTGATGAATGCTGGGTACAGCCACATAGCTTCAGGCTATGTCAGATAGTCATTAGCTCAATCGGTCTGTTTCTCGACATCCTGTACTAGCAGGGGGACCACACAGTGCTGCAGTAACATGGCATGATCTTTGAGGAGATGACAGATAAGTAGAGCATGAGAGTGTAATATTAGAAGGCCGGAGGATGGACACTTTAATACCTTAATCTTTGATGTGAATCTTTAGTGATTTAAACAGGGTGAACCACAGGTAGGCCCTGGAGCTGCTGTGGCTGCTTTATATTTCTAAATCTTTGCTCACATTGGCTGCTGTCTTCTGTGCTTTTATTTGAAGATGAAAGTGCCTTTGTCACGATAACACTTCCCCTTCATCTTCTCTTTCTTCTTGGATGTCACCCCCTGACTGGCTGAAGTTATTTTTCCTATTTCTCCCTTTCACTTGAAAGGCATTGTTTGACATGTAAAATGACGTTATTTCACATCTTGTTTGTTTTTATCCATGCACAAACAGCTTTTACCTGCTGTAACAACTTCTTTGTTGCCAACAGCCATGAGTAGTAACGTCTATCTTGTCATCACTGTGAATAGACATGTACAGAGGCTTGATAAACTGTTCTATAGTTACACTAAAACCATAATTGTCTTTTACATATTTGTACATTTATGTATACAAAGTTAATGAATTAAATACATCTTAGTAAGATTTGGATATATTGACCTTTGGATAGAGCCAGGCTGTTTACCCTGTTTTCACTCTTAATGCTAAGCTAAACTAATTACCTTATCCATACTTCTGTGAAACTGTCCCTTTAATCTCAGTTTTACATTTAGGATGAAAATAATTGTACTTGTGTAATGTTGTTTGGACGAAAATACATTAAGACCTTTCAGTCAAATGTATGACTTTTTCTTTGCTATTATTTTAAAGTACCATTTATGAGCCACTTGTAATCAAAAGTATAGCTCTACCAAAATATATATCTTGGCAACTGACTGATAAATACACAATAATATAATGTAATATGTCAGAAAATTTGGCAGCAAAAGGCATATACACTTCTCATAATGTAGTCATTTTAGTGCAGCAGGGTTGAGCACAGTGCTTATACAGTAGCTCCATTATTTTGCATGATCATCCTGCCTTTTTTCTGCACTCATTTCCCTCATTTCATCTTCCCTCTTTTTGTCTCTGCTGTTTTGACCATCTGAGGCTATACTTGAGTCTTTCATTGGTTTTGAGAGAATTCAATCATGGCCTAGTAATTGTTAACAGGCACCCATCAAAACCAACCCAAGTCTTTGCCTTATGCATTTTTCTACATCCTCTGTTTTAATTTTAGATTTATGGAGGGATAATTTCTATGGCAGCAGCTTGTCCAAGCCCCCACAGCCAGCTCGGTTGCTGTTTTCTGTGAGAGAAAGATGACTTTTGACCTAAAGTATTTGCCATCCATCTATCCATTTGCCCTTCATCCCATTCCTCTGGTGACCACACCCTTTTTTCCCTGCTCCAAATGCAGCCATCGCAGTGCGTTCCAGTCTCTCTCTGCCATTCTTTCTAACCAGCCTCTCTTCTGTCTCTTATCCCCCAGCCCCAATGTGCTTCCTTACCAAGGGTGGGATAAGTGTGATTGGTTTTGTATGTACTCAGTGTGCAAGGTTTGAGGGTGCTCAGATGGTAGTGATTGGGGTTGTTTTGTGAGACTATGTGGAGGGTAAGCATCTTAGCGTGCTGTAGGGCCTGGCCAAAGAAACCACACAGCTCTACCAACAGCACTGCAGTGCTCCTCTGCCTGGGATTTTGTTGTTTTTTTCCCTTCCTCACTTCATGTTTTTTTTGTCCTCTTTTCCTACATATTGTGCCTTCTCTCTCATCTCCCGTTGATCCTCTTTTATCTGTAGTTTGAAAGGGATTTGTACTTTTTTATTCTACTCTTAGTGGTGTGGATGTTTCTCTGTTTTTGGTTCGTCTGAGTATGTAAAAACAGATGTGTTCTGAGGATGTGAGGCCCTGGCTGTTTCTGTTGGATCACACTTTCCAACTTGTACCAGTGAATCAACTTATTGTGGTTGAATAGAGACGACTGTCTCTTAAGGTTTAAATCAATCCCTATTTAAAGTTGTAGGTCTTCGGGTTTTGAATATCAGTGAAGAAAATTCTTGTCAGACACTCCGTTTATTAATCATCAGGCTACTGCTGTGTGGCATTGTTTTTATTTTTTCACAATGCCTATATTGAAAGTAATATAAGTCAGTGTGTCTTGACTTTTATTTTTCCATAGAATATTTATTTTATTTGTTGTGAAAAACATCTGTTTTTGTGGCTTTTCCTTTTTTTGAAGGGGTTTGAGAACAGTTTCTATGATATTATAACCTACAGCATGAGTCTAGTGTTCTCTCTCTTTGTTCCTTCATTATGACTAGTGTTTTTCACAGATGAGAATCGGCTGAGTTTATTAGTCTGGTTTTATCAGTGTATGATGAGGCCCCTTCTGAAAAATGCTTGTAAAACACCAAGGCACTCTGTAACAAAGAATGTTTATTCCTGAAGTTGCTCATATGTTGTCCATACATTCTCACTTACTGGAATGCCTTTCCTTCGCTCATGTGGTTCAAATGATATGACGCCAACAGAGTCATCCTATATTCCAGTAACTAATTAGCTTTGATGTTATGGATCTCAGGGTCTGGGCAGATTGCATTAAAATCTTGTCTCCTGTTATACACATAAAGTGCCAATAATCTGCTGCACATTGTGTTGCCTGCCCTCCCACAGAAAGTCTTGTGTCAGCTTGCTACAGAAGAAGACGATGCTGCAGCCCAGGCATTAATGAAGCATATGGGTGTACCACCTAAAGAATACCATCTCAGAGTCCTGAGAAAGGTATCATCTCTTTATTCCTGTTTGTTTAAATCTTGTCTGCAGTTATCTGTGTTGTATGTAATTGCGTTGGTGCATGGGGTATGTGGGTTTTCCTGCATTTCAGGTGGTGGCATCGCTGCAGGAAAACATTGGGAAGAGTTGCAGTTCTCTGGGCAACATAAGTCAGAGGTAGACCGCAGTACACACAAATGATTATATTCATAACTCATTAATCTGCTTAGTCTTTTTCTCATTCAGTTGTTTGGTCTGCAATGTTAAGAAATAGGACATGACCAATAGAACACAACCTAAAGATATTCAGTTTACAGTAATGTATAACCCTGAAAAGCGGCAAATTCCCTCATTTAAAAGCTGGAACTGGAATAGGCCTCTTGGAGTTATGGATTCCTGTCTTTCCTGTCTTTGATACTATTTTGTCCATGTCCATTAAGTGAATGCCTCCCCACAGGTGCTCATGTGATAACATTCTGGCTACGTCAGAGGCTTGTGTCCCTCTGGTCACTTGTCCCGAGGCTGCTCCTCTCATTGGTGCATTGCTACAGCGTCCAGCGGCTTGTGTCAGAGCAACTCTTAGTGAAGATTTCCTGGATGCTCTGAGCTCTGCCTACTCAAGGTAGGGGAAGACAGACACAAATTCATGCACTATATAGTGCCCTCAAGCATTCCCACAACTGAACAAAAAAGTAGTGTCCCTGGTGTGTATTCTACTTTCTACTAACAATCTCACAATGCAATGCATCATAGAGATGTGAAAATTACAGTTGTTCGATGTGAAATTTACAGTTATGTGACTCGACAGCTGTCAGATGATGCTGCAAAATGATGATAGCTCATAAATGTCCAAAATCTCAATTTACTGCTCAATATAAAGTGTAGAATGTTTCTTATATAGAGAGGAGTGAGTGATCGGAGTGTGGGATTTTAGACACAGCTCATGACATACAGTCTTTTCTACAAGGTTGACTCCTAAATGTATAATCCAGCATGTGGATGAAATATATCCAGTGATATAAAATGTAAAATGATATGGTAGGATATAAATTTATCAGTGCTGTTTGTTTTTCCAGCCAGGGCTTGTCATTGGAGGAGCAGGCAGTAGTCTCTCTGTGGTATCACAGGCTGTCCAGCTTGGAGGAGGCAGTGCTCAGTCTGCTGGAGTCTGTTATGACCAACAAAGGGTCAACATCACAGAGGCTGGAGCAGCAAATAACACAGTCACTGCTGGTGGGTGATTCTTATAATGACAGTCATGAACGCAATCAAAGTTAAATCAACACAGAGGCACTGAAGGACCCAGGGTATTTTAACTAACAATCTTTTTTTAATGATTCACTTGCTATCACTTAATCTTGTAGTCTACAAAATGTGAAAATCTGTGAAAAACAATGCTCATAATTATTACTCAGAGCTGACAGTCTGACAGACTAATAGTCCAGAGCCCAAAGATATTTAGTTTACAAGGATATGACACAGAAAACAAGGGTAAAGAAAGACAGTTAATCAAGTATCAAAAAAGATGCTGATTAATTTTCTGTTGATGGACTAATCATTTATTCTACTAATCATTCCATCTCTAGTTAAGTTTGTATGTGAAAAGTCTGGTCTTGTTTCAAACCAGCTCATGGAACTTATAGCTTCAATGACATATTTTACCTCATTTACCTTCTTGAACAACTGTTTTGGCAGCATCTTGTTAACTATTGTGGGAAGGAAGTATTACATGGTAGCGAAGTAAAAAGGCCAAAGTACACTGTATATGGAGACTGGAACTTGTGACCAGAAGAGTGTGTGTGAAAATTGTCTAATATTCCATCTGTGAAACTGATGAGACAGTAATGATGGCCTCATTTAATCCTCAGTCTGAGACACAGTGAAATGTGTAGAGTGTTGTGCTATTATACTATGGTATTCTCTGAAATTTTACTGCTGCATAAATTGGCAACATATATGCCTGTTGATAAATTGGTGACATATTGCTGCTGTTAAATGGGTTTGTTATGTACATAGTTTGACTCATCTGCCCTGAATTATACAGTCTCGCATCAGAAATCACTGCACACTCCATATGTGTTTAGCTCCAATTTGAACAGCTTTGTAAACTGTGAAACCAAACAGTTTGAATATAAGGCCTGCTCATTTTATTGTGAGATATGGAGTTGTACTGTTTTCATATGCATAGTTCTTGGAAACATTCCATTGCTTTTTTGGTGGATTTTTATTGACTGTTTTTGCCTGGCTAACTCACACCATTTGGCTTTGCTCTGCATGCATCTCACATCATTTGGCTAGCTCTAAACCACATCTCACATCATTTGGCTTGTGCTACACAGCCTTTACTGTGCTGGGTAAGTACTGAACTCTGTCACTTGAGTCCTTGGCCACTCTTCACATCATATAACTTAAGATCTTGCCCAGTTCAAAAGTCAGAAGTGATTTTTGATATATGGCTTGTTATGATTAGATATTGAAGATGATGTCCTCATTACTACAATGCAATGACAAAATAACAGTGACTTGTGTTCTTCTCACTTTGCCAACAAGAGCAGCTTTTTATTTCACAATAACTTGGAACATGTTAGACAAATTAGTGCAGCCACTGTGATAAGCAAGGATAGCAATTAAATGCCTCAGTGAAACTAGACAATTCAAGAAAACTCAGACAAAGCTCTGAAATTAGATGCTGCCATGTCTACCAGCATCTAGACCTGTCTCTAAAGTAGTCAAACACCGAGTAGGCATGACAGAAAAATAGAGGGGAGGGGAATAGATTAATCTATGTAGACAGGCTTTCTACAAATTGTTTGTGCCAAACGTCTGTGCCCAGCAATAAAGCACCTTGTGTGCTCGGTTATGAATGGCATCCTGTTTACCTAAGTTACTGATTGCATTGCCTTTGGTAGGTATAGATGTCAAAGAAACTCAAGTGGGAAACAAGAACTTACCTGCCATTTTGCCTCATGTTAACTCAGGGGAAGTTTGTCAGTTGTGTCACTCTGTTTTCCCAGAGTGATGGTCCGCTTGACCTGTGTACATAAGAGGCTTGCAATGCACACTTTTTTAGTTTAAAAACTGTTCTCAAAAATTAAGATTGATTAGAACACACCGGTATATCAATTACTAACAGTGCATGTACAGGAATATGCCTGCCTGTTGATTGCCCTTGATTCCATCACCCTGAGTTTGTAGCAGCTACTATGTTGTAAACTATCAAACTTATTCTATGTATGTGTGCGTGAGAGAGAGGCAGAGAGACTGTTTACTTCTCTCTCCCATCATGGATCTTTTTGTTTACCTTCTCATCCATCTCTGATTGACCTCTGTTTTTATCACCTCGCTAGTTCACACGAACATGTATGCATGCAAACCCTCACACACACATGCCTTTCGGCCGCCATGCTTTTGTTTATGATATTACATCTGGTATAGTGTGTCTGTCGTTAAGAGTCTGGACGGAATACGTTTAGGTTTCACTTAGCCTTCAGGTTGTTTGGATGTCAGATGTGTGTTTCATGCGAGTGTCTGTGGAGGCGAGTCTCTGTTGCTGTACACATGTTCGAGAGAAAAAAAAAGAAACAAAAAGCGAGCGGCGTCTGAGCAAACTGGCTTGTCTCTCTCTTTGCCTCCCTTTCACTCACTTGTTTAAACTGCAATCAAAAATGGGAAACATGAAATTAGGCTCACATTCCTCGTTTTGGCTTGTCCCACCCCCCTGTGGTCCAGTGAGAGACGCAGGCCCAATAACAATAAATACTCACTTCCTGGGCCTGACTGCCAAAAACAGGATGTTTGTTGTGTGCTGTAATTGACCCTCCTTGAAGTGTTAGTGGTAAGGTATGGAGGAGGACACTTAAAAAAACCCATCTGTTTTCACTAGGGAGAATCATGACAGTTTGCACACATGCATGTACCCTGGCATGCAACCCACATACGCAGATGCTCACAGACATATATGAACTGCATGCCAATGTATTGCTGATGCCTATCCAAACAATTACATGTGAAACTGTTTTTTTTTTCTTTTTTTTTTTTTTTTTTCGATTAATGCATTTTTCTTGCCTGAGAGGAGGCATATATATCAAAACTGAGATTGAAAGCACTTGCTTTGTTTGTTGGGACACTGTAATGACACCATATAAACACTGGGTGGGGCTATTGTTGTGACTGTAATTGGTCTGGCACTTATTCAATTGTGCAGTTGATGCCCCTTTATAAAAATGTGGTAGCTTATATATATCAGTACCATACCATTATAATATATAATTCATCTTTGTTAACTGCTGACATCAGTGGCAGCTTTTAGATTAGCTGTGAGTAAATTAAATACATACACAAGCTTCCTGATGTCTGATTATGGCCCTCCTTTTAATGTTTCTACTGCTATATTACACGATACGATTAATCCCCATAAGGTAGATTACATGTGCTCCTCCTGAAGTGAAGTGCACTTCTCTATGTAAGGGTGTGGGAGGGGGTTGCAAGGGAGAATAATTAGGGACTAGAATGTATAAAAAACGGAGAGGGAGGCGGACATGAACAGTACAGCTGTTAAATGTTTGCGCTGGGGCGTTTTAGAATGTGTTAAATCTAAAACACATGATGAGTGTGTATTAGGAGAGGATGAGAGTGTGTGTGTGTGTGTGTGGGTGTGTGAAGGAAGGACTGACAGAGTGGTAAACTGAGTGGTTAATAGAGAGAGAGTGAGAACGGCGACGAACTGAGGCTCCAGAGCGGGGAGGTTTGTAGATGATGCAACAGTGACACCCAGTGGTCAGTATTTTGGGTAAACACTTCTATATTCTTTAATTGGTTTTAATGGAAACAGATATGTCTCATGGCTATGGTCAGTATTTTTTGTACTTTATGGAATGCTATGCCTCTTCGTCCCATTCTTGTGAATGCAACATCTCAGTAACACCTTGAGGAAAATTTTCTTCAAATTTGGCACAAACATCACTAGGAATCAAGGGTGAACTGATTAGATTTTGATTGACAAAGGTCAAGGTCACAGTGATCTCATGTTCTTGTGAATTAGGAATGTCCAGAGGGGATTTCATTATATCTGGCACAAGCATTCACTTGGACACAAGACTGTACTCATAAGAATTTGGTGGTCAAAGGTCAAGGTCACTTTGACCACACAAAACATGTATTTGGCCATAAGTCAAGAATTCACACACTAATTAACTGCAACTGGACTGGCTGACAGAGGCATACAACCACAGGGGTTATACTAGAAACTCATGAGTGACTGAAATTTTATTAGTGGGAGCCATGTGTTTTCTCAGGCTCAAACATTCTGTCAATTGGCCCCTCCACACTGAGCTAACACAAACTGGAGCACATAGAGCAAACATTTTGGTAACTGCTAACTACTTCTTAACTACTGCTTACCTTAGCTACACCTATTTCTAATTCTTCGGTAATGGGAAGTTAAGACTTGTGTCTGGGTTGAACAAGGGTTAAATATCAACAGATTTTAAGTCAACAGCAGCTGGATGTGCTTTAGATTCTTCAAGACAAAAGCAGCTGAAGAAGCCTTTTTAGATGACAATCTACGGCAAGCTCATTTTTACTTGACTTTTCAACCTTTTCAACCAGCTTCTTAGAGCCCCACATTTTAATTATGTCCAAACACAGGTATATCTCTTAATTCCCCAGAAACAGGTGTAGCTAGACCAGGCTATGATGGTAATTTCTCTGAAGCATGCAAAATTAGCAAATAAAATATCCTAATTTCTTTGGAAATTGACACAAACAATGATACTGGACCTGTAAATGGCTAATTTGTAAAAGGCCACTAAATAATGTGGAAAGAAAACTTAACAATATTTAGATTGAAGTGTGCATGAAACCTTCCAACAGGATGACTTCAACACAGTTTGTTCACAAGTTGGACACTAATGAATTTTGAGGTTGCAGTTCAAACCTGACTGAGAGAAAGAAACTTTGGAAAGAGTACAAAGATAATTATGTCTGCAAAATGTCTGAATATTAGCTCCTGGTAATTAAAGAATAGTTGTGGATTTAGTGGTTTTGTTAAGGCAACTCTGAACACTTAGTGTAGATTAGAAAGCATAATTTAATTTCTGATTTGAAGCGTAGCACAGCATATGAATCAAACGCCTGACACTCCAACAGACATGGCAATCTAATCATCAAAGATGACTTATTAGATATTAGATATGTCAGAAATATCCTAATATAAGGTATATTTATTCTAATTTTGCACAAGGAGGACATAACTTGAATCAGACAGTTACATTTAAAGGGAACTCAGACTTAACAGCTCAGTGACCTTCTGACTGCGCAGTAAAGGAATATATCATAGATGTAGGAGTGTAGTGTGTCATTTATGGATTGCATTTATGCATTACCATTTGTGCACATCCATTGCCCTCTTTCAAGAGTCACAACATTTTCTCTGTCTTAATATGTTACATTTTGGTCTTAAATTATCCAAAAAACATTCACTTAAAATCCTTTTTTGGACATAACTTAGAAACTTACATGGTAATTAACTGAAACTAGACTGGTTGGCAAAGGCATACAACTGTGAGGTGGAAATTCTAGCTCGTATTTTATCTTGAGCAGCATAACTTTATCGACCATAGATAATATTTGTGTTTTTTTGTGTTTCAGCCAAAAGCCTGTGCTCAGCACTGCTCAATATTCTTGGTTGTAAATGACATCTTCAGGTGAGTGCTAGTGTGTCTTTTGTTCATTGTTGTGAAGGTTGTGTGTGTGTGACTTTTGTTTTTTTTTTTTTCAGTTGACATAACATGTATTCTGCTGAAGTGTGCCTTTATGTTTATTTGCAAATTTTGTTGATGCCTTGTGATGGAGTATACCAGTATTTGTGTATGTGTCTCTGTCAGGTCTGTCCTTAAGAAAGCTGAAGAAAACGAGCGTGTCAAGTCTCTTATCCAAACTTTTACCAGCTGTTTCCTCAGGGAACTGGCACTGTTGCAGGTAGGGCTTGTCTTTTCAACAAAATATCGAAAAGTATGACATAAATAATTGTTTCTTGTAGATGTAGATTGATATAGATGTAAACTGTCGTGAATTCTTCGGTTTATAAATTTAGAAATTACCATGGAGTCTTATCCACCATCCTCTATGTTACCTAGAAGTAAATGAATGGTCACTTTTATGCTGCAGGCTTCGATGCACACACAGGACGATGAACAATTTCCTCCTCTCTGCAGGCGAAATCACTTAACATTTAATGAATCCTCTACATTGTTATCACTTGATCTCCAGCCGGGAGCTCACTGCTCACACCACAGTTCACACCTCTGCCTTGCAGACAATAAATGCTTTTATTTCATCAATTTGCAGGTAATAACTTTGCGCAAATAAAACACCTGCAATGTGTGGATACCACTGTGAGCTGTTACACTGATGTGTCACTTTTAAACTTTTGCTAAAACTCTCATCCCCCACAGATTCTTTCAGATATATATGAGTCTGTTTTTGTATAGGCGTCCTCTATCAACACATCCTGTGTGACTGTAGGGAATTATTTGGAATTCCCATGTCAGCCATTACTGTCAAAGGGCCAGAAAATAGATATGTTACTGTGTAGGTTTGATGCATTACCTGCTACACGGGTTTGTGAATATAACTCAACTTCTTTTCACCTCTATTAACCAGTAGATGGCAGTGCTACAGTGTATTTACAGTAGACTCTGTTTAATGGCTGTAGTCACACTGCACTAAACGCTACCTATTACACGCTACATTACACATTAGCACCTACTGTATCACCGTTACACAGCCTCCCATTCAAAATGTCATTTTTCAGGCTTTCAGGTGCACAGTGATGTATGAGTTCAAGGTAAGTGTGATTTACATTTATGGAGCTCAAGAAAAAACTGTGCTTTGTGTTGTTTCAGAAGTGTCTATCTTTGAAGGCGTTCTTCCCACAGTCACCTCAGAGCCTGCTGGTTCCCCTGTTGACCCTGCCGTCAGGTCTGTGTGCAGATACACTCATGCTGTGTGTTCTCTTGTCTGCTTTTGGATGTTTCACTCTGACACAATACACAAAACCCTTTATTGTGAGTAAGAGTGTATTCAGGTATTCTTTAACTGTGTGTTACCCATTTTCCTGCTGCAGTGAATGGGCTCTTCTATACCTTGTTCTTGCTAATCAGTAACAGTTGGTTAACAACTTCACAGTGTTTTATGTCTAGTATAAAAACTGTCATTTGTCATGTGAAATCTATACATAAGTTTAATGAGTGGTCTGTTATGTACAAGCTACTATTTATTGTGAATAAATGAAACCACTGATCATGTTACACAAACACACTAATACACCTTTTTATTCTTCTCAGTAAGAAGAATTGATATTATCTATATTGAATATGTATTACCAGTGTTTATGTATGGGAATCTTTACTGTTGAAGGGATGCACACTAGGTGAGTGCTGGGGCACAGTGGAGCAGTGCTTATCAGTGTGTGCCCAGACTGGCCTGTAGGCAGAAATGATTTACATGAATGGAGCCATTTAGGGACACACTGGAGCCCAGCCAGAACCCTGAGTTAATTATTACTGTGTATGTGTGTGTGCGTGTGTGGTGAAGGGCAATTTTTCAGTGGAGACTGAATGGAAATGTTACTGTGAAAAGTAGAAGATTTGAGGTTTTATCATGATTTGTGCTCCCTCTGAAAAAGCTATAAATTAAGACTCAGCATTGCATTGTTAAAACACAGCCAGGGGGGAAGACCTGGATCAAGATATGAAACGTTTGAAATATTTGTCAGTTAGTTTGTTTGTCAGCTAGGTACGGTTTTACTGCAGCATGTGGTTTGTTGTAGCAAAGTTATTTTTGACAGAACAATGTGGCATGTGACAAACACCACTCTGGCCCTTTAAGCAGTTAAAAATAATAGCTGGGAAACAGGAAAAAGTAATTGCAAGGACTGACAGAAGTACATCCAGTTCTGCTTGGGAAATACTTGTGCCTGATATTTGGAAAGTTGTCCGTTAAAGTAATTTCACATTCAAAATTTTCTTGTGGTACCCTCTGGACAGCAGTAATTTCAATTTCTTTTATGTGTGTGTCTTTTACTTGGAAGTATTCTGCATCTTAAGAATGGTTAGACATTTTGGGAAATATTCATATTGGCTCTCTTGCCAAGAGTTAAATGAGAAGATTGATACAACTCTCAGGACAGTAAATATGAGGCTAGTACCAGTAGCTTAGCTTAGCATAAAGACTGAACAGAAACAGCTTGCTGTAATAAAATCCACCTACCAGCACCTCTACAGCTCACTCTTAAACACATTATATCTGGTCAATGCAATATGTATGAGGACACAGCTGAAATAAGCTTATTTTTTAAATGCCAAGACTTCTCTGGTTCCAGCTTCTAGGTGATGAACTGAGCTAAGCTAAGTGGCCGCTGGCTGTAGTTGCATATTTACCTTACAGACATGAGAATGGTATCAATTCTCTCTTCTACCTTTTGGAAGGAAAGCAAATACATGTATTTCTCATAATGTTGTCCTTTGACATTGACTAGATAGCTAGCTCTGAATTTTGTGAATACTAATTGATTTTAAAGTGTGTATTTGTGCTACAAGTAATAATTATGTCTGTGTATCTGAATCTGTTCTTACAGAGTTGCCTCAGGAGGCTTGGAGACATCACCTGAACTGGCTCAGCAGCTCATTACAGAGACTGACAGAGGAGGGAGAGGAGAGAGACGAAGACAGCAGCCGTAGCACCAGGTTAGAGTGAAAAAGGCTTGTAGAGAGAATGTGTTAATATGTGCCTGCTTCCACCACCCTATCGAATGCCTGTGTGGTGTTCTTATTTCCATTAGCTGCTGTTGAGGGGGTGGTTAGTCAGATATTTTCCTCTTGCATCACAGCAGAGCATCACAGCAGAGAGGTCCTGGTGCACTGCATGGCTCCTCCAAGCACTCATTAGAAGCTATTAGCTTGGGAAAGAGAGAGAAGTGGAGAAAACAAGTGTTGGAAAGCCCAACAAGAGTGAGAAAAGGAATGCAGAAGAAGAACCAGAGAAGCAGGGAGAAAGTGGACAGAAAAAAAAGATAACCATGTTAGAATGAAATAGAGAAAAGCAGAGAGTGAGCAGTCATGGTTGGACAGATTTAGAGAAAGAGAGGTTAGGGGATGCGGATAAAAAGCAGAAAGCAGTTGATGTCCTAGAGATGGAGACAGCTGACTTGATACCCTCCAGCTGCGGTTTTTAACAGGGCCCATTATCCCCACCACCAGTCCTTTCTGGAGCTCCATGCAAAATTCCCAAAACATTGTTGCGAGCCAGCAGTGGGAAAGTAGTATGTTGTGTTGCTCCGAGCGAAGATGCAGCTGCCAGGGCCCTGCAGAGGGGTGCTGCTGGTTGTATTTGGGAGCCAAGGGGAAAGAGGGGGAGATGAGGAGGAGAGCTCTAATGATGGTATCAATGAAATTTGAGAGAGAGATCCCTATCACTCTTCTAACTTTGAGTCATAGTCTAGCTGTAGCAGCTGTGTAGCTCTGTTTCATGCTCTCTTTCTGCCTAAATCTCAGTCCATCTTACTTTCTTGCACACTTTTTAAATTTTACAGTAATATGTGATACATTTTTTTCAGCATAGGGAAATTGAACGCACAAACAAAGGACCAGGAAATATTTGACATTTTTGCTTGAAAAACTTAACATACTTATTAGTTAGTATGCGGATTAATCATCTCAACTCTGGTCACATTCTTCCTTTTGCTACCCTACTTTCTCTGCTGTCCCTTACTCATTCCTGGCAGCAGGACTGCGTTCCACATCATGTAGAATTGAGTGAATAGCTAGTTAAATATTATAAACATAAACACGCACAGATAGTAAAGAGGTTGTGCTAGGAAAACAAAACTCTCTGTGTAGATTTAACGTGGATTTTAGGGTGGAAGTGCTATAAAAACATAAAACTGAAGCTTGTCATCTTTTATGTGATGAAATATCGCCCTTTGAAAGAGCCAATCATATCTGCCCCTCAGGCTGATGTCATAAGTGGGAATGAATAATGACATTCAGTATCTAACTGAAACAGATCTGTATAAAAGCTTTGTCTTTCTTTGATCATCCATTGCTCCTGTCAGTTGGGGCGGGACTAACATTACTGGCAGCCACTCAGAGTTGTGGCTCATTAATAAAGCTCTTGTGATGTAAATGACCCCAGACAGCCTGTTATTAGAGGGTTTGTGTGGCGCAATGGAAACCAAATGATTTTATGAAAACTTTGGTGAAAAAACATCACAGATTTGTTTCAGAGACAAACAATAAATTCAATTTGTCAAAATGTAATAAAATACCTCCCCCTTCTCTCCTTTATGACCAAGTGTTTTTTAACTATTTGGACAACAACTGGAGTGTAAATTATTGTCTGTTGTATTTTACAACAGTAGTTTGGGGCAGCAATTGGAGAAGGAGAAAGTTATACTTATTCACAGACTTACCTTGGAAAAACTGAGGATGGGATGGGTTGAGTGCCAGGCTATTTAGGAACTAAATTAGACCACCCAAATCACCTCAGTTTATAGATATTAAAACGTGTTTATAGCACTGTTAGCCTCATCGACTTGGGAAGTTCCACTGTAATGCTGTGTTTGTAATCCACCATTATGAACTGAACTTGAAAAAAAAGATAAATCCTTACCACAAGGTCCACTTACTTTTTCAGCCACAGCTTATTGAGCCTTCATCCGTGGATTGAGTTTGCTCAGTTGTCATGGAGATAGTTAAGTTATCATGGGTCCGGAGTATAAAATTATAAAAGTATAAAATAGTATAAAAGTTATGTGAAATTCACAAGATGTACCTGAAAGTTCTGGAAAAAACAAGTATCTGGTTATTGTGATAAGATTTTTTTTTAGTCAAAATGCTGTCTCCAAGGTCAAGAATGGATTTTTTAACCCTGATATAATTGATGATTTTTGCTATGAATTATTCAGTTCTTTTTAATTGCAGTCCATACAGCATGTGCTAGTGTAATTATGTTCTCTGGTGTGCTGCAGTGTCATTTGTCATTTCCACAGCAGCACAGAAGAATCCTTCAGATCCCACGAAACTAAGCTGAATCGAGTGTTTAGTCAGCTCATTACCTGTAGTGTTAAGCATCGTTTCTCCTCCTATTCTACAGGGGGCACCACAGAGTGTTTGAGACCTGGTTCCTACTGGTTCAGTGTGCCCACTGGGTGAGGGTGACTCTCCAGCTGCTGGGGACATCAGGGCCTGAAGACTGTGGCCCTCTCCTGTGGCTGCTGACCTTCTACCACCATCCCACCAACAGGGGGCACCAAAGAGCTCTACAGATGGTAAGATTGTACTTAAATGTTTTTTTTGTTGTTGTGTTTTTTAGCCATGTTACTAAGTAGGGATCAGTCGAGCCACTACTTTGGTCCACACTTAAATATCTCAACAACTAAACTACTGTGTAAATATTACACCTGCAAAACATGCAGCACAGTAGCAGTGTCGCTGTGAGCATGTTAGCATGTGGATGTTATAATTTAGCTCAAAACACAGCTGTCACTAAATACAGCCTCACTGAGCTTCTAGCAAGACCGTAGACTCTTAGTCTAGTCTTGTTGCATTTATTTAGGAAACCTTGTTTTAATTTTTTACTTATCTCACTTACTCCTGTTGCTGCTTGCATTAGCAATGCTGCTAGGTGAAGAAGAGCAACACCTCCAGGTTCAGAGGATTATTTGATGTGACTGGAGGAAGTAGTGGGTATATACTCTCAGATAGTCTGTCTATGTAGCATGCAGTATCATAACTCAGCAACATAACAATGTAGATGCTCTGTTATTTGCTCTTGGCAGATGTGTTGTCGCTGAAAGCCACAGAACAAAAACAGAGAAAGCAGAATAACACTTTAAAGAATAAATTATGGATGACCCTTATATGTGAGAGGGAGGATGTGAGAGAGTGAGACTGTGGTGAAGAGCGAGAGAGATACAGATGAAGGAGGGGAGCTGGGTGAAAAGGGTGATGTAGTATTGATTTCTCAGTGAGTGTCTGGCCAGCTGGCCTGAGTTTCATCTCTCTGTCTCCTGTTCATCCGCCTCCTCTCATAACCCTGGGAGACTCGCTGTCGTCGCTACCATCCCTCCTGTTACGATCTTACATTCAGCTGGCGCAGGGTAGTCTTTGTTCATTGTTTACAAATTACTAATCTATTGATTTTTATTTATAGGAAGGATACTTAAAGCAATGCTTCTTGATTCCAGTGTCTTTAAATAAACATCTGTCAGCTGACCTTATATTGATCATATTAACCGTTTCCAGGTACATGCCAAAGAAGCTTGGGGCCACCTACACTGCCTATTCTCTGTCTCAGCTCGTCCGCTTTCTCCTGACCACCTGCAGTCATTGGTCACTCTGCTGTCACCTCAACCCAAGCAACCATCACTGTCTCCACTATTGATCCTCAGCCTCTTAGTCAACTTTGCTGTTTTCTCCAAACAGTCATTAAGTGGATCAACACAGATTTTACAGACGGTGAGGAAACAATCCGTTCTCTTACATACATTATTTTTTAGGTTTGTGATGTACATTAAAGGTTCCATTAAAGTGAAAACAGAGTATAGCATCCATATTATATTTTTAAAATGCAAAATTCAAATAAATGTAACCTGTAATGGACAACAGATACTCACAGTGGTGGTAATTGTGGGTTTTCAGCACGGTTTATCCAAAATCTCTTGCCAGATTTAGATTTTTTGTCAAATGGACTCTAATTGCTTTGGATGTATTATGAAATACACAAAGATGACATCAATTTCTGGAAATGTAATTTAGAATACATTATCTAGCATTATTTAGTGTGCTGCTGAGTTTAATGTATCAGTCTGTTTTCCTTTTCAAACAATGCCTTTTCACATAACAATTTTCCTTTTTCTGGTAAAGCGTTTTGGCCTTGTCACAGGCAATGTCTTTATGTCTTTGTCTGTGTGTTTGTGTGTGTGTCTGTGTATATGTTGGTCGGTCCAGGTGGTGGATCGGTCTGGTCTAGTTGATGAAGCAGCGTGTGTTCTCAGCTCACTGGAGCTCAGACTAAATGAAGGAAGCTGCTTATCAAGCGACGCTAACCGAGTTCATCTGAGGATCGAGGCACTTAAAAACACACTAACACATATGCATGCAGCAATGGAGCCCTGCTGAGAACCAAGCATACACACTCTCGTGCTCTAATACAGGTGAGAGCGCGTACCCACATGCACAGACACACATACAGGCACACCCACGCATTAACACAAATAACCAACAGCAGTGAGTTCATCCTCGACTCAGGGTTTTTTGAGGGCACGTTTGCAGAATGACAAATAGCCACACTCCTGTGTAGATATGCTCAGTACAATGACAGGAGTGTGTCAAAACAGCACAGCGAGGACAGATTATGTGGAGAGGCAACAATTATATGCACACAGAATCAGACACACACACACACACACACACACACAACTACAAGGCCCACAAGGACACTTGAGGAGTGACAGATCACACTGCAAAGAAGCAGCAGCGCGTACAACGTGTCAGAGTCCTCCCACTCATATAATTGTCTCACAAAATAAATCCTTCACGCTACACATGCTGACTGCACGACATTTAGGTTTGAGGGAAAGGAAAACCACATGCCAGTAATCTTTGTATAGTTACTCTTTGTGCTAAAATATGTTTATACGAAAGACATATTTCAACAGTACCGAGTATATGATGAAATGTGAATAATGAAATGTAATGTCACTCATTTCTGTATGTACTCTGTACTCTGTTGTTCTCATTGTTTAAAGATCGTCTCTACTGGAGTGTTACATTTGAGAATACCCTGCTTATGCTTCCACATAACTGCTTCATTACAATGTTAACATTGTACAAAAGCATCAAACAGTTAATTGATTATAATTCTTTTGATGGATTGATGAATTGTCTAATTGTTGCAGATCTAAAACCACTGATGGAGTTGTGCAGAAATACAAACAGAACATAGATTTACACTTTTTTGTGATTCCCTATCAAAATGATTCAAGTTTAGCATTGTTCACATTCGTTGCTATTTTCTAAGATCTAAGAAATCTAATATATAATTTTCTGCACTTGACCTTTCTATGAATGCATTAAACAACCAATGTTTAATTCACTAATATAGATGAATACAAAATGACAATTTAACTATGCTATTTGTGCCCAGACACAAGGCACTAACTGATGTTCAGGTTTTGCTCCTTCAGTGATGGAATGAGCTTTAAAAAATCATGTATTTAATAAAAAAACATTTTATTTTAACATAAGTATATAAAAATTTTGCTTAAAAATATACAGAAAAAAATCTTACCATTATTAATTTTTCACACAGCAGTTACAACACTATCAATTACACTTACAGAAATGCCCCGAGTGTGGTCGATGTGTATTTTCCAGTGTTGTTACAGGCCCAAGTGAAGTAATTTGTTATGTATAAAAACATTACTCACCTGGAAGTATTTCCAGTCTAAACTCTTAAGAACTAGATCACGGCTTTAGACTAAACAGACATGAACTCACACCTACACACACAGAAACTAACTTAAACACAGCAGCTGAGGTTGGAGGTGCAGTGTCTTTATCCATAAAATATCTCTCTCTTCCCATTATCTATCATTTTAAAGCAGGTGAGATGATGTCATTTTTCTGTCTCACCACAGCAATAATGAAGTTAACAACACTGTATCTCACTATAAACAGCTTGTATCGTTATTGGTTCACACACACCAGCTATTTCTTTAGACTTGAATGAACAGAACTGCTGTCCCCTAAACCTTGCCAGTTGGCCTTGGCTGTGGAGTAAGAGCGCAGCCTTCTGGTGTTCACACTGCTGAGCGATTCTGCAGCATCCCCTCTCCTACAGAGGAAGAGGAGGTGAGTGCTGGACCGTCCTGTGTGCCAAACTCCTATCATCTCCGTCTGTAGTCAGCAACCTGGAAGAGAAAGATATGGACAGATTGGAGCATTACAGAACATTTGGTAGATGTCTACAATCCTCTGGCTGAACTGTTGTTATCTACCTGATGTGAAGACAAACACCGAACACTGTTTGAGTTTAGTCCAGACAAATAATCCAGTTTAGCTTATGTTGTGTGGCCGGCACACAACACAGAATCCAACAGATACTGGATTTTTGAGTTGGATGCCGGTATTTCAGAATTGAAAAAAATCCAGTTACAATAGATCGATCGACACATTTTTGATAAGATGTCTTAAATTAGTTTAATAAAGAAATGTGAGAAGTACTGAGCAGGACAAATAAACACACTAAACAAACTTGCTAGTGCCCTCTGGTGGATGAGCAATGTAATGCTGGCGCTATTTCTAACGTTTTGCTGCAAACATAACTTTGGCATATCTGTGCTGTAGTTTATTGTTGAAAAAAATGTAAGATATACTGACTGACTAACTGACATTTACTTTATTATCTGTTCTATAATTATAAATTACTTCTTCGATTTATAGAAAATGCCACAAAATAGTGAAAAATGCCCATAGCAGTTTCCCAGAGACTCAAAGCAACATCTTAAAATCAATATTCGAACTTGTTCTCTCAACAGTTCAAAATCCAACAATATGAGACAAACAAAAACAGTAAATCAGATTCTCAAAATTTTGGCAATCATTTAATTAACAAATAATTTCAGCAATAGATCAATCATAATAAGCTAATAGTGGCGGCTAATAACGGCTCTACTGACAGTCTGGCTTTAATAAGTTTGAAAATCATCAGAATAAATGTGTTTATGTCACAATTTTGTCTGCAAATAATCATATTCCTTGATAGTGTAAAGTTTTCTTAAACTTTCTTTTAAATGATTGACATTATATACAAGTATATAAAACATATATAAGTATTCTTAAAATATAGCACAATTCATTAGACACCAAAGCACATGCTGTGTGAAAACTGCTACCACCACGAATGTGATCATTTCTCAAATCCTGAAAAGAAATACCCAAAAATTGCATGTAATCTCTAAAAAAGGAAGAATGGATGTGTTGGGACCAGTGCTAGTGTTTGTTTCTGGTTCGGTGGTGAGTGGACTGGACTCCTGTTCCTGCTGAACTGAGCCAGTGGTTCTATAGGACTGATTATCAGCTCAGTAGGCACAGGAAGCCAAGCCCAAATCTCTGTTCGCTCTTTCTCATGAAGCACTGGCTGGCCACGAACACTTCTTTTTTTTTTTTTTTTTTTGGAGTGTCTGTAATGAAGCAAAAAGCAATGCCAGCTCAGGCGGCATGTCAGGCAGTGTTCGGCTTTGCCAAACCCACAAGAAACCCCACTACTGTAGGTTCATTTAAACTGTGAGATTGTTGGATTACACTAGGTGGCGAAAGGTGCGGTTGACACGGTAGAAACTTCACCACCGCAGTGTCAGCAGGACCACCGCTGAATGCTAGGAGGCTGGAGCTATCGAAAACTATTGGTACATTGTTGGCACAAAAAAAGGTTATCACTCTGATCATAAAAATTTAACTATAAATCCATCAAAATCACATTCTACCGGCTTTTGCGAGGGACATGCATACACACTGCATTAGTTAAGACTGAAAAAGTTGCCAACATATACTTTGTTTGAAACAAAATCTAACGCAACAGCTCCCTAAAATATGCTTGAAATTAACAAGACAATCAGTCAACTTTAGTTGCATGAAGAGAGGGAGGTGTGGGTGGTGTGGGCCGAATAAGTTTATTTTCGGTGTCTTTATACAATGTTGCTTTGTCCTTTGATGTGCAGAGTACCATTTCCCTCCCATTAGACTGTAATAAATCACCTTTTAGATATGGGCTCTGATGGCAATTCCTCTCTTTTACAGGCCTTTGATGGTCATTACTCTTTTAACAGGCCCTAAATATAGGTCTAAAAATGGCAGGCTCCACATGGCCCTCATTTCTAATTCACACATCTGTCCTCGTTTAGTCGCCATTTTGTCGTTGTGAATATAGAGCGCTATAATACCTCCTCAGGGCTCATATTCTGATTGCCAAAAAAAGGCTGACCAGTTTTAAAATATATTTTCAGCCATCTGTCACTGTTTTGATTCGGGAGCAGTCGGTCCAGAACAGTATAGCTTTGCATTACAATTAGATGGTCTGGCGAACTATGCTCGCATTACAGCAAAAGTTACAGTGGGTCAGTATTTTAAACTTTCAGGTCTCAGTCACATATGATTTGTTCTTTGTTTGTAGTCAAGCCGCAGATATTGACAGCTTGGGTGTTGATGCTGATGAGTCTAGTTAGCAGGAAATAGTTATTATGAGATACTTTTTGTTTGGTGGAGAGATGCAAATGGAGGTTGGTGTCTAGCAGTTCCAAAACAAATTCATTTCTTGGGACAAGTGAGACAGACTGAAATTTATTGATCACTGTGTTGACAGACGGCGCAGTGAGGTAAACAGAATCCTGCATGATAAACCTGCTCACGTTGTTGAGAAAGTTTGTCCTTAGTTTGCATTGGCTTTTTGCATTGTTTTGTTCTTAGTTTGCATCAGTCAAGATAACGCTTATCTTGACTGATTTGGGAACCCTCTCTGGCTACGCTCAGTAATGCTGGAAACAAAGCGTGTGGTGTGACCCAATTGAGAATTCTTGCTTTTCTTTATCAGTGGGTGTTTTACAGGATGACAGCTTTTTGTTTCTCCTATCTGAGACGAAACAATAGAGGCTTATATTGCACTGTAAATTCACTTTAGAAACACTAAATTGTCCCAATAAAGTGAAACTGACATCCCTAAATAATGGAAGGCTCTGAAATCGTTGAAAGATTTCCATCTTTGACGCCTCAGTCTTGTTTTCCTTCACAGTGTGGAAATGTGTTGTGTGAGAGTCTGTTGGCTTTATGGATCTCTGTATCTTGGCCTCCTCAAACTGAGATTAGATCACAAATCAATACATATCAGCCAGGGATGCGCGGACGGCACTTTTCACTGCCAAAGTGATTTAAAGTTTAAAACCTAAAGCACTTTAAAGGATAATTTGACGGTCCTGTCAGCCTTTTTGAATGAGTTACCCTGCTGTATCTCAACCTGACTGTAAGGGTTAAAGGAACTTTGACATTTTGGGAAAAAATAAAAGAGAGTGATTGATACCACCACAGCCAGCAACTGGTTAGCTTAGCTTAGCATAAAGACTGCAGAAACTGCTACCGTGGCTCTGTCCAAAAGGTAAAAAAGCTCACTAATTAACAAGTTCTATCTTGTAATCCAAAAAAACTTGTTGCCACTGTGAGGTCACCAAGCAACCGTCAAAGACTCCAGGAAGTCATTGTGCCTGGCTGAGAAATAGTTGCACACAATCTAGACACAAGATACAATTTGTGAATTAGTGAGCCTTAGAGCTGACTTTAAAGGTGCTGGTTCCTTTGGACAGAGCCAGACTGGCTGTTTCCCCCTGTTTTTAGTCTCTATGCTACGCTAAGCTAATGAGCTGCTGGCTCCAGTTTCATACTGAACTGAGAGTTATGAGAGTGGCATCAATCTGCTCATCTAATGCTCACCAAAGACACAAACATATTCGCCAAAATCTCTACCCTTTCCTTTAAATGTTCACTAAAAACAGCAAATCCATATTTCATACTAATGCAGCATGTTTGTTGAATTTCGGAATGTGCTCTTGATTGACACTACTCTCCCGCATTTGCAACTGAGGACCTGCTCACAGCTGGGGAAAAAAGTTTAGCAATCATATTTCAAAGTCACAGTTTGATTGACGTTCAATGGTGCACACATTTAATCATTTCCTGCCAGTATCTATACAATGGTAAAGGAAAGATTTCTTTTCTGTATTAACTTTTAAAGCAGCATACTAAGACTATATGTATGCATATGTATATGTATGCTGCTGTAGGAAAGATGATGATGATGAGGGTGATGATGGTGGCCACTGCTCCGGGATTGATGAAATATCTGTCAGCAGCATTAAGCAGCGTTTGGGTCTCCCCAGGCCTCATTAGTACTGGAAGTACAGTCCCTCTCCTGAGGTACTTAGTGCTCACCTTCGCAAGAACTACAGAGCGTGCAACCGGCATCATCTGCAGGATTATCTTTTATACTACGTAACTAAGAGGAGACAGAAGCGGAGAGGTGGAAGTACAGAGAAAGGAAGGGAGATGAAAGACGGAGAAAGAACAACAGACAAAGTAAGAGAGCATAGTGTGGCGCTCATTAGTCATGTTGCACAACGTTTTGAATTCGCGAGGCGGCTTGCGTGTTTTAATTTGTCTGGGTGAGAGGGTCTCAGTGGAAAGTTTTACAGTCAAGTGAAGCTGGAAGAGAGGAGAGCTATTTAGGCAGAGGTCAGACCAAGTTGAAAAAATATGGGATGAGAAAGGGGTGGCGGGGCGGTGAGAGTGGAATGAGATAAGAGAAAGAAGGGAAAGGTGAAAGTGGATGCAGGACAATCAAGTAAGGAGCGAGGGAAACAGAGGACAAATGGGAATGAGCTCTGTGAGATGTATGAGCACACATTAGATAATTAAAGTGCGAAAATAAGGCTCAACTGTCCACACACACACACATACACACAACCCTGCCACTGTAAAAACTTAAAAGCACGTGTCCTCTCTGTTTCTTTCGCACCCTTTCATTGTCTTCCTTTGTCTGCTTGTCCGGGTCATGCTCTCCTCAGGTGCAGAACTTAGCCACTGTGAACAAAGAGGAAATCAATCACTGTTCACCAATCAGCTAAGCTCTGTGCCTGGCTGGAGAGAGGATACAAAAACCTGTCTGGCTGACTGACATGTACACACACATACACATTCTTTACAAAACACCCACAGCAAGACCCTCCTGGCTCCCTCATCATCCTTTTTCTCCTCTGCACTTCCAAATCATCAACTCCTCAAACACAATCACACACACTCTTAGATAATCATGTCGTCTTTAGTTTTAAGTTTCTGGGGGACGAGTGAGTGAGTGAGTGAGTGAGTGAGTGTGTGTGTGTGTGTGTGTGTGTATAGGAGGGGCTCTGGTTGCTATGGTAGCCGGCTGGGTCAGGGCTGTGTGGTAATCCCTGGCAATGTGATTTTATCATAAGTCACAAATCAGCACGCCAGGAACCCTCACAGCCCAGACATGAAAGAACAAGATCTTCTCTCTCGCTCTCTTTTTTTTTTCTTTTTTCTCTCTACCTACATCCTCAAGTCCAGCTCCAGTCCACTGCTAACCTGCACCACCCAGAAATGAAAAGTCCCAAACTTTCTTTGTTCTTTCTCCTTCTCTTTCTCCTCCTTTATGTCTGCCATCAGAGCGCAGTCATGAAAGACCAGACCTGTAGATCCTCGCTCCCTCTCTCTCTCTCTCACACTATTTCCTTGGTTACCCCTCTCCTCCTCTCCCATTCGCCACGCTCGGCTAACCCGGCGATATGCCCCTCATTAAGCGGATCAAGAGGGATTCCAGAGGCATGTACCAGGGGAAGAAAAGAACGAGAGAGTGAGCAGGGAGGGAGGGGAAAAAAAGGACAGGGAGAGACCACCCTTCTCCTTTAAAGGGTTGTGCTTTTTAGGTTTAAAAACACAGAGCAGGGAGCACGCCTTGACAGACATGTTGTTTTCAGTTAAAACCCTCTCAGCCCGCCTCAGCCTAATCCCACTGTACTGTGGTCTGTGTGTGTGTCTGTGTGTGTGAGGGTGTAAAAGGGCACAGAGACGACTGTTCTACTTAAGAAAGGACGATGGGGAAACACAAACTGAGCAGTAAAACATAAATCCATCTCCCCACAGTGCAATATGCAATAGCGGTGAGGAGGTCCGTTCATCCATCATTTTAATTGGAGAGAGATCTGGACCTGAGCTCAGCTGACCACCTATGATACATTGATGTTTACAGAGGCTTGTTTGGTTCAGTCCAATGGGAAACAATAGTAAAAAGTTCAAGTATTCATCTCTAAATGCTTCATTTCTTCTTCTATTCTTTTTCTTTTTGGTCTTTGCTGTTTCATTTCATTCCTCCCGTACTTGTGGTGAGACTCCACAGGGAGGTGTAGTGAGGAGGTGAAGGATGATGACAAGAGATCTGCAGACACAGACAGATAGGCGCTACATATGTGTGTGCTAGTATCTGTGTGTGTGTGTGTGTGTGTGTGTCAGAGAGATTTATCAGGACTGAGCCAGATGCCGAGCACTAGTCTAGAAAGCCTTTCACATCCTGTGCAAATGCATAAAGCTGTCTCTGTGCGTGTGTGTGCGTGTGTTTGTGTCCGAAGATAAAAGGCTGTCTTGTAGTGGCTTGGTCACGGTCTAAAAAAGGATTTAGAGCTGTAAGTCGCTCAGGTTGATGTGGACAAGTATTTAGCAGCGCTGTGTTGACCAAGGTCACCAGACGCCTTGTTTGACCTCATACTCGCTGAAATGGGGGCGCACTAGACAATAACACAGCTGGTTGATTTCAGAGGTTGGTTCTGAACGAGAAGGTGGGACACGAGGAAGTATATTAAGCAATATATGCATTTTGCAAAAATCTTGCTTAAAATCCCTGTTTGGTAAGATACGGTTCAATTAAAGGTCTTGGACTATAACATTACAGTACTACATGAGCGCATGGTTCACATTTCAGCCAAATTTGGAGCAATTTTGGTTATTTCATGTATGAGTTTTCTATTTTTGCCTTCTGTCTCACCTCCTCTCACTAGTTTGAAGAGAGCAGAGAAAAAAAACATCAAGAGTTTCCACATGCCAACCAGCGCTGACTGATGCCAGACTCAGAATTTGATGACAGTTGTGGGGCTGTTTGCTTAAGTTTTCAGGGAGATGTCCCTGACATTAAAATCTGATCAAACACTTATTCAACACACTATTCAAGATGTAGATCAACAAAACTAAATGGAGACTGTCTTGATGACCAGTTCATAATTTTGGTAATTTTCCATGCAAAAATTTCCAAATATTTGCTGGTTTCATCTTCTCAAATATGAGGATTTGCTGCTTTCCTCTATTTCACATCATTATGAACTGAATTTAATCATATTATTCTATTAATAATGTTACACAAGCTGTAGATATTTTATTTGACAGACAATAATCTAGTAATTTCCATATACTATAGCATTATCCAGTGTACACCATTGTATTGTTGAACAGCTTTGAGGAATAGCTGGGGTTACTATACTTGAATAGTTGAGCCAAGATCCATGTAATAGCCTGCTCTCATTATTCAAAGGTTAGTGTCAGTAATTCCAGGACTGTTATGAAAAGATCAGCAGCTTCAAAGAGACCTGTCTTCACTCCAGTCCTCCCTTCCGCTCTCTCTTTTCCTCCCTTTTCTGTCTATCTGTCTGTCTAAACCATAAATTTCTCTCTTCCTTTCATTTAGTGTGAGGCCAATAAACCCCTAACTGTCCTGAGTTTTCCAAAATCCCACTGGTTGACAGTTGTGGTTATGCATACACACACACACATGTACACACACAGGAGGAATTTCAAGGTCAAGAGTATAAAAATCACCCCACATCGAGCAGAGTCCGTCCTGAGCCCCCCTCAGAAAATGCTTGCTGACCCGTTCTCTCTCTCTTTTTTTCCTCTCCTCGCCCTCTCGTTTGTTTGAGGAACACATTCCCGAATTCCTTCTCTGACAAACACATCCTGACGGCGCTGCTGTGAAACCACGGAAAAGGCCCCATTCTGAGTCCACAAACACGCACATGTGCATACACACACACACACAGACACACACTCAATGGGCTCAGGAAGGAATGTGCAGTATAGGTAGCCAAGTGACTCAAGTGTGGACGGTCCACTGGGGCAGATAGAATCAGGATCAATCCAACACAAAGCTTTCTTTTACAGAAGCCATTTCAGAATAAAAATTTCAGACTTTGAAAATGTGGAAATGGTTTTAAAAACAAAGAATAACATTAATTAGCCTGACATCTTAATGTCAAATGATGAGATGATGCAGAATATTAGAGAAATTCGGCTGTTACATCTCAGAAGAAGATATGTTATTGGTTCTTGTCTCCACAGATGGTTCAAGTACAGTGCACCAGCCAATTAAAAGCCATTTAGTTTCACTCTGACCTGCGAATATGAGGCAACTAAAAACCCTGAGCAGATAACTTGGAATCTTATTTCATAAACCTACACAAATATATTTTTATATTTCTGATTCAGCTTGTTTAGAGACTTGTTGATGTAATTTCTGTCCATATTCAGTGCCAGTGAGAGCCATTAATATTCTGCAGATGAATTTTTTTGTTTTCTTTGGGTGCATTTTGCATCTCAGTTAAACTGAAAGATTTCTATCTATACTTCACCTCCAACGTCATAGCACCATCTCCTCCACCACTCTTCGTGCCGATTGGTCCATTTCTTCCTGCACCAGTGAGAGGCAGCGACGAGCCAGAGCCTGCTGCTCGGAGTTCTCGTGAACCATCAGCTCCCCATACAGATACACGCCCATGGCCTGGAACACACACACACATGCAATCATGGGTTTATTTTTCTTATTATGTAAAGGCTTTTCTCACAGCATGGATTTTAAAAGTGTTTGAAGTTCTTACTGTATCATACAAGACAAATGTTCAACAGTTGTGTATACAATATTTACTTGATCATGAAGCAGGAAGTGTTCCACGTCTCCGTAAGCCAGAGTGTAAGCATGTTTGACCACCAGCTCACACCAGCGATGTCGGACCTAGAAGTCAAAACAAGGGGGAGAGAACAGCTGTTAATTAAACACAAATATTCATTTGTTTATTTTAAATTGGACTTTGCGTCAGGAAATCTCCTATTTTAAGAGACTTCTGGCAAAATTGGCAGCATAATATAGTATAAACATGGACCAACACAGAATCAAGAAATCAGTGTAAAGAAGATTAAGGAATTAGGCATTAAAGCAGATTAAAAATCCCACAATTTCACACTTCAAACTAAAGCAATACATTCAAATAATTGCACTTGCCCAGATAAGTCCTTAATATGGCCACGTCTGAACTTATATAAGTTCACTGCTGTTTGTAATGTCAGAGTTTAGGTTCATTCAAAACTGATGGAGCTGACCATGTGACACCCTATACCCCTGGTATAGACAATATGGGGATACATTACTCTTAAACACACTTCATAGCAATAATAAAATAAACAGAATGGTGCTGATGGCAAAGATTTAGAATCTGTTATTTCTATTTATTAGTTCTTTTAAAGATTGCCATTTTATTTTTATGCTTTTGGCCAACACTCTCAAACATTAATGTGCACAGATCTCCCTCAATGCCAGTAACAAAAGACAAACAGCTCATCTGACAAGCTGAGAGACAAAGCTGGAAGCTGGAAGCTCCACTAACAATGAATAGATTCATCCAGAATCAGAGGATTAACAGACGTGAACTTTGTTTTAGAAAGGAAACCGTCTCGATCTAAAGTTCATCTTTAAAACTTCTATTTAATTTTCCGACTATGAATGCGTGTGTTATCAATGTGTGTGTGTGGGTACAGGTGTGTTTTTACTGTATGCTCGCATGTGTGTATCTCTGTGTGTGTGTGTGTGTGTGTGTGTGTGTGTGTGAGAAAGCTAATGCCTGGCCTTTCTCCCAGAGGATCAATAGGAGCTCTGTTGCCGCGGTTACAGGAGAGATCAGAGACTGGCTCTGTCCCTGCCTCAGCCATCATCCTTCATCATCTGCTATGAGCGTGCATGTGCGCGTACAGACCTGGATGCACGGTGCACGTGTATATGGATGTAGTTTTGCGGAGGAGACGGACAGAGGATAATAAAAGAGACAGAACGGCGATAAAAAAATCCAGATGAAAAATCTTTTAAAGCACTGTCACTACTTTAAAGCCTGACAGTTTCCCTTGGCTGCTTTTTTGTGGGTGTTTCAATCTCCTCCATAACTATCTCCACACACTCAGGATAATAAACTAGTCCTTTGAGTGCAGTGACCAAGCGTGGGATTTTTTGGTGATTGATTCTTTTTCAACAGCTCAAGCTTTGGGCATTTCTACAGCGCTTGTACTGACATTCATTTTGAAGTAGCATTCTACAAAAGGAGCCAAATGGATCTACCTGAGTGCTGTGTGAATGTGTGCACACTCTTAATGGGACTTTTTAGATTGTTTGTGCCAAAAGTGTTGTGTTGCCCTCCACCTGTTTATGCAGCATGAGTATGGAGACTGAGCAATGCTCCATTTACAGCAGACACACTTAAATCCTCACATTACCTCTGCAACCTACTAAATAGACATGAGTTTAATTGGTCTCAGAAGGCCTTTCTAGTTCCTCTTTCGTCCAAATTTAAAATCTTTCGTTTGCCGCATATTCTCTGCCTCTGTTTACTCTGGAAGGCTGCAGAAATCCCAAAGCAGACCTGACAAAAAGCAAAAGTTAAGTGTAACTCTTCTGCCTCCTGCCCACGTGGGAATGACGATAATGCGTGCGTCTGTAATCGTGGATGCGGGAGTGTGTGCGAGCGTGTACAGTATGTGTACCCTCTGGTGCCAGCCCTACCCTTCTGGCCTGCGAAGCCCCGGCAGCTGTTCCCTGCACCGGGTTGCATTCCTGGGGAGAGCCCTGGGGCAGAGCAGCTGCCTGGTGCACCTCTCCTTACCCCCCCTCGCCCCCAAACCCCCACCCTTTTTTTTAAAACTCTGTTTCCTCTCGCTGGGCCCCTCTCTCTGACAGCACATGCAATTACACAGTGACATTCCTTCATTTATTACTGCACCCACACCCCTCCTCCTTTGCCCTCCACCACCACCAATCCTGAACGCACACACAAATGCTACAAGTGATACTAACGCACTTCATCTGGGCTCACTCTTACCATGACGAACAAACTTACATATCTCATACATTCAGGGTGACAGACACACAAAAGCATGCATGGAGTGAAGATGGAAATACAGTAGCCTTGACTTATTCACACACTACATTACCAGCATGGCACTTTCTTGATTTTCTCACCAAGGAAGCTAATAAAAATGACAGTAGTATTATTAATAAGTATTACTTAAAACTCTTGGTTTGTTTCTTCCTTTTGGTTTTTGTGCTCCACTACACAATCTAATTGTAGTCATTATTGTTTTCCTATCTTGTCATGTTCCTATCTTGCCCAGTGGCACCTATTAGGCCTGGAAGGGATTTCTTCCTCTGTAATCTCCCTCAAGGTTCTTCAAATTTTTCCCATTAGAGGTTTTTTTGGAGGGAGTTTTTCTTGCTCACTTGAGGAGCTGTTTTTGTTTCCAGCCAAATGCAAGCCTGTGAAGCCCTATGAGACATTTTGATTAAAGGCTCTACAAATAAACTTGAGGTGACTTTTTAAGTTTTTTCTTAGACACTCCTTGGTTCTAACTCTTCTCCCTTGTTCTGTTGTCTCCTCTCCTCCGCTCCACATGTTGCGGCCTGTGGAAACAGACAGTTCTTGATGTGGTCCAGCAAAGTCTCCAGTCACCAGAGGAGTAAACCTAACCTGTGCACCGCACGCACAATACACCCTGTGTGCTTGACCGACCGATGGCCTTCGACAAACACACATGTGCATGTGTGCTCCCTTAAAGCCAAAAGCGCACTCGCGAAACAACACATACACACATCTATAACTACAACTATATGTGTGCGTGTGTGGAGTCACACAGCATCTTGCATCACATGAGGCTCATATGAGAGGAAGTGGGCCGGAGTCACGCACACTTCTCTCATACATGCAGACCCATGCTCCGGCTCGCAGACGCGCTTGCACACGTATTCATGGTCACTCACACCGTTTGCAAAGCAGCCCGTGCTGCACGCACACTGGTGGTGAGCCACATATTTCCTTTCACTATTGTGTACATGATCGCACACAGAGGAACTTAAGCTCACATGCCAGTCTTCACAGTACCTATAACCCAAAGACAAGCTCCTTTATCACTTTCACTATGCAGCGTCTCACTTGAACTTTCATTCTGCTTCGCTTGCAGTGAGACGTGTTTAGAACAGGCCTAACAGGTGGTGAGACAATATGCAGCATCATGCTGTGCTGCTATATAAGAGATGCTCAAGGCTATCACCAAATTAAGTTGAAGTAATGAGAAAATACTTCACAAAACGGGTGAATTAAAATGACAAAATATCAAAACTCTTGTCATTCAGTTGGTATGAAATCATCACATGGGGAACTGCTGGAGGGTTGCTGAATGCTGGTCGGTCTGGTAATACAATTCTATTTTCAGGTGATCAATCAGCCGTATCACAATGCATTCTGAGTCGACGCATTACTAACCGCCCTTCAGAAACCATCACAATCATTCCCTTTAATCCAATATTCAGCCACTCTGAAAAAGCTCTCATTCTCCATGAGGTAAACAGCGAGGGGCTACAGAGGCTGAGCAGCACTCAGTCCAAGAATTTTGAACAGATCAATCATCAATCTTCTGAAGAGGATGCTGTACCAGACAAAGAAAAGCTGTGTAACAAGAGGAGACAGAGAAAAAAGCAAGAAAAAAAAGAGGAACAGACAGAAAGAGAGGAGAATAAATGGCCACGTTTATAAGGAGAGACGTAGGTGATTAACCTCTTCTGAATGAGATTACTAACATTAGGACTGGACCATTGCCTTTAGACAGGTGTGTGCAGCTGTGTGTATGCTTGTGTGCGCGAGTGCGTGTGTGCGCAAGTGTGTGTTTTTCCATGCATGACTATGTGCATAATGGCCCTGTGTATTTTTAGAAAACACTGAAAGTTGTTTCCTGGAAATTGCAGGGGAGAATCTGCTTTCATCTGCCGGGAAGCCCGACTAAAGAGGCCTTAAAACCTAAAGCTGGACCCGAGGCCAAACACAGAGTGACCTCGGTCTGTGGCTGTGAGGCCAATCATGAAAAAGAAAAGTAAGACCAAGTAACATAAAGAGGTAAATGAAGTCTCTGAAAATAATTATGCTTTCAGATTCCAGCCAATATACTCACAGAAATGCATACATAGGGAATTAGAAGCACTAGTTTTTATTTTTCAGGAACTTGAACAAGAGGCCTGAATGTGAGTTTGGAATGTAAATAATAAAAATGTCCTTAAATGCAACTTAAGATGTCTGGATTCAGTACAATAACCACTCGGCTGGCTCTGTGCAGCAGAACATCTGAGCCCCATTATATACATTACAGCCCCAACAAAACAGCTCATATAATTAATAAGAACTTGTAAAAAACACAATATGTATCAAATTTTTCTTTTCAAGACGAGCCATGTGTTAATGATGGAGGTTAGCATGGACAGTTTACGGGCCCTGCCGCAGCTGTGTTGTAATCCTCATGCTCCTGTACTGAGAGAAGGTGCTGCTACAGTAAGGAGTTCATGAGCTGTCCACACACACAGCTGCAAGGCGCAAACAGACACACACACATACACATGCACAAACACTGTTAATAGTACCATTAAGGAACTTTGTGTAATACTAAAACATGAAGCGAATACTTGTGGGATTTAGTCAGTAAAGGCAGCTGTAAAGAAGAGAGCTGCTATTACGGCAGAATTTACTACATGTTACTAAGTGTTGTGCCTTGGGATGGGAACGGAGTGGAAACCTTCTACTTTTTATTACTGGAGGACATTGTGAGTGAATGTGTGTGTGTGTGTGTGTGTGTTGAGTGTGTGGCGTCACCTCGGCGTCTTGATTCTGCAGGTCGTAGGTTCTCTGCAGAGTGTGCATCGTTGCCACGCTCAGCTCTGATTCCTCTAACAGAAGCTCCAAAAGCATCACTAGCTGCTCCGACGTCAACTGAGGAGACAAAACAATAAAAGAGATTAATAGTGCTGACTAATACAAGCCCACTCATAAAATATATTGAGACATATTACTAAATATTATGCGGGGAAAAAAGTCCTATCTTTCTTCCACCAGCAGCTTCAAACTACTAAACTCGCAAAATTATCAACACTAGCAAAATTATTCACACATTGCATACTTTGCACCAACCCATAAACACATTTACATTATTTTCCACAAGTTTCATTTTCTTGTGCCAGGAAAGGTTTGATGAAAAAAAAAAAAAAAACACATTAGGCAATTAATTTAGCTTTTCGAAACACAGGATACGGTAGCATATTAAAACAGAGCTGAAATGGTAATTAAATAAACATGGTAAACCGAGTGAATCTTGCACAACTGGGAAATATTACAAAACAGGCAAAAGAGGACAGATGAAGGGAAAATATTATTTGAACCGAGGACGGAGGGAGAAGCGAAACAAAGCAATGA
The DNA here is from genome assembly GCF_001640805.2 of Lates calcarifer. NCBI lineage: Eukaryota > Metazoa > Chordata > Actinopteri > Centropomidae > Lates > Lates calcarifer. The sequence continues at coordinate 6,867,274 of NC_066845.1, forward strand.
AGTAGTCTTTTTTGATATTGTCCTATTGTAGAGAAACAAACAGAGCAGCACTGTTCAGGGATAGGCGCTGCCAAAAAACGACATCTTTCAGAACAAGTATTCTTTGTCGTTTGTGAGACTGCAGTGAAATCCCTGATTGAGACTGAGATGGAAACTAAAAATTTAGAAAAGAAGAAAGGTTTTCAGTAAATCGGCAATTCCTTAATGTTGCTTCGTAACAGTGCATGTACTGACTGTGTTATCCCGAGATAAACCTCAAGGAAACAACCTATTTTCTTGTGATGACTAACATCTCCAGGGACGGTGAAAACTCAACGGTGAGTTTTAGACGATTATTCCGAGGATGGATGTGGGCAGCGATATGAGAGAGTGACTTCCTCCTCGGGGGGACAGCTGTGCCCAGCCTTGCCTGCTTCTCTCCTAGATACACCCAGCACTCCCAGCCTCACTCTCTCTTTGGTCCCAGTCTGGGACACAATTAATGGCTGAAGGGCCCGTGGAGATGAATGTGAAAATAGGTATGAAGTAAGTGTGTGTGTGTGTGTGTGTGTGTGTGTGTGACTGAGCGAAGCAGAGTGCGAGGGGGGGTGGGGTGGTGACAGAGAAGGAGGAAGACAGACAAAACTCTTCTATTCAGGTAAACAAATCCAGTGAGTAGAGTAAATAGCTGCATTCATGTAATATATATTTTGGAAGGAGCCTATCTTTTTAAAGCTGTCTTTGGTAAACAACCTCCTAAGCGTTGCTGGGAAATACTTGACCTAAAACCAGGAAGTATTTCAGCATGTAGCTGTTGGAGCTGTGGGAATAACACCTAGACTCTAGCTGGCAAATGGTCAAATCAAACACTACTACCACTGCTGCTACACACGCATCCACACACACACACACACACAAACGATGATCATCTAACTCCATGGAAAATCTGATATCCAGCCCTTCACCCTCTATCGACTCTCTTCTCTCTCCGTCCCTCCTCCCTCCATTTTGTGAAGGCTGAGTGTTTTCTGAAGTGGCGTCTCCTATCTCTAGAGGGTCTCTTTGGGGCCCACCCATGATCCTTCTCACTCTCCCACCCTTTGAAAAGTGAGTCCACAGCAATAAAACACTGCTCTCTCTCTCTCTCTCTCTCTCTCTCTCTCTTTCACACACACACACACACACACACACCACTACAGTACACACGCACTGACTGCGAGGTCCTGTTGTGCCTGCAAGTACTTATGGTGGTAATCAATGTGTCTGTACCAGTGTCTCCAAAAACAAATTCCTGGTCAATGATTGTACATTACAAATCAGTTTATATTGTTATTATTATCCTGACACACACACACACACACACACACACACACACACACACACACACACTGTACACACATTTACAGACAGAAACACAACTGTGTGTCTCATCACATGTAACATCTCCATGGTCACCAGCATCAATAGCAACTAACATCTGCTTCTATTAACAGTCTCATCTACATCTTAAAAAAACAACACTTCACTTCAGGTGAAAATACTGTACTTCCACCTTCACTAAGTGCATAAGTTGTTATACAATTTCAGTCCGAATGAGCAAAGACTGGCTCTGCCAGTACAATAAAACCTACTAAAACCAACTTGCAGTATGTCATTTTCTACACATATAAGCCTTGCTGCATGCACAGTCCAAAACCCAAACCTATTCAGTTTAACTGTCATAAAAAGAAAAAGAAAACACAATACATCCACATTTGAGGAGCTGAAACCAAAGAATTTTTGACATAGTTTCTTTAAAAAGAAGAAACTCAAGATGATTAACTGATTTTCAAAATACTTGGTGATTATTTCTCTGTCAATCGAGTAATTGTTGCAGCTCTCCCTGAAATCTTGTGGCACTTGTGTTACGTAGAATTTGAAGTGTTATGACTCTTATTCGTTATAGTAACTCCTTTATGCACTGTGGTTTAGACTCTGCGTCATTTCTACACTGATTTAGACAAAAGCACGTGACAAATGCATAAATTTGATGTAAAATAAATGTATACCAAGAAGTTGAACATAGTTGCCACCTAGGTAAAGGCTGAAAACTTCTTCCATCACTGCTTAATGGTCAATGTCTTATTGCTGAAGTGCTCTACAACTTGTTGGTGAGTGAAAATGTTTTTCAGGGTAACTGGTTATAATTGTGGGTGGGTGAGTGAGATAGAGGAGAGAGAGAGAGAGCAATTATAGGGAAAAAGGTGAACTCTGGCTGGGTACTCCCTTATTAATGGGTAGAGCCTGAAGAATGGCACATGAACGCTTACAAACAATGCATACACACAGCCAAACACACACCACATACACACACAGTCCCATGTCATGACCAGGTCATGGGTAACTCTAACAATAGCCCTTAATAGTACAGTGCTGAAAGCACTTTACCACTGAAGGAGGAGACCTATTCCTCTCTAGCTCAACGATTCATGTGAAAAGATCTTCTCTCTCTCTCTCTCTCTCTCTCACACACACACACACATTGCAGAATTTTGCCACATGAAAGAAGCATTTCATTCCCATACTGTCAGTCAAGGCTGAGGAATGCTAACGGTGAAAAAGACAGAACTCACAGTCTCTCTCTTTCCCTGTCTCACACACACACACACACACTGAGACTGCCTGTAATCTCACTCATATGGACATTATATATAAAACAATACACACACCAGCATACACACTCCACTTCCAAACCGCTGACATGGGTTGGCTGCACCAACTCTATATTGAGTTGAGCCTTGCAAGGACCTCTGGGAAATATGCTGCTTAAATGTCCCCTTCACACATTGACCTCTAAACCTCATCAGAACAATGACACACACACACACACACACACACACACACACGCACGTATGCATGCATGCACAAATATAGAATGTTTGCCACAGTGATTGACAGCTCAACAAGACAAACAGATATAGTAAACACAGGATATGATGTCCACCACAAACTATAAATAAAGTATATATAGTTGAATGTGTGTGTGTGTGTGCATCTGTGCACTGCTGTACACGTTACATGTGAATGGGAAGAGTTGGAGAAAACAAATCTGAGAGTAATGGAGAGTCAAAAGGAGGAAGCAGCTATATTTGTGTGTGTGTATATGTGTGTGGATGGTGTGTGTGTCAGAACATATGTGTGGGTGTATGGGACTATGGAAGCAACATTAGTCATGCTACTGCCACTGCATAACATGTTTGTACAGCACAAAATGAATCGAATCTCTCAAGCCTTTTGTACAGGATGTGTACACACAGACACACACAGACAAACACACTCACAGTATCAATCGATGCTTTATTGTGATATTCCTACCGTTAACACTGACCAGGCTGTAATAAAGGATTGGTTGGGAGTTGCAAATACATTGTTTCAGCACTGCTCCTCCTTCTCTGAGATTGTGTAAAAGATGAAAAAGGATTGTCCAAATAAAAAAAAAAACTGTAAATCTTAAATCTTTTTCTTTCCCTTTCCAACAATCCATCACTTGTTCAGTATTTCCATGGCAACGGCTCTGAGTACCACTCTCTGCGTTCTGTACAGTACATGGGAGAGTGAGCCTGTGTCCTTTTTCTGAAGCCATTATGCATTGACGAAATTGATTCGAAAAATTTCCACTTTGTACATCTATACCTCACATCCTCTGTGCTTAACAGGGTTGTGATCTCCACCTCTTTTAGTGTCTTGCCATCTTAAGTGGTCATTCGCCATTTACCAGCACATCTCTGCGAGAGGCACCTCGGATAACCCCTGCTAACTGAATCATTGCTGCCTTCTCCCATGTTTCTGCTTCTGCTTGGACTGATTTACAAAAAATAAATAAATAAATAAATGCTAGTCTTGTTTTTACTCCTATTTTTAAAGCACTGTTCTCACTGGACTGTTAGCAGGGTATTACATACACACCTCTGGGTTGTTATGATAATCCTGAAAAGTGAAGCTCATTGTAAGTTGCTGGTATTAAAAAAAAAAAAAAAGAAGGAAACGACAATAACAGATTGGGCAAGAGAGATAACAAAAAAAGGAGAAAAGCACCAAAGGGATTGTGTTAAAAGTCAACAACTGGACTAACTGACCATAAAATCTATATAATGACTCCAAAGAACATAAGAGAACCTCTTTCTCTGCCCCTGGCGCCGTTAAAAGGAATACAGAGGTGCTGCTAATGCTTTCTTTTCCTCCCTTGCCTTCCCTCTCTTCCTTCTCTCGCTCCCTACCTCTGTACCACTGGGGAGAGAGCGCCGCTTGTTCAGTCACACTGCATTATGGGGGTTGGAGACATTGAATAACTGTGACATTATAAAACCAAACTGTGATTTCTGAGAGGTCATTGAATCGTGTGTGCATGCCTCTGTGTGTGTGTGTGTGTGTGTGTGTGTGTGATGCCATTCAACCGCTCGGCTGCCTTTTATTTCTGTCTGACCACAGGCTCGTAAAAACACATTCTGGCACCACCAGCTAAAGGCCTCAGCCCACGCCGCCTCAGGTACTAAGGTTTCACTCTTTCTTTCCCTCAAATCCCTCCCTTTCTCTCTCCCTCTGCCTCTGTCTCCATGACTGTCTGCCCCCCTCCCCCCCATCCCCATACCAACTCCTTTTCACTGCACCGAACTGTGTTGTCTGGCTCCTCCAATTAAAACCCCCTCCTTGCTTCCTTTATCTCTTTTTGTCCCGTCTTTATTTTACACTTGATTTAAGGGCCCAAACATCCATCTCTCCTCAAACTGCGCCGGCAGGCCCGGGTCTTGAGGAGAAACAGTACACCAAGCAGCTGTTAGGATTCTCTCAACAGCCATGACAGCATAAATAGCATCACAAATACTTACACTTTTAATTAGCCTGTAACTGCTCTATACAGCTGCACAGAATTAAAATGCGCAACAAAACGGGGCAGATGGTCAGGAATGAAATGGCGAGCAAGAGGCAAAAAAATTTAAAACCAAATGATGTAAAGAAACTGTTGGTAGCTCGGGAATATTAAATGTTGGCAAGTGGTAATTTGGTTCTCTGAAATCCCTGCACCATCTCCACCACTTCTCTATACTGTGTGTACTTCACACACTCTAATAGCAAAGTTCCTAATCAGTGAATGAAGCGCAGTAAATAGCGTCTGCTTCTATGCAGCAGATTGAGTCTTAGTACCATCCCCAGAAAGAAACAGATGACTTTATTTAATTATCACATCACATGGTCACGTGTTAGCAGGAAGCCCCTCTCGTACAGCAGCAGTAGTCTCTGCTTGCCAAAGCGTGTGTGGGAGACTTTAGAAAAAGGTGCAGCAGTAATGAGAGGACCCTATAAATATAAAACGTATAAATGTGATAAAAGGCTAAAGAAAAATAAATTTCATACACTGTGGGGATATGATACGGCAATCTTGTGGCTTCATAAGGCCTAAAAAGACATTATAAATCGCCTGCTGACATCATGGGGTTTGTAAACCAATTTTGGGTAATGGATTAGAGAAAATGTGCACGCGCGCACACAAACATGCACACAGGAGATGCTGAAAGGTTATCTGTGAGTCCCATGTTACCCTTTCAACCCGTGAGATAAAGCCATTTTCTGCACTATCATCCCCTCAAATGATGTCACACCTGCTGCTGCTGCTGCTGCAGCACGGTGATGATCTCACAGATAGTGCCGGTCACAGACAGATGACCTCGGTGATGACCTGAAGCTGCAACTGTCTTATCTGCAATGTCATCATTAATAATCACTCTTTGTTTTTCAATTTGAAAACTGCTTTAATAAACAGACACAACATCCACAAAGAGAGGGATGAGGGTGTGTATTTCTGTATGTGTGTGTGAGTGTGTGGATCTGGCTCTTGCAATCAGTCGTGAGTCTAATCATCATCAGGAAATCAAAACATATAGAGAGCTTTTGAGAGAGGCAGACACAGACAGAAAAAGAAAGAAAAGAAAGAAAGACAGGAAGGTTTTGAAGTGTTTGACCTTGTAATCATGATGACTGTCAGGATCAATTGTCTCATCAATGTATCTTGTGACTCAAACACATGCTCTGACAACAAAGTGTCAGGATTGTTCACCAGCATGAGTGTGAATATTTTGGGAAAGAAATATTCAGAGCACGTACAATACACCGCCAATCAGCGGAGCAACAAACAAGTCTATGTGCCTCATTTGTGCTGTTTTAGTCAAGAGTGCTGAATATATTTCATTTGCCCGTATGAATGCACAGGACAACAACAGCATGCGCTCTACATGAAGGCATTATGTCCTCTTATTTGTGAGTTATGTGCTCCTCTTCCTCAAGTTCACAGTCTCAGGCCAATCAAAAGGCAGCTTTGGGTCACAGTGGGGTTGCGAATCAGGGGTTAAGCTGAAAAAGCATACACAGTTGGGCCGGCAGTTGGGGAATGAATACTCGCTCTGAGGGGGAATCAGCCGGGCAAACACACACACACGAAGAGACACACCTACACGAAACAAGCGTGCAAGTGCGCCTTCGTGTGTGCTTTCAGCGGGCGCAAGGCATGTGCTCTGCAGCTCATCAGATAGCTTTTCTTCACCATCTCAACACTTTGTTCTTTCTTTGTGCAGCCGCAGAAGGTGGGGCGTTTGTTATGTAAAATTCCCTGCAATTTGGTGTTGATCATGGAGGCAATTAACATGTTTTCTCCCCTACTCATTGCCGCTCTGACTCATACTCATTCACACATACACACACCTCCAAAACAGGGGAAGTTTAATTAATCTCTGGCACTCTATGCTTTGACGCAAGCCACAAATCTAACTGTCTCCAGTGGATACCTCCCTCGCCTCCCTCTAACCATTCCTCCTCCTCCCACAATCTATTGTTCCATTCCCGATGGAGACACAAACAACTCCTCAAACACATGCATTTCAGATAGGCCTCCTTTTTGAAAAATAAAAAATCTTTTCACCTTTTTCCTCCCAAGTTTGGAAAGCACAATTCCCCTGTAGGACAGCCCCTGTCACTACTTGTGCTACTGTTGTCCAGGGGAGGCAGAAACAGGCACAGGCCTCCCCCTCATTGTCTCTTTTTCACCTGCCACCTTCACCGGAAGGGTATAACAAGCCCCCTTAGATGTGACTACCCTCCATGCAGGTGCCCTAACCAACCAGGGGAGGGGTTGAAGTCTCAGCAGTGGCTGGCAAATGTTTTGCCCCTGTACCACCCATATGCCATTAAAAGAGAGAGGCCTTTGAAACAGAACTGGAACAAAAGGACTGCTGTTTGTGTGCGAGAGAGAGAAAAATCTGTAGCATTTGTACTCCAGTGACACATCCAAACAGCTGGACGTCAGTTTAGACAAAGAGAGAGGTGAGGAGAAAGAGATGGTGGAGAACAGAGGGATAGAGGCTTTTCTGTGTAATGGACAAATTGATGGAAACACTCCTCTAAAATTAAGTTATCATGAAGGATGAGCCTGTTGATATTCTATAGTGTGTTGTTTTTTTTTAAAATTACGAACAAATCCCACGTGGAAACCAAAACCACTTCATATTAATCCTACTTACATGTCCTGTGTGTGTATCCAAAGTCTGGACATGGGCACTGCAGTTTATTTTAAGTCCTCATGCCATAAATACTCATTAGAGTTCCAAATTCATAGTTTAAAATAGTCCATCTGAAAACATTATTGACCTCTGTTTGAATAACATTTGCTTAGAACTACAGGGCCCAGATGTTTTAAAAACAACTCCTGAGCTGACATACAAATTTAAACAATAAGAAAATTTCTCCTGTTGTTCATACATTGTGCAAGTTCAGATTTACTTTCTTTAGATATACACACTCATCGTGACTAATGGCTCACGGAAAGGCGTTAAACTGACTTAAATTAAAGCAATATTTTGACAGAATCGCACAAATATATGCATTCTTCTTATTGGTGTTATTGTATTTCCATAGACAAATCACTGTATACTGTGATTTGTCTGTGTCCTGCTTCAGGGGATTTTCTTGCTGCCAAGAACAAAATTCTGAGGGAAACACTGACGTCTCAATCCAAAATTATCACCATACTGGAATTTAGCTGAGCCCTGATGCTCAACACGAACACATACACACACACACACTCTCACAGTACATTTGGTTATCTCACATACACATATGCTCATTCCCTGAACACATAAGGTACGGAAGTATGAAATGTGGCTAAGGCTGAAAATAGCAGAGCACCCAGGTTTAATTTCCTCATGTCATTTGTTCTGGCCTGATCCTGAGAGGGTGAGAGCAGCCTAGGGGTCTTGGTTAAATATTATCCCTGGGGGGAAAAAAACTAAAAAAAAAAAAACTACCAGTCACACAGCAGTTTCCTTTCCAGGGTCGTGGATAAATATTATCAGTGGTGTCTGCTCTTGATTATAATAATTACAGGGCTTAATAGGGCACAGAGACACACACACACACACTCACACATACACACATGGTGAAGGGTTAAAAAACTTTTGCCAGCTCATGCAATTGAATGTTGGCAATTTTACCATGCCATTTTGTAGCAGTTAGGCTTCTAAATGTCAGCATGCACACTGAAGGCAAAAGCACACACACACACCCACACACCCACACAGGCAGCTAAGATTTGTCCATTCAAGCTGGGTTTAGCCAGATGACAACAATAATAGGGGTAAAACACAAACATGCACCGGTGATGACCTCGAGTGTGGAACGATAACATCTACTGCTGCTGAAAGATACACTGAGAAACAGCGATACTGAGCCAGGGTGGGAGAGAAAACAAGGAGAACGAAAGACAGGGATGACAGAGGACAGAGTTGAACATGAAGAGGGAGTGGTGGTGGGAGAGGAGATAGCGGAGGAGAGGCTAATGCAGGCAGAGCCATCAAAATGAAAGGTCATGCTCAGGATGAGACTCTATGGATTTTCCTGAGGTTCTAAGGCAAAGTCCGAGTGTGTCTTTCTGCATGCGTGTGAGCTGAGTTAACAAGTTGGAGACACATAAAAACACATCTTTGTCTGTCTTTGCATGTTTGCGTGCGTGTGTGTGTGTGTGTAGTATAAATATGTGTTGTCTCCTGTGTGAACTCCAGGCTGGCTGGCTTTAAGCAGTCTGAGCTGACAGAGGTATGTGGGATGGACTAAGCCCAGATATCTGCCGCACAGACAGACACACACAGCTATGGAGCCATGCACATGCACAACCACACACACACACATAAGAAGAGAAAGGAAAAAAAGGAGGCAGATATTAGAGAATGACAGAAGACACCGCAGAAACAGGAGAGAGATGGAGTAAAAAGGAGCATCACAGAGAAACACGAACGGAAAAACAGATGGAAAGAAACTCAAAACCTGTTGTTTACTTTGCATTAAAAACCCCAGGAAGACAATCCCTCTGTTTTTTTCTTTCCTATGATAAGACCACTTCCAGCTTACAAACATATGATATCCCAGACTGGGGGTATTTGGAGCTGAAGCTGTCGCCTGCAGTGTGGCTGCTGGCAACAACTGAATGGTTTTTACATGTGTCTGTCTTGACTGTCTTAACACTAGATTACACCAGACCTTCGGAAAGATTAAGACAGTAGTTCTATGTTGTCATCCCCTGGCAGAGTGAAAGACAAGAGCACACAGCTTTTCTCCTACGATACAGCATCCTCATCCTTACTAGGACTTGTCTTAGAGTCATTTTAGCTCTGTTTTACACCACTTTATTCTTTCTAACAGGAGGGAAATAAGCTTAAAAGAAATCTGAATATTTAATACCTCTGGAGTGTTTGATCATAGTGTTAATGTATTTGAGTTAGTTGGATCAACAGGAATTTAACTGACAACTATTCTGAAATCAATTATTATAATAATAAATAATAATTAATAAATAATATTTTTCAAGCAGAGATGCCAAAAAAATCCCTTTCTGCTTTTCTTTATCTTATGTGGTCGGCTGCAGCTCAGACAGAACATGAGATTTAGGAACTTGTGATGGGTATTTTTCTATGTTTTCTGACATTTAAAAGACAGAGTGATTAATCTAGAAAATTACTTACAGTTTAATCAACAGTGAAAATAAGAGATTTCTGTCTTATAGACTCCTATTTCAGAAAAAAATAGCTGGTTTAAAATACATCTAGGAAAAACAATGCTGCTTCTGGGACAAAAAAAAAAGGTATCGTAAATACAACTGTGACCTCAGCAAATGAGGAAAGTGAGGACAAGCTCCCCCCAAGTACAGCATCAGACACTTAGTTATTGGTTTTCAATGTGCAGGAATTTCTATTATGCTTAGCGTCTGTGGGTCTAGTACTATACAGCTGACATTGCTTTGTGTGCATACATGTGTTTGTTTGTATGTATGTGTGTGTGTGTGTGTGTTTGACAAGGCTAATTGCGTCAGGGCTGTCTGAGGGCGCTGTCGGCTCCCCCAGCCATTACCAGGAAAGACAGATGTTTTAGCATTCAGCACGCTGCATTTGTACGCGCGCACACAGGACACACAAACACAACATTACGTACTATACCTATGAAAGCTATGAGGTGACGCCTAAATCAGATTTTATATGAAAAGCATTGATTCATTTCCCACCACTAAAAAGCCAGCTCCGTTTTAACAGCCCAGCCCAATATTGAACATGACTCTACACTAAATATCTCGCCGAAGTGTCACCGGGTTTAACACCGCGACCTCCGCGCTCCAGTGCGTTTTTTATAGCACTGCATTACACTGAATGTCTTAATTTGTGTTTGAATGGGCTCCAAAATGAACAATGCGTAGTTGTGTGAGTGACAAAGTGCGGTGCTTGATTTTGTACATCTTGTGGCAGCCATATTCAGCAGGCTGTGTTCTCGCTCCCTCTCCCTGATGCTTTTTCCATGTGTGCTGGAAAGACAAACACAGCTGCACTTTAATGACACTCAAATGCTTCTGGGATTCAGAATGCATGTGTATGTGTGTAGATGTTTGTGTCTGTGTGTGAGTGTGTTTGTGTGTGTGTGTTCTTTTTGACCACTTCAGTGAAAGGCCTGTTGCAGTTACTCTTGCTCTGTATAACTACCCCTCACTCTCCCCGCAGAAGTCCCCACTGCAACTCACTGCCTCACCTTGTATGTGCATCTATCTGTGTGTGTGTGTGTGTGTGCGCGCGTGTGTGTGCATGTGAGTGCGCATGAGCGCGTTCCTCAGAGAGTCGTGAAGGCCTAAGTGGTATTTCTGAGCAGCTATGCCTGCCATGAAATAGCTTGTCAGCATCGTCAACCCTGACTGGTGATCCTTTACACCCTCCTCTTTCTTTCTTTCTTTCTTTCTTTCTTTCTTTTTTTACTGTATATCCCCCTTCACAAACACACATACACACATGCACACGCGCAGACTACAGGGAGTCCCCCGGACGAGATGAGACAGGCTGTGAGCTTCAAATGACCCCGAAAACAGAACTGCTGCTGAGTGATAAATGAGACAAATACATGCTGGCACTCTCTCACTTTCTTTCTGTCTTGCTCTCCCTCATTAACGCAGCACAAATGGAGCCATCTCCTCTCTCTCCTCTCCTGCCATCTCTACACATAAATCTTCCCATCTCTAACACTTGCTGATAAATTTTAATTTTCCTCTATCTCCTTCCTTTTCTCTCGCTTTTTACTACCTATCAAAAGGGAAAACAGTTTTCACTCTCCATCAGCACGGCCGCAGGGAACTTCGGATGTACCAAACTTGAGAAATTGAGTGTACAACAGCCTGATTTTGTTATACTACTAAGATTTTGTAATGAGATTAAAATGGACAACAGTCAGATAACAGTTTTGCCAGTCATATACACTTTTAAAGACACTGTGTGTTTTGCTTTCAGCCAGTTTATACAGGAATCTCCTGTCAAATCCCTGCAATGAGTTTTGCAGGTTAAACTCTGGAGTCTTATATAGTGGAGGAAGAATTACCAGTTACCAGCGCAATAAAGCATGTGGACACACAGCTGTGTATACGTTCTGTGCAAGTGCATGTGGGTTTGTTGGATTTATGGATTATTACATCAGGCTTGTCATACACACACACACAAAAAGGTACAGACTCAAGCAGTTAAACAAACAGGCATACAAGTGGACTGAAAAGTTTCATTGGCAGGTAACGCTGGATCAACAGCTTATTGATGCAAAGCCAGTGTGTGAGAGGGGTGAATCAAACAGCAGTTGTTTGCCACACTGATCCCTTGATTCCCACACAGTCTGTTCCTCCTGGTCAGCACTTTTCACAACAGATACTGCAGAAAATGACAAAGCCAGTACGATACTTTTATTGATCTGTTTTTTTTTCTTTCCAATCCAGATCAGTTGTTTCTTTAGATGTCCTGGATTCACCTTCTTCTTTTTCCTTTGATTGGTGCCTCCCTATCTCTAATGCTCTATCTCAGCACATGAGTTGAGCCTTGAGGAATCTTCTTTCTAGTGTACTCAAAAGAGCGCAGTGATCCATTCTTCTCTAGTTATAATACGTGTGTACTTCCGTGCCCTTGTTTTGTGGGTCAATCTGTTAATGTCAGTGTCATGCATTGAATAAAGCAGATGGTGTTTGCCTCTGCACTGCCATCTTATTCTTTTCCACTTTCAACCTCTTCACAACAATTTCTCAATCTGAGGTCAAATTGTTCACACCAGCAAGAGTATACACCTTCCATCTGTCCATTCATTATTTTTTGCCTGCTTATTATGGCCTGGTCACACCCTGATGCGGTGCCTCCTCCTCAGAACTCATCATTCTAGGCCTAAACTTCCAACAACATGCTAGGGAAACCTAACTCACCCAGTTCCTCCTTTCAGTACTACGCACAATCTCATCATCACAGCTGAGGTCTATAAAATAGAGCAACATCTCTCTTCACCATGGCCACCCTTTTCAGTGTTTATCTGGCAATCCATGCTCCCATTGTGAACAACACCTCAGCCTTCAGCTTGCAGATGGGTTCAATTTCAGATCTCACGCTACAAGTAGAAATGAGCCCAGAGAACCAACGCATTGCTGTTTGATTGACCTCTCTCCTGAAACCAGTCTGCCATGGAATTCCCTCTTCAGGACCTTGAGGCTTCAGACAGCATCAACCCCCAGAGAGACAGGTGCATGCAAACCCTCCAACACGATAAGGCGATGATTCAACAAGGTAAGGAGTACAGCAGTAACACGAGTTGGACCTATAAAAGTGAACCATATAGCTACACATAATGAACTCCTGGGGACAACCTTTGTCATTTTTATTCAATGGACTTCACACAGCTAGTCAAACTGCTTTTTAAATATTCCATCAAAGCAATAGGAAGGATTCCTTTGCATGAACTCTGTATGTGTTTCCATACTGTATGTGTGCAAACCTCAACTGTAGCTTTCATTTAAAAACAATTAAAGGGTTGTGGTTCACAGAGCTGGACTCAACCTGAGCGGCCATTAGCTGATCCCCACTTGGTCTAATGATGGAGAAACACTTGCACATAGAAACACACACACTCTTTTCTTCCAACCATTTCCCATCCTGATGTGATGAAGTCTGGCCGGAAACAGCCATTTCCCTGAATGTTCCCATCTCTCCTCCGGCATACTCCCTCATCCCTGATTCATTGCCAATAAATCACAGAGGGAAGAGAGGAACAGAAAGAGAGAGAGAGAGAGAGACCGAGTAAGAGAAAGATAGAAAGAGTGGAGGAGAGGGAAGGGGAGATGGCAGTATAAACCAGGAGACAGTGCACTGGAGATAGGAAAACAGAAATGAAGGAAAACCAGATGTGTGATGTGTCCTCATCAGCACTGCTCAGGGGTGGAGTCTGAATCTCCAAATATGGTTGCGTGTACTTGGAAGCGGTGACGTCTTATCAAAGAAAACAACAATACAGATAACATAAAAACACCATTACTAAACGGATATGCTTTATTTCATGGGTACTGGTCAAACTCTAAACAAACGGATGGAGAGGAAGGGGTAGTTTGGAAGAGAAAAACAGACAAGACTGTTGGGTAATTTGCTCCTCAAGCTTTCTTATTTATGACCAGCAATTTATTTATACCTGCGCACACAAGTCATTTAAGTCTATGATGGTTAAGTCTTTGCTGTACTTCTCACAAACAATCTCCCTCTCCTCACGCCGCTACATTTAAAGTAATCAAGGCTGTGACCAAACAACACAGACTGAAACAATTTCCACATTGCTCTCCCTGTTTTTTCCCTTCCTCTGCTCATAGAAGCCTGCTATGGTGGAGTAATGTACGCCACCTGTGAACCCCACCCAGCTAAAGAGGCTTTTGATCATGCCTTTCCCTACTGTTTACTCTCCCACAGGGGCTCCAGTTACCACCACTACCTCCCCTGTCGAACCATCAACATTGCACCTCAGCCCAACACAAGGGATTTCAGTCACCCTTCAAACTCACTTCATTCCTCTGTGGGTGTACATTATCTCTTGAAATAGAAGTCGGCATCTGTGTTCTTATGGAGTACCTGTGCTGCTATATATATAAAACTCTGAGGCCTCTAGCTTGAAAGTAGTTGAGGTTAACATCATCATTAATACAAGTAGCTACTGACACAAAGCAACAGTGGCAGGAATGAACAAAAGAGCTGGGGATATATATATATATATAGAAAGGATAGCCACACCTTGCACAGAGGTAATGTACAGCGGTAATAGGAGATTCTGAAACCTGTTGAGTGAAAACATCAAACTCTAAAACATCAGAGTTGTTGTTAGACCGACTGCACCACTTAACCACTGTTTAAATAAAGGGTGGCAAGTGTTCCAAATCATTACTGCCACTGAATGTATTAACACAAAAAAATAATAACAAAAGCTGAGACTGAAAGTTTATATTTGACCTTGGAAACAACAGCTGACAAAACATTCCCACTGCAGGGTCCATTTAGCAGCTGTTATAGAGCATTCAATCTGAGCACTGGGCTCACAAGAATGGGAATCAGAATTTGTACAATATCATAGCAACTGGGTAAACCCCATCTGCTGAAGAAGATGACATGAAAGCTCCAGAACAGCCACTAAATGGACCCTGTGGGCAGACTGCTTTGTGCAATGTCTCCTGACTCAGTTGAAATACAGTTTCATCTCCAAACTGCACTTCACTTTTAATTGCTTAAAAAATGTTTTTGACCTACAGTACATATATCATCTATATGTAGGACCCAAAATTATCCTCTTTATCTGCCAAATATTGTGATAGATATTGAAAGTTTTCTTCCTGATTTGACAAATCAAAATTAATTGAACCGTGTCTGTTTCAACAGATGACACTTGAAGTGAAGTTACAAGACAGGCTGTTCCTCTAAACATGATGTTGTTGACATTTCTTCAGCCACACACACAAACCTGGTGGTTATGTGTTTTTTTTCTGCAGTAGCCTATTCGTTCGACCAGGAAGGTGCAGATTGCCATGTAGGTGCAAATGAGGTGACAGAGTGACACTGAGATGGAGGCTGACTCATCGTCCACCTATTCTGCTGCATCTGTGAAGTTACCATGGCACACAGAAAACTGTCCCTGATCACTCTGAGCCTCCCTGTGCAATCTGTGCAGATACTGAGTGTGCATATTCATATGTTTTAGCCTGCATGATTAATACTACACAGGTTGAAATCATTAGGTGAGTGGGACGATGCAAACAGTGATATATCACATTATTGGTGATTCGTATTTATGATCACAATGTGCACCAAACTAATTCTCATAAGTCTGGTGGATATAATAACAACTGTGCAACATCAGATTCAGAGAGAGGTGTGCAGTGTTAAGTTAAAAATAGTGTGGTGCTGGAGAATTTCAGCAAGAATGACAAGAATTCAGGATTATACAATTTCCCGGATTTGTTTATCCAGGGGAAGAGCTATGTCAACACTTTTTTATACACAAAACCTTATCACATCTGCATGAAAGGCACTAGGATGTCCCACACTCAGTCTGATATACAGTATTCTAGTGCAAAAATGTGAAATACAGCTGTATACGGCTGAAGTATGGAGGTAATTCACTTGAGGAACATTAACAACTTTAAATCACAAGATCAGAATACAGGTTTAATGTTGATCATTGTTTGCATGAGAGTTGAGATAATGTTATTTTGGCCATTTGGCTAGCCAGCTGTGACACAAACCTTGAGAGTACTGAACATTCTCCTTGGCGAGGCTGCCGTCTGAGTTCTTGGGGAAGGTTTAGGTATGTGATAATGTGTATTGATCACCTTTGAGGCATTTTACCGTGGAATCCAGTTATGTCGACATGAGACCCAGGTCAATTACAGCTTACAAACTGCACCTTTAAAGAGCAGACGAAGCATTTTGTTTCCAAAAAAGTTGGCCAAGGTCTCCCGCTATTCACTCTGCCTTTTTCCCCTACAGGGTTTCCTGTCCTGATCAGCAGGGGCAGACGGACCCTCTCATTACGGAGACCGCAGATGAAAATGAGAGCAAAATGAGGCCCATTACCAGGCGGGTGTGACTAATATCCCTCTGCAGACCTCTCCACATACACTGGACACATGCACACGCATCACACGTGCACATCCAAGTTACACGTGTGCACAAACAAGTCAGACGTGCACGCCGAGACGCTCGTGAATCAATAACGTTACACAGAAACAAAGACGAGGGGAAGTTGGTAATAAACTTTGGCTCTATTAAATTGACCAGATCTTGGGCTGCTCTGTGGGGGGTGTCTGGCTCTTACCTCTGTGTGTATCTGTAGGAGTGTGTGTCTGTGTGTGTGTATATTCCCTAATCATCCATGATGTCATTAGCCCTAAATGCGACCCTGGCTCAGGCTAATTCCTGCTCACTAAAAGTCCTGCCTTCTCTATTCCCTCTCTCTCCATCTCTTTCCTCTCCTCCTAACCACTGTTACATCATCTGACCAGTCCTGTAATATTTCATCTCTCGTGTGCTTCTCTCATCTCTTCAAATATCCACTCTGCTCTTCATTTCCTCAAATGTCCGCAACACATTCATTACTTCACTGGAATTCACAATCACCAACCTCTAACCCACCACTTATCTTGTTCTCGTTTCAATCTTCAGCTCCTAAAATCCTGTGTTACTGATTTCAGTTTTCCTTTTTAGTTTTCTTTTTTACCTTTCTTTCTTCCTCTCACTCTCTTTCCATGCAGTCATTCCATCATCTATTTCTTCTCTTTCCTGAGGTTTCATCTGCCATTTCATCTCCTTTTGTATTTTTCCACTCCAACTCATCATTTTGAGGCTTAAATATGTTTCCATTCCAGTTCTATCTAAAAACTCAGTTGATGGGTCAGTGTTTTTCATATTTCACACTCTTCACTGTTCCATGCTTCAGTTGTATCTTCATCTCTGATTCATCCCAACTTTTTCTCTTTTTCTTCCCCAGTCTACCTCCCTGTCTCCTGTGTTTTAACCGCCTTCCCTTGGTTTTATATATATATATATATATATATATATATATATATATATATATATATATATATATATATATTTTTTTTTTTTTTTTTTTTTTTTTTTTTTTTTCCCCCTTTGCCCATCGGGTCTGCTGAGTGATTTATAGTCTTGCAACACGCTGGCAGACAGAGGAGAAAGAAAGGGAGGAGAGGCAGATGAAGAGAGGAGGGGTTGAGTAGAAACCGGGCTGTTTGGCTGTTTGAAGTACATGAAGGAGTAATATAAAATACACCTGGTCCATCCATGGGGCACTCTCTGTACACAGAAACAAAGGGAGGGGAGGGACACATAGAGGAGGAGAGAGGAGAGGGCCGGACCGCAGGGAAGAGAGGGGTGGGTGTGGGGGGGAATGGGGGGAGGAGGGGTCACCTCGTGTTTCCTTTCAGGATGGCTTTTATGGTGTAACTTCAAACGCGACCTCCCACCCCCCTCCTGCCCGTACATCCCCCTGCTCCCTCGCTCCATCCGTCCGTCCATTCGTCCCTCCCTCCTCTTTCTCACTATTGTGTATGGCCAAGTGGACAGTAATTGGCTATTCTTTCATGAGGCTGATTTCAGCACCCCCTCCCTCCCTCCCTCCCCCAACCACCACCACCACAGGAAGGGGCCCTTTTGCTGCCCCCTTAGAAGTAAGTGTATTTGTGTGTATGTGTGTGTGCGTTGTAAATATGCCAGACAGTAGGTATCAGGTGTTTGGGGGTGGGAGGGGTGCAGCACTGGCTGCGGACTCCACAGGCATTTCATTCACCGTGTGCTCCAAATTACAACACAGGAATTGGAGGTAATTTAATACAGAGAAATCATGTTCCAACATGAGGTTTTACGAAATGCTCTCAGGATTTTGGGCACAGCTTAAAAACATACACCTTTGCTTATGATAAGTTTACAATACATCTGTTGAAAGCTACAGTACAGCGTGTTGAAGGAGAAATTTAAAGCCCTCAAAAGTCACTGGATATATACAGTATTCTTTTCAATGAATTAGTGCTTTATTTTTCTTTCCACCCAGGGGCACTTACCGAACTTATTCATGCCATAAAATATACTGTACAAAAAGATGAGAGGCTTTGCAAATGTTTCTTACAGTCCGCAATATCTGAGCATATTGAAAGTGATACATAAAAGCTGCTCCACTCTCACTAATGACTTCTGGCCTTCAGTGGCTTATAGATCAGTGTGCGTTCATTAATGATGCAGGCGTATGTGCGAGTGTGCGCGTCAATTAGCGTGTGGAGAGGGGATTAACTGTCCCTAGAGAGCCCTAATTAACACTACACATGAGCAAAACCATCTTTTTTGGATGGTTTTTAATGGCATTTTTTCGCCATTTTCATTTGGTGGTAAACACAATAAAAGCTGAAAGAAAGTACGGAAAGAAAAGGAAGGATGCAAAGATGGTTCGCGGCCAGATTCAGACCCTGAATGTTGAGGCCAAATGGTGTCCACCACCACCGCCACCCCTCCCAGACAAACACAGACACCATCCCACACACGCACTGACCATGACCACACACACACACACACACACACACACCTAAACAGCGGAGGGCGTGTGATGTATACAAGCTCTTAAAAGGTTAAATATGTGGGTGGTGGATACAACATAAACAAGCACAGGGTAGTCTGTCTTCACAGACACAACACAGAATTTGGATAGTTGTGCTCTGAGGCAAATGGAAACACTGTACAGCTCAATAATCACAGCTCCTTAACAAGAGTGCAAAAAATGGAGTTAGACAGGAAGATGGAGGTTTCCAAAAGAGAAAGGGACACTGCCAAGATTTAGAAGTAGAGCAGAGGGAATGTGGATAGTCCTTAAATCAGTGGAGTGCCTCCTACCTCTTTGTAGTTCACCTTGGGCTCTATTCTCTTCCGCTTTCTGCCCTTCCCCTGATGACTCTGACTGAGGAGAATCCATTTTACAACCTGCAGGAGGGAGGATGGTGGGGTGAGGCAGTGAAGGCGGGAAAAAGAAGAGAGTGTAGAGGTAGAGAGAGAGAGAGAGAGAGAGAGAGAGAGAGAGAACAAAGTAGCAGGATTTGAATAAGAGGGATGAGACAGCATGAAGGAGAAAAGGAGAAAAAGGCAGCAGGGAGAGGTAGTGATAAAGGTGTAATGATGACAGAGAAAAGGGGGGAGGGGGGGTGAGAGAAAGAGTGAGTGGTTACATCCAACGGCAGCAAGTAAATATAAACAGACTCAAGGCGCACTTTCCATCTCTCAAGTGGAAAGGCGCACAGGAATATATACAGTCAGCCACTAGCATACGAGCCTTGACAGGGCATAAAGTGGAAAAACACACACACACACACACACACACACGTCCGCCAGTCTATAGCTCCTTCTCTTTTACACACTCACATTAATCCCAACCTTTCAGCGCTCGCTCGTGCTCCATATATAACCAACACAAACTGCCGGCTAAGACAAAAGAGTAATAGTGAAAGTATGTTTCTGTGACGGAGCCTGGAGCGCAGCAACTCCCTACACCATAGATCTCCATTAAACAGCCAATCACTATCAAGGCCAAACTCTATCTACCCTCGCTGACTCCTCTCCTCCACCTCAGTTTATATCTCAGACTAAATACACTGTCCTAATACAGTTAAAATATTTAAAGTGAGATTTCCTAACACTGAAACAGCACATAAAACGGATAAGTCATGTCTAAGATAGAATCGCTTAAGCATTCTTTTTTGTTATTAAGGTATTTATAAAATATTTGACAAATATTCTGTCCAGGTCTGATTCTGATTTACTTAAAGAGAGAAATAAATGGGAGAACTGGAAAATACAGGCAAAGCAATTAAGAACAACGTGGGACCTTTATGGGAAATCTGATAGGCAGCACAGAATGACACGCAACAGATGTACAGCGCTGTGTGCCGCACTTCACTCACAGGCAGACAGAGGGAGAGACTGAAACAGGGAGCAAACGAGCAAAAAGAGAGGTAGATGGAGAGCAAGAGAGGTCGAGATAAGAGATGGTATCAAACACTGTGAAACAGAGCGTGTCAGTGAGACAGGAGAGGAAAAACAGAGGAGGCAGTAAAGGGAAACAGTGGCAAAATAACTGAGTGAGGGGAAAAAAGAGAATGATGAGAATCAGATGACAATCACATCAAGCAGTTTAAAGGTGCAATATTTCAAATCTGCGAGCAGCCCCCCAAGTCTGTCTGCCACTCCCTGAAGAGAAGAAGAGACAGGAAAAGAGAAGAGAGGAGGAGAGAGAGAGAGAACGAGAGAGAGAGAGAGAGAGAGTGTGCGCGCTTACCTCTGCTTTGACTTCTTCCACCAGCCTCGCCTGAGACCACACGGCGCTCCTTTCATACAGCCACTGAACGACACAGAAGAAGGGAAAGCAGAGTGAGCCGGGGGCAAGTGATCGGGACAGAGTGGAATGCTTTGCAGAGGCAGAGTGAGAGAGTGAGAGAGTGAGAGAGAGAGAGAGAGAGAGAGAGAAAGAGAGAGAGCCGGAGCAAAGCAGGAAGGGGAGGGAGAGAGTAGAGGTGGGAGGAGAGGGAGGAGGTGGGAGCGCGATCACTTGTTCCTCTGACGGAAACTCGCGACTTGACTCCGGAGGATGAGAGAAAAGGAGAAAGAGTGGAGGAGAAGAGAGGAAGAGAGGAAGAGGAAGAGAGAGACAGAGAGAGAGAGGAGATTGAAAAACAAAATCACCTGAACTACTAGCAACCACAGGACGGATGGTCACCTCAGTCCTCTACACATCCACTCCTCCACCACACACACACAGAGATAGATAGATAGATAGATAGATAGATAGATAGAGAGAGAGAGGAGAGAGAGAGAGACATACATGCAAACACACACCTACGCGCAGAGAGCCCCTTGTAGGCACAAACACACAGCACTTACTCTGTAACCTTATTAAGCTTTCAGCAGAGCCACTGCTTGAGTGATGTGAATCACACATCAGAACGATGACAACGAGGGCTGTGCATAGGTGCGTGTTCGCTCGCACACGAGAGAGAGTGTGTGCGTGTGTGTGTGTGTGTGTGTGGAAATAAGGAGACAGACACAAGACAGACGGGAGCGCATGGAAACAAGGTCTTTGTAATGTCACACCGCATACATACATACACACACACACACACACACACACACAAACAAGCGGGATGCAGCAGTGCCACATCATATTCTCACAATCCACCATACACACTCCACAGACGCTCCCAGGCGCACGCAGCGTTTCAGCCATGAGCGTTACCATAGCCACACACAAAGTTCAATACTATAACTGCATGCCCGAGTACTTCTCTCCGTGTATTATACAAAAGTACTCCAGCAGAAATAGCATGAAGGTGTGTGTAGAAGCAAAGGACAGGGAGAGAGGCGGACACGGAGAGGTACAGAGAGAGAGAGGGAGGTGTTGGAGTGGGCTGTATAGAATGTAGTGAGTGTTGAAACAGTAAATTGGCATTGTGTAACAGGATACCACACATAGCTCTTTTAGTGCCTAGATCCCCACTACCATTCCCTGAATAGCAAAGCTTTAGTCTACCTCAAACTCCCTCCTTGCCCCGCGCCCCCGTCTGCGCGGTGTCTCTCCGGCGAATCGATATTAGATGGCATGTAGAGGTTCACAAGTTACATCTCTCGCTCATAAACTCGCATGAGAAGCAAATAAGTCACATCCCTTATTCGGTTTAGGATAGTGATTAGGGACGTATCTGATTCTTTTTAATCCAGTTTGGTGAGTGTTTTCACTTGAACTATATTTTACTATATTTACTTAGTTCATAGTCTAATCCCAGGAAATGTAAATTAAAAAATCAAATATTTTTTCCTAATAGATAAGTCAAACTTATCACATTCTGTGTTAAATGCTGCCTTCACACAAACGACTGTGGATTAAATTTAAATTTAACATGTCAGTCCTTATATTCAAAAAGTATTCAGGTCTGACAGCCAGCCCTCATTTTCAACAGAGAGAGTTTGAGCTCCACTAATTTGCACTCTTTCCTGCCTGGAATAACAGTAAATGTTAGAGTGCTTATATATTAAGTAAAACAGCTTGAACAGCTATGTTATATCAGAGTGATTGTGTAGAAAAAAGCATTTATTGATGACCCAGGCAGAAGATACAAACACAAAACATCAGTGTAAGTTGTAGGAGAAGGTATCAGGCTGAAAGCTCTGGTGAATAAAGGGTAGTCTTTATTTAAACAAAGTATCTCAGCCTAGATCCATCATCCCAAAGGGAGTGCTTACTCATCTAAACTCTGAGGTCTAAAATAGGCCGGCACTGGCCTTCCCATTCCACATCTCTTACTCTGGGATTGGTGAATGTCATTGTTTATTATTAGGCCAAGCCATTTCCTGCCTTTCTCCAATTCAAGCACATTGTCGAGCGATGGATGGGAGGCAGAGAGGGGAGAGAGCGGGAGAGGCAGAGAGCGGCAGGGAGAGAGATTTTAAAAATGTGTTTGTGTCTGGTGTACATAATACACAAGCACTTGCATTTGTAAAAGGTTTCAATCGATCTGGCTGATCTTATTAGCCAGTGACTCGAACATCAAACACTAAAAAAAAAAAAGCCTCTGTGAGAACACTCGAGCCATCACCCAATCAGGTGTGAGAGAACAGCAGTCACTCCACGCCCGTCCTTCCCACCCTCAGAGGCCCCTGAAAGGCTCCAGTTACATCATCACATAATCTAGAAGGTGAAGGTTCCCAGACAGTAACACAAGCACAGACACACAAAAATGCACATACACACAGCGATAATTAAGATCAGTTACCATGGAGATGGGAGAATTGAAGAAGCTGTTAAGGTGGATTGATTGTGTGAGTGTGTGTGTGTGTGTGTGTGTGTGCGCGTGCGCGCGCATGGGTGTGTGTAGCCTTGCAATCCTAGTATCTATAGCCATGGGTCTTTGTTGATTAGAGGGCAGAGGCAGAGCAGCACTGCTCACCTTGTCAAGATACAGTAACAGTTTGGTAACACAGCCAATGATAGTGATTCAACAGCATGATGATAAAGTGAACTGCACAATTAGCACTTTCAAGAACTAGCGAGGCTTACTCAACAACCAGTGATGCCTTACAGAGAATAACGGACATCATCATCACAATATCTTTTTGAAAACTTTCTTTAAGTTGAATTTGTTGTGAGTCTTTATGCTGTTATTGGGAAAGCCATCACCATGTAGCAGTTTCAAAACACCTACAGGCTAATAGTCACATGTCATTTAAGCTGTGGTATTTATATACTGAAAGCTATTTACTTCCATAATGGGACATCATTTTCATTATGACAGCATCATTACACTGCTATTTACAGCTCTTCTCTTATGTACTACGACAAATGCAGTGGTGTGCTTGTCAGGTTAGAGCAAATGTCACCTCCTTTACACTGCTGGCTTTGACCTGGATCCAAACAAAACATCTTAACTTACATTGAAGTCTAATTGAGGAAATGATCTCAAACAATATTGATTCACTATTAAGGCATTCACAACCAGCCATAGGTTGCAGCTTCTATAGTGAAGCCAACCAAGTCATTTAACGTTGTTGCAGCAGGAGAGAAATCTAAGAAGAACAAAAAGCAGTTCAAGTATAAACGAAGCCATGTTGTGTTTTACAAACTGGCAATGGGGTAAAACAATGACAGTTACAGCATGTGGGAGTGTTATGGATATCTTAAAAGATAAAGTCACAAAGGTTAAACAAAGATATGCTATCGGCCAGTTCAAACCAAGACTGGAAACAGCTTATCTCTTCCATAACCAGAAACCAGTTTAGTGAGCACACAGACTATGAAATTACCGGCTTATGCATGTGTCAGATGTGAAACTTTCAGCATCAAAATAAAAGAAAAAAAACCAAACTAAATTATACTATATATTTAATGCATATACCGTATCAATATATAGTGTAGATTATGTACTAAAATATAAAAATAATTAGCCCTTAGGTTTCTTTTAGTTTCCATCTTCGTCAGGACATTACTGAAGCACTCATGCAACATTGTTAAATTTCATATTTTGATCAATTTTTTAAAAAAACCTACAGAAAAAAGAGAGAAAGAAAGACTCCTCATACCTTTGGAATTCCCGGTCGATCAAGCCAGTCAGCATAAATAGCACTGAGGGTGAGGCCTTTTCTGGAACACAATGGCACAAGTGTTAGTATTATTCCTATTATTATAGCAATGACTGTTCTTGCCCAAGACACCCTATGAAAACATGGCTCTGGGAAAATATTGTTAGGGTCATATTGGACTCGAGGTCTAGGCCAACACCTTAAACAAAAAGAGGGGCACACCTACTTTCCCATACAAGGACAAGCAAACAGACATGTGCAGACAATGAACTGGATTTATATGTATGCATGTACAGTAAGCAAGTTTGGGTATGTATGTGTGTGTGTGTGTGTGTGTGTGTGTGTGTGTGTGTGTGTATGTGTGTGTGTGTGTGTGTGTGTGTGTGTAGCTGTGGAGGAGCTGGAGTGGATGGATTTGCCCAATGAAAATGGTCACACACAGAACACACACAGTGACACAGCTCGCTCGCAAAGATAAATGTGAATACAAACAAACACTCGACAAACAGTCCACAGTCTGCATGCTAACTGTTAAATATGCAACGTGCACACCAAGTCGAAGAGTTACTTCACAGCACAACCTCATCATCAGTCATTCTCGCCTGATATTCTGAAGCTATTACTGTATATTAATCTGTGATGTTCAGCCCATTAAATGGGTTATTTTGTAATGAAAAGTTGTCATTTACATTTCTGCACACCCATTCTCTCTCAGTTATGCTCCTCTAACTGCAGCTTAATTAGTGATTTCCTACATTTGCCAAAATGTTCTGAGTGAACTCAGTGCATTCAGAACAAACAGTAGATTAGGGGAGCTCAAGTGAACACGCCTTTCTTTTAATCTTTTTTTTGCACTAATGACTTTTATCCACTGGTTTTAACACAGCGGTGCCGGCTAACAGGGAGGGACAAGTGGGTGAATTGTTTAATGCCCTGGGCCAGGGAGGACCCGGCAGGAGACTCTAATAGTTGGTAAAGTTTGGACATATTTTATAAAAAAAGTATCTCTTTTTCAGAAATTAAGACATCACTGTGGAGTTACATAATTGCATAGATATACATTTTTTTCTTTTCTTGTTTCCCATGACAACGTGATGGCCACAAATCTGTCATCTTTTACAGCGTGTACTTTGAGCTTTGAGCCGAAGGCTAATGTTACCATGCTAAGGATTCATCTTGTGCAGACTTCCAATAATTGTGCCAAAAATTTAAAGGCAATCCATCCAATAGCTGTTGAGGTATTTCACTT
Source organism: Lates calcarifer (assembly GCF_001640805.2). Taxonomy (NCBI): domain Eukaryota; kingdom Metazoa; phylum Chordata; class Actinopteri; family Centropomidae; genus Lates; species Lates calcarifer. The sequence continues at coordinate 6,893,005 of NC_066845.1, forward strand.
TGGACTGAAGTGCCCGAACAGCACGCCAACAGACCAATTTACAGACTGACCAACACTGAGCCACACCGCTGCAAGTGTGGCTAAAAATGGTTTAGAGAGACTGACGTTTTTGCTGCAAGGTCAAGCCTGTGCTCCTTGCTTCCACACACATTAGTAAAGTGTCCTACTGCGTCATTTCCCATTGTATATTTGCTGACAACTTTGGCAGATGGAAAGTGGGCCTTGGGTAGATTGAAGCCCATAAAAATCTCTTTATACTCTACAGTGTACTAAAAGAGGTAATATTCCCAATTAAGTACCGATTTGCCCAGAAACTGGACAGTAAGAACATCACTGGGGATTTTACCACAAAGAACCTTCCTGCTCTTGGCTTGTGGAGCTGAATCATAGACACCATATACATAAAGACTAAACATCTGCCACACCAACAGTGAGACACCATAAAGTAGGATTACAAGGGATTATGTGAGTGTAGTTCTCTTCTGTGGCAAACAAACAGTTAATGCAGTTAATACACCACACGACCTGTCGTATAGAGAAGGATAGAATAGGACTAGATAGAAGTAAGTGGTATGTCTCATGAAAGCAGACGAAACATGTACCCACCAGTTTTTTCATGCTGAGATCAGAAACCTTACTTCATTTTACTGGTTATTTCGTTTCAACAGGAGAACATACTGTCTTTTAGAAAGAGTGACTTTGGTTCCTGGAAAATAGTGGCTTCTTATTAACATAAATCAATGAATGTATTGATTTTTTTTATGTGTGTTAATGATTTTTACGCTTAGTCTTATAATTATGATGTTTGGATCATTTAGTCTAGGGAATGGGCAGGATATTTGACCCTGTGCCCTGTCTAGAATGTCTAATCCTAAACCTTGCTCTTCTAGTGGGCTGTTTACTGAAAGAGGCATCAGATCCAAATATTGACTGTCTCCAACTCCCTCTGTTTAATCCAGTCAATCTCTGCCAGCCCAGCAGCACACTCCACGTGACAGAAAAGGAAAAGAAAAAAAAAAGTCAACTTTCAGAGCTGACAAAAGGGGTGCTGAGGAAGAGTGGAGTTAAAAAAAAAAAAAAAAAAAAGAACAAGGGTTGAGGATGGGAGAAACAAAGTGAAAGACAGACGGGGAGGAAAAGAGGAACGGCGAGACAGGCAGAAGAAGAGGTTAATGAGGCAATCAGGAGAAATAGAGAACTGAATGATTAAGCGAGCGCAGAGAGGGAGAGAGAAAATTAGAGAGGAGGAGAGCAGGAGGAGCAGTTATCCTTTTACACTTCAATTAATATGAGAGTGGATGAGACTGCTCTCTTAACAGGATTGGTGTTGGGAGCTTTTTCTGGCCATGTTTCCACAGCAGGACCAAGTTAGTCAAAGAACAGAGGCCAAATCAACACATGCTCATGTATTTGACATTAAATCGTCTAACAAATCGCTTGTTGAAAAAAAAAAGTTATACAGCTATGTTAAAATGGAAAACTGATGAATAACATTTCTCTAATTTCTCTGGAACTGGAAAGCAGGCTACCGCTACTTGAGCCCAAACCAAAGTTGTTATAATGCATCAAGACATTTTTCATTATTCATGAATTATACTGTAAGCAATTATTCAAAGCCACTTACATACCTCTCCATGTCGGGAAAGGTAATCAGCAGCATTCGCAGGAAATCCTGCCCGAAAAGAAAAAAAAAGACAGACAGAAATGGAGGCATTTAGGGAGGTGTGGGAAGAAGAAAAAAAAAGAAAGAGAAAGGCATACCTGATCTTAAGTCAGGAGTACAAGGTCAAACAGTGTTTATGTTACATCCATTATTTAGTGGGAAGACTCAACCTGCCACTGAAGAAACAGGAGCCAGGTGGAACTCGTCTCATATCACACACACATGGACACACACACACATACACAGACTTCCAGGTGTGATCACTCAGCCTCATGGCCCCAGCAGAATAAACATATGTGGCTGAGCTGATGTACGGTCATCAATTTGAAAAGCTGCTGGAGCATTTTCAACTGTTTTTTAACACTGTGGCAATCAAGCTCACATCAGCCCCCAATTAATTTATGGAAATAACATTGCACCTCAGAGACAGGTCATATTAAAACAGTTCAAATCTGAGCTCTGGTTTTATTAACAGCCTCTGAGGTAGGAGCGAGTCAACATCGAGATTCTCCATTAAGTTAATGAAGTAAAAATGAATTTCCCACACTACAACCTCACCTGAGACAAAATGAGTTGCCCGTGGTATTTCTTCACAAATAACCTGAAGAAGTCAATGAATTGTTGCTCTCCCACCTGACTGGCCAAGTACCTGAGGAGGAAGTAACCCTGGACAAAGGACAAGACAAATAAAGATAACAAAGCATGATCCATCAAAGACAATGCAGAGAAACTTTGCAGCAACATCTATATCCATTCCAAGCACACCTAACAAAGAGGGGGACTTTTTTTTTTAGCCCGGATTTGTTCTATAGCCCTTTGTTCCCCTTTTTTCCCCCATCTCCCTCCTTCCCCCATTTCCTGCCTCTCCTTGCTGCTTTTACCACATCAGTCTCTCACCTTGAGGTAGTGAACTTGCATGAAGGTTTTGTCCGGGTTGAGGGCGTGTTTAACTGTGGAGGAGCCAGACTCACTGACCTGACCAGTGTTCTCCATGTTGGGTCTGCAGGAGAACACATACAACAGAGAAACAAAAATACACACAGGGAGATAAGGCAGGTAAGAAGATGAGCAAATAGCACACAGAGGGAGATATTTAGCACACACAGTCTGTCAACAGGAAATAATGCAGGCAGGTAGAAAGACAGAATGGCAAAAACAGAGTGAGATGGTGTTAAGAGAACCTGAGCGCAGAGTTTTTATTTTATCCCACTCTTACAGACATTTTAGTTGCAGGAAACCACATTTTCTACAGAGCAAGACTACACCGTCAGCAACACTAAATCCAGCCACTCAGCCAGTCCTCTCAATGGTGAACACATTGCCAAGTTGCCGTACTTTGCCTGAGGGAGGCTGGAAATCAAGCTGCAGATTTATAATAGCACGCTATAGTGTTTATATGACCTCACAGTACCGCGCTCCGACTTTACTGCCCATGACTCACTGAGCGAACATATAACACTTCCACAAAAAAAAAAAAATACCTAGCTACCCCTGTCTGCGGGCACAAAAGAGCCATGCTCTAGGTTTCACTTTCCCTGTCACACAGATACAAATCATCCCTTCAACCTCCACAAAACACGCAGACAAACACACATAAAACCAATGAAAGCCAAACAAACAGAGCACTGACGTGGGATGCTGTGCAATGATAGTTTCAGTTAGCCCGTATTGATCAAGCTGAGCAGATTAACTCAGTGTGCCAATAGGAAGGCCTTGAAGGATCACCCTCCTGCCAAGTCGATACGCAAGGCGCCTGGCCCACCAATCAATACACCCTTCATCACTGGCTAGTTTCCACAGGAACCGCTTCATGACAGGACCAGACACACACACACATACACACACACACAGACAGATGATCAGGCAGACCACACATTCAAATTCTTATTCACACAGATTCATGTGTGAAGTAAGACTTCAATGATTAATCTTTTCAAGTTAGGCTGCAGCTGTGAGCCACAAGTTGGTCAAATATTTGATCTATTTGAGTCTTTGTCCAGGCATGGCTAGCAGAAGAGCAGGGACAGAGGGTATGGGTGTGTGTGGGGGTGGGGAGGTGATGAAGTAGATTAGGGCCGAGGACGAGAAGAGGAGGAGGAGATGTGGGAGAAATCGAGGACAGGAGATAGACGGGAATGTTTGGCTTGCTCAGTGGACTGAGAGAGGAAGTCATCAGCTTCCTGGAATTTCTAAATTCAACTGGACACTCTTACAAGGACTTTCATCATGCCTATGAGGGTGTGTTCCTACTTGTGTGTGTGCTTGCATGTCACATAAATGTTACGTGTGAGAAAAATCTCAATACCAATGACCTGGTTTGGGAAAATCCATTTCGGAACATCTTAGTAATGATCCTCAGTGTCCGTACATTGAAAGCTGCCAATATGCTGCTGGACATATGGATTAACAATAAAACACATTTGTAAAACACGGGGGCGACAGGCGAAAACTCACATTATAAAGTATAATGTTTGTCTTAAATGTTGGAAAATGGCTCATTAACTTGTTCCCCTTACATCGTAGCCATAATATCTTCCCTTTTTAAAAATCATGCAGTCATTTTTTTTTAACTCACTCCATGTCCAGTCTCCTGCCTGTAGTGCCCATATCTGTCTGTTGCTGCTGATAAGATGAAATAGACTCTTTCTACAACAGCGGGATGTGCCATATCCCTGGGAAATATTATGTGTGTGCATGTCAGACAGAGGGGTACAGAGAAAAAGAGGGACTGGGGAAAGAGACAAAAACAATGACCATGTATTTCCAGGAGAGAAAATGTGTCCGATTCGTGCGTCAAGAGAAACCGACGGGCAAATCAGGGAGAGGAAAAATGTTGATCCATCACCGTCGCGTTAGACAAAGGAACTCCACCCTTCCCACTGTCCAGCCCAGGGATGTATGGATGTGTAAATCCCTGTCTTTCACCTGTCCCTCTTTGTCAGAGATGATTTACTACCGCTTTAATCGGAATCGCTGCTCGCTGCCTTGGAGAATCACACAATAGCTCAATGTATTTCAGAATAAATGGTGCTCTTATCTGACTCGTAGGCCATGTGTGTGAGAGGGAGGGTGTTTGTCTGTGTCTGTGTGTGTCTGTGTGTGTGTGTGTGTGTGTGTGTGTGTGTGTGTGTAGCCACGCATACACCTGGGTGTGTCTGAGATTGAGAGAGAGAAAAAGAGCGGGAGGAAATCAGGAGCTATTACTGACAGAACTTAATGTCAAACGCACACATGCAGACACACACACACACAAACACACGCACGCTCACACACAGAGGTTTATAGCTCCGCAAGCCATATCCTGACAAATTACACTGGGTTGACTGTGGAAACCGGATAAGGTAGAGCAGCACTCCCAGCAGCCCAGTAAATCAGCAGGGAGAATGGCGTCTGGCCCAGGCTGCCCTAAATATAACTCATCTGAAATGGACTGATAAACACTGGCCACTGGGGCCCCTGCTGGATCACGGGGTGTCGATTGTGACCCACTGAACTTGGAAAGCACAACCTGCCATTTAGCCTTTATTTGTGCGTATGTGTGTAAACTGGTGAGGGGGTTGTGCGTATGTCTCTGTAAATCTCACAGGCGCTTCCCTTCCCTTTACCGGGTCCTCTCTAACGTTTTGCTGTGCATTCTGACAACCAGTTTGTGTTTATTCATATTATGTTTCTGCACAGTTGTAATGCTAACGGAGCCACATGAGGACTTGGACATACAGAGAGTCCAAACCACATCAAAAAGCAGCATGGCTTGTTCCCAACTTTGGAGTACACTAAGATCTTGGTTGCAACTGACCTTCCAATGCCCCTCATGTTTCATTTAAGGCAAGGAGATATGATTGAAACCGATATCACAATGTTAATAAAAAGGTTTTCCAGATTTCGACAGAGATCTTGATATGGAAAATAGATAAAATATATACAAAATAATCAAATGAAGAGAGACTGAAGAGAGAGGAAATAAAAGACTGAATGAACATGGAAGTGGACACCATCAGCTGTCTGTGAACACCAGACTGGTCAAACAGTCAGCTGGGAAGGGGTCAAAGGTCAGTGATTAGGACAATGTCAGTGGAATATCCAGGAAGCAAGTAAACCTTAGTGTGGAGATTTTTTTTTTTTTTTGGAAGGTCAAAAATGATCAAATGAAATGAATCCTGACTGTAGTGCACAGCATCAGACGAAACTCACATGTAAAACAAAAACACCAATAACTAATTTTGTTGCCTTTTTCAAGTATTTTTTTTGTTTCAAAACTTTAATTTGGACAACAAACTTTATTTATGGGTCTGTAATTTCCAGCTCATTTCTTGCTAATTTTCATGGGAAGTTTCTTGGAAAGAACTAACTGTAATTTGCTACTTATTTTAGGGAAAACATTTCTTTTAAAAGGACTGCCCCATTTAAACACAAGAACATATTCAGTCATTACTCATTTTGGAAGCTTCATTCCTATATGAACATGTGCTGAATTGTATGCTTTCCTGTGGGTAGATGTTGCATTTTTGCATGTTGCTGGCAGCTGACCTGCTCTGCACTAAAAGACTCTCTAGGTTACACAGCCAAAATTGGATATAATTGAACACTGACTGACAAAAATTACATAGTTCTTTTCCAGGCAGCTTAGTGAAAATTATAAGGAAATAATTCAGAAATGATAGACCCATAACATAAAGAGTTACCCACAATTTTGTCAAATGATGACACAATTTGATATTCATACAGTATCATCATGATGTGACTAGAATGGAAGTAGATAAACAATACAACAATACTGACTTAGTAATAATAATAGTACAGAGCTCCACTAAAATCTACCTGTTGATAGGAGTAGAAAAAGTTAAAAGCTGTACCTGACTCATTAAGATAATGTGTGAGCAGAGTTATGTCTCAGCATGCCTTGCAATTGCTTTAAGAGATGTGAGGATTAAGAAATGGCATTTCCATAGGTGCCACTTAAGCAAATACTCGTCTTTTCAATACTAATGTGCTTTCATGTAACATAATCAGTCAAAATGTATGCATCCATGCATATGGGGCAGGTATGTCTGTGTGTATGTGTGAGTGTATGTACTATTTGCATTTTTCAGATGTTAGTTTTATGTTGTTGACTTAACCCTGTCAGGTGCAGAGAAACCTAATCCCGATCCTCCAAGTCACCCGTGTGTCTGCCTTATAGGGGAACACCGTGAGACAGACACAGCTTTCAAGTACATGTTTAACCCTTTCACTCACACACAGCTACCAATTTCAAGACCTTGTGGCAACTTCATGCCACAAGCGTGAAAATGTATAATTTACAACATACACTTGACATTATCAGTATTTCAGTATGTAAAGAGTTACATGTTTCCAAACACAGTCACCCTTGAAGCACTGAAACCTTTTAAACCCATGAGGACAGTTCTTACCAGTAACAAATGAGTAAAATCTTTATCACTAGAGCTGAAGAGCTTCACTAACATATCTTACACTATTTAGGACAAACTGAATTGCTTTGACTTCTAAGTACTATTAATTCATAAGTGTTTCAATTGTGTGATGACAACACATTATTAGTGAAGTGACATAGTTGGAAGTTAGTGCCAAGCAGAAGTGCCATGAAATCAATAGCACATTGATTTACTGTACGGCCTCATACAGGCGTGAAGTGTCATCTCCAGTGAAGAGGTTTTTTTTTTTTTTTTTAATTTTATTCAAAGGGAGAGATACAATATGAAATGCACAATGCTAACAAGTGTTCGCATTGTCACCATTAAAGAGTTAACTTGCTGGGGTTTACAACCATAATCCCCTGATGACACTGCGCTTCCACCCTTGATAAAACAAACAGGGTGTGGGTCCCACATTGTCAGGATCAAATGAAAAGTTTGTGTGTTTGTTCGTGCTCCCTGCGCTCGTTTGCAGAGCTTTTCTAAGACATGACAGTACAGTACACCTGGATATACTCTGCTGCCACACCTGCCACACCTGTACCCCTGGAATGCATATACCCTGCGCTCACGTGTGTCTACACGTGCAGACACAATACTATAACCTAAAAAAAAGTAAACTGCATTTTTGTCATGGGGATTTTGTTATAAGTAAATGCAACGCATTCACACATCCTCTCACTTCCCTAAAATCGGATTAATATTTCTTGTGGTTCGACGTTGGATTTTTCAAAAAGCTAATAGTCACCATACTACATTTGGTGCAGTAATGTTCTAGGTGTGCCATTGGTGACTTGAAACTGTGATAATTACGAATGTCTGCCTTGAACAAATTAATGGAATTAATGTAAAATAAGAGACTCGATGGTGGTCACTAACAGTTGTTTTAATGCATATTTAACAGGGTAAATGATCTGATATAGATCAGTAAAAAATGGGTGTCTGCAGTTGAGGCCACTAAGACATGGAAGTAGAGCTTGTTTTAAAATCATGTATGAGTATGTACGAGTATGTTAAGTACTGATACCAGAGTAATTGTGTTTTTATACTAACACTCAGTGATGTGGGAGGATATTTCCTCTGGGGTGGTTCAGTAAACTTCTTAAATATATATGATTAAAATCTAAATATAATATAAATATAAATAAAAAGACAGGCTGGACCAATGAGAGACACACACCTGAGGATCTGAAGTTCCTCCTCTGAGTTCTGCAGCTCATCAGAGAGTCGTCTCCACCTCAGCAGTGCCTTCAGGTCAGACTGCTCTGCTGATTCTCGTACGGAGAGCTGGAAGAGATATGGACAGTTGAAATGATGTAAAGGAAAGGGTTAAGGCAGAGCAAAGAAATCAGAGGAGGAAAATATAAATAAATTTCATCAGCAAAAACATCAAGAAAGAGATTAAATGAAAAATCAAATGCACATTAATATCTTGATAAAAGCAGCACTGATCACCCTCTCTGTCACTGTGTCTTATTGATTATGACAGCCATAACAAGACTACTTAAACCAATTTCCTCAGTGGCAGGCTCAAGCATATCACAAATGTGACATGATTAAACAGCATAGACACAAGAAAAACATTTGCGTAACTCTAGATGGTGTGGGAAAGTAAGTAGGAGGATTAGATCTCCCGGATCAGAGTTGAAGTCAGTGCTGCAAGCAATGGATTCATACCAACGCTACACCCTCTTCCTTTGTCCTGTTGTTTATCTTATCCTTTTTTCAGGTATCCTTAATTACCAGGCTACCAGTCCCTGCCTGGCTCAGGCATTAGAGGGATGTCTGGAGCAGTGTGAAGTGCACAACCTCCAAACTGGTAGAGACATTTTTTTTTTTTTTTTTGCCTTTGATCAACTTCTTTAAAATTGAAATATTTTCACATTTTTGAGGAGTAGGTGGCAGTAGTTCTTTGTCACAACCCTTGTGTTCTTCAGCTTGGTCCACTAAGGTTTTAGTAGCTTGGGAGGTTTGGGTTGGATGGTTTATTTTGTGGTTGGCCCCAGGAACTTCTTTACCCTTTCATTTTGTTTGGCCAACTCCTCTGACCTTTCTTTGTTTGTTCTTTTCTGCACTGGGACTTGGATTGGTGTTTTTATAAACTGTTTCCTTGTGTGCTTGATGTATGGTTTTATGACAGCAATGTAATGGCAAACTCTACTTGACATGCATTCCAACCGCAACAGTAAAATCCTGGCGCAAAAAGTTGTGGAAATGGAAGGTTGGAATGTCAACCTGTGTTTCCCTGAGCTGTTGCGTGATATTAATGGTATGAAGGTGCTGGATCATACTATGTAGTAGTACTTCTAGATAATAAGAAAGAAATTAAGTGTAAAAACAAAAATGTGCTTGTTGTTGTACTGTACTTGTTGTGTGTGGGCCCAGATGATGTCCTCCAGGTAGGTGGCAAAGCCCTCACTGATCCATTCCTCAGTCCAGTCTCTGGCTCCGATAACCAGGCCGAACCAGGAGTGGGCGATCTCATGGCACAGCCGGGACCCACATAGAGACAGGCTGTTCTCTCCAGAGCCGGCACACAACACGCTCTGGGACAGGAAAATTATATGGGGGCTGGGGAAGACAAATTACAGACATAAAGGATGAACAAAAGGGGTTAAAGGCAGATATAAATTATAAAAGGGAGGAAAGTAGTGAGAAGTAAATGAGGGAGTAAGGGGGATTAAAAGATGGGGAAATGAAAATGTTTTTACAATAGAAGAGGTTCAGGAAGTAAGAGAAAGACAAGTAAATACAGAGAAGACAAAACCAAAGAGAGATGAAGACATACTGTACCACCCTCCAAAAACATCAAAGAATCTGTGAGGTAATGTCCCACACCTATGATCACTTACTGCCCATCCCTCTCTCCATCCTCTACATTACATTTTGTAAAGGGCAGCTTTACTCATCAAGCATTCTTGCCAAACCTAACTGCCCTGCACATTATGTTCCCCGGACTGAAATCATCAACCAACAATGGGTAAAATAAATTGAGTGCGATTTGCAATTTTGAGAGGTTTTGTGCAATTGTTGAAGATTTATCAAGGCTGGGTGGCTTTATGGCTCCCACTCCTCCTCTTTCACTTTGTGACTTCAAGGCAATGCTGCGAATTTAAGGTTTAAAGAGGGTTTAGAAGTTGTCATGATTTTTTACAAGAAAAGATAATTAGAAACCAAATCCTTACTCTTTCAAGATCTTTATGGAGGTGGAAAGAAAAGGACTGAGAACAGACTCTAGCATATGACTATATTTAGAAAATTATAGCTGTCTGTAATCATTATATATCCATGACTGATTTATTGGGCAATTAAGTTAATTATCACATGGAAATTTAAATTATGGTTATGATAAACTTTTAGAATAAAGGTTATAAGTATTGAAACTTGTGTTTACCTATATGCACTCCTGTAAACAGATCATACATATACATTCAGATACCAAAATATACAAAAACCATTAAAGTGCTCTTAGTGATATCAAAGATTAGAGGCTTTTTCTGCTTGTACAGAGGGATAAAACAACAATTCAAAAGCCCCATTAAGCTTTTTAGCCAATAAGAACACTATCAAAGCTCTGAGCCAACTAAAATTGGAGGGGAAATGGTTAGCAAATGTGAGTTGGTAAATACTATTCTACAGTATATAGATAATGGGTTTCCCTTAATGTCCATTGTTGATATCTGATTTTAAAAAGTCTAAATTAGGACTTTGGTTCTTTCCCTCTACTTTTCCTTTCTTCTCAATTAAGGTAGTAAATTTTAGGTTTGACAAGGCTTTGGAAAGTTTTTTGTACTCCACATTGCCTGCCAGCAGAGAATACAGAGCTGCTGAAATAGGATTGGCACAGCTCCACACACATTCAGATACTAGAATATGAAGAATAGGAGTTATACAGCACTGCTAGTAGCTCTGTGGGGCTATAGTGTGCAGTGTTTTGCACTAACATGTTGTCAGTGACAATGCTAACATACTGATGTTAAGCAAGTATAATGTTTACCACGTTAGCAGCTTTTAACATTAGTTAATCCACACAATACACAAAGCACAGCTGAGGATGATGGGAATGTCATTAGCTCTGCTTGGTGTTTAGTATTGATCAAATGACAAAAACTTGATCTGATGATTGCATTAGATGAAAAGCAAGGGCCCACCAAAATTAATATAATTAATCCTGAGAGGAATATTAGTGTGTGTATCAAATTTCATGGCAGTCAATGCAATAGTTCTTGAGACATTTCACTCAAAACCACAAATGTTTATCTGTTGGTAGCACTAGATGAAGTCAGGGAATCGTCAAAACCAGTAGGATACATCACGTGGTGAGTGGTGAACCGACTGACAAGACAGACCAACACTGCATATTTGTCATTTTAAACTTGTATTTTCAACAACATCCGTGTCATTCTTGATTATACACACCAAATGCGTGAAATGTTGGTACTCAAGACTCTCAGCTTCCTGTAGACACAGGAATACAGCACATGGGACTTTTTTTTTACCATGAGACAGCACTGGTAGAACAGGACCAATCGGGAGTGCTCTGTCAAAGCCAAGGTCATGGCTGAAGACTTTTCTGGAGCATTCTTTACTTTCTTTCTTATGTAACAGGGTCTGGGTGCCGTGAGGGGCTTAGGGCCGACTATGCGTGAGAGGCAGGCTGTTCTTCAGCAGAAGAATGCGAGAGGGGGTCACAGAGGTGCAAATGAATGGTCTCCCTCTCTCTCTCCTGGCCCATATAACAACACCGGACTGTCTAGAGTTCCTTTCACAGTCTCTAGATCTTAAGTGTCTCATCCACCATTGACCTGACATTGGTGGGAGAATTTATGGCAAACTGCAGGTCTCTACTGAAAAGTGTTTTTTGTTTGTTTGTTTGTTTGTTTGTTTTTTTGAAATTGTCACACCACCCTGTGGCAAATATTTTAAAGTTATCTCTACATTCCAGAAGACATGTCCTTATCTCTGTGTTTCACTTCATTTTAGCCAGCTTTCCCCTCCTAAAAGAGCAATCCTGCTTCCAGCTGCTGAGACACAGCAGCCACAATTACTTCACCTGTTGGATTGACAGTTTACTCCCACAGCTACAATAAACCAGCATATTGGTGCCGTTGATAAATTATAGCAGGCTGTAAAATGAGCTGCTCTCATCGAGGAAAGATTAGCATCTTAAAACACCAGATGACAGAAGAGTTATTTTCTGTCCTTGCCATAACCTAATTATGGTGACAAGCTAAGTCAATTATAAAGGAAAACAGTGAGTAAAGGCATAGGTTAGGCCGGGTCTTCCAGAGAGTCTATTTTAGAGGAAAACAAAATTGGATATCTGAACGACACAACTACTCTTTATTTCCCCGAGGATTGTTTTATCAGATAGAAGACAAGCCCTAGCCTTGTGTTATTTAGGAACATGTCAACATCATACAATGGGGTCTTACGGGCTTCATTTCCGAGACAGCATCTCAAATCTAATCCCATGTTTTTCCTGATTACACAAACAAAGGCTCTCACTGGAGCAGGAGATGCTAACATTAGCCTTATGAGTTTCTTTGTAGCCTAATCTTATTCCCCCACAATTGGATAAGCACGCCTTTGTTGTCAGTTCCAGCAGTGCGTTTGTGTGTGTCTGTGTGTGTGAGCGAGTGAGTGTGAAACACAAAGACAGCCTTTCAGAGACGGCACTTGCACATGCTCCTCTGAGGGAGGCGGAATCCATCACTACAGTGACAAATAGTGTCATCCCACCATGGTCGGGATGAATAACAACAGCATCTTTCACGTTCACTGATACACTGACTGACATTAGTTGACATCAGGGACCTGTCATGGATACAGGCATGGGAAGACTTTCGCACATGTACTACCTGCATATCTCCACCTTACATCTCTGAATGTATGAATCTGCTATGGGGATGATTGTTTGTATCTGATAAACAATCTACAATTCTAGCACTGTTTGTTTCAAATGAGGTATTAGACATTAAATTGTAAGCAAATACTGTCTTTACGGCACAGTGTGCTTCTGAATTCTGTATTTTGCTTCTGTATTAGCAAATGTGACTCACAAACAAATGATTTACTAAAGCTGCTGATTACACCAACAATTACAATCAATCTCAAATCATTAAGTGAGCACACTGCAAAACTTTCAGAAACCGCGCTAATACTTTGTATTTCCTTGAAATACTACTTTAAGTCCACATCTTTGAATCACACACACTTGTTGACATCCTTTGATCAAAACGTTCACAAAATTAATATTTCCTGATTTTGTTCTCACCACCAAACCACTAAGCTAAAATTAAAATAACATCCCTCCCTCTTCCTCATCTGGACAACTGAGCTATTGTGGTGTTGTTAAGATGCTTTTCACAAATTACACAAGAGGATTTTCAACATATGATATCACACCAAAATACAATAAACAACCAAAATGCAATTAAGTACAACGCTGTAGGCTCTACTTCAAGTCCAAAAGATGCCCTCCACTTTTACTTGTGTTGCTGATTTTATCCAGATGGTAAATCTGATTAGAGAATCCATGACAAAAGGTCTTTTCAAAGATACGTTGCATTTTGTATAAACTCATATTTCTGATGATTGTACATTGCTTGATGTTTAATGATGTGATGTTTGATATAAACTTGGCCACTGACACCTTCAGAGCACAGAAATTAATTAATATTCTTTGGCCCCCTGTCTCATGTCTGTTTCTGATGTTTATGATCTGTTTGATTCCTGTTTGTTTCTTAATTGACTGCTACAGTAGCTGTGTAACACTCTGCCCTTTGGGCATAATAAAGATTAACTCTGCTCTCTACTCTTCTCCACTTAGTCATGTTCTCCTAAAAATGACATTAAAGAAATGGAATTACAATTTGTGAGATTTAATTGGATGCCAAACATAAATTTTAGTCTCTACTGTTAATTATATTTCTTGTTCTTGATTGCCTTCATGTGGTATGTCTTGAGGCTTGAAGAAAACTATGCACAAACACTTGCGCATACACACACACACATACACACTTGCAGCAAACACTCATTTTTATATTTAAAGGCTTTCAGAGTGCTATGACTTCACGTCCAGAGGGCGATAAACAAAACTGATCACGATGAGAGGCTGTCTGCATATAGAATAACAGACAAAAGACCTTAGGTGACCTTTCTGATGGTGGTGCCCCCACTGGGTCTTAACGCACAAAATGAAATACTGATTAAAGCCCTCCCGTGCTTTCTCACACGACAACCTCGCGACTCTGAGTCACCCAGGGTGACTTGGCCCTGAGTTTTAGAGGTGTGAGCCAGGGCAAGTCTTCAATTTGGTGAGACACAGATTGCAATAGTGTTTCACTCCTCCATCTCTCCATCCATTATTCATCCCTCCATCCCTCCATCCATCGTTCCTGGCTTTAGGCCATTTTTTCCCCAGCGGGACACTTCCATGCATAATGCAATAGGGGCCCTATCATAGTCCTGTAATTGACATCCCCAGCCCAGCTCAGCTCATAGCTGGGACACCAGTAAAACAGCCCCACGAGACAGAGGGATGAGGAAAAAGATGATGAGAGCGGAGTGTGTACTGTGTGAGTAAAAGAGGGAGTGAGAGCAAGAAAGGAAGAATGTAAAGAAGAAGATAAAATTCAACAACATAGAGACAAAGACTGGAAAAATACGAGAAGACAGAGAAAGGAATTTTGGGTGTGAATGAAAAGATTATGTGATAGATATTTATGGAGAGAGAGAGGAAGCCAGAAGAGAAGAAACTGAGAGAAAGAGAGAGAGAGAGAGCGTCCTCTCGTCTGTCACTATGTGTGATGAGTTTTGCTCTTTCGTCGTGTGCAGTGTCAACTCCCTGGTGTGATAACTGCTGAAATGCTGAACCATTGCGACACAAGACGCTGTTACAGCATCAATGGTGAAATTTCACATATTTTGCACATAACTGCATAACCATACAGAAAGATGTAAACAAAAACTTTTAAGACACAATGACAGACAGGTGAGCAGATGGACAAAAGACGCACGAAAAACAACAAGCACGCGTTTTTTGTCTCTTTTCTATTCAAGCAAAGGTTGGAGGACTGGCCTTTCCTAATGTCAGCTTACGGGAAGAAGCTTTGTCTCCTTTCCCTCCCTCTCGGACAGAGTCTGTGGGCTATTTTAGACACAGGGGCCTATTTGACCAAACTCCTACCACCCTTCATTCTTTTTTAACAAGTCTGACTTCAAATGTCTGGCATTCCTGGCTGGCTGCAGATCAGCTCTCTGCTCCCAGACGGGGCCCCACAGGGCCAGGCCAAATGCCACTCCATGTAGGGCCTGATCACATGAACGGGGGCCAGGCTGGGGCCCCCAGAGAGCCGCCCCACCCACATACACTGCATCGCATCAGAGCCTGAAAATAAATAGCAGAAAAGATATCAGAGGTCATCAGGAACAAAGAGGCGACTCTGCCACTCGGGTACAGAGAAAATAAGGCTTTGTAGTGCCGCCGCATGAGAAATAAGTGCCGTGTTTCAAGGTTAGACTGTAGTTTCTACTTGCTGTCAAGTGCTTAACCTTAAAAACCCATTCATGCATACATAGATACCTGGCTCTAAGCAGGTCAAGTTTGTATCACACTGATGGGATCCATGTGGGTCATAACTTGATGAGGTCAAGAATACGCAGACGTACATGAAGACGCAATAGCAGTTTAAGATGCAGGCATAACAAAACACCCACATAAACCAGCAGAGTCACAGGCAAAGACATGCAAATCCACACACACACACACACACACACACACACACACACCCACATACTTTCAGCAAATCCACTTTGAATCCGTATCAGCTGGGAAGTGATAGCAGATGTCTGATCCATCTTCTCTTAACAGTAAAACAATCCCAATACAGTTTGTTCCTTGTTTAGTATAGAGTCCAAAAACTGATGTCATGCCAGAGGAATGTTCTTGTGTGTGTGTGTGTGTGTGTGTTTGCAGGATGCTGGAGCAGTGATGCTGGAGCACAGATTTAAAACAGCGTGGACACTTATTTGTCTATAACAGTGAGCCCTCTTTCTGCGGTTGAATGCTGGTAGGCTGCCAATATATTGGAGGCTGGGCAGCGAGAAATGAATGAGTGAATGACACCACAGGAAAAACTGACACTTCAAAGAGGACACCTGAACAAGCAAAGGATGGCAACAATGAAAAAAGAAATCTAAAAGTACAGATGTGCCGACCCAAAGACTCGCAATCAGTGTCCTATTTTAAAGTTTCACTGTCTTAATACAATAGAATTTAATGGGATTATTACAAAGGGCGTACACAATGTTTTAATGAGCGCTATTGCAGTGCAGTATGAGTTCATTTGGCTACAACAAACCCCTGTCAATCAGCCTGAGGGAGGTGTCCACATGACATTCATGTGACATAACGCACATTCCTCTATTATTGTAGCTATTCACATGCAGACCCCATCAATCATCACACAGCACCCAAAACCATCTTTCTGACTTCCACTACTGCCTCAATGAAAAAGACAGGACAAATCTATTTCACAGGATTACAATTTGAGACACTTTCTTGCCTGTAGGATAAAAAATAGACTAATTTTTTCTCTCTCTCTTATGTAACGTGAGAGAATGAGACAATGAGGAGATGGAAAGTGAGACCGCTCAGCACTGCGAGGCTATATAAGAAGTGTTTGACAGAATGGAAAGACGGATGAAAGCGAGATTGAAGTGAAATTAGCCAGCGAGCAGAGCTGTCTCCTATAAGGAGGTTTCAGGCTGCCACCTGGCTGAGCTGGCTGCCTGTCAGACGAGACCCTGCAGCTGATGGATAGAATGTGGGTTAAAGGTGTCTGATGTAAATACTTTTGCAACAACCCACTTACACAATACCACAACAGATAAGCACTAGAAAAAAAATGTATGCAGTGATTATCGTGTTGACAAGTACTGTAACAAGGCACAAGAGCAATCAAGAGGTGTTAACACATGAGGAGCACTGCAGCCCAAACAATGTGTCTATAAGTAGCACACTCTATATTTTTCATCTTATTGATGAAATCCACACAAAAACACCAAAAATGTTAGTCTGTCTCCCGGTACTTTCCCAGTCTGTCTGTAGTTCTCTGCACTAAAACCTGATCTCTTAAACAGCTCAAACAGGAGTAAATACCTTTGCTAGAGATGGTTTAAAGTTAATAGTGCCCACATTCATCATAGTGAAGGAAAATGTCATCAGGTGGTGTGGCTCACTGATGAGTTTTAATACTTTCTGGACAACACTGGGGAGAGGCTCTGGAGACAACACTTAGTTAGTAGGATCAATCCATTGATCATTCCTTATCCTTTAAGAAGGCTTGGATAATGGGGGATGCATGCAGAAGACAGAATGCACTTGAGGGATGTTTCACATAAATGTAAACCTCATGGTGGCACAAGACGAAAAGGGGATCACAAAAGGATTCATTATATGAGAACCATGAATGTAGTGCAAATCTATTTCATAGATGTTCTATATTTCACAGGATAAACAGGATAAATGTTGGCCTGCTGGTGCAATATAGAAAAAGCCAGGGGATCAGCAAAGTCTTTATGATTCATCCTCTCAATTTCCATTAATATCTGTACAAAATAGTTATATATTATATATTTCAGTTTGGATCAAATTGGTGGATTGAAAAATGGACATACAGACTGACAAGACAAAAACTGCCATCCCCAGAGCCATATCACTAGCTTGGTTACAAACAGCCTATTGTGAAAGCAACTGGGAGACCAGCTTGGAGCACAGCTCTCTCCCCAAGGCTAACAGCAAACCCAGACATTGGAAGCATTACCACCGAGCATTTCACAGCACTTTGTTTCAAATGTCTCGTTTTGGCCGGTTCAGTGCAGAGGTCCCGCGGACATTAAGCCGTCTGGCTTTGCACAGAGAGATGAAATTACCCCCTAGCCTCTAGGCTGCACCATCACACACACGCCCCAGGATGCACATCAAGAGCAGCGGCAGCGTCCCCTACCCCATACAATGGACCCATCCATCTTTCCATAGAATGGGTCCTATGGACTCATCCATTAGTCAGTAGAATGGGTGTGCAGTGACAGGCATGTCTTGCCTCAGCTTCTAATCAAGAGTTATAGCACAGTGTGTCTGTGTTACTGTTAAATGTGGTACTATATGCCAACTGTTGCCAGCAGGTTCACATCTGGGGGCAGTTCAAATCAACGCACCATCACTCAGCAACCACTGACTACAATTGAAGGTTATATAGCACCTGGGAAAAAAACAGCAAATACAACAGCGGTTATAAATTTGAGCAATGCTACAAATACATCCTAGCAATCAGTCATTAATATAAAATTCAAGGACTACCATGATTTGTTTTCTGATTATTCCTGTGGAGAAATAATTGTATGTTTACAACAAAATGTGTGACAGTCTCCTGTCAAGCAGTGGAAGAGTTAAAAGGTGGCTCCCTCAGTTGTGAGAAGGTACCGTAGGAGAGTATGTAAACCTATACTGCAGATAGAGAAGGGAAGTTGAGAGGCCCAAGATAACTAGAAAGGAATGTTCCTGCAATAACAAAACACTTGCTAAACTGGACCCTGCTATCTTCATTAAGAGCACAGAGAAAGGTCTGACCAAGAAAAAGAGAGAGACAAGGAAGCAAGAAGAGGTGGATAGTAGTGGCCCATGCTTGTGGGGTTTGGAGCTGTCCTGTGTCTGTTCAGCAGGAGGCGAGCAGAAGAACAAGGGAAATGGAGGAGAAAAAGAAATAGAGCTCACCTAAAAATCTTAACTACTTGCAATCACTTTAAAAGTGTCCACAGGACACTCCCTCTCCTTCTGTCCAGGTGCAGGCATGCAGAGCTGCCTTTTCAACTCGCCAGGCTCCTTTGTGAGGCCACAGAAGAGAGGGATATCCACTCAAGGTGGGAAGAAAGAAACACCTCATCCTTGACTATTTGATTAACAGCTGTCTCCTGTGCCAAAAAAAATCCGACCCCCCCACATCCCGCCCTTCCCACCCTCAACCCTCAACCCTTCTAACTGCCTCCTGAAAGAGCAGAGTCTGTGTCGCACACTTCTAGGGTTACTTTGCAGATCAAACTGGAGAGGAGAGCAGAAAGGGAAGAAATCCACTGAGACATCAGAAGGAAGAGGGGAGGACAAGCAGTGGGAGAACTGGGAAAGAAATGGAGGAAGGAGGAACAGAGAAAAAAGGGGGGGTCAGCACAGGTCAACAAGGAGGCAGGAGGTGCAATTCAGTAAGGGTGCAAAGTGATGGGGAATCATGGCCAATGAGGCGAGAGAGTGAGACTGATGCTGGAAACTGGGGCAGGTTAAGATTAACATCTAATCTTTTTAATTTGCATTTTGTGGTCTGCTATTATATTTCATTTACTTACCATTTCACATGGTAACAAGCAGCAATGCCTTTCCTAAAAGTTAATGATCTCTTCTTAATGATCAGCATTATCTTTTAAATGCTGTTGATTTTGAATGACCCATTATACTATTGCTGACTACAAGTATGCAAGTTTTTAGATTTATTTTTCTTAATTCCCAGGAGCCATAAGTTTCCTGTCCTTTCCATATTCCATGAAGATCAAGTTGAAGCAATTTAGAAATTATGATTCATTATTGTGAACATCTCATAAGTTTATGTTATTAGTGCATGGTTGAGAGCTGAGAGTCGACTGCCATGAAATTTATATGTGTTGTTGTGGGAATAACAAGCTGATATGACTAACAATTAGAAAACATCTATATTGTGAGGATTGTAGTGTGAATTTGGTTGTTTCTTGAATTTTAAAAGGTTTCTATCCTGCAGCTGTATTACCATGGTGGAACAATATAATGTAACAATGACTGCTAAAATTATTGAAACCCGGTGTTTCTGTAGGAAGTAGGAAATCAGTCTTAAAACTCATGGTATGCTTTGGGAAATGGTCTGCAGTAACATGGAGGATATGTGATTTCTAGTTAATGGGTTAAAACATGCAAAGCCTCTGGTCTGGTCCTATAAAAGATGAAAAAGAGCTCAGGTGGTTCACTTAAGAGCTCCAGGGCAGCAGGAGACTATCCTGCAGGGTATTAATCCCCCCCTGCCCCGGCACTGCAGCTCACTACTTCCTCCCTACAGGGACCAATGGCCAACGCTACTTCCTGCTAGCCCATAAACAAACAATGCAGTCAACTGAAGTCAGGCTGAAAATCCGCCAGTGCCACTTGGAGAGGTCAAGAGGTATACACCAGTCATAATTTTTACCTTGTGCCTGTGACATTTATATAGCTGCCTAGTTTGGCTGCACTGCAAGTGGAACTAGCAGTTTAACTACTTGAGACTTTTTCTCCCCATTTCTTGGGGCAGCCACCCCACATGAGCTGAGAGTTGTGTAAAAGGAATGAAACAAAGAGACATGGAAGATCAGGGGAAATTACGTGTACAGTTGGAGAAGTATAAACACTACTTTGGCAATAAACATGTTTTCAAGTTGGCAGTTTATGCAATGTGTTTGTGTTATTCTGTTGGGGGGGGGAAAGTGATAATCAAGGAAGCTGGTAATGAAGAAAGTGCAATGAGACGTGCTGAGACAAAGATATTTTAAAGTATGTATGTGTGTGTGGGGTTTTATCTGAGCCCGCCATCAAGTGGTGTGGGGTGGCCCTCCTTTCCCCTGTCATACACACAACCACAAACACACACACCACACACACACCACACACACACCACCACACACACCAAGCCACCACAACAACAGCAGCAACAAAGGATTACACACTGATCAGGCTCACTTACAGCTATAACTTAAGAATAACCCAAAAGTCAAAAACACATGCACTTAAAAAAAAGAAATTCAACAGAGACAAAGACAGTGACAAATGATCTGTGTGGCATTCCTCTGACATCACCCCATTGCACTAAATACACATCCTTACACCATTATTTGAACAATACACGCATTCATTCAAACACAAGCACAGGAATCTGCCTGTCCACAGTGAGGCAAAACAAAACCCCCATTACCCACACTATTAAAAAGGCCCTGTTTCAACACTTGTGTTGTTGCTAAACAAAATGCAGGGGAAACCACAGCTTTCTGTGGGCAGTCAGACATGTCTTCATTTGGGCGTGCAGTGATCTCTGATTAGTCTTACAAGTTCAGCAAACGCTTTGGGATTCGTAGACGTCAGCTTCAAAGAGCAAGAGGAAATGCCGTGCCCTTCCTGTCACTCCCAGTCAGAACTAAATGACGTGGTCGAGATGAAATGAAGAGATTACACATGCAAATAAAAAAAAAATGTAAAAAAAAAGTTAAAAAAAAAAAACAGTATGAGCTAAGGCACAAAGATACAAATGCACACGTACAAACACACACACATTAGTAATTACTAATGCTCAGGAAACAGTGGGCGGTCTGACCGTGACAAGTCGGAGCAGATTCATTATATTTAGAGCTTCAGTTAACAACATTCCCATGTCCTTCAATCACCCAGGACAATGAGCTTTTTTGTACAAACTGGAACAGTAGTAACTTTTAAGGGATTCCCCAACTGTGCGCAATGATGCCAACCATGTTTTTTTTTTACTCTTTGTTTCCTCTCATCTCAAGCACATCATTCGTACACCTCTATCAATGTTTAACCATATTGTATTTTTCTTCCCTTCCCTTATCGGCTCCTTGATGTCTTCAAAGATTTACTAATAGCGTGGGGAGAGGTTAACACAGCAGTGCTTCTACATTCCTCTCTCTGAGCCTGGTTTGTCATAGGAACAGACAGAAACAGGAGGATTATAAGAAAATGCACAGATAAACAAAAAGAGGAGATGCTGTTTAGCATATAAAATATGCCTGTTGCAGGCAAATATGCATCTGTTGATAACTTGGACTGCTAAAGAACTCTTGAAGCCAAGGCAGAACATCAGGATTATACTGAAGTATAACAGATTGATGCTCTCATTGTTACATAAAATAAATTAAAATTGCTTATGCAAAATCCTGAAGTGTTGACTGGCTTCATGCCCTGTGAGCTACATTTGCGTAAGCCTAGGACCCTTTGTGTTTGTGTGTGTCAGAAGGCCTTGTGGGTACACAGCGTACGTGGCACAGCCCTTGAATGCAGACCTGCCCTTACTTGACTTCTTAATCTTTGGTTTCCTGCCCTCCCTCTCTGTATCTCAGTAAAAAAAAAAATTTTTTTTTTAAACTTCTCGCCACTGTGATTCCTCCCTTGCTTCGCCTCCGCCCTCCCTCTCTCTATCACAGTACAACAGTTTCATGCCCCCTTGCTACCGCTCCCTGGCCTATAGCCCCTCCACTCCTGCGGTTTCCACTGGGGCAGTGTAGAAAAACTGCACTTGGCTTGGTCCCAAAGTCTGGGGCCCACATAACTCCCAATCCCTAGATTAAATAGCACCAGTCTCTGAAGTCCTTCCAGAGGCTAATGGCTTTTGTTGCTGGGAATAATCCACACATCCTCTCCCACATTCTGGGGGTCCGCTGGCCTATCGTGAACCCCGCCTTCACCCTCTTTGTCTCTCTCTCTCCTTCTATCTCATCTCCATCTCAATCTACGCTTCCATTTTCGTTGACCTCCCCGCCTTCCTACGCCACAGCCCTGTGGTTAAGTGCAGAGGCATGCAGGACCAAGCCACCTGCATTGAGGGGAGGATACAGCAAGTTGACACAGAGTTGAGAACCATGCAGAGTTTTATAGGGAGTCAGTGCAGGTGCCGCCTGAAGCTTAATGAAGGCCCTAAATCTCTTCTGTCATCTGTAGCTAACTAGAGTCTAAGCAGCCAGGGCAAGAGGGATAAGTGCCTGGGAGCTCTCCTCATAAGGGAAAGAAAATATCCGTTAGGCAACCACAGCAGAGCAGCCTCTGTGTTTGCACTTGATGTCTGTTCAAAATAAATACAGCAGGGGGACAGATTTTCACAAGATGAGGGGAAAGACTCTTCATAGATCAAAGAGCATTCATCATTTTGTGAGAAGTAGTTGAAATAAATATGTAAAGCTGAGAACTAGATCCAGACTACAACCATGTTGTGGCCTCTGCTCTTCAAAATGTCTTTGATTGAGACCACTCTTGGATATAACGTCAGAAATTTAGGGCAGAATACATATTCAGGTATGAGCTCATATCCTGTCTGGGGGACTTTTTCTCCAGGGAGGCCACTGGGGGAGAGGAGAAAGACAGACAGAGAGGAAGAGAGACTGTGGCTGCAGACCGCAGACACTGGAATAACGTTCACTGACCACCCTAATCAGTTTACTTCATCAACAAAAAAAAAAAAAAAAAGGCCAGACATCGATGTTCTTTATGTTGCTTCAATTTCCAATTTTAACTTAATTCATATGGCTACCAGCTGGCCTTCAGTCATATCTACAGGCAAACCATATGCCAGCTCAAAGTACTATATTGCAAAGAAAATATGAAACTTGATTTCCAGAGAAACTATCACTACTGTAGAATGCTAGAGGCCAGACTAAGGAGTGATTGACCGCACAGAGAAGTGAATAGGACAGAGAAGGACAGCAAACACAGGGGGCTTGAAGATTGAGGGCTATTATGAGGACAAAGAGAGAAACAGAAAGTCAGGAGATGAAAAGAGAAAAATAAGAGACAGTGAAGGGTGAAGGGGAAGTGACAGAAGCAGAGCACTGCTGATTTTCAGGATAAAAGGATGACAGAAAACAGGGTAGAGTAAGGGAACACATGAGGAATAAATATGAAAAGAGAGCAGTGGGAAAAGGAGCTAAAGAGGAGAACACTGTGAGGGTGAAGAAGGAACAAAGAAATACATAGAGGAGAATTATCTATAGTGCGTACTACAGTGAATCTGTCATCCTGTGGCTGTGTGCCCACCCATCTGCTCCCAGACCTCCACTGAAACTGCACACATACATACATACATATATAAATACACACAGGTCTAGTGTGGGGCAGAGAGCCTGCAGACCACCTGAAAACTCTAAAAAGCTATAACACAGCAGACTATTGACTTACTAAATGAGTCAGTGAAGCTTTGCCCAGAGAGGAGGTTAGCCACCTCTCTCATCAAGAGGGTCGGGGTTTTGGGGTTGGGGCTTTGGGGTCTTTTAGGAAAAATGAATTAAAGAAGAAGAAAGAAACATGTTATGTTTGGAGGAAGGGCTGGAGAAACTGAAATACAGTGGAGACTTGATTGACTTGGCTGAGAATGCCAACTTCATGGCAAAAAGGTAAAGCAAAAAAAGTGTCAACAGGTTAAGAGATGTGGTGGGAATAAAAATTTGGAAAAGGGGTGAGGGAAGAGAGATGTTTGGGATGGAAAAGGGGATGAAGAAAGAGGTGGTGAGTTTGGAATTGGATGGAATAGAAAACATAATGAAAAGTAGAGGGTTAATGATGGGACAATGAAAGAAGACAGGGACAGCGTATGGAAAAAGGGTTTAAGTGGAGGCCTAGAGAAGAGGCTGAAGATTACTTTGTCTGCCAACTTTTATGTGTTTACATTTTGTCTGGCTTCAATCTAGTGCTGCTAGAGTATTTTAATGTTACTTTTCTTGATGAGAAAAAAAAAAGTTAAATAGCAGCAGCATCACATCCTTTTATAAGCACCACGGATATCCTAGCAGGTCAGAGGATAAGTCCCACAGGCCAGTGTTGAAAGCGGTTATGTTTGAGGGGGGTGACAAGTGATTGAATAGAGTTTAGAGGGAGTTATGGTTGGACTCTTTAATTCAGTCAAGAATTCCAATGTGGAAGATCTCCACAAAGAAGATTGAGACAGAGTGAGTGGGTTTTAAAATGTGAAGTATGTCATTAATCATGCAACCCACAAATGTTGTACTTGAAAAACTAAACCAAAAGCACGGGGATATAGTCAAAAAATAACAGAGTATTGGCGGTAGCTCTGTTGTGGCAAATCTTTCATGTTTGGTTTCATTTCAACTTTTAAATAATTATCCAAAAATGCATCCGCATACACTTACTTTAATTGATTGCAGAATTCAATAAAATGCTTTACCACACCTGCAGAATTTTAAAGCCCCTATATTGAATATTTCATAGTCACAATGGTTCAGATTGACTATGTGTAATGTGAAAGGTGTCTCTTATAGTGTAATAACAAACCCACAGATAATAACCACCTCTACTCCCCATATGAAGCACTCTAGCATCTTTCAGCTCACAGCCTATAACGCCACTGTCACATCAACGTTGTTTCCAGACACACGAGCACCAATCAGCAAACACACAAAGCTACTGGCTGATGAACATACATATACGAGTCAGGAGCTGGTGGAGATCAAAACAGAGCAAAAGGGAGACTGGATACTGGACTATGGGATTATTAAACAGCACTTTTATCAGATGACCAAAAACACAACTCACATGATTTCTAATGTTGCTCTGTGTCTTCTGGATGTGTAAAAAGTAAACTGTTTGTCATATCAACTTAAAGGATAGGTTCCCAAGTCTGCCTAAAAAAAAAAAAAAAAAAAACAGTCAAATGTCTATATGTACAGGTACACTGAGACAGATTATGCTTGCAGTAATCATTCCTCCTATTCATACTGGACATTAAAAAGATCCCTTCCTAATGCACAACAATATAAGTTCAGTGTAAGTAATGTGGGGCAATATCCAGTCCTCTGCAAAAATACATTTCACAGTTTTTCTGAAGTTATTATGAGGCTTTAACAGGTTGAGTTAATCAGCTCAAATGAGGATCTTCCAAAGTCTTTTAAGTACAAATTTCCCTCTTTTTGTTTCCCCGCAGAGTTTCCTTGCTGAGCTGCAGTGGAGGGACATTAACACAAAGAAAGAATCTGGTATTACAAAGACTAAAACTCTGGAAGATAACGACGTGATTTCTCTAACAAAGGCTGCTGAAGCTGAATATTAGTTTCACATAAACTTACTTACTTAGTGCAGGTATTTTTACTGAGAAAGAGGACTGTGGATTCTGTTCCTATCACTTACATTGAAATTGATTTGGTATTGGATCTTTTAAGGACTAGTATTGGAATGATAACTGCAAGCAAAACCTGTTGCAATGCTCAAATGGCCATCTGGCTGTTGTTTTAAGACAGACTTAAAAACTGAACCCATCCTTTAAAAGTTAACATGTCAGTGTTGTCTTCACAGCGTGTTTCTGTCACACCCAAAGTAGTAAAAAAATTATTATTTACCATGAATTCCTTGCACACCTACTTTGCAAAAAAAAAAAAACCCTCTTGAAATTATCTATTTAACTAACTAACCTGTTTGTTTTGCCCAATCAACACTTTCCAGTGTTTTGCTGAAACATCTAACTATCTTTACCTGGCCATGCCCAAACTGGAGAACCCTGCTGGAACGATGAGAACATCAAGGCGGGGAAAGGGGTGGACTCCCAGGACAGCATGGGCTGCAGCCAAACATCGAGGCAACAGCTTGAGGACTCCCGTCTACAAGAAGAAAGCAACAAGTCTGTATACTGATAGAGATGGGTAGTATATAGTACACACTAGTGTATTACTGTGATGGTTCTATGTGCTCTAGGCCAGAGGATGTCTCGGACTATTAAGTCTAAGGCAACTGATGTTTAGATGTTTAGCCACTCATCTGAGAGACATCATTAACTCAGAACTGACTGAATGGGCAAAAGCCATTGGACTTAATACTTATAAATGTTATTCCAGATAGAAATTCCCATTAAGAGTATGAGGAATGTTTTAAGTGGTCCTCATGAGAATACAGTCTCAAACTTTTCATTCTGCCAAGAGATGGTGGTTGAAAACCTCAGGCACAGTGGCACAAACATTAACTGATGCTAACTGTCTCTTCTAATCATATATCATATAATTAGCTCAAGTCTCAGTGGCTCTTTGTCAAAACTCCACCTGGGCCTTCTGCAGCAGGCTGACGGGGCCAAACACACGGTGGGGAATCACCCGCTGGGACCTAGCCGACTGCTCAGTAAATCGGCAAGGGTAGTCGCCATGGGAACAAGAGACGCCGTCATCCACCATGCCTGAATAATCAGTTACAGAGAGCCCCTCATCCTCAAGGGAAGCGTAAGAGAATGTAGAGTCTGAGCAGGTGGTCTGGTCTCCGCTGTAGCAGATTAAAATGGGGAAGAAAAGTTTAATCCAAGGTTAATAACGATGATTTAATGAATTTTCTTACTGAGAGAATACAGAGTTCTTGAGTTGGTGAACCAAATATGGCACAATCTGTCCGGTCTCTCTGACCTAAGCGCGGAAATGAAAGCAATGGAAATATGGAATATATACGTCACAAAGGCAAACCACAGTGATCCCAAAAATATCTAGGTGCTGACATGCAACCTCATTCACTCTTAAATCCAATATTCAGCACTAACTCCATCCTCAGAATCAGAACTGTTCCAAAGGTTTCGAGCAACATCCAAGTTTCCTTCTAACCATTCAATGAAAATAAAGGCCTTCCTTGTAGCGGGAGATTCCTGGGGCCTGCAGCAGGCTACGGCTGGGCTGCTGCTGGATAAAAACCATGAGGGGAGGAGGATGATTACTGGAAACCACTGGCAGACCTTCCAACCTGCTGGCCAGCGAAGAGGAAGACCCCAGCCCAACCATGCCCTGCCCACGGTAAGCCAGCTCTCTCTAATATCCCAGCCTGCACTTCTACATCCTGTACCTCTATAAAAATTTATGTCCGCTTTGCCTTTTTTTGCTCTCCAAAGATAATTTATGCCGGGCATTGAACCCAGTGTAATATGGTGCACACTTTAATGTACTTGTCATAAAAAATCTGATTGAGAGCTGCACTTCATCCATCACCTTAGCTTCACCTGTATGTTTTTTTGTATGGCGAAAGGAAAGTTTCACCATGGAATGCTGAAGACCCAGACATGGGTCAATAGCAGACTGAGAGCTGAGGAGGTCTTACAAGAAGAAAAGGACACGGGAAAAATAATAAAATACCTGCCAGTCTGGAGTGGGGAGCCCTTTACTACTTTGCTGGAAGAGCTTCCAAGTCCAGACACAAGCTCAGCCTCGGTCCATTCCCCAGTCCTGGCCCCGGGTTCAGCAGTGTTGGCACACTCCATCCTGTCCCTCACCCCTCTTTCCAGCACCGGGGGAATTTCTGCTGTGACTTGGTACCAGTGGCCCACCGCCAAGGTGAAGGTGGAGGCGGGCATGGGCATAGTGACGTAGTAATTCCAGACTGAGAAACCTGCAGAGAGTAGAGGAAGGGGGAGAGAAGTTAGAAAGAGACAGCATAGAGAGAAATATAAATATGGGCAGATGGTGCAATCATCCAAGGCATTTTTTTTCCCTAACAAATCAGTAAAGTGACATATTTCTTATACCAACATTTCAGATGACACAGAAGCTACAGTAGCCATATAACCTGTAAAGCTGCATTAATCTCATCCACACTTGTATCCCCTTTTGAAGCAGTTCTCTGTTGTTAGTTTTCTGGCTCTGATACAGAAAGATGACGCGTTTTTTCTTAATCTAATCTGCAAAGCTCCAACTGGTTTGGTTGAAACAGAGCACAACACTATACCTAATGAAACTGCTGGAAAAAAAAAATCTGAGATGTGGACAGAGTTTCAGATGTCTGGACCCAGGCTAAAAAAAAGCTCATCTCAAAGTAAAAATAATCTTGTTTGAAATTCTCTGTATCAGTGCCCATATGATACCCAGGTTCAGGTCCCAGTAATACAAAAAAAATATCAAAATAAGCCAAATTTCACAACTTTATTTTCATTATTGAACAAATAGTCAATCGACAATAAGCCACATTTTCTAATCGTGGGTCTAAAGCCCCTTGAGGCAAATTTGTCATTTGTGATTTTTGGCTATATTAATAAAATTGGCTTGACTTGTCTCACAAAAGGCTTGTGTAATAACAGCTTACGTGTGTCTCCGTCCTCAATAGGTACGGCTTGCTCCTCCCCACTCATCAAAACCACACACTCACTGGGGGCCCGTACTGTTGCCTGCCACGTTGACATGGCAACAGGCGGCTCCTGGCAGGGGAAGAGGGCTCGGTTGTTGATGGGAGAACCGGCAGTGTAAACACACACCCTGGAAGGGTAAACAATGGTAAACTATAAACAACCCTCATTTCAATGCTCAAAGGATCCACCAAATACACACATGCACACACACATATGTGAAGCATCCACACACAGAATTGAATACAATAGCCAGAGGCATGTTTTTGTGAATTAATGAGTTAGTATTATTCTGTTCTAACATGGCAAGCTCAAAATATTAGCTTTGAGAGAGGGAGTGCTCCTTCTTAATCATACTACAGTATGAAACCGCTGTTTTATGGGATGGTTTTAATGATTTGTGTCCTGAGACAAACCTGTTGTCCTGGTCTTTGATCCACCTCATGGAGCCTCCCATTGGCCTCGTCTCATAGCAGATCCTTACAACACGAGGGAACTCCTGAGGGGATGCTGCCCCCTTCTTCCTCACCTGCAGACTCCATCGGTCTCTATGAAAATGCAGCGAGCTGCCACCCCGAGCACCAGGGGCACGGCTGCACAGCAAAAAGAGCTGATGCTTCTGCCTCCATTGGCCAGAGGGCAGGCAGATGAGTTTCTGAATAAAGTCTGCTTGCAGTTTCACCAAACTGACACCTGAGCTCCCAGAGGCGACCTCTGACAGGAGGTTAGACATGGCTGACACAGAGGTGACGTCCACCTCTTCGACCTTTGACACATCGAGGTCGCAGCAGTCCAGCACTAAGGTGAAATCACCGTCACCGGTGGTTTCCCACAAATGTGAAGAATGAGTGTTTTTGGTTTCGGCCGCAGTCTGCACCCCAACCGCAGACGGGGCCTGAAGTTCACCTCCTTCTCTTTCCCTAGCACCAAACATCCTCTCCATCCCAGTCTTCCTGAGTCCTTTTGTTCCATCCTCTGCTGGATCCACATCCGGAAATCCACACACAAACCCATCCTGACTGCCTCCGGCCTCTACAGTGCCAGCTCCATCGCCAGCTCCAGGTCCAGTGCCATCCTCGGCCTTGGTCCTCACCCTACAGCGAGGTTCCAGGAACAGAACAACACTACCACTGATGACCTTCCTTTCAAAATGAACAGCCAGGTCCAGCACATAATGTCTGACAAGAATGTGGTTAGTATTGGCTCGGAGTGGAAGGTCATCTGTGTCAGGATTTAGGTCCCCATCTGGCTCCATGTTAAACAAATGGTGTCAAAGTTGCACAGAGGATGGCTAAACCTAAGAGGCAAGAGTAAAAATAAAGCTTTATGTACATATTTATTTTCTGGGATGCAGACTTTTTTATTTTTTGCAGGACAACTGAATGAATGTGTGTTTATGTAACTTTCAGACAAAACTATTAGCTGATAATCTACAGCTTCCTGTGGGCTGATGTACTTACCTCAGCCGATGAATTAAGTGTTCTGCCAGTGTACTGTGACGAAGCCAAACCTGTCAGAGTCTATATGCTCAACTCAGACTCAAACTCAAACTCAAGTGTCAAACTCCATCTGTTCACACATTCCACAAATGTTTTCCAAAAAGGAAAACCGTTTCATGATCCCATTTTGATCTGCGTTAATGAAGCAGTAACAGCATAACACTTTATCCCAGCGCCAGAAACAGCTAACTGTCTGCAGTTAGCCTATATTAAAACTCTCCTGCAGTATATGAGAGTTTTTGCTGTCACAATCCTTCCATTTAGCCTGCTCGGGGCATAGAGCAGGCTTGGCAAGACAGAAGTGCAATTACCATTTACAGCACAAAATCCTCAGAGGTTATTCAGTGCAGGAGTATATTCATAAAATTAGGAGCACACAAAAACACGGGATGGTATCTAGAGAAACAGGAAAAAGCATAAAAGCCATGATATATTCCATTTCTTTTAAAAGTTTGCTAAAAACATTCATCCATCCATGACCTATATGACCACTCTAATTCTAAATGTGCTCCTAAATTGACTTTAGTAACATACTTACTTGCAGACTAGTGATTATGGTTACTGTATTTCTGTATTCTGTTAGTATAGAATCAAAAAACAACTGAGTGGCTGCATTCTTGAACCTTGAGAATTTATTTTTGTACTAAGACATTTGTTTTAAAACTTGTGTTTATATTAATTATATTTGTTATATTAGTCTCCACATGCTCAGGGACTGCAGACAGAAATTAGCTACATCTGATTCATCTTTTCTTTTTGTAATGAACTCTTCAAAGAGTTTCCAGATGGGTTGCTAAGGGCTTAGTGGAGTAAAAGCAGAGATTAAACAGATGACGGCTATTAACAACTAAACGATCTTTGTGAAAGTTTAAACTGGGACAGGTCAGGGCGAATAGCGTCCTCGTGGGCAAAACAGGTAAGAGCTTGCCTTTCATGCATGCTAAAAGTCAGACCAGAGAGAAGGTGACTGTTCCAGGGTTAGCCCTAATAGAAATACTTATAAATTTTTAGTGAAGGTTGAGCACATTGACTCATGTACAAACTGCTACTGGAGTCGTTTGAGGAGACATGACAGTTCAGTAACACGTTGTGTCTCATAGAAGACAACACAAAGACGAGTCATCTTATCAGTTCACGTCTGAGTTTTAAACTTTGGTGGTGGAGCTGACTTTAACAGTGTGGCATTAGCTGCAGAGTTCGGGCTAACTTCACGTCAAAAGTCTGATCTCAGTCATTCAACACTCAGCGGTTTACACGGAAGCAGCGATGCTTCCAGAAATCACCAGCTTCGCTGTAGATGACAGAGTTTATAACCGCGTTTCACAATACAACTGCCAACATTACCCTCGATAATCACAAGTACACGCTTGTTGTGAGTGAAATTTAAACACGAACCTGTATCCGGCATGTCGAAGTCGAGCGGTGATGTCGTCACATTAACGCGACGGCAGTGGATTGTAGTTCTTTAACCGGTTTCCTCTCGCCTTTTAAACTAGTTTTCTAGTTTAAAACTCAGGTTAATCCGAAATTTGTAGTAAGAGAGGAAATACCTGAGATTTTTTTTAATTAATTACTAAAAGTTAAATCAGCTGTAACTGCCGCAGTGCTAAAGAAATCATCCATTAAAGAAATATTTTTTACATGAATGAATTCAATAAATACAGCATTATTCATATCATTAAACTGTAACCTTTAAATAAACTGGATTAAATGGTTAAAGTGATGAAAAGGGCATATATCAAATCATAGATAGATAGACATGATAGATTGATAGATTGATTGACTGATTGACTGATTAAATAATAGCCACTACACAGTGGATGACAAATGTGCATATATTAAGTTTTATTCAGGTGCTTCAACAGCATTGTATGCATGACAAGATAAAATTCCACAAACACAAACAGGTATGAATATAAAAATAACTCATGGAGAAACAGAAATGCAGTCTCCAGTGGTTGAATACCACCAATATATCTTATAACACTCATTCTCAACATTTCAAAAATAGGTATACATTTTAATTAATTATTAACACACAAGCTGTATAATTTTTTCATATATTTTTGCCATTTTAAAAAGCATTCAACAGTTCATAAATAAGAAATGTAACTGCAAACAGGGTGAGAAGTATTCAAATGAGTATTAATAATGTATATAAAAATGTATACCCACTTTTGAAATGCTGAGCACATTGACATTACTGAAATACAGTAATAAGCTGCAACATAACACCAATGAAATGAGTGGTTTCATGGATGTCAAATAAAATTTGTCACTATTTAATACTCCAAAGCAGTAGTAAATTTCTCTTCTGGAATGTATTCTGACATATGGAGTAAACATAATTCACATTGCAAAGCACAGGTGTGTGGAGTGACTTTTCAAAATATTGCAGTTTTAGTTAAGTATCTCACTTCTTAAATACAAAATGAATCAAATTTGGCACTGCATATATCGTGGGAAGTGGTCTATTTACAAACTAGTGGAACATACACTGAGATTGTTAGAGCACACTCAGCCACTAAATCCTGCTTACTGAACACTATTACCAGTTAATGTCATTATTGCTATTATTCATCTAAAAATACATTTCCATAAAATAAAATGCAAAATAGTTTTTCATACCTTTGTAAACATCTTTGTAATTATCTGATGTAATACCTCTACTATATACAAAATGTGGAATTAGAGATTTGCTGTGTCTTTTAGAGCCTCAGATCTGCCTCCTGGGAAATTACATCAGATTACTCTTCATAAGTTAAACTCTTCTATTAGCTACATGGACAGGTATGTTATGTCCAACAAAGATAGGACAAGGGTGGCCTTAAGTTAACACGGGAAACTGTATCTATTTTTCAAGTGCTGAAATCCACCCATAGTTATAGGCTGCTCTAACTGGCACACATGCATAAACACCCAGAGTGGGATTTCAGAGGCTCTTTAACACACAACCTAATCATTTATTATCACTGAGTACAAAGTGACTTCAGTATGGCACTAAAATCTACTCCAGACATTATCTAAATAAACACACATCCATTCACACATTTACATACACACACAAACGGGACATGAGAATTATTGGCACACATACAGGCCCTGGGCCAGCAAGGACCTCTGAGAGGAACTCTAGTCTGCTTCTTTACTAACCCAGAGGAAATGTTTGCAGCATTATTAGGACTTGCAGTTATCTAAAAAAGGAAATCAACAGAGCCAAAGCATCTGAAGATTTTACAGTGACATGCTCAATAAGCTACAATTAGATCTGCTTGAGATTCCCGCTCCCCTATTATTTATGTGCTCGCTCTCCTTTTGCCTCCTGTAACAAACAACTGTGAAATCATAAAAGTGGACATGCACGCTGCGAGTCCTGCGTGGCGGACACGACGAACCGCTCCCACACAAAAGGAGTGCAAGGGTATCACCAGCGGTTCCTTTCCTTGTTTTTCTCCTCTTTCATCTTATCTTCTCTTTTCCTTCTCTCGGCTGTGTGACAGTCTCCCCCTTCCTCTTCGTAGCACTCTCGCTCGTTCCCTCAGACGAGCCTTGGCATCTCAGGAGTTCTCCTCCTGAGTTCTGCGGAAACTTAGACGTTTGAAGGACTCTCTGTGAGAGGGAGAGGACAGTGGATGAGAGAGGGGGGGAAGGGAGAGACAAAAGATTAGGAGTGATGAAGACAGGGAGGATGAGGTGGAATGGTCAGGGAAGTAGAAGGTAAATGTTTCTATGAGCATTTTGGAAGCTCTCTTCACATCCCAAAGGCTGAGTAAATTAATAGAACATGATAGAATTTAAAAAAATCTAAATTTTGTGGGTAAGTATCCCTTTGAAATACACACTCATCCCTCAACATGAAAATAAGTTGTTACAAGATGTACCAAGATTATCTTGGTCAATCATAAAAGCAAAAAAGAGCAATCAGTCTTCATTAAGACATGACTGCAATTTGGCAGTGGCACTGGGTTCAACTCTCAGTCTGTGTACTGCTGCTCTGCTTCAGCTATCAATATTTGTAAAGGTGACACAGTCAGCGTGAATGGATCTCTGCTCAAATCCATTTGTTCTCACTTTACTTTGGGTTCAGCAATCATACAGAGTAATGAAAGGATCAATGCTATGTGTTTTTTCCACCTCACTCTCTCTTGTCAAAACAGTATTGGCTTTTTGACTTGGTGGGCCTGTTGTTTACCTGTTCTCTAGCCGGGGCCTGATGATGGGTTTATAGAGCTCAGGAATCTTCCTCTCCAGCATTGGCCTCAGGCTCTCTCTCAGGCGGTTGTAGTTCTTCTTCAGCTCCTGCTGGTACTCCTTCTGGTCCGATGTGATCAGGTGCTTGTTCTTCTCAACTGCCTCGCCGCACCTACAGGACAGACCAGCGTAGCGAGGTGGAGTCAGTTTCAAAATCCGTCTTCTTAAATGACATTGCATGAGATGAAGAAAGAGCTGAGCGTACTCCTTGACCTTTTCAATGCAATAACCTCAAACTTGAGAGCAGCTTCAACAATGACTCTATGCAAACCAATCTTGCTGTAATCCCCTCTCTATCCTCAAACCTTGAGAAATGCACTGCACTGTTTCATGCCAGCAACGTCCTGTAACTACTTGAAATAAATTGGACTCCTTTGCATGCCAGAACTCTAAATGAGTTAACAATGTACTTGATTGTAAGGAACTCCTATATGCCTGTTAGAGCTTTCCAAGTACCTCCGCTAGAATGTGAACTGTATATAACCCATAAGGCTGTTTCGAAACAGAGTTAAAGGAACAGTAGAGGTAAAACTTATAAATGACTAACAAATATTCTTCCTTATGTGCTGGAAAAACAAATATGCTTTATGATAAAGCATCACAAGATCTGAGCTGAACTGAGAAATAAAAGGGCAAGCATAGGACCCACAGTCCTCTATCATGGCAAGTATAATGGCCAACATACAGGGCAGTCTGCAGGAAATCAGAGAGACTGTGATGATTGCAAACACATGTCTGAGTTTAGTCTGAGTTTGTCTCTTAGCTTTTAATGAGGGTAATATGGAAACTGCAATGTCGTGTAACAGTATACAGTAAATACGTGGGACAATGAGCGTTAATGACAGCTCACAAGAGTAAAGGATTTTCCAAGCCATAAAAAAATATATATGCAGCTGTATGTCTAACTGCTGGGTTTACCTTTTTTTAATGAATTCTCTTGATGAGCAACTACAATATTTAGGTACCTTCATCTTATGAACTAACTGAATAAGTGTTCTTCAGTAGTATATATGTTTGGTTTATCCTGTATTTGCAACACCTCTTTCTGAGCTGACTGTAGGAAAAAACAGGGTCATTTTTGTCTTTTATCGCAGGGACAAAGGGGATGCGGGCCTAGAAGGTAGCAGCACTGAAGCTTGTGACAGACTGAGACACCTGTCAATCAAGCACATCATCAACCCACCCCCTCAACCATCCCCCTCTTCAAGCCCAAATCTCTATGAAAAAATGTTTTAGAAATGTGCTCTTGTCTTCAGTACAGCTGAGTTTTCTTGTAGTTGTTGGTTCAATTTACTTACTAGTCTTTTCCAAATTGTGGTAAGCCTTAAAAACAGCTTAACAGTTTTTAAGGCTTATCTGTCACTGAACCAGGACTGGGGAATTATCATATTGACATAAGTGTTTATTGGTGGAATTATGTCATGACAATATAAGATTATGTTGTAATTAAATCAAATTTAGTTGTTTACATTTATAATTCCAAGCACATCAAAATAAAAGTCAACAAAATACATTATTTTGTTTGGATTTTACATGCGAGTAGAATTTATTAGAATTTATTACAAGGTTTGGCATAAATTTGCGATACCGTGATACCTATGAATATCATAAGAATATTCTTACTGTTGCAATGTTATTGTGTACCACACAGACCTATCCTGACTGTTACAGTGCACCGGTTCACAGTAATGAGTAAGCATTTAAAAAGCAGTGTTAACAGTCATGAGCTGCACAGCGATGACATGTTGTGATGAGAGGCCTGATGCCTGAGGAGGACATACTGTATGTGATGGAGAAGATTCAGCTGAGCGGGGAAAAAGATGACCATCTTAGAAATTTATGTTTTCCTGAGTGGATTTTTTTAAGAACGACACTGTCAAGAAGACTGGCATTCAAAGGGTCCAGTGCCAGCTTTCCTGGATTTAGGATAGAAAATAAACTGAAACTTCTGAAATTACAGTAAATATTTGCCAACCTGCTTGTAGCAATCAAGGCAGCTGGAATGTGACATGAGGGTTAGAAAATGAAAACCACCTTTTGGAGGCAAACGGCACATGTCCAGGAGATGAAATCGCATACACGTACGCGCACACACCAATACACAAAACACTCACAAACACAGCACAGGTCTTCTGCACAAAATCAGCATATCCTCACTTGCTGTGGGTAGGATGGTTTAAATTACGTTCTGAATATTCAAAATATAATGAAACTCTTGGGAACAATAAACCTTTGCAATTCCAGGAAGAAAAACAGCTTAGTGATATTATGAGGAAAAATCCTGCACTGTCATTTGGGAAATGAAAAAATATCCCCTGTCACAGTGGATTATTTTAATTCACAATGCCCCTACCTGTTCCTTTAACTATCATCCGGTTTGCTATTTAGCAGCAATTATCGCTTCCATCTCTGCATCTTGACTGACACTCAGCTTTAACAGCAGGATATCAGTCTCCATCACTCACAGCTGTCTACAGCACTTTTTTATTTTCCTGTGTATGCACCAAGCATCCTGGAGAAAACTTTCACTCTTTCTAAGTCAAGTCTCACACTGTGCTGCATTTTACTGAGCTACTGAGCCAGTGCCAGCCACTGGTAACAATAAAGAGAAGAAGAAATGCAAATTCAGGTATAATAGTTAGTGAGCTCCTTTAGGTTTATGGCTGATCATGAAGATTCTTGTTTGTTTTTTATGGTGTTTTCCCTTACTTTTTCACTTTGGTACAGTGTGTTGTCACTAGGTGGTGTTTCTCTTGTTTGCATCTTACCTCATTATAAACTCTTTGAAACACAGGCGCAGTTTATTGTGGTGACGGAAGAGTTTTGGGTCCGCTGGGATCTCATTCAGGAAGACCTGGGCCACCTCCAATGGGCCCTGCAACAGGGGGTGGGTGGAGAGAGGAGGAAAGGGACAAAAACAAAGAGACAGAGTTAAAGAGACAAAGAAAGAGAAAGCAAAAACAGAGTGGAGGAAGGAAAGAGAGGAGGTAAGAGAGGAAGTGTTTGAGAGCATATGAACAAAGGAGGGATGAGAGTGCCCCTCATTCAGACAGGGGGAAATGACTTGCTAACTGAATGCCTAATGCAGCTAGGGGCCGAGATGCTGAACTAGAACATGAGGAAGAGATCAGATCAGAGAGGGAGCCGTGATTAGCCTCCTGCATGGCTAATGTCGCAGCTATCCCCGCGTACACCCACCATTTGGCTCCCATTTGCCCAGTATGAGATCTTGTTATCCTAACTTATATTCATCATAAAACCACAGCACGCTCGCGCAGCGCCTGCATCACGACAGGCACAGTTAAACAGCTCTGATTAGCATCATAAACGCATTTGGCCCGGGCCTTAGCCCTTGGTGACGGAGCTGTGGACCCAGACACAGAGACCCAGCCTCCTGTGCTGATTACAGTCAAGAGTTATATGTTTACAGAGTTGCTGAGCATTAGTGTTATGTATACAACCATCAGGTCGGAGCGAGGGACCTGTCAGATTAGACGCTGGAAGATAAAGCATAGGGGGAGGGAGCGGAGACGCTGTAGCTAGCTTCATCATTACTCCAACATTCACCATGCTGGCAGGACCTGGAAGCTATCAGATCAAAGAGACCTCCGGTTCAGCATGCCGTGCAGCAGAGACATGAAAGGAAGAGGGGCCATGAATTGACGTTTTAACTAAATCAGGGGAAAAGCAAAGGAAGGATTAGGGTTATGGATGGGGTGAAGGCTTTGATGTGTGATCACTGTCATGTCTCCCACCTGCACTCTGTGACTACAATGGAAACTGTAAATGTGATAAGATAAATAGAGGTAAATTATTCTGGTTTATTTTCCCCCGGCACATTAAGAAGGAACACTCAGGGGACAAAGGAGCCATGTATGATACAAATTGCAATCATTTTAGGAGAACAGACGCCATTTGTTAAACATGAAGTACCAGATCATTTCAGCTATAATATGAGCAGACACACAGTGGTGTAAAATGGGAGCAGTGCCCTCATTCACAAAATCTCTGCAGTGCTCATACATTACCTGGTTAACAGTGGCTCCCACAGAGCCTTGTAGAAGCATCTGTAACATCTTAGCATCAGGTTGCTCTCTGTGTGTGGCAACTGCTAGTTCTCTAGTCTTCTTCTGCATGTCCTCTATGGCCACCTCAATAGGAGTCAGGTCAAACTGGAAACAAATGTGAGGCAATAATGTACAAAATTTATTGCAGCAATCAAATGCAAACAAGTGTGGAGAAAGTGTCTTAAAAGCCACTACATGTTCTACACTTACCTCCTCCTTCTGGATGACGTTGATGCGAGTCTTGACATAGGGGAAGGCGTGCATGGTAGTGAGGATGGTCTTCCTCTTGTACTGCTCGTGGAGTTCGCCCCGTGGCCGTCCGCTCTTGGTGAAAGGCGTGGTGTACATGAAGCGCCGCAGGTTGAAGTTCTTCTCAAAGTTTGTCAGCCGGTCTTTCATCTCATAGTCATCAAAGTAGGGCTCCACGTAAGTGATCTGGATATATGCCTGGAGAGGAGTGGCAGTTTAGTTTCCTTTTTTTTTAAATCATAAAACTGGGCTGTCACTGTGATAAAAATTCAGTGCTTTAAGCTTAAGTTCTTTATGTATTTATATATTTTTGCCAACAGCCGTCAGAGTGTACAGTTCTTCCGTTCCTAACAGCCTTAGCCTCAGCAGGGAGGATGCTGAGGGTAGACACATCAGTGCAGTGTATATTCATACTGTCCTCTGCTGATTTTTGCATTCCTACCCTCTGGACTAATCTTTATTTTTAGGAATGCTGTTATTCATTTTTGGCTTGTGTACTTTCTGTGTACACACACAAATCTGTGCTTCTCTTCTGACAGCTTTTCAGGATGTGCAACAAAACAGACAAATATGACAGATGCATCTTGCACATAGTCAGCTTTTATAATGTATTACAGGTATTTGTTTCTGCATAAATCTAAATGTGCATGTTCCTCACATATGATGTCTACATTAGGAAACACAGTACCTGCATTTTTCTTTTCTTGTTAAAATTATTTTACATTTTTTTTGTCAATTTTGTGTAACTTCACATATTTTATACACATATTCATTATTCTATTTCTGTTTATAATACCATAATCCACACTTGTGCTTCATGCCTACTACTTAACATGCTCTCTACAATTGTTTAGTTCTTACTAAGAATAAAAAAAATGTTTACCATTTTCTTACTTATCTCATGTTCTTCAACATGACATGAGCATTTGGTGATGCATATATAAAATTTTACACATGTAGTAGAAATCAGTGATGTGACATTATGGTCACCTACCTTGCTGTGGTTGAGTTGTTTTCTGTCCACTGGTGTAGAGTCCTTGATCATTATCAGTGTGTCATCTCCAAAACATTGGCTGTAGAAGTTCTAGGAGTGGGGGAAATTCTGTAATTACTATACATTGTTGCTCATAATATAGTCTATTATTTCTCCTCTTAAGCATGTAAATGAATGCTAGGTTTTCCAAGCTTTCTAAAAAGGTCACAAATGGATGATTTTAGGTCTTGCCCTGAGTCACTCTGCTTAGTCAGAGTCTCTCAGTCATTATCAGATTTCACCAGTCCAGCCAGACAATGTCTTTCCCTGTCACTCCACTGCAATCACATATTAATACGCAATATGCACACATACACACACACACTCCTGTCTTGTACCTCCAGCCTGTGTGATATCTCAGGCAGATGTGTGATCCCAGGCTCCTTGTAAATGAATTCTCGTTCATCCAGGTCACCGAACTTGGCCCCATAAAAACCCACCCGGAAATAGGTTCCAAACATCCTCTTATGACCCTGGAGGGGAAACACAGAGAAGATTTTATATCAGTCACTAATCAGTATGACATCAGTAACATATTCTTTCTCATTATGGTAAGAGCCTTTTATTGGATCTTTATTGTGAAGAACGCTTTGAAGACTTTAGTTTAAAAATTTTGATATGCCTATAAACAATTAAAAAAAAAAAACTTTCACTGTTGAGAATAACAATCTTCATTATCTGAGATAAATGTCAAGGAATCATATTCTATATACTTCTCTAGGTACCCAATCTAGGTACCCAAATGATTTTTAAATTACTTTTCCATTCTGTAGAAAACCTTTCAACATGATCTACTACAGTATCTTACTGGTTTTCTAATTCCTACTTTAACATTAATTACATAAATGAAGCAGCTCCTAAAGTGCCATATATTACCTTCTGAATGATGTTATCAAAGGCCCTGTGTAGTTTGTCATGAGTGGATACCAGTTTTCTGAAATCTCTGTGAGCCTCTGAGATTGGTATGATGATCTTGTAGACCTCATTTACCGCCTCATAGAGACATCCCTGATAAGAGAGAGCCAATAGTGTTGGTTAGCATGACCGTGAAGAGTTTATAAAGAGGAAACAATTGCACTTGAAACTAAAAATGTAAACCAAATGTTCTGTGGCATGACAGTGTAGTATGGATTTGGTGTACAGCTACAGGTTTCCGTGTTAACCCTACACATAAATATCAGTGCGGTTTCATTGTCTCACATTGCTGAAGAGCTCAGCAGCCTGCTCAAGCAATCCCACCAGGCCGTTCTCAGTGAAGTAGCGCCCCGAACACACCCCGTCCTCGTCCGGCGACAGGATGTCGTCCGACACCGCGGACTCCTCCAGCACGTTGGGGGAGATGTTCTGAGGAGAAAATCAGTTGGCTAATCAATCAATTAGCCCTCTTAATCAAATAATCAATCACGTGGCTAGCTTTAAAGGGAGATGTCCTACAGTGGGAAATGGAACTAATTTGATGACCATCCAATCAATGACCTGCTGACTGCTGCAGGTTAGAGTGTCCTGTACCAGAGCGCCACAGAGGTCTCGTGTGTGACACAGCTCATCGATAACACCGTCATCATAGTTGCTGTTGTAACTGGTTGTTTTCAGTTCAGGGGAACAGTCTGTTCACATGTTCCCACAGGAGCACATCTGCCCCCCACCCCCCACCCCCAAATCTTCAAAGGCACTGTGTTAAGTGGCGCTACCAGGGGACCATATTTATATGTTGACGTTATGAGTGTACAGCTCCCCCCTCTGGACACACACAACCAAATTTGGGAGTAATCCATGGGGAGATGTGTGATGTGGTGTGTTGTGCAGGGGAGGGTTTGCTTCCGTTCAACAAAACAACCAACAGCCACAACAAACAAATGATGAATGGTTATGTTGTTTGGCTGTAATTGTTGTTTTTTTGCAGTCTTAACATGTGTTTGTAATTAGTTCATTGCTGTTTCTGTATGTTAATCTATGTTTGTGTTGTCTACCTGGAAAGTGACGCTCCCAACAGGCAGGTACTTGTGATCTTCCAGCATGCTGAGGTACTCAGCCACCAAGGCAGCAGCGTGGACCAGACACATGGCCGCCTCAGTATAACACTTCCTGTTGTTGTGCTTCTCTGCCATGTTCTGCAGCCAGGTCAGACGGAGGTCAGGAGATGTCTGGTAGCCCTTCGCTATCCTGTGGAGGGGAGGGGACAGTGGGTATTTGTCTGTTTTTTTCCCTCTTCTTTCCTTTTCCCTTATTGAACCTGGTAAAAGCCTCATTGAGATTGAAATCTCTCCAAAGAAAAACATTGCCAAGAAGACAGTAACAACAATAAATACAAATCAGAAAGCATAAACAGGCTAAGAAAACTTTACAAAAGGGCATTTACATAAAGTAGGAACAAGTTATTGCAGGTGGTGTACTGGTAGTTAAAGATGTGGGTTCACTGCAGACAAGATTATCTACAGTATATTCTGTAAATGTTGGTGACTACATTTATGTCAGATTATTTTGGCAGAAACATTTGTAACATGAAAGAGATCAATAAATATCTCTACCCAAAATGAAGCAGGTGAGTTAATGTAATTCCTGTATAGGCATAAATAAACACTATGTGTACAAATGGACAGCAAATATATCAAAATGTGTGTGCTGCATGAGAGTGAGTGCGACAGATCAGTGGGTTCTTTATAAAATATGGAAAATGTTTTTCTGTTCAGGGAATGCATGAATAATCATTAGCCTAGCAACACTGGAATTAATTTAAAACACTAAAAAATTTATTTATAAAGCAGGTGAGTCACTATACTACTTACAAATTAATTCAAGCATCTGGAGACCAAATGTCTTTTGCGTCAATGACCTGTGTGTGTTTGGTAGCATGGAGGTAAATGTTGGGGTGACTGTAGGTAAATGTGTAAAGTCATTCTGTACATCTGTCAGACACTCGCCAGGTCACTGGGACCAAAACCCAAACAGAAAGGTGCATGATAAATGATACATGTAGGTGACATTAGAGCATGTTGAGGTGAAGTGCCTAAATCAACATACAGCACATGTATGCTCTCTTTGTCTCAGTGTTTCCCCCTTCATGTTTTCACACACACCCACGCATAGCACACAAACTCAAATACACACACTGTTTGCATCTGCATATACACAAAGCCAGATCAGAAGACTAAACTGCTACCACATGGTTACCATAGTGAGGGCAGCAAATAGAGGCAAAACAGCCCAGACCACAGAGAAATAGGAACCAGGAGCGCAACATAGAGAGAAACCACACCGATGAGAGGGAGAGGGAGAGAGAGAGAGAGAGAGAGAGAGAGCGACGAGAGAGAGAAAGAGAGAGAGAGAGAGAAAGAAAGAGAGCAGAGAGTGCGACGTTGAGAGACAGACACTGAGGACAGGCAGAAACAAGGAGACAGCCTTTTATGAAAGATGCTTTTTTTGGCCTCACCTGTACATGAGGTCCATGAGCATCTCAGGGTCTTCCTGGAACTCCCTCATCTTCACTGTGTCTGACAAAATACTATTAAGGTTTCTTAGAAGTTCATCCACCTGAAAAGACAGACAAATGTAAGGGACCAGCATGAAGCTACAACACAATCAATATCTGCAATGTAATACAGTAGTTGTGTGTGTGTGATTGTGACTATTATTTGATACCTGTGAGGGCAGCTGAGTGTTCTGCATCTCAGTATCCTCCTCTGCGTAAGCCAGGATGGTACGGAGTGAGCGTCGCAAGTATTCCTCCTGGAAGTCTGACGACTTGCCCACCAGCGAGGCCAGAGACATGGTGACCTGCATCTTCACTCTTGAGAAGTTCTGTCAAAGACAGAGGGGAAATTCAATGAATGTCAGTGTTTTGCATTTTGCAGTGTTTATCATACAGCGAGATAAAGTTTCGGTGTGAAACTGCAGCTTAGTGAGGCTGAATTCCCTGTGACTATGGATTTCCACAGACTCTGAAATGAAACCTTTTTTTTCCCTTTTTGATGCCTCCTCTACGAGCCAAAGAAAGAAATGAAATATATTCAATTGCTAGACAAGACACACTTACATATAAGAGGCAAATGATGTTTTGCATGCATAGGAACAATCCTTCTTCTCCCTCTGTTTGACTGCATTTTACCTCTAAATTGCTTAGTTACCATAAATTGTCCAGTAATAGCCAATGCAGGTATTTACTTCAACAAAAGAGGCTCTCTATCAGAGACAGGCCATTGTCAGGTCCAAAGTAACCCATGTGCTTCTAATTTCATTATAGTCATTAAAACTGTCCTACATTATACAATGTACTTTTTATTTTTATGGCCAATTGTATAACTAGTGTAGGCAATAGAAATTACATACAAATATTACCTTATCCTTATATAAGCACTGGACAAAACGAATTCTAACTACTAAGCTACTTTATCATAAAACATGCTCCTTTCTTGGAATATATCAGTAGGGTACCAGAACATATACCTATACATATCAAAATTCTTACACGCCGTACATTGCTGTGTGTATGTAATTGCTGGATGTATAGAGGATCATCTAACATGCAGTAGAAACATATCCAAGATTTTGAAATTTTCCAAGTCAAGTTAAGCTGCTCTTGTTGTTTTCTCTCTTCAGTTTCTGTCCTTTGCCCTATCCTTTTCCCCGTGTCTCCATTTGTCACACTACCTGTCCAAAATAACAGGCCTGACAAACACCCCTCCATCCTCTGCAGTGAGGACTGTGTGTATGTGTGAGAGAGAGAGTGTGCTTGCGTATGTGTGAAGTCCCATCTATCTCCAGCATGACCAGCTAAGCGGGAAATGATCTCCCATTAGCAGAGACATAATCACCCATGGATCATCTCTACGGCCCCATTCTGTTCAACTGAGCATGGAGCCAGAGCCTAACCACCCATC
Organism: Lates calcarifer; assembly: GCF_001640805.2. Lineage (NCBI taxonomy): Eukaryota > Metazoa > Chordata > Actinopteri > Centropomidae > Lates > Lates calcarifer. The sequence continues at coordinate 6,937,996 of NC_066845.1, forward strand.
ACTGCCCTCTAACTCAGTGTGTACATGTGTATGTGTGTGCTCAATAGTAGCCTAAATGATAGCTTAAGTCAACACATAACCCTCTTTGTCTTTCTCTCTCCTTTTCTTTGTCATCTGCCCCTTTCCGTTAGTTTTCTTTCCAACCTTTCCCTAGTTTTAACCACAGGTATCTGTTTTTAGTGATTTGTTCCATTTCTGACGAAAAAGCCCAGGATTTTCTCCTTTTATTACCACAAACTAAAATTAAAGAGATGGAGAGAGAGAAAAAAAAAGTGTGTGTGACAGACGAGAGAGCAAGACGAGGGCGGATGAAGGGATGAAAACATAAACAAAGGAAGAGGTAGAGAGTAAGTTCTGTATGAATGAGTCATACGGCTGCTACGCTAATTCAGATCACAGCTCTCTTTGTATACACCATATAAACAAACATACGCTGGGACACGCAGAGGGGAAATACTCTCTTTAAACTGGAGATACTGTATGTGTATGTATGTATGTGTGTGTGTCTGAGTGCTCCACAGGCTGGTGTCTGACTTTCATTAAAGTGTACAGACCGTAAACACAGGAAATATCGACTGCAACAGGAGTTATCAAACGAGCAGAGAAAATGAAAGGAGATACTCTATCCTAAACCTCCCTTCCTTCAGATCTGTCTCTCCTCAATTTTCTTTTCTCTTTCTTTTTATTTCCCTCCATCACCGCTTCACCCCTGGCAAAAACACTGCTCTATCTCCATCATGATTTCCTCCTTTCCGCCCCTTTCACATTCTCTCCCTCTCTCTCCCTGCCCTTGAGGCACATACACTTAAACATTCACACATACATATGTACTGATACACACATACATACACACAGAGAGAGAGAGAGAGAGAGAGAGAGAGAGAGAGATCTGGCTGTCATTAGTTAAAGAGCGGTAGGAACATGGGGAGGCAGACAGTGACATATCTCTCTGCTCTCTACTCAGAGACACATCATTCAGCAGAAACTTTCTGCAGCACGCTCAAAATAGACATGGAAAAGACATTAAAGCTGAGCAGCAGGGAGAAAGCGGATAAGATGTGTGTGACTCCCTGCTTCTGTGCGTCTTCATGAGACCATGTATCATAAGCAATTCTGAACTCTCATGTGCACTTACATTAAATTTAATCTGACATAAATGCAATTTCTCCTGCAAGCTTAGATGTTAGATAAGGTTTTATCTGACAGGGAGGTAACACATGCCTGACATTTGCTTTGTGTGTGTGTGTGTGTGTGTGTGTTTCTATGTGTGTGTATCCTTACAATCAATTGGAACATAAATACAGGATGATCTTTTCTATGTGATTACATGTTTCTGCGTGTGGGTGTGTGTGCTTACACTGGCATTGCTGTAGCTGTATCTCATGATGAGATAGAGGGTGGCACAGGCCTGGCTCCTGTTCTCATCGACAGGGCTGCTGCAGTACTGAAGCACCTTCTGGCATAGGTCTGCACACTGCTCAGCCTCCTCCTCGAACAACAGGTCCCCAAACTGCACACAAACACACACAAACAGACATATAATACCAGACACACAAGATAGTATACACACACACAGACACACAGACACACACACACACACACACACACACACACACATGCATATATACATAAATAATCTGGCTTGTATCAGCAGTTTGCCACCCCCACAAACAAATAAGAAAATTTAATTTAGACATAGATAATGTTCATGTAAACATGCCAACCCACACGCCTCCTGAATTATCACAAAGTGCAATCAAATAAACACATAAACATATCATAATGAAAGTACCTTGACAACAACCGCTCTGAGCGTGCTGAAGGTGTGAGAGAGGAAAGTTGTACTCTGGTTGCAGGTAAGAGAGTGGAGTAACACCTTCAACACCCCACCAATCACACTGTCCTTACACTCAGCCAATGGCACCGCCTGGATATGAGACAGATGAAAAAAAAAACTAACAAATCATATGTAACAAATGACAAAACCTGCAGGTACACTGAGGACCCACTTGAGAGAAAAAGCCAACGTTTTAAGTGCTTGACATATAGATAGTACACAAGTGAACTTTACAGCAGAAAGATGGATTAATGCACAGTATATGATATGTTTCAACCGAAAATTAAAAAGCACTGCATGAGTTGACAATATATCATTGTGTTCTATGCATTTAATATTACAAGTCACTCTCAGCAGTTAAAAACCTTTACCTGCACCTGCATTCAATCATTTTTTTCCTGAGCGAAAACACACTGTATGACATTTCCGTGGTTTGGCTTAGTGCTTTCAAAACATTCTAAAGAAAGCTAAGCAGGGTTCACTTCTATATCCTTTATTGGTATATCAATTATGCAAGCATGGAAATCGTTTTTTTAATAGGGCTCGCTAATGAAAGACAATTTCTTGTTGACTTTCAGTTCCTTCTGCAGAAGCAAAATATTACAAACACTTATCAATATAATATAGTAACAACACCATATCATAAGCTTGGCAAAAGAAGTATTAATTGCAAGATTGGATTAAGTGCATAAAGTGTATAAAGTATATGTTTTGCACTGCATGTACAGAACATACAGTGTTGGAAGATACTGCAGCGAGTGTTTTCTGACCTGTATGATGGTCTCCAGCAGGTCCAGCACTATGAGGTTTGTCTCTGTTGCCAAGTTCCCACTGATCAGAGCCTCCTGATCCAATTCTGCTTTAGTTCTGATGGAAGGTGATGAAAGTGAGACAGATATTAAGGAGAGAAAGGGAAAGAAAGCAACAAAAAAAGGTTAAATTAAGAAAGTCTGGAAGCAAGACAGGCAGACACAGACACCACAAAATGTTGAAAACTGGAAGCAGAATCAGAGGTTAGAACATACTTATCCTGTTTGTCATTGGTTTGTCTCCACTGAGTGAGGTCTTTCCTCCAGCGCAGGTTCTCTCTCTGACCCATAGTCCTGTCCATTCCTGTCAACGTTTCAGAAGCAAATTATAATTTCATAGCTATTATATTAAAACTGCTACTATATATAATTATACTGATTATGTACTAAACTGTATCACTAGAATCCATGCCGTCTAATAGATGAATTAACATTATGTTTTACGAGAAAAGGTTGATTGCAGTGCAAATAGCAGATTAGTTGACTTGTGTAATAAATTGCTGATAAAAATTAAACAATTCAAACAATATTTTATATATAGTTATCCTGCAGTACACTCATATTTGAATCAGTTCATATCAGCTGTACAAAATTCCTGACTATCACAGGATAACTGAGATAGGCACAGGGTAACCTGAAACTGGTTCTTTCTGTGACTTGCTGACCGCACATTTATGAACTACTGATAAGATTTTGAAAATCTAAGTGCTTACTAGTTTTGGAGGTAGTTCGTGTGCAAAACCTGGAAATACTGCAGTTCTAAATGTGCCAGAAAAGCAATTCCAAGTTGTTTCCCTGCATAAGTGCAGAGAAATACGTTACCTCCAACTCGTTTCATCATTTCCCCGCGGGCTCCCATTCCTCTCAGCAGGGCCTCTTCCAGCTGCAGTTTGGCCTGCTGAGATTTCTGTAAGGCCTGGGTACTCACTTTGTCACTGCTCTGCTTACCCTACAAACACACACGAACACATATTCACAAAGTACAAACACAATGTGCATACAGTTTTTATAATAAATACTTAACTTCTGTATGATAAATACACATGGAACCAGCCACCCCTGATGCATAGTTTCATATATAATTATATAAACATAAAATTAATTTAACTGACAGTAGAAAACAAGTTGATAAATGAGCAAACTGACCCTATACTCAAAGCAGGACACACAGATAGTGAGGAGCTCCAGCAGCTTGTTGAGCTGTGAGGGAGGCATATCTATAGTCCAGCGCTGAATTAGACTCCTATCAGCGTTCTTCATCACCCACAGGAAACACACCAACAGGTGGCGACTGGTGTCTGCTGCCAGGGTGGCTATGGATTTACCATGCTGTGAAGGGGAGAAGAGAGAGAGACAGATATGCAGTATGATGTGATATGATGTAGTTCTCACTGAAGGAGAGGGAGAGAGCATCTGCACTCACTCAGAAATGTACACACAAATATCCATACATGCATCTGCTGTATGTGCACACAGACAGAGAAATTAATGTACCTGAAAAGAAGTGATACATATACAACAGGAGGTAAAAAAATAATTCTTTGTAAATGTCATTTAACGACATTCAATGTATATTATCATGCATAAACATCACAGCCCAATGAATGCATATATTTTTACTGCAGTTAACCCTCACTAAGACCTATCCATAACACTGTCAGTGGTAGTTTCCTGCTCTACCCATTGAGTTACACAGTGTACATGACAACTGTACCTGACACACTAACGCTGGTTTCTTTACACCACAAACATGGCGGGCCAGTTCTTTCACACTGGCTTTAGTGAAGTGTTGTTCTCTTCCCCATCTTATAATAGGTGTTAAATCTACTGCAGATTAATTTACCTTCATTCATGTGATGATGAATCGCTACTGTAGAGGGTTACTGCTGCTTCACTGTGTGGCAGCTTTGATAAATGTAGTCATTAACCTCCTAGTGCTCTAGGTGTCCCACCTAGAACCTGGTTTCCAGGTATCTGTTCCACAGCAGGACTGAGTGAAGCTCACCAGAACCGACGTCAAATATTTGTAGTATGTAATGAAAAACATCACGTTTATTTGAAAATGTGCCTCATGTTAAAAACCATTTCTGCTGCGGAGAGTAAAAGACTCAAATACTGTTTGAAGGGGAACAGCCTGAAAATGAGGAACAAGCGCTCTGGCAGCCATGTTTGGATTTGTGATGGATACCAGGCCGATGGCTCAGTTGCGTGAAAATCAGTTTTTCCACAACAGTATTTCATGTAACAACATACAAGGAACTGATTCATCTCTTGGAAAGAGGCAGAGAAAGAGGAAGAGAATGCCAGTGTTCAGTTTTAGTGCCTGTGTTGTTGCTGTAGCCACACTTGATGGATGTGTTTGTCAGGGAGGACGACCCTGTTCACTTATGATGGCAATGCCTGCCCATAAACCATATCCCGCAGATGCGTGTGTGTGTATGCCTATGTGTGTGTGTGTGTGTGATTTTTCAGGATGGATGAAGTGTGTGTGCTACTCTGACAGCTAATCAATCTACTTCAGTGCAGCTCACCTGTTAGGAGGCAGAATACTTACAGATACAATCACGCAAACACATACACAGAAGCACTTTTGAACTTTTAAAAACAATGAAAAGCAGTTCGCATCTTCAGATAACGAAAATTATTTCAGAATTTTACCATCGATGCCATGGAAACGAGAACATTCCGTCCTAGTGTGTTGAAGGGGTTCCCAGCAATCGCCATAGCAACAGACTGATTGATGGGTGGGACATTTTCAAGGTCATCTTCAGGTCCGCCCGACTTGTTTTTCCCGCTGCGCGCGTCAGAAACTACAGAGACAAACAGGGGTCAAATATATTAAACTGAAGGAAAGGACTGGAGCACTTGCAATTAACTTTGAGCCTTAACTGTACAAAAGTTTTGACACTACTATGTCTCTATTAAAGAGAGTTAAAAGAGATGCAGGAATCAAGCAAGTCCTCTGTATAGAGATTTTTAATTGCCACTGTGTAAATGGTACAGAAATATAATTAAAACTTCTTCAGTAAAAGTAAAGAACCAGTTTCACTGTCTATTGTGAATGCAATGCTTTTGGTTGGCAAAATACAATTTTTGTATAATAATTTACAATGGAAGTTGTATGTATGCTGTATGTGCAAAAAAATGACATGAACTTTATAGATCAACAAGGGCTCTAAGTGCATGTGCGTGAGTGTGTGTTTACCAGTGAAATCCAAGTAATTGGTGGAATCAATGATAATCCCCACCAGGGGGAGGTAGAGAGCAGCCACCTTGGCTCTGACCTCAGGTTTAATGCAGCGATGGTCAAGATCATGAGAGCACAGCAGGCTGTAGATGGCATTGATGGCCTTTCTCTGGACCTTTCCCCTATGAAAGCACAAACAGACATTTTAAATGCAATCTGAATCCACAAATTACATCACAACAGGAAGCAGTGGTCAAATATTTAGAGATGCTGCACACAGAGACTATTCTTCATCTTTCATTAAGCCTGACATTTTATCTTTCACTGAAAAAAAAGACTAAATAGAGTTGCATGACTGCGAGTATGTCATGAATATGTCTTCATTTCCTCCATAGAAACAACTGCAGGTGATGGATCAGCCTGTACAACCATGACCTGGAACTCCAATCTCTCTATATAAGATAATCTCAACAATGAGAGAACCTAGAAGGTAAGTGGGCAGCACTTTACACAACAGCTTATATAATATATATATATAATAAGGCAATAAGGAGGTAATATTTTGGAAAGTGTCTGTGTTTCCATACCCCTCTGACTCCATGTCTAGAGCAGCACTGAGCTCTGTCAGCAGCAGACCGGCAAGGTAGTGCTGCTGCTTGAATTCCTGAGAAAGCTCAAACAACCCCAAGATCCTCTGCTGCTCCTGGAAACTACATGAACCGGAACTCTGAGGAAGAGCGACACAGACAAGAGAGCGTTAATACAAAGCAGGGTACTATTTAAACAGTCCATCAAAAACTATCTCACGCTTTCCTGACTGAATCCTATCTAATCTCCTCTACTCTATCTAATAACTCCCTAAGCTCCACTTTTCAATTCTCCTTAAAGCTTATTGTATTTCTTTTCCAAGAAGTTTTCTTCTCCTAGAAGGCATGACGCCCACACAATTTATACAAGATTTTCTTCAACCTTGTTGATGTAGAAATGTAAGGTGATACAACTTAATATGTAAAATGCAAATGTAAACACTGCAACTGCAGTAAGTGCAAATCCTAACTGACAGGTGGGGCAGACCTGTGAGGAGATAGATGGACATGGTGAGGCGGGGGCAGAGGCAGGGCTGCTGAAGAAGAGGCTCAGGTTGAGGTAGTGCTCATGACTGCACAAGATTCGCAGGAACTCCAGACGCATGCTGATCAATGTTGGCAATGAAACACATTTAGCTGACATCTAGAAGAGAAACAGAACAGAAAATTATTCTTGCTTTTATGCAGCAGGACCAATGCAGATGTTCAGAAAAAAAGTCTATGAAGCATCATGCATTTGAAGATACATGCTTAACAGATTTGGTTTCCTATCAGTGTTATTCTACCTGGTTGCAGTAGTTTTTCACCAGCTGAAAGACAAATCCTCGGTCCATGAGAGACAGCAGGTCATAGAGGAAGAAGGCCAGGCTAATGTTGACTTTCTCTGCTTGCTCTACCTCCTAAAACAACACCAATCAACAAACAGCAATCAGTAAGCTGTACTGAGTGGATCTTGCTGAGCATCTAGCTGTGCAAGCTGAGCTTCTGATACTACAGAGGCAAATATAATTAGCACTTCCATTTCCCTGCGGCTTGGAGGACACCGACAACATGTACACTGAGGCTGAAACTGCCTCTAGCAAACCCAGGAGAACAGAAAGCACACAAATGCATACATACAAATGTCTTAGAGCATTTTAGAGTGGGAGTAACATTAATATGGTTGAGATGGGCCTAATTTGTTGCCATCGCCCTCATCTTCATTTTCCTTACCTTTTGTTGTTTGACAAGGATGGTCCCAATCTCAGCTGTAACCACAGAGACAATGGTGGTGATGTCATCTTTGAATCGGTCAGAAAAGCGATTCCGTCGAGGGACGCTCTGCTTGTCCAGCTGAGATACATGCTGAGCCATGCTTTTCACCTATTTAAGTATACAACACACATAACATACGAATCATAAATACGCCATAAATCTATCATCATTTTCTATCCAAATTTTTCATTTAAATTGTGAGCAACCTTATGTGGTGTTATTAAAGGAAAAACCATATCTGAGATGAACTGAAGGGATAAGAGTTAATGTGAATAATGGTACACTTCCAATACTGTGGTACACTGTGAAGCGACTTGATAAACTACCGACTACAAATGCCCTTTTATTCATCACACTATAAAACTATCATCTTTATCTTTTAAGGTATGTGGCTGCAAGGTCATGTATTGTTTGTTGTAAGTCATTTTTATTACTTCATCCATTTATCTTTACCATGCATAACTGTTCTTAGCTTAGCTGGGTGCTTTTTGTTAAGTGAAAAAAAAAAGAAAATCAAACTAACCAGGAGCTCAAAGAAGAACCAGGCATATTTGTATGCATTCTCTCTGCAGACCCCCGTGCTAACGACCATCTGTAGGGCCAGCTCCTCGTGAAACTGCTGCAAAAGAGAAAATACACAAACTATAGTGAGACACGGTCTTGCCCTGGTGATAGCTTGTTACAATAAATATGATATCTAGAAGTATTAGACTATGCATCTCTAAGTCTCTAAGAAATCTTAACTGGCTGAGCTTTGAGAAGGGAAGCCACTAAAACAGCAGTGGTGTCCTTAGTGTCACACTCCCCCCATGTGGTCACAAGTGGAAAATAGTGTTAACAGCTGAAACTCAACTTCAGTCCACTATAGGACATGCAAAGTCTGAATATTGTTAAATACATACATAATCCAGACTGTAAGAAGATGAATTCATCAGATTATTTATAACCAGAATGGTGAATGGGATAATAGCTAAATTTATGCTTTTAACAGAAATATTTCTTGGTCAGTGCAGTGTCTCCACACTGAACATGAATGGTATTGATATAAATAGCATCATAAGCTAAATCTAATATATAACTCTAATATATTATGATCCTTGATTGGATGATGCATCTTGATTAAAATTATATATCAAACATCTGTACTAAAATTTAAAACCTGTTTTAAAATTCTGCTTTATCTCAGCTAATAGATAGCAAGTAACTAGAGCAACACAGATGCTTCATGCTTTATTAATAGCTGTATTAATGGATAAACTCACTTTTGTTTTGTTACATCAAGATACCTTGTCGTACATACTTGCTGACATATTACTGTACGTTTCATTTTCGTCTAGTGAATTGGAGCAAGTCTTTCCTAAGCTGAACAACAACAATAACAACACAAGGCTGATAATATCATTTAAATCTGTTTAGTACACAATGAATATTTTGTCAGCTATCAATTGCAGCAAACACTGTGTTTTATGGGCCCATTTTCAGAATGACAGCTGTAATGCCATATTCATTTGGAAATCATTTGGGTAGCATATCTAAATACGCTCTCAGACTCATTCAACACTGTTGTCTAAAATGACACCATATGACATCATAAATTCAATGCTCTTGTTTCCATTTAATGAGATTTACCACTGAAAATCATCACAATCCAACAACATCAGTTTTGTGTTGGGGAGCACAAGTGATTAGATTCAAAATCTGTTTAGTGATGAGAGCAAGGGTTAAAGGAATGACGGTCCTTTTTTCACCTTTCTGTTGGAGGGCCTGGTGCTTCCTGTGGGGCTCTGGTGGTTGTTTACATCCACGTAGGTGGACATGCGGCTGCCTGGGTGGTTGTGACCCTGGAGACAGAAACACACACAGGTTCCGTCACATTGAACGTGATGGATGCTTTCATTAGAGAGGGTGTCTAGTGGCCTATTACAATACCTAATGTACTGTGGGAATGAAAAGCAAATGACTGTTTTGTGTGCATATTAGGAAGCATGCTGGGATATTTACATACAGTGGTGAGTGTGAATGTAGTTTGTCAAAAATATAAAACCATATGTTAGCCTGGTGATAAATGGGCTTTCAGGGAAAACAGGGGCAGACACAGAAAAGGTTTGTTTCAACTTTTAAAATCAATGCTAATTAGCCTCTGAGAGTACCCGAATATTAATGTAGCAGTCTCTTTTGGCAGCTAGAAAAGCTTCCAAAACTGAACTAAATTAATGTAACATTAAACTGTTTCTTTGAAGTAATTCCAGATTAAGTCTGTTGCTGCTCTGTACCTTAGCAGAGAGGATGCTTTTAACCTCAGCATCTTCAGCAGAGGTGTGGGGACCAGGGATGTCAGGATTGCTGCTGCTGCGGACTCTGGACTGAAGAAGCATGCTGCCAACTGTAGCTGCTGTGGCCCGACCCATGGTGCTGTAACGGCTCTCTGCTGAAGGTATATTCCCTGAACCTGAACACAGTTCCACGGACAAACAAATCAAATCTTAATTCTTAAAATAATCACAGCAAATGTAATCATGTGAAAGTTAGAAACAGAAGAAAAAATCATATTTAGAAATCATTATGTTTCTACCTGGGTTCTGCATGTCTCGAGGGGGATCAGGCAAACGAAACACCCAATAAAGGTAGGTCGCCAAGAGGCTGTTCCTACCCTGCTGGTCCCTGGTCAGCTCCTGGCTGTTATGAAGACTGTTGACAATAGAAACCACTGATTCGAAGGCTATCTGGGCCAGATTGGCTGTGGAACACAAATATAAACATTCACACAAAACTGTTAGAACTTTCATATCAATATCAGGATGAGATAAAATATCATCTATAGAGTCATCAATAATAAAAAATAAAGCAGTAAATCCACACACAGGAGAAGCTGGATCGGGGGTGATATTTGAAGTCTTGGCTTGAAAAAAAAAGTTACTGATCAGTTTACTGATTGGTTTGGTTTAAAAATGTTTAAGAACCACAAGTATCAACTACAAATTTCTCTGCAACAATAGCAACTTTATTAATTTATTTGAGTCAATCTAATGCCTCACCGGTCTGGCCAGCGATGACCATGGGCTGCATGATGAGAGTGAAGAGTTTATCCAGTACCAGGTGGAGGAAGAGGACCAGAGGCTCTAAACTGGAGGAGGACAGGGAGATGATGCTGAGCTTCAGCTCATGCTCCAGCTTGTTCTCTGGAATTTTCTCCTCTCTGACCCGTAGAGGGAATGTAGCTCCACCCTCCAGTGCGTGACAGAGGGTGAAGAAACGCTCCAGGTGGTTGTCCTGGTACAGAAAAGACATGATTTGTTACATTGTGGTACAGAGGCATGATGACAGAAACAGACAGAGAAACAAATGTAACAAGACAGCATGCGTGTAATCCTTCAGGGCAAATGTCTTACTACAATTAAGTGGGCACTTGTAGTACATGTGTGTGCATTAATGTTCAGTCGACTGGTGTTCATGACAGATAGAGCGAGAAAAAGACATCATTTCACTGTGTTTGTGTGTTCAATCATAACTCACCTGTGTGTGTACTGACGACACAGCCTGGATCTCGAGGTTGAAAAGTCCTTTGTGACTCTCCATCCACTTGACAGGAGGGACCTGAAGAGGAAGTTTCTACAAACCAAAGACACAGGAAGAATAGGAGTGTTGCCTTTAAAAACACTTGATTTTATTAGACAAAAATATTCTAAAACACTGTTTTGCTCCTTTTCATATGGATTAATAGAATTATTATTTTTTAAATAATCAAATAGTTAGATGTACATACCTCAGGTGAGTGCAGTGAATAGTTGACAGGTAGTCGCTCCAAGACAATGGGCAGACAGAACTGACCAGTCTGCAGCCGGTCATTATTCCACACGGGCAGCCACTGGATCAGAGGCAAACAGCAAATTCACTGTGTCAGCTATGAGCAATATAACATCAAAATAATGTTGTGTAATGGTGTCATGGTGGAAGAGGAGAATTAACTGCAACTTTAGACATACACATATACAGCGTCTCGAGATAACTTCTGTTGTGAATTGGCGCTATATAAATAAAATTTGACTTGACTTGATTTGACTTGACATACAGCACATACACTGACATACTGATTTAGGTTGAAGAGCCTGCATTCAAACACAACACACAGGTGTCACAAAAAGTTCTGCTATGAATATTTTTAATAAACAACTATGCAATGATTAATGATTTGATAGCTGACATACATTACTACTGCACTGTCTTTTGAAGTGTGTACATTTGGAAATACAATCTTACAGAGTATCCGATGAGTGTCTCACAGTTGCCACTCTGGTTCTGTTTCTGCTGGCAGCTGATGTGGTAGAAGGTAAACAGCAAGTGATGTCTCTCCGTCAGACGTGCTGGAAGAGCCAGCTTCACTTCCTCATAGAAGTCTGGGGACCTGAGACATAGGGAAAGCAGGGAGTAATAAAGGAAGCAACAAAGAAGAAAAGAAAGATGGATGAGAACAAGAATGCATTGGGAGAGTCAGGGAGTTACCCAGACTGTTTACATGACAAAAATAAGCCATCACACACAGTATAATGAAACTCAATAAGGTATACTTGCTTGTTATGGTAGGTAACAGGAGTGTAGACTTCCTGCAAAAATTCAGAGCCATTTGATTTCCCAAAAATGACCTGAGGAAAGACAGGGGAAAAATACAAATTAAATTCACAATAAATTGAGAAATGCACTTCATTCAAAATACCTGTGTAGAGTGGAACTGACAGGACTATTCATCAATTCCAGTCACTGTGTGATTACTCTAACAAGTGCTGGGCTTTCTTGCTTTCAAATCAAGCTCCATTAATCAAGTAATACAAAATAATAGCTCCATAATAGCTCACACAGTGGAATAATTATGAAAAATCTATTTCACCATCCAAATATTGCTGACAGACAGGATCATAAACAGCAGCACTCACAGGCAGAGAACAGCTAGGGTCCTCCCCGCTCATAAACTGCATTTTGATGGTGATGTTTCTCGCCGATGTCAGTCTGTTGACAAAGTTGAGCCTCTGGGGGTAGACATAGAGCAGGTTCCTGCAGAGACACAGAGAGAGAAGCCATGCCGGGGGGACTTCCTGTTTAATTAATACATAAAAACCCTTCTGTATGTAAAATGTATCAGTTCTAATATACAACACTAGGTGGCACTGGCTCTACACCAACATCTTAGTCATACAATGGTAAGGTGACAGTGGTGTCACAGAAAAATCAGAACAACCAGTAATTTACTGTGTCATTTTGCGGTTTTAATACAACACTGTAATCTGTCTTGAAACTTTGAATGCAGGGAATTACCACAAATTCCACTGAACAAATGCTCAGTGAACAACAGCATGTCATTACCACACAGAGGACTTGTTCACACATGAAGTTACTAATGTTTCGTCACCAGCAAAACTGTTTTAGAATTGAGTGTTGAGTTGAGTTAAACCCCTGCTCACACAGGCTAGCTCACTGTTGTTGAACTACGCTGCAATAGGTAGCGTGGATGGAAATACCTAAAAATAGGAACTACACTAAAAAGAGCAAAGCGATGTCAGCTCTTGAGTGATGAGTACAGCATGACTGTTCTTGTTGCCTCTGGCTTTTCAGAGAAATAAACTGTCTGCAACAGCAAACAAACCTGTTTACACCTCAAGCTATGAATCAGTTGTGTTTTCTTTTCTTGTTTGTATTTCATCCTCTGGAGGTGCACGTTTTACATAAGCAGTTCTCCTTTTCTCTGACAATCTATTTCATAGGCTCACAAAAATATGTAGCACTTAAAAACATTTTGGATAAAATTGTTAACAAGCATGTATGGAGTGTGTGGTGTTTCAGTTATATTTTATGCCCTTCAGCCCACCTGTAAATGTTGTGAGGGACATAAACCTCATTGGATGGGAACTCCAGCACCTCTTTGACTGGCCGAATGTTTTTCTCAGCCACTGGTATAAGAGGAATGAGCTCAGTGGACAAACATGCCGGCGGCGTGTCATGGACTGGAGACATGTCCAGTTTTATGGAACCTTGAAGACCAGATTCACACATCAGTGACCAGCATATATGTATATTTGAAGACCTTTGAGCAAAATCAATACACAAACAGACACACTGATAAAATCAAACCAAGCTTTCTGAGGAAGTTTGCTTATTCTCTTTCTCGTTGACAGTTAGATGAGAAGCTCATGTCTGTCTTCTAAAATATGAAGCTGCAATCTACAGCTGGTTAGCTTAGTTTAGCATAAAGACTAAAAACAGGTGGAAAGCAGTTAGTCTGCGTCTGTCCAAAGGTAACAAAATCCACTTACTAGCATCTCTAAACATCTAAATAACTCTGGTTGTTTGTTACTCTGTGCAAAAAATCAAAGTGCAATAAACAGATGATATAGCTTTATGTGGGGGTTATGTGCCAGATTATTTCTTGGCCAGTAACCTCCTGGAGTCTCTGATGATCTTCATGGTGACATGAAGACTCCAGGTCACATCATTTTTATACCATTACACTCTACAATGTATTCAACAAAGTCTTTGTCTAATCTTGAGATAAGCTAAGCTAACTGGTTGTTGGACATAGCACACATGGTTTCTATCTTCCCAACTTGCTAAATTAAAATAACATAAGATTTCAGAATGAGTGTTTTGGATGATGAAAGATAACCTGGTATCGTCTTGATTCTCCTCTGTGGAGCGGAGGTTTTCTTGATATCTGCCAGGAATTTGAGCAAGTCCTCATCACTCAAACGATCTCCCTCCTGAACCACACACACACACACACACACACACAAACACATTAAGAAAGTGGGCAAGCTGGAAAGTTGATGAGTGATGGGGTGCCTCTTGCTGGGGTGACAAGAGGCAAAATTAAGCCTCAGAATATGATTAAAATAAAAGACAGACAGCTCACACACAGGTTTTAACAGTGGACTCAGTGAAATCATGGCTATAACCAGCTGGAATGCGTAACATAGCATGTTGGATCAAGGAATGAGACAAGGCCAGGCTGTAACCACTGCATGTTATGCTGTATCTTCTATCTCAAGGAAATAACAAGTTTTTTACATATTTGTATGTCTCTTTGTGTTTGGGTGGTGGTCTGACCTGTTTGAAGATGGTGCTGATAGTGATGGTTGCGGGTTTGAAGGCAGCAACGCTACAAAATTGATCATCAATGGTGCTGTATCGTTCAGAGTTCCTCCTGGGAAGCTGTCCTTTCCGGTCAATGCTGCTGGATTTAACTGGAAAAAGTGTGAGGGTAAATGGGTCAAATGACACACAGATAGATATCATAGCCATCACAAGGTGTCACTGTCAAACAAAAGCACTCGTGAGGATGAACGCACACAAGGCATATACCTCCTTTTAAACTCTCAGAGTCTGTGACGTCACGATCTAGTGCAGCAGTGGAGATGACTTCCATGATATTAACAGTTGCCCAGGCAAAAGGCATGCGATAGCGACCCAGCCTCTGGCAGAAAGCCTCCGCCTGGCCTCGCAGCTTCTCAAGCTTGTCCTTGTTCTGAAAAAAGTTCATATCAAAAATTTCATTCAAGAAAGGACCTTCAGCTTTAGAACATACAGTACATTGTACCAGAGGTACAAATTAAAAGGCCTGAGGAAGGTAAAGGACAAACTGTACAGTATCTTTTTTTGTGATTTGTGTTTAGTGACACATACAGTAATTGCTCTGCCGCATTACCTTTGCAGAGTCAGATTCCCTCAATGTCATGTAGGGGTCAGCACAGTCACTGATCTCTCCCTGCTGCAGAACCTTTTCAATCTAAAACACAGACAGGAAGTACATGAGCCACCAGAACAGCTCAGCATAATGAAACTAAAAAAAATCTATAGTTTGTTGGCAAAGGCACTGTATAAGGCATAAATAGAGCAAGAGAAAGAGATACACAGACAGCACTGCAGTGAATTACAGGGTATATAAAAACAAATTTGGGAGTAGAACTAAGTTATTTAAAGCCAGGAGGAAAACAGCAGAATCCTGTTATTGCTGCTACATAATGTTCTTAGCATTTTTCCATAGGTGCTGTGGATTTCATTATTACCTTGATGACCAGGTAGATATCTGGGGCAGGGTAGGTGATGGAGAAGATCGCAGATCTGGCCAGGGTGGACTGATCAACATGTGGCACGTGAGGTTTCAAGAAATTTTTAAACTGTTCTGAGTTCAGATCACAGTAGAAGTTCTCTGATATCTGGAGGGAGACAGAGATGAAAAGCACATGCGTGGTTACTTCTGCTGATATGATGTCTTACTGACACCAAATTCAGGGCAAAATAAAATGCAAAACGTCACTCTGAGGTACAGTGTGTTCCAAAAGACAAACTGGAGGAATCATCTTAGAAAAAATCAGCTCCAGGACGCTGGTTTCATGTAAACCAAATATTAATCCTGGAATGTCATCCATTCAGTCCACTCTACTGTTTCTCTACTCACCTCCCCAATGACCTCAGGCTAGGAACACAGCCATATGTCCTGGTCTGGCCTGGCCTAGTGTGTGTCATGTGATACCATTCACTGGAAAGCCATTAGCCACTCTCCTTCATTCTGCTTATCCCGTAGAACCTCCATTACACTGACCACACCAAAGCAGACATCTAGGCAGCCAAACCTGCTCAATATGTTAACTGAAATGTTTAAGACTGTATCTGTGATCAGATTACACCCCCTGAAAAATATTCTCAGTTGATCACAGCTGTTAGTAATTTTGTTAATAGTGTCAAACAAGCTATGACAGCCAAACTAGATTTTGTGACCGAAATGACCGTATTCACTTTAACATGAGATCACTTACTGTAAGTGTGAGGGATTTCAAAAGGCAGCAGTGGAGGAGTCCACCTTTTACTGACAAATGACTTCTTGGAATCACAAAGATTCTTCTCCTTCTCACTAATCTCAATAGTCAAAGCCAGCTGACTTAAATAGCATTTTATGATTCATTTTCTCATTTAAGAGAATAAACATGTCAAATAAGAGTTAGTTATAATAGCATTCACTAATGAAAGTTAATCTTCAAACCACTAAATTTGGATTCAGCGAGATATGAGGAAATTGATAACCCTATTTAACATTACATAGACACATTTAACATTCAGACACATAGTGCATAAACGCAAATGCTTTACATTTTCCAATTGGGAACACTGACCAGCCCAGTGTTGCCAACTTAACAACTGTGTCACCACGTCTGGAGACTTTTAACAACTATATTTGATTCTTCATTACATCTCTATGAGTCTGCTCACTGTGGCTGCACGCTCATGGGTTAATAAATGCCTTCGGTGAGTGAGAAATGTTTTGTCAACTAAACAGCAGACAGACTGAAACGCTTACAGAGAATTCACTGTGTATGTGAATGTGCTGTAGTTTACTTGTTCTGATCACTCATCGTGTCCTCCCAGCAGTCACAGTCCAGTAAAATCTGGCTTGCCTAGTCTTGTTGGGTAACTACAAAAATGCCAATAGTAAACTCAGGGTGAAACAGATCTCACTTAACGCTTTTCACTGCGCGGACATATTTATGATGATTGCGTGTCAACACTAAAACCTTTGCCTGTTTATAGCCATGAATTTGATATCATAAGTAGGCCACTTGTTGGGTCAAATCCTGTGTCTGGCACCTTGGCTGATGGACCAGAGAGACGTGATTAATAACTAGAGTATTATATGGAATTATATGAACATCTGCTGCAGATTTCACAGATGTGAAACAACAAAACTGATGTGAACAAAAAACAAACACAGACACAGCAACAAAATCCCCTGGAGACACAAAAGATAGCAGTAAGCATTGCAGGAAAACAGAAAATCTGCACGGGGGAAGAAGAAATGTGAACAAAAATAAAATTTAACACTCTTGAGAAGAAACAGAAAAAGAGACAAGTGTACTGAGGAGAGTTGGAGAAAGACCGATGCCAAAAAAGAAAGAAAAAGAGTGAGGAGTACAGAGATAAATGAGTTAGTGACAAATATGTCACAGCTCCACTACAATTAAATCTAACTGAGAAAACAAGCTTAACTGCCTTTCCTTCACTCAGACAGAGACTCATTTCATGCCTCTTTAACAGTCTGGCTCTGTCTCTGTTCAATGTAATAAGCAGGAAGTTGTATTAACCTTCACAAGGACAGACTTTAGTTCAGCACATAATAAAATTAGTCACCTTAAGCTAAATACACTGTGACAATGTGACACTTGACGTGTGGTGTTATAGGCTGACACCAGAAGGAAACAAAACTGAAAATAGTTGTGATTTTAAGTATGTCCTTTAACATATATGCAAAAAAAATTGACATATACTGTTTTTGTTGCATCTCAACTGTGATGTCCCAAGGCCAGCTTAGGCTATGTACAGTCAATTGTTAAAATTGAATTGCCCCATCTTACCCGACTGACTGCGTTAGAGCCATCAGTCCTGCAGACAAGCTAGAAAGCAGCTGGCCAGCGCTGAGGAGAGGGCAAGGCTGGTGGCTAAAACCCTGTTTCATCTGAGAGATCCATGAGCACTTAAGTACAAACTAAATCCTTCCAGCCCCTTCACCCAAAAACTATCCAGCTGTGTAAATCCACAAAAAACATGCAAACAGCCATGGCTCAGAATGGTTGACTGGGAAAATGTGGCGCAGCATTAGTAGTTATAGAACCAAAACACGACGACCCCCAGGGGTATAAATATGTGAGGATGATGAGACATAAAACCTTGTAGATTACACTGATCCCTCACTACAACGCAGACTGCCAAAAGAAACTACCAGACCTCCCTGCACCAGCAGCAGGCACACAACATGACACACAACAGCTACCATGAAACAAGGATGGAGAAAATTTACAAGAATTGAGATGTGCAGTAAAGTAGTTGATGTTGGTTTTTGATGAGAAAATAAGAGGTTTTGACTAAACTGCAGTTTGTTGTTGTCAAAGTCACAAAGTTCCTGTAAGTGGCTTTCAGTTAGTGTTTATTTGTGACCACTGTTCATGTTACACTTGTCTCAATTTGATATATGTCACCATGATTATTGAGACTGCTACATTACCACAAATAAACCCTTACCCAGAGTGACTGACACTTTTTTGACAAATGGTCTACATTTATATAACACTTAGCCAAAGTGATGTGTTCTCTGCCTCTCATAGATCCATTCTTAGACACACTCAGACACTGCTGGCGGCAAGCTACCATTCAAGGCACTGACGGCCTAACCATTAGGAACAACTGGGGTTCAATGTCTTACACAGCAGCACTACAAATTACAGCCAAAAACTAAAAACTACCTGTGTTGCCTTTAAATCAGACATATATTTCTGACTGATACATACAGACCAATCAGAAAAGGTTTTGACTATATAAATTGGAGGTATTTTCACATGCAGATTTAAAAACAACAGCATTTTGTGATAGGGTATAAAGCATTTGGCCCACTTTATGTAAACAACCAACATTTGAAACGTTGTGTTTGACACTGGATTAGAAGACCTGTTGGCCAAATCTGATAGTAATAGCAGGGCCTTCTATTAGGTTTTTTTGTTTGAGGTAGTTTTGATATCATTTGTTCATACTTGGGTCATGGATTGTGCATTTATTAAGAGTCACCTCTGTTGCTGTGGAGTCTCAAAAACAGAAAACGTACAAGAACTGTGGTCACAAGTAGAACCAACATCAACTGAAAGACACTCTGACAGTCTCCACAACAAACACACATAATGGGCTTCACCAAACTGGTCTTTACTTGTACACGTCATACAATTTTCCAAGTTACAGCATGCTTTTATACATTCAAACAACCTTAAGACAGGAGTAGAAACTGTGAGAACTAATATAACTTTGGAAATCAAACGAACTAAAGTTTTCTTACCTTTTTCTTTTCTTTCAGGTCATACAAGGCCATACTGGCAAATATGGGCTCAATGTCAATCTCAAACCTACAATGCCAAGAAGAAAAAGGGAATTAGTGATTCAATAATAGTAAAAGAGATGAATACCAGATTTACTCAACATAAGTGCTTAGGTTGTTCCTAGAAGTACAACCTGATTCTGCTCTATTTTTTTCCTATTCTGTTCTATTCCTGTAGATTATTGTTATGATGGGAAGCAACGAAATGAACTATAGTAAGTGATGACATGTTTGAACTGAGGGTTAAAGGATATGGGGTGAAGCTGCCAAACCACTGCAAGCAAAGAAATGCGTTCAACTCAAACATTTGGCAGTTTTATGGGTTGCAAGAAGAACGAGCGAGATCAAGAGTGAAAAAGCAGAAACACTCTGTGTATGTGTGTGTGATAGAGAGGGAGAAAGAGACAGAGACTAAATCCCTCAGAGAGAGGGAGGAACAGTGATTTTCTGGCGAACAACAAGCACTGCACAGCACTCCTCCACCCTCCCACACTGTTCTGTACGTCACATCTACTGCATACCACTTTGAAACAACTACTCAGATTTTTAAGTCTGTAAATTTATTGTGTGTTAAATGCTAAGCAAAAGTTCATTTTCATAAAAAAGAGGGTGTTCAAGTCATTTCCGTTTAACACAACCAACTGTTGGTTTCTTGTCCAACTTTTGAGAGGAACAGAAGGCAGCTGTTGAAATTATAGAGCTCCCTCCTACAGTATAATGAAAATGTATGACATACTTGATGGCCTGGCATCGGACCAGGATGCGGTCTCCAGCGTGTTCTTTGGGGCAGTCAGGAATGGGCCGGATCTCCACTGCATCTTCCTGGAACACAATGGCATAAAAAGTTTTCAAACCATGTATAAAAAAAGGGAGGAGTTGTTACATTTGGAGAAGATTTAAGATCTTAAACAAAACACAGGTGCTTATATTCTGGGAGTAACTGAAATTAAAACTGCAGAATGGAAAAATACACAACCAGGAACAGCTGTACATCCATTCACAGGCATGAGACATGTAATGTGGTAATACTTTCTATATTTCTTTACCCTCTTAATTTTGGTCAGAATTATGTCTGTAGGTTTCTACAAATTTGTTTTTCTAAGGTTTCAAGTACAAATTTAGAATGTGTCTGTAACTTTTCCTGCAATATAAAGTCCCCTTTTACAGGGAGCACAGAGAGAGATAGGGTGCAAATACTTAATGTCATCATTATATATTGATCTGCAGATTATTTTCTTACTAATCTGTACGAATGAAAAAATCTTGTCTTGACTTAAGAAAATTGTTGTTCAAGTAGCTGCAGATTAATTTTATATTTAAACATGATGTATTATATTCAAAAAGGTGAACATTGTATACGTATGGTAATTGATATTTCTCACGTGTCATACACAGCAATTGACTCTTTACAAAGAAATCAGGCACAACCTCAGATCCCACCCTGATGAAGGCAAGAAAGCACAAAACATTTTGTAGGAAAAAGAATGGTATTGGAGAGGACTTGCATGATGTTTTATGCACTCATTTTGTACTGAAGCTCACATTAGTCTGTATCCTGGGATGTATGTCTTCTTAAAAATTAGAAAACTGGTCACAGAGCAACAGAGACTACAAATCCATATGGTAGCCATATGCACTGGTATATTACAGCATGTGAGAACCACCTCTATATCTCACCTCATCAGCTGGTGGGTACAGCGCAAACAGCTCCGGGTGTCTGTTTCCCTGCCTTGCCTCCTGGTTGAAGCGGTCCAGCTCCTCATGGCTGCTGAAAGCCAACAGCCCCTCCACTCTCTGGTCTGGAGTTAAGCAACGCAAGTTGAAGTCGGAGGAGGTCAGCGTGCGGCCAGAGTCATCATTCAGCCCATCCATAGTTGGAGACTTGACCTGGGGCAAAGGCAGAAAGGGAGGGGTGAGGGTGGTAGTAAGGTTGGGGTTAGGGGTGGACAGAAAGAATAGGGTGAGAGTAATGAAATGTGTGAGAGATTGAGCAAAGGGAGAAAAACAGAGCATGAGAAAAATAATGGGGTATTAAGGCAGAATACCCAAGGGGGGGGTCATTAAGAGGGAAAACAAATGAAAATGGGTACAGAGTAAAAAATATTTTATTAGTGGATATTTGATCAAAGCCTGTTCTTCCCCCTTTTAAATAATATTACTTAAACAGAATTAACTGAGCTTCCCAAGAGATTCATTATTCTCTTCATGATGGTTTTAAATCTCCCAACATTCCCTCGATGTTTGATCAAATTTCAAAATGTAATTTAACTATATGTCTGTGTATTAAAGACAAGGAACAAAATATTGGTTCTGTACTGGCACAGCATTTTATGACCTGTCAACAACATACAGTAAACCACATTCACATTGCAGCTCCCCCACAACCCTCAAAGGATAAGTGCTATAGCTAATAGATGGATTGAAAACACAGCCTCCATGGTTATGCTGTCAGTAGACACAACAAACAGCTAGAAGGCATTTAGACAGTCTAGACAGCTTTTGTTTTGGCCTGGAGACAATGACAGCCTCTTGTATTTTTCTGATCAAAGCTTATTCAGTGTTCAGAACAAAGTATATGTTGAGGTTTATGTTAACTCTATGCGCGAGTGAAATAACATGAGTCTTCATATAATAATGTTCAGCAGGTGCTCACATCTGGCACAGGTGTATGCCTTTTCCATTTGATCTCCTTCTTTCTTTGCTTTGAGTAAGCATCTTTCTTACTGTGTTTTTAAAGTTATCCACATAAAAAAAATTAGAAATCAGGAAATAAGACCACTGGATTTTGACATAAAGTAGGGTGGTATAAGTTACTCGTCACCAGTGATATTGACACATTGTGCATTAACTGATCAAATTCTGTAATTGGATATCTCCCAGCAGGCTGATAGCTTGCCAGACAAAAATGATAGCAGCAAAGAGAGGGCCAAGCAGCTGTAATGGCTTTGGAAAACAAGCTTGCTAGATCCTGCATATTTTTGACATCCAGTGCCCTGCCAGCAACAACAAAGGTCTTTTGAACAAACATGAGCACCAGGCAGTGGCACTGACTTGGAGACCTTAAACTAATTTGCTTATGAGATATGCAAATGTGTCCTCGATGATGTCCTAGAATAAGGTATGCGAGGAGAAACTAGCATCAGAGTGTCTTTATGTGTCTGTATTTATGTTGCCCTGTTAGCTCAGTCCTACTGTTTTCATTGGAATATACAAGATTCTTACATTCAGCAAACATCCATGAATTGATACCACTAACTGCTACAACCTTATACGAATAAAAACTCTGACTTCAACATAAGCGCAACTTGGCTTTAAAAATCTGACTACTATGGGACTCCCAAAGAAGAGAAGGGATGGTAAGGCAAGGCAAAGCAACAGATACTTGTATTTGAGCCTGGGGCTTAAAGTCATGTGCAAAAGTACATTGTCAGAAGTGCTACTTAACATTAGAGCTACAACAATTCAATAAATCAATGAGTTGACTGACAGAAAATGAGCAGCATTTATCTTGATCATCAGTTAATTGTTTAGAGTCATTTTTCAGCTTTGCTTTTGTTAGTCCAAGCTTCTCAAATGTGTGCAACAGCTGCTCTTCACTGTTTCATATCGTTGTAAACTGAATGTCTTTGGGTTTAAGACTGTTCATTGATTGTTGAAGACATCACCTTGGGCTATAGAAAACTGTTTGTATTTATGACTATCTTCTGACTTCTTTTACAGATTAAAGAATTAATCAAGAAATAATCTGCACATTCACTGATAAAGACACAAAAATGTCAAAAACAGAACCCACTGTAATTCTGTAATTAAAATTAAAGTATTGGAGCATCCTCTTCTCATCAGTGAGAGGTCTCAGGGACCATATGGAATTACTCAGACTTAGCTACAGGGCAAGGCATAACCTCGCTGCTCCCATGCAACATCCAGCTTTGAACAGTCCCTCTTGCCAGCCCTCTCTCCTTGTCTCTTTCACTCCAATCATCCATCAATCTCACATCCCAGCTCTCAAACCACAGGCAAGGAGTGACCAAGCTTCCACTCTGATGAAGCTTCACCCTCCTGAGGCTCCAAGAGACCATCACACCCTGATCCCAGGGCTATTTCTAAAGCGGACTGGACCATAGAAGCGACCTATTAAGCGCTGAGGAACAATAGTCCCGTTTTTCCCTGCTCTGTCACTCTCTTTCTGGCATGAAGATCATGGGAAGCCCACGGCGGTTATAAGGGCCTTTTGGTTTGGGTGATTAACCAGAATTGGCAAGGATGGTGTGACAGGAGGGGGCTTGTGGGGCTGGCTGGTGGTGAGAGATGGTTGGGTAACTAGCCAGAGGCTGGGAGTGGCACTGACTGAGACTTGGATTGGCTGGGACAGCTTGACGCTTGGAGCCAGGGATTTGGCCACTATAAGACAAAGAGGCTAGAGAAAGGGTAGTGAGAGAGGATGGGAACTTGGCTCACAACAATGTTAGAAGAGGACTGAGGCAGGGATTCGTAATTAGAGGAAGAGGTGACACCTTCATGCAGACGTCAGCTATGGATTTAAAAAAATGTGTAGAGTAGAATAAAAAAATAGAATACTGTACAGCTACAACATCCCATATCAACATTAAACACACAGAAGTAATGGAGTCAGGTTTAGTTTTGTGTAACCCAGGCAGACTAAACTTGAAAGAGCCACTGCCACAGTGGAAAGAGTGATAGGAATAACAAAACACTGTTGTGTTCACTATTAAAGCATCCCCCATCCCGCTCTCACACCCCTCCCTCACATTTCACATTCAGTATTGTCGTCTCTCTCTCAGGCCTTGATCAGTATGGACTACCATACTGTTCTCACTAAAATGCCTTCCCCTCACACAAAAAGACAGACTTTAAGTGTGCCTCTTAGGAAACACACTGGAAAGGAATAGTTTGACATTTTGGGAAACAGCTTATTCGCTTTCTTGCCAAGAGTTAGATGAGAAGAATACCAGTCTCATCGCCATACAGTAAGTGTGGTGCCAGAGAAGGGAGGCAGTTAGCTTAGCTTAGCATAAATACTGGAAGCAGAGGGAACCAGCGAGCCTGGCTATCAAAAATCCACCTAATAGCACTTTGTTCAATCTGTACACAAAAATACAATTTTGTGACTATTTTAGACTAGAGCTACGTAGTCTAACTATATCATGTAGAACAACATATTTTTGCCCAAAACCTCTAAGAAGCATCTTCGTTTGTTTTCTGCCAACATCACTGTGACAACAAGATTCTAGGAAGTTACTGCTTCTGGCTGTTGTTGACCAAGAAAAAGTTACAGCACACAGCACAGCTACAAATTGTCAGTGCTAATGAGACATAACATATTAATTAGAGAACTTTGGAGGTACTGGTAGGTGTATTTTTTACTTCTAGGACAGAGCCAGGCTAGCTGTATTTATTCTAAACTAAGCATTTGCAACATTCTGCCAATGGTTGACATGTCTGTATATCTTTTCACTGAGTGGGAGATATTGTCGCAGTCAGAAATTACCTATATTTATGACTCCGAATTACAAGTCTGAGAATGATGTGAAGGGTCTTGCACACTTGGCTGCTCGCACTTATTTTCTAAATGATATAATGTGAATGCAGCATAATTGCCTACTGGCTCTAGCTTCCCATAAGAGTGATTTTTTTTGGAAAACCTTTCCATCATGAAATAATTGATGCACTATACCAAAAATGGAACTTAACCAATGGCCCTAACCAACACTTTGATCTGGTTAAACAGAGGAATTATACAGGGCAAGATTTACCAAAGAAGGAGAGAAGAATTTCTGTAGTGTAGCAAAGCAGCAGGCCACACTGCACAAGGGTGTGTTTTTTTTTTTGAAAAAGTGTATTCTTTCTAAAGAAGGCTAATACTTCTCCATTATTGAGAAAGAGAGATTGTTGGTTAAGACACAGGCAATTGAAACATCAGACAATGACTGTGTCTGTTAAAATGCACAGTTGACTTTCTCTGTGTTCCTTACTGGCTTCTCATGGTTTTCTGGCTGGACATCGGACTCAAAGGTCTGTTTCCGAAGGAGTTTGTGTAGGCCAGCTCGCTCCGAATATGCGCTCCAGCCATCCCCCTGGCACCTTCACACACACACAGATGCAGACACAGACACACACACACACACACACAAACACCCCAGACATGCATGGTTACAACTGATACACTTCTAATCAATCTAGATAACAGCACAAACAGAAGTCTTACGCAACATATTCAGTGTGTGTGTAGAGCAAGTGAGTGTGTGTGGGAGAGAGAGGGAAATAAACCAAGCACTACAATGTATCAGACAGAGGATCCCAGTATAATGTTTTATCAGGCTCTCTCAGGCCTTTTGTTTCCTCTTTCACAGACACATGCAAATTCTCAGACAGTTGGCACCACAGTTGTAACAGCTAAAATACCTAGTGGGGCATTATTGTCTCTGATTTGGGTTTTTTTTTTTTTGTTAAAAACACTGCGGCGTGGAGTACGCTTGAGCAGATCCACAAGAAACAGATAAACACAGTATATCAGAGGGCATCCTTTCAACTATTACTTCCAATTACTTCCAAAATAAATCATCCATTTCTTATTTATTTAATATATTTCTGAAGTACTTGTGAAGTGATTTTTTCCATTTTAAGGGATTTGTATGAAACTATATAGCAGGTACATCAGCTACACTTTCTGAAAATGACTGAGAACACTGGCAATGTAAATGTTGTTGTTATCAGAGGGGAAATATTTACCTTCGAGAGACCACAAGCCATGGCTGGGTGTAACTCTTTACACAGTCTCTGACATGGGGCTCCAACTCCACTCTACAAAGAGAGGGACAGGGATGAGGAGAATAAGAAGATACGTGCAGACGTGCAGACATGCAAGTAAATATTCACAGACAGCTGAAAATTTCACATTCCTCCCCTATCTTAATCAGTACTTTGTGGTCAAGGTGTGGAACAAGTGAGTGCTCTGAGTAAGCTGCATAACAGGCGTTGACTGAATAGCTTTACAATGATTTTAGACAGTCATATAAACTCATTTAGTCCTGTGATTAAGATCAACTTTTACCCAACATGGAGCTCATTAACAGTGTAGATATTACCATTGATAATGGACTGAAACCATGAACAGTTTTTGCACTATTTTATGCCAAAGGTTTCCTCTGTTGTTTAATGTCTGTTGGTCTGGAACCCACCCATCTTCAGGGACGGAGTGTCTAACGGTGCGACACTCCTTCTCCACCTGCTCCACCTTCAGGTCATCCTCAGGGAAGTCTCCAAGTTCCTGCATCAGGTCCGTGTCTCCACTTCGTAGCTGTGACATCAGGAACTCCTCCAGGTCCAGGGGCTCCACTGCGTCATATGACTGTGGCTGAAGAATGAAGGGGTAAGCGGAGAAAAACAAAAGAACGAGGGAAGTATTAGGACACTAGCCACTGAATATCATTATCAAGTATCCAAACAGAATGAAGTGGAGACTCAGCAAAGATTCAAAGCTGATTGATGAGTTTGTACAGTCCTCAGTCATTTCCACATTATACAGAGGAGGAAAATGAAAACATAGGATAGGGGGGTGGGACCTAACATGTTGAATCATGATTATTTTCTAACACCTCAAACCTGTCGAAGAACAAAAGATTTTAGCGCACACATAAATAGAAACTGGAACAAACTGGCCTGTATCAGACAGGCAGCCATTTTTTCCCCCACTGTGAACCTATTTTTAGACAGAAACTCAGCCCACACTCCACAGCTACAGCAGATCAAAGGAAAGGCTGTAATCACTTTTATGTACAGTACAAATGGTTGAAATTTTCATATGGGCCTTTGAATAAGAGCATATTGTTAAAATCATCTACACACAATGAAACATATTCCCACTGGCACTCGAAGAGGAGGAATAGATGAGATTTTCATGATTAGAAAGTGTTCCCAAGATAAAAACACACACGCACACACACACACAACTGATGAGATAACACACATCTCTTTTGTGGTGCACAGCTGGCTATGGTTGTAAAAGGGGAACCTGCATGGAGCAGGTGTCTCTATGAAAAGGGGCAGCAAACAGAGCACAGCTCCAATCTGATTACAGTCTGCAGGCTGTAGCTGATGTAGGCAAAAGCTGGGAAATAAACATAGACCTCAATATCATACAGAAGGAATTCCTAAATAATTAATAAATAAAGGAAATGATCCTCTCAGAGTGTTTCAACATATACAGTGTGCAGTGTAAAGAGAGCAAATCTGCACCAAGAATATTTAAGCCTTTGATGCTGCACATGGGAAGCATTTGCATGACAAACAGATATTGTATGAAAGAGTAGGAGAGAAAGTGTGTGTACAGGAGAAACAGAAGAAAAATACAGAGCCAAATCAGCCAATGGCATACACACTAGCAGACAATATGTACACACAGAGGAGGTAGAGATAACTGCAGCAACAATATGAGTCACTGCTGTACTCAACTTTTGAAAGCAGAGCAAATTCCATTTGCCTTCAGACATGTTTTTGCACATCGATCCACCCTAAGGGATACTTTTCTCTGCTGAGCACTCAAGAGCAAATTGTACCACATGGGTTAGTATTAATGATTAGCATGCAACACATGAAGGAAAGAACAGACAGCTAGTCAGATGGAGCAACTGTATTATTAGTATTATTTTAAATGACAGGCCTATAGATGACACCTTCAATTCCTCTGTTCTGAGGATGAGGCATCAACCTCAACAGTGTCTCTGAAAGTGGCGGTCTTCTCCATATGTGCATCTCTCTGGCTCTCTGCCTCAAAGTTCAAACAATCATTGTAGCATGGCCTCTTTTTCTTGTCTAGTATGGAGGCTAACAAATCCAAATGAATGCAAATCTATGCATGCCTCTGATCAGCGCCTGCTGCTCTGTGGAGTCATGAGAGGAGCTCGCAAGGAAACTACCTCTCCTTGCCAAATCAGCAGCCAGACTCTCTATCAGCTTACTCATTAGTGATTCTAAAGATGATGCCTTTGCAACAACTCATGAGAATGCAGATTGTTTTTAGAAGCAGGAAGTGGTGGAGATCTACATCTAACAAACCTCGGTGCAGACATATGCATTGAGAAGAGAGTAAAAAAAGCTTTTTAAGTGAAAAATTGGAAAATTTTAAAGGCAATAAATGATGTATCAATTATAACTGAAGGCTGTTTTAAATAAAATTCATCTATTTATGATCAATACACATCTACCAACATCACTGTTCTCAATGTGTACTGGCAAAAACAAGCCGGGAGAAAAAGCAGACATGGAAAGAACTCATGACAAATAATGTTCATGCAAAATACTTTCAATCTGAATCAAAATATTTAATACATTCAAGCACGCTACTAATCTCATTCTAAGGTTCTCAAGTTTCATTAAATGAGAGCTGCACTCGTATGAAAATTGTAGACTTACCCTGCTGAAAACTGAAAACTGCACTATAAAAAGGAAGCGAACAAAATGGCGGACTCCGGATATAGGAACCTACAGTGCACACCTACTGACACTGAACGCTTGAAACTAAGCCACAACACAGTGAACATATCCTCTTTAGGTTGATCCTCATATTCCTAGAAGCTGAGAAGTCCGGTTGATCTACCAACAGTGAAAGAGGTGTGTGCAGCCAGTCAAAATGAATGTTGAAGTTGAGCCTGACTGTTTGAACCCACAAAATGTTTTGACAGCAGTTTTGAGCGTTCATGCAAAGTGTCTCACAGTTTGCAGTTGAAAACCAAAAGACAATAAAGGAAGTGACATTAGCAAGGCGTCCCTCCATCAACTGGTGTTTCAACAGACAGGAAGAGAAACTACAGACACACACACACGTGCATGCAGCTGATTTGTACACACACACACCAGCACTGCACACATTCATAAAAACACATGCAGCTTTTCATCCTAATCTCTCAATTTGTATATTAGACCTACAATAAGCAACACTGATCAGTCAACAATCGCCATTTCAGGAACTAAAAATAGCAGCAGGGTAAATCAATCAACAAAGTGAAACACGTAACAACTGCAACAGCAAACATCCCTCCCTCCTCTCAACAAACATCCCTCCCTCATCCGTGCGCTAGACACGACTGCTGAATAATGGGAAACTATCATCCTGGAGATTATAGTATTAAAACCCCTCTCCCGCATCCCAAATCCGGCCATATTAAAGATTTGCCCGTGTAAGCTGCAAGGTAAGCAGGCCCCATCCACTGTCTGTCAGTAGCCACTGACCCATTTCCCAAGCAGGTTAGAGATTAAACATGTTGCATGCTACATACTGAGTTGGGATGGATGGTCCAAGTACCCAAACCCTGTCAGCTGATGAGCTCAAGGATCATCACTGGGAAAGTATCAAAGGGCTTCAGCTCAGTCACTCATGCACTCAGATATGTCAGGAGACTTAGCGCCTAAGAGCTTTAGAAAAACTTTAAATGAAAGAGATGTGGGCTGGCAGCAACAGAAGAAATGTGAGGAAAAGACAGAAATAGAATGAAGCAGTAAGACTGAAAGAGGAATATATGAATCTGGGTGGCAGAGGTTCAGAGGGTACCACAGAGACACTAAGAGTGTAGTGGGAACAAATCCCTGCAAAGGATTACTGAGCATCATTCTGCCTGCCTGCTTGAGAGAGTAGGAATCACTCTGACTGTCTGCTAGGCTTCAACTAAAGCAGCAAGAAAACAACCTGTCATAATGGCGTACAATCCTCTGCAGAAACCAAAGGATACTAGGTTTTTCCAAACCCTGTTAAATCAAAGAACAGGCAGTGTCAGCTTTGTTTTAACAAAAGCATGTTATGCCATGACTAAGTTCTCATCTCATCTATTGTAAGAGGAAGAAAGATTCTTCCCAAAAATACCCAGCTCTTTAGAAGAAATGCACTGCAGCAGTAACTTATATTGAAGCAGAGTTTCTACAATTCAAATTCAATCTTCAGCACCACACTGAGTCAGATATTCTCAGTGCTAATGACAGTAAAGAGGATGTGAAGAAGATGCGCTTAGAGCCCTGTGGTGGCGTAAGCACAAACACTAAAGCTGTGTGAGTGCAGCATCAGAGGAAACCACACCACTGACCTTCTGGTCTCAGTATCTCTCCTCAGTGAGCATTATATCACTAGTATCACTAGTATCAGCATGAGTAACATTATAGGTACAGCATTAATTGTATGTCTGCTGATGTCTGCTTAACGTGTTAGATAAATGAATAAGTAAAAATATCCATAAAGGGAATTTGTCATTTGCAAAATATGCTGCATTTTCACTTTATTTTGGTAAAAAAAAATGTATCATATTGCAAATGTCCCTCTCTGAAACGTGCCTTCAGCTTGTGGCACGTCAGTTCAAATGCAAACAACTAATAACCTCTTTTCTCCATGCACATGATGGATAATTTGATTAACATCTGCCAGATGCGGTACTACTACTACTAACTAAAAGACAAAGGCATCTTTTTATTTAAAAAGAAAAAAAAAAACTCACCACTGTGAGGCACACTGACGCCGAAGCGTTGGAGTTGGTTCGGCTGTGATGAAGACCATAGTTCCCACCGAAGTGTCGTCTGATTTCTGCAGAGGAGTGCCTGGAACAAAACATGGACACACAGATTCATGTGCTTTTGTCTTAAGGAGGCAGAAAATAATAGTTACCACACCATAGTCTATATGGCGGTATATTTAAATGTTAATATCTGCATAGAAACAGGCAGTGAAAACTTATACAACTTCATGTAAAACCATAACTTCTGTACAATTCCACCAACATGCACAGTGGATCTTAATGAGAGATGCAACAGCAGTTCAGCCATTGTTCCTACTCGCATTAGCTTGAATTGGTCAGCCATGGCGATCCCATTCAAACTATTGTTCACTCTCTAGAGAAGCACATCTCTGCTGGCTGTGTAAAGGCTTTGTCATGCTGGCAGCCATACAGGCAGTGGAATAAATATGGTGTCCTGATTTAAGGGTCAGACTGAGCAGGAAATCAACATGACATAGGAATGGAGTAGCATTCAAAAATTTGGGTATATGGGGCAAACAAGTATGTGCATGTTTGTGTGTGTGTTCGCCTGTAGCTTTCTCCAAAAAGAAGGGAGAAAAGAGAAAGACAAGAGCAGAGCCAGTGTCCCAATTTGCTGCACATATTTCATCTCCATGCAATGCAGCCCTAGCGCACTGTCTAGTTCTTTGTAATTAATCTACCATATCACTGAAGCCCAACCAAACCATGCACAATAACTGCTTTATTCTGTGCAGCTCACAGACGAAAGGCCAGTTTTGTGTGTCTAAGCATAAGTATGTGTGTTCGGTGCATGTGTGTTTTTGTTTGGGTGTTATGTCAAAATTGCTCATATTTATATGTGTTTTTGCATGTAAGAGTGTCAGAAAGAGTTTATTGCAACATTGCCACATAGTGCAGAGTGAGAGGGCAAAGACTTACGCAAATGGGTCACATTCCCGATTGCTTCCCCTGTGGTCAATCTCATGGGTTCATTAAGTCCCCACGGCCATTGTTACGACAGCTCTGTTACTAATTACCACTGCAAACCCATAAACACCAATGAAGTGGAGGAATGCAGCATGTCAAAACCACTGAAGCTGCAGGGTCGTGAAGCATGTAAAATCTTTGAGACAGCTTCATGCAAACAACTGAAAACTAATATCATTAATGTTCTGCAGTAACAATGTATCAACAGTTCACTTTTCAGGAATCAAAAAAATCTGGTTTGTCCACACATCCATTAAGTTGATTTTCAAAGGCTTTAGTAAAGAGTGCATCTGTATCTACTCCGGTCATGCTGTTTATAAAACTTTCTCCTCCCTCCTGTCAGTCATGCTGAATCAACACAATGACTGCAGGCCAGGGAAGGTTAAGGCATGGGTGGGAGAACAGTATAGCAAATTTACACAAAGAGCAAAGTCCAGCAGAGCAGCACTATCATATTTAAACACAGCTCACCATCCAAAAAAGAAACATCACAAAATATTTAAAAGTCAAAATGTTCAAAAGCCAAACAACACACAAAAAACTAAAGCAGATGAAGCATATTACACCACACATAAACAAGCTGTGCCAGACCCACACACACACACTTGCACATGTCTGGCCGCATTATCTCCTACCTTTTACTCTTTTATCACCAGTGACAACAGTGATGTTGTGCAATTCTCACTGTGTAAAAGTCAATGTTAACTGATGCTGCTATTTTTAAGAAAGTGGCCTACGGCTTAAGGTGAACTAAGGTGCACACACATACCATAGAAATACTCACACCTCAAGGTTGCTTAGTCAGCACAACCACAATCCGTCACTGCTGGCTGCTGAGCAGGTTTATTAAAGACGTACATTTGTCCCATGCACGACAGCACAGTGGTTGTTGAGGGATCTCACATACACACCCCACCTTGCACCCACACACCAACAAACTAAAGTCTCTACACACGCCCACTTTTTGTACAACTAATGTGTAATAGGAATGTGCTGAGTTACTCTTCTTGCAATGCAATGTGTCAAATCGCATAAGGCCAGAGGAGCTTAAAGTGGCTGTAGGTAAGTTACTAAAGCTCCAGAAAGCTTCAAGTCAACACAAGAAATGACAGGAATGACATTCATCACAGATCCACCTCCCCAGGTACCTGCAGAGGAGTTGTCAACAAAACAGAGTAGGGACTTCTGGATCAGACATGTCCTCTTTAGTCAGATTGTGTTTAGCATGTTTCACTTTAAAATGAGAATGGTCATCTTCTTAGATTTAACAAGTTTATATAGCCAGTGTACAATAAACAGGGCTAGTCTTTACAAGATAAGTCTTTGCAAGAAAACAAACAAAAAAAAAAAAAACAGAACAAACAAGAATGCAGTTTTTGGCCCAAGGGTAGATTGTCTGATGGGTGTATTAAGCTTGTACCCAAGGCAATTTAAACACTGTAAAACCTTCTCATAACTTGACTTCTAAAGAGACATGCCCTACCCTGTGTGCAGACTGAGCCCATAACCACTCCGCCAATAATATACTGTATAACCTCCCTCTATATCTTTCACTGCCAGTGGAGAGACAAAGCTTGTGCATACCAACCCATACTATAACATATACTGCATATAAAGTATAATTTATATATAAACACATTTTCATACACATGCACACGTGGGGATTGCTTACTTGCATACACTGACACACTTTCAGTGCCTGTCTATAAAAAGACCGGGCAAGTAAAACAGTAATCAGCTCTTGCAAGCAGAGCCAAGCAGGCATTATTTCACCACTAGTAGACAAACAGTTTGTCACAGCAGACGGCATGTGTCATTCTCGTCAGCGGGCCTGCGTCTTGGCATCCTTTGTTACATAAATCCAAAGCTGCTCTTGTCAGGAAGACAAAAAGCAGGGCTTTGGATTTTGGTCATTTGGGCACAATAATACCAAAAGCAGCTTGTGTCGTAAGCCCAGCAGAGCCAAGCGTCTTGATTATTACTTTTCACGGAAACCACCAAGACACAAAGACTGAAAAAGTGATGAATTTTTGCAATGGATCAACCCAAAGACAACACCTCAAAGGGACAAATGCTTGACTGTCAGACTGACAGAACACAACGGTCATAAGCAGCAGTAAATAAAAGTCAAGACTAACTGGGACTGACCCTGTGTATAAAAAAGTCATTGAAGTGGACTGCTTTGGACTTGAAAGCAGCTTCTGAGGTTTTGGAGCCCCATCAGAACACTGGGCTTCAGGT
Organism: Lates calcarifer; assembly: GCF_001640805.2. Taxonomy (NCBI): domain Eukaryota; kingdom Metazoa; phylum Chordata; class Actinopteri; family Centropomidae; genus Lates; species Lates calcarifer. The sequence goes on from NC_066845.1 coordinate 6,972,310, forward strand.
CTGAAATCTTTGAGAATGACCATAGTGGCACCACTGCTCTTTCAATTTGATGATGTCATCCTAAAATAAATGTGAACAAAGCCACATCAGAAAATTTGTTGATGCTGCAACTCCGTTGAGCAATGATACAGTTCAAACGAAAACAATAAGTTTATGCCCGAAATCACTCCCTTGCTCCCTATGTAATGGACACTCAATAGTTTACTCGGTTGCTGTGCTGTAAATGGAAGTTTTGAGATTTCAATTTTTGAAAGCCACTTGATAGCAGATACTATCCTCTCAGTGTCACCTTAGTCATGTTTAGAGTCCATCTTCATCACAACTTACACTAATAATATCAGAGTAACTACTTAAACATTTGCATGATTTGGGTGTACGACAAAATCCTCCTCAACACATCATCAAGCAGCATCTTAAATCTCTAAAACATACTTCAAATAACTAATCCATGGTTTCAGAATAAGGCCGAGTTAGGAACTGAATCTGCCCAATGTCATGCTACATGTATACACAGTTTTACAGTATCCAGGTTACCACAGTGCATGTGGACGCAGTGTCTGATTTCCTGCGTAACTTGATATCTCTGAGTAACCTGATTTCTTGTGTGCATGTAAACATACTGATTGTCACTATCTAACATGCTTCAAGAACTTGAGATCAAGCTAAGCCACAGAAAATCGATTGCAATATGTCAATAGCTGCTCCCTATTTGTGACAGAACATCTGAACTGCTAAGAAAGAATTCTCCTAGCTTAACACAAAGCCTGTGACAATAATTACCAGTTTGCCTTGTCTTTTTTCTTGGGATATAATTAGAATAGGTAATCAACACTGATGAGGATGGCGCCCTGTAACAGCTGCTCCCAGGGAGTCGATGCAGAGTCAGAATCACGACTGACAGTGAACTCCAGTTATACACCAGGGCTGATGATAGATTAGGCACACTGTTAAAACACATCAAGACTCTGCACATTTTTCTACATAATTATCCCACTGTTTGTTGGTAAAAGAGCAGAAAATATATCATAAATAATTTTATGCACCAATTACAGCATCTAGAGCATTACTATGTCATGTCATTGAGCTGATTAGTAGGCTAATCAATCATTAATCAATGTCTCTGAGAAAAGGACAGAGAGGCAAAATGTTCTACCCTAAATCAGAATAAAATAACTTTTATTTAAGTAGCTTTGTGGGCAACCCCATTATTCCAAGTATCTATGAGCTGTCAAATATGCCTGTCAGTAATGCTGTTAGACTTCAAGCTACTGAGAGTCATTTAATGTGAATATTGGATGCTGTCAGCTGTTTTGTGATCCTGTGGCTTTATTAAAATTACATAAGATCATGCTAGTGGAGTATTTCTTAAAATGAGTACCTGCACAAAAGCTGGGTGGGCTTTTTTCTGAGAGGTCTCAGGACTCACATCCAAGTTAAGAAATCTCATTGCGGAGTGGAAACCCTTTGTCATTCCCTCCCTATAGAAAGAGACTGGCCCCTTTTTGTTACGTCATCCTGTCTATAGCAGGCCTGCACTTGCTGTGTGTGCATATGGTGTGTTCCTGTCAGCATTTCTAGAATCATTGGCAAAGCATTCCTCAAATTGAGTCCGCCTCTAAAACTGCACTATCACTGCTTCTTATGGCTGCAGTTGTGATTAATAGGGTCCACGGACAAACAAATCTATAATTCTACTCATGATTATCTGTATTTACTTCACATGACATGACTCCCACCAATGCGTGCTGCTCAGCCAGACAGTCTACAATTATCCCTATTATCCTCATTATTATCAAGTCAATCCACTAGAGGTGGGTGGCTCTTTTAGCTTGTATAACATAACCTAAAAACCCTTCTCCCTCCTACTTCTCCTTCATCTGAGCCAAAGAGGAAACACAGGAAAACAGAGAGTGGTGTGGCGCACATGACAAGAGGAGGAAAGCAGACCAAAGGGATGCCCCCAGTGTGTGTCTCATACTATCATATGTCTCCAGACCTAATGGGTCTTACTGCTATCAGCACCATCACAGCTCAGCTTCCTGTCAGAGGGAGGCACGCACAAACACGGCAGTCATTTGGCAGGACTTAGGTCATGGGTAGCTCCAAGCAAGAAAAAAGTGACCAAAGGAAACTTTAAATACAGTTGGAATGCTTTAATCACAGATCAAGTTGTTTATCAAAAGTTTTTTTAAGGGAGAGTGTGTATCTACTTGACACCCTACACAGCACATAACCCAACAGCCCACCAACAGCTTCGAGGGTTAACAGATGTCATGAACCAGAGCCCAGAGGAAATCAGATGCAACTCAATCCGGATCCCCCTGCCGCTTAAGAGCATTGAACAACAGAGGCCCCACACCCACAGCTGTCCTCACACCTGTTACCATATGCTCATAAGTAACATCATGTTCAGCAGAAGAATATTAAGTGTTGGGCTACCTTCGATCTACTCGCCAAAGCTGAACACTGTGCTCAACTATGATTGTACGTTAGCTTTTTGTCAATCTCATACTTCATTTCCATTCCCCTTTTTACGTGCTCATGAAGAAACACGCATTTCCTGATTTAAAACTGCCATGAGCAGAAAGTGAAGTGAAACCAGAGCCATGCAGTGTCCACAGGGTGCAGGGTTTCCTTCGCACTCCATCCTGACAGAGAGATCTTGAGAGGAACCATATGAAAACATATGGGGATTTTTAGGGGTGGAAAAATGAACAGAAACATCTCTACAACTGTTTTATATATTAGTTTGCTTGGCAGTTAACAGGTTCTTTCAGCCTGTGACATACATGAGTTTCACCTTGTGACCAATGTTTCTCTTTGTCCATGTGGCTTGTTTGTTTATGGCCTTTGTTGCCATGATTTTCTCAATTGTTCCCTGTGAGATATTACATGATTTTGCAGGGTCTTTGACCAATGTTGCCACAATTTAGGTCACATGTTGTTGTCTCTTTGAAATCTTACAAAAATGGAGGCCTACTGGTGGCCTAGGGGTATAAGACATTGATGTGTTTAATCACCATATCAATGAGTTCACTAAAGCTCAGAACAGTTAAAAGACCAGCACTGCGAGTATGAATTGAGTCTCCTGCATCATCACTTACTGGCTCTGCTGGTTAAAACTACGAAACTACACATTCCCCAACACCATGTTTTGAAAACAGTACAGCATCTTCTAACCAGCCACTCTGCTGGCTCATCACTGGATTCAGGCTGTGACCCAAGATCCCTCGCATCCCTGAGCAGCTGAGCTCAGCTCTGCACAGCACAGCACCACACAGCAAGTATCCATGACTTCTCCTCGCTATTAAAAACAAGAGTGTGGTGCTTCTGCTGTGGAAGATAGAGGATTTTACACAGACGTTATAAAAGCAACATAAGGCTATGGACTAGAGCTGAGACAAACAGAGGATTAACTGATTAGTCAATAGATAGCAAATTAACTTTTTTAATAATCAATGAATTTTCCAAGCATAAATGCAGAGCATTTCTTTGTTTTCTACTGATGCAAATTGAACATTTCTCTGTGTTAAAGTTGCACAAGAAAATAGATGGGATTTTTGGGTCACAGCACTTTAAAGAGGAGATCAACTGGGATTTAAAAATGCTGGGCTATAAAAAGCAAACATGAGGGTAAACACTTTGGCTCCTCATCACCTGCAGTCCTAAGTTTGACCAAAAGTAATCACCCTCTCTGCCCTTATCCACTTCCACGAATGTGAATGAACCCCAGTGCACTTAAAACTGCTACAACATCACGCTCAAAATGTGCAACAGGGCGCTCAGCTTGACCTGAACTGCTGTTACAAGAGAAGCCCCGCAGAAGTTCCACATGCCTGCGCTGCTGAGGACGCATTAGTGTATTTGTTTTAATGAATCCTACTACAGAGGGAGGCATGGTACACAATAGACTTCCATGTACATACTTCCTCCACACCTGGCCAAAGTAGCAGCAGGAACTATGACCACATTCTTCGTCATTTATAGCAGCTCTATGGACTAGTCAGACTTTACACCCCAGAGGAAATGATCATATTAGAAACACTAGATATAGAATCAGCATCCTCACAAAGAGGAAATGACACAGAAATGGTTCTGATTTGTCACCTTAGTGCAGAAAGTTCAGCATTGCTTGTCCACTTCAGACTATTAGTTTATGAAAATGATGAGAGAAAAACTTAAAAAGTTGGCTGTTTATAGTCCTCCAGGCTGCCTTTTTTCCCCGGGACAAAGTGAACTAACCTGCAGTATTAACATTCACAACATGTGGCTGCCTGCTCCACTGTGAAGTCCCCTCAAACTGTCAAGACAGGGCGCCAATCCTAAATCTCTAGGGAGGTACCAAGAGTTCACCTTCACTCCCTAAAACTGAACCTGACACCAAAACAAGCACAGCTTCCAGGAGAATTTTTTTTTTACCTGTTGATTTTCAGAGCGAAAGCCCGTCGCTCTGCGCTGCCCAGAGAGGCCATATGCGAGTCTGAAGTCCAGTTTCAGCGGCGCTGGCGTTGGGGTTTTTCCTGCGGTCTCGCCGCCTCGCTGTCACATACGCACCGCTCCTTCTCCTCGCTACAGCTCAACTGTCATGTCAACACTCATCTTGGTCGTGGCGGCGGCAGCTTTACTGGGTGTAAACTTCCGCATTTGACTTGAGCCATTCTGTAGAGAGAGAGAGAGAGAGAGAGAAAGAAAGACGGAGAGAGACAGAGAGGGAGAGGGAGTAAGAGGGGGAGGCAGACACCGGCGAGGCGAGTGTGGGAGGGGATGATGGGACGGGTTGGATGAGGCACGCGCGCTCCCTCGCTGCCTAGATAAGCTCATGCGCTTGTTACCTCGGCCAAGGAAGTTATGTTTTCATCGTGTTTGTTTGTCAGCAGGATTATGCAAAAAGTAATGAACCGATTTTCACCAAATTTGGTGGAGGGGTGGGGCAAGGGCAAGCTTAGACACTATTAAAATTTGGGCTAGATCCGGATCATTAAACTATGAAATTGAATGTTTTTTCTCTGAAGTGTGGTGTATGTTGACGTTAGCCTTGGTGGAGGCCTGCGCTCTCTTATTGCCCCTCTAGTTTGATAAACAGTCTGTTTTTTCCAACAACGAATACTTGAATTTGTAGTTAATTTTACTACAGAAGCAAAGAGTATATCTTTCGCTTCTTTACTCAAATAGACCTTACTGTCTGTCTTTTCTCATTATTTCCGATATTCACAGATTTTACTGTCCTTATTCAAATTGTGGTTTATCTACACAATCATACCTTTCATTGTATCATCATTTGCACCTGTGATAGTCAAATTTTAAACTTCTGTGAACTTCCTGGTTTTCCTTACGTTTAGGACAGTTGTCCTGTTCTTCAAAAGCCTCAGCCCTACCACCCCACCACCCCGTATTTAAAAACGTTTTCACTGTTTTGAGTGTGACAGAGGTGTTGGTGAGAGGAAGAGAGAAACCAAAACCTGATGAGTAAAAATGAAATACTCATAGTACTAAGCTTGCAGAAACAAGTTTGAGTGAACGAGTGATTTCTCACCCTCTCCCTCTCAGAAATACTCAACATTTTGGTTTGACATTTTGGAAATACTCTTAATCGTTCTTATTCCGGGAGCTATGACCAATCAGAAGCCAGTTAGCTTAGTATAAACAATGGACCGGGGGGGGGCAGTTAGGTTGGTTATGTCCAAAGTTGCCAGCACCTTTAAAACTCACTATTCAGCTGTTTGCACCAATCTAGACTCCAAGAAGTCATTGCACCCAGTCAAGAATAGTCTGGCACCTCCCTTAAAACAACAACTTGACATTTTCACAGAGGCTATCACTTTCTGTACAGATTTTAATGAGATATGGTCAGGTGCTAACAGCTTTAGCTTTAGAGGTGCCAGCAGGCAGGTAAGTTTGGTAAATTACCAGGTAACCATTCACTCTATCACTACTCTCTGTATAATGGGCACTTACTTTGTGAGAAGCAAATTGAAGCTTTGGACATTTGGACATTAACAGATTCCACAAATGAATATCTGCTAACAATCTCCCAAAAACAAACATGCACAGACAAGATGAAGCCTTCATCAAAATCTCTTATCTTAGGTTTTTACAATATTGAATAAAGATCTCTCCCCATCAACCCATTATACTCATTATACCTATACCCTGTATCTTCAGAAAAGAAAGGAGGCAAATAAGAAGCAAAAACAAGACAAAACAATTTGCCACAGCTGCCAAGCCAAGCCACATGCTATGTACACGTACTCCTGGAATCAACACAATATAGCAAGTACATAACACTGCTCAGTTACATCAAATTGCAAGACAAAATGTGCAAAAAAAAAAAAAAAAAAAAAAATCAGTCGCTGCTGTCATAAACTAGTTTCTGGCGCCCTCTTGTGGTGGATGCGTGTCACCACATCAAGTTTAGTCTGAGAAACTCCCGTTGCTGCTGTGACGGTGAAAACGTACTTTTGTTGTCATGAAGAGGTTGTGATTATATATTATTTCTTTATCGGCCAACTTAAATTGTTATTTTTAATCTCCTTTCCCCTGTGCACATTTTATGTCCCGACTGAACGAAAACGGAACCATTTGTCGCTGCGCCTGGATTTCAACGGATTCCCTACAGTGAGGCACGCTGTCAGAACGCAAAGCTACAGCAGTACAGGAATAACAGTGTGGTGAAAACTTTAAATACCGCCATCTGAAAGAGGAACGATCGGGTAATTTTCTTTATGGCCTTCGTAAATCAAGGAAAGTCTGTTTGTGTTAGCTGTTGTTGTCGAGCAGGTGTTAGGATAAAGTCCGTGTTGGCTAAGCATGCTGATCCACTGCCACTCACTGAGTGCTAGTACTGCGATGAGTGGTTTTATGTTATTTCTCTATGTTTTTTGGGTTGTAATGAGTTATAAGGAGGGATTTGTGACGCCAGCAAAATCCCGTTTTATTTACAGACTATTTGCGAACATTATGACAAAGACTGACAAATCATTTTCTGAAGTGAATTCACAGTGACATGTCACAGCTGTGTATGATGCTCTTCCGGCACATTTCTACACAAGACTCAAGTGTCGTTGACTAGATCTGATTCTTCTCAGTTTTGTTATATATACACGAATCTGTTTGTGGCAGTTTTTACTGTTTCTGTCTGCTGATTCATCACATCAGATCCATCTGGTGTCACCAGTGACAAACATTATTTCTGGTATGGATGGCATGGTGATAGAGGAGGAGGATGACTGCCCAGAGTTGGTGCCCATTGATACCCAGCCTGTTCCCCCTGCAGAGCAGATACCTGTCACCATCATCACAGGCTACCTTGGTGAGGGACTGTCTGTGTTACTCACAGTGTTAATAAATTATTACCTGGATTATAATCTCACACATTTGGCATTCCTTCCTCTAGCTCTGATCCTAGACCAGGGTGTTGTTCACTCTTATAATGATTAAAGCTTGTTCTACATGATGAATATTGGAAAAATGGCAACAAATCCAGTGTTTTCCCGTTTCTTTGTAGGCGCTGGGAAGACCACACTCCTGAACTACATATTAACAGAACAACACAACAAGCGGATTGCTGTCATACTCAATGAATTTGGAGAGGGTAAACTCATCATGTCCTTTGGAGAACTCCAAATTAATAAACTCAACTTCTTTAGTCAAGAGACACACTACTCTCAGTCTGACAAATTTATTGCTAGGCTGTTTGTTGTGTTTTCAGAAACATCCACAAGAGAGCAGCATAGTAACACTTTGCCACAAACCCAGAGAGCCATGTACCACAGTTTGTAAAATGTTGTACATTATATTTGAATTTAGCTCAGTACTATTTTACATATATGTCACATTTCTTATGGTGTCACTGCACATTTATTCAGCTCAGACTGCTTTGACCAGTTTTCTTCTTTTCATTAAACTAATCTGAAATAATTACCTGGTGCCATTAAAACTCTTTACCTGGGTTTTTGCAGATTTCCTATTAATTCTTTTGTACAAACTACTCATTGTCTATCAGTGACTGATTGTTCCTGCTGCAGGCAGTGCCCTGGAGAAGTCCCTCGCAGTGAGCCAGGCAGGAGAGCTGTATGAGGAGTGGCTGGAACTGAGAAATGGCTGTCTCTGCTGCTCTGTCAAGTATGGAGATTAATTGTTGCCTGTTGTTTTAATAGAACAGGATCAAAGGCTGCTTTTAACTTGTTACATAATGAACATAATCAAAATGCATCAGCTTTTCCATACATGTATGAATGACTGTGTTAATGAAGATGTATTGTGGGTACAAAATAATAATGTATCCAGTTCTGGTATGGCTTACAACAGAACACTTTTTGTACTCTGGTACCATAGACATACTGTGGACATTTTGTTTATCAGTGCTGCATGTACCTTTTTTAATCATTAGTGGCTGTTTCTTAATTTTTCAGGGACAATGGTCTTAAAGCTATTGAGAACCTGATGGAGAAGAAAGGAAAGTTTGACTACATCCTGTTAGAAACCACAGGACTTGCTGATCCAGGTAAAAGTTAAAAGAGCAGCTATTATATACATATTTATTTGAGTGTGAAGTATACCTTTTGTTTGTTTTGTTTTGTTTTTTTCAAACTTTAGTTTCAAACTCAAAACCACATATAAATAGTTATTTGCCTCCTGTAAAACCTCGCTGACTCACCAGCTGTGTCACTAGAGGGTGTGTGTGTGTGTGTGGTGTGGTGTGTGGTGTGTGGGTGGGGGGGCGGGCTGGAGGCAGTGAGGTGACTTTGTTCTTTCTTGTGTTTAAATAATGATTAAACCCCTGCAGATTTCAGAAGTGAAACATTTTTTAACTCTGAGGACCAGACTTGTGTTGCCGTGACAGGAGCATCCAAGGAACCCATTTCCATCAGGGCAGATTAAAAAAAAACCCTAGCTGTCCGTTCAGCTCTCAGGTTTGAATCAGGAAATCAATATTAGGCTATCAGAGGGTGAGCGCTGTAGCGATCGTGGTGTGTCACTAAGTGACAGGTGTCAAGGGGTAGTGGCATGGGCAGACACACACCACTTGGCCCCACAGACAGAACCGACAGAACACGCTCAGACTGGGAGCCTTCCTCACACCTCTGCCATGTCATTGGCCGAGACAGGCTTGTTATCGACTGGGACAGTTCTGTCATTGGCTCCGGCAGTGCTGTCAATCATAAAGGCTCCCCAGGGGGATTCTCCCCTTTCCATTCAGGAAGAGGTTGGATGAGTTATGTGAAACATGCCACTCAAAAACAGTGTTTTCATTACGCATCCATCAAATATTTACAATGCTTTCTTATTCTCAGCTTGGCAGTTTGACAAAAGTGCATTATGTGAACAAGCTGTGGCTGGCATGGTAACATAGGGTCTTGTAATAACCACGTTCACAGGAAAATGGAAACAAACCAAATGTACCAGCAGGAGATAAACAATTGAAAGCTTCTGATATTGGTTTTATCTGCTCCACAGATCTCAGCCAGGGAAAAAAAAAAAAGCATGCAGGGTTTCTGAAAGTACTGCAATGCTGATTTAAACACAAATACTAAAGATGTGGATGTCACTGAATAAAATAAATTCACCTAGTGCTGAAATTATTCATTTAAAAACAGAATATTAATCACAATTCTGAGTTGTTAGTTAATTAATTGTCAGCTAATCCAACATCTCTCATCAAGTAAAAATGCCAAAAATTTGCTACTGTAAACTTAATATCTTTGTTTGTTTTTTTTTAAACTTTTTATTTTATCTTTGGTTTTTTTGTTGATGTTTTTGAATTGTGAAATTGTGAATGTGTCAGCCCTAAATTCTTAGAAATAATATTTTAAGCCAGTTGGTAACATGACTCAGTAAGTCACTGCACAAGAATTCTGAAAACACTTATTCTTGATGATTTAAATTGTTATGTACTTTATATTAATAGTCATTTATATCTAACATACCAATTCGTATCCCCTCTCTGGCAGGAGCTGTGGCCTCCATGTTCTGGGTTGATGCAGAGCTTGGCAGTGACATCTATTTGGACGGTGAGATATTTGTAATGACACGTTTCAGATATCATTGGTCTGCCTGATGCAACTTAAATCAACTATGTATTTTAGTACTGCACTTAACAACATTATACTGATTAATGTAATGGTCGCACTATAATTCAAAGTCAGAGGCTTTAACTTTTAACATCAGACCAACACAAATCAAGCTTTCCCTGCAAATAACACTGTAGGTCAAACATTAATGATAGGTCTAGTGGGGGCAATATTGATAAAGGTCAGCTTTTTAACATAGATCTTTTTACTCAGACACCACTTTTTACTTAATCTAGGGGAATAAAGCATGAGGCATTATGTTTCTAGATTTAAAAATTCTCCTACTGTTCAGTGCGATGATTATAAGTTTCTATTCTGAGCTTGTAATATCTCCAGTTCCAGTGCAATTTTGATGAGACATTTTTGTGAGTAGCCCAAATGGTGCCTGCCTTGTTTGTAGGAGTTGACATATTTTGTTATTTATTTACCTCCTTTACCGGTGTGCTTGTGTTTGCATGAACAGTGTTTTGCTCCTCACACTAAATACTCAGCTGTCCGCTCTGTTGTGACAGGCTAGTGGGCCAAAAGTGTACTTCAAATGGCTGAGAAAGTGGTGCAAGCAGTCAGACAAAACTAAACACCAAAAGGCAACTGCAGTTGTTGTGGTACAGTCTTTTTAATTCACTGATCACCCATAACTTGTGTATTTTGTTCATTCTAGGCATTGTCACTGTCATTGATGCCAAGTATGGATTGCAGGTACGTGATAAGTGGCTTTCCAGTTTTGAAAGGCTGAACCATGTCTAGTGCTGAAACAGTTAGTCAATTAATGAGAAAAACATTAAATGACAACAATTTCAATAGTTGATTAATCTTTCTGGTCATTTATCAGGCAAAAATGCTCAACATTTACTGGTTCCAGCTTCTCTAATGTGGAAATTTGCTTCTTTTCTCTGCCTACCTGTTTGTTAACAGAATATCATTGGGTTTTGGATAGTTGATCAGATATAACAGTTTGACTTTTAGTCACTGATAAGTCAAAAACAGCATTAAAAAAATATTCAGTGTTGAAAATAATAATTAGTTGCAACTCTAATCGTGCTGCCATATCTGCCTCTGAGCACTAACATTAAAAAACAAACTTTGATCAAAATAATTCAAAAGTTGTATACCCCACCCCCCCAGTGGACAGCAACACACACTCTCTCTCTCTCTCTCTCACACACACACACTGCTCTCTTTGTGATATTTAAAAGAAACAGGACAAGTGACACCTAGATAATGGGCTCTAATTTGAAGGTGTCATGCACAGTGAGGTGACAGATTTTGTGGCCTAGGTGCTGTCCTGTCCTCTGAGTGGAGAGAGGCAGGATGAGGAGAGTCATGACAGAAAGGAGGGGAGGATAACTCATAGTGAAGGAGTAATTGATATCAGAGATGTGAACATTGTAATAGGACTGTCACATCCACTCACCTGCCTCTCCCCTCATCTGTCTCATGAAATATCCATCTGTCCAAGGGGGTTCAGGTTAACTCAGAGCCCCTGGCTTCACACCCTCTAAAAGGCCTTTGTCCCTTGACACAGAGGTAGTTGAAATAAAAAAGCAGCCAATCAGCCAATCTATTATGTTTTATTTAATATGTTTTTGCCATTCATTCCTTTAGATTTAAAACTGTGGAGATTCAGGCAGTGACAGGTTCATGTCAGATTGACACTCAGGGGTCAGGATCCAGATTAACACCTCCCTCCCTCCCTGCTCTGTCTGCTATTAGATATTAAACTGTTTGGAAAATGCTGCATCCCCAGTGCAAGTGTACAGGACACAGACAAAATGAAAAGAGATCTCCTGTGGTTTCATGTGTTGAGAAAGTCACTTACTTCATGAAGATGAAATACTGGCATTTATTTTATCAATTTATCTGTCGCATTTTGCACAAACCTTTTTTTGCCTCCATTTTGCGGGTTGATTTGCACGTTACATCCACTCTCTCTTCATCCTGCAGCAACTAACAGAGGAAAAAGCAGATGGACTCATCAACGAAGCAGTCAGGTATGTTAAATGTAGGTTTTTTTTACACTTATTTAGTGAGCTTTAGAGATGCCTTAAAGACATAATAAAACCGCTCAGTATCCACCACACACACACACACCAGGTCTCATCACTTGCTGTTGACTGGACTCGGCCCGTCTCCCTGGACATCTCTGTGTTTGTCCCTTCCAGCAGCTGTATGGTGTTGTTGTTGAACAAATAACACAGATGAAGAAAGACCAGTTGCGTGACCCTTTGCATTCTTTCTCTTTGTTTGTGTTTTCACCTCTAAACTAAACAGCGCTCAGCTCCCATTTGAGTCTGGAATGTATTGCCCACTGCCACCCATGAACACTTCTACACATCACATCACACACACACAGAATGTGAACAAGCAGTGTTTTTTTCTTTCCACATGTTCTTAATTTTGAATGTTTCTATGGGGAATTTTTCTCTGTTGTTGGATTATGTTCACTTTCCAAATAAACGCTATGTTGTTTTTCATTTTCAGACAGATCGCTCTCGCTGACTTGACCATTATCAACAAAACAGACCTGGTGAATGAGGAGGAACTAAACCAACTCAGACACACTGTCAGGTCAATATCCCGTACTTCATACTGCTTGTCATCTGCCTTCCTCTGTTATTATACTTCTTTTTCATCTGTGTACCTGTCATTAAGCTGCACGTGAAAATTTTGGACAGTGCTACATTACATGTAGCCTAGTATTAACACTTTTCCTTTCACTTTAGATCGATAAATGGTCTGGTCAAGATTCTAGAAAGCCAGAGATCAAGGTACGTTTTGTTTATTTTTTTTCCTGGACAAAAACTGGATTGTTTTGTGTGATAAGGTGAGATAGCTTTTCTGTGGCCAGGTTCCCTAGTTTATTTAGTACAACAGATGAACTCCACGTTGCTGCTCCTCCTCAGATCTTTGTTTCAAAGATGAAGCAACTCAGGCGAGACATTGTTCATGAGCCCCCCCCCCAACACTCACACACATATACATACACAAACTGCTGCGCCCTGAGTAAACACCAAACCTTCAGTGGTGTCCACTTACCCACAAGTCTTTGCTCTTTGACCCCCAGGTCTTCAAGATGACATGGGTTGCTTATGTTTCAGTGTGTGTACGTTCAAATATTTGTGTGTATGTGCGCCCTCAGTGCTGGTATGTTTTGTGTATTTGGACCCAGGTAGCATCTGGCTAACGCAAGCAGCATGTATCAAAGGTTTGGGTGTGTTTCAGATCTGCTTTGCTCCCCCTGCAGAGTTCAGGCCAGGGTGAGCAGATGAAAGACACTGTGCAGTGAGGGGTTAATCGGAAAAACATTCACACACCTTTCTAGTCGAATCAGTTAGCTCAGTTACCCTTACTGTTAGTTTTAGCCAACCCATGGCAAAGGCTGAGATTTCTTGCTTAATTTATCACCCACTATGATGTGGTTAGATATTAAAGTAATCTAAATAGTAATAAAAAAGGAAAATAATCTTCTTCCACAGGGTGGATCTCTCTGAAGTTCTGGATCTGCATTCCTTTGACAGTAAGGATGGAGCAAAGTGAGTTGGTTTTGTCCCATTTCAGTCTCATGTTCACAAAATGTTTTCATAAGATATTTGTAATCATTACCAATATATGAACTGAGTGGGACATTTTACACTACACACATACTACAAAGTAAACTTGGCAGTCCTGTCTTGCAGATAAATGATGTAATGGCGACACTATGACAACATATTCCTTTAAAAAAAAAAGCAAGAACTGTTTGGTCCACTCTTTCCTGCCTAAAATAGGAGGGAAATGCGCAAAACAAAAGAGTTCAAGTAGGTTGTTACGTCAGATGTTCATAAGTATATGTCTGTGTTTTTCACTGATACAGGCTGTGAATTTAGAATTGATCCACAAATTTTAAAAAAATTACCTCGACAGAATCCTAAGATGTAGCACTTCCCTCTCCATCACAACATAGTGTAAATAAGTACACATGTAATAGAGCTAACTTAGACTTAGACGGACTTTATTGATCTAAGTTAGTGTGTTTGCTGATAATGTTGACTGTGCTAATGCACAGTGATTATGATGCTCTATTTCAAAACTTGGACTGAAAGATCAAGAACTCATTTTGACGACCTTTGTTGCTAGTCTGTCTGAACTGTGTACCCAACAGTCTTTGATACCATTGCTCACCATGTTTCTCTCTAATTAACAGACTCTTTTATTGAGCGTCCCCCTGTTACACCACAGGGTGGTCATCATATTGTATCCCCTGTAGAATGTCATTCTCATGAATAGAGTCAGTGTTCATCCCTTCATGTGAATGAAACGGGCCGCGGTGTTAAAGCTCTCTTACATGCCCTCAGTCAGTGTCTCTGAGACCAGCTGCAGAGGATTAGAGCTGTGTGTGTCCACCGGGCTCCCGAGGAGTCCCCCACGTCCCAACAGATAGCTCCTTTCCCCCTGCCTTTGAGAGTCCAGGCCCCTCCTCCCCTCAATCCCATGCTGGCTGTTTGAAGCGGCCCCCCGCCGCTCTGCCTGTGTGGTACTAACAGCACACAAGGCTCAAGCTGCTGGACACAACATTTAGCCTCCTTGTGAGGTCTGATGGGGAGAACAAGGGCTGTGGTTTATTTGGGGGCGGTTGTGGTGGGTGTTTTGTGGGATTTAATTGCCATTTCTAAAGTTTTCACAAGTCCATTCAGAGCTGTGTCATTAAGCACTGATACAGTACACTTTGTGTTATACTGTGAGACTAAAACACAAAGAAAAAAAACTCTATCGTCCACTCTTCTTCTGCAGAGAAGATGAAGGATGTGGATAAAAGAAATGAAAAAGCTCAAGTATGTTTGTTTGCACTTACATTGCACACTGTCCTTCAGACGGTCATTTTATTTAACCTTTATTTATCCCAGAAAAGCCACACTGATAATACAAATGTATTTTTCACAATGGCCAGCAATAACAACAAGCTACAGTTAAACAACATAGAACAGGGAATACAGAATATGTCACATAACGGGATTAGTCAGAAGTATGATTTTGAAATAACAAATGAAACAATAATTTAAAAGATTTTATTCTAGAAACAACCAAAATGGCAGCTAAAAATTGTGTTTCCCAACCTTTTTGGCTTCTGACCTCTATGTCTACTCGTGAACTCTGATCAGTTGTAACTTATGTCTGTCCCCTATGACTTGAGGATAGTACATAACGACTCAGAATCCAAAGATGCAGCTGTGGTCAGTCCATCCTGACACAATGTCATACAGTTTAGATCTCAGACACAAGCTGTTATTTAACAAATTACTTGAAACTTTCATTTCAACTGCATTTTGTAAAGGTGATAAATGCAACATTGCAACATTGAATTCTCCAAGTGAAAATGAGTCTCATTTGTGGACTGAAACTGAAAAAATATTTCACTGTGTTTAATCATTTCTCTCCTCTGAAGTCTAGCAGAGAAGCTTCAGCTTGTGAAACCTACAAGGCCTCATCTTGACAAGGTATTGTTTGTGTGCTCTGAACTGTTTCACACTTCTCCACTCCCTGTGCTCACTCTCTCTAAGTTTTCCTTGTTTTGTTTGCTAATTTATTTCAACACATCATTTCCTCTGGAGTAAAGGGGGATGCACTCTCCTGAGGCTAAAACTTGAGCCTTGCATTCCCCCAGGCTGTGACACTGTAGTGAAAACTCCTTCACTGCTCTGGTTTTTGTGTTGAGATCAACTTGAGGCTTTTGATGTTTTCTTGTTACACTACAAATAGACGCGGTCTCGGCCATACACGGCAGCACAGACATTGATTCACTCTAGACTTCAGTAGACTGTGGTGGCTAGACTGACTAGAGTCTTGGCTATGTATAATGGCTTCACAGTTGTTTGAATTGCATCCAGATGTCATAAAATGTAGTATACAGTCCATGTTTCACTGAGTAATTAGCAACTGGATGTCAGATATGAATGGGAAACCTCTAGTGTGCCCTTTAACAGAAAAGATAAGAGTCCCCAAAGCCCAAGTATCATTTAAATCCAGTTCTTTTCCACAAAAATGGTGATTATTAAAAATATTTATTTCAGGATTAGCCTCATATCTTTTCTCTTGATGTTTTCATCGGGCTTTAGTGCAAATGACTCATTGCAGCAATTAGGCCTCATCTTGTTTTCAGTTGTGCTTTATAACCATGAACTTTTATCACAGGATGAGGAGAGATGAGGGTTGTTTGTGTGGGCAAATAACAGCATTGTTGTCTGTTTTCTCTGGGTTCCCCTTTCCCGCATGAAGCTCAACGTCCCTCAGATCCCCTCCCCTCCCCTTCTTCCCCATGTTGCTCTTTTCATGTAAATGAGAATGCTGTTTTTCTGTTGTTATACCAAATGACAAGGAAGTGTGTAACCTTAACACTTCAACACAAAACCCCCAAATATCTGCAAAGTGCTCTTTTAATGCTGTAAGGAACAATTGAGAGGAGGGAATGTGTGTGTGAGTGAGAGAGAGAGAGAGAGAGAGAGAGAGAGAGAGAAAGAGTGAGAAGGTTGGCAGATAAAGAGAGGTGCCGATGCTGGGAGTTGTGGTTTTTGACACGGCCATTGACAAAGTCATCAGCCGGGGCGTAAAAAACACATCTTTTGTTTAATGTTCATTATGACTTTAATAGTTTCAGAAACCTGGAGGTATATGTTAAAATGTATTTTAAACAAATGTCATCAGTGAGTCTTACTCAGGGCGTGAAAAAACATACAAGCAGTGGTGTAACACTTAACCAAGTACTGAACTTAAGTACAGTTTGAGGTACTTTACTTGAGTATTTCAATTTAATGCTCTTTATACTTTACTCCACCACATTTCAGAATATTGTAGTGTTTACTCAGTTACAATTATCTGACGGCTATAGTTACCTACTGCTTTTCATATCAAGATTTTAACATAAAACATATGATCAGTTGTAATGTGCATTGCAAAAGATGAAACTACCCAGCAGTATATAGATTTGTTAAACTAATTTATGCTTGACACTTAAATATACTTTCACTTCAGTAGGATTTCAGTGCAGTATTTTTTATTGTGGTATTGCTACTTTTACTTAAGTAAAAGATCTGAGTACAAATGTCATTACTGCATTCAAAGCACTTTTATATACTTTCTTAATTTCACACAAAGTGTCATTTAACTGTATTTCAGAGAGGGAAAAAACACAAAATGTCAAACTTCTCGCATAAACTTAAAATATTTCTGTTTGGTATTTTGTGTGTCATCCTCAGAGTATTTTAACTGTGACATTTGAAGTGGCGGGAGATCTCTCTGAGGACGCCTTGAATGTTTTCATACAGGTACAGACACTCTGAATTGTGCAGATCCCTACAACCATTACTAATTAGCAATAATACAATAAGGTCCTTTGAAAAGTAAACAACCATTTTCCACTGTTTCAGGATCTCCTATGGGAAAAGATGCTCAAAAACAAAGAAGGGCAACCCATGACCGTCATCCGGTTAAAGGTACAGTATAGCACAGCAGTCATCCCAGTGGCAGCGGTGATCAATAACAGCTGCTTTATTATCCATATTAATCAGTTCCAAACACTTCATTCAGTGCGGGTTAATGTGTCACTCGTCACTTGTGACTTGTGTGTTTTTGTGTGTTTTCAGGGCATAGTATCATTCGCAGGTAAAGCCCACCAAGTGATGCTGCAGGGGGTCCATGAGCTGTACGAGCTGAATGAGACTCCACAGCTTTGGGAGGAGAACCTGCGGATCAACCGGCTGGTCTTCATAGGTGAAGATACACACACACACATAAATTCTTATAAGTGCATCACAGTTTTGGGAAATGCTGTATTTTATGGGTTCACAGTTTCCTAAAAATGTCCCAGGTACAGTTTTTTTTTAAATATAAACACTATTCAGTAGAGTCTTGTATTTACTGCACAGTAGATCAGCAGAAAATGCAAAAATATCAAATTTATCTATACAGACCTGTGTTTGCAAATAGCTGCACTGTGTTAATGCTCAGTCTGCTCTGTTTTCTAGGTAAGAACCTGGACAAGGACGTTCTGCAGGAACAGTTCATTTCTACAGTTGTGCAGGGGGAAGAGAGAAAGTAGCTGGAAACTTTTCTCTCCTCTTCACATCAAAAACTTGACTCTGGAGCAGACGTTGTGGCATTTGGTCATCCATAGATCCAGGACTGTGTTTCAGATGTTCATTCCTTTCCTTCAAGTGGATGAGGTATGTCAGAGGATGGCTGAGGTTACTGTAGTGTTAAGGCCGTAGCACGGGAAGAGTTTTTTTTTTTTTTCCCCCCCACAAAATCTGGAAGCTTAATCAATACGCTGCATTTTATAGAGATGCCTTTGTAAAATCTGCAGTTTTTGGGAGGCTAAATAGACAAAAATACTGTATCAAGTCTGGTACAAGACTGAACTTTGTAAATGAAGCAACCTTGCTTAGGTCTCTGGCTTTTAACATCCTGTATTTTTAAATTATTCAAAATAAAGTTTCTTTTCTTGAACATGTGATTCTTTAACTGTTATGTCTGATATACCTAAACAAAATAATGTTTTGGCTTTATCTGGCTGACAACAGCAGACTCTTAACATAACAACAGAGACAAAGTGCCTTTGTGTTAAAGCGGTAAGTTCACTATGATACTCAACAAAGTGTGAGAAAGGCCTCCAAGAGCATTAATATCTTAGCTTTCATTGTTATGAAACGCATACAAAGAGTTTCGTAAGTTAAGCATCCAGTAAACAGACCATGATTAGAATAGTGTTTGTTTCACATGTACAATAACTCAAATGTTGTAGCAAAGTGATGCTTTACAACTAAAGTTTCCCCAAAAATGCTGTGTCTGTAATTATTCTTAAGTATTCTCTTGTTTTGGTCTACAGATCCACCCAACTAAACTGGGTGAGTGTCTTAATTTATTCAGCTTTCTACTGCAGTGAAACAGTTACGTTGTTACTGGTTTTATTTAATCTCAACTGTGTGTGGTGCTGTCATCTGCAATTTAATTTGTGCTCATGATACTTTACAAATTACAGCCGGTATTTGTATTATAATATCTGGTATTTGTTATTTAAGCTTTGATTGGTACAGTCATGTGAGAACACACGCACACACACAGAGAGAGAGAGAGAGAGTAGACCCAGGCAGGTGAGGAAATAGGTGGAGTTTTCCCAACTCGGTCAATTTGCAATGGAGATGGTTTAGCAAGCACGGTTTTAGCACATATCCGCTGCTGAACCGGTTTGCTTTGAGGATGGCTCTGCTTATTCATCCCGGTCGTAAAGCGGAGCTGAGCCCTGTGGCCCTGAACGCACCGCGCAGCTGTGGCCGTTTCCTACTCGATTCTGATGCTGATGGCCTCGTTAAGGCGACTATTGCCTCTTTTCTCCAGTGGCTGCGGGAAGCCCTACCATGGCCATTTTCATGGTCACACCACCCGCGGGCATCCAGAGGTGGCAAACTAAACGAACCCGCGGGGGAAACACTTGATTTCTTATCACGGGTTAGGCGTGGTGTTAAAAATCCCAAGAGCATCCCACCTCCGACTGTGCTGCTATACGGTTTGCAATATCAAATGATTTAACAGGACAGGGAAATACCTTCGTAACCTGCAAATACCCGCTCTGTACAAACCAGCTAACGTCACTGTTGATGTGTCTGATGTGTATAGATAATCATCCAAAATAAAACATTGTGTAGAGCTCACACTTACGGGGAACTGTCTAAATACAAAGAGGCTGTGAAGCAGTGTTTTTCTTTTCTTTTTTAGAGAATTTTTTTTTTATTTGGTGTAAAAAGTTGTTGGCTCTCATTCCAGTCATTTGACAATTCAAATAATTGCATTAAAAGTTTTCATATTGGCTGAAAACAACAAATTACCACCAGAAACTTGGCTTTCTACACATCAATGGGCCCTATGCACCCAAGAGCCCTCCCCACCTGTGTGTTTGCTTCCTCCGGCTCCCCGCGGTGAGGGGGCTACTCTGATAGGTTCTGAGGGTTAATGGGACTGGCCTTGGGGGCAGCAGCCTCTCAACATATAAAGCCTCAGCCCTCGCGACCACAGCAAACAGCCGGTACACGAGGTTTAAGAGGAACCAAGACGGTCGATGCGCTTTTACGCATGAATTGGTGCCTTTGGTTTTTACGCACGGCGAGCCATTAATGCCCCTTTGGCACAGCTAAACTTTTTTTTACGCGTTTGTGAGGACTCCGCGTGTGACCATGACTCTCTCCAGTGAATTTGAAGCTTCACAACACACTGCGTCGCCTGTAGAGGAGGATGAGATTGACATAGTAGGCGAGGATAAGCCTACCCACGGGCGTTTATATCGAAATGGGTGCTCTACGGACGCCGGCTTCTCGGCAGAATCTGGTGCCGAATTCGATTCTTCAGAGCCAGACTCGTCGGGAGAGAGTGAGAACAGTTTCTGCGCAGACGCACCACCGTCCAGGAAAGCCCAGAGCAGCTCGGTGAAGCCTCCGTACTCCTACATTGCCCTCATCACCATGGCCATCCTGCAGAGCCCGCAGAAGAAGCTGACGCTGAGTGGCATCTGTGACTTCATCAGCAACAAATTCCCCTACTACAGAGACAAGTTCCCAGCTTGGCAGAACTCCATCAGGCACAACCTCTCCCTCAACGACTGTTTCATCAAGATCCCGAGGGAGCCTGGGAACCC
Organism: Lates calcarifer; assembly: GCF_001640805.2. Classification (NCBI taxonomy): domain Eukaryota; kingdom Metazoa; phylum Chordata; class Actinopteri; family Centropomidae; genus Lates; species Lates calcarifer. Next base: position 6,993,037 of record NC_066845.1, read on the forward strand.
GGGCAAAGGTAACTACTGGTCTCTGGACCCTGCCTCAGAGGACATGTTCGACAACGGCAGCTTCCTGCGACGAAGGAAGCGGTTCAAGAGAAACCAGCCCGAGTTCGGCAAAGACGGACTTATGTTTTATTCCAACTTGAACTGCTACCGGCCGTACGGGCAACCGTATTGCGTACAGGGCCAGGCGAGCCCCCCAACCACTGCTCCCATCCGGTACATGCCCCTGCAGGAGGGCATCATGATGCCTCCCTCTTCCTATCACCTTCTACCACAAACACTGAGCAACCACGGGAAGTGCAGCGGGCCTAAAGGCTTCAGAGCGCAGCTTTGCGCAGCAGAAGCCTCTGAGCCAAAGCCTGGCCCGCAGGCAAAGTGCTCCTTCAGCATTGACAGCATCATGAGCAAACCCTCTCCCAGTCAGTACTCAGAACCCAAATCCACAGCAGAGCGCTCTCGGATACGGTCACCTCATGCCGGGCCCCGCTGCCTGTTTGGTTCCGACGCTCCTGCAGGCTCCTAGGACTCCATTCTGCCCTCCCACCATGCTGAGCACTGCTCCTTTAATAAACCAACATCTCAGACTCTCTTACCCTCGCTGCTGAAGCCTTTGGTCATAGGCGACTTTACAGTGTCTGTTTGTCTCAAGCTATATGTGAAGACACGTTGATGTGGCTCATTTCTTAAAGAAATGTTTTAATTGCATGATATTTATGTGCGTTGACATTCAAAGTTATGTCTTAGAGGAAATCACTGTAAATAAGATGAGTGGTAATATATTTGTGAAACGTGGTTTTGTGGAAACCCTCGTTAATGAATGCCAATTTTTTTTGTTATTAATTAACGTTTCAAAATAAATGTCTGAAAAATGTCTGCTGTACTTTTTAAAGTTCTTTATTTGGTTATTTATTTTAAAATTAAATTATTTTATAATGTGCTGTGTGTACATAATAGTAATATATATAAATAATATTCTATATGCAATCCAAAAAAAAAAAAAAAAAAAAAAAAAAAAAAAACATGGTTAGAATGTTGTAAGTATAGGCCGAATTAATTATCAGGGGTTAATGCGGAAGAAGAAAAAGTTAATTTCCCCTCAGATTAACAATATCTCCAACAGGAGTAAAACCTCTCCTTCAGTAAATGTATATCTTGCATACTCAGTCATATATTGTATGAATTTCTGATTAAAACATATTCTCTAAACTGAAAGGTACAGAAGTCCCTATTGATAAAACAATGGAAGTGGCAGACCTAAAAATGAGAAATGTACTCATCTTTATATTTACACAATTAAAATCTTGATGTGTAGGAGAGGCATAGAAAAAAAGACAGAGGTCATGTTAAACATCTGTTTAGTTATTATTCAGTATCTATATGTTACGGTATGAAACATAAGCGCTCCTTTGAATTTGTACGAAACTTAAATTAGTTAATGAGTTCCCTGTTTCTGCCTCAGGGTGGCACTGTTTACCAGATATTGGAGCAGACTTCTGCTGACTTCTTGTGATGGGCGACCCCGTGCTGTGAGATTGCAAGCCAGTAAATTGCAATGTCACAGATTCGATTCCTTTTTTTTTTTGCATTTAAAATATACATTGAAAAATATGTACATTCAGGTGAACTACAAGAGATGTAAAACCGATAATCCTGAAACAAATGTAGCTCAAACGAAAAAGAAAACTTCGCTATAAGGGAGTGGAGTTTTGTTCAGTGTGCGCTCATTTCCCTCTTTTAAACTCCTGTAAGTGACCATACAGTCACGGCTCATGCCTTCATACCGGGCAGTGTGGACAGCACTGATCTACAGGCAGTGTCCGGTTGCAGACCGGGCCCGAAACAATTCCCCACTGCCATCAGTCAGATGTCTATTTTTGGCCTGAGGCTCAGCTGATTGTGGGCCTTGAAGATTCTGGCCCTCCCTGATTTTTTTTTTGTTGCAGTCAGTTGTTCAGGCTTATTAGGAAAAGAGGGAGTTGTCTAACAGCAGAGGAGAGTTTTGCTGAATGTTAAGTTTAGTACTGAGGGATGCAGCTCTCTTGGCTTTAGGATTAGTTGTCGAGGTGAGAACACTTTTGGCTGGGTGTTTCCTGTCACTGTAGGTATTACATCCCTGTGTGGGGCTGCTGGAGAGAACAACTCTAACTTCACTTTTCAGGCTCACAAGGTTCATCTTTGAGCTGTTAATTTGCCAAATTCCCACTACTTTTACTCAGTGGTCGGATACCACCGGTAGCCAAACTCCAGACCTATAACTCCAGGGTTGTCTGATCGGCGTCCTCCCGTTGGGTCCCGACGAGGAGGATGGAGACGAGCCCCATCCCGGTGTTGACGGTCCAAACCGCCCCCTTCGAAGACCAGCGGCCTGGTACCAACGGTCTGCGGAGGAAGACGGCGGTGTTCGAGGGCAAGAAGAACTATCTGCAGAACTACATCCAGAGCGTGTTGTCCTCCATCGACCTGCGGGACCGACAGGGCTGCACCATGGTGGTGGGCAGCGACGGTCGCTACTTCAGCCGCGCTGCCATCGAAGTGATAGTGCAGATGGCAGCTGCCAACGGGGTAAGAAGGGGAGGGAAGTCATGCATTTGTTTCACTACTCCACCATGTGGGGAAAAAAAACTTTTAAGATAAACTGTTTTTGTGTTCTCTTATCTCTCATTTTGATATGTTTATGATTAAGTGTAATTATTATAATGTCTTTTCACTGCATGGAAAATGTTACAAGTAACTATGTATGAAAGCAATTTGTGACTGGAAACTACTGACTGACTTGGAAATCAAACTCCAGGAGGTTAATTCAAAACGGATTTCACTTGCTTCACTGTAGGAGCAAAGATGAAATGATCTTGCCAAGAATGATTATGAAAGTTTTACCAATAAATCTAATCACATTTTAGATTCAGGATATTCATATGCCCTACACTCAGTGGCTTCCAACCTGGGTGTCGAGACCCCTACAAGGGGTCATAAGATGAATTTTAAGGGTCACAAATTGACTACCTGTGGAGGAAATGAGAAAAAACTAAATTCTTCCACACAAGATTTGTTTTCTTTTTCAAAGTTTTTATAGTCGTAATTCTCTCTTTTGAATGATGTATAGCTTTTCCTTTTAAGACTGGCTCTCATAATATCCAAATGAATGCTCACATCTCATAGACAACACCTTGTGATACAAGGAACCTCCTTTGTTCTAAGGGAACACATGCAAAAAGTGTTTGTAACCTAAACAAGATGCAGTGATTAGGTGACCTAACCTGTAATTTATAAGGCTACATCACATATTAGCATTTTACTTATTTGTATTTGGTGCATATATGTTCATAATTACAGTGCTGGCTGATCTACCACCTCAGCTCACGCAACATCTCCTGATACAAAGAGAAACTTGAGAGGTCCAGACTGTGTGAAAGCAATGATTCGTATGCAACACTGAAAAGTGACTGAACTCAAAGTGTCAGCAGCAGATAAATGAAAATAGGAAGACGGAGTGAGAGACACTGAGAGGAGGAAAATCCCCACAGCTCATTTAAAATGCTCGCTCTGAGGTCTTTGTGATTGGTTTGGACAGGTTCCAAAGGAAAAAATCTGAAGGGAATATAATTTGTTTTTGAGATCAGTCCGTTTTTCTGCTGGCCCAGCCAAATGTCCCTTGATGTCAGTCTTATCAGCGCTTCCATCCATCCTGCTCTATTTTCCTGCCTACGTATGCACCCCCCTTCCCACCCCCACCCCCACCTCACTGTTCCATCTGTCCTGAGCCAAACTGCTCGCTTTGGGGATCCCCTGTTATATGGCATCGAACCAAACGTCAGGATGGGGGCAAATGGTGCAGATAACCCATCCAGTATGTGTTCTATTCTTTTTACACTGGCCACTGAATAAAATCTAAACCTAGTGGGAAGTAACAGACTTCTTCTTACATGTTGTTAGATTATTACACACAGTGCTGTCCAGGCTAAATGCATTTTGATGAATAGACTTCTTAGGGTTTTCCTTCACTATCTCTCTCAGTCCTTTATATGTGCATGCAACATGCCGGATGTTCCTCATGGAGGATATGCGCTGACGTCAGGAGAATAAATTCCTCTCCAGTGAGGACACTTTTATTTAGTATAGCTGATATGCAGGGGTATTATGGGATGCTGGTGGTATTACCACTTTAAATGTAGCATGCAAATTATAAATGGAGAATGCAACTATGTTATGTAGACACCCTCTCAGGACAGATGATTTACTATTAAAAGCCAGCTGTTAGTTAGTCACCTGTGGAATGACAAGATGCTTTGGATCAGTGTCGCTTTCAGTCCAGGTCAGACATGGTCCTAGACATTTTTTCAGGTGAGGATAGAAAAAAATAATTCTGCCCTTTCATATTCACAAATAATTTGAGAAACATCCACTGCAGCCTCAAAAGAGAGTAAAGCCCTAAACCTTCAACTTATAAGGATGATTCAGGTATATAAGAAAGAAGTATTACAATAGTGACATCTTGGAAAGATGACAATGCTCTTCACTAATATCCTTGTTTTACAGATTGGTCGTCTGGTAATCGGCCACAATGGCCTCCTGTCCACCCCTGCTGTTTCCTGCATCATCAGGAAGATCAAGGCCATAGGTGGGATCATCCTCACAGCCAGTCACAACCCCGGAGGCCCGGGTGGAGACTTTGGAATTAAGTTCAATGTGGCAAATGGAGGTGAGAGAAGAGGCCTTATTCATTTGTTTTTTCAGGATGTTTGAAGTTTTATCAGTATCTGCAGAGTTAGGGATGTTTTTTATAGGAAACAAAAATTAATGTCAGTGTTAGTGAAGTTTTCCAATATTTATGTATGGCTTTATTTCGCTGGCAGGCCCGTCTCCGGACACAGTGATGGAGAGGATCTCTCAGGTGAGCCGGACACTTGAGGAGTACGCCATCTGCCCTGATCTCCGCATTGACCTTTCCAGGCTGGGAAGACAAGAATTTGACCTGGAGAACAAGTTCAAACCTTTCAGAGGTACAATTCACTTTCCATTTTGTTCTCTCTAGGCCAAGTCATGTGTGCTGGGTCAAAACTTGTCTGCTAGCATTGGGTTGGTGTGGGCCAAAATAGAGCACTACAGCACTAATATATTACAGTTAACAGTGGCTCGTTCTTCGGGACACCTCTAATAATAATTCATTATTTTGGCAATTGTTTGCAGAAACGCATACAAACTAATCTGTTCTCCTCTGTGTTTCCAGTGGAGATCGTAGACTCAGTTGAGGTTTATCTACAGCTGCTGCGAAACATCTTTGACTTTAACGCCATTAAAAGTCTCCTCACAGGATCAAATCAGCTTAAGATACACATAGATGCGATGAATGGAGGTGAGACAAATCATCATCCCCTCATGTAACCACTGAGCTGTTGTCATTAATAATTCTTTTATTATTGCTTCTTCTCTTCTCTTGTTACAGTCATGGGCCCCTATGTCCGTAGGATTCTTTGTGATGAGCTGGGGGCTCCTGCTAACTCTGCTGTCAACTGTGTCCCTCTGGAGGACTTTGGCGGCCGCCCTCCTGAGCCCAACCTGACTTACGCCACCTCTCTGGTAGATGCCATGAAAGGAGGCGACTTTGGCTTTGGAGCTGCCTTTGATGCAGATGGGGTAAGACATCTGCTATCTATGTGGTGCTTAAAACTGTTTCTTATAGCATTTTTAATGTTTACTGACAATGTTTAGAGTTTACCACACCATGAATAAATGAAATCAATAGCGGTCATACACGCTTGCCATAAATATGAACATGTTTATGTCATATTGCACATGCAAAAGCACATATTCTGTGGATGCTGGGAGAAGTTGCCAATATTTGTTGGTCTCATTTCTTTACAAACATTGATATGGTAGCCATTTATTTGTGTTTAAAAGATGCTTTTTACAATATTTACATACCACGTTACATCCTGTGTTATGATACATCACTCAGCAATTCATTCATTAACCCGTCCAAGTAACTTAGACTCCACCCATAGATACCAGAGAGGACCTTATTTATTTTCTCTTTGTTTTTATTTGTTCGTTGATAATAGGAAGAAAGGCAATGGGAGCTGAATAATACTGTATCCATGATTATCCAACACGCAGCTCACTTTTTCCACAATGTCATCCAATAGTCATTTCTACTGTATACACACTCACACACACATACTCACACTCACACACACACCCTTCATCCTTTGCTAAGTAAATTAGCTTAGCATCAGGAGAATTATGTCATATCTGTTCTGTTTCTCCCATAAGGATCGGTATCTTCACAGTCATTAGCACCAGTGGTTATAATCTTACTGGGTGAATGTTTCTTTTTTGTGGTCGCTGTTACATAATATTGTAACTGAAAAAAGTATTTCACAGTTCACTGTTATTTGTGGCTCATACTGTCCCGCATTTTATGACCGTTAGCTGAAGAGATTTGCAGGCACGGTGTATTGAACTTATAATTAGATTTATGTATAACTTTCTTTTAGAATTAGAATTAGTTAATAACAATATTCTTCAGTTACCAAGACAGTGTTGTTCTTATTGTCAAAAAAATCCCATGAAAAGAGCAAAACCAACAATGTGTTAGTGCGTCTCTTAATAGTTTCCAATTTTCCTATCCTGTCAGTGGAACTCAGGCTGTAGCCCATTAATTCCCACAGAGGATGTTAATGGATGTTAAACCAGTTACTAATATATTGTGTTGTTTTTTAAAACGGCTACGTAATTTCCTAAACATGCTGGCCACTGTAGTGGCTCAACAAGAGTAAAAAGTGAGGGACTATTTTCAGCTGCGGATTCATACACAGAGCAAGTGAGTATTTATGGCAGCATGTAGAATTGACTCAAAATAAACTACAGTGGCCATATCCATCGTAATGAAAGAGCATGTCACCCAGTGCAGTGGTGCTGTTCAGTGATGTGTTTTTAATAGTTTTCAGACAACAATAAAGGTCTATGGCACAGAGGGATAAGCTATATTAGGCTTCAGCTGTATAGACTGATAGTACTTGGTGAGAGGATCTATTCATTGGTAGTTTTTTTCTTTTTTGTAGGATTTGTTGACAAAAATAAAACTAAAATAAATTTAGTTTAATTGCAGTACTCCCTTCATATTATTACACTTAAAACTGTTTGTGTTGTTGTCAGGACCGGTACATGATCCTAGGAGAAAACGGCTTCTTTGTAAACCCGGCTGATTCAGTGGCTATCATGGCTGCCAACCTCTCTGCCATCCCCTACTTCAGACAGCATGGCGTCAAAGGCTTTGCCAGGAGTATGGCCACCAGCACCGCCCTTGACAGGTACAACACACACATACACACACAGTCAGTAAAACTAAGGGGTCTTGTTACACCAGCCTCAACCTCTCTCCGCGAACTCCTGCCACAGCCCGATCTCTGGAGAGGGATGACACTCTCAGATGAAGACTCACCCACTATGAATAAGACTATGAGATCACATACAGATACACACAGGCACGCATTTACTCACCGCCTATAAATATTGTCTGTTATGTAAGAGTAGAGCCGAGTAGAGGGTGCTGAGTGAGAGGATGTGATCACAGCTAAAGTCATCCCCATTAACATTGTTCCAGTAGGAGGGATCCCAGCATTGCACCCCACTGAGGCTTCAACAGAATGCTACTCAAGGGAAGCCTCCCATTAAATGTAATGAGGGAACCAGAAGAGATCAACTATAGTTAGTTCAGACTAAATACTGTACTCACCAAGTTAATCTGTGTTTGGGAAATTTTTAGTTTTCTCCATAAAATATCTCTTGGTTCCATAAAACCTATTCGATTCAAAATCTCTTGTGTAATAAATCACTGAATGCAAATATTAAATTAATTTTGTTTCTTAGCTCATAGATGTACAAGGGTTTCACCAGCCAACTCTAATAACTGTCTAAACAAACCCCTCTTGACCTCTTATCAGTATTTATTGATTTTTATTATAGCCTCACCTTGACCCTAATAATACAGGAAGTTGGCTGCATATCTGTCAGAGTGTGTGGTTGCCTGTTTCTATGGATGTGTATTTGTGTGTACAAACGTATGTGTCGCAGTGTGTTTGTATGTGTACAACTTTATCTTGTAAGAATTGTATTCATATGCAAATGCATTATATAAGTACATTTTGGAGGAATATATTGATGGTTTTCTTCAGTATACCAGGCAGAGCGTTTGTATTCTACATGAAATTTCACCCTGATTAAATTTACTTCATTGGGTGGCTACAGTTGGGCTACTAAAATTGTGTATTTAAAGCCACTATGTGTACAAAGTTTTAGAATATATCAAATTATTGTGATGGTTTACGTTTTTGTTTGTGGACACTATGCATGAGTATCCCTGATCCTTGGCGAAGAGAGCGTAGTGGTGGGTGTTGCTGGGAATTTTTTGATACTTCCAACAGGGGAGCCAAAGTAAAAAAAAAAAAAAAAAAAAAAAAAAAAAAAGTCTAATTCTACAAAGTGGCTTTGAAGTCAGAGAAAAAATGGGATCGTGGTTAAGTAACAAAAATGGTACCATTTCCTGTTTTGGTATTGAATACAAGGACATTCTGTACAGTATCTTGTTAATCCAGAATAGCAGGATATGAGTATGAACAGGATTGATAGGTTGACATATCCAATAAGTATCTATATGACAGTCTTTCCATGCGTGTGTTTGTGAGTGAGTGTGTGCGTTAGTATGTGTTAACATTGGCAGACATTAAGGAAATGACCTAACTGCCAATCCTGATCCCTCCGGGCTTCACAGCTACAAGGGAAAAGTGATGCTTAGATATGTGAAGTGGGCTGTTACATCACAGAATTATTGGTCATTTTTGTTAGTGTAGAGACTTGTACACATACACACAGACACACTTGGACACTGTTGTGTGTTGTTTGCGCTGCTCGTTGCCTGAAGCCGTGTCTTATGATGTTAAACCGGAATGATCACACTGAAAGAGCTGCTTGAGAGTTTTTGCGCACAGTGGCTCATGCACACACACACACACCACACCACACACACCACTGATTGAGACCTGAAACACAAATGTCACATGTCCCACTACAACCTTGAGCAGCACATACCCATTCACATGCACTTTGTGTATATAAAAAGGCCTTTTCATTAGTTACCACTAAATCTATCTCCTTCATCTCTCTATGTCTATCTCTCTAAGCATTTGCCTTTATTGTACTGATGATAGCATAAATTTAATTTCCTGGAAGCTCTTACATGGTTGTGCAATCTGCTGAGAAGTAGAATCACCTTACAATTTGATGTCTATTACTGATAATACCCAAACTACAGATAATATCATGCTCTGGGCTTTCTGAACAGCTTCGTCAGAAATAAATTGCATTATATAAGATTTCATTATTTATTTCCTGTTAAACCCAATTGCACCAGCATACTCTTGGGTATGTCGTCTTATGCAAAGCACAGTCTACCTCTTCTATGAGCACTTAGTGATAATTACTGACATTGTTGCAGGACAGGGTCACTTTGTTCAACTCTTAGCTTCATAACCACCACTTAAGTTCCTCACACAACACTGCTGTCTCTGGAGGCATAATGTACATATCTGCACGTCTTTGATAAATTCTAGGAAGTGCTGAAGTACTTAGTAGTGTGGTGCTGGACCCTGGAGCCGGCCCAAATGTCGGCCTTTTTAGGAGAGCGAGTGGCCCATGAGTGTGTGTCTGTATGCCGAGTGTTTACACTGAGCAACCCTCCCTGCTGTGTGTTTATGCGTAGTCAAGCAAACTTTGTTATAAAAGCCTTGATGAATGTGACGGTATATATATATATACACACACACACACACATACACACACACATATATATATGTATATAGAGAGAGAGAGATGGAGAGAGAAAATGACAGAGAAAAAGAGAGCTTATTTGTTTTTGGATGAGCAGAGGATGTTTTGCTGCGCAGGAAATTGATTTGGATTCAGACTGTCAGGAGGCCACCAGAGTTACAGGTGTTAAACCTTTCAGACTTTGGTGGACTCGGGTGTCTGTGCCTGGGTGTGTGTGGGTGCTTGTGCCTCCCTGTGCACATGCTGGTAAGCGAGTGCTGGTGCAAGGAGGGCGGGTGGGGTCAGAGGAAGAGTGAAGTGGGAGGGAGATTTTGGTAAAGGAAACATCTGCCTCTCCTTTAACCATTCCAGGGGATGGGAGGATGTAGGGAGAGGCTGAGCCACTGATGTGTTACCAGGATGAAGTCAGAGTTCTTATATTGAATCCTTGATTAGTGCAGCGAAGAATAAGAATCAAATGTTTAATGTGCTGTAGCTGAAATATTTGTTTTATTGTTTAAATGGCTGTTGTGCTGGTTACTAGGATGACTAAGGCAATCAGAAGACTGCATTGTCTCACATAGCTTCCAACGCTTTAGCCTTTGTAAGGCTCCTACCACTGGGTGTGCTTTTTATGGATTCATTTTCGTCCTATGTGCCTATTGGGTATTGTGGTATTTGTATTATGTTTTTCATAATGTTTTGCTGGAATGAGAAACCAAGAAATTATAAAGACAATAGTTTGGCACAGATATAAGAGGTTGCAACTCAAAAAGATGGTCAGCTTGGACTAATGTGACATCAGGGAGTCATTGTGCTATCACCAAGCAGTGGTTCCCAACCTTTGTCTGATGTGCCCCCACAGCCTTATCAGAAGAGTTCACGTACCCACTCATCAGCAAGACCAATCATGTTCAAAATGGGTTAAAAAATCATTTTTTCCTTACTTTTAGATATATATTTCTACTTCATTGCTTGCAAAGTTTTCACACACTTTTAATCACAACATATTACAAATGAGAGGTGTATCCTCTGCAGTCTGCCAGCTGTATTTTTTTTTTTTTTTTTAAAGAAGCACCCCCTGAGATACATGTATCCCAGGGATTCGCTAGAACTGGGATGTATCTCAAGCATTCGCTCTGTTGAACTCGATACCGTCCCAACGAGACCATACCACACCAGTTTTGGTTGGTCTGGACTTGTGTTCCCATGTAAAACTGCCAAAGTTGAGTTCATTTTGAAAAAAAAGAGAAATGCTCAAAAAACAGTCTAAGAAAAACTGTGAAATGCTGTCATCAGGCTCAAATGTTGTGTTATGCACCAGTATTTTGATAGGAGGCAAGATGCAGAAGGTAGCCAAGTTAAACATTTACCCAACAAGCACACTTTTACTCCTGATATAATATTAAATGGTAAATATATTTCTGACACAGATTTGGAAAAGCTCAGGAAACTGTTCTGAACTGATGTCAGGAAGGTACTATGATACTAATTCTGCAGAACAATGTAGGTAACAGCTATGACCATTTACAGAAATCATCTCAAGTTTATTTTCAAGTATTTTCAGTGTTGGCCACTCTGGCAACAATTTCAGTGTATTAAATTTCTGTGCTGTCCAGGGAAGGTGCCTGGTTCAGGTCAAGAAGAACTCACATTTCAAGCCCATGTAAAGCTCAAGCATGCTATGCTTTTTGTCTGAATGCCAGTGTAAAGCTTTCAAGTTCAGGCTGTGCTTTCTTCAGAGGGGGGAGGTGAGGAGTGAGGGCACTGGATGCTATGTTTGGTAAAATATCAAGCCAAGGCCAAAAGCTAACAATATTTCACTCCGCAGATGTGAGTCCTCATCGCTCACTGTACTCCTCAGTAATTACTGATGCATGAGGAAGATATACAGAGAGAGAAAGAAAACAAGGGAGATACTCGAGTAGTCTAGGCATGTGCATGTTTGTTGACTGTGAAGTCATATTATAAGTGTAGTGTGTAAGTTTGTTCAAAGGATGAGGATGATGGAGGGTAGATATATATATAGAAATCTCATAACTGGGCTCTTCATTGTATGGCGGCAAAGCATCCTTCTCTAACTCTCTTTAATTTCATTTCATCTTACAGGCAGGATAAGTGTTGCAGAAATTACTGTGATTCATGCATCCTTTAAAGACAGGATATTAAAGTGGAATCATTAACTGCTACAGTTCGACAATTACACTGATATGTTTTGAACAGCATTGTTGTATATGCAAATATGAATCATGTTATAAGTGGTTTCTCAATGTATCAATTGAGTGACTGAAGATTAACCATTTAAAATGATGTCATCTGTTGGCACACCTGAGCTTCCATGGTTACTCACTGTCAATCCTTATTATTGAAACTTCATAACAAAGATGTATTTTTATGCCTTATATGAATGTGCCAACACATTCACTCTTCACCCACATTCTGTCCTTTACTAGTGTGAGAAAATGGACATCGACAGACCATAGAGCTTTACAGTTGAGAGGTCACACCTACACACAAGGGGATTACAGCCCTAAACAAAAACCTTCCAAGTTCATTCTCTAGTCTCTGTCTCTAGTCATATTCTTGGGCCAACATTTTTCTGTTTTGGCAAAGCCTGTGGAGAGAGAGGCAGCATACATTGGATCTGTTTGTATATGCTTGTGTTTAATCATGCCTGTATATGCCAAATGTTTGTGTGTTTGGTTGAAATAAAAAAGGCCTCAATATTTCCTCTAAAGTAAAAGAGAATTCCAATATTGCATGACTGACACCTAAATTTGATACCCTGTGATGTCTTCTATTGCCAAGATGTTTTTCTATTTTTCTATTCTATTTTGTTTGAAGAATATCATGTCATATGTGTAAGTGCAGTAGAGACAAGGCTGAACCTGCTTGTTTGTTTGAGCTTTGTCCAACTGCAATGTTTATTCTGTTATGTTAAAGCTCAGCCATTAGACTAGACAGACAGAGATTCTCCGTATTCTTACACTGTTAACAGCAACCTTGTCTGAACATTTTTGCAACATTGTTTGAAAACACAGCCCTGGTAGGGTCAGTTTCAATGCTTGTGTTGGCCGTGGACGTGCCATTTTAAAGCGTCAAAAGCTCATCAGAAAGCCAGAGTTTCTGTTTTGTTTTAGGAATGCCAGGCTTTCCGCTCCAGCTCATGCTTCCCCAGAGCGGAATAAAGCTGGTTTACTCTTATTTGGTAATTTATCCCATCCTCGTGTAAACAACTGCACTGGGCACTGTGTGGGGTTTATTTATGCGCACAATGATTGCGTAGATGTGTGTACCACCACTTAAAAACTTTGATTCCCACTCACATCCACATATTTTGCACTCTGAATTTCCCACTGCATCCCACAGTAAAGGCATTTGAGATTGACATTTCTACGTGTTTGTTTCTTTGGGAGCAACAACTGTTTTGTTGGGCTGAATATTTTGCCCACCAGTTCTTAGTGAAGTCCTGGAGATTGTGTTTACATTTTGTGCCGGTTACTGAGGAGGAGGGGATGATGTGGTTAGGGAGTGATCTGTGGAAAATAAGAAGGACACTGGGTAACTAAACATCTCTGCAAGCAGGATTTGGATGGTAACTTTTATTATAAAATATCAAAGCCCCCCTCTATAGGTACCATCTGTTGCACAAGCCTGTGAGGCTTGACGGATTTTCTCACGGAGGGTTTGTTTAATCATTTGAAACACATTGTCAAAATTTGAGGACCTAATGACTCTAATGATATAATAATTATTTTTGTAAGCACTCAGCAACTACACCTCCCATAGTTAGGATTTTAGAAGTAGTGAGGTCATGTGTTCTTCCAGTGGAATCCCACCCCCTTTTTTGACTGACTGCCAAAACATTCATAATACACAATAGTCTAAATGCTGTTTCAGTGTTTCAAAGTCTGGTGGGGAAATACAAAATATTACTATTATTCTGTATAATATTAAAATATTAATAGTAAATATTACTATTATTATGTCTCAAAACAGATTTAAACCTGAATTAACTGATTGTTTGGCCACTGCAGGAGTAAGTAGAAAAAGGTGTAACCACAACTCTGACATCTCCTTTTACTTTGATTATTGTGGACTTGTTGGAACACCCAACTGATATGCAGCAATATCAGCATATTTTTGGAGTTATTTTGGCCACCCAATGAATGTATGGTGACCTGTTTAGCTGCTAAATCAGCTACTGAGTTTCTGCTAGGCAGGTTGTGTGCCGTTTGCTGAGAACAGCTGCTTGCTGCTGGAAACTACGGTATGAGAGTACTGTATGCTGTAAAAGCCAAAGTAAGAAGATCTGCAGAAACACTCCATAGAGCTGAGGGGAACTGCAGAGTCGGTGATTGTTCCCTGTGGGTTCAATACCATGAGCAACTCCTTTCACATACAATTGGTCATTTGATCTATTGTTATTATAAAAATACTGATATAGCACCTCGAAAAATTCTGGCTCTAAACAGCATCTTGTCAGCTTTAATAAACTCACCATGTGCATGTTATTATGGAATGTAAACTCTTCCACATGTAATTAAAACCTTCAGTTTCCAGAAACTAAACTGAGGACATGACCTCAGTGTCCTTAACAATAGCTGCAACCTTGCCCATGAGGCTTTGACACTGTGCCAGTGGCTGACTCAAATGTTATTACTGAATGTAAATCGACATGGTTATTATAATGTTTAGTTTAGAGTATGGACAGAAAATCCCATGACCATGTTTTAGTTAATGCAAGTGGAACACAGGCTAGCAAAACAAGGGGGTGAGGCTTTGGCTCTATGTCAAAGTACTCAGTGCCAAGATCTGATTATTTTTAATTACTACTGATTTTGTTTGTTATGTAATATTGTATTTTTTTATGTTATTTCCATTTTTGTCCAGATGTGTCAACACTTTTCTAAAGATGAACCCTTTTATAATAATGTTACTGTAATTCCATCATATCCAGCCTGACATTTCTGTAAATTTGCACTTAAAAGTTTTATTAGATCTTTCTCTTTGCTCTTTTCCCCTCGAGTCTATTTCTTTGCACTCCCTCTCCTCCCACATACAGCGCTGTCGGCACCTTTATCCCTCTTCAGGAGCCCAACATACACATGTATTCATGTACATACGCACACATGTACACCCCCTCTCCTCCTCTCCTTATGTAAGTACGTGGCTCCAGCTCAAAGCAAACATCAGCTAAAAGGTTAACTCACTTTG
The DNA here is from genome assembly GCF_001640805.2 of Lates calcarifer. Classification (NCBI taxonomy): domain Eukaryota; kingdom Metazoa; phylum Chordata; class Actinopteri; family Centropomidae; genus Lates; species Lates calcarifer. The sequence goes on from NC_066845.1 coordinate 7,008,055, forward strand.
TTCTCGCTGCTTTCACCTTATTAAATTATTGGATGAGCTGTTGGCAGACCGCTCTTGTCATACAGCATTTGGTTTGCTTTATTTCAAAGGTCAGAGGATTGTTTGTAAGCTTATGTCTATATCAGAACTGGGAAAAGGCTGGTGTTAGATATTAGAGATAAATACAGTGTGTGTTTGTGAGCCTTAAGTAGACAAACACTGTCTCCAGCTTTGTTTTTATTTCCCTCTTTTTCTCTGTCTGTTTGTAGGGTAGCCAAAGCCATGAAACTGGCGCTGTACGAGACTCCCACAGGCTGGAGGTACTTTGGGAACCTGATGGATTCTGGCCGTTGTTCCCTCTGTGGGGAGGAGAGCTTTGGGACAGGTATGATTTAGCACACTCACTCACAATTCAAACAACAAAGCCCTCCACCCATAAAGGCAGATTTATGAATGCTGAAAACCTCAGTACAGAAATGCATCCAGTAAATACAGAGACAGGGCAGCAGTAGCCTGTTTGCAGTGTGGGTAAAGGGACACTGATTCGAGCTCTTGGACCAGCTTGGAAAATGTGAGTGGGCGTGTGACTGAGAAATCCCCTCCCCTCAGCAGCAACTGTTGTCGAGGTGCCTGCAAACAAGGCCATCACTAGAGGACTGGACTAGCCAGCTGCTGCTAACTAAATATGCAGCAGGGACTTGCTGAAACATTAAAACAGCAACTGATTCCAGTCAACTTTTACTTGAAATTAAACGGAAATTGCAGTTTATTGATATTGGTTATGACATTGTTCTCACCAAGGTTATTTCAGAGATCTGGGAACACAGCACCATCACTACAGTGAAGTCCAATGGGGCAAGGAACACAAGGTCAAACAGGTTGTAACTGAGTTTTCAGATTGGTTCCATTGGTAGGTTTGTTTGAGGCACTGTGAGACAATGAGATAAAATCCAGAAAGCCTATTTTGAAAAGCAGATCCACGGGTTTGAAAAATACTGCACAGCGGTTTATTCTGCACAGTAGTGTAAATAAAGACAGGATTTTACAACTCTGGAAAGTTATTTAGGTGGAATCCCTCAGGAATGTTTGTGAAACTTTGATTGGCGGCGCCTGATGGTGCTGCATTGCTTTGCAGCAAAAGTTGAGCCAGATTAAACTTTTTGCTCTAAGAGCGTGAACCCTTTGTTTTTTTTTTTTGTTTTTTTTTTTTTGTTTGTTTGTTTTTTTGATATGGCGCATATGTGTGTCCGAAAACAGATTAAAGAAGCCAACAGTCTAGCCAGATTTTCTAAATCAATTAATTGATTGAGTGCCAAGTCGAGTCAGTTTAATTTATATAGCCTAAAATCACACCTTTATCACCTTTATCATCTTGCTCCATCTGACTTCTTTTTAGTGATTTGCTGCTTTCCCAGATCTCCATAATTAACATGATGAGTACAGTGTTATTATTACAGATAAGAATGATGGCCAAAACTATAAAAATAACACCAGTGTTTATGAAATCATAATTTCCCTTTAAAGGTGAAAAAAGTACTCACAGTTTCCCTATTCCCTTCTCCTCTACACACTCACCAGCCTGTTCCAGTTCCAGAGTTGTAAGCAGTGCATCCTGACTGCCTGTAGCTGCAGTCAGAGTCGCGTAATAGATGTGAGGGCTTGACCCTGACTGCATGTGTAAATAATCCCCATTCTTCTGCTATAAAAGGAGACAGGGGCTCCCTGAATCACTGCAACATGCAGACAGGCCTCCAGTGGCAATTGTTTCTATGAATGCAAACACAGGCACATACACACACAGTCAAAAAATATAAACAATACACACATTTGCCCTTGCCCTCCCTCTTCATCTGTTTATCCTTGCTACCCTTCCCACTGCCTCCTTAACATTTCCTCATCTCACTGAATCATTATTTTTATTGGAGAGGATATCTTTGAGCTTTGAGAGAGAGGGAACAAGGGGAGGAAAAGCTCAAAGCAAGAAGAAAAATGTTAGTGAGTGTGAACAGGAGGGAAGACGAAAGAAGTTTGTAGGAAAGAGAGGAGAAGGAGTTGGGTGAGTCCAAATATGAGAAGTATTGACGAGGAGGAGAGAAATGAAAGAAGCAGAGACGAGGAGAGCACAGAGGACTATGGGAGCTTACTCGTTGTCTAGCCATGTAAGGCCAAAAGCTCAGAGAGCACCCTGAGTAGTAAATCATCAGAGCTGCACACCACTCCTGCTCTTCACTAACTCCATACACTGATTCAAACACACACAGCATGAATTATTTGCATGTGTTAATTTTCCTAATTCTGTCAAACTTTGCTATACAAGTTTTGGTTTTACGCTATATTCTGCTGCTTCGCAAATTGATAAAGCCATCATCAGAATTCAAAAGTCATTGTACACAAAATACAGTTCAATTTAACTGAATTTTAAAATAAAACAGTAGTTAGCACCATATAAAAAAATTATGTGAGAAGTATTTCTGCTCATCATTGTATGTATAATATTTCTTCCCCGCAATGAGCCTAAAATATTAAAATCCGTGTCCCTCAAAACATCGGTAGAAAGGAGAGGTTGTCTGGTTGTGCTTTGGAGGTATAATAATTAGATTTGTAGGTGACCCTCTATTTCTGTGTCATAGAGTAAGACGGACAGTGAAATAGGGATTAAATTATCTGTCTGACAACTGTCAGTTTACTAGCAGCTGTACAAAGCTATAGCTGGACACAGGGCTAGGAAGTGTTTGTTGGTTAAAAGAATAATACAGACTTATATATACTTGAAAAGAGAAATAATATCTTAATGTTTTCTTATAAAATATATGTAGATATATCTTAAAATAAAGTGATAGCAAACAGCTCAGTCCATTTTCCACTTCAAGCTCCTGCTGGGAAACATAACTAACATATTCGTCCAGCTAAAATGTCAGAGTGTCCTCTTAACAGATACCTTTACTGTGCAGCTGTCTTTGAGAACAGACTGATAGCTCCCCAATGATAAAGGGTGTGATCTACCCCTCTGTTTGTGCTTATATGTGTGAATGTTTTTGGGTGGGGAGTGGGGGATGTGATTTGTATGGGGGTGTTTGGTACATCTCCAAGCCCAAACACTCCCTCTGGCCTTCTGCAGCACACAATGTAGTTGAATACTAGGCCAAAATTAACAACCATTTTACATTTGCATGCTATAAGTGTGTCAACAAATATGCTACGAATCCAACACTGTTATTGAAGGGCCCTTAAGCATGGCACTGCAACCAGAAGATGGTTAGCTTAGCTTAGCATGAAGACTAGAAATAGAGGGTAACAGCTAGCCTGGCAATGTCCAAAGATAAAAAAAATATCCACCAACTAGCACCTCTAAAGCTCACTATCACATTATGTCTTGTTTGTTTTACAGTACATTATATGCTATACAATTTATTGGTTAGGAGGAGTGACATAGTTGCCTCCCGTTGTTTCCAGTCTTAGTGCTGAGCTAAGCTAAAGGGTAGCCGACCATTTCCTCCTAATTCCTAAAAACGTAATTTTTGTGTGTCTTGCGTAACACCAGAGTTAAATAAAGCATGTGGCAGAGTTGTGTCATGGTAGTATGTTATCTCTCATCACCTCAGTTCAATTCCACAATGTCTGAGAAGTTTGTCAAGTGTTGTGATATTTTGTGGTTTTCTTTCTCCTCTAGGTTCAGACCACATTCGTGAGAAAGATGGCCTATGGTCAGTGCTGGTGTGGTTGTCCATCATGGCAGCCAGGAAACAGGGAGTGGAGCAGATTGTCAGAGAGCACTGGGCCAAGTTTGGACGTAACTACTTCTGCAGGTAATCCATGAAATAATCTGTCAGAAAATAGAGCTGTGCTTTCATAATGCATTCATTCAGTGTTCTGTTTTTCTTGTTTTAATCATGGAGCAACTTTCCTTGTTTGAATCATTATATCTTGAATTTATGTAAATCTACTGCCTATGGTTGCCTTCATGATTCCCTTTTCCCAAAAGTCTCAATCCCTTGTGTCCCCGCCAAGGCCAAATATGTCTCCCAGGCCTTCACCTTCATCCATTTCTCCTCCGATCTTCCTCACTGGTTGTCACTTGTTCTTATTTTAACCTCTCCCCTGTGAGAGTCAGAGATAGTTACTGCAGTCAGTGTTCCCACTGACAGTTGCTGCAGCTTTTCATGTTCCCACAGAGAGCTTTTCTAAACTGATGCACATTTCCCACCACACATAGATGGAAAGGGCATACAGGACAGGCCAAGTACCAGATGACAAAAACACAAACATCTGTCATCATTTTGAGAAAAATCAACTAATCACCCTGATAAATGTTTTCTCTCGTAGCCATTTTAAGTACCATCGTAATACCATGAACTGGCACCAGTGGCTTTGTTGATGAGAACATTAAACCTAAAAATGTATTAGAGAAAAGATTGGAAAATGTCCTTAATTCAGTAAAAGTACAATGGGCCAGTAAGCAAGACTTTGAAAAAGTAATTTTATCTCTGACAAAGTGTGTCCTTATTACGTCCTTATTGTTCGTATGTGCGTGTTTATTTGTGCACCTTGTGATTGTCAGGTTTGACTATGAAGGTCTGGATCCGCGTGCAGCCTTTTACTTGATGAGGGATCTGGAAGCAGTAATCTCAGACAAAGCATTCACCAGCCAGAAGTTTGCTGTAGGAGACCACATATACAGCGTGGAGAAGGCTGACAACTTTGAGTACATCGACCCCGTGGATGGAACAGTGGCCCGAAACCAGGTCAGTCTGGGAAGAACATGGAGAAGGATTGTAAAAGCAGGATGTTGCATGACAGAGTTAGACAAGTAGTAATGAGTAGGGAGGACAGAGCAGTATTTTAAGGTTGTTCTGACTGGATATACCAGACTGGTATCGGCAAGAATACTGTCCTTATTCAGTTAATGAGGTATCCACATTAAATACACTTTCTTTGTCAATGTTGTGTAAAAAAGAAAATCTGTGTCTTTTATTCAGTAATGGTGGCCACCAATTTTTAACTCAACAACAATCCATCACCTCTTATTAGCTTACAAAAGATTCCAGTGAGTTTCATGCAGCAAGGTGTACAGATTTTAAATTGAGAAAAGCACTGGTATCAGATCAGTCGAAATTGGTGCTGGAAGAGAAAAAGCTGACTTAGTCTTTAAGTCATCCCTGCAGTATTTTCATAATATTGTGAACACTTGAGAAGGAAATCTGACAGAAATATTTATCAAATAATTCAAACTTTGATATATGGACTTCAGATTTACTTTAAACTGCTTGCATTTGAAATGTAAAACAAGTGTGGCACACAGTAGTAACATACTAATGTTGGGGTATACATGCTTCCCCTGAGAGGAAGCTCTCAAAGCTTACTATATACACACTCACATTAACATTCAAGTGGCAAATACCACTAGAAATTAGATTTTTTTTTAAAGAACTAAGCTGAAAAATCACTAGGATGTTATCAGTATCAGCTGATTTTTGGACCATTCTCTGTAAACCCTAGAGATGATTGTACAGGAAAATCCCAATAGATGAGCAGTTTCTGAAATACTCAGACCAGCCCGTCTGACACCAACAACCATGCCACATTCAAAGTAATTTAAATCACCTTTCTTCCCCATTCTAATACTCGATTTTGAGCGTCAGCAGGTTGTCTTGACCATGACTACATACCTAAATGAATTGAGTTGCTGCCATGTGATTGGCTGATTAGATATTTGCACTAATGAGCAGTTGAACAGGTGTACCTAATAAGGTGGCTGGTCAGGGTATGTTGGCCAATAATAATAAATTACAGTACAGAAATGCTTCATATTTTATTCATATCACATTAAATACACAGTATGCAATTTATTAGGTGCACCTTGCTAAAACTAATGCAATCTGATACAACAGTCCAGACCTACAGCAGCTGGACCAGTCAGAGATTTTGCACACACCCCAGACCTGCAGTAATTTAGGTCAAACATTAAATTGAGCTGGACTAGAAAGTGTGACCCAAAAGCTGGTACATGTTGCATCAAGTCTGCCTGAAGACATCTTACACTCAGCATCACACAGTCTCTCTCCATCTTGCTCCCTTTCGTACACATGCACTCATTCATCAGCCTCTCGCAAGCCAGACCACCCACTGAGCCTCAGTGTTGTCTCATCAGAGAGGTTCCATGTTTGGACATGACAGTCTATCTTCCATTTTAAACCATAAACATATGCAGACAAACACACATTACATACAGCACGTAGCCCACTGATAACTCCCTCAGTCACTATAACCTCCATGTCCCGCACCCTCCCTCCTCCTCAATCTCTGTGAAGTTTACCCAGCTGACTCCCTCTGTTCTGCCCAGAAATGTGTGGAAACTCATTCGTGGCGTCAACACTTCTCAGCCTATGCCCCACCTAATACCACACAAACACACGCACACACCCATTGTGCATTTTGTTGCGGATGTCAGTTGTCCATGTGAATAAGTGTGAACACATGTGTGCTTGCATGACCTACACGTGTTCACACTTGTGTCTACCAGCAACTTTGTCCATCAACTTCACCTTACATACAGTATCTTAACAGCATAAAAGAAGGGTGACGTCTCTCGCTGTCCCACTGTGAATACTCCACCATGTTACCATGGATACAGCAGCTCTACAGTTAGTTAGTCAGTTGCCCCAAAATGTGATTTAACCTCACTGGTAAATCCTCAGTCGCCCCAGTGTGTGTTATTACAGCACACATTCCTCTCAGGACAGAATTATATCAGCTGTCGTCTCACTTGCAGTCTCTCCACTGCAAGTGTGTTTGAAGGGGGGGAAAAGTTGGCACATAGACACACACACACACACACATAGACACAAGACAAAGTACAGGGGATTTACACAGCAGCGGCATGGCAGCCTTTTGTAGTTGGCTACTGAATTCATTCTGCATTGTTTGCATATCTTAGGAAGATAGATGGTGGATAGATGTATAGATAAACAGATAAAAAGCATACCTAAATGTAGATGCTGCATGCATACTCTGGAAACAGTGTGTTTTTTTTTTCAGCTGTGGTTATTTTGAGTAGCCTGTTGAAGAAACTTAAAAATTATTTTGATCATTTACAGTCCATAGCTTGTAGAAAGTGAATATCTGTTTTGATAGGTGCCTGTTTCTGTCAATATGAATTGATTTTCATTTTAATAAAAATGCAATTCAAGGGTAGCTTAACCACACCAAATCACTTTAATCGTGCTAGAGTCAGAGGCTAAGATGGTAATTACTGTTACTAAGCTAATCTAAGATAGCTACCCTTAGCAAGAGTTTAGCTTGGGGGTTTCCTGGATGATGAGTGGATTAATTTAGTTATTAACTGAATTAGAAAAAGTAATTTTCATTTACAGGTAACAGCTAGGGAAAATTAACAAGTAAATTTACTTTTACCTAAGGCTAGCCCTGGTTATCTCACCAGGTAGCATTCCTGCTTTAGCAAAGTTAGCTTGCTTGCTAGCTTAGCTGTCTGTGGCAAAGCCAGAAATAAATCAGTCAAGCTACCGTGGCTTAGTTTTCAGAGAAAACATATATATTACAAAGACGTAGTAATATTCATATAGTAAAACAGATTTAGGTCTTAATTCGGTTTTGATTTAAAATGTGGTTACAGAGATGCCTTTAACAGACACACAGACAGACATACTGTGGCTGGTATGCGATCCACTCAGGGCCTCTAAGCCTTGCAGCAGACATTGTTTTTAACAGGCATTAGTCAGCCTCCTGATAATCGCTACTCTATTGTTGGAGATGAGCTGCCACACTCACAGATAGAAAGACAGACAGCCAGGCGGACGGACATCTCTCATTATCACTGTCTCTCCTCACCCGGACTCTGACACGTTATCCTCCCTTGCCAAAGTCAGATTAGGAGGAAGGCGAGTGGTCCAGAGCAACTTTCCTTTTAGTGCCATGGTCTGTAAACAATGTAGCTGAGTCACAGTTTGAAGAGGTCAGCGGCTATTAGACAGAGATGGGATTACTGTTGTGCTTCGGTGCTGCACCCACTTCATTTTTCCCTCCCAGGATAGTCCATAAAACTCTTCTGTACAGTTCTTATAAGAAACTACACATCATCTGTCAATATCAAGACATGCAGTATATATGTTGGTGATGAACTTAAATATTTTGACAGCACTACTTTGGACAGTTACAGCAGAGTCAGTGAAGATAATCACATGATCCTGTAAAAAAGTATCTAGGGTGTGTTTTATGAAAACCATTGGGACTTTTCCAATTCATGCTCCTTGTGTATGTTTTTTTCCTCAAAACATATTGCTGTCTTTTCCCCTGAGCTTGTCTTTTGCTCTAATGGGATAAGGAAAGAGGCGCTGTGGAATTTAGGACAGATAAGAGTCATCGCACATTCATTAGTCAAAGAGTCTTATCTTCCTTACGTCAGCCAGCGAATGCTGCTGTTGGTTACCCCCAATGCAATAATATCCTGTTTTTCCTGAAAATGTTGAGGTTGAGTTCAAAGAGTTGACAGTAGAGGTTGTGGAGGCACTTAAAATATGATGTTTTACTCCAGTTTGGTGTGAAATTGCCAGAATCTTAACTGTGGAAATACAATCGCAATGAGCCCCTGAAATAAATGGTCAAGTGTCACCATTGAAATGAACACTTACTTAAGTATAACACTTAAGTACTGGTGTGGTAATGACCTTTACATAACTTCATCGACAGTACTGCTGTGGGTGCAAGCATGCTGTAATGTATGCAGTAAGGCAATCTATACACACAATGTTAGTGTCACCTAGTGGATGTTTGCCATTACTGCACATTAAAGAACTGATCTCTGAAAATTATTTTCTTGCTGACTCCATGACCATCTTTTTCCTGTTTTATTTGTCAGTATCACCAATTAGCATATTTGGACAAAAATGAATAATTTATTTTATAAGAGTAGCTAAACGATACTTGCAAAACAATATTAACTGTCATATATTTAAAGATGTATAATGTATGATGAAGCTTATCATGGGTTATTTTGGATGTGCTATGTAGTTGTAAATTTATTTTATAGTGCCAATAAGATTATTCAGTTGATTGTGTCAGAATATTTTCATTCCAATATGTTAGTCATTTTGATAACATAGCAAGCAATTAAAGGCATTTGTCATTATTTTAGGAATACATCAGTGAATTAAAAACACACACACACACACACACACACACACACACACACACACACACACAAATAGTTAAATTGATCATGAAATTGCTGTTTTGTATGTTTGTAGGGTTTAAGGATCATCTTCAATGATGCGTCCCGCCTGGTGTTTCGGATGAGCGGGAGTGGCGGAGGGATGGGTGCCACCATCCGCATTTACGCTGAGAGCTTTGAGAGAGACCCTGAGAGACACAACAGAGAGACACAGGTATAGAGAGGGTGTGATGGTGTATTTAAGTCTTCCTCTGTGAGTCTGTGTCTGTGAGTGACTAAAGTATGTTATCACACAACCACTCATCCAAAATGAATCATGTAATATGCAGTATTCTTACAGTTTTGTCATCCTAAAAACAATACTACCAAAGCTATATATAAGCTGATATCAGACAATAGCAGATGTTATGCCTCATGACGAGACTCTGCATATGTGCATGTGCATAATAAATGCAAATGGACACACCATCCTTCGGTTGATGGGTAACATTTCAGTAAACATGTCAGTAAATTTAAAAATACACAAATGAAGACTCCCACATGCAACCAATCATCTCCACCGTTTTTGTTTAGTGGTCATAGTTTTGGCATAAAGTTGCCTTTTCCCTCTTATGTCCTTAAGACAGAAGTGTCATGCTATTACTTTCCATTATCAGGACGTAAGAGTTTTGATCAAGTGTTTTGATCCTCAGGTGACACTATTGAAGTTGTTTGACCTGTAGACTTTGGAGTGATTAATAGGAACATTACCTTCTTATGTGGTTATGAATGTTGGGACAACTAGTGTACTTTAACCAAACCCGGGGGCTATAAAGCTGTAGTCATGATGTCTAGACAACCTCATTTATGTTTGGCCACCTAACTGTTGTTCAGTTAGGTGGCTTCATCAAACACCATGTGCTTTTACTAAAAGAAATTATCGCCTTTATTGCCAATATTTTATCAAAGTTGTATTCCAGCATTACTAATACTTATTAGACATAATTTACGCTTAACTTAGAAGGAAGAATATGGATATTAAGGGACAGCAAAATGATACTATAACTCTAATTTATATATAATGATTTAACATCAAAGTAACATCACAAAGTTAAGGATTAGATCTCCAGTGTCTAGCCTATGAATTTATTAAGTATTGACAATAACAGACTATAAGATAGCAGCATTCCTCGGGCTGAACTATTGATATTGAATATAAAACCAAAAACATTTTATCTGCTATATTTCAAGTAGTATGACTGTTAACGTTGTCATTTTATTTCCCCTGTCCCCATTGTGCGACCTACATTGAACCCTTGAACAATCTATCATTTATATTAGATCATAAATTAAATTCCTAATCATTCTGGCCCTTACCCGACTCACATAAATCACCAGAGGGGACATACATGATTAGCCAACATGCTTATTAGGCTAGATTAAAGTACTTCAAATGCTTTTATATATACACACCACACAGTGTGTTTTTTAGGGTTAGAGTCTACAGTCTAAATTACATCATAAAATTTCACACCATATTTGTGTGTGTATGCTTAAGCTATGTAATGTGTATTGGTGTTCAGTGTTGTATTCAATCACACAACCCAACACAATGAAGGGTTAAAAATAACACCATAACACAAAACTCCTGAGTCAAGTCATGTAGTTCTTAAGCAATGTTAGTGACATGTCCAGTGCACAGCAAAAACATGTGCATACTGTACATGCTGTGCAGTATAAACATCCTGTTACTTGTTCTTAGTCTTCATTCATTCTTCAGGTTTTGTGTATTTTATTTCAAAACATGTTTTAAATGTTTTACAATATTTTGCCGCGTCTGATCTAGTTTAAACACTGGTTTATCATGGTGCCACTCAGTGTTTCCTCACAGCTAATTTCTTTATTGCACCCACGTGTTCCCACTGTAGAAACTTTATGAATGAATTACCTGTAACAAGTAACAAGAACTGGCTGACAAACTAGGCTAATGCCTCTTTAAAATCCTCCTGACATCCAGGATGACATAAGTCCAACTTATTTATTGGCTCTGGAATCTGTTTAACTATCTGTATATCTGCATCACGTATTCAGGCCCCAAATGCACATGATATCTACCATACAGTATACGTGCTGCCTTGCACAACACAACAAAGACGGGGTCGATGTCTGCTCAAAGAGCTGCTCATCAACAATTGATCAGTGCTCTCATAGCCATAGTCTCATAGAGAAATTGTTTTTTAGCTGGGCTAGGGCTGCTTATAATACAGTATAGTGTTGGAATGTTATGTCCACATAATGTAAGATGAATTTAACACTGCCTGCATTAGTCATAATACCCAAAAGCACCTTCAAAGTCCAAACTTCCCTCTCCTGCTTGATTCAAAACATCAGCAGTGATTGTTGAATTATCACTGCTCAAAATGTTTCTGTATGTTTCTCAATGTCAGGTGGTGCTGGGTCCTCTCATTGCCATCGCGCTGAAGCTCTCCAACATCCATGAGAGGACGGGTCGCCGTGGCCCTAATGTCATCACATGAGCAAGCAGGAAAACATAAACACACACACATGCGCACTCATCTAGCTGCTCACGCAGACAAAAACCCCTTCAAAACTTTTCTGTCCTTTTTAACATGCCTTCCCTTCAGTTAGCTTCTGTTTCCTTTTCTCTTTTACATGACGACTAAACAGAGGGTGCTTACTGCAAGAGTTTATCTCTTAAAAACAAAATTAATGTTGAACACTGTTATCTCAGCTGTTTATTGACCACTATCGTCTGTTAAGTAGTGTCTAAACCAGTGAGGCTATTTAATTATCTCTAGAGATAAATAATGAAAAATGCATAAACAGCAAACAAGCAATCAATGTATCAATGTGCATTAAAGTGACATTAAATGTTTGTGCCTTGCTTTTATCAAGACTTATTGACTGAGGGAGCCTTTTAAGAAGTTGTCCATTTTTTAATTCACGCTGTTTTTGTATAACAGTGCTGTGTTCACTTTTCATATTGCTTGTACCTATCCTCTCATATAAAATTTGTCACAGTGTTTTGTTTTTTTCAACCATTGCAGGCAGAAGTAATAATAATTTTGTCAAAGTGTAAAATAAAACCGCATCACTGATATAATATAGTGAGGTGAATTACAATGTTTGATATAAAATGAAGTTAAAGCCTCTATGAAGAAGTGGGGAGTAGTCACACTCATTTTTACTGCCTAAGGATAGGGTATTCAACATGTAAAATAGCAGTGCCTTAGCAAGACAAGGAATAAGGAAGAAAAAGATATTCTACAATGATTTTTTTCTTTAATTTGTCAGTTTAGGCCTTTGGGAATGCTGCATAACCATATTTGAATATTCTTTTTTTAAAAATCCAAATAAACCTTTTTTTTGTGTGAGAGCCTGCCTTTCTTAATTGAATCGGACAGGTCTAATGGGGACAAATAAAAAAACATCAGAGTGAGATATGTTGCCCTCAGGCATTTTTGGATTTTAATTAAACAAATTCTTCATAATTAAGAGCACCATGTTGTGCCTGATACTATATATCACATGCTGATTGAACATCCCTGAGGAAAAGTGGGCTTTTGTTTGCCGAATACAGCACCTGCTTTTGAGCCGAGTGTGAAATGCGTTGGAAGCTGTTGTGTTGTGATAAGAAATGAAGAGAGTTGATCTTTATACGGCCTCAATGAGACACAGAGAGCAGGAACTCATAAACACATTGATTACCGTCGTTACGAGTTGAGGATGTGCCAGTGGATATCCGCAAGGATGTGTTCACTCAGTCAGCCAGACATTACCTGTCAGCCATTACAGGTTATAGCCCCATCTAACTGTTTTATAATGTCAGGGGTTATTTCTGAGATTGGATGAGGATCAATGCCAGTTTATCACCTTTGAATTTGTCGCTAAGAAGACGGTTTAGGTTGTTGCTGAAATTGCCCACATTTCAGGGACTCGTGTCTAATAGGTCGCGGCGAGATGAGATGTTCCTTTAAAGTACTTGGTAAATTTAGATAGTGTCAGTAATCACCTGTTTTTATTTGTGCATTGAAATGTACAAGCTGCAAAGTTGCATACCGGTGCAGAACACCATGGTTCCTGTTTTTACTGTGGTGAACTTTTCAACTGAGCTGTCAGGTGCTCTTCAGAGAGTACGCATAATCTATTAAAGCTGCTTGTTAGGACACCTCATGATGTCATACACAGTGAAAGTACAAATTCAGCACAGACTGAAAAGACTTTTTTTTTTGCCTCAGCAGTCATTGTTAAGGACCACAGTATACAAATATACTCAATGTACCACAGACACGGCGGGAAATATTTTAACCATTAACTCACTGTGCTCTTTGTTCATATGTCCACTGAGCCATTAGTGTATTATATTATTTATTAAGCCATTCTAACTTCTATTACATATGTGCAAAGTCCATCCTGCACTCATTAGCTCAGACATACTGCAAATCTTTTGTCCTTAATGTATAGACAGGGATTTGAAAGAAAGTCTTCATGTTTTCTGCTCCAGCCACTTAGAATTACTACTAGTCTACTAAGTGAATTTTACTCAATAAATCCTCATTTTAGCCTAGCTGTAGTCTAGTTTTCTGATTATTGTCTGTTTTTGTATTGTTTTATCCACTGTCTGATATTGGTTTTTTTTTCAGCAACTGTTTATACTGCTGACTTAGCCACATTTGCATTGCAAAATTGGTTTAAAACCTCATTAGTTAAACCTAACCTAACCTCAAACCTAATTTGGCATAAAAGTCTAACATATAGGATGTTGTGGTGGCCTAAGGATCAAAGATACTGTCCCTGTAACTGTAATATTCCTGATTCAAGTCAGACTGGGGACGTCTGTTGCATGCTGAAATACAGAGTCATTATCATTGTCAATTAGGAACAGCCTATACATAAAGTTAACTTTAAAAAAAAAATACATAACTGACTGTTTGATCTATTTTGAATTTACATCAGGTTGCCTTGTAAGAAGATTTATTTTTAAAGATGTGTTAAAAATCTAAAATGTCTTGAAGACTGAGAAACAACATTGTCAAATTTTAGAATGCAAAACAACACAGTATAGGTTTAGTGCCTTGATATTTTTATTCCGTAACATAAATTAGTAGCTTAATTCACTTCTATACACACAGTTGTAATATACTTGTACACATGCAGGAGTGTTTGGTTTTAATAGTGCACAAATTGGAGCTAGAGAGCAGGTAAAAATAAGCACTGTCTGTCAGTTCAGACATCTTATACTGTTCGCTGTTATTTGTCATCAGTTTTACAACTCAAATGTGATCCTTGCTTTCGGAAACCAGAGACCATTTGAGTAACATCAACACTAAACCACAGTTTAACTGAACAGGCTGTAACTCTATAAAGACCACTGGGCTGAAACAGGCCTGTTAACAGTCTGTCCAGACAATACAGTTCAGAGGTTGAGCACTGTGTGCAGATTCATGGCACAAAGGTGATATCAGCACATTGCTGTGGTCCATCATTTGGCAGCCGAGCAAAACAACTACACAGGCCCTTTCCCATTTGTCTGGAACTTCTTCTCTGAGCTCAGTCTGAAAAGTCATGCCTCTCTAAAATCAGCATTCCTCCCTTTTTCTCTCACAGTCAGGCAAAAAACATTTCTTCCTTCAGTGTGTGGACAAGGCCTCCCTCCGCTCCTCTGTATCCGCCTGTCCCTGCTGAATACTCTCAACCTGACTGTATCGTGGAGGCCGCTCCCAGCTCCACGTGCAGTCTGGGGCCTCTGAGCTGTCCTCACTGTACAGTGGAGGAGCGAGATTCATCACAACATCCACCCCGTCGACCACAACCATGGTCGGAGGGACTGTCTCGGGAGAGACCTGGCTTTCCTGGGACTCTTCATATGATGGAGGAAAGGACCTTGGTCTGCAGAGGAAAAGACATAGAGTACATTTAGTTTTATTGGTTTTACAGGGACAAAGCTCATTTGTCCACAAAATGTTATCTCAGGAAAAAAACTGCTAGAGCTAATCTACAAGGCTAATCTTCATCTGTTGTCCCAGACTAGATGTTAAAAATAGAATAAGAGCTGAAATGATATTTGAGGTAGATAATAAATGGTATGTGAAAAATGCTATTTGTCGAGTTTTGATGTTAAAGCAAAAAGTAAATATTTTTCCTGTAGTTTCCTCCACAAAGCAAACACTATTCGAACTTTACTACTTTTATATATTTTCCAATTGCTATAGTAACTCTAATGCAAAAGTAATTCAATTACTTAGTGAAAGTTTGTCTAAATGTTCCACTAAAACATCTTGAAGACTTAGTGCCAATGCTCACAGGTTGTTTTACCTCTCAATTGTGTAGACTTGGATGTGCTGTTCATGTCCTCCTCTCTGGTATATCTTACTCTTCATGCTGTGGCAGACGTTCCAGAAGACCCCAATGAACATAGCCAACAGGCCGAGGATGATCATGATGTAGGATGGGATGACCCTCAATGTGTATTCGTGCTCTATCTGCAGGGACACCAGGTAGGTGCCGGTACACGTCAATGCAAATCCCACACCAGGCAGAACTATACGGGCCAGAGACCACAGCTGCTTCTTCATGTTGCTGATCATTTTGCCCTTCTTTTCTTTTTTTCTGATGGAGAGAAATATCTTGGCGAGTTGATGACACCGGTATCAGGCAGGAAGTGTTAAAAAAGCCTTGTAGTTTGAGCTCTTCAGTGCCTGTTCAGGATAAAACAATGCTAGATTTACCTTAGACTAGATTTAGACTAGACTTTATTGATCCCTTTAATACCTATAATGTTAATAAATTCTTTCTCCAAATTTGAACACCAACCAAAGTTGCTGCAGTTGAAGGTGTGTGAGTCTGTACAAGTTACTCTGCCTCTTCAGACATAAGGGGAGGTGACTGGAATGTTCCTTCCCCCTCGGTTGTATATTAACACAGTATTAATCTGGGGTCAGAAGGATGAGAGAGATAGGGCTGGTAGAGGCAAAGACAGAAAATTCTTTGGGCTGAGGAGCTGATAGGACAACAATAGACTGAACTTGGTGTTAGAAAGGGTTAGGGTCTATATATATCCCAATATATTCTGTTTATTTTTACTGTCACAAGTGGAAAAAAATAGCAGGTGGCTTATCCTTATCAGAGGTTCCCAACCTGGTAAAAATTATGTAAATTTGAGGGGTCAACCAATAGCTAAGGTCATAAAGAAGAAAAGTTTTTTCCTTTTTTAAAAACTAAATTTACTCTCATTTCTGATTTTTTTCTTGTGAAATACTAGATTCCTTTACCGGAACAAATTTTTCAAATGAAACTTGTTGAAATCTAAGAAAGATAAATCCATCTTTGGTTGAACTGCTCACAGTTCATCACCATAATCTGCGACGACCAGTCTTAAGTAGACTTTATTTTATTTTATTTTATTTTCAGGTTGTTAGAGCCAAAAAGGCTGCAAACCACTGCTATAAGATATAACATAATGTGCTTGCTCACTAGACGTACTCAATACCACATATTCTGAATCATGTCATATATAAATACATAGAGATAGATACCACTAATAAAAATAAAAGGTGAATTGCTATAACTATTATATAATTAATTATTGAGCCTCAGAGGGAGTTTACAGGAAAAGAGATGAAATTCTCCAAAAGTCTGCAGTTGAGCAAGATCAAAGATGCAAAACATGATTCAGAACACAACAGAAACAATCCCAGTTCACTGTTGTCTGCCAACATTATCATGCCTCCTGATGACCACTAGAGGCGCATGGCTACCAGTGAAAGAGTGAGTAAGTGAATGAATGAATGAATGGATACAGTTGTTGCTTAGGCCTTGATGGCAGCAAAACATAAAAATAAAATTAATAAAAAAGAAAACAGTACGCCAAATATAAATCCTGTTCTACTACTATATTACTGCTATTTACTACATTATATCCTTTGTACTTATTGTCTTTCTATCTGCAGTGACAGTTTTTCTTACCATTTCTGAATTAATGTCCTGCATCATGGTCCATTTGGAGAATTATAGTTTTTATAGTCATTTTATACTTGAGAAATTAGATAAGTTGGACAGATTTTTACCCAGTTATTCTGGCTAAACTTTATACCCAGTGATGCCACTATATTGAGCAATCTTACATATAGACCAATAATTGCTGTGTGTATTTTAATAATATTTTTGGTAATATTTTGTGCAGTGTGCAACACAAAATATTCTCTTTTAATTTTTTTCTTTTTTAAATGTGTTTTGCTACCTCTGATTAAACCATCACATACACCAGTTTCTTTCTACCGCACCAGTTTTCTGAACTGTCACACATGAATGATGTAAATAATTCAACAAAAAGATTAGTCTTTTAACGGATTTTAAGTCAGTGATATTTTCATGTCCATGTAAGGAGAAATTTTGATTTGATGGATGCTACTGAGTCATCACTACCAGCCACACAGTTGGCAGTGAGCCTGCTGATAAAACGGTACAGTATTGCACAACATTTTTCCTAAAACAGATTACATGAGTTTTGTGTTTTCTAGAAACATGAATTTTAATGCCTGATTTTCCATAGGAGTCTTTTTTCCCCTTCTCTTTCCTCTCAAATCTGAGATTACATAAATCCTTTCTGGTAAATATGGTAAAAACAAACAAACAAAAAAAAAACATGAATGCTCTACATGTACTTTGGCCCTTGATGCTTATAACACGCAGTAATGTTCAAACCATACAGTGCAAATGTGACTTCCTTGTTACATAAAGCTGAATAATAAACTATGGAGAAAGCAGGCCACACCTCGAACTAGGCCAGGTGCTCAAAACAACAATTCTTACATCTTCTATTGAAGTCACAGATGTTAGTTATGATCCTATGCAGTGAAGGCTTTGGGAACTTTGGATTAGCACTTTGATATCTGTGATTTTGCCGTAATGCAATAGACACCCCTCTAACGTATGAAAAGCTTAATCAAAGACAATCGCAATAGGCTATTTCTCCTTTCTGTGTGCCCTTGACCCACAGCCTCTGCTGTGCACCTCACTCTTTTTTTTATTGGTCAGCATCATCATGAGTCATAATTCAATGATGCTTCATCATGAATGACACAGTAGTATATTCTTGGATGGTGTTATGAATGAAATCTATCCACACCCCTTCAACACTTGTTATGAATGCAGCATGGTCGTCAGCACAGCTCTTATTGGCACTCTGAGATTGTAATGGTTTTATGAACCTTATCAGTCTTATCAATGTGGAGTTAATCCCCTGAGCTCAGCCTGGGTAGTATCTAGATATTGCACCATGGTGATGTTTTTTGACAGGTTAACACACCCCTGTGTTTGATGCCCACGTCAGATAGAGTATTAATAGATCGGAATTATCAAGTAATGAGTGTTAATAGTGGCACTTATACTTGTTGCACAGATAATAAATCTCTGTGGCTGATCTACACATTCAGCAGTCTGGTGTGATATGAGATGGCAAACTGTGGTACTTTCAACAGCACAGGTACTTTGCTGTTGAAGATGATAATGATGAGCAACATGTCCTTGCGCTGAAGATAGTGTATTTTCTGGCAACTCTATCTTCAGGAACTCTTATCACAAATCGCCTGGTCTGATAGCACTGGATGAGCTCACCTGTAAGAGAAAATAAACTGAAAACAGGAGGATGACACTGCAATATACTGCATGTATATAGCAGATAATCAGAAACAAGTGTTCACCTGTGCTGTGGTATAATTTCCATCTGGGAATGCATTATTGCTCAGGGGGATTTCAGTGTCTGTGTCATTACAACACATCCACTGTAGGTGAGAAATCCTATTTCAAAGTGTTTTTCCTGCTTCCCTCTAGAGGCCTGCATGTGAGTGTGTGTTTCTGGGCCTTTGCTGCCCACATCGGAGGGACCTGTTGGTGGTCTGATATGCACCTGTTTGGCACACTGCTGAAAACTGCAAGAAAAAACTGATAGGGACCCTCTTAACCAGACACCGCAGCCATCCTATTATGAAGGTCCCTGTCATTAACAGATTAGTTGACATTATCTCTGGTATTATTAGAGATTTACTGCTGCTCCACACAGTAGCTAAAAGATTACAGTCAGTGTTTTTCACATGTTGAGTTGTCTCTGCCACATTTACCACTAATAGTATCCAGCCACGCAGATCCAGATAGGTGATAAAATACAGGGGAAAAAAGTATTTTACTCAGGTCACCAAGAACCTAGAGAACAGATTCAATACTCTTTGGAAGACTGTGCAAGTCTACAGGGCTAATCTAGAGTTATGAACACCATTCTTCTAAAAGATACTCCTTCATTGGCATGAGCCTGTGACTTCAAATGCCATACAGCATATGATTCACATCTTCTTCACATTGATCAAACATTCACTTACCCCTCACACCCTGTATGGAAGGTTCTGCATTCGTTCTGCATTTCTCCTCTCATTAATTCACATTGTGCCTTTGTCACCTTCTTCAGTTGTGGTCAATAATTTGTCCAGGTACTGGGACGCCCCAGTGGTCTGGGCAGTAAGACCCTGACCATGAACCACAATGCCCCCAGTCTGGGTCCAGCTGAGGACCTTTGTTCCTTTGTTCCCCAGCTCCCTATCTTCTCATTTTCTGTCCATTCTCTACTGTCAATGTGGTATTTGAAAACAAATTATACATTATTATAGTATTGGGAAAGTTGCCCCCTGTGGAGTGAATGTAGTTTTGGTTGTGAATCTCACAGTATTCAACAGCAACACGTGTCCCCTTACTCTGGATAATTCACAAAAAACACTGTCAATAGTTCTGTTGAATATATTCAGATCATTCGCAACAGTAAAAGAAGTAAATACATAAATAAAGGAACTTAGTTTCATTCGAGGTGTTGCACATGCAAACAACTAATGAACACAATGTGCAGTGTACTACACGTGTCATCTGTAACCCTTCAAATTAAGCGCTCTCTCTTGGTGTCAGACACACATGCACATACACACAGATCTGCCTTCTTTTAGACCTCATTATTGAATGATAATTATAGACAGAGTGAGACAGAGAGCCATTAGTTGTGAGGGACGGAGTGAAGGGCCGGTTATTAATCAGCTGGACTCTGATGAGGACCTGCCATCCCCTCTGTCATTAATACACATCAGGGTCAGACTGTACACTCAGCACTTGTTATATCGGTCACCAAACCTGGGCAGAGGACACGCACAGAGTGAGTGGATATCAATGATTAGATTGTTTAGATGATCATACTTTAATATATACATTGTGGGTTTATGTAAATGCAAGTCATTTGCAGTAGTAGTACCATTAGAGGTCCAGTGGGGGCGATGTTGCTTTATTTTCTTTCACCAGTGCCAGTGGCTGTTGAGCAAGAGCCCTGCAGTAATGACTGGTAAAAACAATCTAATAGGGGAATATTTTAATAACTAAAACAAGTCACTGTCGTTCAAAGTATCTCTCAGTTGTTTAGTCACATGTGTTACTTTAATATGATCCTGCCTGGTTTTGATAACCATGACGCTCTGTCATACTGGGGATTGTGGTTGGGGGACGTTTTTCCCCCATATTGTCACAGATTATAAATCTCCTCAGCTCCTCCAACTGTTGGATAACATGCTGTAAAACTATTCACTAGTGTCATTTTTTAAATTTTGAAGATGCTACTGCACATAAGAGATATATCAGATGTGAGCCATGTATGTTAAAAGAACAAGTGATAAGACATGGTCATAAAGAAAAGGAGGGAGGGAGGGACAGTGACAGAAAGGGGGGAAATAAAAGGTATGCTGGCAAGGAGGAGGGAGGAAAGGATGGAAAGAAGGCAGGAGGGTTTTTTAAACTTTTCAAACTTTCACTCCCATTGTGATTCTCTTTTTTTCTCTTCTCCTAAGTGGCTCTCCTACCATTCTTACCATGTCCATCCTCTGCTGTTACATGTGCTCTTTCCTGTAGTGTTTCACTGCTCTTTCCTGTAGTAGCTGTATAAACCCTGGCAGTTGTCTGGACTTGCTGAGGCAGGAGGGGATCAATGAGGAGATCGATAGGGTCCCTGGGAGTCCTAATAGCCCTGTTACTGCTCCCTGACTCCCTGCCTGGCTGCCTGATATAGCAGCGCACTGGGGGGGTGGGGGGTGGGGAGTCGTGTGTGTGTGTGTCTGTATGCGTGTGTGTGTGTCATCCAAATCCCATCTACAACCCCCTACTGAGTCTGTACTGACACTTAGGTCATGATACAGCACAACAAGTTCTGTAATTGTGCCCATTGATGGAGCTGATGGCTGTGGATGATCTGTATGTGTCACATTCCTTTCTACTGTGTTTCCATTACTTCGGTCTTCATCTCATGTTCCCTGGGTGTAAGCTGGAAGAAGAAGGCATTTGTACTGCACTTGAATACAGTTTTGAAGTGCTCCTTTCCCGACCCAGTGTCCCAGGAATTAAGTTCATAAAGGGCATTTATGCAAACTATGATTTACATTCAGTGCTGACATTCAGGACTAAAGCAAGAAGTAGTGTGCCCTACAAAGCCCAAAGTAAGGGTGTGGAGGGTGAGTGTGGTGAATGGGTGTGTGGTATGTCAGACTTCCATACAGAAGACCAAAGGTAACCACGTGTTTTAGTTGCCTGACCTTAACAATACCTCAACCATGATCTATTTTGCCATAAACATTATGATTCTCTAACCTTAATCATACTGTAACTGCTATGAAAATATAAAATCTGAAATATTGCAAAAGGCATACAACAACAACAATAACAACAAAAAAGCATTTCCACAAAACATATTTTGTTTTATACAGTTGTCCAGTATTGACTTGCTTGTCTGGATCTCACACGTTGGTCAGTTTATTTGGCATGGGTGGTACTGCTCAGCCTGAGAAAACAATCGTATAGTGTTTTCTGTGGCTCAGAGGGGAGCATTGTCTGTAAGGTCTGAGAAAATAACCCTGATGATGCATGCTTTACAAACCTGAGGCGTAGAGTCTCATAGACATACTGTAGGATTTTACCAGGCAGGGAGGGTCATTAGGATGGTCAGATGCATTACTGGAACCGCTGGATCCCAGTGTTTTGGAGTTTGAGTCATACTGAAAGGAGGATATCTCTGCCTCTACTGTATTAATTCTGACTATTTGTTGTTGTTTTTTTAATCTTTCTCCTGTGAAATCCCCTAACCTTATAAAAGTGAAATATTAAGTCTGGTGTTATAATGATGTTTTCTTATTGTCAACAAGTCCCATGAAAATACACAAACCAACAATCTGTGAGTTCATCTCTCAATACTTTCTGACTTCCCCAACCTGTCTGTGGCACTCAGCCCAGGTTCCATGGTTCCCGCTGAAGACATAAATCTTTAAAATCTCTCTAACAAAAGTATAATGACTCAATAATTTCCTTTAGCAGCTGGGCACTGTAGTTTTAAGAAAACATCACTCCAGCCCGAGCAAGTAGGCAGCAGTCTGGTGTGATATGAGATTTGTTGGGGACTATTTTCAGCCACGGATCACCCAGTGTGATCATCTATGGCTCTTCTTAACTGTGATTTTCATGACACCAACAACTGCTCTCTGCTCCCTCTTGTTCTTTCATTTTTCTATATACAGAGATCTTTTCACTACTTATCTACTCCTGTTTTCTGCACTGCTAGATTTGTTTTGACTTGTTACCTGTTTATTGACATTTTCTTAGTGTTAGATTGTAGCCTGTTTTCTGCCCTGTTAGCCTTGCCATTTCCTGCCTTGTTAACCTAGCCTTGTTTATTATTTAAGCCACTCATTCTTACAGCTAACGTTACATAAACAACATATTATAATGTCTTGTGTTCCACTCTTGCAGACAGTGTGTCTCTGCTAGAGAGCCGTGTCCATCAATTAGAACACGTTAGATATGACGGGCACTCCAGATACCGTTAGCCACAGGCTTGACAGTGAGCCTCTTAGCGTTTGCGCAGCCTCGTTGGCAGATTGTGGAGAATTCATCCCTGTTAGCCTATGTGGAAAGTCTTGTAAGAACAAGCAAGCTGTTGTATGGAATGGTTTGTAGTCACCTGTCCTGACTGCAAACCAGTTTTCAACTCCACCACTAGCTATAGCCACATTGTCATCCATGTTGGCACCAATAATATTAGAATGAAGCAGTCTGAGGTCATAATAGCTAACCTAGCCAGAAGAGTTGAATTTGCCAGAAAGATGTGTCAGCATCAATTAATCGTCTCTGGTCATTTACCCATACAGGGTAATGATGAAGTGTACAGTAGGCTTATTTCATTACCCTGCTGACTGGCTTCTCACTGTCCTGAACAGGGATTTAGTTTTGTGGATAACTGGCCTTTCTGGGCCCACCCTGACCTGCTAAAAGCCGTCATCCTGCAGGAGCAGGCGCTGCTGTTTTGTTGGTAGGATCAATTCATTGTTTGTTTTAATCTTTAGAATTTAGTATTTTAATGACATGCTATTTAGACTGTACTTTTTTCTCCTCTATATTTACAGTTGCCAACAGTTTTTAATTGTTCTTATGTATCTGAATACTTCTTTCACCACTGGTACTGCCCACCTGATGACACATTTCCAAGTGGAAAAAGCAATATAACCCAGTGACTCACTGATAAAACCATACTCTCCACTCCACCTGGTGTGCATTTGCTACTACTGAGGTTGGACTGGAACAAAAGAATTGCCTCTGTGTGTTTGATATTACAGGAGGATATCTGTAAGGCAAAACTTTTGCAAACTCCCTGAGATATATTTCTGATTTGTGGCTGAGATGATAAAGCCTGTTGCAGTGTATGTGTTACAGAGTCCCCCGTCTGCTACCTCCCTCTGTGCCTGCATTGATATTTACACCATGATACAGTGCAGGTTCTCTCAGTGTGCCCACTTGAAAATTAGTTGTGAAAAAGTACAATATATCAAGACTGCCAGAGCTTGCCGCTATCTGAACACCCGCTGATTTCCCAGATTATCAGGCTTCACACTGGCACCACGGCTGTGGTAATAAACATGTGTAATGGCAGAGCGTTGGTGAGGAAAAGACCATCAACAACGTGAGTTCAAACTAAGTGAGTTTTTACTGTCTGAATTTCAGGATATAATTTGTACCAAGAAGATCAAAAATTGGGAACAATGAGGGTGAGTCTTTAGTTACCAGATTTCTTAGCAGTTGGGTCATTGCTGGGTTTCCCTTAAACATCAAAAACAGATGGGAAGAAAAAAGGTCTACAAATAAGCATGTGGAAGCTGCATTTGAGAGGCCAACGGGAAAGTATGTGGGCTGTACGCTCAAATACTTAAATCGCATTGGACACTTATATTTGAGGTGTGGTGGAGCTTCTAGAAAAGCAGACAGCCTGAGTTACAGGACATAGGACAGCACTGGGTGCATTTCTACTTTAGCTCCAGAGTGAAGAACTTATTCTTTCCAATCATGTAGGGATCAGTAAATCTCATTAAACCTACAGAATATATACAGTGTAGAGGAGCATGGAATGCCCACACCCCCTTCAGACAATATGCCTCTGCAGCCCATTATAGCTCTCCACAAATAAGCCGTGATCCCAGTCATACACCACATACATCACATAGTGTGGATGTGAGGATGTAAAGTTCAAAGATCCGCAGTGGAGTCATGTTGGAGGCAGATGTTGCGCTATATATCGAGAGTTCCCCGCGTTACGTTCCTCTTGGGTAAGATGATAAGATGATAAGGCCAGGGCCGTCCTACATGGGCCGGGGGGAGAGGTAATAATTGCAGCGTATAATTCAGGGTAATGAAGGCTCCACCACTAGATCAGCCATAAAGAATGATACGGGAGGCAGACAGGGAGCCGCTCATGCGTTTGACCTCCACTGGCATCCCTCCACCTCCTATAAATTTGTGCTGTGGTTTGACTTCAGGCAAAGGGAAGGGAAGGAGGGAGACGAAAGAAAGGAGATGGACAGATGTGGAGAAAAAGGAGGAGGAGGGAGCGAGGAGATGAGTGACAGAATAAAAGAAAGAGAAGGAGCACATGATTTAGCATTAGCCAAGACCCAGGGGTTAAATCTTGTTCTCTGATCTTTGGAGACATATACTGTACTTTTGTCTTTTGAGAGTGTTGGACCCAGAGCACTGCTTCGTAACATATTGAGCCATGTTGGAACTTTTATTAGAGCTAAGAGAGTCAGATGAAAAGAGGAGCCTCTTTGTTTAATTTCTTGTGATTGCAACAGTTTAAGGATTCTGTCAGCTGTGAGCGACATATGAAAACATCCCCAAAATAAACTACGGCGTCTATTACCATCAAACAAGGAAACATTGAGCCATCTCTCACACAACTCTCTCCCACTCAGTGCGTCCCTCCCTCTCTGTTTTCCCTCCAGTTCATCGGTATGCAGGCGGTGTGGCTGTATACTGTGGGCAGACTGGGCTGCGCTGCTCTCCTCTACATGTCTGCTAAATGACAGTAATTATTTTCCTGGGCTGCAGGCGACTCATGCATGTTTTATTTCCACCTCCACCTCCCCCATCTGCCTGCATGGCAATGCATGGCACACTCCGTGGTGGAATGAAAAAAAAAAAAAAAATACAAGAACATTTTATTTCTCTCCATACCTTCCTATGGGTCCCCACTGGGTTCTCCAGCCTCGGTTCTTTTACTGAGGGCCCCCCGGTCCTTTATGGTACAAGTGGGGTTTGTACAGGGACTGACAGATGCTGTTAGGCTGGTCTCATGATGGTCTAGACACAGATAAAGGCACCTAATGGTGGTTCCCGTACACTGGCTGCTGTTGTAAGCATTTTGCCACAAAATGGCTACCGTGTTTCATTTTGGGTCCAGGTGTCACTTGGTGTTGGGGGTGACATCCATCAGTGCAGTTTCTCTTGATTTCACCCAACTCACAGCTCCTAGATAAAGATTGTGAAACAGCATGCCTTAGCAAACAGCCCTCACCATACTGTATGTATTCTGCTCTGACAGAACAGTTGATCATTGTTGAAACAATGGAAAACCAACCCTGTCAGAACTCAGTCAAGGTTGCCTGATGAATGCATCCTATTAAATCTGGAGAAGGTTGTATTTTTTTTTTTTTTTTTAATTCCCCTTCATGGCACCGTGTTGTGTGTCACGCTGTCCTGTGACATGCAGCTCGTTTGGTGCGACTCAGGGGATCTCTAATACCCCTGCAGCTTTCATAATGAACATGTGGCTTCTCTCTCTTGGGCACAATTTAGCGTAATTCATAAGCAGAGGACGGGGCATTAGCCAGATGGTGCTGTGGGTGGCATCCTTTCTCTGGCCATCCATTAGAACTGTGTTGGTGACAAAATTCCAATGTGAGGAGACAGACAAGGTATCTGCTTTCAGTATCTATTCACGTGTGTGTGTGCGCGCGTGTGTGTAAGTGGATAACTGGGACCTCTGTAGCACTGGTTTGTCTCAGGGGGCACAAGTAAAATTAGAGAAATAAATAAATACAAGAATAAATTTAGATGCAATGAAAATATTTATAAATTGTTGTGCAGTGTCTTAGCTAATCTGCAAAATGTTTCTAAAAGAAAATTGAAAATTGTGTCTGCATGCCACAGGGACATAAAAATACAAATTTATACCAGATTAATTTGGAGAACGAAATTGCTCTTATTTTGTCCCACCTTTGAATCCTGACTTTAACTCCAACAACTGAACACAATAAAATGCCTGTTTTTTGGATTGTCTAACGTTGTATTTATTTTGGTCACGGAACAACTACACATCCTCACAGAGACTTGGTTATTTTCAGATGTTTAGAGAACACTTTGACCCTCCCCTAAACAAAAAACAGCATTGATTATTGGCACGATATGAACACTGTGATAAACTGACATTCAAGTCTGC
Organism: Lates calcarifer; assembly: GCF_001640805.2. Taxonomy (NCBI): domain Eukaryota; kingdom Metazoa; phylum Chordata; class Actinopteri; family Centropomidae; genus Lates; species Lates calcarifer. Next base: position 7,035,051 of record NC_066845.1, read on the forward strand.
AGTTCCTCTCAGCTCTGGAGAGTGTTTTAACTTCATTCAATTCATTGATTTGGTTTTACAGGACCTCACAGTTGTGATTCACTCTCAGTGACCTTATTTCCGTTTGGAGAAGCCAGCTGTTTACAGACAAAAAGCAAGAATTACCTGGTCAATGCCAAGCAACAAACATACAAAGTTAGCAGTTAGCTCAGGAGCAATTTTCAGGAGCTGGTGGAGAAAACAAAGCTGAAAGGAGAGTGAATATTAAACTTACATTTGCTAGGTGACCAGAAACATAACTCCAAATAAACAGTAATGTTGTTCCATGAATGCTGGGTGTTAGACAATTCATTGCTAACATGCTAACCATTTCAAGCTTATAAACACATAAAATGTCACATGCATGATAATCATTTTGTTGTACTTCTGTCTTCAATGAACCAAAACATGATTAATTAATCTAAGACTGGAAAGCACAACTCCACCATATTCCCAAAAATTGTTCCCTGATTTGATTTCTGATATGTCACAGGAAAACTTGGTTTTGAGACATGGGACCAAATAGGCATCTCATCTGTAATATCTTGAGATAATAGTGAATGCATAATTTTTGTCTTCTTGATAGTTTGTGTGAAAAGAACAATCTGTTGTAAAGATAAACACTATAAACCATGTGTGTCCACATGTCTTTCTCTTTCTTTCTTTCTTTCTTTCTTTCTTTGCTGTGTTATTGTTTAGATTTTTAACTTGTGGACTGACTTTCTGCTGCTATCAAATGAAAACCATATATCTCTAAATTTGGTGATGTTATTTTTTTTTAACTGAGGGATTAAGTTTCTTTATGACTTAAGAAACGTCTTCTTCTCAAGATAAATAAACTATTCTAAATCCCATTGGATTACCTGAACCGGGCTGCTTTTCTTAAATCAGGTTTATGTCATGGCTTTCACAGGACAGTGACATCACATGTGCATGTTTGCATTTGTTGATTTTACCAACTTAAGTAATGCAAATAAAAACAACATCAACGAAGCGAAGGGCTTATGAATAAAAATCTAATGTTTATATTAGCTGAAAATATGTAAAAGGCTCCAACTATTTCAACCTGTTCATAAATGGTGAGTGATATCTACAGACGCATACATATTGGAGTGAGTCGACACACATATCAGTAACAGACTCAAACGCATGTGTATGCACACACACACACACACACACACACACACACCCTGATCAGCAACTCAGCCTTGCGTGGCTCTCACTTCGTCAGTGGAGGTGTCAGGGTCCCCATGGCAACTGTATAATGGGGCAGGCCTAATTCAATCCCAGGGGCGAATGGTGGGTCTGGCTGAGACGCAGAGGGAGAATTGGTCTGGGTCTGAAACCTATTCAAGTCAGAGCTGATGTGTTTTAGCTGCCGCATGCTCAGTCACCGAGGAGAAAACATTCTGTCTCCACTCATACCCAACTTTTGCATCCACTCTTAATCTCTTCTTTTGGCGTGAGTCCTCTTCGCTCTCTTCTTCCTTTCACTCTCTCCGTCTGATTAATTTAACCTCAAGCCCTCGCCTCCTCTTTGTTTATTCACCCGCTTTTTTGTGACTATTTTCTCTCTTCATGACTACACCTCCTTGCCTTTCTCTTCCTCCTCACTCTTTCCTCTATCTCTCTCGTTCTTGCTTTGGTCTCTATTCAATCAATACCTCATACACTCTCAGTCTCCTCACCTCTCTCTCTCTCCCTGACATTCAGACTCAGGAACCTGATAGGATTTCATTAGTACCTCTGGATCTTGTTGTATTATTGTTATCCCTCCCTGAAGAAGACAGGGATTAGCACAGGGGCTGGAGACAACTTAAAGTAATAAGCCTGGAGCCAACAGTCCACAATCACACATACAGAGATACACACACACTTGCACGTCCACAAAAGGTGTGCAGGGGAAGGAAAGGAGAGAGAGAGAGAGAGGAGGCGGTAAAGATCCACATGCAAAAGGGAGGAGGCAGTCAGCGCGCTATTCCCGTATTGTTATTACCGTACCAAACCAATCACACAGCTCCATACATGCAGCCCGGAGAGAGTGAGGCTCGCAGCTTGTTAGGGAGGGAACAGTTTGTTACAGGGGGAGAATGGTGCGTAACTCCTGTCACTGGTTCTGCATATAGAAAGGCCTGGGACTGGCCTGGGGCTATCTGTGTTTGCAGATGGGGGAGGGGAGGAAGGAAGTGGGTAGATTTGCATCCCTTTGACTCTATATCTCTAAGCACCAGAGGAAGAGGAAGAGGAGAGGAGAGGAGAGGCTGTGTGAAAACACCAAAAATGATACTGAGAAAACTGTTGGTTGGTAGCTGTTGCTGATTGGTGCTGTCGAGCTCAACTCATGCAAGCATTTAATCCAATCTGATTTACATACTGTAGTGTTCACCACAGTTGCACTTGACATAAAGTGTTTTTCACTAATACAAGCCCAGCCACACTCATGAGAGGGAGAGAGAAGATGTAGAGCCGAGGCTGCACCGTTCACACAACCATGCACAGGCTCAGAGATTGGCCATTACATTGACTTGAATAGATTTCTTGTGTGCATGAATAGCCCAGTGAGAAGGAAAAAAAAGACTATGTTTCCTCTCCATGGGCTCATATTGATATTCATAGTGGCTCTCCACACCGAGAGCACAAATGTCACTGAAAATGGCCTTGATATATGCTCTCATTCTCTCCTCTTCCTGTCGCTCCATCCCTCTTTCTCTCTGTCTCTCTTCTCTTCCCCCTTCTTTGTTCCCGTTCGCCGGACGCACAGTGCCTGCTGCTGCCGGGAAAAAAAAAAAAGGCAGGGGGATGGATGACAGAGTGAGTGGGGGACATCATGCTGTTACTCATTTAGGCTTTTAATCAACGAGTGCTGGAATGTTAAAGCTATCTCTTCCTGCAAAGCCTGCTAACCTTGACTATGGTGTTGTTTATTCCTGCGGTGCAGCCCCTAGATCCTCAGAGCACACACTGCACACACTATTAAATGACACTTCACCTGGAATCTGAAGCTCTCTTTGGCTCTCAGGGCTATTCTGCAAGCCTGAAAGAATGTGGAGGCTGGCATGAAGTCATTTTCAGCTTGGGCTCTATCTCCACGGCGTCTTTATCAAAAGTCTGTAACATTTTGCCTTTGAAGAACTACAGGATATCCAATTCAGACTCAACAAAGACATGGCGTCCTGTTACATGTGCATTTTATGTCTATGAAAGCTATTAGAAGAGGAAAAGAGGAGTCAAGTGTGTTTTTCCTCCATTTCTCAGCATTCATTATGACATTATAAACACTGGCAGACAGATTTAAGGCCTTTGGACAGGCATCCGGCAGAGTGTTGGCAATAACAGTGAGAGATGAAGTGAAAGTATTTTTGGGTGGGATCAGTCGGGTCGCAGGTGCATAAATCTCTGTATATTTGTTAATTGTCCTTGGAAACCAGTGGGTGACAGCACCGTTGGCTCAGGTTTGTTGCTCGGGCGCGGAAGTAGGCAGAGCAGAGCTTGGGGTAAAACTAGAGAGAGCCACGTTATTTCGAAAACTTGTTTATCATGAAACTGCGAACAAAACCCTGACTTATCTGTCAAAGTGCTGACATGAATATTCACACCAAAGGACCTTGAAAGGCTACGCACAAGCAACTGGTAGCGTAGCGTCTACACAAAATGTCTGGTGTATTTGAGAAAGAGTGCAAACTTTAACATGCAGGAGTCATGAGCGCAATTCAGTAAAAATGATATGCACAAAACAAACACCAGATGAGCCCCTGCAGAGTAGCTGCATATTCCAGGGCACAGCCCCCCCGATCTGGTGGTAGTTCAAATGACATTTGGCTGACTTGTTATACATAGCTCAATATCTTCCAATAGCTTATAATGATTACCGATATTGGAACCAATAAAACATTTGTGGGCCAGAAATTGTGAAAGAATAAAATTAAATGATGTGTGTAACTTTGTTCTAACATTTTATGTCCCTCTGAGGCTCGTTCCGCTCTGCCTGAAAACGGCGAGAATGTCAAAAGAGGTAAAAAAGATGGCACCGCAGTGTGTGCTCAGGGTGTAAGTTATGGCCGTAACTTTCTCACTCTGTCAGGCGCTTTAACCGTCTGTCCTGGAGGACACATTAACTTGGTATCCTTAAATAAAGTCCTTTAAATAAAGCTGGGGGAGTTAAATAATGAGAAAGCTGCTCCCACTGTCCTTTCTGCTTTTAAATGAACCTCTGCCTTTCTTATTAATGTCCCCTTATCGCTCATCACGGCCACTGACCCGCTGCTGTAACCCCTTCCCACTCAACCACATGAGAAGCTCCGGCAAGTGGTCGCCGCAGACGTAATTGAGGGCAATTTTCAAATTAAAATTTAAACCCCTCGTCCATCTTCATGCGGTGGGAGGGAGCGGCGGAGAGGGGTTTCGGGGCTGATGACTTGATCAGGTTTTGTGAGCTGGGCAGGTACTCAGGCTGGGTGAGGTGGGATGATGAACGAGGGGCATTAATCTCTGTGACAGAGAGAGAGGAGTTAGCAGCGGTGATAGCAGCGCTAACGGCTTTAATTAGCATTTAATCAGATGCCTCGGGGCCGATGGAGGGGGAGAGAGGAGATCAAACTCAGACGGCCTTCTGTAAGAAGAGGAGGAAAGGAAGACGGTCCCTGTGGTAGCCGGCCTGATGCTGCAGGCAGTGTTGAAGAACACATGCCTATGATCCTCTTTTGTACTCCTGTAATGATAGCAAGCTCAATGCACCACAAAGGCACTGGACCTTTTGCAGACAGAAATAGTGTTACCACACAGACTACATTCTCAGATACTATTAATGTTCATTCGATGGGCTTTTCCTAGATAGTCTGACTCCACAAGTACTGAAGATTATTGAGAGGATTACATTTTGCAGACAGGGTGATGGAGGGAATGGGGAGAGAACTGGACATGGGTCCACGAACATGGTAGAGATTATATGGTTGTGAAGTGGGAAGAAATACTTTGGGTATCCAGGGTCCTTTCAGTAAACATTAGTTCATTTTTGGCAAATTGTCAGGTGACTTACAGTTGGGGGGATTTCCAAGACTTGGATGTAGTCATTTAAAAAAAAAAGTCTGGTTCTTTGACAAACAAAGGTACAAACTTCTGTACGTAAGAATGAAAGACGTTAATTATGAAAGAAGTCAAAAAAAGAAGTTACGATTTTCAGCCAGCATCTCGGAAAGACACATCACAGACCTTTAAAATCTGTTACAAGCTAACACCTAATAATACATTCAGAAGTTTAAATCAGGTCACTTCAAATTTTGGGTCAATTTCAGATGAATTTGGCAACTATGGCAGAGTGTTTTGTTCCCAGTTGCAAAGAAAAAACATTTTAAATTTGCTCTGATTCGTGACTCTAACTGCCTCCAGGTTTACTCAACAATAAATGAGCAACAGTGAGTTTTAAAAATTTAGTTAATTTAACTTGAATTTACTAGCACAGTAATACACATACTTTCTTTTATATCTATGACCCAAACCAACATGATTTGTCATGAAACGTAGTTAAAATGTTTCTGAGCCACGTCATCAGGTTCAGCGTGTGAGATGGGTCCATCTACATCCTTGTCAAGGATCTCCTCCCCTGTCTGCAGATTATGACTTTCAACACAGAGATAAAACGTAATATACTTAAGTTTGCCTGCCACTATAATCTATGTCTTAACCAGTACATTTGAAACTGAAAAGCTCTGCTTTTGGTTTGACTTCAAAAACGCTTTCTATACGTGAAAATATAAAGCATAATAGATCTACAGTTCTGCAAGAAAATGTCAAGGCCTTGATGTGTTGAGAAGCTGTGGTGCAGTGTGTGTGTGTGTGTGTGTGTGTGTGTGTGTGTGTGTGTGTGTAAGAGCCGGTGAAAGAGAGGGAGTGAATGCTCTAGATAGGAGTTTTGATGGTGATGGTGAGGAAGAGGGCTTTTGGCATGAAAGGGGCCAGTGTGTGATCATGATGTCATTAGGAGTATACAGTGAGACAGACCGGAGGAGGCTGCTGTACCACGCTGCACCCAAGGGATGTCATTACCAACTGGAAGTGAGCAGGGACCTGAGCGCAGGTCAGACACGCAGGAAGTGGTCTCTTGCCTGCACGCACACACACATACACACGCACAAACAAGTGTACACTTACTTGCATGGATACACACGCATGCATGTGTGAGAGTGTTTTCCGACAGACACACATACACACACACACACACACACACAGTTTCTCACAGGCAGGCATCCATCACATAACAAATGGACAGTTCTGTCTGGCCTCTGACAGCAGACGGGTGCTTTTGTTGCTAAACCTGACGAATTCCTCAGTATCTAAGTGGACACCTCTATGGACAAATGTGCCTCATTAATGAGCGCACACAGATGGACAACACACACGCACACACACACACACACACACACACACACACACACACACGGATGTGGACTGAGAACTCGTGCTGTGCTAAGTTGCAGTGTGTATGCCAGTGTAGCCGTCTGCGCTTCATTACTGTTCACACACAGACAGTTGCAGTGTTTTTGTGTCAATGTTTAATGAGGGGCTGGGAGTCTGGGGACCTTACTGCTGTCAGGAGCTCCTGTAGTCTGGAGCTACCACCTGTTCCCATTCGCTCCCTAAAGGCCCTAACACATACACACACACACACACACTCTCACAAGAAAACACATGCACAGACACAGAGGCATGCAAACAAGAAGGAGCACGCACAAAAACATGTCTACACAAACACGCACGCATGCACACACCTGACAAACTACATACACTGATTTAGTCATCCTGTGGCACCACTGTCAGTGTTGGATGCATGTAAACAGGTTATCGTGGTTGGCTGAGCCCGGCTTGCCTGACAGAAGCTACAAAGACAATGGGAATATCAATTGACACATTTCATATTCCTCGTCAGCTCGCCCGAGATGACAGTGTGAAAGCTGCTGCCAGCGAGAGTGATCCCTCTCTGCCTTTTTCTGACACCGCCGTTTGATGGAGATCTGAACCATCCCGACTGATGGGCTCTCACTGATATGCCGACCAAGCTCACAGGCCGCGTCCCATAACGATCCATGACAGACCCTCTGAGACAAAACTGCAGATATACCAAAAAAGAAAAAAAAAGTTTCCTGTGTCAGGGTGCAGAAAAAAGCAGCTCTGAGAGGACATGAGTATACATTTCAAAAAACTAACTTTTATTAAAACAAAAAACAAAACAAAAAAAAAAAAATCAATTATTGACTCATTAACAAGATTATAAAACAGTGATTTAGTTACATAAATAAATTGATATCGGTGTATCAAATCTTAATTTCATAAGCATGTATACATGGGTCATTGTAATAAATAAAATGGGAGAGCAGAAGATTCCTACACAAACAAAAAAATAATAATAAAATGAAATAAAAACAGCTAGAAAGACTCAGAGGAAATTGTTTCTGAAGAGAACAAGAGACACTGGACAATGTATTTTTTCACCAAACACACGTGAGGAATTGCTTTGTTAAAGCATGAGTTACACAGCCATTCACTTACTAATTAAGGACACTAAAGCTGGGACCAAGGTGGGTTGTCTCTCACCTCTTAGAACGCGTTTGGTTGTTAGATAGATCTCCTGTTTGGTTACTTTAAAGCGTTAAGACAAGGCAAGAGAAAAGGCTGCTTTTATTTTTAATCAACACAAGATAGAAAAAGACGCACAGAGAAAAAGAAAAAAATCAGACATAAAGAAGAAGGTAAAAAGGCAATTAATGACAGGACAGCTGAACATTGCAGAGGAGACACTGGAAATTCTGCGGTGAATGGAAGGGAGAACTGAGAAGACTTGTTTTTTAAAATCTCAGATAGATTGAACCTGTGCATACTTATCACTGCGAATCTTACTGATTTGCACGACTATTACGTTACTCTGACAAGGGTTATATTACTGCAAAGTGAGGCAGACTTCAGCCAAGAGATGTCCTGAAACGCACGTAAGGCTGGACACATAATACATGGTTTTCTTTAACCAGATTCATCTCCAATTAGCTCCTGGGTAAAGGATATTATAGTTTCTCTTCCCCATAGGATCCCATGGAAAACTAGGCTAGTACAACAGTTTACATGCATAATTAAGTACTTCAAGAAATCCTGTATTGTGTTTTCAAACATTTATCGACCAATGGCCTGAAGTAGTCTACCTCCCTCCCCTTCCTATGCTTTAGTCAGCAGGAATGAATAACGTTTGTTTTTTTTTCTCCTCTCCGACATCACCAATTTGACTCAACCTGCGTTTCTGACGGTATCCAGCGTCTCGAGTATGAACACATGTGGCCTTGTGAGTCCAAAAAGCCGTCAACAAGGTCAGTCTAGTCCTTCTGATATGTTCTGTTTTCAACAAAAGAGGAAAAAAAAAATAAGAGAGAAGACAAAAGAGAGAAAGAGAAGGAGAGCGAGAGAGAGCAAACTACAGCGGCTTCAAGTATTTCACATTACATAGAATACTCTGTATAAATTAGTTAACATATACTTTCAGATCCTCCATATTCAGACATATACTATGGCATATATACAGAGTACAATAAATGCTCGCTCATGTTGTGTCGTGTTTTTGTCTTTTTCCTGTAGTCAGTCGTTCATTTGTTCCGCCTTTTTTTTCCTGTGTAGAGAAATCCCTGAGAACGTTCTGGTTGACAATTACTGAAGGTTCCACACAATGAACTATAACAGTAGAAAGTCTAATTTCTATGATTCACATGCACAGAGGGAAATGACACTGGCCTAGTCTGAAAATACCGTTCAATGGTGGCTGTAGAGATGAGAGGGGACTGACATACTGACACATCTTCTGAGTGTCTTAGAGCCAATTTTTCTTTCCTTTCCTTTTTGTGTGTGTGTGTGTGTGGGGGGTGGGGGGTGGGGGGTGTTTGGAGTAGAGGGGGAGTAAGTACCGATGCCAGGGGCAGTGACGTACAGCAGAGCCGAGCGCAGAAACACTCAGCAGGAATCTGACTCTAAATCTCCTCATAACCTTGGTCTCACTAGTGAATCTCTTGTTTAATTAACACTGTCAGCTATCCTCGATGATAAATACCACGATAGCCAAAAAAGAAACGCACCAAAAAAAAACAAAAAAAAAACTGGGAGTAGGTTCAATACCGTGTCATGAGGTAGTCGTCTCCCTCTGGGTATCTACTTCACCTAGAAAAACTCAACTATTATCAGTTATTTAGCCAAATTCGGGCTGTTAGGAATCACAGCTGTACTACATCACATTAATGTAACAATAATACTCATTATCTTTGTCTAATGTGCCATCACTGTAGCGCCTGCATAATGTCCTCTGTCTAAAACAGGTACTCATTATGGAGGTGGGTGAGATTACAACAACCACAACAACCAACACAAGTTAGCTAAGAGCATTGTTGTGTGTAATGAAGCTAATGCCTGGGACCCAGAGAAAACTAATGGCTGCTCAAGTGCTGCTGCTGCTGCTGCTGCTGCTGCTGCTGCTGCTGCTGCTACTGCTATGTCTGGAGAAATGCTGATGGCGGCTTTCTGTCAGTGCTAAACCAAGCTGTGCCGAGCCGAGCCGTGCCGAGCTGTGCAGTGCTGCCCAGCGCCCACCGGGTGAGGGCCTGGACAGGAGGGAGGTGCTCTGTGTGGTTTAAAGCCTTAGTTTCTCTTTGAGGATGCCGAGACGTTTTTTTTTTTCTTCTTTTTTTTCCTGTTTTTACATGAGCGCTATTGTAGAGGGGCTTCAGCCACTTGACAACATATAACTCAATACACACTGAAAAAGGGAAAAAAGATGTTTTAAATCATAAAAATAAAAGGAACAAAAAAAAGCCATTTCACTTTTCGTTTTCCTCTCGCACACATGTAGAGAAATACACACAACATTCACAACGTGACAAATTTCCTCTCTTCTGAAAAATAAAAACACTTCTGTACACATAGTAGTAATAATATTATTAATAATAATAATAGTAATAATGTTTATAACAATAACAACAGCAAGAACAATAATACCGCGTGTGGCTCTGTTGATTTTTTTGTCATCTTTTCCTTTCTCTTTTTGCTTCATTTTACAAGTCACATCCCTCTTTTTACTTGTCTATTTTATAAGTCCAAAAGAAGTTCAAAAGGCAGACTCAAGTTAATAGAAAAGTACTAGAGTGGGGAGGGCAGCTTTTGGTGACCCCCAGCCGAACCCTCAGCCAAACCTCTCCCTCACCAGCATCATTAGTTTCTTTTTGCCCTTGTAGATTTGTTTCAGGTTGTCTATGAACTGGGTGAACTGAATGTGTCCGTCGTGAGCCATCATGAAAGTCTCCCGGGCTTTCCCTAGGAACTCGATGAACTCGCTGTAGTGGCGCTGGGCTGATGTGTGTGAGCCGCGAGTGTGTGGTGTTGATGTAGGCCCCGATGGTTGCGTCCAGCAGCTGCCTGAGCGGCGCCTTGTCCAGGGACATCAGTTTCCCAGAGTTCCTGCGGCTGTGCAGCGCCGACACCATGCCCGGCGTGGTCAGCGTGCACCTCCGCAAAATGTCCGAGAGTACGGTGGCGCACTTCACGCTCTTGACCACCAGGGGGATGACGGCGGCCAGCTCGTTCTTCCCCAGCGAGTGGCTGAGGGCGCAAGCCCACAGCACGTCGTTGATGGCCGGGTGTGTGTCCTGGTTGTAACTGAGGTTCAGGTGAGCCATGGCTAACGTTGCCAGCTTATATGCCCTCATCGGGTAACCGCGGTGTTCCATGTAGCGTGCTATAGTGAACAGCTGCGTGTAGCTCATCCCTGTCGCTGCCGCGTCCAGTACAATCTGGTAGGCTGTCTCGAAGGCAATGTGGTCCTTTTCACAGAGTGTAAGAGCAGAGAGGGCGCAGTTCTGGGGGTCCTTCATGGCGCACTGCAGGGCGAGGGTGCGGGCGGATGAGGCTAGGTTCTCCTGCTGGTGGCAGTCCAGGTGGAGGCGGACAATAGTGCTGTTGGACATGACAGTGGTGGCCACAATACTGGTGGCCTCTGTGGGGGTAAAGAGGGTGAACCAGCTCTGCATGATGCTGTCCAGCGCGTACACACCTGAGGGACACAAATGGGACAGAATGAATAGAACAGATAATGAAAAAAAAACAAAACACGAAACATACATCTAGCAAAAACTAGTTAACTAGCTGGGGTGACTTACCCACTTCAGTGGCACATGTGACTAACCAGCGCACCATCTCTCTCCTCCTCCAGTTTAATGTGGAAAGAGTTATTCTCATCACCTGAGGGAGATGAAAAAGGGTGGAGGGGGAATGATGGGTGAGTTGAGGAGGAGACCTCTCTACTTTGTAACAAATTGCACAAGGAATCTCTCCAATCTCTCCAATTGAAGACCATTTTAAATATTTTTGTTATTGCCACGTCAACAGTACAAGTTGAAGAACTGCGAAGGCAAAGTTTGTATTACATTTTTGGCAGTCATTAAACAAATTTTTCATGGTTTATATTCTCATCAAAAATGCACATCTCAGCTATTGGTATGAGGATGACAAGCCTCATGCAAGCCTTCATTGTAAATGCTCAAATAATGGAACGTATGGAGACATTACAAGGAATGCAGTCTGTCCAAGACATCAATTTGTTTTACTACCTCAGATCATACTTGCTTGACAAATGTCACAGTTTAACAATGTCTCTTACTACTTTTTTTGGACAGTTTCTGTATAAAATCCAAGCACAGAATCTTAACAAGGTGAAACTTTTGCCTATGACACAGAAAAATCAACGAAGTACCAGCAATTTGTGACTTTCGGAAGTAAAATAAAATACTAAAAAGATGAATATAATGAGAGGTAAGGAACACAACTGTGACAGTCTCAACTAAAATGTCAAGGGCTTCAAAAACTCTACACACACGACGAAGACCCCTCACAGGGAAATAGTGCTGTGGTCCTTTCAGTCATTTTCAACCCTTTTATCAACATCCAGACATGCTTAGGCTTTCAGAGATCTAAAGTATACACTGACTTCGATCCGTAATGATATGGTAGACATCTCATGGGAGTCATGAGGTCTGGTGATTGCTCTGCAGGGTTGTATAATGGCCATGGAATATGGAGCCATTTTACAGGAGCAAGTGCACCCTATAGTGCAAAAACTGTTCCATCATGATGTTCCCATATCCCAAGGCGATAACGCTACCACAACTTTCTTTTTTAAATTAAGTTTCATGAACAACAGAATAAAGTTCCTCCATGGACCCAACAGATTTCCACATAACTAAACCATTATGGCATGTACAGTAGATTTTATCTTCAAGAGGTGTGAGCTGTTCCTGTAGAAAAATGACCAAATATCTCCACAGAAAGATAAGAATTAGTGGGATATATCTCAAGAATTCAAATTAGTTTTATGGTTGTTTCAAACAAAACACTGTGGGACTTTTAAGGGCTTGTTATGAATAGAATATTACATCACACATACTGAATGTAACACCATTTTTAACAAAGGGGGGCATGGAAATTTGTTCAATTGTGATTATCATTTGCCTTCAGACTCATATGGGGACTCTTCTGAACCTTCCAAATATAATATAAAAATGTACAACATGACCTGACAGCCTTCTAAAAAGGTACTAATGAATATACAGTGGTACCCATTTTTGACAAACAATGTAGGTGTGTTTGTGTACCTGCAGTCCCAACTCCAGGGAGACTTTGAGAAGTGTGATGTCAGGCAAGCTGTCCATCAGAGTGGCGATCTTGAACGCATCCTGTGCCAGTTTGAAGATGTGAGACGAGGAGTGAATGTTTTTCTGGATGGACTCCAGGACTGTCTCCAGCCTGCGACTGTCACCTAGAGGGGACACGAAAAACACAGGAGCGTTTTAGAAAAGGACAGAGATCAGTGCTGCATTTATTTGGTTAAGTGTGTGCACTGCTGATACTATCTGAAAATCAGCAGTATAGACCATTTTCTGCGTATAATATGCGTTTATATCTGCACCTTTGGCAGCAGTGAGCATGGTGGAGGCCAGCTCACACTGCTGAGACTCTATGTGGCTCAGGGTGAACCAGCGTGGGTAGCGGTTGGGCACCACAGAAACAATGTGGTGGGGTCGTGACAGGTCACCGGACGATGCCGTCGACTCCAACACCGGCAACCTGACAGAAGAAACAGACACAGAAAATGAGAATGAGAGTAATACTATTCTCCAATAGTATTAATAATAGTAAGTAATAATTTATTTCATTTAAATATATAACATAAAAACTGATAATGTTTTTAAAATATTTCACAATTAATGATCTCTTTTAAATTAACAACAACCAGAGTATAAAAAAGAGTGGCAGAGAAGTGGCAGAGAAGTGGAGAGAACGATAATCAGAAAGGCACCAAAGGTCCATGAATCATCAACATCACATTGAGATCATTTCTTTCTTCATACAGTAACAAGCAGACAGAAAAAGTCTTCATTATGATGGTCTGAAAGTAACTTAAAAATGAAAATGACTTCAGTGATCACAGGGGGATTACAGTTAGCCTATCCCTGCAATTTACTTGCAACCTAGTATTTAATCACCTAGAAACCAAGGTATAATTAGTATTTTCTTCACTCTAATTGGTCATAATGAACTCAGAGCCGTGCAACACCTGCTAGAGGATGAAGGAGCTTCACTAGTTTCTCTCTCTCATTATAATATTGACAGGGCCAAGTCTTCACCAGCACCACAAGCATCACCACCATTACCACTGTGGCCAGCTCATCTCCTATTCTGCTTCACTTCTCTTCCCTCTGCTACCACCTCAGTTTCAAAGGTCTTCTTTCCTTCAGAAGACAGCACAACCTGGCCTTCTCTCAGCCAATCACAAAGCTAATTGAGTCCACGGGGAAATTAGGGAATTCACCTTCCAGCCCCGTAAGGCTGGACACACATCAAACAAATACCGACACACATGAATGAAAAGAGCCAGCGCGTGCGCATGTGCACACACACATGCACAGGCAGACACACACACACACACCTGCCCTTTTGAAAACACATCAAAGAAGTGCAGTAAAAGCAATGTGATGCTAAATGCCAGTTTCAATTTCAGAGCAAAGTGCATGTGATACTGTTGCCACCTGAGTGAAGGCATGCACAAAAACAGCCTCTTCTTCACTCGGTTTTGCCCAAAAGGGCAGAAGCAGGGCTCCTCACTGAAAGACAGAGAGAGAAGGTGACAAAAACCCAGTCGAGATGCGTGCAAGTGTGAACACTCACACTTGGTATAAAATGGAGATGTTTGGAAGCCCTAGCAACAGCCGGGTTCACTCTGCACACATCTAAAGAGCTGCTAAAAGCTTCCACCACACTGGGGCCTTCTCGAAGATTCCTGGGGTGTAGCAAAGCAAAAAAAAAAGGGCCCTGGGTAAAGATGGAGGCCTCATCAACATTCCTGTCTTTGTTTGGTTTTCACCAGAGAGCCAGAGGCCTCCATTGGATGGGAGCTTGAGAGGCCTGGCCTGCTGAAAAATAACCTCCTCAAAATGTTGGGAGGAAAATCCATACTGGGCTATTGTTCCGTGAGAAACAAAAAGACATAAATGATGAAAAAAAATCCTCATGGATTTGCTCTGAGGCATTCATTCCAAGCACAAGTACAGCGTATTCCGTGCCACGGGTGCATTCTCATTGAGCACCTTGTAAACTACTGCAAAATGGTACGCACCGGCTATAAACACGATCATCTTCTCTGCCCAATAACACTATACAAACTCTCAATTCAATGTCAAGTGTGCTTAAAACATCGAATTAAACTCATATTTCTTTACAGCACTGCCACGGCTGGATATAAATGTGCATCATCAATGATATATAAAACACTGACAGAGTGAGCTGGAAGAGGCAATCAATCCCTGTGTGAGGCAGTGAGGAGGGGGAGCAGCTCAGGTGTCAAACGGGTCCTGTGGCACTGTAGCACCCTGTCACATCTGAAAGGGACACAGTAATACTTGGCACCAGAAATAGTCAAGGACGATGGTGCGGAGGGAGTTTGCAAAGAGGCCACGGAAGACAGGCTCCACATGGTGAAGACACACAAGATGTGAAATCAGATACTCAAAAACAACTGATGGGTTGTAGGTTTAGTAAATCAGGATTGTTGATGGAAGAGTAAGCTCGTATAGGAAGAACAAAATGTATAAGAAGTCAAAGAGGAGAAGAAAAGAGTGAGACGTTGATAAAAAGCAGCCCCGCAAGGTTTTACCTAAATCCCGGGGCCCTTTGGGATTCTGGTCAGCATCACCATGACTACTGACCTCTCTACCTCATGCTCCTTCCCCCCTTTGACTGTAAACACCCTTCACTTTCACAATCTATCAAGCACACATCTATCAGCTAAGCGACACATCCGCTGGAAGACCTCCACTCTATACACAAACTCAAAGTTGGAAACTGTCAGGATTGCCTGACAGGAGGGATGGAGTCATCCATGACCTAAGGGGTAACCCCCGAACTTTAGTTCACAGCTCTTAAGTGCCTCAGATTGTTGACACGACACCGGCTTTGGGTGATGCATTGTTTTCTGCACAGCGTGTAACTCATCAAAATGTCATCACGGTCAGATGAAAATATCTACATCCAAAACTACACACACTTGCACATATCGAGTACATCCTCTCTGTGCTTCTTTTCAGAGGGAAGTACTGTTCCTTTTAAATGACTACATTTACTTGACAGCTAGTAACTTTTCAGATTATTATGGTTCTTTATACAAAGCATATGATCAGTTTATGATTCACTATTAGCTTCACCATGGCCAGTACAACAATAGTACAATGCTGCCTACATTCTATGCATCAATAACAACTATCCAAGAATGTAGGACTATTATGAGTACTTACACTTTTGTTACACTTTTGTAAAACTTTCAATGCAAAAATTGAGGTTAATTATCCACCACTGCAGCTATGGACTCTCAGCATCTTAATATGAAAGGCTTGCTTTTGATGACAAAAATATTGAAAAATCATCATATATTCAGGTGATATTCAGACTGCCCAGTTTGGCCTAACGTAAAGGAAAAAGTCAGCTACCTGCGAGTGTCACTGGCATGTCATTGTCTTAGAATAGCCTCAGACTGCAGTGATGATATACAGTGCTGTACATTCAAAGATTATGTATTATGCAGAGGATCAAAGGTTGTGGATTACAGCGAGGATCTAGATTCATTAGCATTGGAAGACGTGAATCTCATATGGAAATCTCATATGATAACAGGCGTCTGGGATTTGTCTCTTTGGCTTCCATAGAGCTGAGATAAGGACAGTCTCTGGAGAGGCGGCGAGCTGCTTCTTCTGTGGCTGTAGACAAATTCTGGGCAGCCCGTGAACCAGTAGGCAGCTCCTCTGTTTTTGTGTTGGCTGCTCACACCAAGCCATCGCACGGCATATGCTGCTCTTGCGCACTTTAATTAACCTCATCCATGGCGCATAAACACACACATGCACACACTTTAAAATACTCTTCTGGATACACATTTGTGTATGGAGGCAGACTCCCTCTCATTTAAAAAAAAAGCCAGTTTAAGAGCAACTGTGAAAGAGAAGACAAATAGAGAAAGCCAGTGGAAAATGAAAAAGTGTGTGTGTGTGTGTAAATGAGAAAGAGACTTTCTCTCTCCCCCTTGTATCAATGATAGTGTTATAATGGATCCATTAAAATAGCCCTGGTTCCTTTACCTCCTCCTCTATATTTAACTGTCCGCTGTCCCGTGGGAGTAGGGAGGTATATGCTATCATATTACACTACGCTACATTACACACATTCATTATGTGCTGAGTAGACACCCCTGGCTCCCAGGAGCACCCATAAGTGGCCATATTATTCTAAATCGCCGGTTTCACACCACAGGAGTGAGGATGGAGGAGGCGAGGGGAGGAAAAGGGGGAAGGTGAAGGGAAGTAACAAGGGATGTCGGGGAGTGGCTGACTCAGGATAAACAGGTTTGGGACGCCGGTTTAGTGGCGAGGAAGGGACACGCAGCAGCTGGACGCACAACCTTGAAACCGCACGACCCCTCAGCAAGAAAGGCAAGCGTGTTGTTTTGGTTTTGCGAGCGTGTTATTTCAGTTCCTGATTCCTCCTAACTGTAGGAAAGTGTGAATGATATGTTTGTTGTCCTTTTGTTCTCTGCTTACCCAACTGTGACACATGATGGTGTGAGGAAAAAAAAAAACTCATTCACTTCTCATTCATTCACTAATCGTTTGCCAGTGTTGCAGTGACAGACTTGGAGAGGCCTAGCTTTGTAGAAACACAACAAACATCATCCCCACACTGCCCTCTCCCTGCTGGCCCTGTATGTGTATGCCTGTGTGTGTATACTGTATATGTGTGAGGGAGTGTGTGTGTGCTTCCTCCTCATTACAGCCACACTAATTACACTCTCATTAATGTAATTAATATTCACTGATCCAGCTCCCACTAGTCACAACATCAAAACACAGCAGCGCAGACTGATTAACACACATACACATGTACACATTGTCCACAGATGAATACACACAGGAGCTTAATATAGAGAGATCAGCCACACTGACTGACTTTAAAGCTCGAGGAGAGCACGCAGAGAGATCACTACACTTCATCTTGCAATGGTTGCGTTATTTACTTTAGCAGGAGGCATCACGATATAAAACATTTTTACAAGTTTTAGAGTTGGAATCTGGACAATTCTAAATGCGTTTCTCCAGTTTCAGGAGGTTAGCGGTTTTTAAAAGGCTCCATTAGCCCGAACTTGGGAGGATTTTCTTAATCCAAAAGGTCAGCGTTTAATTCCTCAAATGAAAATCGATAAAATTTGATTTGCAAGGTTTTGACATTATTACAGCAACGCACAAGCACACACAAACGAGACAGAGAGGAGACCTACCGCATGGCTCTCAGTGCAATTTTGTACGCCAGTTCAGCGTCGTGAGGTAGGAGAGAGGTGAAGAGATAGCGGGCAAAGGTGTGCATGGGAACACTCTCTCTGTGGACGATCTCTCCGAGGCCAGAGTACGGACCAGCTGTTTGAAAAACACACAAAAAAGGGGGGACTGTCAGTGACAGAACACAGAGGTGGAAAAAAATTCAAGTGAATGAATTTTCCGGTATAAAACAGTATAAATAGGCAATTAACAACAAGTATATTTCCATTTTGCTGCATCATGTTTTTTTCACTGCATACTGAAGAGTGACTTTGTGATTTGGCCTATCCCTTCCAGCCAGGAAGAGGCAAAGCCACGCAGCATTAAAACACACTGTGACGTCAAAAACCATATGGTCGTGTGTGCAGACTTGGCCTCACGCTCGCTCCCGTCCCTCCCCCTCTTCCTGCACTTCCCCTCGTCTCTGGTGGGTTATTTTAAACCCCAACAGGCTTCTAAGCCGCAGACCACATCACACAGTGGCGCGGCTGCAGCCCTCCAGGGGCCCGCAGAGGCCTCGTAGCCTGGTGTTCTATTAGTAACGGAGCCAGAGGTGGGTGGTCGTGCTGGGGCCGAGGCAGGGCTGGGGTTTGGGTGGGGACTGGAGCGGAGATTGACTGGGCCAGGCCCTCCAGGATGTGCCACCTCCCTCCCCCTCCTCCTCCCCCTCCCCTCCTCCTCCTCCTCCTCCTCCTCCTTCTCCCTTTCCCATAACCAAGCCCCATTCTGCTTCAGCTCCGGTCCTGTAAATGTACACACTGTTGTGTGTGCATGCATGTGTGTGCTGACACAATACCCCTGGTGTTACTGTGTAAAGAGCTCATTTTGGTCTGGCCCAGGGCAGCTCAGCCTCTATTTGCACCACAAAATGAAAGGATAATAAATAGCGAGACAGAGTCCAATGTGTTTTTTTTTCCAGCGTGAGGAGGTGTGTCTATGTATACGTGTGGAGACTGGGAGATGTAGTGAATTAAAGTGACAGTAAGGGTGAAACCCAATCCGTCAGCACCCTCACCCTCTAGCAGAAACACGGCCTGTTTACGGAAGATTTTGACCAGGGAGTCGTCCAGTTCCACTTCTTGCAGCTTGGCCAATAGCTGCTCTTCGTTGCGACACACCTTTTCTTGAGCATACAGCCCGTCGGGCATCACCCGCTGCTGACCTAAGCCAATCAGAGCCGTCTCAACCGCAAGCGCCACGTACGATTCACCGTCTCCCAGCAATCGCTGCACAGGCATTCGCTGGAGGTCTGCTCGGCTCACAACACTGGAACAGTCTGTGTAGAGGAGAGGGGAGAGAGAACGCAGAGGCAGATGAAGGAGAAGGAGAGTTGAAGCAGAGGAAGTGAGTTGGCATAAAGTGGCTGACCGTCTCCTATGGAAAACCACATGCGTCAGTCACGCAGCAGAGGTCTGAACCATATAACAATCCAAAATAAAGATCACCGCCTAAGGAGCATTCCTCTGTTCACTTCTCTGCCTCAGAGGAGAGGGCTATTTCGGTGAGCAGAGGAGGCGATGAGGGACAGAGCAATCGTGGAGCGTAGGAGAGGAGAATTTAAAAAACATGAGAGGAGGCATGATAAGATAAGAAAAAGAGACCGACGGTGAATCTGCATTTAAACTATGTTTTCTAACATCTGCATTCTAATGTAAGTCAAGAAATGTGAAAGACCTGAAAGTTACATTTTATTATGCAGCTATATAGACTAAAACAACAAGACATGAATGTATAAAGTATATAAGTATATAAAGTATATATGTATAAGTATAAATCATATATGTACTGTATAAATACACAAATGTTTGCATACTTTGTCTTTCATAATCATAACCATGTTTGTTTTGTATAATGCTATACTTATAGTATTGTTACTGTGACAGTGGATCTGGTTTTATTTGTGGTAGTTATTTTACCCATGTATACAGTATGTTATTATACAGCAAACACCATATATATCATATACAAATCATAAAGTACAAGTATTTGGTGCTAAAAAAGCACAAAAACATACAATATGATCTTTTTGGATTTGTTTCATATGTTGTCAAAGAACCAGAGCTACATTTAAGTATATGTGTGAATTTGTTGTATTCAGGATGCCAGTCACGGTGCAGCACCTGAGAGGTCTAAGCAGGTGTTGGAACCCTCCTCTCCCACTCGTCCCGACTCTGTCAGGGTGCTGAACAGGGTACCGATAGGATCCAGGGGGTGCCCCACCCAGCCCTCCATGTTGGTTATGGAGGTATGGCCTTTGTGGAGCAACTCTGAGACGAGACAGAGCAAATAAACACACAGTCAACAGAGATCTGAGGACACATTAGTTTTTAAACAGAAATTTCCAGAATTATTCAGTGGCCTTCACAAAACTGAGCAACTGAAAAATAAATACTTTAAAATGACCTGTGCTAGGCAAATGAACAAGCTCTTTCATCAAATGAAATGAATGAGGACAATGAAAGAAAAATGAATTGAACATTTTTAACAGCCAAACAACATTTGTTGCTCTTTGTTACTGCCAGCTTCCCCTTCTAGTTTCTCTCCATGCTTTTATTTTCCTATGATGTTACAGGGCATTTGTACGCTTAATTAGTGAATTTCTAAGAATGGTATGTTTGGAAATGGAAAAAATTCAAAAATAAAAATTTGTTTCACCTTTCTTGTGCCGGCGGAAGTGCTCCAGTTGCCTCTGCTGTTGCCGTCGTAACGTGTTCACCACGGCGATGGCCAGTCGGAGGGCTTCTCTCGGGTAACCGTGTGAACGCAGCGCATCCACCCTGGCACAGGCCGTCGGTACATGTTCTGAGGAAAATGACAGTTTAGTTTAAACCACAGTATTCCCTCATTGGGCACTGTACATTCTCAGTCTGATGTACTAAGCCTAACCTGACACATGCACTCATACTCCTATGCACAAAGACTCACCATGCCACAAGGGCCAGCCACGTGAGTCAAAGAGGGAACCCTCCTGGTTGTCATGGTAACAGTAGTTGGCATAGAGGTCACTGGCGATAATGTGCTGGAGGTGGCGGTCCTGCCAGTGCAGGTCACAGGCCTCAATGGCCCGTGTGAACACAGTCCTGTGGGGGCGCATCTCTGCACAAGAAGTAGGAGGAGGAGTGAGGAGGATTTAATGCTTAATCATGTGGTGAGAAAAAGTCAGGTAAGGCCCACACGCATGGTCATTTGGCAACTTGTTTATCTTAATAGCCCTAGCATTTTGATATTTACTCATTCCATCTTAATTTTTGGGCATTAGCATAATTACTGTAAATAAACATAACCATCACCTAGAAGATTGGCAGCCTGAACTGGCTTCTTCACCATAGGAAATCTGCCGAGATGTTTTAGAGGAAGAGAAGCTGCTATGTTTGTCAAAACTGAGCGAAAGCTTTCAGGGTGAACGTGCCACATGGAAAAAAACAACTTCCAACTTGTTGATGGCCTTGAGTAAAGCCAAACAAATGCATGCAGAATGATCTTCCATGCACAAGAGGCAGAGGCTTCACTACATGTAGCACCTCTCACCCTGACATCAGCCACATATGTCATTACAAAGTAAATATGTTATTGACGGACACGCAAAACTTGTCAATCTCTGACCTTGGTTACCATGGGCACCCTGAGGCAGTGAGTGGGTGAGGTTGGGCAGCTCGTTGCCGTGGTTACCATCCTCCCAGGGGCAGACGTCCACGCTGTTCCATCTGCGCAGCTGGCGCAGCCATGATGACTTCTGCTCTGGTTTACAGTGGGGGTTCAGTACGATGCACATCCACAGGGCACCTGGACTGCACAACCATCAACACACACACATACACATACAGTATTTCAGTTACCCGCCCTACTTCCCCGATGTGTAACAATGATGTAAGCAATGAGTCATACAGTGCAGGGAGGTGTGTTTTTTTGAGATTTAAAACATCCTAAAATGCAGTTATCGTGCAGGATCGAAAGCCCCTGGCAGTTTTCAAAGATGTGCAACATCATAACATTAGTTCTTTTTCTTTTAGAGCGCATTTGCTATGCTGCCGCCATCTTGCACTGAAATACAAAACTCTGTGAAAACAGAGAACTTAACTAGTCCCGAGGCAATGCTGACTGCACACACATCATTTTGGAGTAAATTGGAACAAACAGAATATGAAAAGTGGCTATGTCTCTGGGGAGGCAAGCACATTCAGGGATTTTACTCTCAAGACTGCCGAAGATATGTACACTCTACAGTGTGTGTGCGTGTATGTCTGTGAGTGTGTGTGATGTACTTATGCATGTGTGTAAAAGCAGAGAGAGTTTGGGAGAAAGGACGAAGACAAGGACAGAGACAGAACATGAAGAGAGAAAAAGAATACAAAAGGTGCAGAACAGAGGGGGGAGGAGAAAAAAGGGGAAATAGAAAATGAAATGGGAACAGAGATGATTCGGACGAGGAGACATGGGTGAGGACAAGTGAATGAGGCATGGCTTTGTGTCTGGAGGAGAGGAGTAGCTGCGGCTCAAAGAGGAGAAAGACAAAAGAGAGGGAGAGGGAGAGAGAGAGGGAGAGAGAGCAGTGCCGAGAGGCAGCATTCACCACACATCAGGGGGAGTGATAAGGACTTGGGAAGAAGGGTTTGAAGTGTGGACTTCAAAGAGGCCGTGCACACACTTCCAAAAATACGTGGGATTGAAACAGATGAGATCACTGCGCTGTCCTCACAAAGTGCAGAACAAGACCAAAGGGAGAGAACGAACATCATCATCAACAACAGCAACAACAGCAGCAGCAGCAGCAGCAGCAGCAGCAGCAGCGGCAGTAGCGGTGGCGGCGGCAACAACATCAACCAAGACATTAGAGGAAAACTACAAAGACAGGAGACAACACGACTGCTGTCCTGGTGACTGGCTTGTTGGTTTTTGTGGTTTGCAAGGAAGTATTTTGCTGTAGGTACAGTACGTCTGTCAAAAGAACTACACACTGTATCAAACCAAACGACTACAGTAGCGAGCAGCACTCTGTCACATCAACTAAATATATAATGTGAAGTGTTTGAAAAAATTACAGAGGTCATAATATTTGAGGTTTTGATGGGGCGTGATGTGCTGCATTAAACAGCTTGTAATTCACAAAGACACTCTTGCTGAGCTGCTAAACCTACATTCGCAGTGAAAGGAAGAAACTGGGCTGTCAGTGATGAGTGTGTACGTCTGAGAGTGTGTGTGTGTGTGTGTGTGTGTCTGTGTGGGCTGTTTTGGAAACAAAGGACAAACAAACAGGAGAAGAAAAAAATGTGCGTGTGTGCCTTTGTGTCAGTGTCTGGGTTCGATCACCCACCTTGCTAAATCTGTCCATGCCTGTGCACATTTGTAGGACAGTCAGTGTGAGTGTGAGTGTGAGTGTGTGTGGTGTGTGGTGTGTTTTTCCCCCTCACCCAGCTCATCCCAGAGCTGTCTGTACTTGTCGGTCATGGTGGTGCCCTGCTGTCTCCACAGTGCCAGCCGAGGGTCGGCCATGAACTGTTCTGTGATCAGTGTTAACATCCTCGCTCCGTTGGAGTCACGCATCTTCAGCATCTCCCTCACCTACGGGAGGAGAGAGGAGGGGACAGGGAGGACAGTTACATACAGGCCCGCACACACATGTAGCTTACACAAACGGACGCACAGAGAGCTGTGAGCGCACAAACACGCAAAGTCACACAAAGACGCACAAACAGCTCTCACAACTTACAGACAAAATGAAGAGAAATACACCAGATCACACACTAAACAAATGACAAATGCACAATTATTTGCACATTGAAACACATGGAAGTCAGTCAGTGACAAAACCAAATTCAAGCTGTACTTTATGGTTTTGTACAGCTTCACCTTACATTGTGTTTAGATATATATAGTTAATCAATAATGTATTCATTACAAATTCCACATTTAGTTTTTTTACGATTACTGCATACTGTATTGGATCTTTTCCCATCTATTGTGTGTGAGCTGTTGATCTGGGTGGCGAGCTGCTGTATACAGTTGTGCTTACAGGGATAAGTAAAGTTGTATTGAATTAAATTGAATTGAACTGAACTGAATGGACAAAAAAGGGAAAAAGAACAGGTCCATGTCTATTTGTTAAGAGCTATGACTACCTCACAGTTACGGCCCATGCAGGGCAGTGATCTGTTGTTATTAAGAGGACGATGTCTAAAACATTTAACCTTTGTGCTCAAATCAAGTCCTCTCATTCTGTCTTTGCTTTCTCATAAATGTTGTTTTAAGTCCTTACTGCACCTGTCCTTGCTTTTTTTAAATAAAACATCTTGACCACCAATCAAACTAGTACCAGGCCCTCTGAGTTTCACTTAAGAAATAGTCCTCAAAAGTCGCAAGGTCGCAAAAAATTCCATTCGCTTACATAAAAGCCAAACAAAGTCACATTGTACTTGAAGGCTAAATATTTTCAGTATTTCCTTATTCTTTTGTATGCATGAAATAAAAATAAAGAAATGTGACATTAAATAAAGAGCGAAAACCCAATTTTAAAAAATTGAGAATACAAAAACCTGTGTGAAAAACAAACTTTGAAAAGACCATTTGAAACCACTCAGAAATTTCCACAATTTATTTTTCTTTTTCCTCTCTAGTGCACGTCCACTGGCTGAGTTTTCTCCTTATTTTCTCTTCACTTTCTCTTACTGGAGGATATTCTGTGCCGTGCTAATAGCAAGGGGGACTCGTTTATTGTGAACTTCAGTGGTCAGCATCTTCTCGCGGCAAGAAACACAACCAATATTGGGTGTGCTGGGATATAAAATCCAGGTAAACACTGGTTTAAACAGATCTTCCGCTTTTGAAAATTCTGTGTTTTTTTTAGGGTGAAAACCGATAAAAATCGAAAACAGTGATTCTTAACAGTACTACACACATGTGGACGTGTGCACACAAATGATGTGTGTTTTCTGTTTCTCTGCCAAGGAGTCACAACACTTATTCATCAACACACACTAAGAAAAAGCCCTTGAAAAGACACTTGAACGTACATACACAAATGCATATACAGTGCGTGCCTTATATGAGGGCAGCTCTGTGTACGCACAAGAGTGTACGTGACTCTCAGTGCGGGCGTGTGAGTGTGTATGTGTCTGTGCGAGTGTGTATGTGGCTGTCAGTGTGTGTGTGTGTGTGTGTGTGTGTGTGTGTGCTGAAAAGGATATAACAGGCATCAAAGAGCATGAAGCAGAGAGACATTCTAAAAGCCGGGCAGGGTGGATGATAATGGCCTGGGTTTGCAGTCTTTACATAGCATACAGCACATTAATGCTGGCCTAGCTCTGCCACTGTAATACCAGGCAACAGAGAAAACCACACATCTCTCATGTAATCGTTTAATGGTGGGTAGAGAGTGGTATATTGTGCAAGCTTTCCCTGTCTTACACATTCCCTCCTGCAATTAGCTCTAGCTAAGACACAACATGTCTATTAATGTATGTGCCAATATATGTTTTGTCTGTGATTACTTTAAAGAGGCTCTTTTTATAAGGGAATGGAAGAGAATAATGCGTGCACTACAGAGAGGGAGAAAGTTTTCAGTAGCAAAGAGACTGTTACTTGTGTGTTCTTGTTATGAGGCAAGAAAGCCTAAAGGGAGAGTGGTAGACCTAAGCAGGCAGAGCGCGCCTGTGGCTGTGGCATTCAGGGCTGGTATGTTTTGTATGTGTGCTATTATGTTCTGTATGTGCACGGATGAATGCTGCTGGCTCCTGACCTTGCTGAAGAGCAGGTTGAGCTGCTTGCCGGAGCCATGGTATCCTCCCTGGGAGAGGAAAAGCTTGACTTGCTCCTGAACCTGCTCCTCATCCAGGTGCCAGCAGTTCTCGTCGTCCACACTAGCTCCTGCTGTGGGGTCCGGGGCCCCTAAACACATGCAGACACATAACAGATGTGTTATAGATGCATTAGGTCACTGTATCATCACTGTATCGACAGTATAATATTACTGTTATAGAATAACATCTTATTATGAGATAACATACTGTGTATTTTTCTAGCAACCTATTGATTTTGCACTCGATTTCTAATTTATCTCTGAAAAGCACAAAAATGGTCGCTATTCAATTATAGAGCATGGCTGACTTCAGCTTTTACCCTCAGTGTTACACTGTGTTCTATTCTTAGCAACCACAATTTAAACCTAAATATACTATACTATACTATATATACTATAAACAATATACTATGTTACATTTATAAACTGGGCAATGTAACACTTAATAAAGATGACACATTACCCTTAGAAATTTTATTATTTCGATTTTTCAGTTTCTAACAAATGGCTTATTTACAGTGCAAGCAGGAATGACTTTAGAAATAAACAGCAAAGCTTTGCAGTCATTTGATCATCACATTAGAATAACTGACTACAATTGCAATTTAGCATAAATAACATTACTGTCATTACTATCATTTCATGTAGTCTACCCACTTCCATTAATACTATCTCTGCTTATTCTGCACTTTATTCAAGTGTTTGTTTTTTTTCAAGTAGATGTATTTCCCAACACTGTAACAAGGTGCCTTTTTCTGTATTCCTCAAAATTACTGTGTTAAAATTGTTGTTTCCTTGTAGGCGTGATGTGGAAAAATATAAAAGGAAAACCAATTCTGATAAAGCGTAAAAGTAAATACATAAGTGCCTGCATCTCAACTGACCCTCAAGCAAATTAAATAAATAGGACTAATTCAAACCAGCTGATGTGTTTTCGTTTACATTTCCGTGGTTACTGATGGATGGGAGACAAATCAATAGCACATTCCCTGTTTATCTGAGCACTCTTGTGATAAAGACCTGTCTTTGTTTTTCTAACTTTTGATTTCCTTGTGCATTTTTGTCCTCCACTCTCAGAAGTGTCTGTCTCTGTCTGTCTCTCACCTCTCTCTTTTTTCTGTTTCCTCATGGTTTTTCTTCATCCTAGTCAGTTTCCTGTATGACACATCTATGCTTCCTCACGCCTTCTCCTGTCCCATGCAGCCAGCAGTTTCTTTTTCTGTGTATTTTGCCCTTCAGTTTCCCCTGTTTTATTAAAGTAAGCAGGAACAGTATCGATAACAAGAGATATGCACCTTTCTTTATCTCTCTGCTAACCTCTTTGTCTCTGTCTTTGTATTGTTCTCTCTCTCAGAGGTAAATAACAGGTCTATAGTGTTGATTAAAGGCACACAGTCTCTCCTTTACTGTCTGGATCTCACTAATGAGTAACATTGATCCTGCCACACTTTACCTCTATCACGCAGTCAATACATGTATGCATGAAGCAGCAGGAGTACAGGCACGAGCCCACACAATCACATGGTCTTAAACACACCCACAGCCTTCTTCACACACACCAACACACACACGCACACTCCTCCTCACCGTGGACCTGGTTGATCTCCGAGTTCTGCGACAGAATCTCATCGGCCAGTTTCTGCGCGGTAGGCAGCACCTCTGTGTGGTGCACTGATATCAGGTACTGGACGAACTTCTGCAGCTGGTCTCTGCTCATCTGGAACAGGGTCTCTGAGATGGGCAGGTGCAGTTTGACCTGCTCGGGCTTCCGTACTCTGTAAAGTGACAGCGCCACTACATGGGCGCAGTAGAAGATGTCTTTGTTTCCGCAGGTGCATGTTACCGCCGTGATCTTACAGCGGTCGAAGCTGACGCTCACGCTGCATACGAGCTCCGGGGATGATGGGGTGGCAGGGTCTGTCACTGTGCCACTCAGATGAAAACCTGAAAAAGTGAGAAAGAAAATAAGGAGTTATTTTTCAGGAATATGATTTTTTTTCCCTTTTTTTTTTTTTTTTTACTTTTATGATTGCTAACTTAATATCTTTGGTTTTGGACATTTTGTCCAACAAATTATGCAATGTAGAATGGGCTCCTTTTAGTATTTGCAGGAAAATTTTGAGAAAGAAATTTTGCGGGTGCAGCTCAGCTTTACTTTACTCACTAGAAATGAATTCATTAAGAGAATTTTCATTGTTAAGTTTCACCCTGAACAACTTTCACTGTTAAGACAAGATCAGAGGTTTAAACAGTCGTAATTAAGTAAGACAGAGATCAGACATCTGTCATCTCCAGACAGAGTCAGCAACTGTACATTTTGCCTTAAACATTTATTAAATCAACTCACTGAATGTGCTCTTTAGTAAATGACATTATTGAGTCAATCTATGAGAATGAACGCATGCAGGATGGAGTTGAACAATTATATGAAACAGACTTGTGGCCACAGTCACCTGCCAAAGGCCCCATGTTCTCTTATCATGAGAGCATGATCAGGACCAGCTGCAGTCCACTGTTATGAGTCTGAGTGAGAGCAAATGAGCCTTACAGAAATCTAGATGTAGGAGCGCAGTTCGGGGCGATCCACGGCAAGAGGAATTGAAAAAGAGATGAGGAAGTGAGCAGTGAGTGCGGCTGTTACAGAATGAATAACACAGCCCCTTGTTTGAATATAATGTTTGATCTTATCCTGACTGCGCTATCCGGAGGCGCGGCTGGTCATTATGCGAGGATGAATATGAATGAGCAGGGCGGGGTCCCCGGCAGTGGCCTAAAACACACACTGATGAGCATATGAAAGAGACAAAACGAATACACACACACCGAGCCACAGCGTGAGATCATGCATTTATTAATAATGGGAGTGGTTAGGAGAGTCAGAGAGTGGCTTATGAATGCATTTATGTGCTCAGGAGAGATCTCTGAAATGCATGTGGACCAGGCAAAGACATACATCTCTTAAATATGTTTATCAAAGGGCTGAGCGCACGCACCGCTGTGATATCAAGCATGTATTAATGCAGATATCAAAGCGTTTTCTGGGCCTCTACATTAGGTAAGAGGAGAGGGGCGGGAGTTGAATATTTCATAGGATATAGATGGAAATGGGTTGTGGGCTACACAAGCAAGCAGAACAGAGGTCAGGTCAAAGTAGCTTTTCTTCCTCGATGGCTAAGGGGTGCAGTAAGAATGCAGGTGAATGGGAAGAAAAATAGAGGAGGAAGTAAACAGGGTCACAACCCTTGCTTATAGTGTTGGATGTGCCCTTAGGTTGCATATAAAAATAAAACAAGCTGGTTGTAGATGCCTTATATTTCTCCTCCACAGTCTCCCTACAGACATTTGTACAAACGCACAGACAGGCTGTTTAAATACACGCCGCATGAGTTTGGCCTTACCCAAAATTCAAAAAGCTCTGTTAGCATGGGTGTTGCAAACCTGCAACACCGCAAAGGCGTCAAAGCAGAAATAGCAATATTTTGTTGTATGTGGCCTTTTGCTCAGCATTATCTGCAGAACCAATAAGTGTTGGCTGCAAATATCTAACAGTGCAGAACTGCAGAACATTGCCATGGAGATATGCTTTTCCATTCTGAAAGCCAGCTGGCAGAGGAAGTACATGTTCGTTAACAATATCCACAGAAGAGGGGTGTGGATCGAATATGGCAGCCACTTGCATCTGCAGTGATCAAAGCCTATACGTCTACAGCTGTGAGAGAGAGAGAGAGAGAGAGAGAGAGAGAGAGAGAGAGAGAGAGAGAGAGAGAGAGAGAGAGAGCCATACTGAGTCACTCTTAAATGAGACAAAAAGGTTTACATGGTGCAGCTGGTTGTAGAATAGGGAGCTAATGTATTTAGTCGAGTAAAAAAATACAAATGAGCAATGGCTTTTAATACTTGCTGATACATTTAGTGTGTGTACGAGTGTTTGTGCATGTTTGTGTGTGTGTGTGTGTGACACAAGCTTGTGTTTCAAGAGTGGCCCCTGGTCCAGAGAGGGGAGAGAAAAAGAGAACATCAAAAACATGTGGGGCTGAGGGAGCTCAAAGACAAGTCAACCTCTGATACAAACACTCACACACTTATCAGAATGTCATAAAAGCAGCTGCACTTTCTTTTGCAAATGTTTGTCTTCTTCCCATAGGGAAAATTAACAGGGATACTTAAAAAAAAAATTCAAAACACATGGCGTATGAAAAACTAAATAGACATAAAAGACTTATCCTTGTTCAAAAGCAAAAGTCGGCTGTGTTTCCCTTTGCTTTAACGGACACTCTCACTCTATTGCCTTCCAAGCCCCTTTCATCCGCCCATCCCTCCATCCACATTCCCACAGCTCTTTCTCTCTCACTCTCTGACAGATGGGTAGGTAATGAGTTTCGCCTTTCCCCGTCCAATCGTCTGGGCACCAAAAACTGCCCCCCACGCCAAAAATGCCCTTTTAATTTAGCCAAGCGCTGAGTACAGGGATATTACTGTTTAGGCACACACACACACACACACACACACACACACACACACACAGATACACACTCACCCACACCTCCCATGACTCCTGGTTGGGTGGGTATGAAACCTTCAATGTCTCATGTGCTAGCTATTAAAGAGCCTGGTTTCCCCCTCACCCAGTCCACCCAGCTCCCCCTCCCTGAGTGGTGCTCAGGGCTCTTTTCTGTGCATGTTCAAGAGGCCAGGGTTGGCTTTCAAAGTAACCATGGCGGCCATTTTTAGAACAAGGCCTCTGTGAGGTTGCCCTAGAAACCCCTCCTGACCGCCCTGGTGAAGTCACACTTGGCCCAAAGCGCTGTGTAAGGCAGCGAGAACAGTGTGTGAAAGAGCGAGTGAGAATGAGCGTATGTATATATATATGTTCAAATCCCACAAACGTTCCGCAGACCACCCACACTCTTTGGGGGACCCACATCAAAGCATTCCCCCAAAAAGCCCTTCGCTCTATCTTTCTCTCTCGTTTTGAAATTGTATAAGTGCCGATAAGCCAGCATGCCCTCTCTTGACCAGTTAGGACCACTTCTGCCTATTCAACAGCAAGGGGCCCCAGAAATACCGGACTCCTGCTCTTATTTCAGGGAGGAAAGACTCAAACTAAAATCCGCAACTCCTTCAACATGCATCTGCTGTGACGGCAGAACGCTGCCTTTATACGCTCCCTATAAAACACGATTTAGCTTCCCACATGAAGGCAATCGGTGGGGATCAGGCTGGGCCTTAAAGGTTTGCTTGCCTAAGCACAAAAGTGCTCAGTGTTCCAAAATCACTGGAGTAAATTAGATTGAGCAACATACATATATTTCTGCAATCAAATTAAGATTCCAAGTCAATGGAGAAAATTCAGACCCAGCAGTGGGAAGGTCATTAAGTTTATTGGCTGAATTGGTTCATGAGTGACTGTCACCTAAATCTAATATGGCACCATGCAGTTCAGGCAGCACTCATCTGTTGTATTTGTGTGTGAGATTCTGTGTGTGTGTGTGTGTGTGTGTGTATGCGATAGATTCTGAATACATGATTGATTTCAGTGCAAGAAATAAGATGAAGAAAATGTGCTGGTGTGAAAGCGAGTCAACAAAAGCAAAAAGGGAGAAAAAGTGAGAGCAAATAGATATTTAAGGCCCATTCGCCCGCGCCGATTCACCCCAGCCTTGCGCGTTAATCAAATTACCTCATGAGCCGCAGACAGACAGAGAGCAACACCTAAATCCAACTCTGCCCTGCTGGAGCTTCTCTGATCCAGAGGCGACCACCTGCAGTAGTTGGCGCTTCAGCATGGGATTCTACTCTATGTTGACCAAAGATAGACTGCTAAAACTTTGCTGAGGAAAAGGCCGCTGGACTGGAATCCAATCCGTTTGGTTGGATTGAACCGAGAGGCCCCACTGAAAGGAGATCTGAACCACAACTGAAGAAAAGCAAGGCAGCTACAGCAGGTCGAGGAAGGGTCGAGAATTATTAGGCAACCCCCACCTCTAACACAACCTCCATCCCACCCACAGCTACAGGAGCATTTCCTCTATTGCGGCTCCTTGAACCAGCCCAATTAATAAGGCTACAAAGACAAATACAAGGCCTTTCAGCATCTTATAGGGAGTAACAATGAGTACATGCGTGTGTGGTCCTATAAGGAAGCACCCATACAGAGACTATAAACAGAGATCAATGCTGTTCTGCAGGAGACCTTGCTCCAGGCGTGTGTGTGCATGTGTGTGTGTGTGTGTCCTAGGTGTGGGACGGGCTGGAATAACACAGCTGAGCTCCGGGGGCGGCCATATTTATGCCCTAAACCCTCTGTTAGACCAAAAAGCCTTTTTTTTTCTCACTGGGTGTGTTTTCATCAGCCGCACATTCACACACATACACATGCGCACACCAACACACATACACTCTCACAGTCTGAACGCTTATCCCGACAGACACAAACGAGCATAAATTAATGTTTTGAGATATTCTATGAATTTCAATGCTTTTACTTCCGCTTGAGATTCTGACAGCAAAATCTGCATGCTAATCATAGGGATGCGAGGGAGAGAATATCTGTATATGTGTGTATGTTGTGGATCTGTGTGTGTGTATATATGTGTGTGTGTGCATTGACGACAGTGTGGGTGATTGGAGTTGTCATCAGCTGGCGGTTGAAATGACAGTCGACTACTGGGCTGCTGCCACTTAGTTGCCATGCGGTACATCAGGAATGACTTGCAATTTTCTAACTATCACTTTCAAAATGGATTCTAATTTTGCTGAATTGGGCCTGTCAGGCAGAGCTGGTGTTACTGCTCTGCTGACTGATCCCAAAGGTTGGCGTTCAGAAGGCTGACCAGCACAGAAAGACAGCAAAGCCTCTGTTCAGGGATGTGATCGAGACAAGACAAAACGGATAAAGTGATGAGAAAATGAGTTCTGTTGGTAACAGATGGAGGACCTGGTTGCAAGAAACCTGAAATGGGGATGGAAAAAAATCCTTACAATTCATCGTGACACAGAATCGTTTTCTGGGCTTTTCCTTCAAGGAATAATTTGACATTTTGGGAAATATGTTAGCGTGTTTTTGCTGAGAGGATTTATACCACTGTCATATCTTTACAGTAAATATAAATCTGGAGCCAGCAGCTGGTTAGCCTAGCTTAGCACAAAGACTGGGAAGATGGGGGATCAGTCAATCTGCCTAATAGCAGCTAATACATCAAGTACTCTTTGTTAAATCTGTATAAAAACCAAAGTGTAGTTTTTATAGGGGGTTATGTGCCAAACTATTTCTAGCCCTGGAACAGTGACTTACTGTTCTCCCTGCTGATAGTGGATTTTGCTACAATTGATCAAAGATAGGCTAGCTGTGTCCCCTGATTTCAGTAGTAATGCTTAGCTAAGATAACTAGCTATTGGCAGTAGCTTCATATTTACTGTACAAACAAAAGCAGTAGCCATCCTCTAATCTAACTCTCTGCAAGAAAGCAAGTGTATTTTCCAAACTGTCAAACTCTTCTTTTAAGTGCAGATAACATAGTTTGTAACATACCTACACACCTTAATGTCAAAGCTATTGATAACATTAAGAGGGTAGCATTGTTCCATATAACTACTTCAAGCTGAAAAAGCAAAAACAAACGTGGATTTTTTATTTTTTTGGGGGTTGCGTAAAATTACATTTCTAACAAAGCAGGGAATGTTCGTTGTACTTAATTATTAAACATTTAAGTCTAAAATTACCATTTAGTGTAATTTAAGAATGGCACCTATATGGTATTGGATGAACTGTCCCTTTAGTTGCCATTCAACAAATCTGTGTCACTGGAGAAGCCAGTAGCCTGCTAATTCCGTCTCCTGGCTGTACATTAACTATACATTATCCCAATCCATGTGCAAGGTTCATTAGTGTGAATGAAATTACAGCTGGCTGGAAATGAATGTGTGTAATTAGCAAAGGTCTGTCCCAGTAGAGCCACGCAAGCTATAGACGAAGGTAATGGGATCCATTGAAAAGCCATTGTCTGCTAGTTTGCGGCTTGAGTGTCTTTCTAATGACAAACCTATACAGTCAAGACATTATAGCGCTAGCGTCCCACTTCCTATGAGAGAGGCAAGTCTGGGTCGAGATGAGACCGCCCTTGTCAGTCAAGAAGACGGAAAAGATTAAACAAACAATAGCATGATGCATGATTTTCACCGGTTTTGGAATGTGTGTTTGTGAAGTGGAAGCTGCGTTTGTTAGACCTTACATATAATTTGCACACAGAAAGTGTGCCAAATGACATTTGCTGTTCCTGTCAGAATTGATTACAGATGTGTTTCTCTTGCTTAATTTGAACTTTGCCCCATAAATCCTTTTGTGATGAATCCTTTTGATAACACAGCTTTCAAAAATTTATCTTGACATCAAAGCT
Source organism: Lates calcarifer (assembly GCF_001640805.2). Lineage (NCBI taxonomy): Eukaryota > Metazoa > Chordata > Actinopteri > Centropomidae > Lates > Lates calcarifer. Next base: position 7,069,184 of record NC_066845.1, read on the forward strand.
CAAAACACAAAAAAGGGTAAATTAAAAAAAAAGGTAAAAACAGAACAAAATGTAGAATAAAGACTCTGAAAGCTAGCACAACGCACAGACAGAAAGGCATCTCTCTGGAAGCTAACATGGCTGAAAGTGAACAGAATCAATTTGCATATGAAAATAGTTGGACACTAACAGCACTGGACTGAAAACTACAGCATGACTGTGTGCGCACATGTGCGAGTTTGTGTGTGTTTTTAGGTTCACTTATCCACGCCAGGAAATAACCTTACACTCTTTACCCTTCCCATTTCGTTTGGAAAGTCACCCGACACACTCCACCACACACACACACACACACACATACACACATATGCCACACACACACACACACACACACACACACACACACACACACTTCCCCACCCTTTGACACACACTCATGATGCCTTCATGCATGCACGCATACTGGCTTCAGTGACTCCCTGCAGTCAACCTCCTTCTGCTCACAAACAGCCCCTCCTCTTTCCTCTTTCTCTCTCCAATAACAGACTCCTCCCCTGTTCCCCCCTCCCATGACACACACACACACGCGCGCGCGCGACACACACACACACACACACACACACACACACACACACACACACAGAATGTTGCCTAGCCCTAAGCTGACCCGTTGTGTGTACTGACGTCACACACTAGACAAGGGGAGGCATCATTCCAGACAGACACACACACACGTGCACACACCCACACACAAACACACACACACACATACACACAGGCCCCAGCCGAGGGGGAAGCTGCATTCCAGCACAGGCACACAGACACACAAACACACATCACCACGCCTGGCGGTGGGAAGCATGGGGAGCGCTCAGCTGTAGCGGGGAGGCGGGGAGGAGGACCGGGGAGGCGAAGGAGGGGGGGATGGGGGGTTTTCAGAGGAGGGAGGAGGGAGCGATGGCTCTGAGCCAGTGTTCCTCTGAGCTCAGCACTTCCCCTTTCAGCTCCAGCCAGCCGCCAGTTTGCGTAACGCAGCCCATGCAGCCCTGCCGGCTCGTGCTTAACCCCTTCCTTCCTGGAGTCACTGAGGTCACACTCACTGTTCTCTGTTCGGCAGCTCATGCCACATCCTGGTGTAAACCCACCCCTGCCCAGCATCCCCGGCTCATGCCGTCCCATTATAACATTGAGCACACTGGCCCACTGCTTATGCTTACACATTATTAGCTGACACAGATGGAAGCAGATACACACACGTGTACAAACACCACAGAGAAACGATACTTTCACCAGGAAATAGGTTAATCTTTTACATGCCCCTTTTTTCATAGTAGTGTCCAGCAAATCTACGTGCATGTCTGTCTTTTAAAATACAATGAACATAAGCTTGAGTAAAAATCTAAACAGGTAGGTAGCCTGTCTCTTTGAAGACAAAGACAACACAAAAGAACTGCAACCACTGAAATACACACACATTAATTAGCAATTATGGAGCAATTATGGTTGCCACAGAGAAATATGTACTGCATAGACTAACCACCTTAGCACAGATGTGTTTGGATTACAACATTACAAAGAGGAAAGCATGTGCAATGTGGGACAGGTATAGTATGTGCGTACTGTATCTGTTTAGCTGTGTATCTGTTGACCTTCCAGGAGCTTATGTAGGCCAAAGTGTCCACTCTACAAACAGAGATGTGAGGCCTCGTACATCAGACGTGGCGCCTCCACCTCTGGAAACCCAGATGAACAGTGTCATAGCTCACACTAACCACAGCAGACACAGTCCACGGCAGAGGGCTGGGCACAGCAGAGAGGAGAAGGGCGGGTGGGGGGTAGTGAATGAGGGAAGAGGGGTGGTTCTCTCACATTTAATATCACTTGACACGCGTCATCCAGCATCTCTCAAACAGCCGCTGAGCCTGTGTCAAAGCCGCAGCCCTGTCAAAGATGTTGTGCACGCGTATATGGGGCGCACCTTGTACGTACGTACGTACACACACACACACACACACACACACACACACACACACACACACAAAACAAAGGCAACCCAAAGAGAAATATCTCAGCCACCTGGCGCTGTGATCGACGGGTTGTTGCAGAGAACGGGAATAACCGGGGATGAAGACAAGTGAGGGAGGGGGAGAGCAGGAGAAAGGTTGAATATGTCTCTGCTGAATCGTGGTGGTCGATTCTCTTGCCTGCGGGCTATTCCTGTAAATATTGACGTTGATGTTAGGACCACTCTCTTAAGGATACGCTATAAAGCAAAGGGGTTAGATTTACTCTGTGCAAACTTTAAGCATCTGAAATCACACGCTACGCTTGGCCTTCTGCAAGTGTGTCGAGGGGAAACGGTGAGAGACTTTCAGGGTGAAGAGTTGCAACCACATGAGGGAACTGAGCTCTCTCAGTAGGTTTACAGCTCGCTCCTCTCACTCTCTCTCCCTCTCTAGATGGTTTAGGTTTCCACTCTCAAGCTAAAAGCAGGCAGCTGACATCAAAACCTTCAGAGAGACCCCTATTTCCCAGAAACAGCTCTCGTTTCATGTAAATAGCTGCCTTTCATGGCCACATTGAGATAAATTGCACCCTGCTGGACAAGAGGGAGACAATGTTCACCCTGGAGCCTCTTTTGTTGACATCTGTATGTGTTGCCATGACAACACGTCTGCCCCGGTGTGAGCATGTATGTACGTGTGTGCTTGCATTTGGGGGGTTGTATTTGTGCATGTGTGTGTGGAGTGGGGGGGTTACATGTGGGCAAACACAGACAAGCACACGGGAGAAAACGGGCAGGTCCACACACATAGAAACAAAAACACAAATACCTCACTCATTCTTTCTCAAACACAGACGCATACAGACACACAGGCACAGCTGCACAAAAGCTCGCAAAAGAATAATACATGAGCGTGACCAAAACACTGAATCAGGTTAGACTCGCTTCCAACTACCATGTCCTCGTGGGAGGCTGCAGGCAGAGAAGTTTATTACTAATCATCCTCACGTTCAAAAAGGGCAAAACTAATACTAAACTATGACAACACCATTTCTAAAACCCTCCAGAGGACTGTACGCGTCTGCTCAAATGGGAATTAATCTGCTAGAGGAATGCAATGATGCTTGAATTCATTTTAATATGAGTGGGTTTAAGATGCCAATCCTCCTGTGGGACCACCATTGCTCCGTAGACAGTAGCCTCTGTCCGTCTAACTTTATAAAGGAATTACTGTGATTGCCTGTGCACTCAAAGCATCTCCACACTGTTTGATCAAATTTGCTCAAATTAGCATTTTCATAGATGACAGAAGAATAATCATATCTGTTCGCAATTACACTGATTATGTCTCTGTGGAGACCAGTGAAGTGAAGGACTATGTCACCTCTGAGACCACATGAAACAAAGGCCAACTGCTTTGTTTATATTTTATCACGTGTCTGTACTTTGAGATCCTCATTATATTCATTTGGGATGCCAGCGTGCCGAAGGAGGCAAGGACAGGGAGTTTAAAAGGGGGGGGGGGTGTCATGAGAGGGGGGAGGGTTGCAGGGTGTAGGGCACAACTGAGGGGGCACATGCCCAGTGCCGTAGCAAATGTACAGGAGGTTGAGGGTCCGCATATTAATCATATGGATAGAAAAAAATATGTGTGCGTATGTGTGCGTGTGTGTGTGTGTGTGTGTATGTGTGTGTGCCAGAGAATCCCCTCCCGTGGGCAAGTCAGCATTCACCCATGAAGTAGGTCAGTGAAATTTGCCCAAATTAGGTCAGTGACAGTCAATGGGTGCCATCCTGGACAAGAGAAAGAATAAAAGGGGGAAGAGAGAGAGAGGGAGGGAGGGAGAGAGAGAGAGAGAGAAAGTCTATAAGGTTAGGAGAGCAGAACCAAGCCGCTTACTTCGTCTTAGCTTTTACACTTAGTTAATTACTGATGCACTGGTCCATACAAAACACACACACTCCAAACACACCGAAAATAAAAAAGCCTCAGAGTGAGGAACCAAACCCCCCAAAGCAGAGAGCTGTCTTTACAACTTTAAGCCGTCACTTTTTTCCCTCCACTCAAACATCCCTGGTATCAGAATCGGTGCGCATCAAAAGCCTGTTTTGATTGAAAACGCTTTTGAAAAGCAGTCTGATTCAGTTACAGTGCTTAGGTCTGATTATTTAGCACCCTTCCTCCCTCCCTCTACCCCCTTTAGCTGTTTGGATGGTAGCTTCTTTGTCATCTGCCTCTGTTTCCTCTAGCTTTTTTTTTTTTAACCCCCTCCATATTTTGAAGAAATCCACACTGGGAAAGAGGTTGTTGCGCGCTGTTGCCAATAAATGGCGGAACACAGGAACCTTTGAAGTTTGTGGCACGTTGTGATTTTGCTTTCATCGTCCCGCATCTGTCAGTCAACAAGAGAAAATGTGACTCCAAAGGAAACTTATGCCGCCACCCCACCCCCACCCCCAATTTCCTCTCCACGCACACACATACACAAAAACAAAACAAAACAACAAAAAATGACAACAAAGACAGCAAGAACGACAAAGGCTGTATTGGGCATTAGACAGACAGGGAGTGGGCTGAATAATAATCTGTGAGGAGCTGCAAGGTGTTCCAGAAGATTCTGATGTTGCTTCAACTCTGCTTCTTCCTGCCTGCGCTTCCATGGCCCACTTCCGCACAAAGGGAATGTCTGTGTGTGTACTGTAGCTGCGGGTTGCTCTCTGAACTTTATTCTGTCAGCCCTCTGTCGCTCGTCTCCATGCAGTTGGGTGTCAGAGAGGAGGAAGAGCATTGACAGGTGTCTTCTGTGGGCAATGTCTGTTCAGAAAGAGTGATGGCGGAACCTGGGCCTGCACCTGATCACACGAGCCTGCAGCCTTGCTGTGACAGCAACGGAGGCTGGGCAGGGGTGGGGGTGGGGTGGGGGACAAAGGCTCTCCTCCCTGGGCAGCGATCAAACCCGAGCCCCCGGCTTGCCTGGAGATGTGACAAGGCCCACTTCCCCTTTCACTACTCCCCCTCCTCTCCCCCCTTCCCCTCATCCTCCCCCTGCTGCCAATCATGTGTCGTGTGCTTCACGCTCTCGCGCGACACACACGTTTTCGCGCGCCGAGTGTGTTTGCGCCGAGGCTGTGAGCTGTCTACGCAAGTTAAAGAGATGTACAAAAGTGAGAGTCGAGGAGACAAAGAGACACACGAGGAGTCAAAGAGCTTTGCAGGAAGTGTTGAGCCAGAAACAACCAAATGTACAAGCTGAACGTGGCTTGGAGTAAAGCGAGCCACAATGAGTTACAGTGACTAACGTTACTAGCCAGGGAGAGAAAGATGCCTGGCTAGAAAGGCTGGGTATAGGAGCCAGAGAACTGAACTGCAGCCAACCTGGATGAGGCCTCAGTCCAGATAAGTTGGGACAGTACCAGGGGCCCAGCTACAGCCCGTCAGAGAAGGGAGGAGGGAGGAGGGGGAGCAAGTGAATTAGCAAGAAAGACAGAGTGAAAAAAACAGAAAAAGAGAAAGAGAGAGGGTAAGCTTATAGGCAAAACACAGAGAGAGAGAGTGACGGGGGGGGGTTTGAGGTTTTTCAGCTCCAAAGTGGGATGGAGGGGGGATGGTTGGAGGGAACCGCTGAGAGTCAGGGAGAGCTGGAGCCGAGGCTCAGAGGCAGGGCCAGGGCTGAACTGGGGCTGCTGAGAGAGGAGCCAGGGCTAGAGGCCAGAGTGAGGGATGGAGGGAGGGAGGGATGGAAGGGGGCTGAGAATAGGAGGAGGCTGTGGCAGAGCCAGGGCTGGGGCCGGGGCCAAAGCCAGGGGCCCCAGCTTTAGATTTAGTCAGCTGTTCCCCTGGCCAGCAGCTGGAAGGACGTAGGGAGAGAAAGGGAGGGGAGGAGGGCAGCAGGGGAAGACGGCACGGAGACTTCGGGGGAGAGTTTTAACGGGGGAAACGGAAAGTGAGAGGAGATGGAGGGGAGTGAGGAAGGAAAAAAATAGCACGGTGATAGAGAGAAGGAGAGAGAGAGGGGAGAAAGAAGAGAGAAGGGGGAGATGGTGGTGGTGGAGGTTTGGAAAGAGGACAGTGGAAAAGCCATTAGATTCCTATGAGAGAGAAAACAGCGCTGAGAGCAGACAGACTGACAGAAGGTGGTTAAGGCTCACTGGCTTCGCAACCACTCTTCCTTTCCTCCCTCGCTGGTTCTCCTGCTCCCTCATTCCTCTCCTCCGTCCCTTCCATCCATCTCTCCATCCTCCTCCTCCTCCTCCTCTCCTTCCGTCACTGCTGCGCTATTCTCTGGCTAGCTCCCCTCTCAGCCAGTTGTGCTTCGGCAACAGCCCTGCTATTCATTACGCACGACCTGCAGGCATGACCCTAAACACACACCGAGATCCCAAACAGGTGCCCCCCACACACACACACACACACACAGCAGCAGCAGCAAAGGGATCACACATGATTTTTTTTTTTTTTTTTGGGGGGGGGGGGGCACAGGGAGTGAAGACAGAAGGGCTGAAGTGAGGAGAGAGAGCTCTCTGTGGCTGCCTGAGAAGCACTGCAGTACTAACAACAAGGAAAGAGGGATGGAAAGAGGAGAAAACACAGAAAGGAGGAGTGGAAAAAGGATGTAATTTAAGCAAAGAGCGTACACACTTTGTTTCTATAAAAGTGGTGAAATGAGATTTGGAGTAGGGGAGTGCGAGGGGCGAGGGTTTGCCACGGGGCAAGCAGCCGCTGCTAGCAAAGCACTTTATGGCCTATTATATTCCATTCAGATGGACCAGGCGTCTGGGATAAAAGCATTTAGTCTGTGCGTTAGTGAGTGACTCAGCACTTGGAGCCTTCGCAGGTGGACCCCCTCATAACTACACAATGCATATCAATGAAGTGGCCCACTCACTGCATATGGATCACTTGCTCCCACACTTATGCCCCCATCCTCCTCCTCCACCTACACCACCTTTTCCTTCTCAGTCTGTCACACCTCCTTGTGGAGACAATCTGTGTTGTTTATTCTCTTTTCAGCTGGATTGGGGTAATTCTATCTGCTCTTCTCATATAAAAGACTTCATCGGGGCAGCATCATCCAATAAGGCAGGAAGCGAGAGGAGGTGGGTGAGGATGAATGGGAGTGGTAATGCTCCAAAAAGAAATAAAGAGCCTAAGAAATGCATCTCTGTGCCCATCTCTTGCATTGCATTTTAAAAAATTTGACTTTTCCTCAGAATTAAGGGGGAGGCATTTCTGTGCATGGCTGGAATCACTGACCCACCTCCTCTCCTCCCTTTTCCCTTCATTTAGTGTTGAGACGGCAGACAGCCCCCCCCCCTTCGCCAACTCCCCTATTGCTTTCTCTCCATCACTCTCTTGTCTGTCCTCTGCTCTCCCTCCACCCATCTGCCCTTTCCTCTCCGTTCTACCTCTGTGCCTCTCCATCCCCTTCTCTCCTCCCCTCGGTGGTGGTTAATGGCACAGGGATCCAGCATGGAATATAGATCAGTGCGAGATGGATGGGGCACCAGGAGCTCCGGCCAGTCCCGTAGGTCCCAGACCAAAGATTAACTAAATATTAGCTGACAGGAAGAGAGAGAGAGCGGCAGGGACACAGCTGCAGCTGCTAGTGCCACTGCCGGCAGAACAAACGACAGGGACTGTTTTTAACCCTCTTTGCTCTCGGGAGAGAGAGAGGGAGAGACATGTGATAAACACACAAGAGATGCAAAAATACACACAACACATTGGGGTATACATACTGCGGTGCACGCGTACGCACATGCTATCAGAGGCACCCTGGGAGAAGAAGTCCACTAATCACATTCTCTCCTCCCCCTCTCTGCCCTGCCAAGGCGGATGGCGAGGGGGAAAAAAAGGAATAAATCTTTATTAGGCGATGTGTCCCTGCTTTATCGATCGCTTCGCTCCTTCCCTCCCCTCCTCCCTCTCTACCCCCCCCCTCTTTCTCTCCCCTCCTTTTGTTATTTTAGGCATGTGTCTGCCATCCAGTCCAATTGAGTCAGGCTGTACATCAGAGAGGACCATTACCCATGTCTCCCTGGGCCGGGGCTGTCACTGGCTGTGAGGGGGGTAGGAGGTGAGGTGATGTAGCCACCCAGGAGGGACAGCTAGCCGGGCTAACAGCTAGCCAGACAGCCAGGCAGACAGATAGACAGGCAGGCAGCCAGATAGTAGGTTTTTGGGCAAGAATGTAGACAGACAGGGTGGCAGTAACACACGGTGACAGACAGAATCCTCAACAATGCCAACTAACAACAATGGTAGATCTGTACTTCATCTACGCTCAAGTCCTGTATGGTTCTATGAGCGCAGCGTGGCACAGACGCAACCTGATTTATAGTGCTAATTTCTCAACCAGCCACTAATGATAAAGAAGAACCCATTTTTTCCAGCAAAGGTTTATGGCAAAGGATGTACCCGAGAATACTCAGATTCAAACCCAGCAACTCTCACTCTGTAAAAACACATGGCTGGGTATGGTTTCAAATTTTTCGTTACTGATGCTTGATACCCCAGTGCAGATATGAAAGCAATATTTTTTGATACCTTCTCTTGAGAAATAAATGCAGGATTTTCAACAAAACTCCCTGCTTTTTTTTTTTCCCAAACAAAAGAGGCCAAAACTCTTAAATGCTGTCTAAACACACACAGCCATACAGGGGCTTTGTATATAACAGTCTACAGTTGGCAACATTTTGATTTAAATCAGGAAGTGTCCGATCAAAGAGTGAGTAAACAAGATTATGAATTGGACCAGACATTCAGTGACAGCTTTGGGTGCTTGACAGTTTTCAATACTTAGCCCCCAACAACCGAAAAAGTATTGAGGTGAGGAGGGGATAAACATCACGGTGAGGATCATTTAAAAACTTTGGAGAAAGACACCACAGCAAATAGGCCAAGTCATGTTCCTCTCCTAATTCCAGACAGCGGTAAACAGAGAGCTTCTAAATGTAGAAACAGCGATAGCCCCTGAGGTCTGGATGCAGACTGCTAGCACTGAGCAAAAGCACAAAGAGCAGGAGCTAGCTAGCCGCCTAGCCTTCCTTTGGGAGTTTAGACACAGGAAGCACTATGGAAACATGCTGTATCTAGATAGGGGCAGTGTAAATAAGATATGAGTTTCTATTGCCTAGCTTGGGAAATGAAACTGGAAAATTGAGAAGGGAAGAAAGAGAGATCATGAGGGCTTATAAACACAAGGAAGGAATGCATGATAGAGGAAGGGCAGGCACAGGTATGGAGTGATTAGGAGTTGAAGAGCAAGAAATTAAGATGGCAGGAAGATGAAGGGCAGGAATGGTAAGTAAAGGTAAGTAAAAAAAAAAAACAAGTAAGGAAGGAAATGAGCAAGAAAGAAAAAGAACTCCTTCAAGACAAAACTCTTTAGAGAGGCAAACTAAATTCCATAGTTGAAAGCTTTCCTCTCCTTCCCTTTGAATCTCTTGCATTCTCTTTCTTTGTCTGACTCTGTCTCTCATGCCTGGAGAGCCTTTCTAGCTCTATTCAGCCCTGCTCTGCCACAGAGCAGTGAATGCATGTCTCACATGCCACACAGCCACGACATCGTTGGACCAGGCACAGCCAGAGGCACTCTCAGGACCTCCTCCCCTGCATAGCTCACATGGCACTTGAGCCTACCGGGCAAGAAGAGAGAAGGGGGTAAACTCCCCCTCTCAGTCTGGCTCAGATTCCTGATTGTTCCACGAAAGGACAATGACAGGAAAATAAAGAACAAGGCACATACTGTGTCCCCTCTTGGGCTGATCTCTCAGGTAAGAAATTGCTTATTGGAACATGCAAGACACTTGCACACATTCAATCAAACAAACAATCTTTTCCTTTTGGTCAGGTGCTGTTTATTGGAAAACAATAATGTGAATGTGGGCCCGTCTTTCAAGCATAGCAATCGGCCACTGAAGGGACAGTCTGACCAGATTGACCTTTGACTTAAGTAAATCCCTGGGGGGGTCAAGGAAAGAGGTCAGCATTGGGCCAGCTCAGTGCTGGGGGAGGGACCAGTCGATGAGTGAACACCTCTGTTGGTGTGTGTGTGTATGTGTGTGTGCGATTGGGGTCAGCGGCAGGTAAACCCTCATCCTCTGCTGTTGTTTATTCTAAGGCGCCTAGTCACTGGCGCCCCAGCACCGTGAGGCACAGCGTGTATGTGTGTCTTAAAGCATGTGCACAAGCAAGTGTGTGTGTGTGTGCAGGAGTGGGAATGAGATAGGGTGGGAATGATGACAGACGGGAATGTCATCCACCCTCTTATCATTAACATGCCTCACCTTTATTCACCCTGACACTCATGGCTATAAACACGCTCACCGGGCCATTAACACACAAAGTCATATGCGCACATGCTCGTATTCACACACAGATAAAAATGGGCTGAAATGGTCTACTGTTTCGTGGGACATACTTTTGTCTAAGAAGCAGCTTGAAGGGGTAAATTTGCACTCCACTCTTAACCCAGCAAATCATTTGTGACAACACAGGTATATCCTTGTGACGTTGGCAGCCTCTTTTCAGCAGGTAGTGGCTAGGGGTTTAAGTTAGTTTAATGTAGATCAGCATAATGTAAAGAAATATTTAAGCACTGTGAGCCAGAGTCAAGATAGAGCCTTCTTTGCTGCGCCCTGCATTTTTGTCTGGGATAGATCAAAAAGATTGCCCTTAATCTGGGACAACAGCAGGTAACTTTCTACTCTCTAAGCAAAGTATACAGCGATTATGCACACAAACACACACACACACACACACACACACACACACACACACACACACACACAAATTGTTTGTAGCCTTTGGGCTGATCCGAAGCTGTTTGGCTTCTGGGGAGAAACAGCTGTTGACCAAACTGCACAGAGAGGCTCTGTTCTGTGGCAACAGTGAAAGCATGTGTAGTCTTTAACACGTATTCTCATACTCATGTTGTGAATGCATGCACACATACACAGGATACATACATTGAACCTCCCACTGCAGTAAGCGGAGTCTTGGACTGCTTTGTGCTTATTTCAGCAGCCCATTGGTGCAAAGAGGAATTCATTAAAAAGAAAAAAAAAGTGAAGGGAAGCATCAGATAGGAGAACGCTGAGTGCTGCATTCCCCTGTTGTTGTTATTATTGCCAAATCGAAGAGAGAAAGGCGGCTGGTAATAAAAGTCATTAAATGAAATAGAAAAAACGGTCTTTAATAGGGCCTTGTCGTTGTGGATTTAGTAGCCTTTCTATTGCCCCTTCCCTTTGCTCTGTTCCCTGTGCTCTCAGACAAGAGAGGGGCAGGAGCTCTGTGGAAGGAGGACTGGATTCCTAGACAGAGTCAGCCAGCCGAAGAGCTGTGCTGACGCACACCCAGCAGCCACAGTCTGGGACAGGAGACAAGTCAAGCTGGAACAGGGACTGGGGCAGACGTTAGAGAGCTCATGCTGGAACTTTATTACTTTAGCTGGTTTATTTTAACAGGGGCAACACACGCTGATCTTGTACACAGAGCCTCTCTGAAAATGTGCCAGCATTAGCGTGCAGGGTAATTTTGAAGCAAGATCTTTGGGCAACTCTGTAATAGGACCGGAGAGTGTGGCAGACACAAGGCGGCTTGGGCTGGAACTGGGGACGATGATTTAAGAGGGGCAGGGAGGAAACAGCTATGTCTGGGACCAGGAATGGGGACTGGGAGGGAGGTTGGCTCCAGTCAGGTGGAAGGACTGGAAGCAGTGCAGACGTTAGTCCTAGTTTGAGATGGCAGAAAGACTGTCTAATGGTACATACTGGGTACACAGTCTTGGAAATGTGATGAGTGGGACACAGTTATGGCTGGCTGTAGAAGCTGGAACATGGCTGAAAAGAGGAAGTCATGGTCTGTGGTGGGAATAATCTGTCTAGGGGCACATCTGGGTCTGGGAATGGGGTTGGTTAGAGTTTGGAGTTGGGGCTGTAACAAGCATTGGGACGTTCTGGAAACTTCTGATGTGCTGGGAACATAACACAGCTAGCAGAAGAACCAGTGGTCATCTATCACTCCATGAGGACAGCTAGTAATGTCAGAGTCTGCTTTATGGGTTCCATCCTTGAGGGGGCCACCCAGACTGAGAACTGGCTATGGATGAGTGTCTGTAAGTGATCGAAGGAGGAAACTGGGCTCGAGCTGAAACTCATTATGAGCAGAGTGAAAGTAATTATCACGTAAACGCATTTCAGATTTACAGTTATGCTTACGCTACCGTCATCTTACATGGAGAGTGTTGGAAACAGCTGTAGATAAACAAAAACTCATTTTCCTGGATGATTTCTAAATCCAGATGTTTAGTGATAGCAATATTAATCTGAAACCATTCACAAATATACATAAAACACTATCTTTTGTCCATACAAACATCTGCACAGCCATATTTAAATGCAAACACACTCCCAAAAGAGAGACTAAGTGTTTCCATTACACGACAGCTGGACTGTATCCTATCTTCTTTCCATTCAACCCAGCATAATGGGACAAAGGCCTGGAATCTGCTTCTCAGTCTCTCAGATACACACATTCAGAGGGAACCCTTTCCCTGAAGACTCAATGTCTCTTCACATGGATGCAGTTGCTGCCCCTCTCTCTCTCTCTCTCTCTCTCTCTCTGTCTTTCTCCCTCTTGGACAGCCAGATGTTTACACTAGCTCCAGGCTCAGCCATGTTTCCATGACGATACAAGCCCAGGGATAGTCACATGGCTTGGGGTAGACCTGAGGCACCGGATCCGGGATCATTGCTCCCTCAACGCTCTCACCTTAGAGATCGGTCCACAAATGACTTTAAGGTTGCATTAGACCTTATCCTTAGCTCATCGTTTAAAATAACAAGTATTTGAGGGAGCAAAATTTCTCAGAACTCCTGAGTCATATTGTGTCAGTATCTCTTTAAGTCCTGAGTCACAAGTTGAGCCTCTTAACAAGATATTTCACACAGACTAACAGCGCTTTCGGAAGCGTTCCGTCTCTCTCTGTCTTCAGTGGTAGGCATGTGGGCTCATTCTCGACGGGCATTGTAAAAAGATAAAGGAACTCTCTAACCTAACAGGAAAATAAAACCAGATCCACCCACATGAAAAGAAACAGCCCACACACAAACAGAAAGAATAAGCCCTCACCCACCAAGGAAAAAAAACCCCAGCTCGGCCTGATAGCGTCTCGACAGACGACAAGCTCATGCAAGATTTACGTTTCGCTTCTTAAATTCTGCACCTTCATGGACAAAATGCCTGAAATGTCGATGTGGGTCCTCAAGAAGCCTTTTGAAAGGCCTTGTGAATTCTAAGTGTGTGAGTGTATTATTGCACAAACATGCTCAGTGTTACTTCACCTTTGTAAGTGGCACAGATTTCTCCTTGGTATTTGGCTCACTGCTTTGTCACACAAACAATAACCTACTAGTGTGTGCAAATATTCTTTGTTTTATCAGCCCCTTTGTTCTATGGGTGTTGTCTGTGTGTTGTATTGTTGTAAATTATGTCTGATACTGCCGTGGTTCTGCCTGAATGCTAAGTACATATGAGATTTAAACTCAATAAGAAATGACATATGGCTCTACAGCTCCTCTTGCAGCACCCCTAAAGCGTGCTTTTAAGGGCTAAACATAAAGTTTAGAGGGGTCTGTGTTATGATTTTCACCATCTGCATTACAAAGAGGAACAGGTTAAAAAACAGGGAACCACCAGGCTGGTTGTTATTTCACCGTTTCATTGACATCATGATAAAAAGAGGGTGAGAGAGAGAGTAGATGACGCAGAAACCTAATTAAGATTCTCCAGAGCGTGAACAAATTAACCTGAGTTATGAGCATGCAGGAGCTCAAGACAGACACACACACATGCACACACACATACACATCAATTCGTCTCTGGAATAGGTGGAGCAGAGGAGGATAACATTCATACTCAAACAGGCATGACTGCCATGGACATTCAGTGATATTTTAGGCAGGGGAAAGGCAAAATATTATAGGCTATCTAGTCCAACACCACCACCACGGAAAATACACCAAAATAGGATACAGGATATGCATATCTACTTTCATGCTAGTTGAATTTAAAACGGCCTCAACAAAGTGTCCACCTCATCACTCAGATTTAGGGCAGCAGCATGATAAAATGACGTGTAGCTTCATGTGAAAAATTAGCCTAACAAGGAGAGCCTGGATAAATAGGCTGTAGCATGTAGCCCATGCTAATGACATTGCAGAGAGCGACATATGCCAGGCATCAGTATGTCACTCCTTAGGGACATGGGGCTTACGGTAACAGGATAGTAAGAGCGAGGTGGTGGTGCGTGTGGTGGTGGGGGTTGTGTTTTTTTTTTTTTAACTCCTGGCACAAAACCCTGGAGGCAGAGAAGGGAGGTGGGGGGTGGGAGTTAGACATACAGGGATGAGAGGGGTCAAAGGGAGGAGGAGCAGGACAGTGCATGTCAGAAATGAATGAGAGAAGAGGGGGATGAACTTGACCCAGACTGGAGGACTGAAACAGGAAGGAGGGTAATGAAGTGCAAACATGCTTTGTCATGCCATGTTAGAGCCATAGGATTAGAATTCTATAATTAGAGGACGGGGCACCATAATACTAGCCTTCCTTTCAGCATGATGAGCTGCCGAGTCTAAATTACACTAGGGGGCCGCAGAACAGATGCTGTGATCGGAACAGGCAGCTTTGGAAGTTTTCTATACTGGTAAATGATTCTCAGTTACAGCACAGCACGGTCCTGATTGACAAGCTAAAGAAAATTTAAACTTGGCACACCAGTGAGATTTACTGGTATTTCTGTGATCGGCTCATGACAAAGTCATTTTTTATGACAGGCAGACGTTGTTGTGGGACTGTTCTCCAAAGCCACATGCATATTTCATTTTATTCATTTGCAGTTTTTGATGAATTATTACACATAGAACCTTCTCATACAGGTTGAGGTTAGGTATGTGTTCCACTACCTGCTCAGCAGCTGACAAATTCATCACTGATTCGACAGTAGGAAGAGAGCAAGGGGGCTAAAGCTTGGTTGTTATAATGCTGCTATAACTGAGGAGCAGTGGACTGCTAGATAACACTAGCATTCATATATATGAATATTTATCTCAAATCCTGGCACTGGAACAGATGAGCTCGCATGGGAGAAAGAACAACCCATCCATCTCACTCTCTCCCCATCTCTGCGCTTCATTCTTTAGTTTCATACATCCCCTTCTCTTGCAATCACCATTTCAATGCCTCTTCTCTCTTTTGCATTTTCCACCCACTTTTTCCCTCCAGGCTTCCCCTCTTTTTCTTGATATCACCCGATCTATTGCTCTTCCCCTTAAACGCCATCCCCCTATCCATTCCCTCTGCAGCACTGATGTATGGAAAGAGATGGAGGAAAAAAGGAAAAAGCGTGTGATTAATGTCTTTGAGAAAAAGATAAATAATCACAGGAGACTGGGGGCTGGTAGTTGGCCTTAGGGGAGTAAATATGGAGAGTTTTATAGCTGCTCACTTGGGAGAGAGGGAGGTAGGGGAGGAGATGAGAGGGGGGAGGAGAGGAATACAGCGACAGCAGATCCATTCAAGTATATTAGCTTTTCCCCCCATACACAATAACCTCCACATCTATTCTATCGCTCTACTGTCTTTCATCATCAACACTGAATCCCATCCCACTGACAGCACACACACGCACACACGAGAAGCCACACAAAGCCAGGCACACTTGTGCACACACACACACCCTCATAACCACTCTGCACTTTTTTTTCCAGGCCAGACCCACTGTATGTGTTTGATGGGCCAATACATGTGGTGTGTGATGTGGCTGACAGCCCCCCTCCCATGCTGCCCTGCTTTTAAGCCCTCATCCTCCAGTGGCTGCCTGTCCCCTGGAGAAGATTGCATCTTTTATTTATCATTTTCTCTTCCTTGGCTTTATTTTACCCAGCTAAAAAAAAAAATCTGGGCCGAAAATTGTAATCAGCATAACATGCCCTCCTCCTGCTATGTACTTGCCTGTCATCCTCCACTCTCTGTGAGCATGCAGGATGAGACTGACAGCCCGTGCAGACGAAGACACACAGACACATGCACAATCCCCCTCTGTGTTTATCAAACCCCCTCACACACACACACACACACACACACACATACTCTTTTCTCTCTCTTTCACACACACAAAAACACATGCTCAGCCACAGAAAATGACCCTGCTACCCTCTTTGTCACTCTTTCTGACTATTTTCCAAAGCGCGTGCACACACACATATCTCCTTAGTCCTCGCGGATGCCTCGCACTTTCTATTTTACCCCCGAGCTGAGTGTTTAGCTTCCTAAAGCCTCAAACGAGTGAGCACATAAATGAGCCTAATGCTGGGGAATCTGGTAAACAGGCCAGAGAGGGAGAGAGAGCTGCCTGCCTGTCTGTGTGCTCCATGGCTACTATTGTGCACTGCACATTCTCTGAGCCCACAAGAGCTGAAGCCATCTCCACACAGATTCTTTGGAGGGATAGTAAGCCAAGAAGAGAGAGAGAGGGAGAGGGAGCAAGGGAGAGAGATAGAGAGGGTGAGGGGAGGGAGGAGGAAGAAGATCATGCATAAAATCTTGTTTGCAGAATGCATTAAGATTCTGATGAACTGGGGAGGGTAATGGGATTAGAATCCTGAACCGTTTCCAAGGGTGGGGAGTCGGATTGACAGCTGAGTCTATTGCACTGACGAATGCAGTGAAATATTGTGGCTCTGGCAAAGGCAGCCAGCCAGGCAGAGAGGCAGGCAGGCAGGCAGGGGGTTGCTGAGCCTACAGCACCTCTGTTTACTCCGAGCTGTACCACAAATAATGCAGCTGAGAGAGAGAATGAAAATGCATCTTTGCCTTTACCAGCTGCATATAGCTTGGGCTTTAACTGAATATTGGGAAAGCAGAAAGAAAAGCTTCAGCCCCTCTCACAAAGGTGTTTGGCAAACAAAACAGAAGCACTGTGGCTTTAAATCACCGTCCCTCCCACCCTTTCTAAATATCGTCTATTTAGCCAGCGGTGAAAAGATATAGGGGGCTTTTGTCTGCGTACCCATTGGTGGGGGCATGGAGAGCTGGAAAGACACAAAAATAGGAACAAAGTGCTAAGCTTCCAATTGGGATGGCTCTGGGCGATTCAATGCGCGCAGCTCAGTGGGCAAAAACAAGGAGAAGTGGGCTACTATTACGGGCTTATCTGAAAATAGGCTATTCTCACACAGCTATAGGGTAGACTGGTGTGGAAATACCCTGCATTGTTTATAATAGACCAGGCTATGGGAGGCACACACAAGCCCTTTAAAAGTCTGGCACGATTCCATGGAAAAAGGCAAACAGTGCGAGTTAGTTGTTATGTTCATTACGGGCTGTTTTCCTGCCTTATTGTAACGTTATAGTCCACTCACCGACTTGCAATACGTTGTCCACCCAGCCACCCTCTAGCAGAGTGACACCCCGTAGGAAAGGCAGCTGGGTCTCGTCATTATTGTCCCCGCTAGTTCCACTTTCCTCTCCTCCGGCGTTGAAAGAGGAATACATACAGATCTCCTTCTCGCTTCTCGGGAATGACCAGTATACGATCCTACGCTGGACGGGCTCCGGGATTCCTCTCGAACCGCTCCTCCACCCTCTGGAACGGCCACTTCTCCGCGACTCTGCGAGCCGCGATGTCGAGCAACGACTCGGGGTTGTGCGTTTTTCCATTCCCCGACCCTCCCGGAGCGGACCCCGCGCCGCCACACAGGACTCCTCCAGCCCGCTGCCCCTGCCTGCATGCCGGGTTGTAGCCGGGCCGGCAGCAGAGCCGCTTGGCTGGGGGCTGCTGGACTCGCTCGGCCATGATCGCACCGCTTCCAACCTGAAGCGCAGTTCCTCTCCGATCATATAAACGGGATAAGGAAGAGAAAAGGGCAATCTCGCACCGATTGTTTGCCGTACATGGAGAGACTGCCCTTATTTGGAAAGGTAGGCGGCGCCTGCGAGTTCCGTGAAGTCCTTTGTGTTGTCAAAGTAACCGGGAGGGGCGGGATCCTGGAGCGTTGCCAGCGCACGAGTGGCGCTATAAAAGGAACTGGAGGCGGAATTCCCGAACGTCGGCAAATCCTTTGTGAAGCCGTTCGGGAGCGCGAGGGCGGAGCCCCGGCGGCCGACGGCCTTTGAAGTTTCCTTCTTATTTGAGTCTAAAGGCGGGGACTTAATCCAGGGGCGGTCTCGCAGTTTCCCACAGGGGTAAAAGGGGGCAAGAAAACTGACTTTTTTTCCTTTGGAGCCTGTGCTACCACCCCGGGCTCTGGCTTCTTCAGTAACAACGTGATGGTTGTTTTCGACGTTTTAGTCCAAAGGACTCTCAGCTGTCAGAGACAGAAAGGGCGTGGGAGTAAGAACATAAAGATATGGAGCTGGACATGCTTGTCCTCTGTAGTCACTAATCAGTCATTCAGTCATCTGTTTGGCATAGGTTTACTTTGCTACAGCCTTTGGACAATTAACCGCAGAGGCCCCAGCCTCTCTCTATATTATTTTTGTTTACATAATTTGATTAATCAGTAATTTGTTAGTAATTTGCATCACTTAAGTACTATATAAAATAGGCTACTATGGGTCCTCCATTTTGTGAAGATGGTCTTGTAGAGGGGCGGTGTGTCAAAATCTAGTTTTAAGACGTGAACTTTTTGTTGTCGTTTGTTGTGTTTTATCAAATTGCTTCAGTTTGTTGTGTTTTATCAAATTGCTTCAATTTTTATGTGTGTCAAGTAATTAGCACACAGAAAACCTCAGGCAAGATGGTACTCCATCACAGGAGATCTGCAAGGCTACAGCCAACAATTCATTGTCAATAGTTTTAAAAACTGGTCACAGTTAGTCACAGTAGTTATATCAATTCAGTCTTCAATCTTTAAACAGAAAGCTTGCTACAAGGATTTAAGACATTGGCCTTTACCAGATATTTTAAAGGTTCTACAGTACTATCAAGTTGTATCATTTAGATCCTGATATCTGGGCCTCTGATCCACTGATCTTGACCATTCTTTTTGTAGTCTCTTGCAAGTCTCCCAAGTCTCCCAACTTTATGAAAGTGCAAGACTAAATTGCTGGGAGATGCAAACGTCCCATCACGTTCTTTGCTTTTTACTCAGTCCGGTACTTAAGTTTATCAACTTGCAACAGAAAAGGCACAATCAAAGGATATTGGAAATTCCTCAAGGTCTGGCCAGGCTAGTGGTTTTTCTTGTAGTCATTATGACACACACCACTAGTGGAGCTGGTTAACTGTAAATTGTGGTGCAGTCATTTTATGGTCCCCCACCCCCCCTCCTTGTGTGTTGATAATGTTAGTTCCGTAGCTGTGTCATGAAAAGGAGGCCTACTTCTGTAGGAGGGTTAGGGTGCGGCTGCATTGCCTACCGTCCGGGTTCTCCCAGCCTGATGAGACGTGTAGCATACGCTAATAATTATAATCACATAACAAAAAAGCCACCAGATTGAGGATGTTTCTCTAAATTGTCTATAAAAGTTTACCAAAACTATGCTGGTAAACCAGAATGTGTGTTTGCAATGTGTCTGTCCTCTGTATGTGTTCCCAGCTGCCCCTCTCCTTCCTCTGTGAGTAGGTCTAAAAGGCTGGCCTTTGAACTGCTCTGAAAGTGATCCATGCCGTATGGACAGAGCAGATGTGGCCTAACCTGATTTGGTTTCAATACTTCCCCACAGGAAGTTCACAAAGCCAGCAGGTCCTCCTTTGTTATGTTAGTCATCTTTCTCAGAGGACCAGTGGAGCCTTTTGCTTTTTTTCTTAGCCTATTGCCTTATCGTTTGCTTTATTCCTCAGACAGAGCGGTTCCACACATGATCAGAAGTTTCAGCAACAGTTAGATGTCATCTGATTCTTCATCCAGTAACAAAGTGGACTACATTGTGTTTTTTTTCACAAGTTTTGTATCTGTATTCAAAATTTGATTCTAATCATTATCCAGCAGACATGATTTTACAGCATATTCATGGTGCATGCATATTCATATTCTTTCTGTGTGGAACCCTGACAGTATGTTGACTGGGAAGATGGTGCCATATATAAACTTTAAACCCTTAGTCAAGGGGCTTCAACCACCAACTTGGTCACAGGTCTGTCTGCCTATGATTATCGAAATTCATCATGATATATCAAATGCATCGATTCACAATGTTTGATTTCATATCACTGAAATTCATGTTTTTGGTTTTGCACTCTAAATAAATTTTAAAGAAATCTCAAAGGCTTTGATTTCATAAGAAGTAAGGCTAACCTTTCAACTCACTTTATGTCACCTGTTCATTTTCCAAAAATATGTATACTGTTATGAATAAAAGAGGAAGAATGATAACAATAAAATAGTTTTGTTGCTTTTCTATAATTATTACATTTCTGTGAATATTTCTTGCTGCTGCATGTTATTGTATTGTATGGTTTGCTTCATTTACTAGAGGTTCTCAAAAACCCCTGCTCTCTCCTGTTTGTTAGGGTATTAATGTGCATAATGCTTCCTCTGAACATTAAATTATCTCAGTAAATATCTGCATTGGCACTGTAGAGTCACACAAATTGTAGGACACAATAGTATAGCACTACTGCTTATTTTTACGTTTTCATGTTTATAGGACTTTCAAGTCTGCCACAATTATTGTATGACACAGGGCCTAGTGATTTTAACGCAAAGCCAAGCACATTAGCAAAGTTAGATCACCAACTGGTGATCTACCCTCCACCTTATGGCTCTGGAATTCTGTTTCAAAATATAGTTTTAAAACTTTCATTGCTGTAGTTTATATTAAGCTAACTTGTGGTGTTTTATCAAATTGATGCTGTTTCTTAACACACAGAAAGCCTCAGGTGAGGTAGTATTGTTCCATCATAGAAGTACTGCAAGGCTACAACCAACAATTTTCATTATCAATCCATTCAATAATTCATAATCAACTGATTCTTCATTGAATAAAATGTCATAAAATTGTTAAAAATAGGTGAACTATTTAAACTCTAATTAAACTCAGTTTAGTTGTCCAACCAACACCCAAAAAGCAAGAAAGTAGGAAATACTCACATATTAGGTGCTGGTATCAGTGAGTTTCAATTTAAAAAAGACAGACAATTCTGTATGTAAACAAACTGATTAATCCAATTAATTGTTTCAGCTCTAGGGTAGTGGTTGGTTCCTCTGTGCCATAATGAAACTGCCATATACAGTGGTAGTCAATATGGGGCCTGACAACAAATTTTTGCCCTGGGGCCTTCTAGGAAGTTAACCCTGCCATGATTATCAGGCTGCTATATTCAGTGAAAAAGTAATAGTTGTTCCAAACTCACTAAAGCAGAGAACTTGTGTGCCTTACTATTAATTTCAGTGCTGTTGGTGCAGGATGAGCCTGTCGTGTATTAGGCCAAGTTTTGAGGCTAAAGGACTACATTCCCCATCTCCTAAAGAAAGTCTCACATCCAATCACGAGCGAGCTAGTATCTGACACCACAGCAGTTTCACTTCCTGGAACAGGGAGGAGCTGTAACTTATCGTCGTGGATATACACACAAATCACGGCGCTTTGGTAAGCTTATTTTATGTTAAGTGCGTTTTCATGACCGCTAAGCAATACGAAAGTATGGATTTGTTGTTAGGGCACATTCACGTGCATCGTTGTTGTGCTGTTTAGCCGAGAGACCAGAGCTCTTGCTCCCTAAAGTTAGGCCGTTATGGATGGGCGGCGGGTTAGCTAACGGTGTTACCGTTAGTAGAAATGTAAATCTTTCATCCACATCTCAGAAATCCCGATCAAGTCATAGTGGCAGACAAGGCGAATGCGTTAGTTTAATGTGTTTGTATGGAGATGTAGCCAGAGTAATTGGGTTGCAACGGCTTTGCCGACGAATACAGTTAATATATGCTAGCTGCAACTGGATCTGATGCTAGTTAGCCAGTAGCAGGTTTATGAGGGACTCTTTGAAAATGTAGCTAATGTAAGCTTTCTGTGTTAACTGAACTAATTACCGTTAGTTATTTGTAAGCCCACATTTTGTGTGAGTACAATCACTGGACTTGTTGCCATTTTCTCAATACTGAGACAAATTAAGTAAATAGAATAGAATAGAATTGAATAGAATAGGCTTTATTGTCACTGTACAGTTAAGTACAACGAAATCGGCACTAAGTCAATTGATTTTACAGAAACAGCTGTGAAATACTTGAGAGGGTCACCTGATTACTCCAGTTTAAATCCATTATCAAAACACAGAAGTCAAAGCAGTCAGACACTCCCTACTCTCCTTCTAACTCTCCCAAACGTTCTGTTGCTCATTAAAGATTATCCCTCGATTATAAAAAGGGAGGTCCAATTACCTTTGGCTCACCAGCACTGGACATCCTATAATGTATGACTACTGATACTAATAGTTTTGCTAATGTTTCACTCCTTATTTGGTCTGCAACTAATGAGTATATTCATTATGTGATGGCTATTTTTTATATTCAATTTAGTAATGCTTTGTCTATAGAAAGACGGTAAAACACGAATGAATCCTGTCGTGGTGAAGGTGACATCTTCAGATCCAGGTCAAAACCCAAAGATATTCAATTTGCTGTCATGTGTATGACAGAGAAAAGCCTTAAATCCTTTATGTGAGAAGCTAAAAAAAAAAGAAAGAAAAGATTAGAAATGTTTCCTTAAAAATGCATGAAAAAGCAGTGAACTGAGCAGTTTGATTGAACTCAAAACAGGAAGTCTTGTTAATATCAGTTTGATTGTGATTAGTGATTATATAATTAGTCAGCTGCAGAGATTTTGCCATGCTTTTTAATACAATATGTCCACATGTAGTGTTACTAATAATGCTATTCCTATAATATCTGTAGGGTGTTTAAGGTCATTGTGTGCAGTGTTGCAAATCAACAAGCAGGATTGCCTCATGGAACATTTTTTTTCTTTGCATTAGTGCAAGAAAGAACTTGAACTTGTCATGTATTTATTTAGCTGATTAGCCAGAAAGGTTGTGTATATCTAGTTTAAGGCTACAACTAATTATTATTTTCATTATCAATTAATCTGTTTGGAGAGAAGCAGCCAAGCCTCACATTTGAGAAGCATGAATCAGCAAATGTTTGGTATTGTTCTTTAACAAATTACTTAAGAAGTGACTGTCTAAATCTTTTGAAGGTGAATTTTCTGTTGATTTAATTGTTTCTTCACTACTGTGGTTATTTTATACATAAACAATTTCTCCACTAATTTCTTCCCAAAAACTGTATGAAGATACATTACTGAAAGTGTGATTATGAAATTTACTCCATTACATGTGAAAGTAGATTTTATTCACAACACTAACTTGTTCACCCCTAATATTATTAGTCTTAAGATTTTTTTATTTATTAACTTTTTACATATCCCTGGCTATTCACACCTTTCTCTCCTGGTATCCTTTCTCAGGTCTGATTAATCCTCGTCATTGCTGACCAGCATGATTGACGTTCGGGCATGGGCAGAGTATGTGGTGGAGTGGGCTGCCAAAGACCCCTATGGATTCCTCACCACTGTCATACTGGCTCTCACACCTCTTTTCATTGCCAGTGCACTGCTGTCCTGGAAACTGGCCAAGATGATTGAGGCACGTGACCGGGAACAGAAGAAAAAGCAAAAACGTCAGGAAAACATAGCCAAGGCAAAGAGGACCAAGAAAGACTGAGACTGTGAGGGTAGGATGGGGGCATTAAAAAAAGGAGGCGCAACCACCACGCTCATAGCCCTCCTTATTCCAAATAATGACACGATGCCCTTTCTTGTCCCAGCCCTACTGTCAGCACAGGGCCACCACACCTCATACCCGGGGTAGGAAGAGGGACACTGGCCCCACAGGCCTAACAGTGCTGAGACGGACAGTACTGCCCGGAGGAGGCACGTCCCAGTGGGACTTTGGTCAGCAAGAGCACAGTGGTCATCTGTATGATGTTGTTGTACAGAGATCTGCTGATAATATTGTGCAGCTGTTGCAACACCTTGCATTCCATTGTTAGCATCCCTGTTCTGCTGAATTGATGATGTAATGAGCATACTGGAACTTTTTCTCCAAGTCACTTGCAAAATATCCAAATTATTACTTTCTAATCAATAAAGTTTTCATGGTTGATAAGAAAACATAATTTTCTCTTTGTAGATTTAACAGCATCATAAGTGCTTTTAAGTAGGCGCACATAAAATGTATTCACCCACTCGTGTTTTATTGTATTGCAGCACTGAGCAGGAGTGATTGTAATTAGGCTTTTATGTACTGATTGACGGAAAAGACTCTAATGTCAGAGGCAAAACAGATATGTCATTTATAATTTAAAAAAAAAAACAACCTACAACTTGAAGATGGAGGAACATCCAAAAAAATCAGAAGGATAAAAGAAATTTTCCAGGGCACTGAATATTGATCACAGCACAGGAAGGTCAATCATAAAAACAAAAAATATGTAAACGCTGTAAAAGACCAACATGCTGCCAAACCTTCCATAAAATATTGACTTGAATGGAGTGAACTGGGATTGTTTTGGCCAGGTTTTACTGTTATGCAAACAGTTACTGTGTTTTATACACTTTATGTTCTTCACTTAGATCTATGTACTTTCAGTTTGATTTATTAGTATAAAAAATGAATTACACTCACTGTGACTCAGTGTTGTGAAATAATAAAACATTCAAAAGTCCAGTGGGATGAATAGTTTTTATGGGTACTGTAATTCTAAGTACTTGTGAGCCTGTAAAGAAGCAGTTAAAACCCATGATTCTAAATACAGACAGGTAGGTAATTTCAGCATATTCACCTCCCTTTCCTTCCTCATGACATTTTATTCATCCATGTGTGCAGTGTACTATCATGTCTTGAGAGCATTTATAAAAACATACATGAGTAGGTCGTTCATGTTTTCAGCTGCAGGATCCAAGTTCACAATAGTTTTTTAAGCAAGGCTCAGGCTGCTCTTTTTAGCTCCTTTCCTCAGCAACTCTGTGGCCAACATAAACTCTGACCTTCAAGTGAAAGAACTTCTCACTGCGGATCAGCGTACTGTAACATTATTCATGATTTTGACTCGTGATTTACAGGCAGTGGATGCCACCTTCATTATAAACGGAAACATTAACACAGTATTTAATGTAACTACAGTCTGACTGCACTGTGGACAGGGCTGACCTGATTTCATTTCCTCTCTGCTTAACAATTCCTACAGCATGTTCTTTTCCGCACGCTTTCAAAACACTGAATAGTAATCAAATGACTTCATCATTTCTTTGGATATAGCTGAATTCCTGAGATCTGTAACTCTGAAAAATCTTAGGTTTAGTTCAGTACAGAGTACTAATACCCATATTTATTAGAATTACAATGAATTAAAAATAATTCTTTATGGTATCCCTTAAACCTATTTGTTATCAAGAACTCAATAATTAATGAAGTACAACCATTTCAGTTTTTCTTCTCTTTACTAACAAACCTTTCAACTACATTAAATTACTGTCATCACTTATAATCAGCTTTTAGATGAGTGATGGATATCATCTTGTGTATATTCAATATACACTGAGGGACCAGAAAAGCAGAAACCCTCTCTTATAATGTAATGTAGTCCAATAAAACAGCCTCAAAATACTTCCTCTGTGAAATGTATAATGCTGAATTATTTGAGACTGACTCAGAGATGAGTAGATTAAACTCTGGTAATTTCTGAAGGTCATAGTTTGTGGTGTTGCTGACTGGGATTGGATTATACTGAAAGGTGTTTCTAATATTACATCTCCACGTCTGGACTAAAAGTGAATATCAGTTTCACAAAGGTAGTATTTATTGCAGGGCTTTTCTATTGGATTGTAATTACATTGCACAGCAGTCTCAGTGTATGTGGTTGACTCTGTCTATTTCTTGGAAGTGGGCATCCAGGAGCCAGGCTGGAACGTGTTTGCAGTGCTGGCGGGGTCCTCTGAGATCTCCTGCTTGCCGAAGCTGGTGGCAGCTGCATGGCCCTTGGCCGCGATCCTTGCAGGAGTTGCCACCAGACCTTCCTCATACTCCTTAGCCTGCAGGGCCAGGTCTTTCTCCTCCACCTCCTTGGCCTTCAGCTTGATCTGTTCCCTGTACAACTCATTCTTCAGCAGCTCCTACAAAATGCACAGGTGGACACACACATACAGTACATATTCAAGGTTTATGAAGTGTTCAAGAGCTTTCAAATATCATCTATGATGCAATGTTATACCCTCCTTACGGCCTAAGAGTGATGGACAACTAGGAAGAGGGATATGGCCAAGAATTATTTATATGGATATAAGAATATGAATGTATTGACATTCATGTACTATATTTTGTCGGTACTTCCCAGCTATATATAGCAATAATTCCTAGTAATATAATGAATCAGTTAATGTGACCTGGTCCAAGATAAATGATAAAATATTGGTGGATGGATTTATTAATTCATAAGTTTTTGCTAAAATGGGTCAGTGAGCTTCCTACATACTGTGGCTAACAGTTTCTTTGACAGGTTTAATGGAGCTGACTGAAACTCTACAAAAAAGGATTGAACATCACAACAATCCCACTTATAGGTTACATGTACACATGTATTAAGTCTCCCTATGGCCTGCAACTTTATATAAAAAAAACCCAAATGTTACAGTATGTGGAAGGCAAGAAAAAATATTGACTTTTTAATGTCTTCCAAAGGCCTTTTTCTGAAGGTACTGAATAGATATTACACATTGTAGTCTGTGATACCATGAACAAAACCTGGCTGATATGTAAAAAGTCATCTATTGTGGTATATGTAATTTTCTATTGTTGTAGTGATACTTTTCATATATTACACTTTCTGGGAAATGATTAAACTGACCAAATAGGAATATTTCACTTATATCAAACAGTTGACAAGTCAAAATTCCTCATCCTTATGATGTAAAAATCAGGCCACATTGTCCACCATGGCTATGCAGATATATTAAAGGGACAGCCACTGTGGTATGAAGGGTATGGCAAATGTTTGACACTTGGCTTGAATTTATTATCATATTGCCCATGCCTACTAGACATCATCTGCCAAGGTCTGTGGAGTTGGAAATTTTTAGGTGGCAGTTGCCTGAAGAGTTGGAGAAAATGGAGTGTGACTGCAAGACTACTTACTGGAACCACCAAAGGGTCCCGCAATACTGAACCAGTGATAATTTCCCCCTCCTTAATCAACTACCTCTGGTTTGTCTTAGAGCAAAGCACAAAACTCCAGCTGCGCACTAGTCAAAAGTAAAAGAGACACAAACTTGCACTCAGCGGCTTCCAGGAAAAACTGTGTATTTGTGTGTGTGTGTGTGTGTGTGTGTGTGTGTGCCGAGTATGAAGTAGGGCATTTACTAGAAAAAGAACAAGCGTGTTCAGTTAACCTATATTGGTCCAATAAACCCTGGTTAAAAATGTAGTGCTTGGAACGGATTGGTAAACTAACATGACGGCAGGCATCCGTAATATAAACAACCATTCCAACTCATGGAAACAATTATAACCAGAACACAGTCCACCAGCGGAATAGTTACCCACTTGAGCCACAGCTAGTGTCCAGTGATGTTAGCCTCTCCCTCGCACGGGAAGCCAAAAAGGAAGGGAGGACTGGGCATAATGCTGTTGTGTGTTTGGCAGAACTGAAGGACTGGAAAAGAGAGGGGGAGAGCCGTGGCCAAAAAGCCCCGCTTTGGGGAGGGAGACAAACATACTGAGCTGCTTTTCCAGCCTGTTAATGACAGGATTTAATCCAATCAATTTATGTCGGCTTGGACCGGGAAGAGAGGGAGCGTGACAAGGGGTAGGGATAATGTGCTGGGAGTGAAGCCTTGGCCACATCAACACTGTCCAGCTGTCGATGGCAGCTATTGGGCAGACGCAAGGCAGAAAATTGGAAGAGAATGTTCTGGCAATAGAGGCAGAGGATGGCATTGGCCACTGGCAGGGATAGAGGACAGAGAGATAGAAAGAGTGCTTGGGTATTGGCCTTCCAAGGGATTTCCTATAGACCCACATTTCGCCAGCCAAATAATTTCCAGCATTCTCACATTTAAAGAGCAATAAACCCAGTGAGAGGTACGCAAGGGGAAAAACTGCACTCCTTCGCCATTCCCATCTTGGAGACTGCCAGAAATAAAACACAAAAAGCCGAGATGCAGGCTTCTTGCTGGAAAAAAAAAGAAAGTAAACTAGGACATGGTGTCAGTGAGCCCCTTGTTCAGAGGCTGTCTTTGCTCTCAGTCTCACCATCAATGCACTTCAGCTGCTGTTTATTTTAACACCTGTCCCCCAAAGTTCCTGGATTCAGTTCGAAAACTGTAAGATAAAACAAATCAAAGCCTCTCTTTTCCATCTTTGCTTCTTCTTCCCTCCCTTGTAACCAGTCCCCCAGAGTCCAACCATCAGCACAGCAGGGGAAGCTGGGTGGTGGGGGTGGTGAGACGTACCTCGATGGAGGGGGGCTCCTTCCGTCTGCCTCGGATCCAAGCTGGAGGAGGAGGAGAGAGGAGTTTAAAAAAAAAAAGGGAAAAAGAATAAGAAGAGCGAGAACACCCACACAAACATACGCTGCACAAACAAAACCTGCAGTCATATTTAAAGGCTGCAGCTATAGCGTCACTGAGTTTCAGGGCACTACAGTAGCTCGGCGCAACTACTGAGTAACCGAGCCAGTTGAGGGAGTGTATCCAGGGTTTGTTTTGTTTTCATTTCACTTAGCAAACTATGGGGAAAACATGCGGAGCATTGAAAAAACATCCAAGCTATACACATGATGATGAACTCAAAACACTAATACTGCTTTAGTCTAGGCAGAGCGGGGGCCACTGAGTGCTGCGTCTCAGAAGAGAAAGTGAGGATCCACTGTGATCTTTGAATTTGAAAGTACACACTCTGTCATTCTCCATCAATACCTCTGTCCTTCTTTCTCCTCCTGAGTAGAGCTGTGTCTGTCAGTCATCTCTTTCTCTTTTTTTTTTTCTTTTTAAAGGAGCTCTATTTTGGCTGAGCTGGCTGCACAGCAGAGCAGGTTAAAGGGAGCCAGAGAGAGAGGGGGGAGAGAGAGAGAGAGAGAGAGAGAGAGAGAGAGAGAGAGAGAGAGAGAGAGAGAGAGAGAGAGAAAGAGAGAGACAGAGAGAGAGAGAGATTTTCTAACTCTTCCTCCAGCTAGCACAGGGATTCTGGGCCTCTTTTATCCCTTTCTTATTTGCATCCTGATGAAAATGCATGAGGGATGGGGCGAAGCAGGATGAGGGGTTTAAGGTGGATAAAGCCAGTCTGAGACAGAGGGAACAGTTTGTATCCAGTTGTAAGAAATTTGAAACACTATTTTATGGTACGGTTGTATAACACCAGCAGAAGGGGTCTTTGATAAACTCATGAATACGCTTTTCCCAACCCCCATCTCACATGAAAAAAAAGAAGAAGAGAAAATCAATGGATTAGCCTAGGCCCCAATAGATGCAGTCATGAATTTGTTATTCCATTTTATTTGTGCAGCACTTTGTGTACTCTGCTGGGTAGCTCTTTTGTTAACATTGTCATTTATCCATGTTACTGATAGTTAAAGTATGTAACAGTGATGCCGCAGTCCAGACTTACCGTCCCACTCTGTCGGTATGCTGCCTTCTATATATTCATATTCTGTAGGATTGGCTGCCACTACCATCCGCTTGGCACGGACAACTCTTCCTGGGGAAAAAGAGAGAGAGAGAGAGAGAGAGAGAAAGACAGTGAGAGGGAGCAGGAGTGAGACAGAGATGCTCAACAATGATGCACACAAAACGCAAAGGAATACAAACAAACACAAAGAGGCGCAGACACAATGCTCCCTGTCTCCCACTCGCTCACAGACACACAGACGCAGACAGACGCACAGACACACAAATACACAGAGGGATGACAGCGCTGTGACAGGCCATGGATGATTACCTCGTGGCCC
Organism: Lates calcarifer; assembly: GCF_001640805.2. NCBI lineage: Eukaryota > Metazoa > Chordata > Actinopteri > Centropomidae > Lates > Lates calcarifer. The sequence goes on from NC_066845.1 coordinate 7,099,167, forward strand.
TCGGGCCCTTCTCCTCAGATCTCGCTGAGTGGCTCCAAATCTGGGCTAAGCCTTTATGCAAATGAGCCTCCCTTTAACCCAACCAACCACAGCCCCCCTCACTGACAACCTCCTTCCAATCACAGCGCTCTGGCTAACAATGCCCTCCAAAATCAACATCAAGCCGAGCAGGAGACAAAAGAGGTCAGATATCACAGACAACAGGAGAGGTATGAGCTGCGTGGAATATTAAGTGCTCCCTTCCCTATCTGTATACAGCACGACGCTCGCTAGCAGCAAGGCCACCGCCAATTATTTTGGTAGAATCTGCTGATTAGACAAGTTTGGCATGGCACACAATGACATGGAGACAGAGGTAGAGGAAGAGGGAGGTGTGGCAACGGAGAGTGATATAGACAGAATAAGAGAGTGACAAGAGAATTTTAAAAAAGAGCCAGTTGTGTTGTGTCTTTGTGTGGTGCTACAGAGCTCCATACAGTGTCCTCTAATAAGAAGTGCTGTGTTTTCATAGTTTCTCCTCGCAGGTAGCCGGATGTCCGTCCATTGCCTCCATCCTTCTGAGAAATGATGAGGCAAGGAAGGAGGAGGCAGAAGGAGGGAGAGAAAGAGAAAGAGAAAGAAAGAGAGAGAGAGAGAGAGAGAAAGAGTGATGATGCATGGCAAACATGGCTAGGAGGAGAGAAATGGATGGGCAAGGAAAACAACACGCTCCAAAACACAGACAATCTGTCAGGATTCCATCACCGTTTCTCCGCAGCTGACTGGACATGGACAAATGGAGGCAACCGCCTCCATGCACACCGCAGACTGATGGCCTTAATGTTTACTTCAGCCATAACAGATAGCTATGGCACAGGAATGGATGAATGATGGCACTCAAAAGAGGCTGTGTGTGTACGGGAGGCTGTGTTGTTGCTTTGCTTGTGCCTCCTTGACTATTTGTTTGGTTTTAAACTAATTCCAATGAAGACAAAATACTTTGTAATTATGCCTTACGAGGATGATTCCTTTCCATACTTTTATCCAGCCTATATAGTAATCAGGTCAGCTAATTAGGCTAGTATTGCTTTGGTTCTGCTTTGGCTCCCACTAGATTGTCACTATAGGGCCTCACAGGCTCCAGCTCGGCAGCTTCAGTTTCCTGATATCCAGGTCTGATGGAAAAAAAAAAAAAACTGCATTCTTTCACCTTATCTAAAAGCTGGCCTGGTAATATGTAAAAAAACATTTCTATGATCCTCACATTTGTTTACATGTATACTTTAAAATGTTTTCCGTTGAACTGTTTCCTAGAAAACCCCCACAACAGCAGAACAAAAACAACTGCCAGCAAACAAAAGGCTACATTCTCTAGGCAATACTAACAAATACATTTAACAGGTATGCTAATTATAAACAGATTGTATCCATATTTGCATTGGGTGTGGGTGGCAGCAGACCGAAATGGTACAATTATGACACAGTCCCCACAAGCAATGTGCTTAGCTTCGACTAATGCCTAACTAATAAGCATAAAGACAGGCACCCACTTTTTCCTCTGTCTCTATCTCTCTCTCCGCTAGGTTGCATCTACCCCTCTACTCTCTCTGTCACACTCCAACGTGGCTCTCCTCTTGTCTTGTTGCTTTTACAGCATGACTAAACCCCTTCCACCACGGCTTTTATCCTTGGATTTGAATAACAAATACAGTATGTACATATATTTATGAAACAAGGATGATCCTCCCACCACATACACATCGGGAGGAGGCTTGTCAGTCTGATTGGGGTGAATCTCGCTCTCTTGGTAATCGCCGATCTGGGACAACTACAGAAAAAAAAAAAAAAAAAAAAAACACACAGGCCAAGGCTACACTGTTTTTACAACAGAAGTACAAAGGAAACACACTGGCTCTCTAAAAACGGAATTACCTCACAGGGGCTGATATAAGAAGGAGTAAAAACAAATGTGCAAGATTAACAACACAACAACCTTACTTGTGGATGTTGGTTTATTAGTGAACACAATTACTGTATATAGGCCTAATCTTCACCTAATGTAGCACAACAAAATTGGCTGGCTTGGCATCGCGATTTCTCACCTCAAGGAGCTGCCTGCAACTAACGAGTACTGTCATTAACAATAAATCTATAGTTAGTTTTTTTTGTTATTTTACGCAGAGCACAAAGACAAAAACAGACAGACATCTAAACATCTACAGAATCTTTTTTAATTAACTGATTATTATGACAATTATGTCTTTAAAATGACTAAAACAAAGTTCATTAGAAGTTAGCAGAGCCCAAGGTGATGTATTGAAATTCCTTACTTTGTCTGACCAACAGTCCCCAAAGTATTTTTTTTACAGTGATATAAAAACAGAGAAAAACACTGAACCTTTGACATTTAACACATTTAAAAACTTACTAGTCACCAGTAGATGATACAGCTGTTCAAATCACAAACAACAGACATCTAACCATTTACATTCTTTTTCAAATTAAGTTATTAGCTATTTAGTGCCTGAAATGACAAAAATAATGAAACATTACACATAAAAACCTTTTTTGTCAGCCTAAACATTTAAACATACTGTATTCAATTTCCATTTGTATGAAATGGAGGCATTAGAATCATCACATTAAGATCAGTGATGTTTTTACTTTTGTCAATATAGTCACTGCGTAATTTTGTTTCATGAATTATAGTACTATGTGTTAGCTTTATCTAGTTTGCACTTGACACAGACAGTCATCAAACTGGGTGTAAGCTATCTTTCTGCTTCACAGTTCAGGCCTGTGCCCTCCCTCTCCCCCACCTTGAGAGCGAGTGAGTGAGCGAGTGAGTGAGAGAGAGAGAGAGAGAGAGAGAGAGAGAAAGAGAGGGAGAGAGAGAGGTATGAAGGGTGTTAGGAGCTCTCAATCTCAGCAGGCCCCCTTGTGACAGGTCTGCCTTCTCATCACTCACTAGGGGAAACCTACTTACCAGTGAAACACACACACACACACACAACACACACGCACACACACACACACACAACTGGCTAGAGAGCAGGCAGATTAACCTGAGGGACAGGAGCGAGGACGCTGCCTCTTACCGTGAAGGACAAACGCAGCACTGCGTTGGAGAGGGGGAGGGGCCAGCGGCAGGAGGAATGAAATCCCACTGCATAAATATTCATGAGCCATCTCACCTGTCTGAGCGCGACTCATCTGTGAGCCTGGCTGTGGAACCTGGAGGGGGGGGGGAGGAAGGAAGAGGAGAGGAGACAGGAAGGCAGGATGGGTGAGGGGTTGCCGTGGCAGCTAGATCGGGAGCCAATCAAACCGCAGGTTACTGCCTATCCTTTCCCTTCGTTAGAAATAAGACGTGATGCGCTTCGAGGGCTGCTCTTTGAACCCTGAACACACCCCGCTAAACTCCATCACCTGCTTCAACACACACACACACACACACACACACACACCCCCACGCATACACAGACACACACACATAATCTCCAACTTCACACATCAGCTCCCAGGTGAGTACTGCTGGGGGCGACCAGAGAGGTTTTTCACCTCCACAATGTCATTCCGGGCGTCTGCATGTGCTGCATGTCTCGCTCACTCTGTGCTTTTCTGCTGCACTCTGTCTTTGATTACAGATGCAGATGTCAGGGGAGCACACTTCGATTGGCAACATCCAGGTAGAGAAAGCCCTAAAAATTCAGACAAGGCAAAAGAGAATGAGCTCGAACTGGTTGGACCTATACGTCTCACACCCCTTACCGTCAACACCAATGTTCCTCCTGAGACACAACACGCTCACTTGTCTGAACAGATTGCAATGCAGACAAAAGCTCCCACTTGCAACAGCCCGCCATTCAACTCCGGCTCTCCCTCTCAACAGACGGCAGAAAGACCAGCTTTCTTCATCCTCGTGATTGTGCGAGGTAATGTGGTGAGTCTTCGGCCCAATGCCGTGGTGGAAGCAAAAAAGCCATCCTTAAGCAGCGGGCCCATTGGCCCGGATTGAGCCTAGTTTATTCTCTTCCAGCGCTCAGCTCAGCTGGAGAGGGACGGGGGGCGGGGGGTAGGACCAGTACGCGCATAGTAATGGACAGCTTTATGAAGATGGAGTGATCTGATAAGCATCAGTGATACAAGGGCAACCAGGTACCAATACTGACATCCTCGCCCTCTCTCTCTCTCTCTTTCTCCCCCTCCAATCTCTTTCCCTGGAAAAAAAAAATGGAGGGGATGTGTGAGGCCTGTAACCATGGTTACCCATTAGCCCTGAGCCTAGTGATGAGGTTTAGAGGGAAAAGGCCAGCCGTTGTTTTGCTTCGATTCTGGTGAGAGGAGGAGCTTAGGCGTAAAGTAGGCCTGCTGCTGCTGTTCTGTTTTTTTTTTTTTTTTTTTTTTTTTTTTTTTTAAATTCAGCCCTCATTCTGTTTGTCCCTGTTGCTGTCGATCCCACTGAGGCTTGAGCGACTCACGGCAGAACAGAGGAGAATAATTCATATAGAAGTAATAACATGCTGAAAAGAATACTCTGATTTCCCCTGTGTGTTACTTTTAACTAAACGCAGCCGTACTTGAGGGTGGAAGGGATACTTTAGCCCCCTCTGCTTAAGACCACCCATCCTCTTGAAGTCTATTCCTTGCCTGATGGGTTATAGAAAAGGACCATGGCGAGCCAGGAAGTCAGCGTCCTTTGTGAGGCTGTGGAGCAGTGTGAACCCCCCCTGCCCTCCTCCTTCCTCCCTGACTCCTCTGAGGCTCATGCATGTGATGTCCATACACCAAGCTGTCCACCCCTTTCTATTCACCTCCATCACTCTCATCCAACCCCCTTCCTTTTCCTTCCATTGCACCTTCGCCGCCCCCCCCACTCTCTCACTCTCCATTAACCTACCTCCACCTTCTCTCTCTCCCCCTCTATCTGTCTGCCTGTTCCACCCACTCATTTCACCCTCTTTCTGTCAGAAACCCTCCTTTCACTTTCACTCTCTCCATTCTTCCCCCACTCTATAATTTCACCCCATATGTCAGCATCCCCCTTGTTCTTTGTCACTCACTTTCTATACCCCACCTTCTTCTCCACCCTCTGTGAGTCTCCCTCGGCCTTATCTTTCCTCCCTTACTCCTAGCCTTATTTCTCTCTGCCTGTCTGCTTTATTAAAATATTCTGACTTGAATAAGCAGCGGCAGGCTCCAGGAGATGTCTCCTCGTGTGTCGGTCTGTCTGTCAGTCTTCCTGGCTGAGTTTCTGACAGACAAGGAGCCCTGAGGTGTCAAAACATCTCGCTGGCCATCTGACCAAACTTAGACGCGAATGCATGCGGACAGTGAATCACATCTAAGCCAAATGGAAAAATTAAGTTTGATTAATTTGTTGTCTTCCCTCTGTTGGCATCATCGACTATCTATAATCGCTCGCCAAACAGCAACTCAGTTTACAGGAGGTAGAAACAATAACATGCATGAAAAATTTGGAGTTTGTGAGACAGATGGAGTCTGAAATATACAAAGATATAGGTCTAACATAGATAGGCAGTGTTTAATAGGTTTGCTAAATGCTTAAACCACTGATATTGGATCTAGGCCCATTTGAAATGTTCTACCATTGGAAATAAATGTGCCTGTTTCTCATTCTCAGCATCTATCTTTTCAAATGCCTTTTTAATGAAGTAGTTAAGCCACTCCATGATGTTCCACCACACACACATACAAATACACACTTGGCAAACTGTACACAGCAAGATATGCTAAAGCCACTTGGTTTCCCTATAATGATTAAACAACCTTCATTTAAACCCCATGCATTGCAATGCTGCTGATCAATTAACATGATTTACTGTAGCGGCTCCGGACACAGCCGTTCCACGGTAAACACTGACTTGGTGTCCTCCTGTAGGATAGACCTTCCTTCATCACACCCTGGGGATGACTTGTGGCAGAATAAACAGCCATTTGGACCCTCGTCTCTCTCCGCTGCGACTCTTTCCATGGAAATATGCGGCTTGAATCAACGCTCTGATGACACACAGCCATCTGTTGTTGTGTTAAGTGTGTTAGGGCATGAAGTGGAGAGAAAACACACAATCACAGATTTTTTTTTTTCTTTTTTTAAATACAAAGCAGACACAAATACACACATACACACAGAGTGTGTATTGTTGTGCCACACAAGCACATGTATACAATCACAGATGCACACACTAATGCAAAAGCACACACACCTCCTCCCTCAGTCCCTAGAGTCGCCCATCCTGAAATAGCAGAACTGAGGCCTTTTCAGTTTTTCACTTCATAGAACAGAGCTGGGGAATCAAATAAATAATAGACAAAGAGAGAGGGATAGTGATAGGACGACAAGTCAATGCATCTTTTCTCTGCAACAGCGTGGCGCACCTCTGAAGAACCTCTGAATCCCTTCCATTCTCCACACAGTGGAGAGGACCAATAGATTAAAACTGCATGGCACACACTGCTAAAATGAATAGCGCTAAAAATACATCCTTTTCACTAAGACATGAAAGGAAACTGCCTTTCCCCTGTCCAGTATTGAGCAGCCATTGATTCCAAGACAAAGGCTACACCTCCTCAAAGAGGTAAGAAAAATAGCAATCATACAGGCAATTATTTTCAAATGTGCCTGCAGCGGCCGATAATGTCAGCGTGCCTCTCTTCCTAAATAAAGGGAGGGAAGGCAGGCGTCAAAGCTGCAGGCCCACTGCTGAAGACGAATGAGCCCATCCGCAGAATGCCTTGCTTTCATCTGGGCAGCATGACACGGCGCCCCATGCAGTGTGAGGCAGAGCCTGGGCCTGGGGGACAGACGCACACAGAAAGAGAGAAGAATATAGATTCTCTATTCAGCTCTATGGAGCCAACACCAAGGCAAAGACCTTCTAAAGACCAGTGGCCAGATTGCCAGTGGCTTTCTCTTGTAGTCCTGCCACAGACAACAATCACTGCAGCTCCATGGCCTATAGCATAGTTCTCTCTATGGGGCAGCAGCACACAGTAGGCCTCTATAGCTGGACCTTTTCGAAAGACAGAGACTCTCTCTTTTTTTCCCTCTCTCTCTCAAGGTGTATACTTCAGACCCAGGCCTTTTCATTTTGATGTGCAGGAGCATATGAGGAGAGAGGGATACTAAGCTCTCTGCTGGGTCTAGCCCTCCACACTGCTGAAGCACTCTAGTGTTTTGAATAGAAATCTTCACTGGACTAGCTTCAAAGGAGGAAAAATCGAGAGGCAGCAATGAAGGAGAGGGGCAAGGGAAGGAAGAACTAACTGAAGGCAAATAAAGAGGTCAGCCAAAGAAGAGACTGCTGAAATCAGATAGAACACAAACGTATAAAACGAGGAGCTGCCTCCTTTTATTTCTCTGTCTTAGCAACCATTAACGTCCTCATACAAAGCCTACCATGCGCAGAATTGCTTACGCCCCAGTTTTCTAAAGTTAACAGATTGAGAGAGGTAGAACACGGGAGCAGCAAAGCATGGATAAAGGTAGAGAGGGACGGACTGAGCACTGGGGATGGTCAAATGAATAGGAGAAGTAGGCAGGGTTGAGGGAGGGAGGGAAGGGGAGAGAAAGAGAGTGAGAGAGGGAGAGAGACTCCTCACCTACTTCAACCACTACTCGTGCTGCAGTGGAAAGCCCTGCGGTCCATGCCTTGAGGCCCTGAGCCCACGCTTGGCCTATCAGTTTAAGATCAAAAAGAGCTCGCTTTAGCAAGACATATGGACTGAATAATGCATCTGCTTTATTTCCACAAGGCTGGACAGGGTGAGAGACAAATGTGTGTGCCATCTACTTCTATTTGTTTATTACGAACGCATATATGACTCTGTCTGTGTGCCCGTTTGGCATTTATGAGCATGTTTGTTTGGAACCACTTTTTCTACAGGCCAACTAGCCTCTCCACAGTGTCAGTCATTGTGATTGGACAGTGAATGCGGTAGCCTGTAGCGTGCTGGAAAATGGGCTTCTGTGATGTCTCATTTGAATAGTCTGACAGCCAGGGGTGGAGGAGCAGCCTTGTAATGAATTATAAATACGAGGTGGGCACAAGTTTCCCTGCAAACCGCAGAGAAAAGGTGAAGCACAAAGTCAACTTCAGTCAGAGAGAAACCTGGGCTTGCAACCTGCCAGAGGTCAGTCCCTCTCCAGCAAAACAGAAAAACAAAACTGCTTGGTTTCACCCTGTGAGAAAAGTAACACTAAGCGTATCACTGTATGATATCACTTCAGCCTATGCAAGTCAAAGATAAACTTTATCTAGCTTGTATAATGTGGCACCAAGAGAGGGAGACAAACACAAGAATGTGTAGGTGGGATAAGATTATTCTCAGATTACTGCTGTGTAGTGTAGTCCCCAGATTGCACAAATACAGTATGTGGGAAGGGAGAGAACTGCTCAGGCACAACAATTCTGAGCCCTTCGTTACCAAAAAGCCAAAGGCCCATGGCTTGTTAACCAGCAGTGTCATGTCTGGAACTGGCAAAGGTTGTGCTCTTTGACCTGTGACCCCTGACCTGTGGCCTATAGTCTGGGTAAGACCCCAGCTGATGATGATTTAAGGTGGGGGGAAAGCATGGATTTCTAGCCTGGATTCTGCTAATGAACTAAACTAGCAAAGACAGGACTTATGTACCCTTAATGCATCACTATGTACTCCATAATTCACATGCAGGTATGGGTATGACACACAGTAACACTGGAAGTTTCCACAATGTGTTTTTGTTGTCATTTTGTAAAAGCAACACAGAGTTATGTCAATATCTGCGTACCTGTGCCAGGATACCACCAAACCCTCTTTCCCTCTGCTGAGGTGAGTCATTACCATGGCATACGTCTCGCCATCTTCCTGCCCTAGACACACTTCTTTAAGACACTGTATAAGAAAAACAGGGCAACTGGAGAAGGACTCACAGTGAGACCAGGCATCGAGTCTGCGAGGTAGACAAGCATGTCCTTGGCCTTCTAGCAGTTGGAGATGGTGTGAAGGGCACTACTGGCATCCCACCATGGTTAAGCCTGATGACACAGTTCTACTACTTGGCTTGAGCGTTACATACTGTAGCATTGCCATGTCTCAGTAGGGATATATGACCTCCTTCTAAAGCCTCATCACTGACAACTATTAATTCATCTGCAACACTGGAGGACTTTTTTCTCTTTGAGAGCCAGGGACAGTGTAGCGGTCGTAATCGCACCACATTCTGCCTCCCAAAATCAGTTAAAACTCTTTACTGCAGTGGGTTGTCTTCACTACACATAAGATATCTTATTAAAATTCTATAATGACAATGCTCATATTGAGACTGTTCCTCCATCTAGTGGCAGCTTTACAATACTACAAGAGTTAAAAGGGTAGAGATAACACATGAGAGGAAGAAAGCGGTGGCATATTGATTCAAAATACAGGATACACAGCTGTATGGCCAAAGGTTTTTAAAGAAGAATTCAAAGACAGAAGTTAAATGAAAACTAAGGGTGCAGGAGTAGTTCAGTTTATAGCAGTGATACAGCTACAGCCTGCAGACATATTGAAGTGTCAAGGACACAACGAGCCGAAAATAACTTTAATAACTGCTTTCTTAAGTCGTCTTCAGTAGTCTACAGACGTTTGGACTGTAAACGAAATCACGAGTTAGCACAATGAGACTTTACCTACCTGTCCATGTCTTCTGTTGTGGGATAACGTAATATTTATTCCCCAGATGATCTGTCCCGACGTGCTCGCGTACTATCCCAAACGTCCGTCGAAGAAATCCAGCAATCCTGCTCATGTTCACAGGATAACCCGTGGGTTTTTGGGGAGTATTCTGTGTCCCTTGTCAGCTGTCTGTCCTTCCACTGGAGTGTTTATGCAAGTGTTCGTGGGTTGGGAGGGGAACTAATAACCTGTTCTGTGATTGGACGGCGTAACTTTACCAGCCAATCATCGCTTTTGTCATAGAATAGACGTTAGGTTTCCAACATGGCTACCCATTGTTGTGAAGCTGCTATAAAGCTAGTTGAAATCAAAGTAAAATGAACAGTAAATAGTAGAAAATAATATCATAGTAAGATTTACATGGTGTATGTAGCTATCGCGAAGCTTTTGTCAAAGTATAATGCCCTGTTGGACGCGTGTTGTTTCATTTTGGATGAAAAACGTACTTCATTGTGGGTAGCATGCTAGTCTCTAAGCTAGGCTAGCTAGCAGTAGCTCAGATAAAAAATAGTCCTGCTAATCAGTTTCTCATAAAATTGTAGCAATGTTGGGATTTTTGACAGCAAGGCAGGCTGGACTGGATGACCCACTGCGACTGCGACGTGCAGAGTCAACGAGAAGGTGAGAGAATACAGGTGTAGGAGGACAAAAATCTCAAAGCAAAGTCAGGTGTTTAGGTAGCGTTACGTCCTGCGAGGGCGTGTAACTAAAGGTTTACTTGGTTAAAAATATTGGAAATATAACAGAAAGTTTTCATAACGACCGAAAAATGCACATTTATCTGAGGTGTTGTGCTCTGAGGTGTTGTGGTTGACTCATTTCATGCCACCTGTGTTATATTCAAGTTTTGTATGTTAAATAAATATCAATATTATGCTGTATATTAGTAATTACAGTTATAAGAGAACACACACCTTCTGTACACCCAAACTCTTGTAGCCTACATATATGCCAAAGTTCAGAGGGACTAAAAGTAAAGTCAGGATGCTGTCAGACACAATACAAACTGTAGCAAACAGGGAAACAAAAGCGAAATCAATATTTGGTGTGACCAACCTTTGCTTGTGCTTGCTTTCAAGGTACTTGGCAGGTAGATTGTCTTGGAGAATTGCTGCAGTTCCTCTGAGGTTTTAGACTGTTTCAGTGTCTGGGCTCTTTGGGGGCTGTACAATCTGTTACAGGACACTTTGTTGTCCTTTTTGCTGAAAATGGTTATGCATGATTCTGACTATGTCTTTGGGATTATTGTCATGTTGCAGAATGAATTTGATACCTGTTGGTATTGTTTGTTGGATAAGAAGCTAAGCATTTGAAGTGCTAAATCTTTTGCGCAGTACTGTACATGGCCTTCTAATAACCTCGTAATGTACATTGTTATCATGAACAGTAATTTAATAGTTTTATATAGAGTCATATTGCTTTTTTGTTTGAGCAATAGCCAGCCAATAGATTTGAGAGGCTTTGTCCAAATGTCCAGTTATGCAGATCTCTCCCTCTGTTTATATTTACAAAGGGTCCTTGGTCTGAAGTTGAATCCTGACAGAGATGTAGACCGAGTCCATGGAAATGGCATCAACACCATTGACATTGAAGCAATAGAAGGCAGATAGTAAGTCCTCATTTACTACAGTTCTGTAAGTTACTACATTATTATTATGGATTGGTACTACTTTTAAATGCAACATTTCACTGAATGGGACACTGCAAAAATGGAAACAGCTATGGTAAGTCTTCCTACCCCTGGGAATCATTCAAAATCCTACTTATGACATTATAACTGAGTTCTCGTGCTCTTTCTGTCTGTGTTCCTCTACGAAGGTTTTTGTATTTTTTACTTTTAACAAGAGTCTCAAATGCATCTTTGATCAACTTGCTGTCACACAAACAGCCAGACAAGAACTCTGTTTATATCGGGTAATATCAGAACCCAAAAAACTGTAACATTATACATTAAATACATTTATTGCTGTTTAATAGCTGTACCTTTAAGTTATCATACTCAGCCCTTATGTAGGGGCATTATGTTGTTAAATACTGAAGAGCGGGTTTCTTTGTGGATCAGCTCACCAAAGTCACAAAAAAGATATTTTCTCAGTTACCTGTAATGCCAATGTCCCTTCTGTCATTTCTGTTCCGTGGTTGGTTGGCATTGCTGCTGTCGAAATATGAGAAATACTATTAAATACTACTAAACTCAACAGCCAAATCTCTTTCTGGAAGCAATGTTCTAGTCACATGGGCTAATCCACAGACCTCAGACCACAGAGATTAAGGATAAAAACTACAAAGCTGTGTGGGACAAAGTAGTACTACATGTTAAGTTCACCTTTTTCTGTTGTTTAGCATGTTGTCTGGAGGTGCAGATGGAGTAATCGTTATCTATGACCTGGAGAACTGCAGTGGGAAACCACAGTACACCTGCAAGGCAGTCTGCACAGTGGGCAGGTGAAAGTTACTCCATTTATTCGTTTTGTCCACTAGAGGGTAGCATTCTATTTAGATCTCACAGAACTGTGTTATTCTTAGCTTTCCCATAGGTATGTTTTCATATATACAGTATATATACTGCATTATTTTGCACACAAGTGAAGTACCCTGAATCTGATTTTTTCTTCCCTCCTTAGTGACACATCTATTTTGAATTAATGTGTGAATAGAAAATATTCTATTAAACCTGATATTTGTCCATGTAATATGTGGCCATATATATCAAATATCATATCAAATATGTGGAAATGTGAACTCAGTCTGAACAGTCATTTTCATCATTTTATTTGCTATTGAATGAACATTTATCATTACAGCATACCAATGTTACTAACAGGCACAGGGGAATGTTGCATTATTGTTTGCAGTGTGAATGTAGCCTTACAGTCCTCACAGGGCATATACATTTCCTCAGTAACATTTCACAATACTTAAATGTGCTGCGACAGTACAGTAGTTTTGTGTTTTCAATATAACACAGGGAAGAGGAAACAGAATTTATGCAACAAGATTCCGTTTGTGTTAGGATGTGTATTGCTATCGGTGACAGTTTTTTCCTTTCTCTTTCTCTCTCTCACTTTCTTTTTTTTTCTTTCCATTTTTAGGTCTAGCCGGTATGTCCACAAATTCAGTGTAGAGACGGTTCAGTGGTATCCTTATGACACAGGCATGTTTGTCTCCAGTTCCTTTGATAAGACCATGAAGGTCTGGGACACAGAGACACTGAAGGTAAGATGTGACATCTACAAGTTTAGTCTGTATTAGATGTAATATACACCGTGTTCCTGTCTGGTACATTCATTTTCTATTCATTTAGTTCTCCTGTGTATAATATGTTAAGTTAGGATGGACAAAATTTGAATTACATTGAAATATAATGCAGTCCAGTATAAACACAGTCACCATAGAGCTAAATTAACATCTCTCTGCCACAGTGTCAACAAATATTCAGTTTAATATAAACTTCATGAGGATAGAATTTATAACTCCAGGCTATTACATTTTTTGCATTTAATTATACAGATGATCCTAACAAGAGGGTAACTCTGTGCATATTGGAAACTTGTTTATTAGGTTTTCTCATGGCTCTACACCAGCCTTTCTCTCTTTCTGCTCTTTTCACTATCTCTTTTCACTTCCCCTCTCTTTCTTATTTTCTGCTTCATGCTTTCTACCTTTCTGTGCCACATAGTCCCATATGGCAGGCTCTGAGCTGTGCTAGAGTTACACTGGCATCATGGTTACCTCAAAAGGTCAGACAAGGGACAAAAAAGAACCCACCGACCTTTCATTTGTTTTTTCTCTGTGTGTTTCTGTCTCTCCGTCCTACACAGACACACTCATACCTATTTAATTATTTATTGTGGATGTGTATTTGCACATTAGTGTGTGCTGTGCATTGGTGTGCGCGTAGTGTATGTGTATGTGTATGTGTGGTATTTTTATGCAAACAGAGCCTCCTCTGTGTGTGTGCCCATTGGCTGAGTCCATGTCGGCGCTGGCACACACTGACAGATGGGGCACAGAGAGGCTTTTTATTATTTGCTGAAGAATTTGCATTGTAACCACCACTGCTGCTCGGGCGAGCTGCCCTCTGAGCTCCTGAGCTGCCCTCCCTCTCTACTTGCTTTTATTTTTATCTAATTCATTCACAGTTAAAGTTTGGGCCATGGCTATATTTGAGATCATGGTTGTATAATTAATCATAAAATTTAAATTTTCATTCAACATACATATACAAATATAGATAGCGCTAAACATACGCATAGCTGAATTTCTACTGCAGTTTACTGACCCTCTCTGTTGGTCTGTTTCCCTCTCTTTCCTTCACTTTGTGAATCTTCAGCCTGCTGAAGTCTTTGAGTTTGAGGGCAATGTCTACAGCCACCACCTGTCCCCCATCGCCAGGAAACACAGTCTCGTTGCAGGTGCGTGTTTGTAAATGCACCCACAATTTTTGCTGACATTGGTGAGGCAGAACAAACCAGCTGGAATACCTGCTGGCATTTCTGTCATTGTGTGCTAAAAAGCATTGAACTCAGGGCAAAAATCTCATTAGTTACCCTGTCTGTCATCAGTTTGTGTCTCCAAGCAATGTACTACGTGCTTCCCCACAGCACACCACAGACCCAGTTACTCCTCTGTTTTTACCCCACGTTATAAAGTGACATGTGCCTGTAGGGGACAGAAGTGGGTCAGAACACAGGTTCAGAGACAAACTAGAGAAACATTGTAGGAATCTAGGTGCTGCCTCACTACGTCACCAAGCAGGACCAACAGGTTAGGCTGAGTATGTGCACATAAATTTCCACACAGGTGCTCCCTGTCACATACACACTCAGTCTCTTTGACACGCCTATTTCTAAGCAGAAAACAATCACAGTGTCTGTTTTCTTTTTTTCTTTTCCCTTCATGTGTCCTCCCCTCTCAAAGGAGTTACAGATGCTTGTCAAACAAGTTGCCATCTTCTTGCATCTAGAAGATGGAAGATGCTTTTAAGGGAATCTCTTCCTGAAAAGCAATAGTAGTTCTCATTAAGTCTGCTCAGTTTAGGCCACTTCGATTTTAAAAAGGATCTTATAATCTTCTTTGCTCCATTAAATTTCACCAAGTACCTTTGCCCTTCGCCTGTGAATGCATGCTGGGTGTGTTAGCTCATGTTTATCAAAAGTTAGTATCAGTGAGTTTTCATATCTACCACACCTTATCCTTGACAACCTGGGACACCAGTTTTTGCTCTTCTGAAGCACCTCTCCCTTATTCATGTTGTAACAGATTCTACTCACACATTTATCACAATCTGTAAATTTGAGAACATTGATAAGCAGGAATGTAATATTTAGACAATATGATTAAATTGATTTTTTTCAACTTTTATGTTTTAAGTTCTTTGTTAATTCCCTGTTATCAGTGGTTTAAATAAAGAAATAGCCTTTCAAGTCTCACCCCTCAACTGTATCTTTGTCTCTACATTTTCAGTTGGCACCAAAAACCCTAAAATCCAGCTGTGTGACCTGAAGTCTGGTTCACGGATTCATGTTCTTCAGGGTTAGTGGACTCGACGACACTTAATTTTCCTACTGCCTTTCCTCTACACACGTGTATCTGTAGTTGCACACACACACATACAGCAGCTAAGTGATAAACAGTTGTTAATTTCCCCCTCTAGGTCACAGAGCAGAGGTCCTGTCTGTGCGGTGGTCGCCCAGATATGAACACATCTTGGCCACCGCCAGGTAAGCACTCTTAACTGCCAGTCTGTGTGTGGAGTTTCAGCCTCTGAAATCATCACCTAGTTTCCCCCCACCCCCTGAGCCACATCAAAGAATACTGCCAGGTACAGGACAATCCCCACCATGTTGTGCAGCAGTTTTTGTCATCTCAGTTCCCAGCCATCTGGCCACGTTGCAACCCAGAGTCAAGTATAATGGCATCACATTGCTAGCAGATAGGCACTGTGGCACTCTAGCAGCCCAGTCAGTAAAGCATATGGTAGATACAGTCCCCACCTGTTTCATGCTACATTAGACCTGCTAATTAACCCATTGGGATCATTGTGCTGCTGTCCCCATGGGCTGTAAGTGATTTTGAAAACAACTGGCGCAGAGATGCACACAGTAAAGTGTGTGATATTCTATTATGGAGCAGCATGTTAATTCCCAACAGAAAACTGACCCTTAAAAGCAAACACTGGTCTACACACAGTGGTGTATATAAGATCATCTGTCTGAACATGTACCTATAAATCCCTCTATTGCACCTGTTAGTGGAATAATCAAGCATGTCTTATTTTGGGTAGTTTATATCCCATATCGTCATTAATTAATGAGGAGAGAGTAAAACAAACAATTCCCCAATTTCTCCTTCTAAGTGCAGACAGCAAGGTCAAAGTATGGGATGTGCGTCGGGCTTCTGGCAGTCTCTTCACTCTGGATCAGCACAATGGAGACAAGTCAAAAGCCGCCTCTGAGGCAGGTACTGTTACCTCTTTCCTTTTCTTTTTCTCCTACTATCTTTTCTTCATTATCCTGAGTGTAATTAGAGAAGAAGTAGTAAGCCTGCGTACACACAGTGAAGGGACGGAAATTAATGTCAGGCAGACCCCTGGGGTGTAATTGGGAGAGTCATAATTTGGGGCTTAGCTTGTGTGCTGATGTGTTGCATCATCCTGTTGTACATTTTCCTCTTCCTCAGCCATATCAGTCTTCTACTCATTGTCCAAGATGTCCCTTTATCAACCCAACGATATTGCTTATCTTACAGAGATACTGCACAGACATAATTTATATATACAGTAGGAGCTGAGGTGCATACAACCCCAAAAATGTTTTGAAGTACAAATTGAAGAAGTGTGGGGATGCACATTGATCTAGAGCCACAGAATTAACCGATAATTCTAAAAATGCATTTAAAAACTGGAGGTTGTAGAAATTAAGTCACTTTTACAACAACATTTAGCTCTTTCTGGAGGAGAGGTCAACATTCTCTACGAACAGTCTGTTTCTGCCTGAGATTCTATTTGTGTTCAAGGCCGGTCGGGCCTAGAAACCAGTTTACAATGAAACCAGTTTATCTCAGTTATGCTGTGTAGTAATAGGAGACAAGGTATTTTAACAACAAACACACTAAGCATAGGTAATTGATGGATAGGTATGAAACATGATTAGGTAGAAAAAATATGCACTGTAGAAGCTTTTAGCATGATGTAGGAGGAAATGGATGAGAAATTAATTGTTTCCATGTCTTTGACCTGTCTCTAAACAGTGAACACAGCCCATAATGGCAGAGTGAATGGCCTGTGCTTCACTGGTGATGGCCTTTACCTCCTCACAACTGGAACTGATGACCGTATGAGACTATGGAATAGTGCCACTGGGGAAAACACACTGGTAAGGTGTATGTGTGAGGGCTTTGTCTACTTAACCTACCTGAATAAACAGATTCTTGAAAGAAGTGTGAATAACGAGGGAATAAATACCCAAAGCATCCCACACGATCCTCTCTTGTCTAGTTGGAGTTGGGTAGTGGAGTTCTGCAAGGCTCAAACCTTGATCTTCTTTTGATGCAAATTATATATGTTTACACTTTGATAATGTTCTGAAAACACTGAAACAAGCTAACATATACACAGCCACCATTGTATCGCAGGCTTATGGAGTTGTTAGGGGTAACGTGTGAGCAAACAATTGCTATTTTACATTCAACAGAAAATGAGCAACATGAAAAGTGCCTTGAGATAACTTCTGTTGTGATTCGGCGCTATATGAATAAAACTGAATTGAACTGAATTGAATCAGCACTGATTTGGACTAATGGTCAATTAACAATTGAAAGTTAGTACACTTTCATTACAAGTAGTGGTGTAGTAGTATAAAAATTACAAAGGCTCTGCAGCTAATACAGAATGCTGCTGCACAAGTTCTGTCTAGGACAAGAAACCCAACCAGACCACAACTGCTGTTAAATCTTTACATAACTAAGGTGACTTTGGTACTTTGCTTCAGTTTTCAGGGGTCCTTGAAAACAATTGTTGTTCATAAATGCCTAGTTGTTTCTTTTCTAAACTATTGTATATTGTTGAAGAACAGTCAAGCAGGTGGAGTTAGTACATGAATTAACTTTTTTCCCCATGAAGTTGTGGTATCAGTATGTAAACAGGTGAAACAGGAACTAATGTTTGGTTAACAATCACCAACTGCTATTCAACAATCAGCCACTGTTAACCAAATTCGAAAGTCTCGTTTACATCACAGCTTTTACAAGCAGAGTATCTGACTATTTTCGTTTGGGGCATGATAATAGGGAGAGACAACATGAAATCAGAGCAAAGAGACAAATTGCATGAATGTGTGTTTTGCCCAGACTGACCCAACAGGATGCCAGTTAATAAGCTTTACTTCATAGCCTTGGTTCCACTCAAACCATGTAACTCCAATTACAAATCCACACCACAGAAACATAACCTTACCCTAAAGCCATGCTATTGCCCTGGGCTCTCATACATTCTCCTGTTCTAATTTCCTGCTCTGCTGCCTCGGGCTGCGGTTTCCATGGTGGGCATTATTCCATCTTCAGCGACAAGACAATCAGTGAGGTTAGATGACCTTCTCTCTCGGGCAGAGGTCAGAGTTGGGTTATAAATGATGTGGGTGGGAATATGTGGTGCACATTACGGGAATTGTGAAAGGAATGCATCACACAATCCAAACCTGCTTCACAGACATGAATTAATTCTAGTAGTTCTATACCATTAAGGTGAAGTAATTTGCATATTTGTGCTTGTTTGACTTGATGCAAGACACAGAAAAATCTTACAGTGTCTGAATGGACAATATCTATATTCCAAGCATTAAACACTTTTGAGTTGGAAAATGGTGTTTCATGTCCTCAGTTTAGTTTTAGAAGACTTAAAATGATGGTTTCTTGCTGTGTTGTTCTTCTGGCCTAAAAAATCTTTAAAGGTCTTTAACTATAGGCACTGTGGATTTTTAACACCAATTAGGGTAAGCTGTCATTGTTTTGCTGCTATTCACTAAATGGCAACATATTGTATTAAGAAGGACAATTTTTATATAGTCACCACAACTTAGTATTAAATGAAAAAGCTTCATTCCCTTCATTGCTTTTTGTCCCTCAGGTGAATTACGGGAAGGTCTGCAACGAGAGTCGAAAAAGGCTACAGTTCACAGTGTCACGTGGCTGCAGCCCAGAGTTTGTGTTTGTGCCGTGCGGCAGCTCCGTCGCAGTGTACGCCCTACACACCGGAGAGCTGGTCACTATGCTAAGGGGTCACTACAACAACGTTGATTGCTGCGAGTTCCACCCAGACTACCAGGTGAGATACGCTGAAGGCCCAGGTGGTGACTAGTCCCTGCATCTGGCCAGTATACCCATCTATCTCCGGTGCTGCCTTTGTTTGTATTTACACCCATCTTTTTCTGTTTGTTCTGCCAGTCAGGTCTAGTTTGCTTCATGTATGCTCAGACAGTTCAGGTCAGTTTCCCTCCCTGTCCACTGTCTTTTTATTTTATCTGCTCAACTGTTCTGGTGTTGTCAGTACAGCAGGAAATTCGAAATTTGCAATCACCATGGCAGTCTCAAATGAGCCACTTCCCTGTGGACAGATAACATGGTAAAGTCAACATTTCCCGAGCTATACAGGGCTACTATAAATGCAAATACATGTGTCCCCATTGTGAGTCATAAGTTAGTGCTCTCTGCTTAAATGTTGACCATGACTGCACAAAAGCAATGCTGTCTCCGAGTCAAATACAGGTATTACAGGTATTGTCCCCAATATCTGTAACATACAGTACTCTGTGTTTGATGCCATTTGAGAATTGCAGGATGGTTTTGCCAGAAAGCCAGGGGGACAGGGGTATAACTGGTGCTTTATCATAGCTGTCTAAGGTACTTTGCTATTAATTTTCAACTTTTTAACTTACTTTTAATTCCATGCAGAGTTAAATCTGGTAGTGCTTGCTTTTTAGTTATGCTGCAGAAAAGCCAGTTAATCTATGTAATGTACAGAACCCATCTTTTATTAAAGTTTCTGCAGTTTAATATGACTTTTTTTATCGCCAAGCAGAAACAAAACAAATGTATAAATACACAGATGAAAAGAGGCACAGCCTTGCAAGAGTGAACAAACTGTGATGAAATAAGTTAAAACATGTAAATAAGAGAATAAATATACAGACATAAAAACATTTACAAACAATGAAAAACAGTACACTCAGTAACAGTACAGTGTGTCGGAGAGACAGATGCTGGGTGTCAGAATAACAGAAAATGTCTCTAAGGGTAAAGGAGTATGAGGAGTTGATGTTGGTGAAACATGATATAAAATTTAAGTTTCCTTTTCACACTTTCCACAAAAAGTATGAGAATTTCATAAGATAATTACAAAATGCTTTTTTAAAAGAATGACCATGTTAGTTTTATTCTGTTGCTAATTTTACAATGGACACAAAAATATGCCAGCTCCACAATTGGCCCGATATTGACATTAAAGTAATATCTGACTAAAACCAGTATTTGTTTTCATTGAAGCTGTTGGTTTAAATCAGTATCTTCCAATCAATTCCAACAAATAAATCTGCAAAGCGAAATTGACAGTATAATGGTGTTAAATTATACTTGTTCAATTATGTATTTCTACAGAGATTTCCTGTAATTGTAACTTGTATAGTGATCTGTCTTCACTTTTTATTGCTACGCACGTGTCAGCAGTAATTTTGTGTGCTGACAAAGATTTTGATTAGTAGGCAACTTTAGTTTTACATAATTATCACAAATGCACACAGATGTCTAACCCACACCTGCCTTATTGGGCAATATCAGCATCCGGTGTCACACACACGTTTTTGTATGTGTAAAGGACGTAAGAATGCAGTTTGGCGGCTTGTCAACTGAGTTCCAGGAATGGACACCTAGTACTGAAAATGTGCTTTACTTCTTCTTTAAGCCTTGTGTCTGATGTGATGACTTACCAGTCCCATGGCACTGACAGCGTCTCCCATGAGTTCACTTGGCATTGCGTTGACAGTTTTGAGCTTATTAATTGTTTGACTCTCGGTCCCAATCATACTTGTTAACGCTGATTTTCCACTGATGCTGACGTCATTGCTTGTAGGTGAGTTATGGTGAAGGTTGTGCTGTAACAGCAGATCTTTTTCATTTCCTCTAACACTGTGTGAACCTAAGTGTCAGACCTGAGATGTCCTTGTTCTTCTTTATATATAGGAGTTGTATAGTGGAGGTAAAGACTGTAACATCCTGGCGTGGATTCCTGTCCTTCGTGCCTCAGATGTGGAGGAAGAGTCAAACTGTACAAATCAGGTACAAGCCAAAACAACAGGAAACAATATAGTGAAGAGGGATCATTTGTTAATCAAATAGCACTCAATTTCCAGTATTTTATGTTTATATTTTGTATTCCCACAGTATGAATTTAGTTAAATGACAGTCTCATCACTTGATGTCTTCTATCAGTGTGACTTCTCTACTTTCATTTTGTCATTTTTGCCTTGGTGGCGGAAATGAGAACATAGATAAGCAATGCGTCATCCAAAGAATTTCAGTTATGACACCTCAGTGTTACCTGGCACAAAGTGGTGCATATACAAAGACACAAAGACGGCTCCATCATGCCAGTTTTACATTCTAGTAGTGCTTCACAAATTACAAATCACAAAGTGCTCCCCCTTACCTGTCTTTTTCCAGTTAAACTAGTTTTTAATCAGATGAACTCAGCAATAGTTGTCATCAGTCATGTAGAAATTGTTGTCAGGCAAACTTGGCATATATGTGTGGTTACCTGGAAGGTGTTTTTTCCTACAATGTACACCCATATAAGGTTGTGATTTGTGTGCATATAAATCTTATGTTTTCGTAATGGATCTATTTAGGAATGATAATAACAATTTGGACTTGATATTGAGCAGGATGTTTTGACTTCTTACAGGCTGCTGCTGGCCAGTCTTCAGTGAACCCTGCCTTTCAGGATGCATGGAGCAGTGATGAAGATTAATGCTGGTGTTTTGTATGTGTGGGAAAAGTAGCCACATGGTCATCGGAGGATGCAAATTAGCAAACATCCCGCACGATAAACTTGTCACAAAATGACTGGTCCTGGGACACATGATAATCACAGGTTTAGGGAAATCTTTCCTGTTTCATCATGTCAAAGATGAAGGCCTTAAAATTAAAGTGATTTGTGTAAATAATTGTCTGATTTTATAAGTACACAACAATGTTCTGAATAATTTTTGTTTTTCTACATTTGATATGGCATTTCTATTGTTTTGCAATTTGAATGTAAAGCCAACGTGGTCCTTCATCATACTCATGAGGGATAACCACCATTGTTTGTGCAAATTCTAATATGAGACAACCCCTCACACATTTGATATGATACTGACATTATATTAGGTTTATGCAGTCTGTATTATCACATATACAGAGGATTTTGGTTAAAAGGACATTATAGAGGCTATAGAGAGATTTGTAAATTTAAACAGGTTCCAGTCTTTTAGTTTGTGTGTTTCTGCAGCTGAGTTAAGAAGAGAGTACCCATAATCCTCACATGGGAGAAACCAGGCATTCAAAAACACAGATTCATTCCTGGGAAAATTTGCATTTGTTTATACAGTAAGTCCTGCTTTCAGCCTCTGTCGAGAGTAGCAGTAGGGAATGACACTGAAACCTCTCTCTCTCTCTGTCCCACCCCCCTTCACAGTTTTACATATTGGCTTTGTTGCCTTTCAAACCCGTGGAACTTATGTGATGCTTCATACTGACCCAGAAAAACAATGTGGAGTTATCAACATTGTTATCCTTTTAGAATATACCATTATTTCATGCATATGAATTATTTATATCCAGGATACTGTGTCTGTCTCTCTCCTCATAATGTACCACTCCATTCTCTGTTTCCCAGATTACCTGAAGTGTCTTGAATTGTACAGTTTTTTTTTTTTTTTTTTTAATAAATTGTCTGTCGCCTGTCTTATAATAAAAGTGCTGGGGATACCACCTTATTTCCTTGACCTGACTTTTATAATCTTAATAGTGCTTTCAGGGAGGTTATGGAAAAAAACAACACTAATGGTAAAGCAATTCAAACATTTTTTTAAAATCTTTTTTTGTACTGAAACTAATTATTGATTACGTCTGAGGAGGATATACTGTATTGTTACAAAATCGTGAGATAGTTCTCGATGAGACATCATTCAGGAATCTACGTCTGTCGTTGGCTTAGAAGTTAGCCAATCAGCGAGGGAGGGGCGTGACAGCACCCGCCCCCGCCTTGTACCATAAAATTGAGCAGGGTGCTATCTGTTCAGAGCTTGAATATAGGGGAAGACACACCTGTGAGGAGAGGCAGGTGAGCCGGGAGGTTGGATACAGGCAATTTGACGAATCAAAAGGATTTGCTTTTGTGTATCTGCAGCAGCAGTAACAGCGTTAAAGGTTAGTAATTTTACTTCGTTTTGTCTAACGAATTCTAGTCAAGGATTAAAACACAGACGTCGACGCAAAAAAGAAAACGTGCCTGTGTTTAGTGAAACATTTCCTGTCGCCGCGAGATGGATGGTAGCTGCAGGACTTGTTTTTCAGCAGTTGCATCACCTGTTCCTCATCAACTCAGTGCCTTACTGAGGTTTACAGTGATACTGGTGTGACAACTCATTCGACGATACCCACAATTAATCATTTCTACCTCAGTTTGAAGCTTTAAATGGTGCTCTAACTGGACATTATGCCAAAAGATTATTTCTCACATGTAGCCGGTCTTTAACTTTGTCCTCAGACGTTAATAACCCTCTAACCCTGGTGGAATTAACTTGAATTTTGTGTGCCAACATGAGGAAATGGGGTCTGTTAATCAAGCACAATTTAAGTTGTATTGTCTTTTAAAGTTTAACTTGTTTGGGTTCAGAAAATGTCGCCTGTTTTTATGAAGAGTTGAGTTCCGTGTATTTTATTTTATTTTTATTTTTTTTATTACCTGGTTTGTCTGCAGCACCTCAGTTGGCCTGCCTCAGCTAGTATGTTAACTTTGAATGTGACCAGATTGAGATAGCCTGTAGGACCACATTTCACTCCAGCGTGGATTTGATCTCTTTGTAAACTGTGGGAGTTGACATTACAGACTTTAAAACAGGGGGTGTGCCATGGGAGCAGCAGCATCTACATCAAGGTCCCTGATTATAACGTTAATTGGCGTGTCAAGACTTGTCCTCATTAGTTAAGAGACTCCAGACAGTCAGTGCCTTTTTCACAGTTCATCCGGTGTCTCAACACCTTGCCTTGTTCAAGTTCCTGTTGCATTCAGGTAGACACACCTTTAAAAACCTGTCATGTAGGGTTATGTCCTATGTATTCCCAGCAGACATGGGGTGATGTCCTTTTTTTTTTTTTTTTTGTCTCTTTTTATTTTTATCTATTAATTTGCATTTACTCACAGCTTCACACAAATGGGACATGTTTTCTTGTCAGTACTAAAATAATTTAACAATTAGATATAAGTGCCAAGATTTTGTTTGTCAAAGTGACGTGTTCGATAGAAGTTCCCTTTGGCATATTTCCCATGCTACAGGCATGTTTCATAAACCAGTCAAACCAGTCGGTGTGAACTTTCACCTCCCTGAAACCAATATTGACTTTTGACTTTTGATTGAATTTTACACTGGTGCAGCTGGAACCATCAAAGTCAATGCTTAAAAATGGACAGAATTACATAGTATGGACTATTTGTAAACCACTGCATCCAGTGGAGTTGTTTTAATGGCTATTTTTGCATGCATTACTTTTTTGTGTTTTTTACTTTTAAACTTTAAACCTATGAAAAGTATTTCCAATTTGAGAAAGCCACATTATACCCCCCCCCCGCATATTTATATTATGGCTCAAGGTGACATGGTTTTTGTCTTTTTAAATGTTTTGTAAGTGCACAGCAAATTTTTACGTTGGCCATGCGTACATGTTTCTTGAATGAGTTCTACTCGCTGTTGTTTCTCAGATAACACAGACAGCTGCTTATTGTACTCCCTGCACACTCTTGGCTTTGTCTGCCCTCAGATGTTTAGAGGGGCAGCAAAGAATGGCTGAGTGGACCTTTTTTTCCCCTGTCACACAGCCCTGTCTTTGAGCCATTCTAGTGTGTTGTTTGAAGCATAACTACAAATGTTCATATTCTGCCTGTGACTATACGGAGTTGAACATGGTTCATTTCTTATCAGTTGTCTGGTACTTACTTCCTGTTTGGCATTCATAAAGAAAGTTGAGGAACCAGTAACCATTAGTGCCCTCAGTAGTTCCTCAATGTGACAACCTTAACAGTTAAATCCAATGTTCTCCCTTCCTTGTGTTTAGCAGCTTTTCATTATTTATGATCATTTTGGTAAAAAATACTTCTCATTCTGTGTGGGGTTTCTTAACCAAATGGCAGTGAACCTGTGATTCCAAACTGACTTCCTAACTTTTCCCTTTTCTCCTTTTTTGTAGGGTAACCGCAAGGATCTTGTCTGAAAATGGAATTTGATAATCTAAAGTCCTCAGCTGCACTCATTTATGATGAGTTCATCCAAAACGCAGGTGAGTCTTAGTTTTGTTTCTGCTTTGACGCACCACACTGCATTTGCTTTTCTCTGTCTGTGAACACTGTTAATCTCACAAACCTGTTGATGCGCTTGTTGCAGACTCGCGGACAGAGAACTGGTTCCTCATGTCGTCCCCTCTCCCCCAGACGATCATCATTGCAGCATACATTTACTTTGTCACGTCGCTGGGGCCTCGGATAATGGAGAACCGCAAGGCATTTGACCTCAAAGGAGTCCTTATCGTCTACAACTTCAGTGTGGTCGTTCTCTCACTCTACATGATCTACGAGGTGAGTCATCGTGTTACCTTTTGCATCCTTTAGTGCAGAGCTGATGTGAAATGCAGATCGTTGTGATAATTTTTAGAATGTAAGAGTTAACATGGCAACTGCCTTTTTTTTTTTTTTTTTTTTTTTTTAATTGTTCAGCTCATTGTTAAGAACAGAGCCATGACTCATGCCAATTAGTAGTCTTGCGAAATACTTAGTTCAAGACAGATTATTAATCAGAGTTTAAACCAGATCTGCAGGTGTAAGTTCCTCTTTCTGCTGTACTCTGCAAGTGTTGCCTAAGAGCTTCAAGACTTTGTTCCATGTCTGTCTTGTCAACACTACTCATTTCACTGGTGTTTCAATGTAATAATATGGAGTGACAAACTTGATAAATTTGTCTATTTAATTTAGTGTAATTGGTGAATCATTTAATTGTGAAATACTGCACTGTATGGATTAGACTTGCAGTGTGTAAGACTCAAGACTGTGATAAACTGCCACACATTGAAATAATGTTGACTGCAATTTTCCCCGTTTTGTTTTGTAGTTTGTGATGTCGGGATGGGGCACTGGATACTCTTTTCACTGTGACCTGGTTGACTACTCTGACTCACCACAGGCCATGAGGGTATCCCTTTTTACAAGTTCTGCTGCATTGAATTTAATCTGAATCGAGCACTAAACACACACCGTAACATTAGGATGTGTTTCTTTTTTCTTTTTTCTTTTTTTTTTTTTTTTGTGTGTATGTTTTGGAACCACTACTAAAATGTTGTTTGTCTCCTCTAGATGGCAGCAACATGCTGGCTTTACTACTTCTCAAAGTTTATTGAGATGTTGGACACAGTAAGTGACAAATATTTGGCAGATACTAAAATGAATACGTTTCCTTATGCTGTGTGTTTATAGACTACAGTTTTAACTGTGCTTTTGTACTACTCCCCAGGTTTTCTTTGTCTTGAGGAAGAAGAATAGTCAGGTGACATTTCTTCATGTCTACCATCACTCCATCATGCCCTTCACCTGGTGGTTTGGCGTTCGTTTTGCTCCAGGTAGAACTCTCCGCTTTCTAAAATAAGATTTTCTGTGCTTGAACTGCTCAAGTCAAAGGCAGTTGGACCTCTCCTTAAACACTTCGCCTCTCATCCAAACATTCTAAGAAGTGAAGAAGCCTTTCAGATGAGAGGTGAAATGTCTTCAAGGAACCTAAAATAAGTTCAGTTGCCTGCGACTCCACTCCACTTGCCTGCACTTAAGACTACCTTGACCTGGATGACTGATGGATAAAATTTTCTGTGATGTTGCAAGATTTGACATTTTCTTTATCTCATTCTTAACTCTCTTTCAGGTGGTCAGGGAACATTCCATGCTCTGCTGAATTGTGTCGTCCATGTTATCATGTACTCGTACTACGGGCTGACAGCCATGGGCCCCAACTACCAGAAATACCTGTGGTGGAAGAAATACCTCACTACCATTCAGCTGGTATGTTGAGTGGTTTGATGCACAGCTGCTTTTTTTTTTTTTTTTTCTCTCTCTTTAGGCATTCAAAGTGTATTTTATGTGTATGAATCTTGTCAGTAGAAGTCAACCTGTCTTTTCTTTGGTTGCTCCCCAGATCCAGTTTGTTATGGTGACCACCCACATCTCCCAGTATTTCTTCATGAAGGACTGCCCCTACCAGTTCCCCATCTTCATCTACATCATCGGCCTGTATGGCGTGATTTTCCTGTTCCTCTTCCTCAACTTCTGGTACCACGCCTATACCAAGGGCAAGAGGCTGCCTAAAGTTTTGCAGGCTCAGACATGGGCACACCACACCAACGGAGTTATGAATGGAAATGCCAGTCACGAAAAAGATGAGTGACGCACGACTCGGGGGTTTTGGGGTTGACCTCATTTACGTAAGCAAACCACTGTGGTAGTCTGAGATTCAACCCCAATTTGTTTGGACTTTTTTTTTTTCTTTCTTTCTTTCTTTTTTTTTTTTTAAATTGCTTTTCTATTTGCAACTGCAAAAGACAATCTTTAAATTATGACCAAAGCAATATTTAAGACCTAAGCTGAAGGGTTTATTTTATTTGTTTACACTGAAGGTAGAGCCCAAGTTCTGCTATGGAGTCTCCAAATATCCCTCCATTTCCGCTACAGGATCTTTTGTTTATTTTTTGTTTCTTCCTCAAGTTTGAAGAAATCGACTTCACTAGTCACACCAATATAGGGCTTCACCTATGGTAAGACTGCAGGACCCTCAGCTGTACAGTCATACTGGGCCTCCTCAAAAAGCTCCTAATCTGAGATCTTTTTTTTTTTTTTTTTTTTTTTTTTTTTTAAAGCTTATGTGACTCAGAAGACTTTTAGGAAATCCAGTTGAAGTTTTTTTTTTTTTTTAAAGTTGTGCACTGAAAAGTTAAGGGTTGTTAATTTCACTAGGCCTAAAATGATCTGACCCATTTTGAGTCAACATTTTAAAAATGATTAGGCTACACATGTCCCGTTGTTGTTAAAAGGTTACATGCATGCAGAACAGGGTGTTTTAGGTTTGATCACCTATGCATTGCCTCTTCTCTGGCTCGAGTCACAGCTGCTGCTGATGGTAATCACTCAGTGAAAAGAGCTGTCTTTGAACACTGTCAGTTTATTCTCCTGTGAAGCGATGGCAATTGTGTGACAGATACCAGAGAGGAAGGCTAATGGACCACTGTGGTTCTTGTAGGATCCGGAGAAGAGCTTTAGCTACAACTTCGATTGCTTCCTTACCAAGGCATATTGCAAAATAACGCGGTATTACTGGACCTCACTATGCACAATTACATGGATTCACTACTTAGCCAGCCAGTCAGAAAACATTAGCAGCCTTGCTTGCCTGCTTTTGAGTATTTTTGCTTCACATTTTGAAGGCTAACAGTGTCTTCAAATGGCTGGTGTCAGGCAGTGCCTTTGGACTGAGGTCTATGGAGTAGTTTTTTTAAAATGTAGTTACGATGATCTTGAACTGAAAAGTGAATGTAACACTGCTCCTTTGGTGACTGAGGACACAGGATCGACCTTGGTTTGGAAAGAGTTCCACCTTTTTTATTCAGGTGCAAGCCCATCTTAACATTTAAGATTTACAGATATAATGCCTAAAGATGTGGGTGAACTTTTTTTTTTTTTTTTTTTTCAGTTCCTTGTCAGATCCCTTTATAATACCATAGTTAATACTGCAAGAAATATGTGACAAATGTTTATATTGTATTTTATATGTATTTATATAAAAATAAATGATCATTGTACTTTCAAATTTGTCCCTCTGCTTTTTTTTTTTTTTTTTTAATATATAATTTTAAGAAATTATTTTCTAATTTGTGAAAGTTGAGTACCTCTCTTAAAGTGATGTATAGAAGAGCCTCATAATTTTCTAGATCTGGGTTATAAGTTTATAGTACAGTTTCAGCTGACAGTTCTTGGTAAATCAACTGGATGGGTAAGCAACACTTGTTGAAATGTGGACAGTTTATTTTAATGGATTATTATGTTACTTGTTCAGTTTTGACTCTTGCAGTGGCTTCACCTGGTCTACACTCTTAAATAGGAAGACAATATTTCCACACCATGACAGGCTTTCTGAGAAGTTGAAAATCTACTTAAAAAACCCATCTACATAGATGATCCAAATGCTGCATCTTTGCAATCATCTTGGCAAAATTTAAGGAAAAACTGTAAGGCAACAGGACTACCCAAGTAGGTTGGAATTCTAATATTTCCTTTTTTTCCCTTTGTGAAATACCTGTTTAAATTGATGCTCTGTAATGGACTTGTTTCACCAGTGGGAGGTGCTGTTAAACCGACACTAAAGAAGGTTTGCTGATCACAGTTCTCAGTATGGTGTAGTGAGATGGATCACTACACATAACAAGAGAAAATGAATTTTGCATTCATAAAAAAGCATGGCACCCCTCCTATAAGTCGTCTGGTTGAATGTATTACAGAGCATCGCGCCATTTTAATTTCAGAACATTGACTTCCCTCCATGTGGCTCTTTGTATCTGCAGGTTAATGAACTGTGAATTGCATTTTGCTGTGGCTGGGAGAAAAGCTTGATTCTCTATAAAATGTGTTTCCAGAACAGAGGTATAGATTTTTATCCTACCAACCATACATTATTCAGTTTACATTAAGGAATTTTGAGAGGATGTTCATCATATCAAATGCATTTTCACAACCAGCAGAGAAGCTTATGCATTTATTTTAAGTTAAACAAATTAATATCAGAATCCTGCAAGTTGAAACCCAAGCATGAAGCCACAGCTACACAGGAATGGCTTAAGAGCAACGTGATAAAGTGCAGGACTCGAGGTCCGGGATTGAAAATCCTCCATATAATTCTCAAATATATATTTTAGATTTCAGATACAAGATGATTCATGTTATTTAACACTCAGGTCTCTCTCTGTCTAATCTTCTGTCAACCCATGCTTCCCCCTCTTCACCCCACTCACACATAAGCACAATCACACCCAGGAAGCAGGAGAGCACACTGACCTGTCTATTTGATATCAGCACGTCCTTCTGCACTTAAGTGGTCCATAATGATACCGCCACCAAACAACAACCCCTGAGCTTTTTTTATTGAATGATACTCAGCTGTGTGGTGGCAAATGTGAGAGCTTTCATACGTAAAAGGAGGATGACGTCAGTCCAAGATACAACTGCGAATTACAGAAATCATTTAAAGTCTGTTTCGCTTTACATATAAAATGACTGTGATACATGAATGCTGAAACTAACCGGTTGAATGGAGAGATGAGAGCAGGCAGCAGGACAGCCAAACCCCTGGGAGGGCATGGATGATCGCTCTCCACCATGATGAGTTCCAACAACCCCTGTCTGTCTCCAAGCCACCCTCGCAGGTCCTTCTGTGGATTTAGTGTGGGAGAGGCTGGGATAACTAGGTCACTATAAGGCAGAATGTGTGAGACAGCCCATCATTGCAAATATGTGTGACACAAGTTAGGTTAGGAAGTGAACAGGAATTGTCGCTGTCACACAAAACATCATGGTTTTTAAATGAATTTTTTGAAGTTAGACATATTTAAGTTGGATTCCATTATTTCAGTGGTTTCATGTATGACAATGCACAGAACATTTTACTCAAATTGCTTAATGAAGAACAGCAGAAGCTGCAAAATGATTATCAGACTAATTGTCAACATCTGCCATCCCCATCTTGTGTTTGTGAAAAACAAAATTACTTCTGATATATCCAAAAACATCTGGATCATTAACTGTGGACAAACTGTGCCCGAACCTCCAACTGTAATTGATTACACAGAAATGTTGCAACTTCAGTCTCAGTTAGGTCTAAGAGTGTAAATCAACAATTTATTCCAACAATATTTGCTGTGTCTGTCAGACTGATTCCATAAATAAATTCAACAGGCTCTAATTGTATTTGTGCAGTGACATTTTTTTCTGCAATCTAACCAATTAAATTTTTAAATGGACCATTGAATGTGGTGTTTAAGTGCAGTTTAATTTGATTTACAGCATTTCATCCACATTAGTCACCCATAACACATTTGTGAAAGTGTCATGATCGATAAAAAAACAAACAAACAAACAAAAAAAAAAAACGTTTGAGAAAAAGGGGTTTTGGTTATTTCATATGAAACAACCATATTATTTGTTATTATTTCATATGAAATAACCAAAACTATTGTATGTAACTGTGTTTTAGTTTTTGCTTTTATCACTGGTCTGAAGTGGATTAAACTTAATTGGAAAAAATGTGATGTCACGCACGTCTAAGCACCAATCAGGATAGAGCGAGAATTTAATTGACGTTGCTAGCATTAGTATTGACAGCTGTTTACCTCCGAGTACAGAGGAAGCGTTGCGAATTCAGCATCAAACTTCATTCCTTTATTTATCAAGAGCTGTCTCCAGCGACGGAAAGCAACACCAATGTTAACTTCAACATGAGAAGACCAGTAAGTAGCGCTGCTCAGGCCGTATTCTAACCTCTTGTCTTGTAAACGCAGTTATGGCTAAAGCTCTTGGTAAGCAAACAGCTATGAATGCCAACTTTGGCTATGTAGCGATAGCAACATAACACAACAATAACTGATATTTTGGTCACTAGGGGGCAGCAGAAACCAGCGGTAAATGTAATACCTGTTTTCACCGTTAAAGTTTATACTGGAAAGTTAAGCGGTCTAAGTATTTTCACACTCCGCAGTTATGTTGCAACATTAGCATTAATTAACTGTGAGAGTGAATTAAAACAGTGCAGTTGTAGGTTAGCTCAAAAATGAGCTGAATAACGCTAAAACGGACCTATGACTTAACTGCAAAGCCAGGTGATCTCTGGGTTCATCACTTTGTAACCTTGTGCATGCAACTAGTGATGTGATGTATTGTTAATATAGAAGTTGTTGTGCCAGATGTGATGTTGTGCCAGTGTGACAGATAGAGAGAAGTTTTATTGGTGATTCTCCCTACAGGATGCCACAATTGGCACACTGACAGTGACATATTGTAGTCTACATCACAAAATGTGGTCCACTCCAGCAGTGACTGTCAAGAAGACTCGTGAGGCTTTTAAAAAGGGCAGAGTCATTGGCACACAGGAGGAGCTGATTGCAGATAAGAGAGAAGCTTTGTGGACATTATAATTCACCAGATCACGACGCTTCCAGGCAGTGGCACATCACGTGCAACAGCAGCACTAGTCGTGACTTGTGACCACAGTTTGGAAAGAATACATCTGAGTTTGTCCTGATTTTCTACCTTGTAAAGGGGGTGACAGCACCTTGGAAATTTTCCAGTGAAGGATAACAATGAACAAAGAAGAGTACTGACTGTAATGGGAAATAGCAGTGGCTGCTGGAGGGGGAAAGAGACCAAAAGCACAAGGGGTGGGGGGTGGGGCGCTACTTTTACTATATTCATGGTATATAGTAGGGGAGCCCACTTGTGGGCTCTGGCAACTTCATGGACAGAATTAGGTTCAGTTTAAGGACAGGATAAAATGCCTACTATCAATGATGGGACCCCACAAAGATAGGTATACAAGGATGTATGTGTGCGTATGTGAGAAGCTGTCAGCAGAGAGCAGATGGCTCTCTGAGAATAATTATTGGTAGTCTAGATAATTGTGGGTATTTGATCGCCTAATAATAACCAAATCTTCCTCAGTCCCTTCGCCTGTCTGTTTTTCCCTTCCTTTTAAGATCTCTTCAGAGTAAAAAAGTAAGAATGAGTATGATTTGGCTCATTAAAATTTAAATAAGAGACATCACCATCAGGGTAACAGAAAAGTGATTTTGTGCCAGTGTGCTCCTCTCATTGTGCCACCCTAACAGAGTCTACTTTCATTCGTAATGCCATCAAATTGAAGATGTCTGTGTGTGAAATTGATCTGATTAGAGTTTTATACGCTCATTAAAAGTGGAACTCGCTCTTTATATTTTGTTACTGGTACAGCTGGCAGAGCTGACACTCTACAGGAAGATGTTTTTCTGAATCTGCACCTTATCACCATGTTTCTCTGTTTAATGTCAGTCACCATGGACAAACTGTCTGCTGTGATGTGTCGTCTCTTCACAGTCAGATAGGACTGGATTTAGTTGAGGCTCCTGCCTTACAGTAGATATTATAACTTTTGCTGGCCTTGAAGCAGATCAGATCAGTGTCAGGATCATGTGAAAGAGAATACTCTTTGGCAATGTTTAGGACTGAAGCCTGGAGCACATGATCTTTTTGGTCAGGAAATAGTGAAATAGCCCCATTATGATCTCTCAGAGCCCAAGGCAATGTCCTAAAATGTCTTGTTTTGTCTAGCCAGCAGTCTAAATCTAAATGACATGGCAGATAAAAACATCAAATCCTCACATTTGAGAATTTTAAAACATTCTAATGACTGATGGCATTTGATTTGCATTCAACTCTGCATGCAATGTGGATTTTCTGTGCACCTGCACCTTTACATTTCTAGATGCATGATTTCAACTGTATGTTTGTCCCTTCAGGGAAACTTTACAGGACACTGAGTCCCCACACCACGACGAGCATCTCTCTCCCTCTCTGTGATGGTTGTCAACAGCTTTTGCAGCAGCTCAGGGATGCACAGCAGTGGAACAAATACGGTACGTTTTGGACCGAGGGATGTTTTCCAGGTACTTATCTATCTCGCAGCAGTATATCATTTGTCCCAAAGCCGACTTATTGATCACCGCCTTGTCTTCCAGTAAGGCCTCAGTAGAGTGAGTCTGGTCTACTGTGTGTATGTCAGCTGCTGCCTCCGTAGCTGTAAGCTGTCATATCTGCTTAAGGACAGGCAGCAGAGGAAGGCTATTTATGTAGCCTGCTTTCAGATTTTTCATGTGTTCAAGGAATTTTCAGCCTTATATCCTTCGGGTTTACAGATTAAAGGCTAAACTATTTCCCTTGGCTCTGACAAATGACAGATGTAAATTTGTATTCATTTTCCTGCTGTTTACTCAGGGTATGATGTTTTGATGCAACAGTACAAAAGAGGAACAAAGCGTACACCCTTTGCATAGTATTAGCATAACCCTTCCACTCCTGTGAGTTTGACAAGCCTTGGGGCCAGACAGCCTCGTACAGTAACACTCTGCTTGCTTGCTTTTCTGAATCCCAGTCTGCCTGCCTGTTTGCCTGGCTGTTCCCTGGGGGGCTGCCTGCTCTGCTGCTTGTATCCCTGTCTGCCTGTCTTGCTTTGTGCTTGCTTGTCTTTCTGTCATAAAATTTAATTTACCATTTAGGTTTATAGTTAAGTTACACCTTTGAGGAATAGTTTGACATTTTAAGAAATGCGCTTATTAAATTTTTCGCCTAGCATTATATGAGAGAATTTATATCCAAAGCCAAAAGATGGTTAGCTTAGCTTAGCTTAGCTTAGTGTAAAGACTGAAACCAGGGGAAAACAGCAAGACTGGTTCTGCCCACAGAACCAGTAATTCTTGTATTATAAAAATTGATTAATAAAAATGACAAGTTGCTACTTTTCATGAGGTTATGTGCAGGACTATTTCTTTGTTGCCTGGCAACCTCCCAACCTCCAGGAAGTTGATGGTAACATCTGGTAAAACTAAAAAACAAGATTTATTAGTAACCTGTGGAAGCGTTAGTAGGTGGTGCTTTTTTAAAAAGTTGGACATTTGGACAGAGCCAGGTTTGCTGCTTCCACATTTATGCTAAGCTAAACTAACTGTCTCCTAGCTTCAGCCTCATAAAGGCCAAATTTGTGGGTGGTGTCACTCTTCTCATCTAATTCTCAGCAAGGAAGCAAATTTCACCAAATTCCCTAAATGTTGAACTATTCCTTTAACTGCTGACCAATCATTGTCTGTTTTACCTTGAGCCAACACTCAGCCTTGAATAATAAATAAATAAATCTGTGACTCAAAATAAGCTTAGAAAGATGATTCCTGCAATATTTAAAAAACAGAAAAACAAAAAACAACTGCTACTTCTGTCTTGTACCAGAGATGGATGTGAAATGCTGAAAAGGAAGTCTGATTCTGATATAATCACTATTATCCACTGTGTGAAAAAGGGCTTGCTGTTACAGCTGTTCATGCTCCCAGTCAATATTTGGATGAGGGAAGAGGTACATTACCTTCAGCGTGTATTTATATGTGTTAGTCTCCTCACTGAAATGGGAACATTACCTCAAAATGTGTTCTCAGAAATTCTCAAAAGTATCAACAGCACAGTTACATTTGCTGGATGCCATTTCCCATTATCTCATCTCTCTGAGTGGTTTTATGGACTCTCTGAGCTTTGTTCATCCTTGTTATTGTAGTTGCTGTTTGCCATAATTTTTAGTTTAACAGTCTGAACATGGACAGAGTGTTGGAAAACGTACAGTCACAAGAATCAGCATCACACATATGTGAGTAATGTGGTGTTTTCTGCCATTTGTCTGGATGAGAGCCCCAAGCTGAACTTGTTCCAGACTTGTAAGAAAGGATGGGAGGCGGAATTGGCAACAGTTGTCCAGAAGGGCCTCTCATAAGGTACGCACTTGATTTGATTTGATTATTCCTGATGTTTGCCATACATAGTGTTGTTACATATAGGTGCTGCTTTGCATTCTGATGTCACCCATCAAGCTGTTTATGGTGCTGCAATGTGATTGTACTATAACCATATAAGTCTTTACTACATGAGGAGATCCACATGTGCACAGAGTGAATTGAAGTTACATTGACCATCAGTCCTATCTATTTTAAAGGATGTTCCAGACTTGTTAGAGACTTGTGTGAGAGAGAATCAAAAAAAAACTAACAAGACTAAACAAAACAAAAAAGCAATTGTAAACAGCAATGCAGCAGATGCTGTGATAATACAACTTTTATTCCCTTGTGTGGGTCAAGTTTTTCCTACATTGCAACAATGCATAATACCAGGTGAAAGCCCATGTCTGTCAGTCCTTATGTCTCCAGTTTGCTCACTATGACATCACCAGGGTCGTTTTAAGGATAACAAGTTATTATACAACTGTACAAAGGTTTTTACACAGGGTCCATGTATCGCTACCCACAGTGTTGTTTTCAAGAGCTTTCAACCACATCACTTCGCTTATTTGCTTTCTGGCAGAGAGTTTGATGAGAAGATTGCTTTGAAGATTGCAGCTGACTGGCATAGCTTTATATTGAATGGACATATATGGAAATGTAGTGCTTTGCTAATTCAGAAAACTCCAGTGTAATTAGGAAAACAGTTCAGCAGTATCTGGATGTAATGTAATAAAGAGACAGGGTTGGCCAGTGGTATCAATCTTTCCTGTCAGAAAAGGTAGATAAGTATATTACACAAACTATTCCTTCAAGATTTTATACATTTAATTTTCATAGTCCAAGGTCAAGAATGAACCAATTCTCAGTAGTACAACTGTTTCTCAGACTGAGTAGTTGTCCTCACGAAAAGTAAACTGATGCTCTTGTGTAAAATTGGTCGAGTGCCATGTTATCGTGTATCTGAGTACTACTGCACCCTGGCTATGCCACTCTTTACACATTGCACTGATTCTGCATCATCATGGCATCATCATCGTCGAAATAAAACATGCACACAAAGCTTTGCGCATGATTGTTTTTTATCTCAGATTCTTATCCAAATGTTGTAGATAACCAGGCAGCAGCTCAAAGTCCTGCCTGACTACATTCACCTCTTGACTGAGGTGATAATCTCTCTTGACCAAACACCACAGTCGTAGTCCCTCCAGGGCAAAAAGAAAGGTGTCTGAGTATGTGTGCATGTGTGCGTCAGTGTGTGTCACTGATAGTTACGGAGCCTAAATAAATATGACAGTCAGATATTCGTTGGCTCCGCAACACAAGCCATATCTGCCTTGTCAGTGTGTTGTTTGTCACATACAAAGAACATTTGCAATTCATGTCTCTCTCAGGGTATGCTGTATTCCCCGTAGTCGCTGAAGCAAGAGAGTCACATCATCCCTGGGAATTGCAAGTGTATGTGTCAGTACGCTACTTTGTAAAACAGACTCAGACGCAGTCTTTATTTCTCGATATGTCACAGTCCTTATTTTAGATTTATTTTCTCGTGAACAGATCCTAAAAAGCTGGACAAGGAAAAAAATGTTCCGTTCATCTCTGCTTTTTTGGCATTTCCAAAAGGAATCCCCGACTGTCTCTTATGTAATGTGGACTCCTGGCCGTAGCTTCATATTTAATGAAGAGATATGAGAGTGATATCAGTCTTCTCATCTATATCTTGGCAAGAAAGGTTATGACTTTATACTACTTCCATACTTCCCCAAAATGTTGAACTATATCTTTAATAATACTCATCAGGCTGTAGTAAAGCAGGGTCAGCCTGAACATATCAACACCACTGCCAGCACAAGTGGGTGATGAAGTAATGAGTAGAGAGAGAGAGAGAAAGAGAGAGAAACTGCACAACAATTTCCAGACTTTCATCTTCCTTCTCTGTTTGCTTATACATTACTCTTTCCTAATGGAAATATTTCCACAACTGCCCTCATACTGTAACTACGACAACAGTTCTTCCTACTCCGTCACACTCTTCTCCCTTGCACTCCCTTTAATAAATCCCTCTCCTTTCTTCTCCTCTTCTGTACAGTTTGCCCACAATTATGGGAACTTTCAGCAGGAGAGGGAGGGGGGTGGTAGGCCGGAGCATGAGAGGCATGCGATTGGCCAAGAGGCAGGAACCACTCTGACATGATTGGCTGTGAGCCTGGGAGCTGTGAGCAGAGTTCCCTCCTTATTCCAGAGAGCATCAGTAAGCAACGGAGTGGGACTTGCTGTGTTAGAGATGCACACCAGATACTTTTGTTTGTTTTGGTTTCTCTGATTGGGACTCACAGAGCAGACAGAACATACTGTACTGTGGCCAGGAGTGGATAAATAATCTCTTTCTGGAACTTTCTCAAAAGGATATAAAGTAAGTTTTTATATTACTATTTTCTCTCTGTTACTCTACATTGAGTTCCAGTAGTACAGTAGCTCAGAATCAGATACAGTGTGTCAACACATAGACAACTTCTCTCCACAGTTTTAATCAGAAATTAGAAGTTGTGTGCATGCATGTGCAATTTTGTATATACAGTATGCGCATGAGAGTTTGTGTTTATGTGCACATGCATGAGCATGCATACACTTAGATGTATACATACACTGGATTACTGAGTGTATGTACTTCCTGTGTCTTTGAAGGATGCATAGACAGCAGCCTTGTGCTTTAGGGGAGGGAAAGGTGCAGTGCGACTTCACAGTGACCAACCTCATCAGCAAACTTGTCACTGCAATGCTTTGCATTGACAGAGGAGCTCAAGGACTCCCCTCCCAAAATCTCCTGGTGTGACTTTCAGGCTGCAGGGTGGTGGTGGCAGTGGTGGTAGTCTGCTATAAATAGGCCTGCTCCAAATTATGCTGCAGTCACACATAAATTCAGAGGGAACAAGAAATGACACAGTCATTTTTTGTATTAGAGTCGGAGCACTTTTTGACTCCAGCATAAATAGAGATAGAGAATATATCCTTACACCTTTTTTTTTAATTCCATATTATAACAGCAACAGCCTCAACAAGGGGAGGAAAGTGAGTGAAAGGGAAACAGATATAAACAGAGAATGACAACAGAGGTAGACAGAAGGTGCAGGATGTCTTTGTCAGTGTGTGTATTTTTGTCAGGATGTACTGTATGTGTGAATGTGACCGCGTGAAAAGGGTTTGCATGTGTAAGAGTTTTCCTTGTTAAACTCCCACACGTGGCAGCATAATGTTCGGCAGCTCTCCTCATTTCCCTTTAAGACGGTTATCACCTCTTCCTGGTCAGCCAAAGAACAACTCCTCTGATTTCCATACATGTACTTAACAATTACTAGTCAAAGCAGCTTTTTACAGCATGAAGTGAACGAAATGTTGCAGGTTATACTAGGAAAAGAGCTTTGTCTTGTTATGATGTGTTCTCACTTTTATGAATACAGGAAGAGCAGGTTTAAAAAGTTACATCATATCATTACACACAAATTAGACCCAGGAGGATTTAATTTTGAGCCAGCTGTTTGGCTAGCAAACATATGGACCTGTTTATGTTTCATATGCTGGCCCCCCTCATAGGTGGAGACCATGACTCAAATGACATTGTTATGAGGTTTGTTTCACAAAAAGCAGCTTCTTCAATCTACATTTCCATTTTTTTTTTTTTGGCTTTACTAAGTTTGAAGGCAACTAACTAATGGTAAAAAGTTCAAAGTTGTGCATATGACATCACCAAAAAAGAATCCAACCCAGCTGCTTTCTTCTGTCCTTTGTTGCTCCAATGTAGGGGAAATAGCCTGCAATTTCTAATATCTACCTGTCTGTCAGCCTACTTCTCTCCGAGCTCCTTTATTGTAGTGTAGAACACAGGGAGCCTTGTGTTGTACCTGACCTCTACTATGCAAATACAAACTGTCAAACTGCCAGCCAGCACTGCACTCCACCTCCACATGGATGAATCTGTGAGATGAGAGCGGCACACTAAGCTCATTGTTTCACCTGTGCATCACCTGAGTGCTGAGATAGAGGCTATAATCACAAGCTCAGACTTTGACTTGTGAGACAGGGGTGCTTGTGCTCTCTTCCACAGTTCCTAGTCCTGTGATGAAGCATCTACTCTGCAGAGGACAGACCAAGTTAGAGCAGGCTGAATAAGGGATGGTGGTGCTGACTCAACAGTGACTGCTTTAAAACTTAAAAAGAAACCTGTGCTTGTGCTCTTGTTGTTATTTTGCACTAGGTCTCTTTTCTGAATGAGTTTTGCTGCTTGCCAGTGTGAGTGAATGGGAGTGCAGAGTAACGATCTTGGCTCAATGTACTCTGTGTGTGTGCTGTACGGGGACAAAAAGCATCTGCACTGCTGCTGATGTCTTAGTATCAGTTCTCTGAAGAGGGATCTCTGCAGCTGTATGTGTGTACTGTACGTGCACAAATCCTCCTTTGGTTTCAGAGATGTGTAAGACCTATACTTAAAGTGACAACGTCAACTCAAATGTTTATCAGACTTTGTTGTATTCAGATGGCTGGGTTAGCAGGAGTAGCTATGAGTGATAGTGAGT
The DNA here is from genome assembly GCF_001640805.2 of Lates calcarifer. Taxonomy (NCBI): domain Eukaryota; kingdom Metazoa; phylum Chordata; class Actinopteri; family Centropomidae; genus Lates; species Lates calcarifer. The sequence continues at coordinate 7,139,327 of NC_066845.1, forward strand.
AATGTGTGTGAGTGAATGATGCTGTTATGAGTATCCAGAAGTCAGGGTCAAGGGTCAAGCAATAGCAGAAGACTGCAGTGTTTGGTGCCAACAAAGTCAAATGTCACAGGTTTCCCTCAGCCATTCTTGGCATTTTATGAGTGGGAGTTAATGGAAAATTATATAATTTGCTTCCCAAAGCATATTCATTACTGTAATAAAGGCAGTGTTTATTTTCCTCAGTTTTTCTGGCAAGGGAGAGTATGCTAAAGTCCTCTGAAGCTCTTGTGCAGAGGCTCTGCAATATGCATACATACACACAAACACACAAACACACTTAAGCAAGCAATGCCAAAGGCATTTAAGTATCTTTTTATTGGAAACTCTGTTCCCATAACAATGAGCAGGAAAGTCTCTGTGTACTCAGGGCTTTTAGAGGTCATTCTGGGGATTTGCTGGTCTATCCAACCTCAGTAACATTTACTGGGCTGGTTGATTGGTTGTAAAAGTCAAGTCTTGTTCTCTCATCTTATCCTTTCAAAGAGATCCTCAAAAGGTATTTTTCACCAATTAGTTTTAGATGTGTTTTTAACTTTCAAGTGACAGGAAACAGGTTTTTGGAATCAGGAATGGTTTGTTGCTTAGGTAAAAGATGTTCCCTGCTCCAGATGTTTGACAATATTGTCATGAACCCAGTGATGGATGTGCTGTTTGATATTAAATGTGAGGGCAAGTGTGACTTTTGATCCTTTAATGGAGTCTGTTTCCTTTGCAAACCCTTAAAAGGCAGTATCTTAGCCTTAAGCCAATTCCATGTCACATAATGAGTTACACAGACATGTCCAAAACAGCATAGAGGAAAAGATTCAAGAAGACAGATTTGTCTCCCTCTGTGTCCCTCTCTCGCTGCAGTACAGCCCTATAAACACTGACCTTCAGCACAGCTGGATGGTATAAGGGGAACCACAACACAACGTCTTACTATTAAGCCATGCTGTTATGATCAGCAGTGGGGCAGATTTAGCTTTTAATTGATGTCATGTTCACCAACATAAGCAGGGACTGACGAAACTGATGACGATACTTGAGAGGATCTCTGCCTCTGCAGCAGCATCTGTGTGTGTGATGACTTTGTTACGTTAGGCAGGAAGAATGACCTCCAAGGGACGTGAGACAGGAGAAGAAGGAGAGAGAAACAGCTGGGGCCTGGAATTCACTTGTACTTCCCTTTCCCCTTGTTACACTGGAAGTCCTGTCATTGTGTTTGTTAGCTTTTTTTAAATAAAGAGTAAAAGCTTATGCTGCTTTTATAGACGCTCAGCTAGTGAGTTGGGATCTGCCCTGGTCTGAATTGTGGAGGAGATGGGTGGGGGGGCTTAATAATGTCTCGAGAGAATGATGGTATGCATTGGTCATCTTTTGGTCATCTCTCGCACGACACATCCGGGTGCTTTGTTTAACAAATATAAAATACTTTGTTTTCCTCCGCTGTAGAAAATTTTCCATAAACAACTGTTGGCATTTTCTATGTTTAGACAGGCTCACAGCTCACACAACAATGTTGAACTTAAAAACAGAAGATGTAGACAAAAGACCAGAGATGCTTTGTGCTTCTGCAGATTGGGGCAATATTTTCCTTGAAACCCAACTCCTTTTTTTTTTTTTCTTAACTTATGGTCTCACAGTCACACACACACACACACACACACACACACAGACAGTTTGGCCATCCACAGTGCTCCCTGTGACTATCAGAACAGGACAGTATAACAGTTTGGGAGTTGTTTAGCAGAACAGTAAAATAAGTGCATTCAGCATGTAATGACTGCTCCAGTCCCACCACAGTGTCTCCAACAGCGAGTCAAACAACTGGATAGAGTTGCACTGTAACATATCAACTTGTCTCTCACTTAGAACTGATTACATTGCTTGGAGTGAGCACACACCGCATAGTAATTGGAGTTAAGTGCCTTTGACAGCTAGTGTTTGTGCAAGGAAGGGACAAATAAACATCAGGGGTGGCACATGGATTATTTGACTTAAGTTTCCTGTGACAGCGCCAAAAAAGACTCATTTTAGCTTACCCTTTGATATTTGCATTGAGTGAATGTATGCTTTATTGTCAGTAAGGATGACTTGCCAGTTGGCTAGGCCTTTATTTAAAACAAGGGCATTTGGTTAGGTGTCCTATATTATTTATCAGGTTATGGCCCTGATAAGGACACTGTAGATGGAGTGAAGCCAGCTCGCTACCATTAGATCAGGCAGACTTTGCTTGTCCTGCTACACTCGTGTTAAGCGCCCTACCCTCTTAAACACATATCCAAAACTAACTGTGTTCTGCCCACTCTGTTACTTTGCCAAACATCACATCAGTCCAATCATGTCAGAGGACAGTTTTTGGAAGAAAAATTGTGTTCTCACTGGGCTTTCCACTGTTACTGCCTTGAATTCTGTGTCTCTTGAAATAAGGGTGGGGTATGCTTGAAAAGAACTAGCTCATATAACATGTTATCTGCCCATGTCAATAGGCAAAAGTGATTTCAGCCATTACGAGCGAAAAACCTGCTGTTTTTGAAATAATTGTTTAAATATGGAGATAAATTTCAGATTGTGTCGCCCTTTTTCAATTTCAGTGTTGTGCTTGGTTGTTCACAAGAAAAGTGACAAAGATAATTGAGTAAAGAATTATAAAAGAAAGCTTGAGAGAGAAGTTCAACCCCTGCTTACTTTCTCACCACCACATACCCGGCCAGGAGCTGCATGTGTGTATCAGGTTTTCTGTTTTGGAAAGAAGTCTTAAAACACAGCCTTCACAATTCTGACATTTCAAAGGTGTAGGTGGAGGTCATCTTAGGTGCTGTTCAGACAAGCATTTCTGTTGGAGTATACTAGAACTTGGGCTTAGGGCATGGTTAGCCACCATAGAACATTACAGGATGGGGCTGGGACTAAGGTTAAGAAAAAAACAAGTAATTTGGATTTCAACTCAACAAGGTGCACAGTGAGTCCACATTTTTGCTCTGCCCAGTAAATAATTGTGTCCTTGTGTGATGTCTTTGCATCTAGTGGCAGCAGGTTTCTGCATTTAAGCTGCATATATCTATGTATAGTGCTTTCATTTTCAATGATTTTAGTATTGGCTGAGCTTATTTGACTTTTTGTTGTGTGATACTTTGATGCTATTTACATTTAGAATATAATTACTCATGACTGAGTACTGAGATTGTCCATCACAAGGTAATGTAAAAAAAAAAAGTCCCTGTTGTGGCTTCTTGGTAAACAAAGACGACAACAGAAAACATAGAGTATTATGAGTGTTAATTTGATTTTGGAGCATATTTCTCCCTCGGCTGTTCCTGTTGACTCACTGCAGTGAAGATAATATTGTAAATTGATTCCTGTCCATTCACATAATTATTTTACTGTTGTTCTGGTGTCATTGGAAGCACAGCATGGCTTGTATCACACAATATTGCATTCACATTTTCTTCACTTACCCCTCATTTCTCTGATTATTAGACAAATGCTTTTTGCTTAAAAGCAATAGGTTAGTGTGACAGCTTGCCTTAGTTTTCACACCATCATAACATCTAATCTCACTGAGCTTTTTGGTTTATGCTCCTGCTTGACTGCCAAATGTAAGCTTATACATGTACTGTATGTATTAATGGTAATCTGAGTTATAACATAGGTTAACAGTTATCAGCTGTATTAGTGAAGTGTTTCAACCAGCTGCTGATAAAGCTCACTCATCTCACTTGATAGTATATTTACTACAGTGTTTGAAGGTGCTTTATTGGAGAATGACTACATGGTGGTGAGTGCCTGACACATAATAATAGATTCCACATATGTCCAGCTCTGTATCTGATGTGTTTTTGAGGAAACATTTATCATTGTCACTCCCTAATCTCTGCTGTGTAAAGTGTGAGAGTGATGTGGTTAAAGCCTTTAGATACTGAATGTCATCTTTGTTTGTATTGTGTACTGGTATAATAAATCACTCCCATGAGATTGATTGAATAAAATAGTATAGTAAATTTACCATCACAATGTTTTGCACAGTCCTTCCTTTCGAGTGAAGATGAGATGAGAATCACACTGTAATCTTGTTACAGTGCAATAATACAGTCCCAATAATAGTTCATCATCAACTTACACATATCTGCATGGATCATCACATTCTTATCCTCCTCATAATCCCATTTATTTGTTATTTATCCATTCACAGATATGAGATGGGACTTCACATAGATACACAAAATGTTCCCCTGAAATGAAAAGTAATTATGTCAACATGGATCCTTGTGTGGAGTAAATGGGCACATTGTGTTTGGCGATTTGCCCTTATTCCTGGTTTCATTTGTTTCCTTGCTCAAACTTGATAAATGCTTTACTGTATTAAAACGTCACTTTCTGTTTTGCCTTCTCACTCCTACTCACTGTTTATGTCACCACAGCGGATGGGAGAGTATTGTGAAGCCATTTAAGGATGCTTGCTCACAAGCCTCAGGCTAAATTAATCTCATATCTCATAACATGTTGATCTGTAGCATAAAGATGGGTGTGCACTCGGCTCCATCTCATAAATCAGTCACACAAATGTCCAAGTTATACAGTTGCAGGGCTTTGAACAATGAGTCGTACCGCATATAATTTAATGGATACGCTAGGCACATTATTTTGCTGAATGCATACATGAACTGTGTGCTTTGCTACATGCAGAGGTCAGCTGTCATGGAGTTAGTGAAGTTTCTACTGAAATGAGCTTTTGTGAATTCTAGTGCAACACCACTGACTTGTTGACAAAACCTAGAGCGAAATAATGTTTGTTTTTACATTATAATGCGCCGATTCCATAGTTTAAATAATCCAGGGGAATCACGAGTTTGTGATAAATCTGTTGTCTGCCATTTTACTTTGAGTCTAAATCATCAAGACTACACTGGCTATCTTGCTCAGCCCTAATTAGTGGGAAATGTTTTTTCTGGATGAACTAGTTGGGTAAGCATATCTGCAGGAAAATATTTGGTTTTATGGTTGTCTGTTATTACGTAGTCAAGATGCCAACATTTCTCTGTGGTTTGGTGCTGCTTCAAACTGGCAGATCTGCTCATCGCAGGGGTTCAGTGGAGAAATCAGCCCTGCCCTCTCTGTATATCTGCCACTGGAAATGTTTTTATAAAAATAAGATTACAGATATGTAATCAGCTTTCTGGCTCTCCTCTTATAATCCAAGGCCAAATTAAGCCTGAGAGGGTGGGCTGTCTTTACGTAACATGACGAGGATTTGGAAACAACCAAATCACCTCATAGCAGCAGAGTTGTGGCAGTCTTTTTCCTCAGCTGATTGGTTTGTCTGCTTTACTTACCTTAACCCAGTGTAATATTCACATAACCTGCCCAGAGGAGGGAGCTCCTCCACTGGCAAAAATATTCACTATACAAACCATCGTTTCTGGGCACCATATATTTCAGGATAGGTCAGCTCATTTTAACCGCCTGTTTTTGCATTTGTGGTAAAATACAATTATGTGGAGTCATGTTTGCATGGGATTTTTATATGATCTGTTGCTCAAACTCAGGCTGGAGAGCAGGCTTTGTTTTTAGCATTGTGATTATGTGAGAGTCTCTAAGGACAGAAAAAAAACCTCACTAAGATACTATTCTGCCCTCACTATGCATGTAGATAAATAACTGTATACTTTTACACCAGTCACTGCACATAGTACAAGACTAGCTAAAAGTAAGATGAATTTAGCAGTTAACTGATTGTCAGATGGATAGTATAAAGTGTATCCTTCAGTATTTAAGGTATATATGTGATATTTTGTAAAAATCTGGGCACTCTGCAGTGCTGTGTGAGCATTCACATGGAAAAAATTCAGCCTGTTAAAATATTGTGGGAGAGAAAAGGTGTAACACTGATAGAGCAGACACATTTATAGGAACTGAAGGTATTGTGCTCAGGGAAAAAACAAGTGGGTTCTGGGTGAAAATGTTCTAACGTGCTGGGACGCAGTGTCAGGGTTTTTTTTTTGTTTTTTTTTGCTGTGTGTGTATACATGTAGCAATCTCTGATAGTAGCCGTAAGCAGCAACACATCTTTTGCTTGGCTTACTATATGAAGGCATTGCTCTGTGGTCATTAAAATCATGTTCAGTAACTTAAGTTTCAGTTTGATTTACAGTTTATTAAATTTATTAAATATTTTTATTAAATATGCTTGAAACATAAATGATGCCAGCCCCCAACATAAATGCATCTTTCTTATCTTTGGTTTGCTAACTGTGTTAACCCGTACCCATGCAAACATATGGGAGGGGACTGGCAAGGCACCAAGCATTAAATATGCTACCAGTCATTCTGTAACTAGCTGGGTCATTAGACGGGAAGAAAGCACTGGGACTGGGTTCGTGACCTTGACATTAAGCAGCATTGCAGTGTTCAGTCAGTCATCAGTGTCCATATTGAATCACATCTGATGGGAGAGATGCAGGATGAGATTCGGCTCACCACTGCGTGCCTGCTGTTCTCTGCTGGGCTGTATGGATAGGAATGACTCATCCCCAACTCTGCAGGGCCTACTACTGCCTTGGGTCAGTGATGTCATTAGACTGTAGTAGGCCATGTTTATAAGAGAAATGGGATTGTAGACAATGCCTTGTGTGTGTTTAAGAGGGATGGAAAAAAAGGCTCTCATCACATTTAAGAATTAAAAGAGAAACATCCTAGAAATGCCTCAAATTGTACAATTTTATATCAGCAGAACAGGAACTGGTGGATGTACAGTATAGTACCAGCTGCTTTGTAAATAATATATATGTAAATTTAGATTTAAAAAAACAGCAACTTTTTAATCATAGTGGTGGATATAAAATGTATTAGGAGTGAAAACTGAATGTAAGACATACAGGCAACAATAGCTCTCTGGGGGCCTCTGCTGGCAGTTTAAAGCAGAGCAGCACATTGTTTCATGAATCTACAGTATACCTTAATAGTAACTGTGGGAGTCTTTAAAATGTAGTTGGACTTACATTTTTCTGATGTTGTCATTGTTGTTGCTGAATGTTCATCTGGTATGTTTGCGCACAACATACCAGTGTGGGTTGTAGCTGCTGTTGACTGTGTCACCAAGTAGTAATTTACTGCAGGCTTTTCACAACCCTTTCTTTGGCTTAATTGGTCCACAGTGAGCTATAAACTGGTGCTGACTCAGAGACTTCCTTAATTTTCAGTCAGCAATAAGAGGAAGAAGTAGTGCAGAATACAGTTTTAAAGGCCACAGACAACAGTCTCTTTCCTCCAGTGATCTTTTAAATTGGCTCTTAAAACATTGCAGTAAAATAAGATGTTTATTCTTACTTCATAGACCTCAGTTTATGTCCATGACTAATTGAACAACAGCAGAGTGATCTTTTCCTTTGGCCACAACATTGGCATATTTACCTTATAAATTTTTGGCCAGTGTTTTAGCAAACAGCTCCAATATGGAGCACCATTCTTCTGAAGTTGTGTTTGTGTCCACTTGGCCAATGTAAAGTCCAAATAATATATATTCATAATTTATCTCTTTAGGTGCTAAATGTGTCCTAGTATTCACCCTATAGTCACTAACTTTGTCTGTCAGCTGTTTGTGTTGTGGAGGTTGTATACAGTGAGTTTATCTTGGCATTTTTGCTACCTACTGTGACTGAAAGCGAGGTTGATGAGAGTGGTGACTGAACCAAACAGTAACAACATAGACTACAAAATCAAAACAGTGAGCTCAAAGACATTATTTAGAGAGGTATTCATTGATATGAAAGATAAGTGAGAGTTTGTAAAATGGGATACTCATACATTTTTCAAAGACCAGAAAATCAGAATGACCTCTCATAACACTTACTCAAAGAAATCTGACATTTTCTTTAAACATTTAAGAAGTCATGAATATCATAGTTTCAAGGGGAAAGAAAGGTGTACTTGAGTTAGTTAGTATAGTACTTCCATTAAGCTGAAAAACTTACAAGGTCCCAGTTTAAAAAATAATGTTTAATGTCAAGGTAGGAGAGTCGTAGATATCCTGACTGGCAGGAGTTATACTCCAAAAATACCAGACCATACACTTCCCATCATTCGACCAATGTCTTGCATTAGATCCTCCCTGCCTGGTGAATGTCTTTCAAACTCAAACTTTGGAAAGTTCCCTCTAGAATAAATGGCTATTATCCAACTGGAGGAGTAGTATTCCCCATGATTAGTAAACTGAATTTAATGTGTAAAATACTGTTGGTGGAATGACTCTTTGATAGGAGTGATTTAATGAGAAAGGTTCGTGCTTCATTAATTGTGATAAATTACTTCTAGGATGTGGTGGCAGCAAGAGATATAATTTAAAAGCTTGAAGGACTTGGTAACCCTCAGTGTCACAAACTGCATGACCCAGAGCATCTTTTCTTAGTAGCTGGAAGAGTTGGTCATCAGTGAAAACAGACATTTGAAAACAACAATAACAACAACAACAACAAAAAAAAAAGGAAAATTTCTACCTGATGTGGACCTATATATAATGCATAATGTTTTTCTCTGTTGCAGTTGCTGTTCCTGATGCATTTTTTCATAAAATCCCACCAGGTGCAGCAGAGGGTTTGAGTATAATTGAATGCACAATAGACCCATATGCAGTCAAACTCACCAGACAGTCCTTATTTATATTTTATAAAAAAAAATCTGTTTTATTTTTATCTCATAGGTTCCTTTATTTAATTCTTTTTTCCAAATATTTACCAATAGCAGCTAGAAAAAGATGTTAGCGGTTCTAAAACTGAGTTTCAGGAGCCCCAAGAAGTGCTTAAGGCAAAATTAGAGTCTCAGTGAAAAATAATAGGGAGATAATCCATCTTTAAGTTGCAAGTGATCCAATAAATTGTCTTCACTATTGATGCGCAATTGAATATCAAACTGTTTTCAAAATACTCCCACATCTGATGACCCCAATTTCACAGCACAAAAAGCAAACAAAAAAATGTGTGAGTCATACTCGGGTCTGCCAGACAATAGGTGGAATATAAGACAATTATTTTCACTGAGCTTGAGGTGTGAGAGCTAATTTACATTTCAAGTAAATGTTATTGTATTTTCATTCCTGGTCCACTTGCTGTGAAATTGTTTCGAGCTGCTACAAAGGGCTCATCACTGTCAACAAAGTGCTATGGAAATGAAATGGAAGGAAATTGAGCTGTTTTGCCAGATATGGCTTTATAAAAGCTGCTTTCATATGTCCATACTTAAGAGTGAATTGGAGCTCCTACAGCCACTGCATATGATCAAATGTATAGTTTTGAAGTATAGAATAAGGACTGTCATAATCCCTGTATCTGTGCCAAGTGACAGCACACATCTATCATTTGCAGGTTGTGTTTCAAGGACATGTGTTTGCACACATATGTTGGCATACCTTTGAGTTTGAGTGTGTGTCAAACCAGTGGTTTGATGGTAGCTGATTTATGTGATGAATGGATTGAGGGATTGCTGTGACAGTTAATGGTAGTCCTCAGTGTAAAGGACAGGACAAGGTCAGCCAAACAAAGGCAGCAGCTGTTGAAGATCTGATACACAGCAATGTTTCTCCAATATGACATAAAGTTGAGACTCATCTTTCTATTTTTACTATCATGTCTAGTAAGCGTGGCACCACTTGGAGGAGCCACTGCTATGTTTCAGCTCAGCCAGTGGGCGGGCAGACTGCTGCCTTCTGCTCAACAGTGAGGCTTCTTTTCTAATTATTTATACCTCCCTACAAGAGCCCATCTTCAAAAGCAGAGATCTCAAAGCTGCAATCAGTAACCAAAATACAATTGCTAAATCAATAGGATAATAATTTGCTCTGCCTTCTTTAGATAAGTGAAAGAACTCCACGAGGTGGAAAAATCCACTTCAGTCAAAGGCTGAGAAATGAGACTGATTGGATGGTTCGTGGGGAGCTTTTAGTGAGCATCAAACAAGTGTCACTGCTTATCTAACTGTGAAAACACTGTCATGTACTGTGTAATGGGTTGTAATTTATTTTAATTTGAAGAATCTTAGATGGAGCTTTGGTTTGAGTGATTTGTTTACTGATTGATTCATTTTAGTATTTACCATCTAAGCTTGTATATTACTGTCAGTGATGTATAATCTTCCAGTGGCTTTTCTCCAAAATATCAGCTTGACAAATTGAACAAAATGCACACTTGATTAATATGGTCTATGCAGATCAGCCTACAAAGAGAATAAAAGTGACTGGCTATTTCAACAAAGCCACAGCGCCTGCTCATCTCAGCTGATTGAATGGCTACAATAAAAGGCTGAGATACTTTTGAGTGATTATTCAATAAGCAGCTGTGGGAGCTCAACAAGAGAAAAGAGACGTTTCACATGGCAGCTGAAATTTAGAGTACATTAGACAGCCATGACCTTCTACTGCTGGGTTAGGAGAAACCATAGCTCAGCTCATTTTTGCTCACTCGCCTAATGTGATCATACAGGACAAACTCTCATCGCTCTCCTAAAGATGGCAGGAAGTTAATTGAAAAAGCCAACAGAGGATGTATCAAAAAGACAGGGGAAGAAATAGCATCTGCAGAGGGCAGTTTTCATATCTGGATCCCTCTGCTGGGGGATCTGTAGGTCTAACTGTACCTCACGTAACTAACGCTTGAACCTAGACAGAAATCAACCCCCTGTCGTTACACAGTAGGTGGCACACGCTCCGACACACTGATCCATCACACTCACTGAGGCACATGAACAAATAAGAGCTTCCTGTCTGCAAAACCAAAAAGATAAGACCTGTTTGCTTTAGTCCACGAATACTGGCGTTCCCTGACTGGCAGGTCTTGCAAGAGAAAGAGAAGTGTCTTATCTGGTGACTGGTTATTGAGTCTAAACATTGATCACTGTGGTGGTGAAGATTTAGAAAGCTCAAACAGTCATTGGCGGCGGTTTTAATTGAGAATTTGCATGCCAAAATACTTCTATCCTCTTAGTTAAGCTTTCAGGAGCATGTATAACAAGGTGAATAATAATGGCTGGCTGAGATGAAGAGTGTGATGTTGTTTATCCATCTATTTCACCCTCCATGTTCTTTGTATCTGAGCCATGTCTCCTGCTGATCCAGTTTTTGCTAAATTAGCCTTGTGCTTTCAAGGCTAAAATCCTTCACATTATTTTGGAGAATCATTATTTGTGAGAGATGGGGAGAGATGGAAAGAGAGAGGGAGTTTATTTCAGTCATTTAAATGGCTCTTTCTGTATAATTCATGCCATGATAAACCTTTTAGCAGACTTAGAGCTACCAAGAATAATTTACAGAGTTAATCGTGACACCATGAATTTTTATAAGTGGCCTGTAATGACAATGTGTTGTACACTGAGACACAAAGTTCTTGACAGATGCAAAATGTCAACTGCAATGCTGTGTTTAGAAAAGTTTGTCATTTTTCTCTGCATTGTCAGTCTGTGCCGAGTGCTACACAGAACCAGAGAAGAGCGGCATCGACTGATAAACAGCTGTTTACTGTCTCAAACCTGCAGTCCACCCAATTCTAAATAATTGACTGGGTTTTCCAGACAGGCAATGGAACAATAGAAGTGCACCTGTGTAGGATGTGTCAAGTACAATATAGCCAGCAAGGTTTTGCAGACAGCATAATCATAAGGAGCTGGACTATTATTATTCACACTTAATGACTGCAGAGGGATAGTAAATGTGAGAAGCCAAGAAAATGTGCACTGTTGCTATGTTAAGAGATTTTGGTGGCTGTGTTGAGACAAATCCAGACCCTGTAACTGTGGAAAAGCATGATGGTTCATAGCAGTTAACACTTGCAGAAACTGCTGAATATGAGCATAGGTCAAGGCTGTGGTTTGCCCCGAGGTTATCTTGTGCTCTGTGTGCATGATTATCTGCCTTGTTTGCCTTATGCCATAAAAACTTTCTTATAGCTTTTTCAGATTACACTCCTGCCAATCCTTACTGTGGTTTACTCCTAGTATAGTCTACAATTTCACATTGTCCTGCTGTGATTATTTGGTACACCCTAAGCCTGAATGGCACTGCTCTCAACAGCTAAAATGAACAAAACTAAAGGTGTAAATACTTTGGAATTACAATGAACTGCTGTAGATGTGATTGGTGTGAAAGAAAAAATGCCGTAGATCGTCCCTATTGGATGCCACTTTGATAAACAGCCAGGGGGAGACAGAACAACATATAACTGTGCTAAAAAAAAGACACACAACAACAAATGCAGATATAATTTATTGTACCAATGTCTAATATGTGTATATTATGTGTGCATGTGCATGTTTGATGCAGTGCATATGTTCTGGCCTCTGTACAGAGTTATGCACATGGTGCTCTTTAGTATGATATATTTTTCATGATGAAAGGCAGTTTATTTATCCCAAAGGCAACATCATGCAAAGCCAGTGCACCATGTCATAACAAATCCTTCTCCTCTCCTCTCCTCTCTCCTCTCCTCTTTTCTCCTCTCTCCTCTGCTCTCTCCTCTTTCCTCTTCTCTATCCTCTCCTCTCCTCTCCTCAGAGCCCAATCGATGGAGACTGTCCGACCAGCTCTGTCTGTTTTTCTGTCTGTGGTAATTACCTGGCCATCCTGTCACTCCACATCTATTTAGTGAGGATGGGCCTGAGCTAAAGGACTGGAGTGGGGGATAATGTGTGACCTGTTTGGTTGATTTCTAATTCAAAGTACATCCAGTGTTGCTGATGAGTCCTGGTAGACAGGGGTAGAGTGGAGCTGGAGATGTTTCTAAGCTCACAGACCATGGAATTGATGGCTTATGTAGTAAATGGCAAGTGACATGCAGGTATATCTGTTGTTTTGCATGGGATTGGCTGATAAAAATTCTGTTTTTGCCTGTCTAATACCAATGGAACACAGACAATTGTAAAGGAAGTCACTGTTGTAGGGATATTCAGGGGCTGCACACCCACATTTACACACAATGTAATAGAAATACACAGAGAGGACAGGGAGAGTTTTTATAAAGAAGGGCAGAACTAAATGAGGATTCCTGAATTGTCTGCTTACTTTCTTGATACTTCTCGCAGGGTGATAACAACAAGAGAAACTTAGACGTGGCAGGAATGCTAAAACAGAAATAGACTATCTGTATATGCTCCAATCAAACTGCACCAGAATTTGATTATTTACTTCTTTGAAGTTCTACAGGATTTTCCACATGTGTCACAACGCTTTACATTCTGTGAATGGTTATGGACACCCAGTTCAGCACAATTGGTCTTGCCTAATTGTGTGTGTGTTTGTGTGTGTGTGTGTGTGTGTGTTTGAGAGAGAGAGAGAGAGAGAGACAAAGTCAAAGAGAGAGGCAGGTGTAGGCTCTGGGTTATTAGGCCAGATAAACAGAGCAGGATTGTGTAACTCTGGCTGATAATTCACTGACCTTTACCTTTTACACTCTAATGCATTCTAATAGGCCAGAGGATCCCAGCATGGCTCCTTTTGACCAACGTACACCCGCACACACACACACACACACACACACACACACACACAGGTACACGTGCACACATGAGTACCTGGTTGTCTAGGAGATCAAAGCTTTCATACTCACAGACCCCTGGGAGGTTGTATAAACTTACCTCAGCTTGTTGAGATAGTGCCGTCTCACTTGAAAATAATCAACAACAAATTTCAAAAACTCTGCACACTGCTCCATATGAATTCTTCACAGATTTGCACAGTCTGTGTATGTGTTTGTTTTTCATTTAATCTACTAAATTTTACATGAAGTAACCTAAAGTTATGTTTTAAAAAGTCCAGCAGAACTTTTGGCTATTTAAAGTTTAAATGACCAGGCTGGGAATTAGTTGGAATGGGTTCCTGCTTCACAACAGTTTTTCTTGTATTTTATTTGCTAGATGTTTTTCTTATTAACTCTGTGTGACTAAGCCCTGTCTGTTTTCAGAGGTGGCACACACCATGCAAAAGAATGACCGGTCCGGGGACGACAGCCAGCGGGACAGTGTAAGTTGAAAACAACCTTTTTATTGCATTCTTTTATATTTTATATTTTTTCATCTGCATCCTTTTATTTCTCATCTTTTAACAATTTTATGTCTAGATAGTCTTCTGTTTCCTTCCTCATATGGCAGAGCCATTCCTATGCTTCTATTGTACACCATTACACCATACACATAATGATGTACATGTAAAAAATCACTTGTGTGGTTCAACCAACAGACCAAAGCCCAAAGATATTCTATCACATTAGAGAAACCAGAAAAAGGAAATCTTCACAGTTGAGGAGGTGGAACTTGTGAATTCTTAAACATTTAATCAATAATCAAAATAGGTGCTGATTAATATTACGTCAACAGACAAAATGAATAGTCAGCTAATCATTTCAGCTCTACATGACACAATAAATAACATAACTAACTATACGTCTCAGGTCTTTGCCATGATTGCTTCTCAGCATGAAATAATGGACAAACATACTTGACAACCAACAATTTGAATTATTTCATTGTTTATTTAGATGCCCCCTTAGATGGAGTAACCAATACAGTCGCCTGTACTATGTATAGCATTATTTTATACTGACTGACACAGAAGTTCAGAACTAGTATTTTCATTACACTCTGTATCTCCTTCATCACCCATCCCCCACTGCAGCTACACTACCATCAGTATCAAACCGACTGTATCTGGGCTCTCACGATGGAATTACGTGCAAGCTGTCTGTCAGCCACTGCTGTCCATGTGGACTTAATAGGCAGGTTACTGGAAATCCTGACAAACAACTAGTGAGGTCAGAGCTGTGGTGATCAACTAGAGATGGAGCTTGGATAGAGCAGCAGCAGACACTGTCAGGCTTATCCTCTTGTGCATGAATAAGATATTCAATCATACTTTACGGATGTTGACCTTGAGTTGAAGTTCAAACGCAGGGCCAGAGCGCAAGTCTTTCAAATGAGCTGACATCAGAGAGAAAGTACATTGAGTATGCAGATGGTGCATTTCCCTTGAAAAGAGTCTAGTGGGAATATTAGCCAAAATATAAATGACAGATTCAAAGAGAGAGAGAAAAAAAAATCTATTTTCATTCCTGCTGTAAGTTTGTCACATTCCACAGTGAATCATAGTGAAGGATGAGACAGAAATGTCAAAATGGCCATTACAGCCTGGTGCTGACGTTCCCACACATTTCCACTCTTGTTTTGGTGTGTATAGAAACCATACTATTATCCGTGCTGTAGCTCCATGGGATGTAAATGTACTGCATAGATGTTTCTGTATTAAACAGTACACTGTAAGCTGTCACCCATAGAAAAACATCCAAAGACACAATTGCTTGCAAGATTGGCTGCTCTAACTGATGCATAACATTGCATTAAAACAAAAAGCATGCAGTCGCACTGGCACATTATTAAAAAGAGCTGCATAAATATAAATGGTTGTTAAAAAACTAAAAGCGACAGCGGCAAATGACCTTTAAAATGGTATAAAACCACTACTAATGGAACAAAACTGATTGATGATTCACATTTTATGTCTCTGAGGAGGCAATGAATTCTAAAATTACACTGTACATTACTAAAAACATGACCTGTGGAAAAATGATTGAATTTTTAATTTTTTTTCTCCCTTCGTTAGCAAAGACTCTGAAGCAAGTGCTGTGACTGAATGTCCTTATGAAAATGTAAGATATTAGATTTGTAACCAAGTAGCAGTAATAGATTTGGTCAGGTGTGCAAGAGTTCATGTCAGACGTGCCTGTGATTAATGTCTTCATCAATTAAGAGAGAGTGAAGAGAGCAGGGCAAGGGGCTTGGGAAGAGAGGCAAGTGGTAGGAGAGAAATAGGTGGGACATCAGGAGAGGACAGGTAATTAGAGAGAAGAGGTGTGAGGTGAGGTTAAGACAAGAAGTGAATGTGAAAAACAAACTGAGAGCAGCAGAGATGCTCCCTCATCATCCTGAGGGGCATATTGAGGTAGAGCAGGGACACAGGCTGCGCTGATGAATACGTTTCGCAAGGCTCTCGGGGGCTGTCCAATCAGGCAGCGCCATTGATGAATAGTCATGAGTCACCTTATCAGCATCACCATGGTTACGCAGATGTGACTGTGGCCCTGTGAATGTGATGAGGGAATAGAAATGGGCCAAACGCCGCTCCGTCTCCTTCCCGCGCACATCTTGATCACCAATTAGAGCCCGGCAGGGGAGCATCCAGGCCATGTGTTCGGGCCCCTCCGGCCTCAAGGATAAGGAGAGCAGGGTTTTGAGTGAGGTGAATGGACAACAGGAAAAGGTGAGGGATTTAATGCGTAGGAAGAGTGCATAGAGGGGAGGAGGAGGAGGAGGAAGAGGTGGGTTTAGATTTGGTTTGAATTATTCGATGTCTTAAAATCATATTAATTACCAGTGAAGCCAGTTGACACACCGCAAATACAGGTGATGGCTGGCAGGATGGGGAGACGGGAAGTGGATGACAGGATATTAAATGAAAAGAGCTGGGAAATTAGATTGAACAAGATCAGAGGAGGGGAACATCATAAGAGAAGTGGAAAAGTGACTGAAGGATGAGCAGGACATAAGACAGCTGCTGAAGATGAAATAAAGAAAATGGACATGGGATAATAGAATAAAGGGCTGGGACAACATGTAATGATTTATGCAATTCCCAACCCTCTTTCGCAGACACCTTACAAAAAGCAGCAACACTCTGAGGTGCAGTTTTGTGAGATGATCAATTCCCAAAAAGCCACCGCTCTAGCTCTTAACACTTGTTGGAATCCCCTTCAGGATTCAAGAGACCCATTAAAGATAGGTACCACTTATCTAAAACAATAATGGCAAGCAATATTTTTTAATATCCCAGCTCAGGGAGGCGGTGCTCTTTATCTGTCCTCTTAATCCACTTTCCACTAATTTTTCTTAATTTTTTCTCAAACGAACATTTTACTGCATCATACACAGCAGAGGTCATTGTTACGATAAACCTGATACAATAATAGCAGTCTTCTTATCACTGATTTGCCAGGCCGAGTTCAAACAATGTTAATTGTTTTTGAGCCACTGCTTATCTACCTGTTTATTTATTTATGAGAGAGTGGAGCAATCTCCTGCATATTTGAAACATGTAATTAGATTAGCAGGCAGCTCCATACAATGGTACATACTCAGGCACTCAGGGAAATTATATGTATTTTTCCCCTCAAAGCCTGCCAAAACTCAATTGGTGCAAATTTGTTTTATCTCTCTGGTCCTTGTGTAGTTGTCAGGGTCTGCCAACCTGCTCTGTTGTCTGTGCAGAGCCTGCACTTAAAGACAGCCATGTGCACAATCATCCATGCACATAGGCAGAGAAGCAGACAGGCTTGATATTTATTTATTCTCCTACACCTTGTGTAAAGAAACATTATCACCCGCTCACCATTCTCATTTCACAGCCTGTTGACTGCGTTTAAAGTGTGATTAATCTTGCATAAGGTGTTTGGCAGAGCGCTCGGCACGGATGTGGAGTTGATGCATGAAGAGTGGTGTGTGAACTCTGCCCGGGAAGGTCGACATGGAGGATTCATGGAGTAATGAATCTGCCAGCCTGTTAGTGTCAGAGTTTACCCAGATGCAATTCAGTGATACCTTTTCTTCTCACTTTCTTACAAAAAAATCCAGGCACTAATGCTTTATCTTTAGAGATTTATTGTGTGTGGATACAAAATATCACAAGTGGGTTCCACTCTCTATATTACAGTACATTGACCCTGACCCTTTGCACAGATGAGGAAAATACAGAAAATGTTTTAAATAACTTCAACCTATCATCCTCCTATCAGTGTTATCTAGCATTTCTTCCTGCAACAGCTGTAAAAAATTTTCCCCTCCCTGTAGGTTTGGTATTTCATCTCATTTCGTTGTGCACAGTGCATCACAGAGCCATGCCTGGAGCCGTAGAAGACTCTAGGTCTTGTCTCTGCCACACATTTCTTCCCTTGCCCCTGGCTACTGGTGGGGGGCTTTTTGAAACAAATTGATTCATCTCCCTCACCTCCAATGTGACACTTCAGTACACCACTGCTACTTCTTTATCACCTGTCCTGCTAGTTTTCTTGCACTTAATCTTTCCTCATGTCTCATTTTTCTCACTTTTGTTGCTGAGATGAATAGGAAGCAAGAGGATTTGTGGTGTTATAGTGTCCTCTGCATTTGTTTTGCCTTTATAACCTTCTATATCCCTCTTTCATACTGTGAAATTGGACACTTTTAGCAACCTTGTTAGAAGCATATATATTTATCTGATGGATGCTATGTCACATCAGAATGAAAATAAACATGGTTATTCAAATCGTGCAGCCCTAGGGGTCATGTAAATATGAATGGAAATGTAAGACAGTGTTACTTGAGATAGAAAAAGGGGAAAAAATCTCATGGCTTCATGTATGCCATGAATGTCTAAGAATAGAAAGGCAATTTGCATATAACAATAGCAGCACACACCTTGCAGAGGCAAGGAAGTGTTTGACAGCAGGAATTTTGAACTATTACTGCCACATTTGATGGGGCTGTGTGCACAGTCTGTGTTTCACACAGTAAATGTGTGATGAAACTGAGGTTTTCTGATGATTGATGGAGAATCTAGACCTGTAGAGAACCAATATAGGTCTAAACAATTTACCACCACTTTCAGTAAAAACCTCTTTGTCATGTGTAGTGTGCAATAAAAAAATAAACCAGACATCACCTCACTGCATTATCATCTTTTTGCTTTTCCACATGTAATACTGTAAATCCACAGAAATCCTAAGATGTTAAATAGGCGTTAAAGGGTAACTTAGCACGTGTTCATGTCACTGTTTCACAATGTCAGTTACAAGCCCAATAGCTGCTCTCCTATGCTTTATTTATTCAGTATATAGTACTGTCTGTCTCCAATGCAAAGCACTGTTCCCATGCATGAATACTACCCATAATATTTACCTATGTCTGTGGAATTATTCATAATGTGGATCTACAACAAAAGGAGTGAAACGGTATCTTTATTCCCAGTCCCAACCCACCACCCTTCTTTTCTTCATCCTTTGACCCTGATACCATGTGAAATCTGCCGTGAAGCTGTGAGCACTGTGTACTGTAGGAGATGAACTGAGTTAATTTTTATTACCCCACAGGATGCCATGTTTTACAGCTACGTGAACTACCAGATCAAGCAATAAAAACACACACCCTGGTTGTAAATACCAGTAACTCTCACCATGGAGTGACAGATACACCTGTGTTGTTGCAGCAACCCTTTAACGAAAACAGCATGTGCAAAGCAAACCCGTGACTGTCGTTTGGGTTTGTGGAGTAACATGAGTCATGGATATCATATTTTGCTAAATAAATCAGGTGGCCTTCTCTTCAGCACAAATGCTATCCAGACAGAGGAGGGCAAGGAGACAGAAAAGGAAGCTATCAATAAAGATAGATAAAACCTCCTTCTCTGGGTTTTGTTTCAAATGTAGTGTCGACTTCCAGAAAGCCATGAGCTGCATATATACTGGCAGATAAATGGGAAGACTAAATAGTTTTTTCAACCAGGTGATTTACTGCAACTCCTCCAATAGCAATCTTTCTTTTTCATCTCCTCTCTCACCCCCCCACCCCCCTCTCTCTTCCTCACTTTGTCTGTGTTAACTTCTTTCCCAGTCACCTCTCCTGTTGCTCCTGGGCTGTACCCAGAATCCATTTAAGATTCATTCTCTGATAAAAATCAATGACTAAATTCAGAGTGAAGAGATGAATGATGGCACTGATGATGAAGGGTTGCACATACTGAATATAGCACAGGTTGCCCCTGGCTTGAAGTGAAGATGGTGCATTCCTACATTTTAATCTAACCCTCCAAGTATTTCATGATCATAGCCGTTTTGTTAAGTAGCTTATAGCAAAACAACTCTCTGAGTTTGATCCTTAAGTGTTGGTGTGGGGCTATGTCCTGATCCAAGATCAACATACCTGCTTTCTGGAAAATCTAATCAGCATTGATCAGATTCAGTCTCTCTAGTCTTGATTTGTAAAAAGATGTAATATACATTAATATAATGTCATCAGAAACTGAAATGATGATAACATTTTTTTCTCAGAGAGAAAGTAAGGTAATGCTTGTAGCTTGCCTCAGGTAATGCTCTGACACTCTCAGCAGATGGTGTCAACAGGATAAGCTGCGGAAAGATAAAGAAAGATGCATTACAGAGGAGAGCTCTTCCAGATGTCAGGTCTTGTACTGCATACTTATGATTTCACACCATTATTTTCCTATGCAATTATTTCTATATGAGCATAATTCTAAAGCAAAAAGAACTGACAGGGCTGAGGTTTTGTTCAGATGCTGTTTCCACCATGAACTTGTACAAAAATTTGAAAGGCCAAGCAACACCCAGCCAATGTTTGGTGCCATCTTAATCTCTCAAAAGGTCAACAGAATAAAAGGTGCTAATGAAAAATTCAGTTTATGAAAAAGGGATGGCTTCCTGTGTGCCAACAGAATGGTCTAATTGATATGAATTAATTTATAGATCACGCGGGAGGGAGGGAGTAACATTAAAAACCTTTAATAGCAGGCCCCCATGTGTTACAGTTTGATCCCCAGTGATTTAGCTTGAAAATGGAGATGGATGGTAAACAGAGATGTCTGTTTGATGAGCAGCAGCAGCACCATTAGAAGGATGGAACAGTGAAAAGGCTTAATCACAAAGTCAGAGGAGAGGACAAGAAGAAGACTGAATTACGATGAGGGAAATGTATGAAAATGAAAGATGTGGGCACCTCTTAGTCCTTACATGAATAAATGAGATCTGCATGTGGGAAAAATACCTGAATGGAGCCAATATTGAAACCCCTGCATATCTAAGAAGCCTCACATCAGAGTCTTCATCAAAGGCTTTAGCCCCCAGGGGTGGTGAATACTTTTTTGTGAAATAAATTCCAATTCACATACATTTTTAACAATTTCTATTATAAAAGCACAAATCAAAGGAGGGTGTGTGTTATTTTTTCTTGTGTGCTGGTTGGCCCTCAAAACTGCTAAATACCTGTTTTACAATGGGTGCAGAGATGTCAGTTGGTAATTCTTACTGATGTGCTGTCATGATCAAAGTATTCCCATGCTGTTTCAACAAACTTTTTTCCTACACTTTATTCTACCTCTTTGTCCACACAGTAACTTCTCTCCTCATGGCTTTTCTCTCAGGGCCATGCAAACACATGTAAGCTGAGGGCTCAAGTCAGAGCAGGACCCATTTTGCATTGATTTTTGGACTCCCTCAGCCACCAAAACCACATTAAATGCCCACAGAAACCACATCTTTCCAAAATAAATGAAGTACTTCTTCACTATGACATAAAAAGAGGTTATCACTATGTCTCAAGGCTGATTTATAGAGCTGAAGTGTTACTTTATCTACACTATAAACAATTTTAAACCTCTGAAGAAAGACTGTTTAGATATAGGGATTTTTTTATGACCCTCTGCCCAGATTTAACCACTTTACCATTCACTGACAGTATACTACTTTGTATCTATGTTTCCCTCCTAGTTTGCCATCCTAAATTAACAGTTCGCTAAACCCGTTGTACAAACAGCAGTTGTTCAGTCATAACTTGGCAACCGTAACTGTAACTAGGCACCACTGGCATGCCAAACTTTGAATTTTGCCATTTGGTTGGGGCTCTAGTAAGATAGATACTTTGTATTGAAAGAGTTTGGATGGTCATGTATTTTTCAATCATTTCTCCAAAAACAAAAATACAAAAGCGTAACTTTAATGCAGGGGGTTAATATAGTGTTTTTCCTGCTCTAGTAAGCTGCAAACTATAGCATTCCTCTCTAACTAGCTCTCTACCTAGAATAGTCACCAAGCATTATTTCCAGCTATTTTGTAGGGTTGCATTGGAGTCTTGTTCAGGACTGGAACATCCACTGTGTTGGAACTGGTATTGGATGCTACAGTGTGAAGGGCTAACGATAGTGTTGGTTGTTGGGCAGGTTTATTCTATGGGCAGTTACTCCAGCAGGAGCTGGCTAACATGCTCAAAGCCTTTTCTCCTGTAAATGTGAAACATACTATTTGAAAAAACAACAAACAATAAAGCATATATCTATCTATCTGGACAGCTAGCTAGTAGTAGCTACAGAAAATTGAATCAATTGTAAACTGCGTACTTGCTATGCGAGGGTTAGAAGTTTGGCCAGCAAAACAACAGTAACTAAGAGGCAGGGTTTAGCAAATAGTGAATTATGAGAAATTTTAGTTTCAGTTTGTTTTGATAACTAGTGTACAAAATGTTTCTTTAAAAATCACATTATGTTAGTTGTTTATCTGAAGGCTGTCTTCTGATTTTACAAAGTGTGACCCGTGTCCTGCCATGCCCAAACAGTTCAACCTGACCACTGCTAGATTGGCACATGAAGTACACAGAGAGCACAGAAGAGTCACAGCAGACCAATTAACCTTTCACTGATCCCACTTATCATAAAGAGCCACTTCAGGCATTAGGAGAGACAGCACAAGTGAGTGAAAATGAAGGACTGTGTGTATTATCCACAGTGGAAAAATACACACACACACACATGCACATTTGGATGTCCTAACCTTTGTACCCTCTGCAGTCTCTTGTGTCCTACCTCTCACCCACAGTCTTTGACGTGACTAAAATAATTTTCAGCTCCTATCCGTTTAATTTTTTTTGTCTTTGTGGCATCAGTTTATTATTTAAACATTGTAATAATAATACATTTTACTTTCCTTAAAAAGCAAAAAACATCACAGGACACAAACTATCAAACTTTTGAAATGTTATTTTTCTGTAAAGGGGAATTCATTAGTTTTAAAGTCCAAGATGAAGATGAACTTTATTGTGAATGTGCTAGTCATTTCAATTCTACGAACAAATGTATGGACATCAAATCAAGTTTAAAAAAAAAAAAAACAGAAAGAAGAGCAATAATGAATTTAAGTCCATAAATCATTCATAGGGTGATTTGATAAAGCTTAAGTGTATTACATAAAATCAAGTGTAAGTGCAAACATAACAGCAGTGCCCTCTATCACTGTCTAACAAGAAGATCAAACGGCGTCACATAAATTGTTTAGTGGTATCTGAATACACTGTCAGAGCAGTTCAGGGTTAATACTGACTTAACTTCACTGACTCATGATATCCATCATCCATCTGCTTTACCTGAAGCCTGCTGAAAAGTGAGGGTTAATTATGTTGGCTCCCCCGTTTCCCTCTGTAAGCCACCGTCTATAGCAATGAGTTTAATACAGGTAATTATGTAGGAATGAAAGGCTCGATAGCTTCCTGGATGAAGATTGGCATCTTGATGGATGCAGGGGTGGATGGGTAGAGGTAGGTAGTGGTGTTCTGGCTGTGTGACGGAGGGTGAGGCAGAGCAGTCACGACAAGGTGGGAGAGAGGAGACAACCACACACACACACACACACACACACACACACACACACACAGGTCGGAGCTGTGAGAGGTCTAATAGAGATGTATAATGCTGTAAGGGGTAGCATATAGTGCTAACTGCCAGGATAATTCATTTGTTTGCACTTGGAGGGTGAATAGGTGTTTTTATCCAGCAGGCTGCTCCAGGCCATGCATGCACCATTGAACACCACTGCTCAGCACAGTGAATCAATCTGCTGTATGAAAACCTGCAGCACATGATAAAGGCCAAAATAAGAAAAACAGGGACTTTCATTTCAGCTTGCTATTGTTACTAGATTATTATAAATAAGGTTAAATTACTGACTAGGGAAAGTACGTAACCATCCCATCAGACCCTAAGGCCTCCTTAAAAAGCTCCAAGTCCTCTGGATGTCAGGTGATTTAGGTAATTTGATTAACTGCAAACTTAGGCAAATTTTACCATGAAAGTACAAAATCAGCTACTGAGAGTCCTGCAGTATTAACTAATTTTGTGGCCATGAGAAATCCCATGTTTGAAATTGGATTTTAAGAGCTTTATTGTCCACATTTATATTACTCTCACATAGTTCATATTCCTAATAAACTTATGTTTAATTAAATCACCACAAACTAACCCAAAATTAGATTTTGTCCTAGCTTAGGAGGACTGGTTGCACTGGCAACAGGGTACATACACAGTAAAGCTACTGTTTTTTTTTTTTAACCCCTTACAGGTTAACCTGCCTTGATCTTCAGGCAAGCCAGGGCTTTTAAGTGTACTATATCTGTATCTTAGATTCTGTGTGGTGTGTAGAGAAGGGAGGCCCTATAGATCTCCTCATTGAAAAGCCATATAATGTGGGGTTATCACCTGTAACAAGACTATGTGGAATGTAAATGTTAATGGCTGACCCTTACTTAAAGGGAAAGCCTTGTTATTCATGCAGAACAAATGAAAACTCTCAACGGTTTGCGGCAAGATTAATGGCACAGAACCCGCCTCAATTTATCATGCTGTCTTACCAGCTCACTCCATGTGTGTCTGTGCTTGTGTAGTCAAGTGTGTCCTGAATCAAAGATAGTGCTGGAACCACTCAATACGCAAATAACTGATTACCTCTGGGCCGTCCCTCAGGACAGTGTACCAAAGAAATGACACAAAATTGAAACTTCTTCTGTCCACCTCCGTCCAGCAGAATCTTTGGTGTATTTTGTGATCAATATGAGGGGAAAAAAACAAAAGAACAACTACTTCTTGTGTTGGTGGCCAATACAAAGGAAGCAAAATAGCAATTTGCCTACTAAAAATAATGATTTGCATTAAGTAATTTGTTTGGTCTTTCTTAAAATGAGACTGATGTCTGCTAATTGATTTCCAGGTGCAAAAATTGATGAAGTGTGACTATACTGTAGAGACCTGGAATTAAGGCAGTCCTGTTTTTAAAGAAGAGGCTCTGCTTTGCCTTCACTACAGCAGAATCAACTTTTCTGATAACCACTTAATGGTACATTGACCACCTGATGTGTTCCTTCCAGGTTAACGTGCTACTGTAGAATGAGTTTCTCTACTCTCACACTGGTCTCAACTCAGATGTACACAGTCTCAGCTTTCAGATAGCTCTTGCCTCCTGCTGAAATTCTCATCATTTGATTTTTTTCCCTCTTCATTTGACCTGATGTGCTGTGTCATTTTCACTTTGAGCCTTCTTTTTCTCAAGTGAGTGAACCTTTGTTAGGTTCACCAGTGTGCCCATCAGTACTTCTTTTTCATTGTGTCCTTCATGTCCTCTCTTCCATTACTTTGTTGATTTTCATTTGTTTTATCAACACTTACTTATTTTGTAACATTAATTATCACTTGCATTCATAATTTTTCTAACTTTCTTATGTTTTGTGAATCTTGTACTCATCTGAATCTTGAACTCATTCTGGGTCTTACCTGTCTCACCTCTGATGCTTAATATATCCAAGATGTTTAATGCAGAGTTGCATGCAAGATATGAATGAATTCTTATTCATATTGTTTGTGTGCATATAACAGCAGAGCCGAAGTATTTACACATATTTTTTACAGGTTGAATTCAGCGAGGGCTCTCCTCTAACAGACCGTTAGCCTCTTCCACTTCCTGTTTGGAGAAATAGAGGCCATCTCATCAAAAAAAGGTTTAAAAAAAATAATTAAGTTAATTAATTTAATTTAAATTTAAAAATTAAACGCCACTACAAAATTTAGTGAAAACAAAGTGTTTTAAAATGTAACATGTTCCTTATAAAAACATGATTTGTGCATTAGTTCTGACTGAGAATGTGCTAAAAAAAAAAAAGAAAACCACTGGTTCTGCTTTGGGTTTATCAGTGGTACACCAGTAACAGACTGGGTTTTTAAATATGCATTAATATGTGTATGGTATAATGAAAAATAAAGGAAACTGAATCACCTATGTTGTTTGATGTATTCAAGGCCCTCCACCTACACAGGTGTTTTCACTTATTTTCTTGATTAGACCTGTCCTGTGCTGGTGGGAGAGGTTAAACCTCCATATTTCTTACTTAGCTGTTGCTGTACTGTTTAGCTAACTTGTTAGCTAACAGCTGGCTATTTAGACAGTTTTCTGACTCTGAGCAACGTTAGCATTATCTTGGAATCCTATTTCTGACCATTTGACAAATGTAAGTCCAATATTCACTTTTCTTCTTGCAACGTTTGGTATTGAGTCTTGAGAAATATGTATAATTGGGTCTTTAGCTGATAAATGCCTCACTATGTTACTAGCTACTTGCTAACTTTGTGTTTGTGCCCTTTGGTGCTGGGAAGATGATGGAGTGTATTTATCAGAGCTCTGTCATGTCTGTCTGTCTTGGCTGTAAAAGACTTGATAGAGGTGAGGGGATCTACAGACAGAGTTGGTGAAAATTCTTTGCTAGTTCATTAGTGCAAATTACCACCTATTGTTCATGTAAAACATTATTTACTCTGAAATAAACAGTACACTACAATAAGCATGTTTTCTTTAGTGGTTTCTTGGATTACATTTGAGCTCCACTGAAGCAAGCTAGCTGGAAGCAGCATGTTGCCCTTCTGGAAGAACAAGCAACATCCTTAAAGGAATCCAAAGATAAATCTTCCCTATTTTGCATGTGCACTGTGGCTTTCTTCCCTTGTACACAATAATATACAATATACAGTTGCCAGTGTATTAGGGACACAGAGCTAGAACTGATACAGTTTAATACAACAGTTTTGCAATAAATCCTACCGTCATCAAGGTTCTAATCAGGTTTTGATTAAACTGTTTTAGAGAGGTGTTGATTCAGCATGGTCATCTGCATGATGTAGTATGGTGCTGTTGAATTGTATTATGTTATACTGATGGGTGGCTCTATGATTTTGTCCATAGAACCACCAACAAACATTTTGTGTTACCAAACAAACATTGCACAACTTGAATTTGGTTAATAACTGGATTCAGCATTGACCAAAGCCATCTACAGGCCATTTTCCTGTTAAAGCTAGGCTACTACTGTGTCTACAAACTCTCTCTAATGTCTGTCCTCCCTTTCTGACCCCACAACCCAGTGCTTGAAATCCTTCTTTCACCATTGTTGTTTTCCTGCCGTTTCAGTTAGCATCTTCGGTTACATCTCTTTTTTTTGTCTTCTGTGGAGAATCTCTGCATGCTTTCTCATTCAGATTCTGTTCTGGTCCAGCTTTACTTTGAATTCAGAATTCACCTACCTTTCACTCCTCTTCATCCAGGTGTCAGATGATTCATCCGACTCCCCAGAGCCGGGGCCAGTCACCTGTATGGAGCCGTTCCTGGTGCGGAGACTGTCTTGCCGGACAGTCCAATTGCCTCCTTTGGCCTTCAGACAGGCGGAGCAATACTACTGCGATCGCAAGCCGGAGCAAGACACAGTCACAGTTCCACCACGGCCCACTACACTGCCACTACGTACTCCCCCACTCATCGCCATCACCTCCGCTGACACTAGCAGGTAGGACGATGTGAAAGTGTATTCTCACTAGCAAAATGTTTTTCAGTGGAATAGGTAATTAGAGTAGGGGCTGAGTAGAGTGGAGTGGTTTGGCCGATCAATACAGTAGCTGTCTGAAGTGACTGAGGACACATCACACGCTAAGTGCCTGACACCGTGCTTACCGGTTGAAATCGATGTCTTGTTAAACATTTGCTGGTGATTGTGCAGTATCTTAATTCATTAACTACTAACCGTGTAGTTTATATTATTGCAATTGTTTTCCAAAGCATTGCACACATTTTGAGTTGAGTCAGTTGAGTATCAAAATCAATTTAAGGCTGAGGTAACATTTCAGGCTGGTCTATAGTTCTTGGCCAGTCTTAATTTTTCTCTCAGATTAGTCTAAAGAATGTTAGACAGTTTCACAACACATAAAGTCACATAAGAGCCATGCACATGTTTCCTATATGCGTAACAGCAGTAAAATCACATGCATGTCACGTCAGTGGCATCCTGACTGATGATACTGACACAAATGAAGAGTGTCAAAAACCATCAGTGCTGATTGAATGTTATGTATGAATTTTTGTTTGCTAATGAATGATCCTGTAAGAGCAACTGCAAGTCATCAGAAGGGCATTTCTGCTGAACAGAGCTGAGTTGACACAATTGCTCAGTCAGCCATGTTTTTGAGTTTGAAAAAAAGTCTTAATTTACCCAGAATTCATGGCAAATTAATCCACCTTAACATAGCCAAGAACTAGACAGCTTTGCACTATGGATGAATTTAGACGTCTATTTGAAGTTTGACTTTAATACATCTGAGCCATAGTTAAAGTCAATCTGTGAAACTGGCCCCTGAAGACAAACAATAAGCAAACATGGCGGGCAGTAAAAAATGTGGTGGCTGTAAGTCAGGTGGTGAGAGGGTCTGACATTAATCATAATATTGGTAGTCGAGTATGTTTGTATGTAGAGGAAAAAAATGTGAAATGCTTTGAACAAAAATGTCTGCCAAATGAATGTAATATAAAAGGTTATTAATCAACAGTCAGCTCTTATTTTGTAGATGTCGGAGTGTACCTCATGACAACAAAGCCAGCTTTCAAATCATTTCTTATTTTCAGCTGCCACATGATCATGAAACTAAAAAACTAAAATGAAAACTGAAAACACACATAGAGGGGACAGAATGTTCATTGTGATGGATTACCTATCCCATGCAATTTTCAAGTCTCTGCAAATTGAGTTCCATACCACAGTGAAATGAACAGAATCCAATGGCTGCCTGAAACGTAGGAAATCAATTACGGTATGATTGGGAAAATGGTTGGCAGTAATGCAAAGGATGCTTGATGTGTACTGCACTAATAACATATAAACCACTGGTATTTAAATTATCCCTGACTGCCTACATGCTCCAAGGAGAGTGACTCATCAAATAACTAGGCCTAATAGATTTATGTTTGTCACCACTGTCACTTACTAATCTTAAAACAGGGAATGTAATTCACCATTTGAAACATGATAAACAAGATAAAAGCAACCCCAAAACTACAGAAAATTACAATGAAGATCTGTACTTGTGAGCTGGATCAGATTTTTTGCTACAGAGCATTTTCACAGTTGACACTGGTTTTGATAGATCTACAGTGTTATACAACACAGTAGTCTTGTACATGTCATGCACTGATTTATTTTTAACTGTAATGATTCAAGCTTTTGTATGATGTTTTGTCTAACATGTTGCACAGGCTGTAGACCTTAAAGTCTCAGTTTTAGAGGTTATTGCAGTCATTTAGATTTTCTCAGTTTTACCACATAGAAAGAGTACAAACTAATATATGAACAATGCTCAGTATTACTTTTAGTGTGCGCTCAGTTTATGTGAGCTTTGGAAAACATGACCATACAGCATCTGAGAGAAGAATCACACCCTATCCGGAGAATGCTGGAGAATGTATCAGAGTGGTTTAGATGAAATGATGTTTGGCAGAGAGCAGGCACCAAGTCTCCAACCAGCTCGATTCTCTAAGGGGAGACAGAAACAAACATAACAAACAGCATTTTGTATCAAAGGCTGTGGTCTAGTGGGGAAGTCATAATTTAACTAGTGAACAGTCCAGAAATACATCCAGACAGTTGGAAATAGCATATAAATTCAGTGGTCAAACTGATCTGTCAGTGGAAAACCTCCATTGTTCTGGGTTAGTATTGTACATGGAAATGGACGACAGAGGTCACTCGTCAATCAAAGAGAGAGTGGTGCTCCTCTGACTTGTCTTTGATCATGATGGCATGCTTCAAGGGCTCTGTATCTGACTCATCACCATTGTGTACTGCATATGTTTGTCATCATGTCAGATAAAATGCATCAGCTTATCTTATATTTTTTGTCTTGTTTTTTTTTTTGCACAGACTGTATCATCAATAGAGTTTTTTGATGAGTGTATTTCTATAAATTGCTGTTTAAATATCAAGAACATAGAGATAATACAGTATATTTTTGTCTTTGTCGCTTAGATTTCTGTCTGTAGCTAGGTATGGCTCACTGTTCTTCATTGTTCACAAAATTGTCTACTGTATCACAGACACAAGCCGCTACCCATAATTAAGAAGCACTGTCAATACTGAATAATTTGCAGTCATTGTGATAATGCCAAAAAGTGTCAGCCATGGTGGAAGCAACCCATCCTCGCTGAATAACTGTCAGCAAACTTGTACATGAACTTCAGGAAAGGGCAAACAATTCTCAAGAGTGTATAGCTGACCATTCTTTGAAAATCATGTTACAGTGGCTGGATAAGGATTGGGTAATTTTAAAGATAGTTGTGTGATTATTTGAAGGAAGGCAAAGTCAGGACAGGCCTGTCACTGTCTCCTCTACTTCAGATATTGGCTATTTTCATTGCCTTTTCTTATCTCCCCTTTTTCTTTAAGCAGAACTTCAAAATCTCTAGGTTTTTTTGTCATCTTCCTTTTCAGAACTATTGCCTGCAGCACCAGAAGAATGCAACTATGTGAAATCAGTGTTTTGTTTTGTAGTACAGTATAAACTCAACAACATTTGGCTTTGATTGTATGACTGTTTGGATTTATTGGAATTCAGCCCTTTCTAACTGCAAAAAAATCAGACCTATTAAACCATCAGGCACATTTGACACACATTGTGTTAACACCACATCAAGCAAATTTGACTGCTTTCATAACACAACATACTAACTATGGGCAATTTAAGAAAAATGGACTGCAGGGAGGAAAATGGGTGATGGGGAGAATTTTAACAAAGGCCATACATCTTAACTTTGCTTCAAGCTTGTTTCATTTATAATTTAGCAAAGCAGTGAGGAGGAAATATACAGTTTTGAAGCCTTGTGGATGAAAGATGTGCCACGCTAAATGCTCCAACTGCAATTTTTGAGTGAATTTTTGTGACATTAACTTTGTATGCTGCTAAATTAGACTGTCTGCACGGTTAATGCATGAGTAAAGAAGTAGTACAAAATAGAGCTCTGTGTTTCCATTAGTTACTCTCATAATGTGGGTACAAAACAATGATTCTGTCCATTAAAGAGTACCAGTGCTATTGTCTTTGCCTCCCAAACACTTAGTAGCTACCTACAGTATACCACTTTTGTTTAATCTATAGCAAGGGTAGAGATTTTGACATAATTCACAGCCCACAGTGCCTCAAAATACATAAACATACATTGATTGTGCTGGTAGGTGCAAGTCCCAAGACAGCCTGATTTGCTGGTACTATAAATAATGCAAGAGTGGTAAATAGTGGATGAATGTTACACACACATGAATGTACAAAAATGTTTTTCAACCAATGAATGACTGTAACTTTATAATTGCATTACAGTCATGGCTCACACAGCTCATTACCAACACATCAACAAATGAACTGACTGAAACAACTTACCAACAGACAATCATTCTGTCAATCATTAATATGTGGCAGAGTATACATTTAAATATATACTGACAACAGCTGTACCAATATCAATAATAGTACTGGATATTGGGAATACTAAATCAACACAAGTTATCAGTACACTGATGTCTGTCCCACATTCTAAAATCTCATCAGATGTCATAGATCCATTGGAAATCAACAGTTTTTTCTCTTTTCTTCTTTGTTTTTCATTTTTTAGAAACACACACACACATACACACACACACACACACACACACACACACACACACACACACAGATTATAGATACAGACTCAGCAGTTTTGTAAATACTTATATCGATCTGATATCAGGTGCTGTTTTTCCCTCTTTAATTAAAAATCTGTACAGCTCAGTGTGTGGAACTGATTGGGTTCATTCTTCTTTGTGTAAGGTAACATAAGGCTGCAACAAGACATTACCCAGTAGGAACACTTGTACACCAGCATTTCCTTTTAGGTCATTCTCTAAAATTTTGTAGCTGTGACTACACAGAAACAACGTAATGTGAATTAGTCAAGTTTGGCTGATAACCTGCTCTGTTAAATGAGGTCAGTATTGACACAGATAGCAGTCAGGTGATATCTCTATCAACCACCCTATAGTTGCCTCAGTCATTATTCCATTATCTCAAAACAACAGTCTAATTCAACATAAGTAGAAAAGAAGATATACATAAGAATAAACCTAAAATAGCATGTAAAATACATTTGAACAGGTCAGGAGCAGTTCCGATTTATTTATTTCCCCCATGTTTGAACAAATGTTTAAATTTTGAAAAACTAGTGACAGACCTACTGAGAGAATGGTTAACTTCAGTATAGGTGGAGGTGGAACCAACACAAAGTCCACTCATGAGCTGCTCATGTGTGCAGGCACGGTACTCCTATTCTCTTTGTGTGCTGTCCAGCCACTATTACACTTACCTGCCACTTCTGTTTTCAGTCACCTTGTTTCTGAGAAGATTACATTTCTGCTGTTAAAGCAGGAGAGATTGCATTCCCCACGCTGTTAGTTTCCAGAGTAATGGGTTTGAGCTAGCAAGGGAAGTGTAGGGAGAGGAAGGAAAGAAAGCAGTCTTCCCTGAAAGTCCCCTTTACCTCAAAATGATGACACAACAGAAGAGGAGAAATTTAACTGGAAGCTGGATGTTTGCACTGCTCTGTTCTCTGTGGACATCACAGGCACAGACACACATCCTGTAATGACCCACAATTTAATTAATTACCGGCAAGGTGAGCTTATTTTCCCGGCAGTGTGTTTAATGTCTTTGATTACAAATAAATTCCTAATTTGGTTATTTCTATCGAGCGTTTGTCCACTTCTACAACGCACCAAAAATTTTCATATTTGTGATAAAAGTATATTTAATTTGGAAATAAAACTGGTTCAGTGTTGTTAAATGATTTGGCCACCTGGCTCTCTGCCCACTCCCACCTCCTACTTTTCACTCATGGAGGATTGCAGGGGAGGTGCTTTGGGTGGGTCCCTCATGTTTAATGTATTATCCTGTTCCCTATATCCCGTCGCCGCATGTTCCTGCAGGGGACTGGAGAAGAGGAGAACACTGTTGTCATGTCTGGATGGTTTTACGCATAACCCTGCGTCAAGTTTCCCACAGCCGCGCGGAGGTTACAGAAGTTTGCATGATATTGTGAGGGGGGGTGGGCTGTCCGCACGCGTGGACTGTCCTGCACTGAACATCACCCACTGCCGCTGCAGCACCAAGCACCTTGCTGAAATGGGCGTGTACGGAGAAAGCGGGGAGCACTTGGAAACCAAAGTCAATTGAGACAGTTCCTCTTCGTAGCCTCACTCAGGGACACTTCCAAACCGCAGTTATAGAGGTCTACCTCGTGATGCGTAAATTGATTCATTTTTGCCTCTACCCAATGTGTTTCTGCAGGAGAGTGAAGATAAAGTTGATGGAGTTAAACTCATTACGTGAGCTCCAAAAACAAACTGGAGGTGAAGCACCCCGAGCTACTAAAAAAAGTTGTCTCTATTACTTCCAGGGTAATCATTTTGCCCTCGGCTTTAAAAAACATCTCTTTTAAGTACACAATACCCTGCAGTCTTGTCAACCTCCCTCCCACCACCTTCCCGCGGGCCATTTAATTTGAGTGCTTCTAAAGTGTATTTTCCCTTAAAAATATATATATTTTAAAACCAACGTTGCGAGGAGGATGGATCCTGGGAAAGTGGGGACGGCGTCTTTGGTCGCCGGCGGCGGAACCGGCGTGAGTGCGAAGGCGCCCAAACATCTGTGGAGGCAGCAGAACCAGGCAGCGCTCTCTCCGCTCCACCACGCGCTGGTAGTGCGCAAGAACGACCGAGTGAGACAAAGAGGCTTTTCGGACACCGAAAGATACCTCAACCCGAGGAACATGGACCGGACTTACGCAGTGGACACAGGGCACCGACCCGGGCTGAAGAAATCCAGGATGTCGTGGCCGTCGTCGTTTCAAGGTCTTCGACGGTAAGGGCAAAAGGGAAACTGCTTTTCTTCGTCTTGTGTCTCTTTTTTTAATTTCCCTCGATGAAGATGGGCGTTGTATGCATTGAATGACGCGCGAGAGCGGAGAAGTCTTTTGGATCGTATTTATTCCTAACTTTGTGGGGGTTATAGTATATTTTTGGCTTATCCTATGTTCGACCTCTGTTGTTCATCACTTTTTGTATCTCGCTGTGAAAAGCATTTACTATGTGCACTGTAATGGTAAAGGAAGGACGGATAAACTATATGTTCGTCAGTCGCTACCTAAACGTTCAAAAAGAGAAAAAGGGGAGTCCGTTATCATAATGAGGAAATTACGTTTATTCGTCTTTTCACACTGAAATATACGGTAACTTAAATCTGTTTAACATTTTTATAGTAATTGAGCTTACAGTAGATTACAGTTGACTGCTTAATTTAGGTCAGAAAGATGCGTCAGCCTGGAAAGGTGGTATTTATTCCTTAAACAATGAGGCAAAGTCAAAAGAGTAACTGAGTTATTTATATAGTTATCTTAGGCTTTTATGATGATGCTCATCTGTTTAATAGGATATCTGGCAGCTAGACAGGCAAAGATGTACTTGTAGTGTTGAATGACAAAAAAGACAAATGGAAATGAAAAGTAGGCATTGACCAAAGGCAGGTCACAGGAAAGTGACCTGCATGTGCTGTGCCCTGAGCACATACAGACAGCCCCCTTGTATCTGTAAGATGTGTTTAGAGATCTTCAGACATTAATAGCTCCTTGGGCTCTTAGTGTCTTTGGGTAGCCTAGTGTTTATGTTCACAAGTGAAATTAAACACTACTCTCTGTGAGGGCAAGAGATACAGTACATCATCACTAATACATAGTGACCACAGTCTCTGAAATGACACTCACAATAATCTGACTCACTACACATGACAACATGGATAATCTTAGCACATGTATGACAAGAACTGTGTTCAGATGCTGCTTGCACATTTACATTTAACCAGAGCAGCTACTGTAAAAATGACAGCAGTAATATTTGCAGTAACAACAATTTTAGTGAAGCCTGCCTGCATACAGACAGGCACAAAAGCAGCTCGGCACTCAGACAGCCTGGGTGTGTGGGGAAATGTTTCTGCTCTAATTACTCACTTGTTCTGGGAAAGAGAGAGAGAGGAAGAGAGAGAGAGGAAAAAAAAACACCAACTGAAATGAAATCTGAGAAGGTCACCTTAGCTCCCTGGCTTAAGTGGCTGCTACGGATGTAAGTTTCTGTCAAACGGCTCGCTGTTTCCTTTCTTTCTTCTTTCATAAATTTAGGTTTTGATATGAGCGATACTCGCCTGCAGGTCCAGTCACCAGTCAACTATAGAAAGCGCACTGGCTTGTCTGGCTGACAGACTGAATGGTCCCTGTCACAGTGGCAGAACAGTCACATGGAGGAGAAGCCAGAGAGAGAGAGAAGAAGGGAGGGCAGGGAGGGAGGGAGTGATGAGAGCACAGATGGAAGTGACATTGCAAAGTGGTGTGCTGGACTAAGACACCCATGTGATGTTAAAATATTGCATAGAAATTATATTTTATCCTAACAAAATGAAGTGTAACAGGATATACTCGTACAGTTCAACTGCATCGCTGATCATTCAGGCACTTTTCATATTTGCTTCAGGAGGGTGATTACATGTAGATTAACCCAAACAACTCAAATTTCACACAGGAGGATAATTATGTAAGAGGCACATTGCACTCCAGCACATATACAAGAACACTAACACCAGGCTAAATCATATTTTGCTCCTTGTACACCACGTCCCAATACACCATTTTTTGCACTTGTTCAGTGGGGTCATTTGATTGGTTGTATTTTTATGGGCATCCAGTGGGTTGTATGTTTCAGTTATTATAATTTCAATATCTTCTTCCACTGTGATTCGCGAACACCTCCATCTGGCGTGGATGTCATTAAATGAACACACCAGGTATTGAGGGTAGGAGCCATGATATACTATCCTATCATGATGCATTGTTCACAATAACAATGCAGAGGATTATTTAATGCACATCATATTGCAAGACAATCAGAGCAGCAGCTGCTGTGTGGAAGCCAAACAGCTGCAGTTAAAATGTGTAGTAAAGGGATGCACCTCCACCTCAAAGTAATTATTAAAGTGTTTTCATTCTGTGTAAATTACATTTATCTGAGACCTAAAAATAGCACATTGATACAATTAAAAATTAAATATTTTAAATCCATAAAAACAATATTGCTTGGC
The DNA here is from genome assembly GCF_001640805.2 of Lates calcarifer. Classification (NCBI taxonomy): domain Eukaryota; kingdom Metazoa; phylum Chordata; class Actinopteri; family Centropomidae; genus Lates; species Lates calcarifer. Next base: position 7,175,463 of record NC_066845.1, read on the forward strand.
ATATTTCTGGATTGATTGTATCATCCAAACACTAGTGAGTTCCCCCTCATGGCATTTGCTTGCTATATTTAAAAGCCTTTCAACAGCCTTTGCAAACATCCAGCTAAGCTATAGCTGCTTGACAAGGTAGATTTTTAGTATATAGTCAGGCTTTTCAGATACACTTAAGCCAGCACAGAGCTGATACATGTGTTGTTTACAGCTTAAGCCATGCGTTTGATCGACTTTTCCAATTAACGTGGCTGCAGCTAGGTCACATATCTTCATATGAAAAACTCCGCAATCAAGCGTTTGCTGGAAGTCAGATAAACAAGACATATTTCCTGATTATAACAGACAGATATAAACAACTTCTGAGGCAGTGGCCCTGTAGAAAACTAATAAGAAGAGCCAGCTACTTGTTCAACACATACAGTTGATATCAATCTTATGTATAGAGAGAGACAGCAAATCTTTCCCAGAGGACCGTAGACATTCCTGTGTGTGCCCGAGCGGCTGGTTTGGCGCAAGGTCCAGCAGCCCAAAGGTAAAACACATCACCCAAATGTGTCACAATCTAGGCTGGGCCTGGATGCTGCTCAAGGCTTCTGTGAGACCTCAGCAAGAATCTGGAGCATCCTTTGATGAGGAGATGGCATTTCTCCCATTCCTCGCCTGCTGCTTGCCTGTCTCTGCCATGGGGACACTGCAGGGGGGTTTTCTTTATCTGTGGAGATGTCAGTGAGGAGGAGGCTCATGATTTCTCTTCTCTCTGTCCAATCACAATAAAGATTTGGCGCTTCAGTGGGTGGAAAAGGAAATGTCAAAACAAAAAACATCTTAGCAGGGAAGGGAGAAGAGATGGAAGGTGCTTCATCTGGACATTTTGTCCCATCATCAGCAGCAGACTGGAAAATGTCCTTCTACCCTCTCACTCTGCATTGCATTTAACAGTTGTTGATTTTTCTCCAGCCAGTCCTCCTCCTCCTACTGTGACTGGCTTTGCCAGAGTGAGGTTTTTAGCCAGTACGGAGCGTAACCCCCTGGCTATGTCATTAGATCCCAGGGGTGTTAGTGAGCGAGGCAGGGACTGCTCTTGGGTACGTGGCTATATATAACCCCAGTTTCGGCCATAATCACTGTCATGCTACATAGGCTGCTACAGAACTGGCACAATACACACTGACTGTATAGCTTTACTCCCAGGCATGTGAAAGATGTCCAGAATGTGTTAATGAACACATTGCTGACATGGTACTAAACTTTCCATTAGCAGAGATCAGCATCAAACATCATGTAGTTTTGGTAATGAAAAGGGTCATGAGTGATAATTTCTCTGCTAGATTTTCCTCTGTGCTTAGTGTCACAGATTGAAAGGCAAGCAGAACTGACAATTATGTGAATGCTGGCCTCTTGTCTGGGTCTTATTGACCTGTTAATTCAGACAGAAATGGAAGGTGTATTGAGTATGTTCTTCAGTTGAGCTCTCTGACTTACCCGGGCTTTGAAAGATGAGCATGTGCATTAGGAAGTTACTGATGCAGACCTATTGAGGTGGGATGTCAATTTTAGTCGGGCAAACATAGATTAAAGCCACGGCTACTTGTGACAGAGCCAAAAGGTCACTCATCATTTGGGACATGTTAGATTTAGAGGCAGGAATGCGGCAGACCTGATCCTTGTCATGTTTGTGGTAATACTGTACAGTAAACATCAATACTGAGAGGATAAGGAATTGGTGTCTATTTATTGCAGAAATTTTATTATAATAGCTATAGATTTCTGTGCTATATGCACAGACATTTTTGTCTATGCAAGGAGAGTGTACTTAATGCATATAGAACAGGTTTCCCAACATGCGTACAGTGTGCGACTAGTCATACAACATACGCACACTTAGACATCAATGGATTATAGTTATCTTCCTTTCACTAAGTGGATGGAATACAACCAAAAACACTCACTGGAAACCATAAACATCCATTCCACTTAACAGCTACTCAGAATCCATTAGCTTGTCTATAGTATTTACAGTCAGTGTTTACAGTCTATGGTCTTGTCTGTAACACAATTATGAAGTGACGTTCTTTAGTTGTAATTTGATTTAGAAGTTACTTAACCTCCCTCTAAAAAACCTTGGTAAATGCATATACTCTGACCTCGACACTCATCTCTATTGTTTTGTGTTGAATTTTATGGAAATCGGTTATGGCTGTGTTTGATCCCAGGAGTTAAATGAGGGGTTTTGGATTAGGAAGGATCTCTGGAATACCAATAGCATGTTATCCTATTTCTGGGGGACATCTGGCAAAACGATGAAGGGCAACACGGTCGGTGGAGGGGAATGCTCCTACCTTAATACTAGCATTAAAATTTACAGGCGTATCATACGAATCTATGCTTAATTATCAGGATTTTAAGAGGATATATGTTTTTTTATTGGGCCTAAATATATTGGTAATTGGTGTGGTGATGCAAGCATACTTTGAAATTTGGTGCATACAGTACAGGATGTAATGTATGGTAGAGCTCCACACATTTTCCAAGCTGTTGCACGTAACCATACAAATGCAGTGACAGTTTAGCAGCCTTTGCTGCTCTTTTGTGGGGCTTGAAGTGACAATGTAGATCTGTTTCTCTAGTTGCCAGCAGTTTTGGTGTCATAGCAAAGACAGTGGTTGCAGGAATTGCTGTCTTTATTTTGAGGTTGAAACAGATGATTTTCTGTGATCATTACGTAATCCAGCTAAATCCAATCAAAAATACATAAAAGGGGCAAAAATACAGTTTTCTAGGTAAATGAAAGTCATGCCCTTTCCTAAAGCAAATACTATGTGAAAATGAGAGTTAACAACTGGCAAAATGAATGCTTAATGCATACATGCATTTATTGTACAGCACTTATGTTAGACAGGCAAAGTGGGATCTTGCTTAGGAAACATATTCATCTCATGTGAAAACTGGTCAGTGTCCAGCAGGAATCAAAGGCCAGTGTGTGTGTGACAGGCTCTAGGAGAACATTACTGCTTCATAAAAGAGAGGAGCTGGGCTGAAATGGCGATATTTCAAATAGAAACAGAGCTCCAACAGCGTTTGTGAAGCAGAGCGGATTGGTCATCTAATTTTTACCAGCAGGAATAGGCATTTGTTTGTCATGGCCCTCCACTGGCCCTCTTTTCCTCACTGGTCATCTGCTAGGCTAATAAAATGTATGAAAAACATTTTTGAAGGACAATCTTGTAAGGGCTACAAGCTCCAAAGCCTCTCTAGACTGCCTGCTTGATGCTGGGTGATTCCCTGAGCTCTTGGCTGGCTGTGCAGTACTGATCATATTACACTCAACAGGGTGATAAAGACTCTGGCTGGGCTAGCAACAGGCTGGTCCAGGGTTTGCTGATAGTTTTGAGAGACACCATACAGAGTTATGAGTCATTAATTATTTCTGTGAGGATTTCTGTATCAAAGCTGTGGAGAAAACCATGAAAGCATAAATTACTTGTCAGTATCTATTACATTTTAAAAGGCATATGGTCTTGACATGACAGAACTTTGCTACATGCATCATGTTTCATAGCCATTAAAGTTGTATCTCTGTGATGCCATAACTGCCTTCAGATACTTCATTAAATGTTTTTGCCACTTGGAAACTGATTGCAAAGTAAAACACTGACTATGCTATAAATTAGTATGTCTGTCGTTAGTGTTTTCAAATCAGTGTTGTTGCTTGTTGTGTCTTTGAATATGGGGCTGATTTGAAGCTATCAAAGGCTGTTATTGGGCTTAACCACGCATGCACTGTAAATACATTGCCTTCTAGTCGACCATATGCCTTTAAATACAGTTTACCAATATGTTTTTATTTAACAAACCCTAGGCCACCAGATGTCTGACAATGACAGTTTTTAGTTTTTAGTTTATATCTTGCAAAGATGGCTCATTAAAAAGCCCAGTAAATGTATTAATAATTGGACTTCTAATTTATTATTTTCCATGTAGGACTGGGCAGACAGATTTTGTGGTGGTGATCAGATTCTCCTTAGAAGCGGGTGATTATGGGATAGCTCATCAGTGGGATCAGGCTGAAGTGTGCAGACCTCTAATGTAGGCCACACTACTTTCTTTCTGTGGCATGCAGATCAAGTAGACAACATTAGGAACAACACATTCCCTCACATCCAGCTGATGTCACAATTAAAACATATGATCTCACCCAATTACTGTAATAGAGCAGTTGGGCTGCAACAGATAGTAGGGCGGCAGCTATTATGTACCACCTGCTGGAAGAAATAGACTAACAATAAACAACCTGACAGCAAGTTACAAGGCTCCCTCAACATGATCAGGATTTCATATACTCCACTGTAATGAAGGGAGCTGTTGTGGGAACTGTCAGTCATGCTAGGCTTCAATAACCTACGCATGGTGCTTGATTTCTCTGATTATTTCTCTCAGCTTGTGATTACTCTTCACCGTCTCTTGATTTACTGTCTCAAACAAGGGCATGCTCCCAAATAACAACACAGCTTTGAACATACAGTAAGTTCATACTAACATACAGTTACTCCATTGTTTTCATCTTTTCCTTCCCTCTTTTGTCTTTTTCTGGCTTTCTCTTGCTCTATTGATTTTCTTTCATTTTTCAGCATCTTGGTCCTGAATGATTTGCCTTTTAGGCCCACATGTCTCCTGCCACATCTGTCAGCTCTCATTTGAAGACCTGCCTCACACACATCAGAAACAGCATGCACTGGTCATGAAACATGAAAGTAGTAGGATGTATCCCCACCGCATGGCCGACTGCCTTCCTCAGGCTTTGCATCAGTGTTAAAGAAAGCCTGATACTGTAAATTAGCCACAGGATACTGAATAACTTGAATCATTTTCTGTAGGTATTACTATTACAAGAGCTGTCACTGAATCAAATTAATGCAGCCCTGTGCAGCTTAGTGGCTATTTTCAGTTCATTTGTTGGTTCATACAGGCAGCCACTTACAAGCCATAAGCTTAGGAAGTGAGATAGTATACTGTATTCCCTCAACTGAATGAAAGCTGAAGAGAAGGAAAGAAATGAGGGAAGCGAGAGCTTGTGCGTGACATCCAACAAAAGTCCTCAGCTGGATTTGAACTGGGGAGGTGGCTTTCAAACTCTACACCACAAGAGCACCACAATGTTTGACTTGTTTAATAACAACAGACTCATGGGATAGCCATGTTGCTCTGCTCTTGCTATATGTCTGAGTGGGCTGCCAACATGTTACCCATGAAGGTCTGGATATAGTTCAAAATAAACGCAGACACAGATAGCGGTTGTGTGTGTGGCTCTGTCTACATGTGTATCTTACACATTTTTAGGCTGCTTCATGGACAGTCTATGCAGACCTTTGCAAACATGGTCAGATAACCATATTGTCATGAGAACCCTTTAGACCACATTTAGCCCCTTCAGTTAATAGAAGGTAAATGGAATCATGTTTGTAATTAAGGGAAAACAATATTATTAGTAGGTGATTATGGTGACACAGCATTAACAAATAACTGAATGCTAAGGCTTGCCAGAAGTTATGCCATGGCTTTTAAGGTATACAGTGAAGCTTCCTGGCAGAAACTCAAGGTCATCTACAATTAGCATTTTTTCCCCTTGAGACAGATAAAAATGAAGCCCATATAAAGACACGCATGCATAATTCATGGTTTATCAGCAATGTTGTAGAGTTATTGTTGTAGGAAAGAAATGTAGCATGTTGAAATCAGGCATAAAATGAAATACTATACTATAGTGAAATACACCACACTGCTAGCTACCTGTTTCTTTAAATTTCTGTCATTTGTTGTATCGCAGTAGTCACTTTAACAGTGATATTTCACCCAAAATTGCTGATTTCCTCTTTAGGCTTCCATTTGAAAGGTTGAGGCTGGAAATAATCTGTTTATCTCTACAGTCAGTACAAACAGACAACTGTAAACAACCTACTGTGCAAGCTACAAATGGAAGCTATGTATTAAGCTATATATGCTGATATATGTTCATATTTTGGCAAATCTGTGTGTTATGAATATACTGAGCATAGTGATGGGCAGTGCAAAAGTGAGTTAGTGTGTGTGTGTGTGTGTGTGTGTGTGTGTGAGTGGTGTGAGAAGTTTCTGTGGCCAGTGTGTGTATATCTGCTGTAATCCACCATAACTGACATGGAGTCAAGATGACTATGACAAGCTCTCAATGAAAAAAACAACCAGGGTGTGCATATTTGATACTGAAAATTTTTAGTTGGAGTAGCAGTTTAAGACTGTGACTCATGAGTTGATTTCATGTCACTATGGGGATTTGACTGGCTAATAAATCGGACCAGGACAATTTTCTTATTAACAGGATATGGATTTCATAGCAGACCCATGGGGAAGAATTGAGAGGCTTGGCTTGATGGCTCCTATTACAGAGCCATTAGTAGATCTCCTTAGATTGTGCAGCAATCTTTCTAGTTATATCATCATCAGAGACCATTCTGCTGTGCACAAGTTAGATCTGATGTGACCCACTAGGATTTTCCAGCTTTTCTTGGTTTAACACTTTTATAATGACAAAGACTGAGCTACCTGAAATGATCTTCATAAAACTATCTCTTGTGGATCTTGTGTTTATAGAATTTACAGTAGTTTCCAGTTAATTTCTTTCTGCAGTCTTTGCTTATGCAGGTCCAAAATTAAAATGAAATGTTAACATTTTTCTTAGATGTTTGTAAATCTTCAGTGTCACCTGTTATAAAAGCAAAACTATTTAAAATACACTGGCTAGTGGCTGAGAAAATACCCCATGTTTACTGTTTAAGGTGAATTGCAAAACAATGCATTTTGAGATCAAATCCATCCTATGCCATTACACTGCTCAGCAACAAAAGCTAACGTGTGAGTATGCCAATGTTTGTTTTTGAGCAAGTGCTTATTGCTTGACATGTATAATCACACATGCATAAAAATTACATTTAATATATTCTGACATACACTTCAATAAAATCAAACAATGGCTATATGTATGCATAACTGTAAAAAGGTCAAAATGAAACAGTAACATCAGTACAGTAGTTATCAATACACTGTTTAATTTTGCACATTTAACTAGTTTTGGTTTATTGATAACTACTGCTAAATTGTTACTGATAGTGTGTAAGCTATGCTAGCAACATTTAAGTGATACACCACTTAAAACTTCTTCAGTATCAAGTTCTCACCTGCTGTAGGCTTGAAAGGTGGCTACACACAGATATTGTGAATGGTGTGAGACTCCCATTACAACTGTCTATGAATGAACATGTTAGGTTGTAAAAACTCAGTTTCAGTGTGTGTTCTTTTTTTTTTTTTCTTCAAGTGCCTCTCCTGGCCCAGATGTGACAAGCTGACTGCATGTTTGTCTTTCTGCTGCTATCAGTGTCACCATGCAATTTTTACAGTTTTTGTTTAGTGTAACGTGGTCCTCCTGTATAAATACTCACCTCCATCCATGACTTCACATATGGCTGTGACGTCTATTATATTTATCCGATCCATGCTTTTTGAAGTCTGACTCTAAAGATAGATATTTTGCCATAAATGTCATAAAATGTCACAGAATGTAGTGGCTAAAAACCACAAAGGACTGTAGTGTTCACCTTTCACAAGCTGTGACACTTGACAGCACACCTTCAGCAGCTTTTCAGAGATGTATAGAAGACTAGTCGCTGTCTGTCAATCTTACAGAATGGGAGTGATAAGAATCTTGTGTAGAAACTGGTGCAACATGTGAGACCCCATTACACACAATGTTGAGAATGGCTTCCCTTTTAACAGTTCTGTCAGCATCTTGACTTATACTGTTAATTTGCATGGCACAACTTGAAGGCCAGTTGTACATTAAATTTGATTTATTAAGTATTAAATAGATCTGTCCTGTTTGAGGTGAATCATAATCTGCTTGCATTTTCCCTGAATGCATTCACAGAAGGTCACCTTGCTCATTTGGGAAATAGTCGCCATGGCTACATTAGTTAGAGGAGTGCACTGATTTCATTAGTGATGAGATCTCATGAGGATGCTTTGAGGACAGTGCAGAGAGTGCAGGAAAGAGGAATATGGGAACATTATTTGTGGAAAGTAAGAGAAGATGGGGAAGTTCTTGTCTAAAGCAGTTTTCATCAAACTCTTAACTAGGTGCTCACTTTTTGAAAACACTCAATGTACTTTTTTAAACTTAGGGCCTAGTGGGGTATGGTGATGGGTATCTTTACAATTTCTCATTTTTATTTACAATTTGATTAAAACTGTCCTGCCATCAGTGTTTTTGTTCAACACTAGAAACACACAGAAAAGGATGAAAACTGATCAATGCCAAAAAATTGTGAAAGAGAGAGGTACCCTGTGGAGAGGCTGAACACTATTAGTGCTATGGAGGAATGCATTTAAGTTGTGGACGGCTATTTTGTCTATATTGTATATGCACGTGCATACATATGCATGCAACACACAGTACTGCTGCCAGTTTAGTGCTATTATGCTGATCCACAGTTAGTGGTGGTGGCGCACATAGAAGTGTAGCGATGAATCGACAGAGGTAAAGAACAAGAAGACTGCAAGTTGATGTAAAGACTGTCTGATTTGCTATGTAGGAGTTTTTTATAAAGGATTTGAGATACATTCAGTGTGTTGTCAGGCCTCAAGGATACAGACATTGCATTTGGGTGAGAAACACTGAATGTAAACATTGTTTACAATAAAACTTTAAATTTACTGAGTAAATGCATAAAATATATTCATATAAGGGCTGAAAGAATCCAAAATAAATTGTTGAGTGGCAGCTGCTGTGATTGCAAAATGTTTCAAGCTTGGCTGCTGACGTATACTGATGTGTCAGTAAAAATTAGAAAAATTAGGAAATGAAGTGAACAGTTGACACAATGGTAAATCAAAATTATGTAACTTTTTTGGTAGTTCTCTCCTTCCATATCACTATCCTTGGTAACAGACTCAGTTAGCAAGCAGACTGATATTTGTCACACTTGACAGCTGTCCAGATTCAAGAAAAAAGTTTGTCTATCAGTGAGTTTTGTATGAGGAGGGAGTCAAGACAACAACTCATAACCTCACAAAGTGAATACAGAAGTTTTAGAGGCTCTGCTGTTTCTGCCATACTTTATTTATTTGGCTATATATGCGCACAGTGGGGCAGGGCTGGGGAAAATGTGGTAGTGTGTTACACTTGATCTATTTTTTCTAGATGCAGCAGCGTTAAAAAAAAAAATAAAAAATTGTGATGTGTCTGCAGGGCATCTCAGAGCACCGAATGACTGTGCCCTACTTCCATCCTTTCCCTCTGGTATGCCCTACCTGTCTGTGTGCATCTATATCATTTAGCGCAAGATGACTCAAGGCTCAACTGTAACATATCAGATATTCATATGTTAAAGGCTGCAGGGTTTGGGAATGTAAAAAAAAAAAAAAAGTTGGAAACACCAAATGTCCATTTGTGACACAGCTGAAAATATAAAACTTAAATGACTAGAATACTATTTCTGAAGTTTTTTTTCCCCCCATATTCATAGACATTCACTAACAGTACTACTATCTGCACAGGAGTAATATGAGTTGAAAGCACCATCAAGATAAGTCTGCTACATTCATGGAACATGCTTTTGCTTGAGGTTGTGGAGGAAGTTTATAGCATTGTCATTCGTCATTGTCTTCGCTCTGAGGCAGACTTCACAGCCAGCTGTGGTCTGGCCTCACCTGACACTCTGAAACTATGCCATCCCCATACAATGGGTACACCATATGGGGCTGAAATCTCATTGGCATCTTACCCCATTTGTCTTCTTTGGTGTCTTCTCTCTGCCATTTATCATACACACTCACTGTCAGGATTTGCACTAGCTACAAATGGACAGTGTCAAAGTTAAAGAGGAAGCAGCAAAGTGAGAGAGAGCGGAAATTAGTTTGATTTCCTTGAGACTGTTAAAGATCCAGTACATTTAAATTCAGAGTGCCGACTTTTCCATAATTTATTAAGATGTATCTAAGTATTGGAGATCTGTTGCTGTATTTTTTAAATCTAATACGGTGGGTGTGTTACCCACAACTGCTTCAATTCTGCACTTATCCAGTGTGCACTGTTGTTTTAAAAGTGTGGCTTTAAAGTTGTGAGCTGCCAATACACAAACATGACCTAGAGCGTGTGTGCCATAATGAGTGAGGTATGCCCTCAAGCATATTTCCCCAGAGTCAGTATTTAATGAGACTGCAGGTCTGTCTATCATATTGAATCATTGTTTTTCTTCTGGTCCTGAGCCAGTCCCATTTGTGATGCTATATACACTGTGAACTTGGTCATACTCCTGGGCCAAGGGATTTTCTTACCGTGTCTATCTACCATGTTACAAACTATACTGAAACTCATCTTCACTGTGGTTAGTTGTTTGTACGGTATGTATGAACTAAAAAAAGTCTTTTCTCCTGTTTTTTTCTGGAGTTTGTCCTCACCCATTTAAGGTTGGTGTCCTGATCAAAAGCATGTGACAAGCTACATAAAAGGAATTTTTCTTCTTTTTTTTTAATTTAAAAAAATCCCATCAACCCTGAGAATGTTTGTCACCTAACTATGCATACACAGACTGTTATGAGTCAGCTGGGCTTGATTTGAAATAAAGAGAAGAGAATGATAAAATCATAGGAGGAAATTTATTTTGTTACAAGCTGTTTAGAGTGTAAATCTCACCATATATAGCAACCCTAGTCTTAACTATCTATTTACTGTAGTCTCTAACTTCTATATAATAAGATTTATAGATGTGTGTGTGGGCACTGAGACAGCGATTCACCTACCAATAAATCACAATTAAAAACATGAACTTTCATCACCTTTATCACAATGAGTCACTTTAACCTTGAAGAGAGGGCCTATTATTTTCTGCCTTTCACACAGGAGAAAAAACTCAGCAGTGATATAAAAAAACAGAAGTGGAGCATGTGAATTGAGATATAAGACACAATACTGCTTGACATGTTCTATTGCAAAGGGTGTGATACCCTTTTATATTGTGGAGAAACATGCTCCTCTTTACTGCATATTTTTTCAAATTGTAACTGCTAATTGCTAGTTAATGAGATTTAGACAATCATACTATAAAATGTCTGTATAATGTAGGCACATGCCTAGTATAGCTAGTATAACTTCTTGTACAACTGCATAGTTTAACATATTGCAATCCAATTCATAAATTCAAATGGAAAGAAAAATCATGTGTGCAAGTGGACATTAGGCTGCGTGTGGACACATTGATGATGACTGAACTTGACTGTGTCTACTCAGCAAAGCATGAATATCGCATACACAAGGTTTCATAAATGCTTATTGGTAGTTCTGTGCCTTTGGACTTTAATCTTAATTTTTTTCTTATGCTTAATATGCACATTTTGTCATATTAATATTATAATCTTAATTATTCTTTCCTTGTTTGATGGTTTAGAAACTGTAGTTTCCTGAGTGCCTTACCTTTTTTGGAGTTGATTGTGGTGTACCAACAGTTAAAGCAAGCCAACAGTCTGAGCCAGTCTGTTAAAGACAGCGCTTCTTACTCTGCACTTTATTTAAGTGGTTATAATCTGTCTGCATACCTCCTCTGTTAGTGTAGATCACACTCACTATTTCACTCACTAATATTTATTGACTCTCTAATGCTCTTGCTGTTACCGACTTCTCTCTTTCCACTCTCTTTCTCTTGCTCCCTTGTGCTCTCTGTTACTCCTTTTCCACTAACGTGGAACAGGTTCTGTGCTGATTCGCACATACACTTTTAAAGCGTTCTGAGCTTTTAAACTGTTCTGTAGTTGGTTCCGAGCTGGAACCAAAAAAGAGTAGGTTTTCCTTGACCTGAAGTGCGAACTGTGACAACATGAGCGAGTGTGTCTTCTTTCTCCCACGGTTTGCTTCTGTTGTGCGTTGTACAATGCCCTCCATTGAGGACGAATCCTGAAACTGGTGGAAACACACACTGGTTTGCTAGTTGCCACCAACCAGTTCAAGAACCAGAGCTAATTTGGTGGAAAAGAGTTGTTAGTAGCTAGGTATGTCTACATTAAATTCCAATTATAATTGGTTCAAAAGCCATAACAGAATAAGAATGCTCTATGTAAACACCTCACTCAGAATCGACAGGCATGAACAGATAAAATTTCAGTTGGTTGCAGAGGGGTAGTTTAAACCTTAGTTCTTTCTTTGAACGCCCTCCGTCTGGACATAAATATGTGGGGGACATATGCATGGGGATGTGGGGAAGAAAGAGTGACCTATTCATCACTTTTGTGCCCGTAAACACCAGACAGTACTAAATGACATCCCATTTAAACAGTTAACCTAAAATCCAACTGGGATGATTTCAATCAGAATGACAAAACGTGTGCATGTAACTGCAGTCTCACTTCCTCCTCCCAGACAAGTTGTGTTGAACTTTTCCCCACTGTCCTTCTGCCTCCACTCCTTGGTGTCTCTGAGTATTCTCTGGTGATGAATTGAGCTCCACAGATGTGAGAGAAGCCAGGATTTAAACTGAACCAAATACACAGTGGCTATAAACCACTGTCCCTTTGCTGCCACATTACCAAAATTCATTGAAGCCAAACTGAAGGTTAAGAATTTGTTTTCTGCTGCTGTATTGAATAGCAATGTGGGCCTCACTGACTGTGAAGCATTGACTTTATATTTGAAGCAGGCAATGGAAAAATACATTGTACATTTATATTTGAAGCAGGCAATGGAAAAATACATTGTACATTTATATTTGAAGCAGGCAATGGAAAAATACATTGTACATTTATAGCTCTATTTCATTGTGTTTGCTGGTGCTGCAAACACAAGAGCAATGTCTGTTCAGTCTTGTCTTCAAATAAACTTGCTCTGCAGTGGCTGGAGTGGGATTGGCACAGCTGAGGTTGTGTTTATGAAAATCAGTTGATGCAGTGCAGTTTGGGTAACCCTTTTTGGCTTGAAATTATACTTCCAACGGTTTATGGTACCTCTTATTGCAAAACCAGCTGCAAAGTGCAGCCTTTGTAGCTGTTGTTAGCAAATAGACAGAAACAGACCTCTGCTAAAACCCATAAGAGCCTGATGTGTGTTGTTTCGCCTCTTTGACTTTGACGCACATTATTTAGTCAAGTACACAGTTAAATGTTCAACAAAATTACTGTTTTGCAGTTAAAATTAGAGCTGAAACAGATGCTCCCTATATCTAGCTTCTCAATTGTGAGCTTAGCTTTGTCTAAAATTGAGTATCTTTGGATTTAGGTGTTTGGACAGACAAAACAACCAATTTGAAGATGTCACCTTGGGAAATTGTGATAGGCATTTTTCAGTATTTTCATTGAGAAAATAACAGATCAGTCAGTAATGAAAATACTTGTTAGCTGCTGCCCTAATTTAGATTAATGCATGATAATTTCCAGTGATGTCACAGCTAGATGTACAGTATAAGGTCTTTTATTTTTAGCCTAAATCTCTTTAGCCATTATGCAGCAGCATGAGTGATGTGTCCCATCTGCAGTCTGTAATTTTGGGAATGTGCTGCAAGTAATTACACATGGGTCAAACACTGTAGGTATCTTAACTAATTAAATCCTCTGAAACCTCATTAGTACCTAGTAAAATACAACCTTGTTTGCTTCCCTGCATTTTAGACTGTAAGTACATGTCTGTACAGTATTTCCACACAGTTCATGTTTATAAAGAATTAGAGTTAAGGAGGCATCATCAGAGTTGCTCTGTAGTTGCACCAAAGATCTCTTTTTTTCTTTAAAGCAAATTTCTCTGATCTAATCTAAAAATATGTTCTATTATCAGGATTATTATAATGAGCTGTCAGCTCATGCAGTCTTGTTAAATGGCTCAGACACTCCATTGATTTTCTCAAACCATATCTGCAGTAGTGAAGTTGTTGTGTGCATGTAAACATGCACTTAATTGAATGCAAACTTTACACTTTAGCAAACAACAAGATATGTTTTGGTGTTGTGTTATCATACATTTTTTCCCACTGTGGGAATAAGGGGAAAGAGAAAGGTAATGCCATTAAATAGCAAAAACTGCACACAATACAAGCATTTAAGTAAAATAATTTATCAAGAGTTGCTAGCAGCTTTGTGAGGCTTAGTCACAGTGGTGCTTTGCCTTAAAAGTCAGCATAGTCACTGTGACAGTAGGAGCATGCTGATGGGTTGTTGATAATATACCATGTTTACTATCTTGGTGTTGCCTATTGGCATCAGCTTAGTAGCAAATTGGAAATTTAACCTCTTGTTTGCAGTAGATGAAACGTTAAGGGATCACCAAAGTCATTCACATGTGTCCATGGATACCTGGAGCAAATTTCAAGTAAGGATTCATTCGCTGGGGAACATGAGCATCTGCACCAAATTTCATAATAATTGTTGGGATATTTCAGTCTGGACCAAAGTGTTGGACATAGCTCTCAATGTCACACCTCCAGTGTGGCAAAAAAAAAAAAGAAGGAGACAGGCAGCAATAACTCCAGAGGAAAAAAAAGTTGAGGCCACACAGTCTGTTCTATTTGATTCAGTAAGAGAAAAGTTAAATGGCAGCATGTTGGAGCAGTAGCGAATTCTCCCAAACTCAGAGAGCTTAAGTATTCCGGAAATGAAGAAGAAGTAGTTAGATACCAAAGCTGACACCATTGAATGTGTTGCTGCATGCTGGCAAAGTAAAGGTGCCACAGAGGGGTTCAGGGAACAGTGAAACTTACTCCTCTTGATGAGTGTCTGGCTTCTATAATTGGAAACTGCCTTGTCAGTGGTGTTGTTCTACTGAGGGAAGTAGACACAGACCTGGCAAAGGATAAAACTGCTATTGGTGAATTGTTGCAGATAGAGCTCTTTGAATTGCATGTATAATATGCCACTTAATAAATCATTTATGACCTCTAAGACAAAGAAAAGAACATGGATGTTTCTTATGACAAAGTATGTGGCCATTAGAGGCAGTACAAGTTAATATGTACTGAAGAAAACAGTATGAGAACAGGCATTAGAAAATGTGTTTCCATAATCTTAATATGTATGGGTCAGTGTTTTTGTAGATGTGCAACCATTCTCTTAATCTGAGGTCTGCTTGTAGAAGTTCACACATTTGTATGAGATGTGATACACTCATGAAATCCCTTTGATGTGCACTAATTTTAAAATTAGTTTCTTATCGCTCAGGTGGCACAGATGGTTAATATTAATGTGCATTTTCACTTGTGGCTATGATTGTGTTTAGCCTGCTGCACATCAAAGCTTGTGCCACTGTTGCTGCTGTTTTGACCTCTGTGCTGTGACAACCATACCTCACTTAGACTGCAACAACCACTGTGGCAGACATGCGGAATGGAATATTAGAAGAGCCACTCTTAACATGCATGAAATACATCCGCACTGTAATATAAAGTTGACTTTAGATTCAGTTCCCAGACTAAAAGGATGAGGTTTAAATTCAGATTTTGTCATTTTTAGGTGGAGGGCAAACTGCCTCATGACATTTAAAATGTCACAAAAACCTCCTGGCAGATTATTAAAAAATGTCCTAGTTCTTTTGAAATAAACTGTAGGGTGCAGGGCAGAGAGCAGCATGGGATTATTATGCTTATTATCTTTTCATGTAATTTAATTCTAATGTATTTTACTTGAATACCTTAAATGCAATGTTATTTTTCTGTTATTTACAGTTTAATGCTTTCAGATTCCACTGCACTTTCAGCAGTGTGGCTTGTACGGCAGGGGTTTTTCCTGTCCTTATCATTAAAATCATCCTTCTACAAGTACAAATCTGGCAGCTTTGTCTCTTAATATGTGACATATTTCGCTATTTCTAAGTGGTCTCCGTGGGGTTCATCCTGTTGCTGCCATCTGCCTTGAGTAGTTGAAGTGTTACAAGGTTCACTCCTCTGCAGATGTCTGTTACCTGATTCCTGCTGCACTAATGAGAGGTCTACCTAAATTATCAGCCTTGCTGCATCTTTCCAAAGCAGGAACAAAATGCACCAAGGACTGGCTTTGTCCTGTAACTAATAAGACATATGGGTGGAGCAGAAATTAGATACTGTGTTGAATCTCTGTGATGTGTTTTGTTCCACATGACTGAAAATCACATGGATAAGAAAAGGAAGTTCATGCTAATGAGTTAAATGTTTTTAAACTCAGAGTAATCAACAACTGCAGTGCAATTATTGAACACTTATTTGATATGACATGCATTAAGTCCATTCTTTCATTAATGGATAATTCAATTGAGGACAGTTCAGCATTATACAACACTTGTATAATGTTGGATCAGTTTGTTTACAGTAACAGCACAGATGCAAAGTGAGTTCTGATTTAATTGTAGGCCCACATAAACAGGCAGCCAATCATGTGTCAGCTTTTCCCTCTGCTAGTGACCTCAGCTGTCTGTCATTGCTTTGTTAAAGATTGTTATTGTTGATTTGGTTGTGAGCCTGATGGATACCTCAGGGGCCAGAGTTACACATTAAAACCCCTCTGGGATACACTGTAGTTTTAAAATGTTGTCATCAGAAGCAGCTGTGGAGCTGAAAGCTTCTTGGGATTTTTTTTGAAAGCCAGTGCTTTCCTAACAAAGACAGCACTGTAATTAGTCTCTATTTCCTTAAGCCATTATTGAAAAAGATATGCATTAAAATCAGTAATTTAATTTTATGCATTTGAGTGAAAGACATGATGCAACTGCATCAAACTTTCCTCTGAAAAGTTAATCATTTATTTGAGTGGCACAATATTTAAAGAATACAAACCTCTGCAGACAGTTACCCTACTTACTAGATCAAGTCTCAATCTCTGTTTGGTTCATGTATTGTCTATACTGCACACGGCTACACTGTGATCAGCTCCTCCTCATATCACAGTTTTATTCATGTTAAATGCATCATATACTTTTTAGATGGCCTGCTTACAGTCAGATCCACCTAAAAACAGGGGATGAAAATATAATCTTGTTGAAGGAAGCAATTCTTAGTGACTTTATTGGCACACACCAGCATGGCTTTACTTTGTATTAGCTCTTATCTCAGGGGGAAGGTGACATTCTCAAATGTTAAATGGTCAAGGATGAATGGGGGAATGTATAATACACATGAGGAGAGAATAGCATTGTACAGGTTGTCCTATGAGGCCTGGCTGAGAGGTGAAAATGTGCATGTTGTCTCTATACAAAGGAGATATTGTATAGAGATGGCATGCGGTATTTAGGTCAGCTGAGGTAATTTCATAGAGGTCATGCAGTGCTTTGATTGCGGGTCATGTATATCAAGGCTGTGTGAGATGTAATAGTGTTTTTTTTGACCAACACAGATCAATTGTGGCCATTGATTGTGTTGGGGCTGCTTGGGCACTTAGGTTTCTGTGTGTATTACACCTAAATGGATGGCTTGTTGCTCTCCATGGTTGTTGAACACGACAATGCAGATGTAGTGTATACATTAACTTGAAAACGGTGGCAAAAATTGATCACATATATTGTGAATTTCCTTTATCAAATGCAGTTTATCATAGGAAACAGTAACAGGGAAAGCACCAACAGTGTAAAAGTAGGTATTGGTACAGAGAGTGAATATATCTACTGACAACATCTCTCTAGGGGGCTCATTAATAATAACACCCTAGGGAGCTAATGTATACACAGAGCATTTTAAAGGAAAAAGAAGGTTAAATGTGTATGTGTGTGTGTGTGTTCTGTGGCTCTGTCCTCTTGGAAACCGAAGATGGGCCAGCCAGCCAGTTAGGCAGCCATATAACCAATTCCCCAGCTGAGAGGAGAGCAGAAACAACAGCCAGCCACCCAACCAAACATGCATTCAGTAAGCAAGCTGCCAGTCAGGTAATTCACCATCTGCCAAGAACCTAGGCACTGAGTCAGTGACTGAGCCAGGTGGTATTCTTCTCCTTGCTCTTTCATTGGATAATGAAATAAGCATTTCTTTCTGTTGGTCTTGGGTTTGATACATTAAATACCTCAAATGAGGTGCCACCCATTGTGCTCTTTCCTCAGCTCAGCAGCCCTGTCCATGTCCGTGCATGCTAAAACCCTCTTTCCTTTCCTCCCAGTGCCACAGATATAGGTACAGCAGCTTTTATGCTTCTGTTACTGTTCTTGTTTGTATCGCTTTTGATGTGTGAGCATGACCGGGGGCACGGCCCAGAGTCTAGCTGAGAGACTGAACAAATATATTTGTGACTGGTTTGAATGCTGCACACGTCAGTACTATCTGAATGGAGAACAGTGAATGGTAGGTGCCTTCTCTATTCTCAAAGGATATGCATTTGAGCAAGGCACTTCATATCCAGATGTGCCCAGGAAAGTTGTTCACTGGCCAAAAGAAGAGGAAAAAGGCTAAGGCTGTTGAAGTTTACCCAGTGTGGCACAAATTAGACAAATAATTATTGCAGATGCACTTGTTGAAATATGGAAATTGCATTGCTGAGGCTTTTGTGTGATCTGAAACTCAAGCAGCATTTTGTACTTTCACTCGATCCATGTAAATTTGATTTGTGTTTAATATAATCACCCAAGGCTAAAAGGAATTAAATTATGAAGGAACCAGTCAGAGACAACATTAGTCCATGTGTGGGAGATATCTGCAGGCCAGTATATTCACACAAGGGGTTAAGAGCAAATCATATGAATAAGTTATGACCCTGCCAAAACTCACATACTTTACTAATAGCCTATACAACAGAGAGGCAGGCAGAGGCCCATTGAGAGATGTGGTTGTTATTTGAAGTGGTGAGAGACAGTTAAATGCTTGGTAGCTTTACACCAGAAGAGGTAAAAGTGGAGCAGAGCCCAGAGCCTTAAGTGACTCTTCAGTAAGAAGCACAGAAAAAGAGCAGGGTGGGAAGGGGCTGTACTATTTCTCCATGCAACATGAGTGAGAACACTTGATTTCCTGTTTGTGAAGTAACAATTAATGCTTTCTTCCCGGGTCTTTTTAACTTATTTTATTTTCTTACCCATCTTGCCATATCTTACTCAGCCTTCTTTAATTTTGTTTGTAATATTCAAAAGAGTTAGAGAAATACTTCCTGATTAGGATTTTGAATCTCAAGCAAAGTATTCAGTCATTCAGTTAGTTATTTAGAGTTATTTAGTTATTACCTTCTTTTTTGTTGAAGTTTTTGTATCTGTGGGTTGGATGTCTCAAGAGAAAGAATAGAGAGCTTTTCATTGTAAGTGGTACAATAAGGCCATTCAGGGGTCTAGTGAGACAGCTCTTATTAGTGTGGTTGGAGAAGACCTTGAGAGGGTCCTTGGCTTGACAAGGGAGCCTCAGAGCAGCAGGAGGCATATGTACAGTAAAGAGTCCTGCATGCTCCAGTTTGTGCCTTTGCAATGAGATGATTGTGCTCAGAAAGACTATGTACACTAAAGCCTGACCAGTACTGCCTCAATATCAGTATTAGAGAAACAGTTTCACATTTTCATATTTTACTGTAAAACACTTTGTAAATTAACATTTTGGGAAATGCACGTTTTCTTTATTGCAGGGAACTAGAGGAGAGTATCAGTACCACTCTCAGGTCAGTGAATATGAAGCTACAGCCAGTTAGCTTAGCTTAGCAAAAAGACTGGAAGCAGGGGAAACAGCTAGCCTGGCTCTGTCCAAACACAAGCTGCCTGTCCTGGAGTCTTGTCCTCACAGTGAGGTTGCCAGGCAACCAGCAGAGAAAAGTCAGTCCAGGAAGTCACTGTGCCCGGCTAAAATATAGTCCAGCACATAACTCCACGTAAAACAACTTGTCATTTTTAAACTTAAGTGTTTTATTCATTAAACAGAATTTAACATGGTAATTAGTGATCTTCAGAAGTTGTGGTTTACAGCTTGGCTAGCTGTTTCCCTATTTCAAGTCTTTTATGCTAAGCCAAGCTAACTGTCCCCTGGCTGCAGCTTCATGTATAATGCACAGACATGAGAGAGTGGTATTAATCTTCTCATCTATCTCTTGGCAAGACAAAGAATACAGGTATTTATAAATTCAATAATTATATTTTATAATGATAAGCATAAAAACAATTGTGATAAGGATCCCTTGAATTTCTTTTTTAAAAATGACCAAGGCATGTACTGAGTGTGACATTTTAAGTTGAAAAGTTAACTTGTCTATACTCCCTGGTATACAATGAGTCATACTCATTGGCTGACAGGATACACAGCTCAGATAAGCTAATGTCATTTGAAGTTTGATGTTTAACACCCTTTGTTTAGACCCATTTAGAAGTCAGCTCATTTCAGCAACATCAAAAATATAATCAGCACAGTACAAAGGCAAAAAGAGGACTTTTACAAGTTACTGACATTTACCAATTGTTAAAAAAAATCATACTGCTGTTAACACTTGTCCGGCTCAAAACCAAATGGACAAGAGCACAGCAGGTATGTGCAGTAATTTGTCTGTAATTGTGAATGGCTTGTGCATATCTGAAAGAAGAGATGGGACGTGTTGAAGCCGCAGAGCATGTTTGTGCCTAAAGGGAGCACAGAGAGTGAAAAGGGACAGCAGTGGAGAGGACAAAGAAACTCACTCCTCCTTCATGTCCACCACCATCAGGCTTACAGGGTCACACCAACCATGTCCGCTGGGACTGGAAAGACAGACTGCATGTTTTGAGGGAATCAGCCACAAGTATGAAGGGAAATGGAGAGGAACAGTGGGAGTTAGAGTGGATGACGCTGTGCTCTGAGGCTCTGAGGAGTCAGGGGCTAGAGCAGATGCTATCGCGCTTTGAGTAAAAGCAAGGAGAAGAACAGCTGCATTTAGAAAAGTAACGTGATGACTTGAAGATAACTTAAAATGATAACCCATACAAAGCTATCACAGCACTGTGTGTGGTTAGAATTAGATTAAACCCTCTATGCTCTACAATAATAATATAATTATAATTATAATTATTATAATACATGGGATCCAGAGTTGATGATGCTCGATCTTTGAGTAGGTAAACAATACATACTTTATCATATATCTGCCTCAGGAGAAAGATGACCATCTTAACTGGGTGGAAGAAAACCTGTTTTCTCAAAGATATCCCAGCAGGCCCATTCATTTTCCAGATAATCCTCCCTGACAGCAGGCATAATGCACACTATCAACTATCATGTGACCTTCCACACTTCATGGTGTGGTTGCTTTTGCAATACTTGCCCACCAGAACATGTAGGTGGGTGAAGCTGAAATGAAAATTCTGAGAACAGGTAGTCTTTGTTTATTCACAGATTCAAAAAAATAAACACATTTCTGTGTAACACATAAGAAAATCCCTGTCAGAATTGTAATGGGGAATAAATTGGATCTGTAATGATAGCTGTGAACTCTCAAACACACAACAAATTGCTCTCTATTATATTGCACATTACCATCTTGTTTACACCCAAGTAGATTTTAAACAGAACCTTTAATTTTACAGTTTACTCAACACAAACAGTTCATAATTGACACACCTCTGCATGGCCATTCTATATGGTAAACCATAAACCTCACCCTGCTAAACAGGTATCTGTCCTCCCATCCCCACCAGGTATTAACAAAATGTTAACATTTATTCTCTGATAATAAGCAAAAGGTTGTGACTAATGAACAGTAGTGTAACTTAAATTGCAAAAACAGATCTTTCACAATAAATACAATAAACAGATTCAGACCTTGTGTGTAACTTTCACCGAGTATAATGGTCTGTCTAGATATATCTTCCATAGTAGGGAAAAGTATTTATATGTAATCATCTTTTTGTGTCATATGTTACCCCAGGGTTTAATATAGTGCCACATTTTGAAATGCAAACACTTTTAAATGTTGCCAGAACAACTACATCTGTCACCAGAGACACCAACACACAAGTGTTTGTTTTTTTTTATAGTTTTTCTCAGCGCTGAGACAGCTCTTCTTAAGGTGACTAATTATTTGTTGAGATGGAAGACAGTCCTGTGTGAAACTTGCAACTCAGTGCAGTTGTTGTGGAAAATTAATTATCTGTATACTGAAACCTAGATATAATACACTATAACAGTCTGTACATGTGAGTACAGAGCAAGATGGCAGATGTTTTATTTGGTGCGCACTGCAGGTCTGGTTTGGACTATTACTGCTATCTGTTCATGTTGTTTCCTATATTTTGGCTTTAATGCAAATAAATACATTTCTTAATTAGAATAATTTAATCACAAGGTTGTGTAATTTTTATGTTGTGTACATCAAATAGCTTTTTACAGTCCACAGTTTTCAGTGTAATGCTGATCACATGAAGCTAAGAGTCTGTTCTGTAAATTCAGATCCAGGTGGCCAGAGTACATAACCATATTTTGGATTGTGTTGGATTTTTAAAAACTGAGATCTTGACGTCACACTGAATTTGATTACTCAGTCAGTAAAACATCCTCCTCCTTCCCAAGGTCTACAGGCCTGATCGCTTCTTGTCTCTCAGCCATACAGTATTATTCACACATTTCATTTCATCACTACTGGGGTGACATCGAGCTATACTTACACATGAACCTCAGGCATCTTAACTGTCTTTCCATTCTGCATGGGAGTTTTTCATTTACTAAGAGCTGGATCGCTGTCAAATAGTGCTCATATGATGTAGAAAATTGGATTTTTCTGTTTTCTCATTTGGCAAGAGTAAAAAAGATTAAATTGTCAGCTGGCATAATCAACATTCTTGTTCCTTTTTTGTGCAAATGACATTTTTTCATTTAGTAATGGAAGATAATGAATAAAAGGAAAAAAAAAAAGATTGTACTGGAATCACCAGAAATATATATTTCTACACCTGGCTTCTTCCACAGTCCTAACGTTATTACTTTGTAGAATTCCATTCAGTAAAAAAAAAAAAAAAAAAAAAAAAACACACACACACAAAGTTAATGGACATGGTTTAAATTAAAAATGGAGGTTTGACTCCAAATCACAAGAATATCAGTCATAACAGTAATCACAATAGTTGATAAAATTTAAGTAACTTAACTTAACTTAAAATTTAAGTATTGATAAAAGCAGTGCTTTTATGTAATAACCTGAGTAAAAAGAAAGTCTTGGGGAACAACATTAAATTAGTGTTGGTCTCTGGACTGCCCTCATTTTCTCCACTGTGATGAGATCAGCAGAAATAAAATATCTTTGAACTTAAATTTTCCTGTTTGCCTCACTTTTATTCCCATCACTTAGCAGTTCCTGTGGTCTTCCACTGTGCTCTTTGTTATGCCAATGTGGCTTGGAAACTGTTGATGGAAGTGCTTTGCCTTGGCTAGTGTCAAAACATGTGCAACACTATTACGTGGGTGTGTGAAAGATTAATATGTTCGCTTGATATTCAAGGTTTTCTCTCAGTCTTTTTCTGTCAATATACAGGAGAAGTAAAAGGCATAACGAAGCTGGTGGCTGAACTGGGCAGTAAAATTGTGTGAGGTTTGAATCTTTACCAAAACCAGCCTGATGTATCATCAGTTCAGCCTGAGCGCAAACATGAATAATATGAAATTTGTTGAGAGTCAGTTAACTTTATTTCCAGACCCATAGTCTATGGAAGAACATGATCAGATAAGATTATTAGGATAAATTAGGATAGTCCATGTAAATACTCAATGGAAAATAGAGTATATGTAACATAAAGAGATAATCTTTTCTATGTATATGGAAATATTTTTGACAATAGATGTTATTTTGGTGAGCCATTAATGCATCCCACGTTACACTGCTGTGGATGGTGGTGCCTCTTGTATACAGTATGTATTCAGTATCATGTACTGTTGTACACATTTGAGCTAATAAACCATTGGAAAATATGCTCCTTTTAATGCTATTCTCAATTTCCTCACTTCTATCATCACTCCTGTCATTTCCACTCCTCATAAAACAATTGGTTAAAATACCTAATTGTCTTTTGCAGCGTGCTACAAGGTGACCTTTTTTTAAAGGTGGTATTAATTTTCACTGCAGTTTTGCATAAATTTTATTTTACTGTGCAGGGAAACAACCAGTGTTACAGGTCAATAGTAATAGTCCGTTTTTTTTCTTGTTGTTATTGAGCAATAATATTAATTATTCTTTATACTGCATGTGAAATCCCTGCTTCTCATCATAGTGTCCCTGTGCCTGTGGCTCTGGGAAATGTCAGCTGAGTTTCAGTGCTGTGCTCTCATAGTTTACTCCACCAGCTCAAAAAGCAGAGGTCTGTGGAAATTCTTATTTTAATTCAATGGGATAATGAGACCAAACTCAACACTGATTGGCTCTCAGTTTGGAAACTGCACTTGTGGTTTATTTTTCTGCCTTGTTGAACAAGTTTCCATTATTAGCTTAGGTTGAAAACTTGCTATTTTGCAATGCAACTTTATTTTATAAATTAACCTATTATTCAATTCCACAAAGTCATTCTGTTTGGACATTTAGGATAAATTAAAGGATAACAATTAATGAAATGTTAAAATCAAGCTGATCCACCTTGTCTTACACTAGACACCTGTTGAAAACTCTAAATCTAATAGACATTTTTCACAGCACTTTGACTTTTTTTAATAGGAAAAGCACAGGTGTTACTAATAACAATGACTCCATTCTACATTGTCAGTGAATTATACTTGTGCTTTTCCACTGTGACATTCAGAATGTCTATGTGAAAAGCCTATTAGAGAATTTGATCGAATTGACCAGCACTATTCATAAAGGGCAGCTGAGCTAATTTTACACATCAAAGTCCGTCAGGTCTTACAGATCTTGGGGAGTACGACTGCATATGTGTTAGGATTGTAGTCTTGGCTTCAGAGGGAGCTGTGGTTGTACGAGGTCCACTAGTACTAGTGCCCACCTGTGCTTCAACTTATGTACTCAAGGCTTAGCTTATATTCATGTTATACTGGTTTCTATAGTGGATTCCGTTGTTAAGAAATACCAGGCATAATTTAGCCTATACCACATTCGAGCAGACGTCATATTTTAGAAACTCCTGTTATTCACCCAGGTGTTATTTTGAAAAGTGGAAATGAGCATTAATTTTCTCATTAATCATTCACTGTCAATTCTGAGGAGTAATTCCCCACGTTCTGCATCAGTGGCCACACCCATGTTTGAAAATCCCAGCACCATTCTCCTGTTATTTCCCTCCTAAGTGAGCCATATTATAATACACTCATGTCTCATTTAAGAGATTATTTGTAATAAGTATAGTGATTTCTGTGCCGTGAAATGCTTTCTCTTGTGTTTATGTGTGTGGATCGCATATGTCCAGTGTAGCCTATATACTGTGAGCAGTCCTTACTCCTAAGGACTACTAAGTAAAACCATGAGGTGTGACACTTGCTATTCCTTACTGAAATCTATATCTGTATAAGAAGGGAAAAAGGACCCTAGCATTATTAGTGTGCTCTACCACCATCAACCCACTGAACTGAATTCCATGTACATGAAAATAACCTCTGGAATACCTTGACCCCCTTTTAATCTGTCTGAACACATAAACTGACCTGCACATTTAAACATGCATTGCGCACACCCATACATACATACATACATGTGTTCCCCATTGGAAACACACACAAATAGATGCATCTACAGGTACACACGCACATCACACAGGACCAGGTTCAGCCTACCTGGGACCACCATGTTTACAACCACCGGCTATTTCTGGTGCTACCCCGATCTACCTGTCCTCTTCTCCTCCCACCCGTCCCCTCTCAACCCCTCTTCCTTATCCCTGTGGTCATTTGTATTCATCCACTTGCATTTACTGTCACCTTGCATCAGTTACAGGCTGCTCTGAGCTCCTCTCTCTCTTGGCAAGCTGTTCTGCTTGTTTTACCTTCCTCCCTCACTCTCCTCCATCCCTCTGTTCTGCCTCCCCCTGCCCATTTCCTCTCATCATGGCACGCTGCGTGCAAGCCAGAGTGACGCCCAATAAATAACAACTATTGCCACGCTCTAAAATAAATGCAACTGAACATAAGACATGTACACAAAGGCTGCCATTCAATGGCACACATGCTTGTGTGTACGCCTTTAATCAAACGTTCCAGCAGAGAGTTATAATGGATCCTGGTCAATGTGTATATTATTGAGTGTTATTCAGTCTTGACGCACATTGTCTTTGAATCATGCTTTGAAAATTGCAGTGCTGATCAGGACAGTATGAGTTAATTGTGACAACAATATATGCTCTTTCAATATTTGTTTTTGCTCCATTATTTTCCTTTTCTCCTGATTCTGTCATAAACTAGTAATTGTAAGTAATTTGAGCCATTGGTGTTACTGTTGGATAATCAAATATTTAAAATGTTGTTGCTGGCACCAGAAAACATCTGAGCGCTTGATTTCATAATGATGGATGTGAAAACACAACTCATAGCTCATTTGGTGCCTGCAGGCAAAGGGAACTTAATTACAGGTCTGATGTTCAGATCTGCGTGTCTCAAACCTTAACAATGGCTGCCCATTATTTATAACATAACTCAGTTCTACCATAGCCATACTGTCAGTTACAAATCATCTCTGTATATGTGCCAGTATGAGTGAGTATGTGTGTGTGCTTTTAGGCCAGGAGGCAAGAGTGTGTGACCTTTGACCATCAGTGGGAGGGAGGGAATTAGACCACAGTCCCTCTCAGGGTCACAATGACAGTTGTGCAAGCCAACTAACTGTCCATGACATAACCTCTCTGTGGCTGAGAGACCAGCTGCGCAGGACAGCAGGAAGATTTATTTGCATAATAGGGAGAGGAGGCATAACGGGTAGAGATATTAAGATTGACGACAACGGGAAAAGTAGGTTAAAGAAACTGTGCTTTACTCGGGTAGAGGGAGAATCAAAAAGGGAGACGGGGACAGAAAATATACTTGAGGCCCAGCATCTCAGACTTAAGAAAACAAAACCAGATCCCTCAGGTTTCATGAATAAAAATAAGAATAGAACAGTTCATTATAGAAATGCATACTGTACGCTGTATCTCCAAATTTAGTAATGTTCAAGTGTATTTTCAAAGGGTTTTGTTTTGATGACATACTTGACATGCAGGTTCTGTTTTTCTCCCTTCAGTATTCCACTTTCTCTCACGAGGCAGTGTTGACATGTTGAATACTATAGTTGAGCAGTGATGCAAAACGATGGATTGCTTGAGGACTGCTGTCACATCTTATGTCATTTTGTTGTACCACACTGTCCTTCATAAAATCTATGAGAGGCGATGCTGATAATTCACACTAGTTTCCCACTTTTGGAGTGGCTCCATTTTTGCATTAACAAGGCCGACTGCTGGTTGTGAGTCATCTGAGGCAAGAGCTCCTTAAATGTTAAAACCATAAAGAAAAATGTCAGTGCTCAAAAGGAGTGAGACATAGTGCTTCTTAACAGCCCCACATGGTGATGTTAAAAATAACAGTTGATAAAGTATAAATGAGATAGCTGTAGTGACCTTAGATGGAGATCAGTCCTGCCCAGAGTGAATATCATATATATATGATCATGATATATATCATAAAAGATAAACAGCATTAAAAGACATATCACTGTTGGCCTTGGCAGGTTGGCAACACACTAGCTCCAAACAGTATATAGTCATGGTCTACATCTTTCTGATAACTTTCTGAAAAGATTTTTGAATAAATACTGCCATCTATTGGTCAAATATGTAAAATTACTCTGTGCTTGACAATGAATTTTCCACCAGGACCAGCTTTTATTATGTTTGCATTATAGCAAATTTCAGTTACTTGAAATTACATCTGACCCACTGCCAATCCATGTACAACTTAATACTGGCAGTTTTGTACTCCACCAGTGGATATAAGGACAATAGTGACAATTTCAATGTAAAAAAAAATAAATAAATAAAAAAAATCCTGTACTACTGAAATAGTACTTTATAAAGACTAAAAGAAGTAGCAAAATGGGTAGAAAAATATCCTGTATTCTATGGTAGGGGACATGAATTTTGCATTTATAGTAAAAACCATTTCTAACTGTACAAGAACATCATGGCATGTTCCCAAATATTTTTAAACATGTACATTTTGGGCAGTTGTAGAACAAGGATGTTGTCACGTGGAAAATCTTTTTATGTCAAGGACAGGGTAATGAAAGAAGACCCTGTTGGAGAAGATACAAGCAGTATCTCTGTGTATACTGAGTTGTGTTTGTGCTGAAAGCTATTGAAGAAAAATACTTTACAGTACGGGAGAAAATAAGAGAAAATGGTGTGTAGGATTGGATTTGAGAGGCAGCAATCAAAGACTAAGAGGGTGATTGCTGAGTTGTTTGTGCAAGAAAAATATTTCTGTAAGATAATCACTCCTAAGACATTTTTCCTGGAATTTCTGTTTTACTAATATATATGCATTAATACTTCATACAAATACCAATGCATTTTTAAGGACGCAGAGTTGAGTCATATTCCATTTTACAAGTGCACAGGTTTGCTATAAAAATGCCTCTACTAGAGAGCTCGGTTATCCTTGTGAACCTTTAAACAACAATCTGGACTAGCCACTGAATCTCACAGTGGTAGAAGATGTCCACTTGAGGGAGGCAGAGCTGCATTAAGGTTTCTCTGTCTGTTAGTAATACTGTAGCTTGTACAGACTTGGGTCCACTCTGAACTGTGAAGGAATTCTCATTGACTTTCTAATGATTTTAAGTCCTCTTCATTCTTGAACCACTAGCTGCTACCTCTGCTCCCTCTAAATGCTGTTTCAATAGTATTTTACCAGCCATACATTAGCTAGACCATTAAATTTATGTAAGTGATGCCCATTACAACAGGTACATGTAATAAATCTTGGGCATCTTGAACATCTTAAGACAGAATATGAAACTAAGTGAACTGATTTGATAATCAAGTCTCACGCAGAGAGACCCTTTGCCAATAACAATCCAGACTCCAGACTGCACTCTCAGAGGTGATAGCATGCTGTGTGCTGCCAAAAGAAAAGCATCCAATCTGTCAAAATTAAGCAGTGCTTTTCAAGGAACTTGCTGGGCAATGAGCTCAGATTTTCATGCAGATTTGATGTATTATTTTAGCAGTGTGCTAAGGGTTTTATTTTAGAAAGAAAAGGGAAATGAACACATTTAGACAAAACATTTGTCAAAACTGAGCCAGAACTGAATTATGCATGGAGGTGAATGCAAACAAAACTAAATGCTCTGATATTCACTTTCCTTCACTGTGTGGTGAAGTTAGAAAAGTAGAGTATCTGCGCTATTATTTTATTGTCTGCCGATCAAGTATGAATCATACATCTGTTATACTGTAGGCAAGTACATAATGTACAAGGCTTGAGACTATATCATCAACACCTACACAAAATGCTACATTTGTGAAGCTTAAAATGTTGTGATACTCAGAGAGATGTTTGTTTTCGAAGCCTTGGGGTGTGTCTTTGCCAGTTTGGACTGCATTATATTTGAATAAGTATTTTTGGAAGACTATTGGGTCAGATTTCACTGTCAGGTGTTCACACTTTTGTGTCCACTCTGTCTGAAAGAAAGTGGGGAAACCCTGTGGCTCATACCTACTGCTTTTGATTCTAGTGATAAAGAATCAGATAATCAGTTAAATCACACTGACTATACTACTTGTTCAGCAATCATAATGCAGGTTTTTTTCTATCTAAAAAAAAGAAAGCAGTCAAACATGAACTGCTAAGTGCACATGTTTCAGCCACTGTATCTGTATGTTGTTGTAATGTTTGTGTGGTGTGTGTCTGTTTCTGTATCTGCTTATACTACAGTCTTGTCCTGCAGATTGGTTTACCTTTTCTTGCTTTTGTTCCTTCAGCCTTTAGTTCTTGACAAATCCACGAGTCCCTCTCCATCTATGTTGCCCCTGGTAACCAGGGGGAAATGCACATAGACGTCATGCGCAGCAACAGGGAGGGCTCAAGAAAAAAAATGTTTTACAAAGAAAAGGACACAAAGAGGCAGGCAATTACACAGGTAGCAGAGGAAAGGAAAGGGAAGACAGAAGTATGTGAGAGAAGAAGGAGTGGGAAAGAATGATGCATGTTTATCATGTGTAAAACATTTTCTCTGAGAGTGACATTCATACCCTCTGACTATTGTAAAGTGATGACAAATTGCAAGCTGTCAAATGAAGGCCGGCAGCCCTCCATTGCTGTCATGGCTCAAAGTGGCTGACTGACCGCCACAGCTTGCCTTTGAATGAGGTTTGCATTGTGATGATGACAGACCAAATGCACCAACCATATAGCTTCAAGAAATGTTTAGTGGTTTTTCTAATTATCTCAGCTATCTCAGCTTCACTGGGGGGCTAATGTGCTGGTACATTGGTATTGGTTATTTTTCGTAGTGCCAAAGGTTTTCCCATTTAATTCTACAGTGTTTATGAATGTAACATAAACCATTTCCTTTCCAGAGACCAGTGTTTGCATCCATAGTCTTGTCTGTGGTTAGATTTAGGCCAAAAAAGTGCTTTGGTTAAGGTTGGGGAAAATTTGTATTTTTCGTTAAATATAAATAAACAAATTGTAGTTGAAATCACTGTGAACTTTTTCTGTATTAAGCCAGACTTTACCTAACCTTAACCAAGTGCCCTAACATCACCATAAAAAAAGTTAAATGATGTTGCAGTGCATACAAGTGGTTATGCTGCAAGATCAGATATTTTGCCAAAAAAATGTTGTCTGTTAACATTTTACTAATACATTCAGTATCAACATGTTTGGGGCTTCCCAAATATGTAAATTATAGGGTTTACCAAGTGTTTTTTAAATTACAGTGGGGCAAGTCAGTTGAAAACATTGGTATAGTGGATGGAAAGCTCATCAGTGACATCTGTTGGTTAAAATGTGAATGCACTGTAGGAAAACAGCAGGGATCAGTGTTATTTACCCTCAACACTTAACACAAATACTTCCTTTGTGACAGTTAGTGATAATGTCAAGGAGGAAAAGTAAAAGACAACCCCCCCAAAAAAAAAACTCAGACAGGTTTTTCAGACGGGCAAATACTGGATGTGATTGCGATCAGGAAGAGACTGCAATCACATCCACCGAATCAACAATGTTAGCTCCAACTTGGGTTGAAGAAGCACAGTTGCCTCACACCTCATCTTCAGTAACACCCAGTGGTCTTTGAGGATAGTGGGACAGATCCCGCTTCAGTGGACCAGTGGACTGTCCAAAAAAAAAGGTGTTGCCCAAAAATTGTGAAAATGCTAGTGTTTGACAGTTAGCTAATTCACAAGGCTGCAATGCCATGACAAATATTGGATTGATCGCCTTCCCCAGAGGAACAATCCTAGTGACTTTGGTGATTGAACTAATGACATTCCCTCCCGCCTGAGCTTTGTGGTTAGTGCTAACAAATGCTAGCATTCTAACATACCAAACTTAAATGACTGACCACAAACATCCCACTTGCTAAACAGCAACATGTTAACATTACCGTTGTGAGCATGTTGTAATGCTAATGTTAGCATTTAGATCACAGCACAAGTGTGTCAATGCAGTACAGAGCAGTTAGCCTGGCTGTTAGTTTTGTTTCTCTAAATCTCGGGAATGTGAACTGGAGCCAGGGAGCGATCCCACGATTATATTCTGATCTGCATTTTGCACTTTTTTTGTTACTGCATATCTGGAATCCCTTGATGGAAAACAGCTTACTGCATGATAAGCTAGAGCTCAATAAGTGCCGCATATTAGTTTGAGTATGCCTGAGAGCAGCCAACACCAAACTAAAGATTTATTTAATTGTATGTTTTTGTATTTGTATTAGTATGATTGAGCTATCGGTAGTATTGATAAGAAATGCTTGGATGCTGAGGAATTAGGTGATGTGTGTGCTGCAGGGCATTTGTAGCTGAATATATAGGAACAGTACAGAAAAATTGTTGACACCTAGAGGTACGTTTTTAAGGTTGTCTAGTGGTTGATAGTAGAACGACCAATGGCTGGTTAGAGGCAGTTATGCACTGCATTCAAGCAGATAAGCTGCTGGTTGCTAGGCGGAGGGGGAAAAAGGCTAGAGGCTAGCATATTAGATTCAGCAGACAATGTTTACATATTTACCAGCATGTCTACCCTCATTTGAAAAACTAATACTGTGAAAGGGAGTGGCAGAAGCTGGAGGCAAGATGACGTTGGTTGCATGGAACTCTCCTGTTTTTTTGTTTTTTTTTGTTTGTTTGTTTTTTTTCGTATATGCTCAAACGTTGGTAAAATGCAAATGCAGTTTTGTGTAGATGCACACTTATCAGTACACACATGGCATCGTTTGCTGTTTCTAGGGATTTCCTCTCATGCTGAGTCTGGATTGAGGGTTACTCAATAACTAATGGGTGCTTTTAGTGCAGTCTGCTGCATCGAGAAACGCACCCTTACAGATGCATGCATACAACATTTTTGCACAGTATTACTTAAGCTTACCATATCTTTCTCTTCATACCTCTGTGTTTTTCTCCTCTCTATTGTCTACATGCACACACACACACACACACACACACACACACACACACATACATACACGCACTCTCACTCAAACACTCTCTCACACATGCTCATGCTCTGCTCAGCTCCAAAGGATCAGTAGCTTATAAACTGGCTGCAGTCAGCAGTCAGTCTCTCTGTGTAGGGAGAGGGAGGCAGGATAAATTGCTCCGACTAGATGGAACAGAACTCAACCAAGCCTAACTGGATTGAGTCATACTGGGAAGGGGGCTTTTTACTGGTGAACCACCACGGGTTCCCTGTTGGCTTTTACCAGACAGAGCTGGGCTGTTCTGGGCTTGAATATACTGAATTAGTTCATCTAAACTCTTGATAGGCTTGATTTCACTGGACTGTGTGGGGTTTGCCTGCAGGCCTCGGAGGGCTGGAATAGACGGAATTCCCTTTTTATTTATTTTTTGCATCCCGCCCTCCCTCCTTCCATCTTCCCCTCATCTTCTCTCTTGCACTTTCACAGCAGACATCCAGTGTTGCAGAGCAGACAAAGGCAGCAGCCCTCAGTGCTTCTGTTCATCTGCTGGCTCCTTAAAAGACGCT
The DNA here is from genome assembly GCF_001640805.2 of Lates calcarifer. Classification (NCBI taxonomy): domain Eukaryota; kingdom Metazoa; phylum Chordata; class Actinopteri; family Centropomidae; genus Lates; species Lates calcarifer. The sequence continues at coordinate 7,208,510 of NC_066845.1, forward strand.
GAGGGAGAAAGAGACCAGGGCTTTTTCTTCTTTTTTATATCCTCTGCTTTTGCACAGACAGAGGTACTGGTGTGAGGAATTACCAGCATAGCGGTTTTTTTTTTTTTCAGTTTATCATCCAGAGGATTTTTGGATGTGCGTCTTTATCTTTTCTTTTTTTTTTTTTGGTTACAGATTACAAAATTTTGAGGAAATCTGTGGACTCTGACAGAGACGAAACATACGCTTTAGCGTGTGTATTGCTTTATTTTTGATATATCTTGGCTGCCTTTACTGTTAATTACTTTGGCTGGTGGTGCTGGTGGTGTTGGTGGTGAAGCCGGGGCAGGCATGGCCCAGCAGGCAGGCATGGGGGTGACCCACCAGGACACCCTGGCAGTGCCCCCCATGCCCAAACACTCCGGCCTGAATGAAGACCTGGTGAAGATCCTGCGGGAGAACCTGCTGCAGCCGGAGAGGCCACGAGGACATCGGCGGTCGCCCTCCTCCATCTCCCCCCGCCTTTCTCCCCGCAACTCACCGCGTCTGCTTCGCCGCATGCTGCTCAACAACAACATCCACAAACAGAGGCGCTTCACTGTCGCACACACATGGTGAGACTTAGATGGGCAGATAGTGACTAGAAGACTAATTGTTATTGTCACTGTTGTGTAATTGGTGGATGGGGAGCTGCATTGGCTTATAAAGTGCGTATGTGTGTTTGTCTTTTGTCAGACAACATGTGGTTTAAACCACACCCGTGGCAAACTTTCAAGGTCGGCGTTGTGTTTGTTGAACACTGTGTGAGGGAGGTGGCAGTGTGATAAGCCATTTGAGTAATTAAACTTTGTTTGCGGTTTAACTTGAACGCTTTCTCCTCACAGAGTAATGGCAGGAGTGTGCATGAGCAAATCTCCCTTGTAGGTTATTCATGACAAATCTCCTAGGAAACCCTCTTCTCACCTTAGATAATGAGTTTCTCTCTCCTCTTCCTCAGTGTCCAGCTTAATCTCTATTTCTACCCCTCCCCCCCATGTGTGTGTCTGTTACCCATTCTTACTCCTGTCGTTACCCCTATTTTTCTCTGCCCTCCCCCTCCCTGTGCTGCCTCTGCTTTTACCTCTGTGTGATATACAATTGTGCAGTATCTGAGGAGATATACCCCAAAGCTGCCTGTTTTATTAGGTAGGTAGGAGTAGGAAGTCATCCATCACTACATTTCTTCCCTTCTGCTGTGGTTTTCTCTCCACACCTGCCTGCCTGCAGTTTTTGACTATTAATTAGTCTTCTATTCCTGGCTGTCTATCAGCCTCTGTTACACTCGCCCACGCCTTTTCTCCTCCCTTCGTCTCATATCTATTCCTTTTTCTCTCTCACCCTCCTCCCCACTCTCATTTTTTCTCTACTTTAACCAATTTGGTTTCTACCCCCTCCAGCTCCCCCATTCCCCTCCTTTTCACCGCCCAGCATTCTCATCTCCTCCATTTTTTACGATTCATCTCCCTTTCTCTTACCGCTTCAACCCCCTACCACCCCCCACCCGTCTCCCTCGCTCTCTTCCTCTGTATGTCTTGTGTCCCACTTCCTCTACTCCCAGTCTCTCTCATTCCACACCTTCCTTCTGGCATCTCGATCAGGCTCCTGATGTAATTCATAAAATTCACATATTGTCACATGTAAATTCACATATCAGAAACTCTTTACTCTGCTACTTCGCAGTTCTCTCATTTCTCTCATGCTCCATTTTTAATGCTCCCATTTTCCTTTCTTTCTTTCATCCATCATTCCTCCACTCTTTTGCATTTATCACCTCTCCTCCCCACTCCTTTTTTCCCCCCTTTGCTTCTTATAACTGATGGTGCTAATAGCACAGGGAGATATACAGTGTCTCATGGCTCCTATATCTTTTTGCTATTTTGAAGGCACGCTGCTTTCTGTGCGTCTGTATAATTTAGATTTTATGAATTAATTATCTGTGTGCAAAATTATAGCGTGTCTGCGTGTGTACGTGCACATGTAATGGTTTGTACGTTGTTGTTAATTCAGGTTATGTAATTCTACACATCACCACCACCGTTCTCCCATGTGCCGCTTTAAACAGAAATCTATTTCTCACAGTTCCATATTAAGAAACAGAAACACTTTCATTCTTGGAATGGATTTTCCCTCCTCTGTTATGACGCCCAGCCTTGTCATCAGCATGGGGCAAGTGAGCCTGGTTTTCCAGAAGGTCCCATTTGGTAAATATCTGCAACTGATGAAAGCAGCAGGGGTGAAAAGAGCAAGTGGCACTGGTGGCATGAGGATGCATCCGTTATGGGTAGATAAGAAAATAGCCATGATGTAGCATTATGTCAGTGTGTGCATGGGGAAACGCTTCTGGAAGAATTCGCAAGAATTTCTAAGCACCTTCTAAGCACCTTCCAAGTGTGTCTGATCTTGCTTTCCCTATCCTGTCATATCTTCCTGCACGAACCTCGCTTTATGTAGTTTACATCTAATAAAATACTCTTTACTTTGAGGAATATTAAATCTTTTTATTGTTCTTGAAAAACCCCATGAAAAGATCAAAACCAGCAGTGAATTTATTCTGCTAGCAAGTATTGCCTGCGCAGGCAAACCCTGACAGAGATTATGGTATGTCCCTGGGTCATAAAATGCTGCTTTCATCCAATAGATATTAAAAACACATATAATAGGCGCACGGAAATTGCATCCTGAAGCATTTTCAGTGACATCCTGACACAGAGCTACACATCAGAGATTAATATGTACTCACAAAATTGTTTCAGAATAATCTGCACCAGCTGAAAATGTGCTTTTGTTTGTGAGGCAAACATAGAGTTTGAAATGGAGCTAAAGAAAATGTAGTATAGATAGTATAAACTATCAGGTTGTTGCCTCACAGACAATACTTATTAGTAGGATCACTGGATTATTGGCTTTGGTCTTTTGAATGGATTTGTTGCTAAAAATTTCAAGCTAAAATAAAGCCACCGTTAGACTTTAAACGTCTACTTAAAATGTCAGTCTTGAGTCTTTAAATCTCATTGCTAATACACATTCTGGTGTTTATCCTTGGCAGCAAAATCTGAATAAAACACTTTTCTGCTTTCCACTCCCATGTTCTTCTCAGTCAATATTTGACACTGTTTGACTTCACATCTGGATCCTGCCAAAAACATCTCTGTACATGAGATAGAAGAAATGTGTTTCATGTGTCTGTGTCAATCCTAGATGTAACATGTATTTTTTATTTTTTTTGACACTGGTCTTTGCATCATTACTGTTGAGATGACATGAGAGCAAGAGTGGGAAGAGAAAGTGACAAGTAAGAACAGTGACCACCTAATCACTGTGTAACTTGCTGGTCATGTACTTACTCTGTGTCTTGACATTTGAAAAAAATAAGTGGCAGACAGAAGATCAGACAGAGATAAAGAGAGCGTGGGAGGTTAGGAGAAAAATTGCTGTGTTTGTGTGCACATGTGTGAGCAAGGGAACTGGGGAGAGACAATTTGTTTGTAAGGGAGAGACACCATCAAATGGCTGTAAGCAGTCAGGGAGGTTGACAACTGCAGTGTAATTTACTCCAATCACCTCCTCATTGTTTTACAGCTGCAGGGAATCACAAGGCCACTGCGCTGTAAATCTGGTGACATACACAGCCCTTAGTGGCTCCAATCCACACTTCATTAACAAGACAATCCTTCTCCACGGAGCGATTGGCCTGATGTACTGCTTCGCTGTTCTTATGGGCACAACACCATGAAAACCATAGACAAATTGTTTTATAATCACTTTGTGAATCCCTCGGAGAATGCATCCCAAATGCCGATTGGCTTCTCTGCTCTGAATGAATTTGATTGGCTGTAATTATTTGCAAAGACATAAAGAAGGTATTTTAGGGGATTTAGTGGAATGTAATGATTTGCTGAGTTCAGCACAAAAGGGTTTGATCTTATTCTAAGGTGAAATTTTAACTCCAAACAGTTTCCATTGTTGACAAAATGTGATGATGGTATAATGGAATTTTTCAAAGCTATAAATATTTGAGCTGGGCTTAATTTGGTTGAGAGGTTTTTAAGTAGAGTGTGGCAGTTCTTATTCAATTGTTGCCAGTAGTATTACATCCTAAGCCGCAGCGCTACCTCCAACAGCAGCAAAAGCATTAGTGTGGCTTTCTTTATGGAATTAAAGGGGGTATCTGCAAAACTGGGTGTGTTGACAACATACTTAAGACTCAGTATTACAATGTGCCTTGCTATGAAGGGATATGTTTAGGATTTGAGGTGTTTTTAACAATAACTAAGGCACATTACCACTGTCATAGTTGGAAAAGATGCTGAGTTCATGGTGATGTTATTTACAAATTGAGACACATCAGTTGGTAATAATTCCTTCATGTTAGATGTATGTGACTGTGAATTCGTACGTGCAGTGTGAACAGCCGTCTTTCAGCGACGCTGACACATTTATTACCAACATGCAGCACCTTCTCTTCACCTGCTTACATGTGTAGTCTTGTGATACAGACGGGAGGTTAATTGGTTTCAAGAGTCATGTCTGCTTCATAATCACAGTGAGAGTGCACCACTCTACAACGGCGCAGTGCATATAAAACAAGGGCTGAATGGTGTACTCTCACCTTCAAGTGACAGACAGGCCGACACTCACGACTCATTTTTTTTTTTTTTTTATATATATATTCTCTCCACCGGAATAACTCTGTTTTCAACTTTCCTCCTCACTGACCCTGAGGTATTTTTAATGCTGTTGCACAACAGCTTCTGATGCTGCATTGCAACAGTGCAAGTGTCTCTTTATGTAACAGGAGAGGGGGATTTCAGCAAGGGGAGAACAGGTGGCTCCAACTGGTGGTGCTGATGCCAGTGCTTCTCCTCTGGCTGAGTGGTCCGACTGGGGAGTTTTGGTGGGGATAGCTGGAGAGTTTTGGACATATGGGTGATGGATTGATGGATAGCAGGCTGAATGATTGATGATTGATAGGTGGATGAATGCAGGAAGGCGGGATTGAGGGAAGGAGGCAGGGTAGAAGAGAGGGAGAGTGTGGGAGTAAAGGACCTCAAGCTAAACGCATTGGTGCTAATCTAGGCAGAGTATGACTCTATGTGCTTCTCACTTGGTTATATCATCTCCCTCTGTATGTCTTTCCCGCTTTCTCTCCCATTTCTCTTTGCTTTAAGGCAGCTGACAGACTTCCTAGTTATTGTTGGTCAAGGTCTCACAATTGTTTACAAGTATCTGAATGTCTTAATAGTCAAATGACTCATGGGTGGACATGGTTGGAGTCTCTGACAAAACAAGACAACAAGACATTGACTCCAGGAAGTCAACGTTTCTGGCCAAGAAATAGTCCTTCACAAAACCACTCATAAGACCACAACTTGTCATTTTTACACTTTGAATTTTGTATGGATTAAACAAGATACTGTGTAATGTGATAATCAGTAAGCTTTAGAGGTGTTAGTAGGCAGATTTTGCTACCTGGTCTTTGCTCAGATAAAACATGCAAGTTCAATATGTCACCTTGGGCTTTGTGATTTTGTAATGGCCATTTTTAATATTTTCAAACTTGTTTTAGACAAATTATCATATTATTGATACTGAAATCCTTGAGTGAATAACCTGCAGATTAATCGATAATGAAAATAATTATTTGTTGCTCTCTGGTCAATAAGATGTTTTAGTGTAATGGTGAAAACTACTGATTTTTCTCATGTTAGTTTCAAAATATTTTTGCCTTCCAGGGCAGTGAAACTGTGTTTAGAGGAAATTAATAAGTAACACAGACTTGAAACAAAATGAAATCTCAACTGCCCCAGTGGCTCAAATACAAGACGCTTTCCTTTCCTTTCCTTTCCTTTCAGCTTTTCTGTTCATACAAATTAAATATGAGATGATTTGTCCATCGATGTGTTTACCTCTTACAGCTGAGTTGTGAGTGAGTCCACATTATGTTTTCAGTCATTGTGAAGTGGGTATTTCAGGTGAGGTAGCTCTATAGCTTTAGATGACAGTTCTATTAATAGTCAGCGCCATTTTGCCTGTTGTTCTTTTGTATTCCCAGCCTCCCAGTCCATGGTCCATACTTTCCTAACATGTTTTGTTTTCAGGGTGTAGCTTTGTTGGAGTAATTACCTTCCATTCTTTGAGGTGGCTTTGGATTGCAGCTGTCATCCTGCTGTGCAGCAAGTAGGATTCTCCAGGTTTTATCAGCCCAAACACTGCTCTCCACCCGGGAGAATAGAGCGCCTGTGATTTGCATACATATGAGCATTTGAGCAGTGCTGCTGCTGCCACTGTGCTAACAGTGCTGGCTGCATGACACATCACCACAGTACAGGCTTTTCATTTGCAATGACAGGCAGATTTAGACTAATCAATCACCTGCACACGATTTTGCTTTCATGCACACAAACATACACTGGTAGATGCACACACACTCATTCTGCGTGATTCTCACACTTGAGACATTAGACAGGATGATGGTTATATGACTCAGCTTTAACTTTGTATTCTGAGCTAGTGGCAGAGTCAGTGGTGGCTGAGATGAATAAGAAAACTAAGATTATATAACAGTGTGACAGAGTAACTGTGAAAGAGAGGAGAAGGATGAGTGAGGAAGAGAGGAGTAAAGGAAGAGGTTTTTATGTTTTATATGCTGTAAGTGTATTTCAAATATCCAAGCAACTGTAATATATCATTTACAAAAAAGAATAACTGCTGTAATCCAATCATCACATTCGATGTGGCGTTATAGAACAGAAGTGGATTAATTTGGAAACTATTAATGGATGAGTGCCACACTTCCGCCTATTATAAATAGAACTCCTGATGCTCTACAGCGTGTTGTACGTTGTACTTGAGAGTAGTGGCCACTGACTAACCTCGTATGACTGCAGAGCGGTCAAGAGTGCCAAATTACAGAAAGGCTTCTCCACAGAGACAGTGTCTACCTAGGACCATTTACCTCAGATACATCTCTTAGTGCTGAAAACCTTCAGTGAAGGTATGTCGAAACTCAGTTATGTCAGTTATATTATAATCCTTTCATTGTATAGAACCAGATTTGGAAAGAAAGTCTGTCTTGAAATTTTACAAGGTCAGAATTAGTGTTCTCATGTTCTGTAGTTGTATTCCTGCAATGATCTGGACATAGAACATTTAATCAAATCAAAATGAAAATATACATGTTGGAAGTATATAAAAACAAAACAAGCCTGTGGTTTTTATACAACTACATTTGTGTAATTTTTAAGCTTTAATTTTACAGTACATCAACTTCTATTCAATAACAAGTGTTCAAGTAACACCATTACTTCAGTAACACTTTTAGATAATGATTTCAGACACATTTAGGCCCTGATCTTAAAAGTTTATGTTGTGTAACTTTTATCACTGAGTCTGAAATCTTAGGCCAGTCTTTTATATTCACTGACTTTATCAAGGAGCAAGTTAAGGTAATTAAGACCAGACATAATGTATTCAGTGTGAATGCTGAATGTTCTGTTGGACAGAAAGAGAAATAGTCAAAAACCCACCACCTGCAGTCTATGATTTTGGAGAAGTGATGTAAGTGATGATTCCAAATTTCTGCAGCGGAGTCTGTCCAAGCTCCTGTGAATCTCTATGGCCTTTCAAGCTCAGTCTCCTTCCTCCGCTATTCATTTTCTTCACATCGTGTTCATCAAATGCAGTGCAATGCCAGAAGCAATCAGGCTCACATCCATTACATGTCAAATTTTATAACCTTTTTTGAAAACCAGAGAGGACACCAACACCGCCTCCAGTTCTGGTTGGAGATATATATATATATATATTTTTTTTTACCTATTAAAAGTTGTGATTCCACTAAATAGGATTGTCATTTGTGTTGATCTGTGTGACATTCAGCTCAGCTCAGTTCAGCAAGTCTTCACTGATCTGAAATAAAGGGTTAGGTGCATACTGATAATCATTTGCATCTAACAGGTCCAGACACATGAAGGTGTGTTAGCAGTGGTTACTGCACTACCAGATTTAATTAAACGATGACCAGAATGAATCTGAGTTGAAGAGGCCACAGCTGCAGGGCTTCATCAAAAGCCTTTTGATATGGTGATATCTTTTTGATTCACCAAAATGACTGAAAGATTCTGCCAGTGCTTGCTTCAACATGTCAGCCATTCATGTACTTTTGTTTTCATTGTGTTTGTTTAGTGTGCATCCATTTTATTATATGTATATGATTATGTATCAACATTAGATTTGCTGCAATACAGAACAAAAAATTAAATATGAATGTTAGGGTTAGGGTCATATAAACCCTATTCCATTAAATGTACACACAGGCAGATAGGTAATAGATATAGAGGCAGTAAAACAGAACAAAATACTCATTCCAGTTGTTTACCATTAATTTATTCATTCACTGAAGAAAAGGGGAGTGATCTTATCAGGAGAAAGTCTCTTCACCACACACCATACACAAGGTTTCAGAGGTCTATCTAATTGGTGTACTGTTCCTGCTCGGCCTCCCTCCTTCCTTGCCTTTTTCCCACCTTCACACATTCTAGCTTAATTCGCCTCCTCGCACCTTCATTAACTCTAGCTTTGTTTTCTTTCTGCTGATTTCACTGCCAGAACTTTGATTGCTAAGGGGGAATTCAGTTACTGATTAGGGGGCTGTCCTGATAAATGCAGCTGCACCGGGGCCTCAGCAGAATGGCCTGCGGATGGAGAGAGTTGAGATGATGAGCGCCAGTGTGAGGAGAAGTTTTTAATAGCTGTGAGTATCTTTGTAACGGACCACAGATGGCCGTGTACTCCTTTGTGCACATCTGATACAGCCACTGTGGAGGTTGAGAAGTATTAGCTACATTTTCTGTCTATTCACAGCTCTCCTCTCACCATGGTTAAGATTCTCCCAGTTGCAGTGAGAGAAAAAAGAAGAAAGTTTCACTACTCAAAATGATGGTTGGATGTGGCCTAAAGCTTTCATTATTATCTTCTCTGAGCGAGTCCTATTAGCTTGAGGTGAGATCCATTAGTGACGCATGGCTATGGCAAATCCATTGGTCATGTCTGATTTTAGTTGGCAGGCTCAGCTCATTAAAGAATAATTGAAAGTATAACCCTCCTGTGTCATAATGCCTTTTTTCTGTACTTAGACACCATTAGCTTAAGGTCTTTTAGGTTTACTCTAGTTCACACATACAAAAAACATGAACATGACCTGCACTGGTGTTATATAGCTGGCTTCTTATCAACACAAACATTTTCCTTTATTTAGACTTGGGAAGGAGAAAAACTGTGGCTATACAGTATAGTGTTCAGAGATGCAGAGTATTTGTAAAAGATGCAGATGGAAAACTTCAGAGTCCGTCTGTTTAATGAAGTATACACACAGTTGTTGGATTTCAATGTGTGTTCCAGAAGGAGAGAAATGATTCAAAAATGTGTGTATACAGTACATTTATAATATTTAGTTTGAAATATTTAGTTATTTAGTTTTAATGAAATGCTCTTATTTTTAAATTCTAATCAATGCAAAATCTTCAAATTAAAAAAAAACTAACAAAAAAAGAAAACAGCCATGCCTGAGAATTAGATTTTTAAGTTTGATATCTTTCAAAGATGACTGCAGAGCCACAGACTTGTCTTTATCACAAAGATATCTGTTAAGGAATGTACAATAGATTTCAGGATAAGAAACGATGCCCTGAAGAAACCTGTAGTCTTTGTCTGTTAAAGAAAAAAAAAAAACTCTGTCCTTGCCCAGAGAGTTGTGACAATGTTTTACCTTTTCTCTAGATCCTTCTCTACACTTTTTCACCCTTCCTTTTCCTCTAGCTACTACTCATACAATAGCTATTCAGTCTGCATCTTATATCAGCTTTTCCAGGCTTGGTCTGACATTGCAGAGCAGTATACAGGAGCAAGGTAAAGTGTATGGCTCCTCTGAGGTCAGGTCATCTTCCATTATCTAACAACATCCCCCAGCCCTTTTTCATCCCGTTGAATTCAATCCAGTTCATTTCACTATGGTTTTTAGTGGTCTCAAGCTAGATATGTAATGACATGGCAAGCTGCATCTTGTCATCTATGCAGCATTTGCAAAGATTATTTAAGACAGGAAGAGGGAGAAGAAGGACAAAGGAACTGTAGATGCCTGCGACTCCTGGCGGTCAGAGGATGCGAGTAGCCTTGTGGCATGGCAGCTTTTTATTACTGTAGAGCATTTAAAAAATGTTGAAAAATAGTTGAACTTTTGAGGAGATGCAGCTTGGGTTACTTGTCAAACTACAACAGACAACCAGTGGGCGACACGGAAACAACAAGCATTCCCACCAACATTTTTAGAGTGGTCAGTAGCGATTCATTTATCTTTCATCTGCTTTAGTGACCCACCCAGCTTCTTCTATCCACCTTGTGTTGTCTGTCTGAGTGGTCCCTCTGTACAGAGAGACAGCGTCCACCTCTAACAGTTCTAATGAGTTGCATGTCCAATTAAGGTGCAGCTGCCTCCTGTGTTGTGAGAGCCATCCCGTTATTGATGTCATCCCTTGATCATTTTTCACAGCTGCTTCCAATATCCTGCTCTTTATGAGGATGTGTTTTCATCTTTTATGTGCTCGCATTTGTGTGCGTATGTGTTTGCGAATATAGACTGCGCAAATACATCTGGTGAATTCATCGGTGCCTTTGTGTGTGTGCGTGTGCATTAGATATGTCCACGCACACATAAATTTGTATGCATGTTCATGTGTCTGTGCGTGTCAGTGGGTGTCCTTCTTTACAAGTGTTTGTGTCAGTACCTATTCTGATTACCAGTCTTCTGCTGTCTGTCTGACCACCGGTGCTGTCTCCTTTGATTGCATTGATTCAGTGCTGCTGCATGCAGTAATGAAAGACGAAAAATGAACAGCGTGCTCTGAGTATGAGGTAATTGGTCTGCACCTAGTTTGTCATGGTTCTCAGGGGGCAGAGGCTGAGGGAGACAGAGGGAGGAAAATGGGGGGAGATTGAAATTTCACATGTGCACAACTCTTTGTGTGTGGGGCATGTGTGAGAATCTGTGTCTTTTGGATGATAGACTTCTCAGCATTCAAAGCTGCAGTGCAGTGTGATGCTCATACTTGTGTGATGTTAGCGGCAAAATCGTCTCAACCAATAAAACGAAGAAGTCTGAGTCTAGAAGTCTGATTGCTCATGTTCTCGTTTTGTGTCATAATACACTGCTCCAAATGATTTCCCATCCACAACAATATGTTCAGGCTATGTATGCTCAGTTGCCAGTATGTTAGGTATACTTATTCAGTTTTTGTCGAAACTGTTTTAGGGGGATGTTTATTAAGTTGTATGATCATTTTGGTGAATGTAGTTTGTAGTGCTACTTCTGTTAGTTTGTGGAATGCTAAATAACATAAAACACCTCTAATAAACATTATAACCTTCATGAGGGTAGGATTTATCACAAGACTGCTGTAATAGACTGCATTAGTTTTAGCTCAGTGCACCTGATGAAGTGCTTAGTGAGTGTATTTGACGCAGTGTACTGGAAGACCCTGAGATCAGCTAATGTTCAGTGTCACAAAATTTGGTGCAAGCAGGCAAATGTTATTCCTGAATGGAACTAAAGTAATCTACATACTGTAAATGTTTTGGTAAATCAGTTGTCTAATTCAGATTGTGACTTTGGAATCAGTATATCACCACATATCATATAGAAGTTGATATTCAACTTTGCAGAGCTATTTAGATGTTTAGGCCAGATGTTTGGTTGGCAGGTTTATCTATGAGCGAGCAGATGGTTTGGAGGAATTAGTGTAAACTCTATAGGTGTCATGCAGGAGGAAAAGTTGAGTGGATAAGGAGAGCTGGGATGGATGTAGTAATTTTCAGTCAGGCTGCCCAGCACCAAGAAAATTAGGCGTGGCAGAGTGCATTTGTTGTCAGAGGAATCCCTAACAACTGTGGCAGACCAGCTATGGAGGGCACTCTGTAGTAATCACACCCTCCCATCCGTCCCTTCCCACTTCCTTACCGCTCCACATACATAGCTTACACATGATTATTTTCATTATCAGTTAATCTGTCAGTTTCGTTTTTTACAGCCCAAGCTGATATCTTCATGTTTTTTAGTCAATAATCCAAACCCCCAAAATATTTAATTTACAATAATATTAAACAGAGAAAAGCAAAAAAAAAAAAAAAAATCCTTTCACTCTGGAGGCTAGAAGTAGAGAGTGAGATACTTAATAGTATTAGTATATTGTGCATATAAAACTCTGCCATTAATTAAAGGCTCTCACATGTTTTTCTGTTTGTAGTCTCATTGTGGTCCTATCATCTCTCCTCAACTTATGAAACACTAGAAGAAGAGACTGTTTCCTCTTATATCATGCCCCAGAGGAAAGGAAAGATGTTCTCATTGCCACATGCAATAAAAACACACTTAAAATTATTTATATAACATTGATTCCAATGTGCTTTGTGGACTAATAATGTTGTAACTGTCTCAGTTAAATCCTTAGTGCTCAGCAGAGAAACATTGTCTTAATGAACTGAGGTGCTCTACATAATACATTCTTTATTTATATATTTTTTGTAATCTGTATTGATACTTTTCTCAATGGCTCTCCAAGCACCTTTTGGAAATATCAGCTTATATAAATAGATTTGTGGCTGTGTTGCAATGTGAGCTATGTGTGCTGTGTTGAGCTGCATTAACAAGGTCTTTTTGCTAGCTTTCAGGGAGTGTCGGGATATTGACCTGGAGTAGAAGGATTAGTGCAGGTGCTTAAAACGGATCACCACCTCAGACCACCTCTCATGGCTTTAAATGGATACTCTTGGTCAAAGCAACAGTCAAACCACAGGAGAGTGCAAAGATAGAGTATAGGTTCAGGAGATGAGTATGTGTAGGCCATGATCCATGCAAGTTAATAACATTTTTCCTCCTTATTCTTAGAAATAGTTATCTTTTGTAAGGCTAACCAGTTTTATCACAGATAGTTGTTTTCCCCACTGAAAGCACCCATCAAAATCAATTTCATTTCCTTAAGTTCACTCACATAATGCTGTGTTGTCTCAGCTGTGATTTTAACATAGATAATGAGCAGGTTCATGTAGTGTTATCCTTTGTTGATTAATAACTTAACTTGAATTGTTGCTTTTTGACTTCTTTTATTACACTGTGAGCTTTTGGAGCCAACTGAACAATGTCTGCCTTTCAATCCCAGAGGCTCAGTAGCTTGGCAACATGCACTGCAGTAGTGCCTACACACAGTGTAAACAGGGAAACAGGAAACACACAGGAAAACAGTTACATCACTCTTCCCTCACAACACTTAGAAGCACACAGACGCACACATACACACATACATGCACACGCTCCAAAACTTATGTATACAGATATATAGCCAAAAATACTTTTTGGTATAAGTGACACTAGTGTTCTCCTCCCTAAAAACATGTTTACAGGTTACAAGTTAAGACAATATATGATAATTGTCTCACACCACTGAAAGATAGACAGTTGCGTTGTAACCTCTTTTTACTGGTTAAAAAAAAAAAAAGAAATATGATCTTGATTTTAGCTTGATGTCAGTTTGTCCAGTGGGATTTTGAAAGGGTTTCATTATTGCAGTAGTGTTGTAGGTGGGAAATGGTGGCAACAACCAGTTTGGGCAGATAAATGACAAGAGAATTATAGACTGCAGTTGTTGAAATGGCCAGTATAATTACAATGGCCAGTGCACTGAGTTGTTGCTATCCCATAATATGGTTTTTCTTAGACACGAAAACTTTAAATATCTGGACAGTGTGCTCAAAATAGTCTTCATTTTCAACTCTCAGCCAGCGAAAAAATAAATTCTGGACAAAGAATGCTGTCAGCTAAGTCTGTAGATTAGTCGGATTCAGTAGTAAAAGCAACAGCTACATCAGTGGAACAGGAAACTGTTCAAAACATCCACCTCTGCTGTGAGTTTAGAATGATGTGGTCCTTTTTTGAAAAGCTCATACACTTCACTGATAGCGGTGTCATCCCCGTTTTGCTGCATTCGTTGCAGTAACAGTTTTGTTTTTAAACTCTAATTACTCTTGTTTTGCCTCTGTGAGGGCTGCAGCTCATTTTGCAAACCCCCAAGAGGGAGGTGACAGAGGCTGTTAGGTCTGTAAAAAAACACCTTCCAGATGCTCACCTTGGCAGAGCTCAGTTGCTGTAAAGTTAGATTTAGCTGCTGTGCTATGTACGATGCACAAACTAGGCCTTTGGGTTTGTCTCTTCCATCAAACTCTGCAATCAAAAGGTTAAGGCATGATAATCGGACTGAGCCTGTTCTCCTCAACTTGCTGACTCTCTGTTTAATGTTTGAATATGCTGTCACCTCTGGCAATGTTGTTTGCTGTTCCCAGCAAATGATGGTTTTAAACAACATCCTGCAGCTGCTGGGCACCAAAGAATTTAACCTTCAGTCTGTCTTTCAAATGTAACCTTTCTGGTAATGCCTCCTCACTCACCTCTTGTTTTATATCCTCTTTGTTAGGCGATTTGTTATCTATTTGACCACCGCCACCAAAAAAAAAAAAAAAAAGTATTACAGATGACAACTGTCACAATATGGTTAGATCATTGTTCATACAAATAGCTGATGGACACTGATGAAGTTAAATAGTTTTCAGCATTATACTCCTCTGTGTAGACCTTCAGATTTCATTCCCATTAATACTTTAAACCTGTCAAAAGGATTATGTTCTTATAATTTGACTAGTCTCTCCAGTGACACTGTCATGTCAATACTATCACAATTAATTAATGTGGCAGTACAGCTTTGTAGAGAAAATACTGCACTTCCTCTCAACCCCCAATGTAGACTGTCCACTATGTTAACATTTCCACAGGTTGAGAGAGAGGTGAGGAATTCACACATCATGAACTCTGACTGACCTGGTCTGGGAGAAAATCTCCTGCACTCCTTGCAGCTGCCATTCACAATATTTGTGACATTTCATATCCACTATAGATAGATTGTATGGTTCTGATTCAGCGTTTTCCATTGAGGTTTATGGTATCTCTAATATACACACGCGCATACAACCGGATGCAACAAGCCTACTCTTTTTAGGAAGCTGTCAGAGGACCTTGTCACATCTGGATTGCGCATTGATTTCCAAGAAAAGGTGCTTCCATCCATGGGCTTCTTAAAAACATACTCATTGGTTTCCATGACAACAGGCAGCTAACCTGGATATGAACTCTTCATGCCAACAGTATTAAGGGAGGTCTGTGTGTCCAGGCATGCTGGAAGTCTGTGTGTTCAAACCCCCTCTGCTTTCTTATCACTTGGGGAGAGATGACCTTTCTGCATCGTTGTGTGCCTTCACTCTTCTTGGCATGAGGTTTGATTGCATGTCTTGTGAACAGTATCTAATTCAGGGTGCTTACATCTCAATTTCACTCAGACTCACCATGGACCTTTAGTGCTTCTGTTTTCTAAAGGTGTTAGTTATTTTAGACATCGCTTTTTGTTTTCTGACCTGTTGGTAGGATTTCCTGATAATCTGGTTCGCCTGTCCTCAAATTTCAATTGTTGTCCAATTTATACTACCAGCTAGGTTCTCATAGGAATAGCCACTGTGTTAGGCCTTTCTGTGTTGTAATATTGATACCAGGCTGGAAATTAGGAGCTAATTTTAGAATCTAATGTACCTTGATATTTGACTAAGGAAATAATGTCTATCATGCCACAGCTTCTTTTAATTGCATCTGATGTGTGTTTGATTAAGCTGGTGCAATGCCATGTCGTCTCTGTGGTATGAGATGTGTTTTGATGTGTGTGTGTGTGTGTGCAGGCACTTGCCTGTTGGTGTGTATGTCTACGCACTTGTCTTCATGTTGCAGTGGGGGTAAAATTGATTTGAGAGGCAGAACTGCTTAATCTTCTTTTAAAATTGGTATTTGACAGAAAGCTTATCTCAAAAGCCAGAGAGGAGGAGGGTGGAGGAGGGAGAAAAAAAGAGAGGAGGAAAGAAATGAAAGTGGGATCGGTGTCTTTTGCATCAGTGGCCTGATTTGGCATTGACTTCTTTGTTTAGACCTAGCTTGTTTCTGCTGGATGAAGCATGGGATGGTATCTGTGGAGAAGAGCCAACTGTACTAGTGTACTGTATACTGAAGCAAGAGAAATTATCTGCAGTAAGAAATCACATCTGCTCAAAGAAGCAGACATAGTTTTTCTCCAGCACAGTGCTAGACATATTGACTTCTGTTGAGCATAAAACTAATCTGTGCAGACTAACTCTCATGATATGAAACCACCCATAAATGATTTGACTGTGGTTCAGCAAAACCAAACTGCATGGCTGCAGTTTGCATCTCTTGGCTCAATCTTGGTCTTCAAGATGAAGATTAATCTTATCTTTGACACTACGCAGTAATAAAACACCATTCAAATGTGGCTGTAAATCAAATATAATACATAAGTGATGCCATAGCATACGGTTAGGATGAGAGTCAGCACCTCCAAGTCTGAGGCCTTGATGCTCTACTGGAAGATTGCTGACCCCGGATTGGGAGTGAGTTGCTGTTCCAAGTGTAGGGCCTCAAGGTGTCTTGAGGTCCTCACAAGCAAAGCTAAGATGGACCACAAGTTTGACAGACAGATTGTTGCGGCATCAGCAGTCACACAGGTGTTACTGGGCTGTCGTGGTGAATGGGGAGCTGAGCCTGTAGGCAAAGCTCTCAATTTACTGGTTGATCTATGTCCCAGTCCTGACTTATGGTCTTGAGGTTTTTGGTCCAAAAGAGGGATATCACAGATACAAGTGGCTGAAATGAGTTTGTCTGGCATGGTGGATGGGGTCACCCTCTGAGATTGGGCACAGAGCTTTACTACACCTTTTGGATAAGAGGCAAGCTTAGGTACTTCAAACATCTTTAGGATTGCTCTTGATCACCTTCCATCAGGTGTTTTTGGGCATGCCGAACTGACAGAAGACCAATGGGCAGAACCAGAACGCTCTGGTGGAATTACATGTCCCATTTGGCTCCTGGGGGTGGATCCCACAGAAGAAGCTGGTGGATGTGGTAGTGGAAAAGGATGTCAGGGCCACTTTGTTGCCACAGCAGCCTGGCCCTGAATAACTAACCATAAAATGATACACTGCACAACACCCTGCTTCACCTCTTTTTTGCTTATTGCAATACAAACAAATTACTGATAAAATCTGTGTGACTATTTTCTTGACTCTTGTTCCTTAAACAGTTGCTGACATGTCTCTAAACTGACATCGAAATATCTGTCTCTTTCTTTGTTTTCTTTCTTTCTCTATCACAGAGTATGACACAGCAGCATTTAATTTTCCTTCACATCTCTGTTTCCCTCACATCTCTCTATCTAGGATAGACCAGACAGTTTATGTACAGTATGTCAGATCATTCTTTGACGGCCTTTTTGATCTGCTATTGTATAATGCAACTGGTGATATATGGTCTATTAGAGGGCTGCCAGAGCAGAATAGAGTAGTAATCTGGCCTTTTCCTGAGCCTCACAGGAGATATGATTTCAGAAATACTGATATAATGCAAATGGCCATAAACTACTCCATCATAAGCAAAGACATGGACAAGATAACCATGCTTATTGATTTCTTGTAAGGGCTGAGGTGGCAAGTGATGGAAGATTTTCCATAAATCAGACGGTTGATTTTGGCACGCATCAGCAAGTTGCACTGCATAGACTGTTTTCTTAAGTTGCTGACCACTCTGTTATGGTGTGATGCAGCAAAAAGTGTTTTACCTTGAGCCATGTAATGTGATGTAAGAGGTGCAGATGTTTTGTGGTATGCCTGATTTTATTGTTTACAGTTATATTTTAAAAAAAAAACAAAACAAAACAAAACTTGGGAAAATACTCAGTTATGTACTTACAAACATTTGTCCAGTTCAGTGAACTGTAACCACAGAAGGTGATTAATGAAATCTGAAAGTGATGCAGAAGCTTTTTTAAAATTAATATTTGACTATCATTAAAGATTACTTAAATTTGCATTAAAGACCTGATTTATAATGTTGGCATTCACAGACTGATGCCACATGATGAGTGGAAACCTACATTATTCATTGAGATGCAGTAACAAGCTGTGAGAGTAATCTGATGATGATGGTGATGATCATGATACCTTTATTGTCCCCTGGGAGAAATTAATTGCATGTGACAGGTTGTCAGTAGACATATCACAAAGCAAACAACAGTATAACCGCCCAGACACCTACAAACCATGCAAGTAATTCATAAACATACTTTAATATAACTGAGGGCTGCTGTATACTGACAGGCACAAAATATTCCCAGAATGACATCTATGAGACTGAGGCACCATGTGCAACTTGCAGCAGCACATACTTTCTGTTTAAGGAATCTGCTGGATCATTCACAATAATGAATCTCTTTCTAATTGCACTAGTCTCAGATATACAAGTTAGCAATAAAACAACATCATTATATCTCTCTCGACTTTAAACTGTAAGCCTCCCTCGATGTTTATTCCTGTCCTCCCAGCTTAGAATTTCTATGTCATCAGAATATTTAATAGAAATGTGATCTGTGGGGTTGGCGTACTCCTACAGACTATCTCCCTCAGCCTGTTAGAGCAGTGAATAAAATCGCAGCAGTTACTCAAAAAAAAAAAAAAAGGAATTCTCCCTCCTTCGTTGAAGGGCCAAAAAAAAGAGGAACTGTGATATAAGTATAAATAATTAAGATTAAAGATTACTTCCTCCTGACACTATATCAAAACATAAAGGCAGTTTTTTTATAACTGATTTAGGATTGTCCGACTAGTTAAATTAAGTATAATAATTACTCTCACTGAGCACTTTACTAGGAGGACCTGTTCCAACTCCTGTCCAATCAGCCAATCGTGTAGCAACAGTGCATTCCATAAAATAATGCAGATACAGGTCAGGAGCTTAATTTAATATTCACATCAAAGATCAGAATGGGGTAAAATCTGTCTGTCCGGGACCACAGACAGACTGGTTACTTAGTCTAGTGCAACAAACAAACCATGCTTTGTGAGTATGTACACCGATCAGCCACAACATTAGAACTAATCAGCAGCTATCTTGATAACTGACACTTTGGACTGTTTGTCAGACAAAACAAGTAATTTGAAGATGCCAACATTTTTCTGCATTTCCAGACATTTTATTGACAAAATCCTACATCATGATTGATATATCAATTGATGACATTTTAATGACATAACATGACATGAAACAGGATTCAGTTAATTGATTAAACACTGGATCACAACAAGTCCCTTCAATTGCACGGGACTGGCTGCTTTTAGTCTCCTTAAATAATTGGGTAATTTAATCTTAAGGCAGATCAGTAGCAAATGACAGAACATCATTTGAACTTTGTTAGTTTTACAGGAAACAAATTGTACATACACATGATGCCATGTGGCTGTAGAACAGTGACCAAGCATGCTGAATTTTGTGAATGGAATATGATAAAATCAAAGCTTTTTTACGACTGTATCCACAGGCAACCAGACAACCCTTTGATGTCTTGATTTTGATTAGGCCGCTTCATTGATTTAAAAATGGACTGGACACGTGTAGGCCTTCAGGCTTTGTTTAGAGTGACATTACATCTCAGTGTGGGACTGTATACTACAGGAAACAGTTCACATCACAGTTTCCACATCTGTACTGACTGGTCCATCATCAGACGTGAGATCATCATCGATTCAACTGTCAGCTGTTCAGTTCATTTTTTTTCTTCTCTGTATTACAGCTCTTCCCATTCATACATGCCACCTGCAGGTTTGCTTGGCTACTCAGCAGTGATGGTGAAGGGTGGTGGTGTGGGAGTGGTGGTGGTGGTGGTATCAGGTCCAAGAATAACATATCATTGGATACTTGATACACATTCCCATTCCACCACCATTGCATCTCATTCTGTATAACTGCACATGAGAAAGAATAAGAAAGAGCTTGGTGTATAAATTGCAACCAAGGAGCAGTGATTTGCACTTAATTGAAGGTATTTGTCTTTTTTTATTAGTCACAAGAGCTCTACATCAACAATAAGATTGTGTGTTGATCACAAAATCACACTTATCTATCAAATTCATTTCAATATTTAGCAACCTTTATTGAATTAAGTCAAATGTGTGTTTGTTGGTTGTTATACATACAGTATGTGGTCGTATGAGGTGGCAGGCTGCAGAATATAGGTGTGCTAGTTTGTCTGTGTATGTGTGAGTTCACATGTATGGCTGCAGTATCTGCATTTGTTTGTAAGCGTGTATTGTCTGTGTGCATGTATGTGTATGTTTGCATTTGCTTGCGTGTGTAACAGCCTGCAGTATGTAAGGAGAGGGTGGAGGCATCAGCAACGCCTGCCAACGGTGGGAAAGCAGGTATTGGTGAGTTCCCAATTGTAGACCGAGTCAAGGGGAATAAGCTGCTATGATTAGGGAGAGCTCCGGTCTGGTATCTTTGTTTGTTGTGGAGCTTAAGTTCTTAAGCGAGTACTGCTTAGAGGTGAGGCCTCAGACTTGTATTCCTTCCCTTTCTCGTCTTTTTTTTTTTTTCTTTAGACCATTCTCCCCCACTGTCGTATTTTATGCTTCATAGAAGGGAGAGTGGAAAGACACAATAAGAGACAGACATGTGCGATGCGGCAGGAGAACTGTTTGCGTCACCGCTTTCTTGTTGTGATGTGGAATTGCCCATAAAACACAAGAGTGTTTAATGGGGAGAGGGCGCTTGTGCACACAGTGCCCATTTCCCAGTTGATTTCACTCTCTCATTATGCATCCACTCACACCCAAGCACAAACATACACACATGCAGAAAAACACACAGACGGACGCACAAACATGCAAATCTCCTGCGAAAAGTGCAAAAACCCAGGTACAGCACAGCTATGCACTTGTCCATGCATATGTAAAATGCTCACATGAAATGTGGAATGTCCAAAGAAGCTTCACACTCACACACATGCTTACACACACTCTTTTCAAGGGCTAGTGATTAAAAGCCATCATTATCTTGCTATGGCTGTAATGAGAAGCACACACCTGTTTTCCACAGCTGTTCTCGATCACAAGCTGTCGTCCTTCACTCTAGGACCAGACGCTTTGGAGGTGATGACTATGTGATGCCATAAATCACCAGCTGAGAATCTAGTCACCACGGAAACAGACTTCGTTGCAATCAGCTAACCGAAGAGAGTTGTCCTTTACCCCTGCACTCAAAGTCTGGGAGCAGAATGGGCTTTAGTCACTATAGCTTGCAGCTTTGCCTTTGGCAGCGAATGTAAGCAGGAGAAGTATAGCATGAGCTCATGAGTCATGGAGCTTTTTCAGAGGTCACACATGGGCCTAAGCATGGCTGACATAAGAGAAAGTAATATTCTCCCCTATTCTCTCAGAGCAGTCAAGCGCACACAAGAATTCATAACACATTCACACACAGAGTTCAGTTTGGAATAAAAGGTTTAGGATTGGTTCTATGTACGTGCTATTTTCCATTTTATCTGGTAATTGAGGTAATATACAGGCTTGTCTTGCCACATTAAGCAATGGGTCTGAGAGCCTCTGTATCCCTAATGTCTTTAAAGCTGGTGTCATAAGCTGCTCATAAACCTACTACCTCTCTCAAAATGTCACCACTGACAGTTCGCAGATGGATGATGTGACATCTCCACCAGCTTCTTCCATTAAAGCATTTTGCCCCTGAAACAAGACAACTCAAAGACATTTCCGAATAATGACTGACATATTGGACAGAGATAGTTATGAAAGAATCGTTGATGTTCCATTTGAGTCCTTTGTTGCTAGGATCAATCATGCAGGCTTGTAAGATAATAAAATGTCAGGACTGTGAGGCAGACAGGTGGGAGAAGGGGATGAACAGGGAGGTGACGGATAGAGACAAAAACTGAGGGTAAAGTGGAGTGATAACAGGTAACAAAACGTAGTTATAGAGGTTAGTGATTCAGCTAAAATGCTTCCATAGATAAGGCAAAATATCTTCTGGTAGACAACTTTCTATCATTTTACAGTACATATTGTCTTATCATCCATCTCTCTCAGACTGTAATGCTGTGATACCTTAGTAAAAATGAAAGACTAAGTGACAAACCGTCACTCTGCAGTGGTCAGGTAGATGCATCACCAAGAGAGGGGCCACACACACCGTCCTGTACACATAAAAACACCTATCATTTCCTATGTCAGCTCGCACCAGCCAGGACCTTGGGGGTGTCAGAAAACCAGTTATTTCATCATATTTGCTTGTCGTGTCACCACATTTTAACTGCTTTACCTTGAGTACTGTCACCTCAGACACATCTGGGGTGTGGTTCAGATGTTAATGAACGTCAGTGCATGTAATGCTATGTGACTTGGCCGGTGTGTGTTACACTTTTGTGAAGAGGTTTTGATATATGGTTTGGTGTTTGTGTTGTCAACACTGTTTTTGGGTAGGTCCATGTTTTGCTACAGGTATCTGTTTCATCAGCAGTTTTATAAAATTCAGTATTGACTTGCAGTCATATTAAAGTATTATCAGAATTTAGTATTTGTGATGGCACATTAATACAAAAGGTATTCCATTTTTTCCACTATCCACTATCCATCCATTTATCTTTTATGTACTTGTACTGGACAGGGAGGTGATATTTTGGCATTATTATCAAAGAAGAGGACTGAGGGCTCAAAGAAAGGGTAGGGGATAAGGAGAGGGAGAAGAGGGGAGCTGAGTATGGGAGGCTTGACTTGGATCAATAGGCTCACATTTGGATGGAGAGAGAGAAAGAGAGCAGTTTTCTCACCACTGCAGTATATTGATATACACTCCCAGCCTTTCTCATTACTCCAGTGTGTGTGTGTGTGTGTGTGTGTGTGTGTGTGTGTGTGTGTGTGTGTGTGTGTGTGTGTGTGTCCACTAAGCAGCGGGGGGAGAAGGGGTTTCAGGAGTCATACAGAATGTGCCCCAATGCTTGTTTAAGAGCAAATTACATCTCACTGCAGTCAATAGATTGTCCTGATAACTTCTGTCTCTTTCTGTCTCCCCCCTTCTCTCCCTCCCTTTGTTTTCTCTTTCTAGGTAAGTAATAAAACAGCTGAGATTTTATCTGAACATGAGATGCCTCAAAAGTCACAAGGTAACGTAATCATGGTTGTTTTTTTTATTTTGGTCCTATAGAATTGATAGTAATGATAATAAAACACATTGTGAATTATCTTTCAGAAAGTAGCATCAGCCACATAATAAAGTCTCAACGTTTATCACTAACTGTAAGGTTGCCACTCTGTATGATTGGACTGGCATGAGCAGTATGTGTCTGCACTGCTTTCACCTAATGGTGGTGTTGTGTTTTGCTGCTAATCTGTTTATCTAATCAGATGCTGAGGTTAGGGGGTCTATCTCATTAACTTGCAGGATATTGATTTCCTGTGTTTAGTGCAAAGTGCTCTGCAGCAGCCCGCTCCTACATTCCCAGATGTGAGGAAAGCAGGTTGCCTCACTCGTAGCTCATCAATCGATCCCACATCAGCTCAGGATTGTTGAGCTGTTGCGTGTGTGTGTGTGTGTGTGTGTGTGTGTGTGTGTGTGTGTGTTTATGTGCCTGCAGTCATGCCTCAGTTTAAAAATAGCTACCAAAGCAGACTGATTGCTAGAGAGCCATGTTTTATGTTTAGAGGCAGCTCAAGAGAAGATAGAGAGATGGATGGCAGTGTTGTAAAAGATTTGGCTAGTAGCATTGCTTTAGCTCTCTTCCCCTAGATATGGGCTATAAAACCAAAACAATATCATCTGATGAATTTATGATTGATGGAAAATAGTCTAATACACTTTGCAGTGCTGAGACTCATTGTGTTACACTGTTAAATGCAACAGTGTTTGGATCTAACTTGTATGAGATACATCTATGTTCATCCACAGTTGTCATAACTGGATAGTAAGTTTGATGTGGTCTTATTTCTTTGTTGACAGTGAAATTAACATATAAATGTTCAAAAAGAGGTATAGGTTACTTCAGTCAGCCATCCATCTTTACAGAGGTACAAAATCTAGCACTAGACATCCATCACTTGAGCTAAACTATTCAGCATCACTCAAACTGCATGCAGAGGCGTATAAAAGCTTTCCTGAAATTTTCTGATTCCGGTTAGGGTAGTGAAAAGCTAAAATATTGATTTTGGGCTCTATGTCGAAATAGAGAGTGGATCTAAGGCTTTGTATCATTTCACTTGACTCTTAGATATTTTTTTTAAGCTCAGGTCAGTTATTCTCAACATCCGTGGCTCATGGCCTCTACATAGTTTATGGATTCAATTGATTGAACATGTTGCATTTCTGCTCCTCTGCTGCTAGGCAGTGCTGTAACAAATGTACCATCACTTCCCCCCTGCCCTGAGCTAGATTGCAATAAATGTGTGGGAGTGGCTTCTCTTACATGGAGCACATCAGTGTGTGCCATTTGCTGCATTGATGGTTGTATATGTGTCTGTTTGTGTGTGCACCTCCGTGCGTGCACATGTGTGAATGTGTGAGTGTGTGTGAGGGCAATGCGTCATTCTGTGACTTGCAGGAGCCCAGGAGCTCCCCTTTGGTAGCTCCCATGCTGCTTCTATCCATTATGTAACTATGCTGTTTTCACACTGTCGCCCTCTCTTTCACTCTCTTTCTCTCCTCATCCCTCTCCACTTTTTTTTTTGTTTTTGTGTATGTATGTGCAGAGTGTAGCAATTTTTGGAGCTGTGGAGTTGTGTTTGGGTGGGATTAAGGGGATCTTTTGTGCTGACGCACAGCATGAAAAGTGTGTGCCACAATGCAGCAGACGGCAACTTGGAGAGGCGTCCAATCAGTATTCTGTTTGTACTCTTATTTTCTCTTTTGTTTCTGCTTTGCTCTCTCTACCTCTTTCTATCTGTGCTTTCCTTGTAGTTAAACTGTATTTTCTTAGTCTGTGTATTCATGCATTCATCCCCACCCACTCATTCACTGCAGCATATCTTCCTGTGATACAGCTGGAGTCACAGTTGGAGACAAGAAGATTTTTTTATGAGCACTCCCTTTATACCCAGTCATGTATAAGAGAGCTGAATTATACACCAGAGAGTTATTACATCTCTTATGAAGAAAAATAGGCAGAGAGAGTGTTTTAGAGAGCAGGTATAAGAAAAAGAGTGTTAAAATGTATTCATTTCAGATTCCTTTTCACACATTGTGGTCATTTTTTTCTTTATCTTTTTCTTTTTTCTTTTTGTCTGATCAGTTCTTTCCTTTTACATGATGTCTGACTGGGTGCTGTCTGCTCCGGGCCAGGCTTGGACAATAGATGGCACTCTGCACATAACGAGAAGCAGCTGTTTTTACAGTCCGTGGGAGCAGGTGTTTGTCAGCATGGCATACCCATTACCTTTTGTGGTCATTTTTAATGATAGCAGTAACATGATACTTTGTTGATCTCTGTGGAGAGGCTCACTTTTTGTTTGCTTCTCCTCACAGTAGAAGTCATTGTGTCATGGACCAGCACACCTGGAGCTGACAGTTTGTTGTGTGTAAAGGAAATATCTACCCTAAAACATGCCATTATGTCTTTAGGTGATGATATACATGTACTACGTATCTCTGAGTAAATGTTATTATACAGTGAATTATTTAGTTATTGACAATACCTGTCAGAATTGGATTGATTGTATGAAGCTACAGCACAATACCTGTATTTACCTGTTATACTACATGTTGTGGTCCTGGATCACCACTTCCCTTAACTCAGACATTTCAGTCACCAACTTATAAGATAAGCAAACAGCGCATCAGTCTGGTGAGTGCAAAGAAACAGGACTGGACTCTTAACACTGAACACTAATAGTTTAGAGACAAAGATGTCCTGTGACACCTTTGACTTTACATGGTTTCTATTGAACTTAAAGCCCCTGAAAACTTGGTTTTAAAGTATTACAGTATTTCTCTGTAACATAAAATATCAGATATAAAGTTTGGTAGGAAAACATCCTTAGCTCGTATTTTTAAGAGGCTAACCTTTTCAAGCTCCCATCTGTTTCATCAGGACTGTGTAAGTGTAGATTGATGAGATTTGATTGACAGTATATAGTCCTGCCAATGGTTTCACACTATCACACTGATCTACAAGGTGGCAGTAATATGGCCAGAAATGTAGCAATGCACTAGCAAAGACAGGCGAGAAGACTGCTAGCTAGTAAACATGCAGGATTTTAAATACTTTTCCAAATGTTTCATGAGCAAGGAAAAGCATTTAACACATTTGTTAGACCTGAAGGATACACGCACTGAGTTTTTGTGAGAAACACTGTGTTTATTTACAAGGAAACTCTACAGGGCAGCTTTGAATTAAGTGTTGTTAAATCCTAACTGGTGCATGGAAGTACATTACTGTATATCACCATTTTCATCTCATTTCAAATCAGTGAGAAGAGCACAAAAGAACACAAAATTAAAAATTTTCCATGTGAAAAAACTTAAGTTGTTCAAACTTTAGCAGAAAATATTGTCTTCATGAAGGACACCATCCGTTCACAGTAAGAAACTGATTTGAGAACATTGGTTGTCAGTGTCTTAAATGTAGGCGACTTTTCTTGGTTGGAGTAAAGCATGTTTTCTTGTCAATTTTTGTCCACCTGACATTTTCCTCTCTTATAGGTCTCTGAGAGTACTGCCTACTATCATTGAGTTTGTATTTTTAACATTCCTCCTGTATTGAATTTTAGGAACAGCCCACTAAATGAAATGTTGGACCTGGATGAGAATCCAGTATTAGGGTCCTAATTTGAGCTATGTATTTCCTGTGCACCTGCAGCCAAATTTGTAGATTGCATGTCCTTTTTATTTAACCTCAAATCATCATATTTTTGTGATGTCCATTACTCATATATCCTACTGACATTTAACAATCATAGAGTGAAAAAAAATGTATAATTTCCCTCAGTAACTAAAGTTGCATTTTGAGGAAGTAGAAGGACTTCACACTTTTATTGACTGGGAAAACTCATCATGCTCTCTCCACCCACACATGTAACACAACTGAAATTCAGGGAGTTCAGAAATGCACTCTGGAGGTTGTTGAAAATTCTTCCTTGAAATGTAGGAAAACGCTAACTAGAGCAGATGATGTGGGTTGTGAGAGAGTGGCTGTACCACTTCATTATAAAATAATTCCTTGAATGCAGTGAACATCAGGGGCTTTACATAACATATCCCAGGGTGGAATTTTCTTTAACAGTCTCTTCAGTCGGATGACAGTGAGATGTTTCTCCAGCTGCACACAGGATCTTTTTTCCAATCCAATTGCTCCTCCCTGCTGTATCAGCTTCCCTTGATGTCAAATTTTTGTGGCTGTTTTTAACAAATATGATCCACCAGATGGTTTACAGTTTCCAGTAAAGCATTAGTTTCTTCCTGTGATTGCATGCTATAAAAATTCAGAGTTGTGGTTAATCCTTTACTCGCGTGCCTTTTGGAGCCTGCATGCACAGACAGATGTACAGAAAGGGATATCCTTGTGTGTGTACTTGTGCACATATGCAGTATACACACAGATAATCATATTTGCATGTTTTCAGCCACAAGTTCACATATGCCAAGCTGAAAGGCACACAGGCAAGTCAGCTCTAGTGACTGCTACCTCCTCTGGACCTGACATCTGTTTGCATTAAGTGCGAACCATTAAGCAGCAGAATTAATTTTTCGATCCATTCTACTTTTCATCAGCCATTTCCTGTGATGACAACCAAAAACACTGTCTTTGTTTCTAAGGGAGAGAGTGTGTGAGACTGAATGACTTGCTTCTTCTCATTGTTTGTCCTGCTAACCTTAACCTGCACTAGCCTCACGCAGAGTTCTCACGAATGTAACACGCCTCACTAGGATCACTTCTCACGTCAGCTCCCCACACTGACATTCACAAAATCTTTACACATCTTAAAAGTCCATTTCCCTGCCCATTCCATGTGCAGTTGTACAACACTGCGTCCTATAAAACATTTACTGGAACAGTCTCCACTTTATGTTCCTCCATTCATCTTCCTCTCCTCTTCTCTTCTCTTCTCTTCTCTTCTCTTCTCTTCTCTTCTCTTCTCACCACACCATCAGGTATTTATCAGAGCACTCATCTCACATCAATCATTTACAGTATCTCTCTGTGAGTGATGATAACCTATTGAAGGGTAAAATATTATGTTTCCTATCTATGGTTCTTCTGCCATTTGTCCATTTGTCTCAGCTTTCTCTAACTTGAACCACCACCATCCTGCCTGGGGTTTCTAGTATGCTGACAGGTTTTATTTGGTGATAGCGAGGTGTGGATGAAAAGGGGGTGAAAGTTTGACTTTTAAATGTCATGGGAGCCATGACAGCAGACAAGGGTGGCAAGGTCATCTCTGTCTGGTCCATAGCATTTCCTGTCACATCCCATCAGGAGGCAAACAATGCTATCATTGCCATGGTAGTCAAGGAGTAACATTAAACACTAAGCTGGTGTAATACTAAAACATTACTGGTGACACAGGTTTCAGTAACACAATGCTTATTTTCAACAAGTCAACATTGCTATTGTCAGTTAGCATTTTCTTCAATGCAGAGAACTGTCTGCAATTTACTAAAAAAGTTGATTTTGGATTTGATGGGAAGTTACACTGAATGATTAAAAGATAAAAATTGTTGAGTATGTTTGAGCGAAACATCATTTTTTTTACAGATTTAGTTGTGTTGAGAAAGAAGCCTTTCGTTTTCTTCAGCACTTTTTCTCAGAACTGTCAATATTAGAGAAATAAAATCAGCCTGCCCCACAGCTCGAGAATATATTATCTAAGCTTCAAAATATGACACTGACATCAGATTTGCAGAGCACCAATGTAATCACAGGCTTACTACTCATTAAGGAAGTAATTTTCCAGTTCAGTTGCACAATAATTCATCATTCTGGCAGGCTTTTAAATCAATCACACTTTAAATTGCATTATTGTACAGGCTTTTAAATCTAAGCCAAAAATACACAGAAATCTATTTGGCTGAGGACAAGGCTGGTTAGGTGGGCTGCTCACATCTAGTATTCTGTTTATGAATCTATATATAAGACTGGATATGAGGAAAAACAGAACATAACTCTCTCTCTCTCTCTCTCTCTCTCTCTCTCTCTCTCTCTCTCTCTCTATGTGTGAGACACACATGTGAGACACATACACATACACACACACACACACACACAAAAAAAAAAATGTTTTGTTTTTTTTTACTTAGAACGCTGCACCCTAGTGGTTCTGTTGTATATTTTCCGCCTTCAAAGAGGCCTTATAACCCAGTGACACTTTTTTTCATATATGTTTTTACTAGTTTTATAACTTTTATATTCACACTTCTACTTTGCTTGTCTTTTATCACTGTGCATGTAAACATGAGCCCGATGTGTAAGTATTTGGAAGGGCGTGTGCTGTTCTGTGTGACAGAGTTTGGTGGTTTCCTCCGCAGTTTGCAGACAGAATGTCACAGACTGAGCCATTTTCAGAGTAAGATAATTTTACAGCCTGCAAGCCTCCTCCTAACATGTAATTACTTTAACAGTTTAATGTCACACAAGTCCCCCACAATGCATGCTGCTCCTTCTTCATAATTCATGCCCTTTAATGGAATTTAGGCCAGTTAGAGGAAAAACATGAGAGAGAGAGAGAGAGAAAGAAGCCTTCCAATAAATTTCCATTACACAAATTTAGTTATTCACATCTCTAAGTCATTCACATTCTTTGTTCGGTTCGGTTTCTTCAGGTTTATCTCAGCAGCCTGAATGAATATTTTTTTGTCTTGTTCTCATCCTTCTTCTCTCTGTAACTGTTTATAGCCATGCTAGTGGCTGGGTGTATGGAAGGCAGTGTCAGTCGAGTAATCAACCACTTTCAGCCTGAAATATCACAACAACCTGTTTGATGAATTGGTTCCCAGATGATGATTGCTAATGACTTTTCTTGTAGTGTCACCATGAGGTTGATATTTCAGTTTTTTAGTGAAATGTCTTGTAATCACTTTGGTGATCCCCCTGATTTTCCAATACTTTGGTTTTTGACCAAATAATTGTAAATGGCACTCATATCAGCCTCAGCTGTACTTTGTATTTTGTGCTAATTACCAAATGTTAGCATATTAATATGCTAAAGTTTTAGCTCTAAGCTCAGTCTCACTGCACTATTCACATATCTGAAGACTCTTAGCCTCTTCAGAGTCTTCAGATGTGAGTAGTCATACTTGATCACATGTAGCAATGTATAGTATGTATCTGCTTTGTATTTGTTCTTCACCAATAAGATCAGAAGCATAGATTTGTGGTCTTCACACACACAAGCTGTTTTCTCGGTTATCTTTTTCTCTCAAAAGCACTGAAAAAATTCAACTGCAGCAAACAACCACATAGCATAATAGGAGAAACATATCTTATCAATTAAAGACATTTTGTGTTCAACAGATTATCTACACAAGTTTTACTGGCATTTTTTTTATATGACATGACAAAATATAATGCCTCACAGTTTGTCTTACACATATGTTTTATAAATTATACAACTATGATTTCCCTTTTTGAGACAGACTGTGATACGCGTGTTGATGCCAAGTGAAAGCAAACAGAATGTGGATAAACACAGCCGAGTCTAAAAGGCATCAGACATCTGATAAAAGGCGTCAGCTGTCTCTCAAAATCCACTTTTGAGTTCCTGTCTTGTGAGTTGAAAGTAGTTAAAAATGCTCTCACTGTTATGGGAAATGAAATACACAGATTCATGTGCAATTTTAGAACCCAAAATGAATAGCTGGAAAAAACCTGAAATAGTGATTAGATTTTCAACAACAAGATCCATTTGTTGATTTTAATTGCTTTTAAATGGATACATTGCCTAAAAACAAACTACACTGAACAGCTTCTACCTTAAATTCTTCTTCATTCATTCAGTGTAACAGGCATGCATGCATTTTCCCCAGAGCCTACAGTAATTAGCATATCGCCAGAGGTCATCATTGGGTCATATCATCCCTCAGAGGAATTACTAATCACACCCAGATAGACACTCAGTCCATCCAGTGCTGTGATTAAGGCTCAGACTAGTCAGCCAGTACAGGGGGAGCCAGTTGAGCGCCTCGGCTGCAACAGTGACACAACATTGGTGCAATGCAGGAAAAGTCTATTTTTGGAGGGGTTGAGCAACAGAGCTGACACCATGGCTGGGAATGGAGGCACAGAGAGTATTGGGTGGGATGGATACAGATATTTAGGTAGTAAGAGTGGGAGCAAACTGTAGGTCCACACAACAGGTTTACAGAGACTGAGGAACAGGTAGCTGCATTAGATTGTGTGTGTCAGCAGCATACGCTATTAGTAAGCTGTGAACAATATGCTCACAAGTGAAAACCAGAACAGATACAACAACAGGCAAATTAGAGCCAAACAATTTATCATATGAAACTAATTGCACTGGTGTCTTCCTTTAGAACCAAGGAATGGCCTAGAATGAGAGTAAATGCTACGTAATGTAAGGGCTTCAAATTAGGAGCACATTTTTGGCTTTGGGGATACTGCCCACTATGACATTTCTTTAAATCTTTTAATTCTAACTTCCCAATTTGAGTTGCTTTATGAGAATCTAAGCCACACTAATCAGAGATTTCTGTCAGCCTGTCTAAGACATAATTATTTAAATTTTCCGGAGCGAGAATATTCTCTCAAATTTTGACTACTGAGAGTTCACCAAAGACCAAAATGTAACCCTAACCCTGTTTTTAGGGACCTTTTATTGGCTTTTTTACACTAGACATTTGGATTTGTCATAGCAGGAAAAATACTGGTATTATTGCAAGCTTTATGGTGCTGTTCCATTTATGTGTATCAGTTGGCTGTATCAGTGTGCCAGAATGGAAAGTAGTCTTGCCCTGGAACAGGTAAAGTTAAATGTGTTGCAGCTTTAATTAATTTCAACAACCTCTTAGACCCTGCGGGGACTTAAAAAAAAAAAAAGAAAAGCAGGTGTATTATTGTTTATCAAACATCTTTCCGAACGACATATGTGCACTATACTGTCCAAGGATGTTGCCACCCAATTAGTAATTCCGGTATTACATAAAGATAAAACTGCAAAAATAAAGAGGAAAAAGCTTGTTTTCACTGTTAGCTATCTACATCTGCCACTGAGCCAAAGAGCAAAAGGGCTCCCTGCTTTGGTGAGCATTGTCACTATAGCAACTGTGCAGAGTAGTGATTGGTGGAAACATTAATGAGCCACTGGGCTAGAAGTAGATGCAGTACAGGCAACTGACTGGTGAGCACTTTTACAACACCCCAGCTAGCGTGCTTCCAGAGTCACCTGCTTCCAAAATGTACTTGCCCTGCAGGGTGAGCGGGTGAGCCTAATTTGATGGCCCGGGTACAAAGCTCCTACTGAAATGTGCAGTGCAGCATCAAATTGGTCCTATTTACGCTCTGATGGCAGTAGATCAAAAGCACAACTCTGGCAATTGACAGAACACTTGGTAATTACTGTGAGCTTTAGCCTTCACATATACATCCATATGTCTATGACAGTTTGAGCATGTTGATGCAGGTCAGTTTGGACACAGTGTGTGGTGTGACCCCAATCAGTGCATTTGTTTCTGTAGCACATTTGTTGCCATCCAGCCTTGTGACGCTAAACAAAATTTCAGCTGCTTCACTGCATAAGAACTGAATGTACATGTGCCTTTGTGTGTACATGGAGCAGTTTTCTCACACACAAAAAAAAATCTTACCCAAAAAGATTATTATTGTTATTTATTATTGTCAAGGTACACCTTATATGTAAATTAACCCTTAAAGTGCAGTAATACTTGTTCAGAAAGCTGTGACTGTCACACACACCATTGAATTTATAACCGCTCACTTGATAGTATTTGGCATAGATTGCACACTTACTCAGTAAACCAGTTGACTGTTCATCTTCTTGGAATAATGAAACAAAGGGAAACTTTGTCACTAGAGCCATAAATCTCTTATTCAAGTATTCAAGGAGCTTTATTGTCATTTCAACACATGTGAACATGAGGTGAAATGAAATAGGTTACTCTGGTCCCGGTGCAAGCCAATTACAGAAAGTATAAAAATACAATACGAATAATTAAGAATAAAATAGAATATATAAATATAGACTAAGAAGTAATATAAATATAGAAAAATTTCACAGTATAAGAAAAAAAAAAAAAAATATATATATAATATATATATATATATATATATATGACTATATGACTTAGCTCGTGCAGACACACCTGTACGATTTAAATCCTGCAGCTCTGCAACTCTAAATTACTGCGTTATTGAAAGTAGGTGCATTGGAAACCAGCTATATATATAAAAGAAACAAATGGAAAAGTGTCATTTATTC
This sequence comes from Lates calcarifer, assembly GCF_001640805.2. Taxonomy (NCBI): domain Eukaryota; kingdom Metazoa; phylum Chordata; class Actinopteri; family Centropomidae; genus Lates; species Lates calcarifer. Next base: position 7,241,960 of record NC_066845.1, read on the forward strand.
TAAGGGAATTTTACTGTTGTACTGCTACAGGTACCTAATTAGAGTGATAAATAAACATTAATTCCATTGACTATACTAATTTCCCTGAGGGAGTCATCCCTAAAGGGATCAATAAAGTCTGTCTAAGCCTACGTCTATTGTATTACTAATAATTAGGACCATTTTTCTTTCTCCCTTTTGACAGCCAGTATGTGTGACTTCTCGACACTCTGTTTATCACTTGTGTGGGCACACCCCTGAAATTTGTGACGTCAAGGGGAAATACCAAAAGCAGCAATAAATTCCTACATATCCTACTCATGTTTACAGCTTGACATTTTTCCTTGTTAGCAGTTCACCCTTTACATTGAACTTATGCCGCTTTAAAATTTTGACATGTCATAACAACAAATGTAAAAAGAAGGAAAGAAAAAACCCATGGGTCATATTTTACATTTGGGTGACTATTCTGTTGCAAGTAGTAAATCAAAGTCAATGTTTTCTCTGTCAGTGTAATGGAATAATGAAGGTATCACAGGGAAGAGCAGAGTTGATTGCACCAACTGTTAGCAAGTTCTGTCCTCACCAGATGGTGTTGTAGTGGAGTGGAGATTGCCTCAGGTTATGGGCCATTGATATTTCAATACGCTCCCATCTGTACCTGGTCTCGGAAAACAGCCCCATGAAGTAGTGAAAATAGTTATCACTGTTCATAATGATGGGCTTTAACCAGATATTCATGAAGCTTTTAACCATCAAGCTCAGCCCACCATCTTGTTGAGGTGATTTATAAATGAGGGAAATTTAGCCTCCTTTCTGTTGCACTTCTGGTGCACAGAAAGTTGCTATATTTCATGTTTACCTTAATTCATATGTTGTTAGTTTTGGTCAAGGAATACATATTTGCAACGGGAGGAAGTAATAAAAACGTAGACATAAATAGTTTGCAGCATCTCAGTGTGTAACCAATCACAGTATATGCCTCAATGAGAACACTGTCAATTAGTTTAATCCATAATGTTTTATTTATTTTGTTTTGACATTCTTGCATATTAAACACCACACACACACTGTACTGAAACTGGGGGTAAATTCAAACCTCAACACAGTCATAATACTGCTCTTCCATGAAATGGTGAGCTACAGTAAGTAAAGCCAGCTATTTTTAGGCATCAGACAAATGTTGCTAGTATTATGTTAAAGAGCTTAAATCAAACATTTTCAAGGATCATCTTGTTAACTCATATCTGCTTTTCTTAACTGTATAATCACACTAAATCATATGTAGAAGTTGTGGTCTTGCAAAATGCATTTTCTGAGAGGTGAAGTAACTGATTAGTGAGATGTGCAACACGCAGTACACAGTGTTTTTTCTGTACTGTACATTTATCTTTTGCCACTGGCTACAGCTGCTGTGTTATTGTAATCCTGGATGTTTTTTCCTAATGAGTTAATTCCCGTCCTTCTGTCTTTTGGCCTGCCTTAAAATCAGAGTCAGATAAAAACCTCTCCACTCCAAAAGTGAGCAATTTTTTGGCCACTTAAACATTCTTCACTTTCTACCAATGGCCCTTGAAGCCTCCGTGTCCCCATTAGATGTGGGAATCTAATTACAAATATCTGATTTGAAGGGGGAATGAGTTAACCTTTGCTGAAATGCCACTGCATAACCATCTGTGAATGGCAAGGAGGAGGACCAAGCCCAAGGCATTTCCACAGCGACACACAGAGTGATGGACAGCTGGCCTACCTCACAGGAACAAAACATGCACTTGGGCCCAATTTTCTCTCCATCTCTAGAGAGATTTGCCTATTTCCTATTTAAATGTAAAGTATGTAAGATTTTTATATTAATGTGGTTATTGAGTAGCTAGGGCACCGACAGCCTGTGCAGTTGTGAATTTAATTTTCCTTTTGATAATGTTAATTGTGCTACATAAATGCCATTTGGCCACACAGCAGTTCTATTATGTGATTAAGTGTCCATACACAACACAGTATTGATTTTCTTGTTACAAAGTTTACCTTAGATTCCTTGGCAGGTTTTACAACCTGAAGAGTTACAAGGCTGTTTTGTTTTGCAAAACACCTGGAGCTAAAGCCGCTGCTGGCAACCCCTTGCTGTTGGACCAGCTTTATGATATGACTGTAGAGTTTGTTCAGTCTGCATTCTCTGGACGATCTATCTGCAGATGAATGAAGAAAAATACTTTGCTAAATGTCAGTACACGTGAAATCGATACGCACTTGTTTCGTTGTGCAATCCGGCCCCTTCCCCCTGATGTCCAGTTACAGAGAGTCATGTTAGACCACTAATGTAATGGAAAAAGCATTGTTCTGCCTATAAGCAAGGGTCACAGATGATGATGGGTTAATACTGTGCCAGTGCTTTATGGCTCTAATATGTTACTGTGTTAGCTCTGGTTGGATACATATCATTGTTTCAAGGTTTCTGTGTCCCTGCAGCATGGCTGCATTTCATCTTTAGTTTAATCTTCATCAATATTACCGCATTCTGCCGCTGGTGCACTTTCTCTCCTCTGTCGTTTCATGTCCTCGTCCCATGGTAAGAGAAATGATGAGAAATGCCTCATCATTGCCCTGAGTGTTCTACAGATGCTGGCACGTGTATCCACTTCAGCCCTCTACCTCACCGTCCCTCTCCATTTGTGTTCTCTCTTTCACTATCATCTCCTCTCTTGCTCTCTATATCTGTGTATATTTGTTTCTGACTTCTGCCAGTTTTCTGCGTTACACTCGCTTTGTTTTTTCCTCTCTCCTCCAGTCTCTCTCTTTCAGGTTGTAGAATGAGTCGTGACAGCTCACCAGTGTTGAGTAAAGCAGGGGCTAACAGCCCCCAAAGCAGGGACAAAGATTATGCAATACCACACACATGCACACACATACGCACAGGGACATACAGTATATGTTCTATTATTAGAGCACTAGCTCCAGTTTCCATTTGTACACAGATGTCTGAAATTATGTGATTGTTTTAAGAATAAATGGAGTGTTGATCATTTTCTTTACGAAGAACAGGTGCTTTCTAGCTGCTTTCTTGTTTAACCCCCAAATTTTTTTCTCCCTATTGTTGTCTCTCTGTGCTGCCTAAACTGTCAACCCTGGCCCCGCTACACACACAAAAACTACCCACATCCCCCCCCAGAGAACTGCATTTCTGTCTTCATTTTCCTGCAAGCAGATTCCTCAACATTCAGTGCTCCTCCACCCTATTTGAGAGTGGCTGTTGTGGCTGAAGGTGCAGGCTTACAGAGGCTGTGAGGTGGTTTGACTTTTGGCAGGGGTTGAGAGCCTGCTGACGTGTGTGTTGGGCAGGATGTGTGTAAGAAGCAGTGCTGGATCCTGTTTTTCAGACCACAGCAACTGGAGCTTAGCCACAGCTATGGCTTTTAATGCAAAACAGACACACACACACACACACAGACACAACCTTAGTGTGCTAACCCCAACCTCGACTCATAACTTCCTTGCCAACACCACTTGCACACAAATGCGCAAATTGATATGCGCATACAAGGTCACTTGCACACATGCATGCAAGGCTGTTACACATACCAACATGCTGAATAACAGTGAATTTCATGAATTGTAGCTTTTCTCATTACCTTCACAATTGGGTGGATATGAACACAACATTTACTCTTTTTGATTACTGTTTGCCCTATAGGCGGGATTACAAACTCCATCTGCATCCCAAAGCTGCTGGTGTAACAACAGAGGAATGCATTATACCGCAGTAAGGGCAATGACATCCTGTATAACGAGTTTCTTGAAACAAACATGCCTTAAGAGGCCCCCTGCATGCTTTCACAGTCACGCACACAAACTATATGTCACATAAACACACGAGGGCGCGCAGAGAAAAATAAGATGCCATTTGTTATGTGGTTTGAAATTTCATGGCTTGCTGACATGCATGCAGACACTAGAGACAGACAGAGGGTGTGCTTAGAGTAGCAAAAACAAAAAACAAACTGACAGGGCAACAGCAGCACTTGCGTTGTTATGACGGAAGAGGGCTATAATAGAGACAAGAAACATTACTTAAGAAAAGTAGAGCGGAAGAGGGATTTAAGGGGAGGAAATGAGGGGAATTACCTCTGTCAACATTTTGCCCATATTATGTTGTATAGTAGAGGCTTTCTGTGTCAATATGTGCACTCTTGTGTGTATGGTAATTGTACATGTGCAGGCATGTTCTTCTCTGAATGAAGCACAGTAGTTTGTGGTAAGAGGATCAATAGGTTTAGCTGACTGGATACTGAAGGAGCAGACACACCTCTTGCACAGGGTCAGGACATCCCACTGACTGGAGCAAGGAGGGAGGAGGAGGAGGAGGAGGAGGAGGGAGGGGGAGAGAGAGACGAGTGAGAACGAGACAGAGAAAAGGGGAGATACTGAAGAGACGCTTTTCTGTTTTCCTTTTATTTTTTCTCTCCCCATTTCCTCACTTCCCTCCCCTGGAGGTCGTGGAAGAGGAGAACAGAGAGGGAGACACAAAGACAGAGAGACAAAGGGGGCAAAGCAAATGTGAGTGTGCGAGTGACTCTGTGTGTAACATGCTCTGTCATGCTGGTGTGACTACTGCTGCCTCTCCAACCGGCGTCGTTGACTGTCAGGAAAAGGAATGTTTTCCGGAGGAATGAGTCCCTGAACCGGTTCACCATGTGGATGTGGGACAGTAATTTCCAAACCTTTGCTGGAAGAATCCCACGGAAAAAAGAGCAGTGGCCGGAGAGCTTAGCTGGTCCTGCTGGGTGGCCGCCTGTGTGCTCACACTGCTGAGACTCTCTCGCTTAAAGACAGAGTTCACACTGGGCATAAGTCAGGCATCCAGTTTCTACCAGTTCATTTTTTATCATCACATTTATTGGGATTTTTATTTGTCCTCTGGAACTCAATGGAATTTATGGTGCTATATAGTTTAATTTTTAAGATTTCCTTGTTGGATGTAAGCCTGTGCTTTTTGCAGTGATGCCCTAGGACCAAACCAGTGAGGTTGGAAGTTCAGAAGGGACTCTTTATTTGAAAACTGATCTGAATGGGTGCATCACAGCAGTGGACTGCAGTATGGGACACTATAAATTGTATTGGGGCCTGTGGATACTGTGGGGCAGTGTCTGTAGATAGATAGAGGGACTCAAAGGGTGAAAGGTTAACAGGTAGGGGGGATCAGTGCTGACACAGCTCCGGTATGAAACCTGGACAATGTCCAGGTGTGCCCAGTGATAGGTCCATGATGCACCTCAGCCATTTCCCTTTTAGAAGACACTCCTGGATATGGTGAGTATTGGTAGTAGTGATGGATACTTGTTTACTTTCTGTGTGTGTTTCTGGGCTAATGCTTTACTGTGTACATAAAGGAGTGTACCATATGCACGAGTTACTTTAAAATGCATAAAGTGTGAATTGGCGTGCAGATTCATTTGTGGGCGTGTGTGTGTTGTTTTTGTGGTGTGGTTAGAACTCCCTTAAGGCTAGCCCAGCCAAGCCCAGTGTCGTTTTTTCCCAGCTCAGCTCAGATGTATTCAGGGAAATTTATTGTTAAATGGGCCAGACATTTCCTGTCATTTTCTCCCACAATAAATGCTTGAGTTGATCCATAAACGGGAGGGCTAGTCAGAAATAGCAAGCACACAGAGGTATTTTAACATTAAATGGCTTCTCAAGAGCAAAACTAGCTGGAAAAATATCGTGACAAAAGTGCTTTGTTGTTGGATTTCTCTCCTGTCTTGTTCTGATTAGTCATACTCAGGCTGGGTATCATAGGGGAATATTGTCTCCCAGCTATGTTATAAACTGGGAGGGACACAGAGGAGTCAGTGATGTCATCAGAGTGGGCTGCTGGGATATGAACAATGCTTATATTAAGAAAATGTTTCCAGTTGTTTGAGGTTTTCATGCTAATCGGGCAAAAGGTATCAGCCCCATTCAACAAGTCAGCCTTGAACAAGGGGATTCTGTTGCTATTTATCAGACCTGCCTGTCAACTGTTTTTCTTTAGTATCATTCTTCTCAGTGGTGTGACACAGTACACATGTACACACAGCCTCAACCACATCTTTTATCGTCTTTTCAGTCACAAACAGCCCCGGGCCTCTGGGTATTCTGTGTGCTTTGTTTTAATTATGTTTAAAGCTGAGCACAGGCACGCACACCATATATCATCATTTCCTCTGTTATTTCTCATTCTTTACACTGGTGTTTGATGCAGGAGGATGCAGAAAGATTAGTTAAGATCGGATGTCAATGCAAACTACAGTATGTGGCACAAACTGTACTCATCGACAGTGGCCATTGATTCAACTGATATATCTGCTCATATTGCAGAGGATGAGATGTACCCATTTAACAGGTTTTAGTGTTGAATTTAACACCATGTAATATATTGAGCTGTTGATTTGAATAAATAGAGGGCCACTCAATGACCTTTACAGCAGAGACAGTGAGAGAGAGTTGTGGAGATTTAAATAGAAGAAAAAAAAAAAAACAGACAAACTCTATGCAGATGTCAAGGCACACATGCAAATACACATAAACATTTCCACACAGATACTCAGAATTACTCATGTATACACACATACACAAAACAGAACAGGCCTGTCAATCAGGAAGTGGTGTCAAATATTCCTTGGTATCCATGAACTTATTGTAAACAGAAACACAGCAAAATAGCCTTGTTCCTTTCTTTACTCTTCACACTCTCTAGTAGGGGTGGTTATACATGCAGACTCAGGCATGGATGACCATAGTGGAAAGTTTAGAGAACTTGCGAGAGCTTCTAATTAGTGCGTCAAGTCATTCTGTTAATCAATAGACATCACCCTCAACAAAAAATATCTGTTGTAGTTTTTGATATAGTTAAATATTTGTATATAACCATCTTTCACTTAATCTACTGTCCAGTTGCTATAATTGAAATTCAAAACCCCCAATAATAGCCTACAAGGTAAATAATAGTAAATGTTACCAGAAATGTCATAAGAGCAGTGAAGAGAAAGATAGAGAAGTCATGTTACTTTTGACATACATTTGCTTTGATACAGTTTCACCTTGTCGTTGTAATTCCCTCATTAATTTGACAGAAGTCTGACTAAGATGTAATTCACAGTCTGCTGGAATGTGTTGTGTTGTTGAATTGGATGGATGTTGCAAATCTAGTGACAGTGTTGGAGCAACAATTCAAGCCTGTCACGGTTGTCAGAGTTGAGCATTAGTCTCTGAAAATGGGAGATGAGCCTGTTAGACTCCATTTAAACCTCAGGCAAGGATTTTTTTCTCCTCTTTCTCTACACAGTAAAGCTATGCACCACCTTAGAGTGTGTGAGCATGTATGAGCCCAGAGGAGCTTTCAGGAGGATCTGTATTATTCATCGTACCTTGATAATGGACCAGTCCCCTTCTTTCTGTGTCAGACCTGTAGTGCACAAGCTGAGTAGCACTGATATATGGCTTATAAAGATAGATTACACAAAGATATGGATCTCGGTACTGACACACAAAAAAATTATACATTTATGTCTAGAACATGCATTCATATTTGCACTCACCCAAGGATGAATCCATACACATGTTTGTTGGACATTTGAATGCTAAAATAACACATTTGAGCTTGCAAATTCCACATGCAGATCTCTCAAGTTTGTATTGATGCTATGGGGGAACACAATTGGCAAATGCTGTCTCTCAGCAGGCCATACTGCATTATTTTAGGGCCAGCATTATTATTGATCTAGTCTGCATACATACAGTAACAGTTTATGTGTAGAGATTCTCTGGAGCAATGTAATGACTGACACGCTGTTTTCATCCTACATTTTTAATGTGAAGGGTGTTGCCTCCTGAACCACAATAAATCAACCAAGATTTATGATTGTCTAAACTTCATTAAACACTAACCAGAAAGGAAATGTAAAGTGTGTGTAGTAATCCAATTAAGCGAATCCAGCGCCTCAGAGACCATGGGGAGAGAATAAATGTGGCTATATTTAGAAAACAAGGATTGGAAATGCATTGCTGAATCTCTCCTCTCTCCCTCTCTTTTCTAAATGTCGGGGGGTGTATAGAGTCAGTGGATACTAAATGGTTTAAATATGTATTTTTGGTGTGTTTTCTCAGCTTTTTTTTTTTTAAAGCAGGGTGTTAATTTTCTCTTTCTCAGTGCCCCCAAGGGTGGCTTCCTTAGGTGTACCACATTTTGTCAGTAAGATAACAAGACACAAGGCATTGTTATCTAATTTCTTTGAGACTTTCTCCCAATGCACACTGTCAGTGATTCTAGCCGTGCTGGGTCAATCTCAGCCAAACTTGAGATTACTTTCTATCACTCCAAGTTACTTTGTTGGGACTAAGGCAGAGCTTTCAAAATGGGCTTTTTGGAGACAGCAGAGACCTGCTGTCAGTTTTAAGGAGACAAAGTCATCAGTCATTGTTTTCCCACAGGGCCATCACCAGTTTGTGTGTGTATGTGTGTGTGGAGTACAGAGCCACTGCTCATCTACAGCATCAATCTTTGCCAGCCTACTGTACAGGATGATGCTGATGTACTCAGCCTTATTAAGCATGCTCCCCACTCACTCTCTCTGAAAGGGCCACACAGTCTAGTGCTCCCTTTTTCTTAACATTTTTTCTTCCGCTGCGTTCTCACTCCGAAACCTGGCTGCTTTGACAGTGTGTGTTATACATAAAAGGGGACTTATGAGTAAGGAGAAACGGCATTTTGAGTTCACAGTATGCTTCATTTCACCTCCTCCAGAAACAGCGTCACCTCTTTCAGTTTCAGTGTAATTTTATACCTGATTGATAACCACTCTGGGCTTGTACGCAGAATATTTCAAAAGGCACAGTGAAAACCAGAGCATCCTAAAAACAGAATGACCTGTAACATTTCTATTTTTGATTTATGCTCCGCTCATCAAAGCTGTAATATAGTGGTTTACAGGTATAAATTCACTGAGCTGTCATTTGAGTTTTGACTAAATGTATAGTTCGGACATTTTTAGAAACAGTGTCCTAGGTTGTATTGTATTTCTCTGCAAGGACAAAATCCACTTGTTTGCATTGGCTTTTTTGATTGGTTTCAGTGTTTTTGCTGGCATTACAGGCTACAAATTGCATACAGAGGTTTGATAGCAACATTAACCTGTTTCAATTTTGCTTATTTTTTGTTAAAAACATGAATTGGAAAAACATGACCTGAGATGCTGGCTTTCCTTTAATTAAAATTACAAAATTATTATTCTTTTTCATTTGTGGCTTTGTTCGTTTGTTTAATTCATTTACAACATTACTGACTGATGTTTTTGGCCACTCTAGAGTTATGGAACAAGGTAAACACAATATTGGGATATTATCAACTTATAAAGTTGATATGGCAAGCATATAAGCAAACAGTTACTATTTACACATTTGGCAGCAGCAGAGCAACACTGGCATTAATTTGGGGTTGCCCTCTGGCCTTTATTTTGATCTCTTACATCTTCTCATTGAAATAGCTTGCTCTTTAGCTACCCCAGTAAATTTACCGGAGATGGTCAAGAGAGATGGTAAAACTCTCTAGAGGAACATTACACGTTTATTTCACCAGAAAAATATTAATTAGTGTAGCTTTAAAAAACAAAATTGGATATATGTATATGGCTAATTATTCATGCCAAATGATTGTTAGCCATATCCTTAGTAAATTCTGTTTTGACTTGCCTACACTGCTGTCCGTTGTAGAATTAGTCAAACAGCTGGGTATGGTGTGACAATCCCAGTCTCACCACAAGATCTATGACTAATGAATGATTCTTGTGCAATAGAAAAGCCAATCCTGTGACACACACCTTCTCAGAAATAAATGTCTTATTATTGTGTACTATGCATCTTCTCTAGTTTCAGTTTCAGTTAATTTTAAGGTCTGGTCTGTAGTTTGTGAGTAGTGCTATGTTCAGGAGAATTACCTAGAATCTGTTGTTACTCCAGCTTTCCCACAAGGCGGTGCAGTGTTAAATTGATTATGAAGTTACTTGAAGCATGACAGACATGTTCTTACTGTTATGTCTGAGACTTCCTCAGTCTTAATCTGCATAGAGGGTAGCACGCACCGGTGTGGTTCACAAAGACTCCACTGTTTTCACCTTCTCTCTGTAAAAGGAATTTCAATTAGCCCCTCTTTTGAATTGCTAAATGATCGGTTCATTATTTCACACCTATTTTGCAGGACATCTTGTTGTTAGTGTGTGTTCGTCTGAGTGCACACACACACACACACACACACACACATACACTGAGTCAGTCAGTACTGGCAGTCTTAAGGCTCTCCGTACCCAAGCTGGGCTGTTCACAGCCTTCCGCTTGCTTCATCATCCAATTTCTATTTCACACATTGCTGCTCTTGGATTTCTTATTGTGTTATTCTGCCACTTATTTACAGTTGATCTTTTTTCCCCTCTTACTTTCTCCAATGTGTTACACAGGAACACCTCATGTGTTTTCGAACGCACCCACACATACATACACACACACAGACACACCTTCCAGACTACGACAGAAACCCCTCAGCTCATATGAGACGCAGTGCAGAATGAGCAATATTTAGAGACAGTTGTCATTACTCATTATAGCATCTCAAAGCCAAAAACACACTTTCACTTTGGCAGACAACAATAGGCCAACACAGTTTAGCTCTATTAGCATCATTAAAATCATTTACCATATCATCATTTTACCAAAAGCTCATGACTGGATATGTTGACTGTTATTTTCTTTTAGTTGTAATGAATGATGAATACAGAGTGGCATAGAGAGAAACAATGCATTCTTTACAACAATGCCACTAGCCTAAACAGGTTTAAGCACCATAGTTACATAATTTGCTCACAGGAGTACATATGAAACACACGGGCCACTCTTCCTCACAAAGGCATTGAGGCAGCTTTGACATCACATTCATTTTGAATGTTCATTTCATTTCAGTTTTATTCATTTCAGCCTGTGCCATCTCTCGCCGCTGTCCATGCAGCAGCTGCTAGATAGGGCATTCAATCTTGTGTTCGTCTCTGGGACAGAGGCAAGAAGATGGACAGATCAATAAGAATGCAGCATGGCAGCCAGACATATTGAAGGCGGGGGGATAGCTGCAGGTGCTTTTGTGAGCTCAGCATAAATCAAAAATAGAAATGTTACCAGCGAAAGCTGGGGCAATGAGAGCTGGGACTGCCTGTGCAGTGGCAGATGGTAATGGCCGATGTTTGTGTTAAATGTAAAATGAAAAGTAGGTAGAGCATAACTTCATTTTTGCTTGAGTTTGTGTAGTTAGCCATCTGCCTGGCTGTTCTGAATGTGAGATATAGGATTGTTTTTTTTTTTCTTTTAATGAGTGAGTATGTGCTCATAATTATGAATAACAAAAATGTTTTATGAACAGTAAGCACTAAATTAGATGAAAACAATTAGATGATTGATTGTGCCAAACTGGTTTCACCCTCCTATATGCTTGATTTTGGTTTTGGATTGCTGGCTAGACAAAACCTTTAATCTGAGGATGTCACTTCAGGCTCACAGAAACTATGATGGACATTTTTAACTATGTCATGACATATCAAATAAATTGGGAAAAATAACCAAATGACCACAGCAATACTCTGTCAAGGTCCTTTGAACTATGTAGCATATATATGCGTTGATAGAAACAGGGATCATGTTTTGTCTGTAATTTTCCTGACATTCAGATGTCACTGCTGATTCAGTGGCAAAAAACAAAGAAATGAGGAAATACAGTATCATTACTCAGTCTTTGGTGAGACAGAGTGCTGCTATGCATCTGTGTACGTCACTATTTGACCCAAACAAAACCTGCGGTTAGCCAACAGATGTTATCGTGCCCAGGCCCTTTCCTGCAGGAACAAAGCAGCTCTCTGAGAGCCGGCTGTTATATACTCCCACCACAACTAAAAAACAAACAGTTGTAATGAAATAAAAAGATGTGGAAATGGTGTTTCAAGGAAAACAGTGCAGAGGCCTAGCCTTGGGGTTTTCTTAAAGATACACTAAGATTGAAGGGTTTATGCATCACCATTCTGTCTGGGTGTGTGCATGTTTGGAGGGGGTGGGGGGTCATCTGGCTTTGATTTTCATGGCTGCTGCTTTTGTGAGACAGCACCACGACAGAGAACTCCTTTTAGATTTTGATTTCCAACCGTATGTTGACTTATCCAAGAAAATTACACTCATTCTCAGTATATCTCAGACTTGGTCAGCTGTTTTTAGTTCAACCACCTCCCTTGTGGTCTACGTTGGACAAAAGACACAGAACATCACAAATGTTGTGGGAATTACTTCTCAGTAGCAGGAAAGCATAATGATGACGATCATCACCTCAGGAGGGAATTGCTTGTGACGATGATGGTGATTAGGATTGCCGTGATGACGACAGCGTTTATGAGGAGGCAGATTAGAAAGGCTTAGGCTGAGAGAGGGAGTCCCCTCGCGTACACACACACATGATCACATACTTGGCTGGATTTAAACATATTACAGACTCATACAGCATTATAATTACAGCTAATGCTTGCTGGGAAACCCATGAAGGAAAAAGAAGGTGAATGACTTGTTGAGTTGTGTCTACCTGAAGGGTTTTGTAATATAAAGTAATATAATATAGCGAGAGTATAGAGTTCAGTTGAAGAGTTTAATTTCAGTCAAAATCGTGTTAGTATACCTTGGACAGATTTTGTTTCTGCTCTTTTGTTCAGTTTTTCTGGAGCGCTGTGTCAGACTTCCTTCCCAAACTCTTCATATCCAAGCTCATTTTATGACCAGTGTTTAGTCTACATATTTCACCTTCCTCTGTATTTTTGCATGCACTGGCATATTATGAATGCAATTGTACAGTGCTTCCTTACAGGAAACACACTCCCACTTGCACAACCCTAACTGTTACACTTCTCATCCATCCGGTAAGACAGACTCTCACATTGCAGGGTGTAGAATAACACTCTCACAGCAGGACAGGAATTAACACAGACAATGGCAGCATATTTGTGACAACACTGAATAGCCTCCCTTAATATCCACTTAATTTGTTACATATAGACAGTACTCACCCACAGCGATTTTGTTCTTTCCAGCACCAAAATCCTGTTTCATGTCCTCCAAAATATGTTTTTATTGTGTTGAGATTAGGGGACTTGGTGGATTGGTCTGCAGGGCCCTGAAGTAAGCTAAAGTCGGCCTAATTTGCTTGCAGCATCTCTACCATGTAAACATATGGGGTATAAATGGGCCTTAGGCACATCAGCACCACAACCAGTCTGTAATTTTCTAATCCATGTCCTCAGACCAGGTGATTTACCCTTGAGTTGTTCCATTTTGATCCTGTCCTTAACGGGCCCATTTTATCAACTTCCCTTTCACTGAACCAGAAAATCCTGCTCTGAAATGCTGTTTTGCACATCACTATTCCACTATTTTATTGCTGTCTTTATTCGCATATTTGTGGCTGATCTGTCAGCCTCAATGTTCCATTTCTCCTTAACTTCTTAGCAACAATTTTTTTATTTTGTTTTGATTTTTTCATGGGTATATTACTATTTGTGGCAGACATTGCAGTGCAGTGAAATCCCAGAAGACCATTTGTTTTGGGAATGATGGAATGCAGTAAGAACATGTGACAGCAAAAATGTGGAAAAATCTGTCAACTTAACACATTAGCTGTTCAGAGATTTGCTGTCAATATGTCTTTGACTTTCACATAAAGTGTTTAGTTTCAGTGTTCAAGACTGTAATTGGATAGTCACATCGCTGCAGTCTGCAGTTCGTTCCAGCCTGCAAATGTTTACACATAGGGTTAACAGGTTCCTATCAACCCTGTCAGCAAACTTCTTACTCCTCTGTCCAGAGGTTGAAGTTGTTTGCGTGAAAGGAGAGATGTACTTAATAAACTGCATATGAGGACTTAGTATAATTAAGATAGCCACTGTGACGCTAGTGTTCCCTGTGTGTGTTTTGAGGAAACAGCTTAACCTGGATTACCTGAACCGCAGCAAGAGCACCGTCGGTACTCACTGGCAGGGTATTCCTCTCTCTCTCTCACACACACACACACACACACACACACACTCTCTTCAAACTTCTCCATAAGCATGTGGCATCAGCTCTCACACACTCTCGCCAGTGTGGTGATGTCATCAGAGTTTTAATGAGGGATTACTCTGACATCACTGGGATTGCTGCCAAGTTAAACCTATTAGCCTCACCATGTGCCTGCGGTGCACTACAGCTTGAAATGTGTGTGTCCATGTGTGATATGTAAGAGCCTATTGAGAAAGTTGTGCAATCCATGGGCGTCGGTATCCAGTTATCATCCATCCTTTCATTTCTGCATTAATGTGTCCATCAAAAAACAGTTTGCCAGCCAAGACAATGTCTATGATGTCCACAACTGAGTGTGGGGTTGAGTTAACAGCAGATCTTCAAAGAGCTTCGCCGGATTGGTCTGTAGGTATATCGTGTCATGATATTATTACTCAAAGTGTACCATCAGTACATGGTTGCATACTGTCCAAAGACACAAAATCCCTCACAAGCTCATAAAAAGGATACCAAAAACACATTTAATGTGAGGGTTGTGTTGTGTTATTCCGTGCCTAACTTGGCACAACAAATTTCATTTTCAAAACTGCTTTTGAGATTAATTGCTAACACTGTGATCACGTTTGGCTTGGACAAGCACAGGCTACTTACTTTTTTTCTAGATTATAAATCCACCAAATAGCATCAGCCTGGACTGTAAACAGTAGCTGTTGTTTGTGTTTGAACCAGTGGTCTGGTGACTTTTTGTGTGTACTGCAATTGACTGTAACAATCTAAGGGATATCAAAGCCTCTGCTTATACATTAACAACAGCATTAACAACAATTTGAAAATGTGACCTTTAGTTGTGGGAAAATGTGAATGTGGAATTTATCACCAGGTTTTTTTTAAGCGTTAAAATTTACTTACTTACCAAATTAAGTTATTCAGCGAGGAGACCACTAAGGACAAGTGCAGACTGTATGACTCTTGCATAAGTATCTGTTTTTGAATTCTTAGACACAAACCCTCCAGTCTGGATAAAATCAGTGTTTGTGCTCATGAAGACACGTCAATGAGTAAAAGCTTTTCTGATATACTTCCTTCCATTGTGAGCTCTCACAGATGCTACAGTTTTAAATATGTGATTTTATCATACCCAAAAGGTCATGTTTTGGATTGTTGGTCAGATGAAACAAGTGAAAGACATCACCTTGGGAAATTGTGAGGGGCATTTTTCACAATTTTCATGACATTTTATAGACTTAACAGTTGCTAGATTAGTGAAAAAAATATTAAATTTATGAATCGGTAATGAAAATATTTGTTGGTTGCAGTTGTTTATAATATTAGTAAGCTGCTTTGCCATGTTTCTGGTGTGGATGTGACTCTCAGAAATGTCCTGAGATGGATTTCTTCATGTTGGTCTCAGTACATGGTTCTCACATTCATACTGCCCAGCATCACTTCCGCCTCAACACATCATGACTCACTCTTGTTGTCAGCAGCAAGATGCACACACACATGCACAACACAAGTAGGACAGTTGTTGGTGTTACTGTCAGTGGTCACGCTTCTCCAATTTTTTGTGTGTTTGTGTGTGTGTGTGTGTGTGTGTGTGTGTGTGGGCTGGGGGTACTTTCTATTCTCCTTTGTGCTTTGGTGAGTCTGAGACAAACAACAGTTCAGCCACCTTAGAGCCCCTCTCCAGTCTATGAGTCACCCGGATATATAAATAGAGCACAGGTAAGATCATGCATGGCTGCTGTGAAATATTAAGTGGCTGCTGCAAATAGCTAATTTTTTGGCATGGACCACAGTCATGTAAATCCTTAAACAACAAAATTAGTGTTGATTGTATCACCACACTACCATCTTTCCAGCCTTGACCCTCTGAGAAGCCCACTGTCATTTTCATTTTCTCATTACACAATCTGCCATCATGTCCTTAGCAACTGGAGGCTGATTGGTTGTCAGGACCTACCTGTCCCTTTTGAATTCTGCCAGGTCACCATGGCAACCACATTATAAACATGAATCTAGCAGGGGACTGTAAAGGCAGGCAGGAAGTGAGGAGAAGGAATTTCTCCTTGCTGAGAGCCAATACAGTGCCACGTGAATCTTAACATTCTATTGTTGTCTCTTAATCACATTACGTTTGCTGATTTACATACTTGAAAACAAATATCCAATCATTGTAATCATATTCAGTTTTGTTGCAACAGCAGTGGAGGTGCAGTTGCCATGGCACTAAGCTCCAACAGTAGCTTTAAGCCATAGTTATATGTTATTTTTCATCATGCTATATCACATCTGTTGCCTGCTGTCTTCTTATACAATTCAATTAGCTCACATAGAAAAGCTATCTTGATGGACAAATCAGCTGTTTAACCTGACAGATAGGCAGCAATCAAATCCCTCCCTTCCCCTGTCACTTTCTGTGTTTGTCTCTGGACAGAGCTTTGCATTCCAACAGAATAAGCTGCTATTGTTCCTCCTGTATCTCTTAATTCCTCACAATCCATCTTAATATTTGTCTTTGGAGGCGAAACAGTGTATGTAAAGTAAAATGTTGTTGTTGCATGCATGTAATCTAAGATTATCTTAGTCTGTTTATCAATGTGTCTGAGAAACAGTGCTTCACTACTACTGTGAACCAAACTACAAGTGAGGCAAAGCCCAGTCTCTAATACGCCGTAGAGGCAAAGCTGAAATGACAACATTGGAGCTACCGATGAATAAGGCGAGGTATTAAATCTTAGTACTTGTTGGTACTGACCAAAATGGGAAGAAATGCATGTACTATCATATCCAAAATTACAATGATTTGGTATCAGTACCCAAACCAAGGTATTCTAACAGATCTAGTATTGTAAAATTCCAAAACTGATACCCAGCCTTACTAACGCCAGTCTTAACTCGCCTTTTACTGGCTCTTATGACTTTGCTGCAAATTGCCTAACCTCCCTATTTCCATCCTCCCTCTGCCTCTGTCCCAGTCTGTCAGGCCACTCCTGTCCGTAAGCCCCTAACGAGGTCACTGACCCTACCAGTCATGAGAGGAGAGCGCCTCACAAAGCCCTCCCTGTCTTTCTGGCTTGCAGCCAGTCAATTAGCTGTTTGTGCACTTTTGTACTTAACCTACGGTGTCTGCACCCCTGCTCGTTCAAGTAAAATACATTCAGGTAAAATACATTGTAAGCATGTGAAAGATTTGTTACTTTTTATGCATAGTTTATTATTATGCACCAATAAAATATATGACGTTATAACTTTATTAATAAATAAACATGAAATTTTTGTTTTTATGTTTTTTTTCCTTTCCTAAACTGATTCCCTTCGAAACATGATTTGCAATATATATATATAAAAAAGAACAGAACATACTTGAACTGTATGTCCTACACGTAGCATTTGAGAAGATGATTCTGCTTGTATGTTCACGTTTCAGTATTCAGATACAGTGGTTCTGATTTTATGACTTTGTGGCTCAGGGACACTGAATGACGACAGTCACATCGTCACCTGGCGCTCTGTCACAGCTCGTTGCTGGCACTGACAGTGTGTGGCTGACTCGGCAGCTAGGCAAACATATGCTTGGGTTACAGGTTGTGTGTTTTTGAGAGGGCGCAAGAGAAGTAGAAGTCTGTGTTGCATTGTTGTATTGATCTGTGTGCATTTCATCTGCCTGTACATGTTGTGGTGTTTGTGCCTACTGTCAGCACTTGTGTGTCTGTGTGTAAGTGTGCGTCTGTGTGTGGGTGTGCTCAGATGTTCAGTATGAGCGTAGAAGCCTGTTGTGTCTGTCGTTGCATCTGTGACTTTGACAGCCTCCCTGTCCATCCAGGAGCTGTTGTCACATGCTGGCTGCTTCTGTCAAGAGCTGAGCAGAAGCCATAACTCCGCGGAGATTCACGGCTCTGTGTGTTTGGGCTGCTGGTAGTTGTGCTCATCTACCTGCAATTTCCCTGTAGAGGAGACTGCCCCCTGCTGGCAGTCGAAAACACACAGGAGATTTATCGGTTGAAGTGATTTAGATTTTATCTTGATAGTGGTGAAGTGTCTGAAAATGATACAAGACTGATAACAAATGACAGTAATCTCATTTTAAAGACCATACAAAATCATGCTTAGTTGATCTTGTTCCACTCACAGCTCTTAATACTGTGACACCCTGTCTACCAACAGCTGTATGCTTCATTTTCAAAAATGAATATATATGAAATAAATGCACATATCTGCTCCACAAACTCTTAAAAATGTGTTGGCTCAAATTGCAGTTACTGCTGTTTTTTTTAACATGCATTTCTCATGTAACACATTGCACTGTTGGTTCTAGATTGGCTATTGTGGTACTCTGCTCCTCCCTAGTGGTAGACATTAGCTACTACCAAGGTTGAGTCGTGACACAGGGCTTAAGGCTAGTGAACTTCAATTCAGTTCATTGAATAAAATTGCCCTGACGTGAGATGACTTTATCATCTTGTTTTTGATTTCATCAGTACTAACCCAAAATAGTTGTGCAAATGTGCAGTTAGAGTAATAGTCATTACTAATTTTCTGTATACCAAACTACCCTTTTATGCTCATCAACATCATGCTCATCAACAGCTGGTTTGACATGTAAATATATTATACTTTAGCTACATGAAGAAAATTAATTCAGATATTCATAATACTAATGCCTGTTGTATACTGGGAGTCAGTAGGTTTTAAACTCATGTCAGATCAGAGTGAGAGCCCACCACCTACACCTATGCTACATTTGGATAACAGCTCAGTTGATGTAAACGAGCCTCCAAAGAACTGTGAAAAATGGATAGAGACGATAAAAACACTTTCAAAGGTATATAGAATGGGGTATTTGGCAGAAAAACCAAATCCACTGACAAAATTTTAACATTTGCTTTTACCTGCAGTGAAATTGCTCTTCTCCTCTAGACTGTTACATCTCTTGCTCTTGTAAGGTTTAAAGCAGGCCTCCCAAGATAAAGTCCAGTATACAATTATTGATTTGGGCTCTAGCAGTGAACAGAAGATAAAAACTCCAGCATTACTTGGAGTGGGAACAAGTGATGGCCATCTTAGTTGTCTTTTCCTGTCCTCTTTTAACCATCATACCTCTCTAATCCATCACAAAGCTTAAGTGGATTGGTACTATACATATAACACAATTATGTAAGTTTTCAGCATGTCTACAGTATCACAGAAACCTTCTGCTCTTGTGGCTGTCAATACTCAAAGATAAATTAGTTTGCTCTACCTCTGCACTTTGCTCCTCCCTCTCCTGCATCTCTCTCTCATGCTCCATCTCTCTCCATCTTTTTCCCCATTCAAGTCACACCCATGCTGAGCCCTCTCCTCTCCCACCTCTTCTCACACACCTCCCTCCTTCCTACTGAGATAGCTTTGTCAGGCTTGTCACTCTATCTGTCCTCCTCTCTCTTTCTTCTTCTGTCTTGACACAAGTGAATGTGTGGTAGTGTTTAAAATGAGTTTGCCGGTGAACTCAGATTATCTGTCTCTGGAGAGGATAGCCCGCTACCGCCACGCCTGCTCCAACGGCTCGCCCTATGCCACAAACAAGCCCATCGACATCAAACCTCGTGGCAAGAGAGGGTATGACCAATCTCTGAAACTGAAACTGTTTGTGGGAGGGAGTGTCAGGGACCTTAACCTAAATTTATTTTCTGTCTTGTACTGAGGATTTGTTATCATGTGGAACTATTTTGTGATATATCCATTCTTGAAATAGCTAAATATTCAGTGATGTTACTTATTGTTAGCTTCTGCTTGTGTTCCTCTGTCCCTATAGTCAACATCCAACCCTCACTTGGATGTGAAAAGTTGAGATGGAGTTAATCAGTTTAGAAGTAGTAACAAAAATTTGGTGAAACTGAGTATCAGTCAAGCTTAAAAGCCACCTTTCTCGTTGCTCTTTGCATGTAAACTGTGACTATGTAATGTGTATGTGCTCGTATGACTTGCATGAGTGTACACAAAGTGTGTGTGTTCTCTCTTATCAGAACATTAGCTGATGAATAGCTCCACCTGGACAACCCAGAACTGGAGCTGTGTTCCCAACCGAGCGTTGTGTAAATGGCCGTTGCTTGGTGGCTGCTTGTGCTGTTAAAGCTTTGCAGAAGCTGTAGTTCTGCTGTTTACTCTGCCTAAAGTAGGTGTAATTGTGTGTATGCACATGTTTGTGTCTCTCTGTGTTCCATGAGAAGCAGATATTCTGCTTTTACAAAACATGGTTAAGAGCAAGGTAAATGGTAAATAAGTAGGCTCCATCTAGTCGTCATCTAAAACATCAAGGTGTTCAGGAGGTCAGGTCCACTCGCTAACCAGAGCAGAGTGTAAGCTAATCATCTGAGCGCCCTCTGTCCATTAAAGCTCACACAGAAAATTTAAAAACCTTGTTAGACCCATTTTCATACTACGTTTCTCTAACATGCACTCGGCGACCCCAGACAAAACTAAGATGTGCCCATTTGACATTCACGTGTATGTGTGTCTTTGCCCTCTATGTATTTGAATATGAAGCAACGTTAATGGCTGGTGGCGTTTATAGACATATAGATATAGACAGAGCCTTGTCAATACTGTGGACCAGCCATCTGTGCTCACGGCCTGCTCCTTAGTTAAGTGCTATTTATATCAGCATTTACTGAGTATGTTTATCTGCACTATATGCTGAACCTGGGTCATAGAAGAGATCTTTTTTTCTCTTAAAAAAAAAACAAAACAAAATCAATAATTTTGTCAATTGCTGTGGTCACTTAGTCTATGCCGCTTAGTTTTATGACAAGAATACTATTTGTTTTACCACTAGGAGGCAGTGATGTATCTCTGAGTTACCTTGAATTGCACAGAACTGTTTTCTAATGTGTTTCAGACTCCCATTAAGTGGTGGTTATATTTGTGGTACAAGGGTTTTATTAAGTCATCATTAGCATAATACATTTAGCCTGCAGTTAATGTAATAGCAGTGACTGTCTACCTATATTTTGCCTAAAACATACTACATATTTATTCACTCATTCAGCTAATTCTGTCATTCATTTAGTTATTGATTTGGTTTTATTGGCTGACAGAAAAGGTAGATTTTTTTTTCTTCCCAAATCTAAATCTGAACTGATTGTACATCTTTGATGTATATCTGCACAAACACTGTATACAAAACGTAAACGATGAAAAAATGACATTATTTGGAAAACATATAACACTAATGGGACTCATTTTTCTTACTGTATAACACTGAGAAATCTATAAACAAGATCATTGCAACTATGGCAACTGGTATTGGTTGAATTTTTTAAGATACATTATCACCTCTAACAAATTTAATTATGCTTGTTATTGTGTTTGTGTCTTATACCTCTAATTCCTAGGGATGGCAGTATTGTAGCCAAAAATGAAAACTCATTGTATGTGAGTATGTGTTTGTGTGAATGGATGCATGCACTTGTGTGCTGCATTCTTTTTCACAAAAGATGAAAAGAAGAATTGATAATGTGACTCTCACACTGTAAGTTACATATTGGTTGCCAAGTTTTGGACTCTGCTTATTACTGAAATCAGCACTAATTGCTTCTGTGTAAACACATCTGTCTTTAAAGTAAAATAATTTGGTCTAAATGTGTTCAGTTACTTAAATGTTCAACTCGGCAAGGTGACGGGGGTTGAGGATGTTTGCATAGTGCTTGTCATCATGTCATCTATTTTGTTTTCATTTGGGATTAATATGGTTTCAAGGTAGAGGAGAGGGGGCCTGATCCCCCAGTTTTCTTAGGGGAACTTTTATCCTGTGTTGTTCTTTCCTTCACCACATGGAATGTGCAGACCGTGATAATAGGATTAGTTTCACCACTTTGACCAAGCTGCTATGCTGAAAGTATTACATGTGCCTATTCAACTTAATGTACCTCACCTGGAGCGCTCGACACATTTTTAGCTGTGTTACAACATTAAACATACAAGCCATCAACCCTGCTGGCATGAAATCTGTCACACTGTCCAAGAGATGTCAGTTAGGAGTGAAAGGTTTCAAAAGTCTTTTTCATTAGTGTTCACTCTTGGTCCGGCATGAAATTTGAAACCGATGAACACACGGTGATATGGAAGGAAGCCATCCTTCAAATCAATACATTCAGTGTGTTTTCTCAGCTTCACAGTAGTGCTTTCCAAGTAGTAGTGCCAGGCCTTGTTCATGTCTACATTACAGAATTAGTATGAGGTTAATGTTTCCCAGCGTCATGTGTGCATGTATTCCCTGTGTGTCTTTTTGCTCCTTGTGTGCATGTTTCTGTGTGAGCTCATCTGCATTCCAAGAAATTAGCATATGACATCTGTTTTGCTCCTTCTTCAGGTCTGCTTCCTTTCTTCCATGACATAAAAGCACATCTATGTAATTTACTCTGCGGCAGCAGTAGCCAGCGATGTGGATCAGTACGACAATAGCATTATCCATCTATGGTTGCAGTGAGCAATTTATTCTTCCTCATGACAGCTAGAGATGTATGCATTTTCTTTTTTGCTGCTTTCTGTCTCTTGGACCCATACCTTTCCTGATCAAAAGACAAGTGTCCTCTCACTGATGTCACCCACTTGTTACTTACGTCTATGGCCAGTTGCATTATTGAGGACATGGAAATATTCTCACTGCTTTCAAGACAAGACAGCTGCAGTAAATGGAATGCTGATGCTTCTGTGTTTCTGGTTCCAAGTGTTGTGTTTTTTGTTTCCATTTGTTGCTCTTGGTTTGAAGTTTTTACTTCTTGGAGTTACAACAGGGGACAGAGCTAATGTTGTGTCCTACCTTCTTATTATTTCACTTGATCCCCAATAGATAACTGCGGCAATGCATACAGTTTATAAATATTCAGATGCAAGATGATGCTTGAAAGTAAGCGTTTTCAATATTTCCTCAAGCTTTGATAAAGTGTTTTTATATTTACTTGTGCATGCATATGAATGTTTAAAATCAGGGTAAAATGGCACAGGCATACTGTGTGTTGACTATGACATCTCACCATACATGTTTCTTTTTAATGTTCTCCTTTTTTTTCTGGATTAATTGGTGGCCAATTTTGATCATCCAACCTATATCACACACATAACTAACACACACACACACAGTGCATACAAAGGTGAAGTAGCTTGCTTGACTTCACTCATTTATGTGTGATTGACATGTCAGACAGCTAACACACCTGCCTTCCTTGTGAAGTGCTAATGTTGTCTCCTTGGCACACAATTCAAGTAGCAGACAATGCCATCTGAGCTCCACACTCAGACTCAGACCTATTTTACAGATAGTAACACATGGGTGATCCCATTTTATAGCCAGCGAGGCATTGCTGATGTTTTTTATGTGAAAATAAGCACATGAAAACCCAAATAACCTATCATGTCTTGAGTATAATAGGAAGAAAATCAAAACCATTCTGTTGAGGTGGATGTATAGTAATAATACATCTCTGAAGAGAATGCTGAAATTAGTTGGTTCATGCAATTCAGTTCTTGACTGTTGTAAATAAAATTTTAGACCGGGGGGGAAATATATGCATTGTAGTTTAATACTGTCTCTAACCTGGACTACTTCTCTCTGTTTTCAAGGCTCTGTGCAGAGGATGAAAAAAAGTAGGTCTGGTGCAAAGTGGCCTTAAAAATGGTGTCAGACCTTTAGATACATTTTAACCATAGTGGCTTTTATCAGAGGTTTGACACAACAGAAAAGATGTGCGCTCCCAGGTGTTTCTGTTGATACAAACCACATACTTCACCCTGACAAAATGAAATGTTAAAACAATTTAGGCAATTAAAAATGCTTTGTCTGTTTACCACACAGTTCAGTTTATTTAGCGTTAGACTGTGGATAAATGATTAGATATTATGTCATTTTTCAAAATAGCTGGCTACAATTTATAGTAAAATTAATTTTGTCCTTCTTTCCCTTCAAATATCTTCTTCCACTCCCACACATTATATTCTCAATTTTAATATTGCTACTATGCGCCAATACAGTCTACTGTTGTTCTACACCTTGCCAAAAAAGCATACGCTTTTCAATAAATTCTTTGTTTTCTCCGTTTATTGCTTCTCTTAGTGGAATCACATGATGAAACTCTATCAGCGCTATCCTTGCACTCTCTCTCCAGATCTTTGGCGTACTTTAGCTGTTGGTTTTAGGTTACTGTGACAGCCAAGTGATTGACGCTTTAGACAATTGTTAGGATTGCTTTGGGATACAAGTCCCACCCTTCAAGGAATTACTACTACCAAAACAACCCCTCCCACTCCAGGCATACCCAAGCTGCAGCTCGGGGAAACAGCGAGACAGAGAGAGAATAGGAGAGTCATGTAACTCAGAGTGAGGGACACAGTTGTAAAAAAGAGAGACAGAGGTAAGGAGGGAGGGAAAAAAAGGGGGAACGTGGGAGGAGGAGGAGATCTTATTTCCACCAGTCAGGAAAAAATACACAGGGACTTGAAAGAGAGAAGCAGAGTGAGAAAGAGTAACAGAGTGAGTGCATGGCTGGATTAGGAAAGAGGAAGATCACACGCTGCAAGTGAGAGAGAGAGAGAGCAGAGAGAGAGAGAGAAGGAGGGAGAGCAGGGTAAAGAACCACCTACTGTCAAACGATCTGAACAGCAGTGTGGAATACGGTTTGACGGCGGGTTTGATCTGACTAAACTCAGGTTTGTTCTAAAGCAGCTCGGAAGACCTGACCGCTTCACCGGACTGAGGGAAGGAAGCTCTCACTGGATCACTTCAAACCAGTGAGGACTGTGGTCAGACCACAGCAGAGGGCTGGCCGGCGGGCTCCAGGTGGCCCAGAGGGGGCGTGTGTGTGTGTGTATGTATGTATGTGTGCAGTGTACACATGTAGTGTATGTGGATGTGGAAGGAAAAGCCAGACCATGAGTATCATTCTTAAACCACGGTCGCGCTCTACCAGCTCATTGAAGAACACGGAGGGAATATGGTAAATAGTCAGGGAACTTTGTCCTGCTGGCAACACGTGTGTGTGTGTGTGTTGCTCTATTGTTCTCCATCTGCCTGCTTGTTGCTTTCTGAAATACTTGTCCTCTGCTTCACTAGCTTTGTTCCAAGTTCTTCCGTTTTGTCTTTTGTCCCTATTGGTTTGATGTTCTCTGTTTGTGTATCTTTCAGTTGTTGTCTGAATGCTGTCATGTTTCTTCTCCGGTCAAAACCTCTTCCTGTGTTCATTGTTAAAACCTTCTGTACACTATAGATATGTCAGCTTGTGGTTTATGTATCAGTTTTTTGTGTGCAAAGCAGGTTCTGATGTCAGGTGATTAGATTCACTCTGTCCTTAACTTCAGTGCATGTTACTCGCACTTTATCTCAATAATGACACTTGGTGTAGTTGTCATGAACCTGATGTCTTACCCTCAGTGTCCTTTAATGAGAACTCACAGTCTATTGAGTTTGTAAAATTGTTTAAAACACAAGGTTGCAAAACAGGAAAGGCATCACTGATTGAGGAATGTGCTCTGTCACTCTGTACGTTCTCCTGTCTGCACATAGCTCCAGAAACTGCAGGATGCAGGGTGCAGAGCCAGTGGCACAACTCACCCTGGCCTCCCCTCATGTCTCCTCCCCCCTCCTGTCTCAACTTGTCCTTGCCTGTCAGCACTCATTTCTTAGCGAGAAACTTCCCTGTAGTTAATATTCACAGTTTTTCCACTGAGGTCCTTTCAGGCAGAGCTATGAATGGCTCAGAACAACCCTGGACAAATACACAGTATCCATGGGATGGTAGTGGTGGTGGGGAAGTTGCCCAGCAGCATTTGTTTAAACCTTGTCAGACCTCCCTGCAGGGTTCACAGTGTTCTCACATTGTCAGTTTATTAATCTGCTCTACAACATCCCCAGCAGGAAATGAGGCGCGTGTGAAATGAAGACATATTAATCGGGTGACTGAGGGTTGTAATTTCTCTGAGCGGTGCCATTGACAGACAGTGTAAAATCCATAGTGTAAATATACATAAACCTGCTATTCATGTTAGAACTGACTGCAGAATGTGGCTTTTTCTTCATGTCAAAGCTGAGAATCTGGCAGTGTTAGGTTCATATGAGCCATCTTTTTGAATGGCTACCAAAAGCAGTACTCAGCTGGACAAAGCATACCGCCTCCTCCATCTGTCCTGCCCTCCTCTCTTCTGTTATTTACTGTTTTATCAAGGCTTCTTTCACTAATTCTCATCATAGCTTTGTCTTTCATAATTGTTATTTCTGTGCTTGAGATTTGCAGTAGATTTGTGGCTGTTTTTGTCACTTAAAAAACCTGAATTGTCAGTGAGAAGTCAGCTGTTTGTGTTAGGGTGGGTGTGTTTGTGCAGTGTGTGTAATGCTGAAAGGAGTGTTATCTCCCTCCTTTGATGAGCTAATTCTCATCATGATAAATACAGTAGATATGCAGGTTTAGCATCAGCGTGCGTGTGTTTCTTTACTGTAAAGTTGTGACAGTGTACGTGTCTTTGTGTACTCGTACGAGTGCTTGTGTACTCATGTGTATTTGAGTGCGCAATTCCCTGTGTGTGTCTGCGGGTGTATGTTTAAGACAGTGACGTGGTCAGGGTGTGTGACGTGCCCCCTAGTCTGAATGAACGCAAACAGACCCCACTCCACCCAACCGTATAAATGCAGGTTTGAGTACACAGACTTTTGAGTATACATCAGCATGTTAGCTCAGTAAATATGGCCTGAGTTTTTGGAAGGATGAGGAACTGTGAGGATCAGATGTTTGTGAAATCTTGTTAGCTCATACACCTATTGTAGCGCCTTGTCCTCACTTTAAAACTGTGAGTGATGTTATGGTGCTTTGAGATAAAACGTGGAGAAGTGGGGAATGTGTGACTTTGAACTCACCTTGAAGTGTTTGCATCTGGTCTTTGTCGGTCCCCAGTTGGGCATCTCAGACAGGCAGTAAATGTTGAAGGTCACATGTTATCTGGCCTCTCATAGGGGCCGACAAAGTGCAAGTTATCTAACATATTTTCCAGATCTGACCTTTAGCAAGCCAGACCTGACATGATGAATAGCACTGAAAATAGGTTCATACATAATTAAGTGGACCTATACCTATGTATATGGGAACAGAACTGGTTTTGCTTTGCGTTGAAGCATGTGACCTGATGACGATGTGTTGCCAACCTCTTTGTGTGTGTCTCATGATTGACTGAGTTTTCTGAATGGCACTTTGACGGCAAGCATTAACCGAGCATCACGACTAAAGTGAAGGATTTACTTTACTTATACCTGGAAGGACTAGAAAAACTAGAGGGAGAGAGAAAGTAAAAGAGTGCAAACCTGTGAAGATCGTTTTTGACAGTGTAATATGCTATAACTTCTTAAATAACCTCCACTACCTTTTTCCGGTACAGCTTTCTGTACAGTCAAGTCTTGTTTGCTAAGTACAAGCTGCATTTTATCATCTCTAGCCAATGTAGCATTGGATCCTTTTTGATTTATCTACCAAGGACTGATTTTCAGAGCATTTCCTGCCTGCTGGGTGCTAATTTCACCTAGCGTTATGTGTGCATTTGGGTTCTTCCGTTCATGTATGAACGTGTGACTGAGAAAGGGGTGTGTGTGACTACGAGCCAGATAGAAAGAACATGTTTTGGTTATCAGCGAATAGTCAGTCACTTTATCTGCTTAGCCTTGCTGCCCTGTGGGTGCTGGCCTCTTCACAAATTGTTTTTCTGTTACCCAGTCTCATGTCTCATGTTGTTATTGGAAGGTTTGACATTGTGTTTTGCCCTGCTGACTTTTCATACTAGATGGTATGGGCAGCAATGGTAATTACAGGTTTATGAGTACTAACATGTTGCATGAAGGAGTGTTTTTTTTTTTTTTGGCAAGAGGATTTTACAGTGCAACTGAATTAGCTACTTTACAGTACACATGCTGCAATATTTGGTTCACTGTTGCATGTACAGGCCTAGGCAAAGAAAAAGATGGACGTAATCAATTTTCAGCCCTTTTCTTTCAGGGTCATAATCTTTTACCTGTCTCTTTGCTCAATCTAAATTAGAAACATTACACTTCTAGCTTGGAGATTCATTGAAACACTATGTGAGGCAATATAAATTTGTTCATTGTCAAGAGATTTTTCATACCATTTATATCATCAATGAGCAGGACTGTTTTATGTTCATGCTGGATTTTTCAGATGTTTCTCAGTCATTTTATTTGCTACCTTAGTCAGAAAAAGACATTCCTGTCTGGTTATTTATTCATGAAAGGTTTCTCAATCTCCAGAAAATGTACTATGTCACAACTTATGTATTGATATTGCAGAATAACAGTATAACTTTTGTCATAATAGAGGATTTCCTGCACCTAATTAACTGTAACTGAGCAGTTAGTATAATCTCATTCTGATAGCAAACTTTTGTTATTATAAGATTGTTACAGCTTAAATGTTATTTTCTGATTTTAATGGCTGCATTATTGTTTTATGAATATATCTGGAGCTGGGTATTGTTTGAAATCTTTTGACAGCTATGCCAATGATATGTGAGTTTCAGTATTGAAACCAAAACAATACTTTTTCAGCCTCTTAGTACAAGGAATTTAATCTTTTTTTCTTTTTTTTCTGTACAAAACCCTGTTTTTCATTTTTATCTCAACAAAATGAACTACTAAGACTAAGATTAAGATAAACCAATGCCAGCTTTTAGTACTTCATAGTTTTACATATTCGATTCTATAGACAAATGTTGGTAAGCTGGTTAGTTAGTTAGATTATTGATGTGAATATTCAATATTCACATTTGCCAAGACATCACCTTTTCCAGCTGCATGGCATTGTTACTTTTTAAGTTATCACTCATACAAGCATGTAGAGACGTTGGCTCTCACCTAGCATGTTCAGGATCACATACCGACACTCCCACATGCATGCAGGGGGAACACACTCCTCACAATCCTCATAAATAGACATAGACACTTGTATGGTTACACTTATACACACATGCACACACACACACATACACACACAGAGCGCTGACATGCCTCTCCTTGTCTTCCCTCCACTGTCTGCTCCCTTCTTTGTCCTTACAGCCCTCTAAAATAAATCAAGTGTCATCTTCCCCTTTGTCTGCTTCAACAAACAGCTCTGTTCTGATCCACACTACTCCACAGATGTTTTTGGAAAGTTTTTTATCCTAGTTTTAGTTCAGGTGAAAGTTTTTGCTTGTTTTTTTTCAATGTTCTGTACAAACCCAACAACACTTTGCATTTCCTTACACTGTGGAAATGTTTGCATCATGTACAGTGTGGTATTGTTGGAACTTTCTGAATGATTGTTGGAAGACAGTCTCACCATCCACCCCTCAGCTGATTATTTATCACACTTATGCCCCAACCTCTTTCTCCAATAGGTCTACTCGCGGCTCTGTCACGTCAACTCCTGTAGTCTTTGTAATTGCTTGAGTGACCCAGGGCTGAAAATGAATGAGTCATTGATCTATGTCATTTAGTGTGTGTGTGAGAGAGAGAGAGAGAGATAGAGAGAAAGAGAGAGAGAGAGACAGACAGATGAAGGAGAGAATAGATGGGGATTGAGGTGATAGAGAATCAAAGACAGAGCAACAGAGAGGATAAAAGAGCTGTGCGGTGTCCTTAGGCATATATGTGACTGAGCAGTGTAATACAATTTAAAGTCACAATAGCCACTACTCGACAGTCCCAGTTCTGTTACAATGTTTAAACATAGCAATGAAGTGTTACAGTGGATTTGAAAGGTTTTCTGCCAGCAAACAGTGACCAGTTTTTTTTTCCTGCAGCCCAAACTCAAGCATGAAACTGTACTCCTGTGGGAAACTATATCCCCGCAGGCCATCTTATTGTCTGCTTGTGTAGCTGCAGGCTATTGCAGCTAAATAAACTTACCTCTTTCGGGGCAGGGTGTTTCTTTCATCTTTGATGTCTGTCTTGTTTTCACTTTCCAGTGAACCATCTTTACACATCAGGCATATAGTAAACTTTGATTACAACAGAGATTAGCTATCAGTCCTTTCAGTACTCCACAAAGTCTACAAAGAAAATGAGTTTGCTGCAGAACCAATTCAAGTTAAATGTATGGGTTAAAACACTAAATACATGTCATTTCTGACAGGAATTAAATAGTCAAGTCAAATTATTATCATTGACATTTACAGCCCAGATTGTCCAACAGGGTTTTACAGTCCATATGTACAAATATTAGATCCAAGAGTAAACTCTGCAATTTGTTGTTCTGGCGTAAAAAAAGATAGAAGGAATTGGTGGTGTGACTTTTTTGATGACGAACAAGAAGATGAGGACAAGTGTTAGCAGAGATGTTTAGCAGATGGGATGTCTGGAGCAGCCTGAAAGAGCTCTGTCATCTGTCCAGTGTTTGCGCATTAAATATTTCCTTCCTTGCCAATTATATCTCGGTTCAGGATCACTCCCTTTTTTGGGTAAACTGTGGTTTCCCATTGTCTCGGCCTCTGAGTAATGCTTGATTTACCTCCCGTCTCAACAATAATGCTCTTGTGAATTCTACGCGTTCTTTTTGTTGAATCTCACAACATAGTCATACGGGTGGTGACATTTTTCTTTTCTTCCTACTGTGATATCAGAATTGGTGCAATACCTCTGTAAGCTAGTTGTGAAGATCATTTGTGTCATTCCCAAAAAGGGCGTGCCTGTGGAGTCACATTGTACATACACACACACTGTGAGGGGAGTTATGTGTCAGAGGTTTGGCTGAGAATCAGTGTAGGATGTGACGTCAGAGTAAGTGACGTTGAATCAGTTGAACATATGCCTTGTTTTATGTTTTGGCACGTTCACTATCTCTATCTATCACTATCTGTCATCTTTGTCTTTGTTTCTGACTTGTTCGCAAACATGATGCACACGCCCATGCACACTTAACACACAACAACTGGCAAACAGACTGACCTGAGCCTTGAATGATAACTTATAACTCACTTGTGTGAGTCTATGCTTTCACACCTGCAGCAAATATAACAGATAGATCACTTAATGTGATAAGAGGTTGTGGGTTGTGTATGAGTATATGTCTGTATGTGTGAAGATAAAACTGGTTTTGATCTAGCACTAAATATAGAAAGACAGAGGGAGAGGACTCAGGGACAGAGATGGGGGTGATGAGTGAAACATAAGACAAACACAACTGAGAAGAAAAGTTGCTGGAGTCATTGTAACTTGCATATTACCTCTCTGTCTGTGTGCATGTGTTTGTCTAAGAGCTAGTTAGAAAAAGGGACGAGAACAATACGATTGCCCTTTCCTCAGTCATCAGGCAGACAGCCAAACTATCCTATTCCCCAACTTAAGCTCACACTCACTTAGCTGCTGCTACTTAGAGAGATCACAGAGAGATAGCAGAGTGTTTAGCCAATTATTTGTTGTGGAAAATATGCCTGGCATGTCCTGTGTTTTGCTGTGGCTGTGTCGGTGTGTTCAGATGCACTGAGATAACACGTGGTTTCTGATATGAAAAGTACACTAGAAACCGTCGAAATTGTTTGATATGTAGTGTTTTTTTTTTGTTTGTTTTTTTTTGTTTGTTTTTTTTTTACTCTTTCTTTCAGGAACTTTCACTTGAGTAGGGAGGTAGAAGTCACTGATTAATGTTTCTCTTTTTTGGATTTTTAATGCTAGATTTAATTAGAAGATATTATGTTGACTGTGTTAAAATGCAGCTCCTAACTGACAGATGGATGGGATGGGAAAGAGAGAGTGGAAAAGATAGTGCCCATCCATAATACATGCTTGCAGCTTTGCCTTGGACTGTCAGCAATGTTGCCTTGGGGGAGGAAAACTCAGCATAATGACTTCTTCCTCATAAAATCGCTCTCACAAAATATTCACATCCACAAACCATGCAGCACAATCTCCTATTATCACAACCTACAAACCAGACTTGATAAACACAATTTAAAGTGATAATAACTTGCACTTGTTAGGTCAGTGTTGCTGAGAATGTGAAATACCCTGAAGAAAACGTACAAGCTCAAGATGGAAAACAGGAAGGGTACTGATAGCATTATTAGTCATTTCTCATTGTGTAATGATAAGGAATGTTTTATTTCTTAGTTGGATGTTTTAATTCAGCACTGGAACGTTCTTTCTACACCAATACAATCACAAGTGTATGTACACTTGCACAGTTCTCTCTGTTCCTAGGACATCTCACATATGCATGCATAAAGATACTGACAACAACAGGAAGACAATAACATAAGCAGGGTGTCCTGTACTGGTTAAGGTTGTGGATGATATTGGATTAAATATTTCCATATTAAGGATGATGATGATGACAAATGGGATGTCATCCCCATGCGTATTATGCATCGCGCAGAGGGGAATCCCCCCTGACCTTAGCATCCACACCAGATGGGATTATGGGATTGCTTGGTAGCCCTAGCAATGAGGCAGATATCCCTGGTGACAGGCGTTAGTCATCACCTGGGCGAACAATCACCTAGGAGACTAAGGAGCTCATCGTGACATCTCAGTGGGAAATGGTGTCAGTGGTTTAGGAACGCCTTTCAGCTGTGAGTCAGTGGCATTGTTAGAGCAGAGGTATTCCCTGTGGCCCTGTGCACAGGTTAAACGGAGCATATCGCTTGTGGTCATACGTAGATGGGTTTAAATATTGCTGCATTAGTTCTAACTGTTGGTGATGTGCCAATTAGCCTGCCTAACAATCATAATCACCTAATCAGCCAGTCACTCATTATCTGGCTGATTATAATTTTAATAGATCAAACTTATGAGCAAATTTACGTCAGCCAGTGTTGGGCCTACATGCCTACGCTGTTCAAGTCATACACAGGCATAGCATATTATGCTTTGAAATTCACAGCTCATGACCATGGAGCCAATTTATAGCAACATATGGAAATGCATGGCAGAGCCTACGCTGCTACATGTAAAAAAATATTTATGTGGGGTTATTCAGTTGTGTGTGAATAAGCTCTGAGTGCATCAAGACCTCTTAGCATGTAATTATTGTTTGCACAAAACCTGTGATTTATTTAGGCATGGATAGATGAGTTGCGTCATACAGCACAGTATGGTCTGTTACGGACCGCACTTAGTTAATTAAGTTTATTCATCAATCTGTGCGTAGTGCACACTTTTATAGGAATTGCTGTGTAAAAAGTCTGGGAAGATTGTATCATTTCAGGTGGCAGTCAGATCAGCTCAAATGATTAAGTCTAAGTAAACTGGTTGCCGTATCCATCCCCTCATCTTTTGATTGTTTAAAGAAAACCAGACACACTGTACCATAAATTTTAACTCTTACACATTAGTGTCACTGTGGAGCTGACATGATCACAAATGTTGCTTGATCTGTCAAATATTATGATTAATTTTCTCTCTTTATAATACTGAATAAAATTGTGTCAACTGTGCTTTGTCATATTCTGATCTTTGTCCCTTTCTCTTTCTCTCCATTTGCAGTTTCGATGTGGACAATGGCACGTCATCAGGTCGCAGCCCCCTGGACCCAATGGCCAGCCCGGGCTCAGGCCTCATCCTGCAGGCCAATTTTGTCCACAGCCAACGGAGAGAGTCGTTCCTCTACCGCTCCGACAGTGACTACGACCTCTCGCCTAAGTCTATGTCCCGAAACTCCTCCATTGCCAGTGACATGTGAGTGCATGATGTCTTTTGCTTCCACCTAAGCCTTCATAAAATGTACCCAAATGCTCCCTGTTGTGCTGAATGCTGTTTATTCTACTTTTTTTTCTCTGTCTCTCTGAATCTGTGTCATGGCTGCATGTTTATCAGACCAGGTCCTAAAGCTGCCATGCTGATCACTTTGGCCCTGGTGGGAAGTGTGCATGACCAGCAGCTGATTGTGTAGTGTCACAGCTATTCTTAGCCATATCCAGTCGCACAAACGAGGTGGTCAGTGACAAAGTATCCACAAGCACAGTTCATGTGTTTCTGATATTCTGTTGATTGATTGATTGTTGTTGATTATGTCTGCATCACTCACAAGGGCAGTGGAATGGATTGTGCACTACATTTAATCGGTATTAGTTCTGAGTTCTCATTTGATAATCTTTTATAATACTAACCCTCCATCACCTTAAAACTGTAGCAAGGCACCAAGACATAACACACACAAATCAGCTTGTATCTTCTGGGTCTGTGTATATGTTGATAGCCATTTCCCACACAATGGTGGTTATCCAGTTACATAGAGTGCTACAGGAAATAAAAATATTGACTGAAAACCTGGCATTTCGATCCAGCCCTCAGAACACGACAAGACAAATAGACAAAAGGATGAAAAATAATGTCCTGCAGTAACTTTAGACTTCCTCCTTACTGCTGTGGCTTTTTGCTCTGTAGTATTACACCAGTGACCCTTCATTGACCTACATCCGCTATCCAGTTACCACGTTAAAAACCATTGTTACAAGTTTTCAGAAATCCTTTATGCCTCATTCTTTTTCTGATGAAGTACCAATACAAGGAAACTTGAGATAGCTAGTGGGAGGCAACCTGTCTTAACAGCTCTCTTAATGAAATTCTTTGTTGTATCACAGCTTCATAATCAAGTTAAACTTGTGAAACATCATATTGCATAATTCTTATGTTACTTATTTCAGAGTAAATTCATGACAAGAAAACACCAAAACAGAGTTAGGGCAGCCTGTTAATGCCCCTAAAAGGCTTTAAAAATTAAGTAAAGGCCATCACCTAACTAACTGTCTTGCTCTCCCAGAGCATATTTAGCCCCTCATCTTTACACTGAATACCCTCTGTTTGTCTTACGATAGGAGACATGGCAAGCCTGTGTCTCTTTTGACATTCATGTCAGGCATGTCAGCTCATGTGGCCGTGGGTGTGTGTGTGACTTGCCTGTGGTCTTGTACAACTTAACAGTAGGCAAGGGGTTCATTGACACTAATACACTCCTGTCACCTAAGCAAATGTTGACGGTGTTTGCAGTCATAACATATCTTGGATGTCAACAGGAATCTGACTCCAAGTTTACAGTTAAAATTCTTTTAGCTGGAATTGAATTGATCAAGTACCGTAATTTCCGGACCACTAAATTTAAAAAGAAAAAAAAAGTACATATACAGGCTGCACTTGTCTATAAGCCACAGGTGTCTAAATGTTTTTGCGGCATGAAGCTCGTTAGCCCATAAAAATCTATAAATTAGCCGCATCATTGTTTAAGCCGCAAGTTTCAAAGCATGTGAAAAAAGTAGCGACTTATAGTCCG
Source organism: Lates calcarifer (assembly GCF_001640805.2). Lineage (NCBI taxonomy): Eukaryota > Metazoa > Chordata > Actinopteri > Centropomidae > Lates > Lates calcarifer. The sequence goes on from NC_066845.1 coordinate 7,277,302, forward strand.
GAAATTACGGTAATGCTCTCCACTCCCTTAACAAAGTCATGTGTGCAAGTGCTCGAAAACCAGGGCAATCAGTGAAGCAAAGTCAAAGACGTGCTCAGCTGACTTCTCCCTGTATAAATAAATTCTGTAAAAATATGTAATAAGGATTGCCTAAGGTATAGTTAAAGGCAGAGAAAGGGGCGGGGGGTGGAAAGAGAGGGAAAGGACATGGAGAAAGGGTGACTGTGTGAGGGATGCTGTGAGTACAGAAGGTGCATAAACAGCTCGTAGTTTTTACAGTGTCCATGCTGTGAGAATATTTGATAGAACCTGGAAATGGCATTGACTGATTTACCTTATGTGGATGCCAAGACATGTCCAGCAATAAATCCCTTCAGTTCTGTCACTGAAACCTGAAACTGCTCTGAAACTATTACACATTGTGAAGCAGGGCCTCAGCTGTTAGCTGATGTGTGAGTAAATATGTCACTGTGACTGAGTGCATCAGAGGCGCTGAAACTAATCTGATGTGATGACCCCCGCTCCTCCCACCCCCTCCCCCCATTTGACCTTTGCAGAACATGAGTGCACGCTTCTATTGTTGAATGTCAATGTACTATAGACCTGCATCTAATATTAAAGCCACTCTCTTTGTTTCTTCCAGTCATGGTGACGATATGATTGTAACGCCATTTGCACAGGTGAGCGCTTATACCAGTTTTGTTGTTTTGTCTTTGTTGTTTTATATGTTCATAAACTGATTAATAGTGAGGAATAGATATGATTCTGTCCTAATCAATCATGTTCCCTTCAGGTTCTTGCCAGCTTGAGAACTGTACGAAACAACTTTGGTGCATTAACTAATCTACAGCAAGACAGAGCATCCAATAAGTAAGTTATTTTCAAACAAAAATTCCGTCTTTCACAGTGGGAGGAGTGACTGTATTACAGACAACAATGGTGCCAGCATATCACAGCATTTAACCTCAGTCACTTCATGACTAAGATGTTGCATTAAGTAAGTGGCAGTGAGTTGAAATCATTCACATGCAGCACCTGCCTGCCCTGTTTCCAGTGCTTATGCACAGTTTGGTGTTGCTTGCCCTCTGCTGTTCTTATTAAATACTACAACAACAGTGGTATGGACAGACATGGTGCTCCTTATAATGTGTAGAAATAAGCATATGCCTTACTTGCTTAGAGTCATGCTGAGAGTTTTTAAAAAATTGAGGTAAATTACTGATTGTATTGTTTTGGGGAAGGAAATATCTCAGTGTGTGTATTTGTTTCAACCATGACAGGAGATCACCCATGTGCAACCCACCACCCATCACCAAGACCACCTTCACAGGTATGTAGACAGCGAGGATGGGATGATGACTCGTGTTCCTTAGTGTGTGTCACTGTGTCTGTGCGTGTGTATGCATGTATGTGTGATCCGGGAATCAGGAATGTCCAGTATTTTTCCATAAGAAAATGTAAACATTATTAGTATTGTTAGCAATAGAGGTAACACTGTACTAATCTCCTTTTAGAATTTATGAGCAGTATATAAACCTTTAATAAATGGATTGTTACACACTATACTGTAGTTGTAAGCATATGTAAGTGTTTCAACTCCAACTCCTCTGATGGGCACCCATAAGTGGAGGCTGGTGCAACAGATAATAACTGAAAATATAATAAAATCAGGTTGTAATAATCTTATGATTATTGTTGATGAGTACTGTAGATTAATAAACATTAAAAATGTTCTTATATCTGCTTACAACTGCATTATAGTGCGCTATAAATCATTTGCTAAATGTTCATATACTCCATGTAAATCCTAAATAGGGAGACTTAGTATGTTACTGTATTAATAGTAATAGTGATATGCACTCTCTAATTTAAAACTGGAGGCTAAGTACATAAAAACTGATATAAGAACACTGGTGTTATCATGGTGATGTTTTTGTCTGTTGTGAGATGTTAGCATGGTGGAGATTCTGGCAAACACAGACTATACTGTGCAGGGAGCCAAAGAACATGAACAGAATATCCAGCACAGGCCAGAATACAAATATACAAAATGACATATTTTGCATAGAAATGGTTCACTTGAGCAAATGAATAGACAAATGGACAGTTTAAGGAGTAAACCAAACACTTCTATGAAGTTTGGATCAGTGTGGCTCCTTGTGGATACTTTATGTTTGTATAGCCTAGATGCTGTCAAATCTTTAGTCTATCCCTGAAAAGCAAATAAGAGTTACAGAAGTTTGTTAAGAGACGTGAACAAATGCTCAGTGTTTGTTCTTATTTGGTACCTTGCAAGCTGACATGTCATTCATCCTATGTATATGGACCATTGCTGACAGTCTTTATATTTAATATAAGCTTTATATTTACAAGCTTTATATTTAAATGGAAACCAGTTTCCATAATTTATACTTTCTCTGTAAGGGGATTGTGATAGAGACGAGTCAATGAATCTTTCATAAGCAAATACAAGTATTTAGTTTTGGTTTACACAATAAAAGCACCAGCTGAGTGCCATGAGACTGCTATAGATTTAGTCACAGTTATACCTGACTTTGGTAGTCTGATGTGCTGTGAGCCCCTAGACAGACAGCGTCTACTGCACAGCTTGTCTGGCCTACTTTTAGTTGAGTTTCTGTTGTGAGGAGGACATGGCACAGACAGCCTTAGATGGCTAGAATAGACTTGTCCTTGACAGTCACTTTACTTTTTAGCAGTATCAATGGCTGTAACCTAGCTGGTGTTTGCAGGAGAGACCATATAACCTCCACCATTAATAAATAATTTCACAGTGTTTTGTTTGGTACAATTATCTCAACGGTACATGCACAGACACCCATTGAATCACATAAACATAGACATTCATGCTCATTGTAAATGGGCGTAAAAACATTTATTGTATCATTATTACAAGTGCAAAAAATCTAAATGCTTAAATATTAAGGCGGCCAAATTTCCTTTGTTACGCAATTGAGGGAGATCCTTCCAGATATCCCTCCTAAGAATCACTTTCCTGATACATAACCAGCTTATATATGAGGAACTGGTGACATTGTGCTAAATTTAGAAAACAATTATATTGGTGCACAGCCATCATGGGCCCTGCCATAAACTGGTGACAGCTGTGAGTCATGATCGTGATTGTTTGAGAATATTGACTACTTGTAATGCAAAGGCTTACTGAGGCAGCAACTAAGTCATCATGCAAGGAAGGAAGTATAATTAATAGTAACTCAGGGAAAAGATACTGGTCAATCAAAGTGGGATTACATTTAGGCTTCCTCACTTCTCTCTGCTTTTCTTTCCATCTTCAGCTCCTGGCCTTCTCTCTTTGTTGTCAATTGATTTTTCTGTGATCTGTTTTTAACTTATTGTTGAGATAAAGATAATTATTTTAGAATCCTCAAGGATGTAAAAAAATTACCAATAGTCTTGTGTGACCTTATTATGGATGAGAACAGATGCTGGTAAAAACTAAAGAGAGAGACAATGATTCATAACAAACTGTGCTCCAGGGTTTCACTTAATGTACGCAGACAATACTCCTTTTAACATTTAACATCCTGTATACCCAAAATGTTGCGAGAGTTTTTCATACTCCTGGTTTGTAATCTCTGCTGAAGTTATTATGCCAACCAACCATCTCCAGCCAAGCTGGCCCGTCATCATCACTGTCTGATAGCAACTCACTGTAGCAGCCAGACTGCCCTGAAGAAATTGCACCTACTCAGAGGGCATATTCTAACCTCTTGTATTTTAAATGTAACAGTGACTGAAGCTCTTGGCAAGTGACCCCCACCCGCTCCCAGAAAACAAATAGGATTTGATTAAGGATTTCTTGCTTATATTGAATATTGAATATCATCATGCTGAACTCTGGTCACTTGTCACTATTTTCTGACATTTTACTAATTAAGTAATTACCCAGATAATCAGTAGATTTATGATAATGAAAATAATTGCTTAAGTCTGTTAAAATGTTTATATAATATTCTACAGCTTTATTTCATAAAATTATAAGTCGTTGCCAGTTTACTCCATCTTTAAGTGTGTTAAATTCAAGCTAAGTGTTAAAGTAGATACGTGATAAAATAACAGAATTAACAAAGTAATTCATACAGCAGTATTGCTGTTTTTTCTAGAAGTGCATCCTCTCCTTTCTCTCCCTCTCTGCATTTTTTCCCTTTTCCCACTTCCTCCTCCTCCTCTCTCATCCTCTCCCGCTCACAGTCCAACTTCACTGTCGAGCTGTTCCGGTACATAGTTTGGCTGCAGCCCTGCGTCTGTGCAGCAGAGTGGCCTCTCCGAGCGCCGGTGTCTGATGTCGCACTAAGCATGAGAAGAATGTCATTGACGTCAGTGCAGTTGCTGTCAGAAAGAGTAGCACCCCAGCCACTGACACCACACCAGGGAGAGAGACGGAGAGAGAAAGCAAGACTGAGAGAAAGAAAGAGGGGAGAGACAGAAAGAAGACAAAGGAGGGAGGAGGAAGGATGTTCAGAGATCAGTGGAGGAAACGAAGAGTGTGGGAGAGGAAGGGGACTAATGGAAGGAGGGAGGGAGAGATTTGTCAAAGACAATGAGGCAGGAGAAGGGGGATATTGTTGAAAATACAAGGTGACAAAAGAGGTTTAGAGATGGTTAGCGGTCATGCTTGTACAGTAGGTTGACCTGCATGGAAACAAAAATGACGTGCATGTTTCCAACCCTGCTATACAATATAATATCATGTGATAGCCCTTTGAAATTTTCAGGAGCAAAAACACTACTCATGCAACCTAGAGCTGCAAACTTTGCATCATTTACTCATAAGATCATTTACTTTAAGATACTTATAAGATGTCCCAGAATGAAAGATAAGTGAAAAGCAGCATTTGTATCATTTAAGCCTAAATTTATACAGCACAGATTTTTTCCAAAAGCTATAAAACAGTCTGAATGCTAACTACTTTAGCTGATATGGCATCATGTGATTAAATTTGGTCCTTGTGTGTTTTAATCTGCTAGTTTTCTCTGTCTGTGTAATTTGAATTACAGCTAAAGTGACCCCCTTCCCAGATCACAGATCACATAGCATTAAAAGCCTGTGCTTTCCCAAATTAGTCAAGGCATCAATATTAATTGGCCTCTGACAAGGTGACATTTTCTGTTAACATAGGCTGACTTTGAGAGAGGCATGTCTTCAATTTCAGATTAAAAGAAAGTGAAGGATACTTTGAGGTAGGGCCAGTGACACTAAACTCTGCCATCCTTACCATATTGTCGGCCATCTATTTGTTTACTTGTCTGTTTTGGTATATTTGTATGCTGAACACATATTAGCACACATGCACACACAGTATAGGGAGCTCGCAGCTCTGGCTCCCCTCCTCTATCACTCCAGTCCATGTCTTGTCACTCTCCCTTCCCCATCCACAGTGCAGTCCTCTCAGGCTTTAGGAACAGCTTGGGGAGAGCAGCACGTTTGGCTACCAGGGACGCCGAAGCAACAGCAGCCCACCCCCTATACACACAGCATCTATAGGAAACACTACCCAACACACACACAGCACCGGATTATACCCTTGCTTCCCGGATACCATGGATGTTTTTATTGGCAGAGAGGCTAAGGAGACAAAATCATGATGTGTTATGGTTAGCATTTCGTCTGGTGTGAGTGTGTGTGCATGTGTGTGTCTGTTTGCGTCTGTGTGTGTGTGAGAGAGAGAGAGAGAGATGTCTTTGTATTTGTTAACCATGTCAGGATGCTGTGAACAGTCTCGTGCTTGTTCCGTGCTGGGCAGTATTGACATGGATCTTGACTGTTTCTGAGCCTCTCACTGGATCCTCCTCTCCACCGTCCCTGTCTTCCCTCCATCTCTCCTATGGCAGACATGGGCCTGCTAAGCAGACTGCTGTTCATCCTGCTACATGACTGGAATTACACCTTTCTTATGAATGATAGAGTAAACCTTATACACCAAGATCGTTGAGTGTGATATGTGCGCTATGTATGGGGAATAATGAGTGAGTGTCTTTGTGAGGTTTCAGTTTTTTGCTCCGTGGGTTACCTCTGTATTCTCTGCTGTGGTTTCCTCATTGTTAACATTCATTTGGACACCCCAGAACTGACTTCGGGTGGGTCTTTGCCATCCATCACCTGCAACTGTACTCGCTGGGATTGTATCTGACTCACTTTTAAAAGGAGGAATCCAGGATTTGAACTTTAGCTCTACACTGGAGGTTTATTTTCTCCAAAGGAATCAGTGAGATTCACTACAGCTGACCTGTGACTGCTCATCTCTGGGGTGGGATACAGGACAACAAGGCCCTACTCCCAGGCCCGCACAGCTGGCCCACCTGTCCAGTATGAAGAGTCACCCATGTGTCTACTCGGGGTATCCCAGCTTAGCTGTTTGTGGGGTGGGAGACCCCGGGCCTGGACCGTCCACTAGTCCTCTGAAGCGGGCCCTTACTGACCCCTTGCCCTCCTGTCTTGCCCCCGCAGAGGAGGCCTACCAGAAACTGGCCACTGAGACCCTGGAGGAGCTCGACTGGTGCCTGGACCAGCTGGAGACGCTGCAGACAAGACACTCAGTCAGCGAGATGGCCTCCAACAAGGTAAGAATAACTAAAAAGTTTACACCAACTTGTTTAGACAAACCTTTCATCTTACACTTGTTTCACTTTTTTTTTTCTTTAGACTTAAAATGCACATTTCTAGGAATGCACTGCCTGTGTAACTTATTGAAACACACAGAAACTGCTACCCAGGATTCACTGTGGTGGGTTTTCTTGTGGCTGATATGAACAGGATGTGCTGTTAAACTTGTGTATACGTGACATATATATATAGTATTTTCAAAGAGTAGTGTGGTGCTAGAAGTTTGTATAATGCATAGTATATATATCAATCTTTCCCCAAGGTTATACTATCATATATATCATATATACAGTATTTATTTCAGATTGCAGAATTTATTTGTGTTTGTCTAAACATCTGACACTGGAATTGGCTGCAAACAACACTGTACTCACAGGTTAACTTCAGATAGCGGCGGTATTATTTCAGTGCTCATGAATGCACCATTCTAGCAGACTTTTAAAACAATCCACGCCTGCAAATGCATTTCCATACATCCTTATGAATGGAGAAATACTAACCAGACAAAGAAACAGAGAGAGGGCAGGAGAGGGTATATTCTACAATTGTCCAATTTATTATTTACTGTGTGGTCACTCAGCAGCAGAGAAATACAGTTTTTTCTCAAGCTGATGTGCAGCACGACTTCGTAAAAATTGCCAGGAGCAGATAGATTTAATACATTGTAGATGGTTGATTTGATTGATTTTAATATGTGTAGGATAATGTTAAATAAGCAATATCTCCTCTGTGTGTGGCCTGCTCCTTTGTCATCAAGCCTCTCTCCTTGTTCATGTGTCAAGTGCTTATCAACCCATAGTACTTACTATTTGAGCCCGAGGAGCAAGAATTTGGCTGTCATATGAGCTGTGTATATAATGTGCTTTGATACCTTTTCAACACTCAGTCCATCAAAGCATATATTAGGACTGTTTGTGTTGTATTGTCCATGTGTGTTAGTGATAGCATCGTCATGCAGGCAGGGAGATGTGCTATGAGCATGCTCAGTTGCCTCCAGTGTGTGTGTGTGTGTGTGTGCGCGTGTGCACACATATATATGTATATATGTGTGTGTGTGTGTTTTGAGGGAAGCTGCTGTGCTGCTCTGAATGCTGATCAGCTCTGGGCTCTGGTGATGTCACACACAGTGATGTCACAAGAGGGGATGGACCAAGAGGAGAGGCAGGGAGGACTGACAGACAAAGGAATTACACAAACGCACATGCTCACCGCTGATGTTGCCACAATCACATGCATGACCGAGACATCTACGTCATTACCCAAAAGTAAAAAAAAAATTAAAAAAAGATTAATAAAAATAAATAGAAAAAGAAGAAAGAAACGTGTAAGATGCACTGCCTCACCATCGCTCACCAGCACAGCTATCTCTGGTTGTCATGGCAACAGCCACGGGCCCAACCAGCCTGCTATCTCACTCCAGCAACACACGCATCATAGGAAATACAGTCACTACATCTCCCACACATAGTCATTACTTTGTGTCTGTATCCTGCAGACTTTCATTTATGAGCACTCAACATAGGCTTTAACTCATCAATGAAGGGAAGTCTGAGATTAAAAGGAAACTATAAAATGGAATTCCCTTGAAGTGAATTGAGTAAGATTACTGCTATGTGTTTGCCATGCAGCTCCTTCTGTTTCCCACATCCTTCAGTAATGACCCCAATCAGATTTTGACATAACCTTGGAAAATAATGCATGTCACCTCTGAATATCAGCATTCTCTGTATTATGCCCAGGGGTTGCTGCAACAGTAGGTTAAACAAGGTGACATACCTGTTTGCCCTAAAGGATCTCCACCATGGAGATGGCATGTTCACTGTTATTATTGTCTCAGCATTCACACAGCAGCTAGAATACTTACTGTGCAAGCAAATGTTTATTTCCAATTCACTACCCTACACTTCACTGTCTTCAAGTTAAACATTCTGTTCAGAGTGTAATTGTGCTAATAAAATTCATTCTAACACAGTCTTTGATATGAACGCAGCTCTCTTGAGCTGACTCTTCCGGTGGTTCTAGTTTAGGATGCTCCTGTGGTTACATTTCCGCCCTTTGTGTTGGTGTAGGTGATCTTGGAAACAGCAGCTGGTCTTCCTCTGGCTCTGCTTTAGGAACAGTGTGTGCCAGTCAAGTTTGATCAGCATGCCTCCTCATGGTCTGCCCATTTTCTGAGGTAACAGGGGAGTATTTTTTTCAGTGAGGGCAGCATCTCCCAGAGCAAATCTTCTCTGCGTTTTGACTGTGTCATGATCTGGTTTGTTTAGCTGCTTCTGTTGAACCTTGGCTGTGGTGTCAGGCAGTAACAGGTAAAGGTCAAATGTAGATCCCGGTCCCAGTGGCATCATCATTTCAGCAGGACTGATTACTGTTGCACAAGAAATGATGCAATAGGTTAACAGGAATCTGGATAGTTTTACCAGGGTAGTGTCACTTTTTATTTTACTTAACTGTTCCTGAAACAGAAGTTTGGATTGCTCTCTCTGCAAGAGTGCATGTTTCATTTTCATGAATCACTCAAATTTAGTGCATGTTAAACATGGTTTTCCAGCATTTTTTGACAGTCCAAACTTAAGGTAAATGTCTAGAGAGAGATCTACAATGACTAAACACATGAGAAAGGTCTTTTCAGGTAACCTTAATCCTTGTCCTCAGGCTGTCTCCAGGGTTGAAGTAGTCTGTAGGTCGATACTCACTCATCACATGCTTGGATCCCATCCAGTGACCACAAACACACTGTTTAACCTGGCCGAAATCTGTGTGTCTGTTGAAACTTTTAAATGCTGTGGATCCCTACCACACAGAGCCATCTCTCACAATAATTTCCATCATTCACTGATGATGCAGATCAAACTGATGGATTCTGTTTAATTTTCCCAATCCTTAAGGACTTACTCATGAACCTGAGACTACACCATATATTTTGTAGTCCAGCGTCTCACGTGTGTCGTATCCACTAGTGAGTCGTCCAGGACATCCATCATAAATACTTATTCATTTCCTTTTCTTTGACTTTTACATGTACACAGGCCTGTTCAATGCATATGCCTTTGCAAGTTTTCTTTTTTCCCCTGGCCATACACAATGTTGTATTCACAGTCCACTAAGGACTGGCTTTTTTGGATTGAAAATAGATGTGATCAGCTCATGATCACTACCTATACAGGATTTCAACACATTAGCAGACATTTTTAAACTGCTGTTATTTTAGGAGGTGATATAGAAAACAACCCATTTTTCATTTAATATGACAGCACTTTCCTGATGCCACACAGTGCCATACACGTGACAGGTTCTTTAACAGAGGAGTAATGGACTAGCACCTCAGCTGGTTTCAACAGTGCTTGTCATTTCCAAAATGTCTGCTTTTGATGTTTTCTTGCAAAAGGGTCTCAGAATCTTGTTGCTAGGGGGGCAATAGGTTAATAAAAAAGGGCTTTGTTATTTTAGTTCAACAGTCCCCCAAAGAATCTGTGACTTGATCTCATTTCCAACTGTTGGAGAAGGAACTTTCATGATGGCTTTCACTTTTTCTGAATGGGATGTGGTATCTCAGCATCTAATCCATGAACAAAATGTTTCAGTTCATCTTATATGAAGGTGCACTTTGTTATTTAGTGTATTTTAATATTTTTCACCAGATCAGATGCTACTTAACTGATCTGACTGACTAAATTCAGTAGTAGTTTATAATCTGTTGGAATATCAGCCCTACAGAAAGTTGCTTTCAGTCTTTCAGAATCAGGTCTTGATGATCCTTTTTGGTTTTGACTCTACTAAATACTGCTGTGTCCTCAAAAGTTAGATTTACCTCAGCCAGGAGACGTCCATCATTCAGTTACTAACTTGTTAGTCTTACACATGCAGGTCGAAGTCATTGTTCAGTATCTAAACAAGTTGCTAGTATGTTTTGTCTTTTGGGTTTCTCACTAAGCTGTACTATACTACTTAGAATAGCTCAAGCTGGTGTCTTACCCCTTACCATTACTGTTAAGCATTTTATAATGTTGCCTCCCTACATAAAGATTTCCTTCTCCACACTTTGTTTAGCTCATGAATGGACAGCAGACTTACTTTTCATTGTCAGCGGTACATTCATGGAAAACAGTCGCTGCAATTAGAGTGTTCCTGTTCTCTCTGTGTTCTGAAGAGAGGGGGCGTCTGCCGCCAGAGTAAATGTGCAATGTGAGAAAAGAAACAAATGCAACACAGATCTGGAGGTGTCATGGGCTATATACAGCAGGGAACTGATATTTTTGGTCACTCTGCCGAAGAACAAATTACACACAAGTCACAGCTAAGCTTGGTGTGACACTTTCCAATTTTTACCCAATAATTTGTGTTCGCACCTCTTGGCTAAGCTATCAATATGTGTGTGTATTTGCATGACAGAGAGAGGGAGTTTGTGTGGACGTGCAGGGTGGCGGTGGGCGTTATATTTGTGTATATGCCCCTGCAGGGAGTAAACTGTGTTTGTAGCGTGTGTGTGTATGTGTATGTGTGTGTGTGGTGGGCTTGTGCTGGCCTGCTTGGATCTGAGTCAATCAAAACTGCTGGATCTCAGTTAGCCAGTGGCCTCATCTGCTCCAGCGTAGCTGTAAATTACTCACAGTGCCAGGCTGGCTGTAGAGGTGGGGTGTAAAGTAAGCAGAGACAGATTTGGTCCCTTTTCAATCCATGTAGCCACTGGACCATCACAGACACACCGCACATGCATGTGGACATGTGCACTCACACACACACCAAGAGAAAGAAAGAAGAGATGTCTTCAAAGAATCCCAGGTGCATAGAGTGTAGAAGCCGCCTATGATCAAAAAGATTCACGTATCCAAATTTTGGTGTAGATTTAAAAGCTGTTTTTTTCTGTGATTTAGAAAAGACAGCATTTCTCACATATGTTAACCTAAATGCAGCTTAATGTTCAGTTACATAGGCTTCCTTATTCTCAGGAAGTCATAATCATACCACACTAGTCATCTGTGAAGCTGTACTGTCGATGCTTCCAAACCACTTCACATCTCAAATCTTGTAACCAGGGCTTGGTATTGTTTGTAAATGTAAAAAAAAAAAAACTAGTGCTGATATGATACTAGAGTTCTGATGCCAATTCCAAAACGATACATTTTTCCCTTGAAAAATATAAGCAAATTTCTAGCAAACCCCTTTTTCATTTGACAAAAGAAGCCAAAGTTAGCCAATGTTAAACTAAATTAAGATAATTGATAAAATGTTCAACATTTGATTTAAATCAGGAACTATTTGATCAAATAACAGGAAAAAGTAAAAGATGAAAAATTCTCTGTTTTGTGTGTTGGTGTTCATGTTTTATGTGTGTGGGGTGTTGTTCTCAAGCCAGATTTTCTCAATCACCTTGGAGATTTTTAAGTTTTATTATCTGATGTTTTAATGGCCCCCATAATGATTCAAATTTATTTCTTTTTATCACTTTATTGTTGGTTGTTCCTGATTACATTTTTTATTTGTTTTTTATTTGCTGTTAAGATGGTAATATGCAAGGTCTGACCAGTCTTTTTTATTCTCTTGAAAAAGAGATCTCTATGAGACTATCTGATCAAATAAAGTAACATATAAAACAGTGTGTTAAATGTAGTTAAATTAGTTGTTTTTAATTCATTTTATAAGAGATCCATCTGTACGATTACTGATGGGAAAATAAAACCCCACCGTTCAACAAGGTTTGAACCTTGTTTTCAACTAAAGTAGCAACCTCTTGAGCTCAGTGACACATAGCAGCCTGTGTGGACACAGTGCTTTTAGTTTCTTTCCAACTGAGCCCACTTCAGATGACTGTGACGCTCATTCTTTTTGCAAGATTAATTGGTTTTTCATGTATTTACATCATCTCAACAGTGATGTTATTGTGAGTCACCTCCCATGAATACTGGGAGTGAAAGCTGACCTCAGTTTTTCAGTATTGTATCATGTTGGATGAGGTAGCCTCTGCTTGTTCATTGTATGGTACAGAAGGTTAGGTCAGTCAACACGTCAACACATACATGCACACATACTGTGGCATGTAATATAAATATATCCTGCATACACACAAACAAGCACATAATGTATGCACACACAAACACATGCACACACAAAATCACATCCTGCTGCACTGCAGGAATTGAAGGAAAAGGAAGGGGGAGACTTTCCACTGACTTCAGACCCAGCCAATCACACAGCAGGTGACCTCAAGTCTGTTCCAATCCAAGCCAATCAGAGGTGATGATGAGCTCACACTTCTTCCATATCTGGGCCCTGATTTGCTGCTGTTGTGTGACACGGCAGTAGAAGCAGCCTGTGCTCTTCACATGGGAGCTTGTGTCACACACACACAGAAGCAGGCAGGCAGTCAGGCAGCCAGTCCTGTTTGGAAGCTGTTGATAGAAAAAAAATATTGCTGTCCTGGTGCTTTGGTATCTACCAAGCATCCGCACCATCATCAATTATTCACAACCTCAGCAGTGTGTCCCTGTATCCGAGCGTGTATGTATGCGCATGTGTGAGTGTGTGCACGTCGGTGTGTACCTCAGTGTGTTTGGTCGCGTTATGCTGTCATCGGATCTTTGGGGAGCCACTGTCCCACCACTCCTTTCAGAATCTGCCTCTCCTCTCAGATTCCTGGAACATGGGCTCTTTTCTGTGGATATTTGCAGGGCAGGAACGTGATGCTTCATTTATGGACTCTACAGTGACTTCACTGCTGATTTACACTGAACCGAGCTCTGAAGGCTCTTCAGGTTGAGGTCTTTCACTGGCCAGTGCTGTGGACTGTCTTTGATTCGCGAGTTGTCTAGCACTTTCATCATCTAAACTGTATCTTGGGCCATAAACCTGTACTTCTCTGTTTTTGGATCTATTTTGTTGATTTGTCAAAATGCCTGAGGCAAATTATCTGCTCTCTGTGTCCTGGGGATATATAAAGGTAAGATGTGGTCTCAGATTAGTGTATTTTAATTTATTGTTCATGTGTTTTCTTCTACATCTATTTTAAAACAACTGTTGAAATTCAATTTCAGAGAGTGGAAGTGTTTTTTTGTAACTGAGGTGTGTCGTTGACACAGATTTGGATGCAGGGTTACATGACCATAAATTGAAAGCACGTTCTGTATAAAGATCCTCGCCAACATGTCGCAGATTTGATGAGAGCCGATGGTGCCTGGACTGTACTTAAAATGATGTAGACATGGCTGGTTGTACTGCACAAAAAACATATGTTGTTACATTTCAAAGCACATACATTTTTAATACCTGTGAATTGTTATACAGACTTGTCATTCAAGTTTTTTGAAATTCCACAAAGGATGTGATGGAATAAAACAGAAACTCTTGGAGTTCTGAGAAGACTTTTGTAGGTCAACAAATCTTCTGAGAGGTTGGGGTGCTCCATATTTTGTTAGTTAATGAGGGTTTTTTAGATTAGCCACAAATCAGAATTAAAAAACTAAATATCTTTTATCTCATTGTTGATTTTTTGTTTTGAAATATGTTTTTGTTTTTTGTAAACAAAATTCTACCTGATATGATGTTTGTCACTTTTCTACTTTACTGGCTCTTATTACCTGAAAAAAGCACACTACACAAGGCTCTTTGCCTCGTGTCTCCATTTTAAAAAGGCACCCAGTGAATACCCGTGGGTGTTATTCAATAGGATGTCAATACACAATTGCGCAGTAAGCACTCTGCAGTGTTGTAATGGTCTATTTTAAGTGGTCACTATTGATTTATATAATTAATCAATAGACATACATTATGGACCGATGCCAGAATGCTTGAGTGCAGCGGCTTCGTTCAAGAGGTTTTTGTTTTGGCAGTCTGTTCTGTAACTCTGTTGTTTTGCAACCACTTTGGAAAATCCCTGATTTCAAGCATTCTCCTTCACATCAATCACTATGGTCTTCAAATCAAAAGCTGGAGCTATATTTGGGTCTGCCACTCCAATTAGGCACAGGAGAGAGAGGAGGGAATGAAGGTGAGGGAGAGGGGGAGAGGCAGAGAGAGGCAGGGAGTGTGTCAGAGAAAAACTGAAATTGAAAGAAAGAAACTTGGAAAATAGGTTCCTGATTACGTACAGTAGCCCTCTGACCTGCTGTGTGTGTGTGTGGTGTGTGTGTGTGTGTGTGTGTGTGTGTGTGTGTGTGTGTGTGTGTGTGTGTGTGTGTGTGTGTGCGCGTGTGCATGCGTGTGCGTGCGTGTGTGTGTTGCACCAGAAAATGTGGTTCTCCTGGGTAGAGCTTCTGTGATATGACTGGAAATCTCAAAAATCTCTTAGTGAAAGGCCCCAGCCAGTAGGAGGGTCTGTGCTGATAAAGTCATTTACTTTCTTCACTGATATGAAAATTAATCTTTAATTTAAAAAAAAGAGGCTTTTGCAGTAGCGGTCATACACTGTAGGTACGTCACACCTTTTTAAAAAAATTACTCGTAGAACATTTATAGACAAATGATCATTGTTTCTTTGGCTCTTGAATTGTTTTTGCACTTTATGTCTTTATTTGAATATGATTTATTTATACATCCATATACAAATATGGTGCCTCTGAGTACCAGCTGTAAAAGCAAGTAACTGTGATTTCTCTGCCCTGTTATTACACACTGTTAAACTCATCATCTGTGTGTGTGTGTGTGTGTGTGTGTGTGTGTCCTTTTTTCAGTTCAAGAGGATGTTGAACAGGGAGCTGACTCACCTATCAGAGATGAGCCGCTCTGGGAACCAGGTGTCTGAGTTCATCTCCAGCACCTTCCTGGGTGAGTGATGACACAGGAAGATAGAGTCAGTGCTTTGGAATTTAAAAAAATAATTCATTCTGCCTGAGCAGTGAGAATTAATATGGTCCCATGCTTCAGAGTGAGTCTGTGGTGCCCTGTTTTGTAAATAGCCAAACACATGCTGTGTATGTAATAGAACCATCATCTCAAATCAGTCAATATTAACATATAAAAAATTACTTTTTTCTGGTTGAACCACTCCAACATAAACCACACACAAAAGACTTATTCATCCTCATATTCACTCTCCACTAATGTTTCACTGCGTCTCTCCAGACAAGCAACATGAAGTGGAGATGCCATCCCCTCAGACGCAGAAGGAGAAGGAGAAGAAGAACAAGCCCATGTCTCAGATCAGCGGGGTGAAAAAGCTGCAACACTCCTCCAGCCTCACAAACTCCAATATCCCTCGCTTTGGGGTCAAAACCGAGACCGAGGATGAACTCGCTAAGGTGTGTTTGTGTGTCCTGACAAATGGTGCATACACAGACTGTGCAGCTACCTCAATAAGTTATACATTCACAAAAATACAGCGTGCACTATCTGAAATGTACTAGAGGGTAGAGGTTGAGGTAATAATGAAGGAAAACAAGGAGGTAAAAGGAAGAGAAGAGTGGTTTGTTCCTAATTGTGTCTCTAATTCCTTTTTCAGGAGCTAGAGCATGTGAATAAATGGGGCCTTAACGTTTTTAAAATCTCAGAGTTTTCTGGGAATCGGCCACTGACAGTCATGATGTACACAATATTCCAGGTAATGATGAACACCTCTTTGTCTTCATCTTTCATTCCAAGTTAGTGCTTGTTGAGTCCTGAAATTGTTTTAATCATAAACTCCCTCTTGTGTTTTCTGGTTTGTAGGAGAGGGACTTGTTAAAAACTTTTAAAATTCCACTTGACACCTTTATAACATACCTGATGACCTTAGAAGACCATTATCATGGTGATGTGGCCTATCATAACAACATTCATGCTGCTGATGTCACCCAGTCAACTCATGTGCTGCTATCCACCCCCGCCCTCGAGGTATGGCACATGTGCACACACACACACACACAAAGCAAATTAACACACTTATACACATTCACTGACATAGTCACATGTGAACAAACATGCAGACCACACTTCCACAGTCGGTTTCAATCAAACTCTTGCTCCACATCCAATCAATGGCTCTTACTTGCAAAGATATTTTTGTCAGATGATTTGACTGTCTCATCAATGCCCTCCCTCCTCCCTCCTTCCTCCTCCCTCCTCCCCTCTGCTCCCGGCTGTTTTCTTCTAGGCTGTGTTCACAGACCTTGAGATATTAGCTGCCATCTTTGCTAGTGCAATTCATGACGTGGACCATCCTGGAGTCTCCAACCAGTTCCTCATCAACACCAGTGAGTCTAAATACAGTGCTGTTTTAACAGCTACGTCAGTGGCTCATTGTGGTGTCATTAGTGTGTATCCACAAACACAAACACACACTCACAGTCTGATACCCAGGTGGGAACATCCACACTGTAGCCTCTGCCTCATTAGCACACACACATACACACAGGAACATTCTGCAGACAATTAATCTTTCTCACATGAGTGAGTGAGTTTGATATAGAAACTAAACTTGTACTTGCCCAGTAAACATATGTATTGGCTGGATGACAAAAACACATGCACATTTATAGACATTATGTGCATGCACACATGCACATCTTCAGCAGCATGATTTTTTTGTCACATGTGGAAGCTTTGACATGTGATTCCAAGACACAGGAGTTCAAAGAGGAGATCAATCTTGTCCGCAATAGTACTTTTTCCCTGTAACACAACATTATGTAGGTTAACATGTTCTCAGAAAAAAAGAAAAACATCCCCCCAAAGACATTAATGTAGTGGGCCACATTGCATAGGGAAACATTTGTTTGACATCTCATATGGTATAATGTTGTTGTTGGGGTAACAAAGTGAGATAATAGTTGGTCCATCAAAGTTAAAAAATTATAAATAAATAAATTTGATTTTTTTCAATTGCCTCCAGAGGTAACCATGCAGACAGCTACAGATAGTTTTGCTTATGAGGTATGACCAGTCAGCAGTGACATATCCCTTTCAGTAGACACAGACAGGGTAGTGGGTGTCTGGAGCAGTTATCTTTATGTTTGATTGATGAGCATGAATTTACAATGTCATCTGTCGGGAATGGGATGATGACGTTCACATTTTTTAATCTTGCCCACAAAACTCTGATCGGCTCAGCTGTTTCTTCCAACTGGGAAGTGGCCAACACTGAGCACATCATATTTTTAAATTGCTGAAAAAGTAAGTTAGTGGGTTGTTCAAAGGTTTAGAACCAAGGTGGAATACAATGCAGGTGGATCAAATTTTATCTGTGGTTTTCTCTGCATGAAAAATGATTATTATTATTACAAAATTTGCAGAAACATCTCTTTACAGAATCAGTATCCCTGTTAATCTGGATTAGCCGCAGACATAAGTGTGAACTACTGACAGTGAGGTCTGTTGGTTTTCTAAAATAGTGAGGACAATGGCCCTGGAAAGATGTGTGCACCTTCATTGCAAAGTGGAGTGGGAAATCACAAGGACCGATATTTTAACTATAACTATCTGCTCAACTAGATACCAGCAACAGTAGTGGTGGAAGTGGGTGAACTGAGTCTTAAACTAGATAAACAGGGTTTATGGTGTTGTGTTGGTAACTGAAGTGTCCTCAAGCAAGAGAGTGAATCCCTGCTATGTCTGCTTTGACTGACTCACTCGCTCATGGCTGGAGGTGCCACAGATATCGCCTGAATTTAGCAATTTAGAGGAAAACACAAACAAATAGAGTTTATATCCACTGGGTATCGCTTTAAACAGCCAATCTGGAGACTGTTACGAATGGGAGTGTTGCATAAGAGTATTAGTAATACTTTATCACGACAGAAAAGACATTGCACAGTCTCACACACTTAACACACAAAATGTGTTGTGCTTCCCATAAGCCCAAATGGGGAATCCCTGCAGTAAGGGCAGTGTGAGTCATCCTAGTTCGGAGCCACCAGACTGATCTTCTGTCAGCCACAGAGCAACAGAGCAGGATCCCCTTACTCCTTTCTGCTGCTCTGCTCCACAGTGGCCAAAACTAATGCGTCTTAATGGAAAATCTAAATACAGCTAGAAGACCTTCAAATGACCCAGAGTGGGGAAACCTCTCAGTGGAAAACATGCTGGTGCTGCTCGTGGAGCAAGTGCTTCATGTGTAACTGCAGCACATTTAAAACTGTGTAGCTCTAATTAGCACATCATTTTGTTGAAAAGGTCCACATTGTTGCATATGTATTGACGTACAAAGTAACATGGTCAAAATAACTCAAAATTTCTTTCTTTCTAACCATTTCAAGTTTGATGTTTAAAAATCTGAAAAAAACACAATTCCACAAACTTAAACATTCAATTGTGTCTTCTTCTGCAGATTCAGAGCTAGCGTTAATGTACAATGACTCATCTGTTTTGGAGAACCACCATCTAGCAGTTGGTTTCAAGCTCCTACAAGAGGAGAACTGTGACATCTTCCAAAACTTGACCAAAAAACAAAGACAATCACTGCGAAAGATGGTCATTGACATCGTAAGTGCAAAGATTTACGTCCCTTCTATGAAGTTTATGCTAACTGAACTACTTTGTTCCATGGAAAGGTAACAGAGAAATTATTAAGTGAAATGCACTATGCATGCTATACAGAACATTATATACCCTTAAAATATTAGATTTCATTTAAATGCCTCCTGTATTTGTCAGACTGAATGCTAATGGTTTGCTTCTGCGTGTCTTAAGGTGTTAGCAACAGACATGTCAAAGCACATGAATCTACTGGCTGACCTGAAAACGATGGTGGAAACCAAGAAGGTGACCAGCTCTGGTGTCTTGCTGCTGGATAACTACTCTGACAGGATACAGGTCAGAATAAAGCTGCCAACAAGATCCATACCACCATGTTTTTGATTTTCATGCACATCCAAAGAATACTTTGCTCCTCTGGAAGATTCTGCAACACTTAGTCTTCTGAAAGGTTTTCACATCTGTAGAAAAATACAGCATTCATGTGTGGTGACTGCAGGAAGTGGTACAGAGAAGTTATTTGGGTGTTGGTGATGCTGATGGTGACTACTTGTGGGTCATGTGACTAACTCAAACCTCTCAAAGGTGTGGTTTGCAGTTGGTCAAAGGAACAAATTTCTTGCATTGAAGTTCAGCTTGAAATTTTGCTGTTGCAAAAGACACTGTGACCAAACCCTCCATCATGAAACATGTGGCTTAGCACTGGCACTGTGTTTTAGACCTTGTTGTTTGTTAAAATCAGGTTCTCCAGAACATGGTGCATTGTGCAGACCTGAGCAACCCCACGAAGCCTCTCCAACTGTACCGGCAGTGGACGGACCGCATCATGGAGGAGTTCTTCAGCCAGGGTGACAGAGAGAGGGAGAGGGGCATGGAGATCAGTCCCATGTGTGACAAACACAACGCCTCAGTGGAAAAGAGCCAGGTAATATATGCAGACGCACAAATGTGCTGTACATGCAAATGCATACTGTGCTTAGACACATAATGAATGAGCTGTCGTTCCCCTCGCATCCTATAGGTTGGCTTCATAGACTATATCGTTCACCCTCTGTGGGAGACGTGGGCTGACCTGGTCCAACCGGACGCCCAGGACATCCTGGATACATTAGAAGACAACAGGGAGTGGTACCAAAGCACCATCCCCCAAAGTCCCTCCCCTGCGCTGGACGAGGCCTGAGGACGGAACTCGACCCCCAGGAGGGGACAAGTTCCAGTTTGAGCTCACCCTGGAGGAGGACGGGGAGTCAGACACTGAGAAAGACAGCGGCAGCCAGCCGGAGGAGGAGGAGGAAGAGGAGGAGGAAGAGGAGGAAAACAGCTGTACTGACTCTAAAACACTCTGCACGCAGGACTCTGAATCGACAGAGATTCCTTTGGACGAACAGGTGGGGGAGGATGAAGAGGAGGAGGAGGAGGAGGAGGTGGTAGCGGAAGAGGGGGAGACGCCCTGCTCACAACCGTGTGTAGTGGAGGAAGAGGTAGCAGAGGAGGAGGACAAGGAGAAAGAGAAATCCCCCGACACATAGCAGTTTATGGACAGCACCTGATTAACTGTTCTTCTTAGTAATGACAGATGATTATTTATAGAATATTTTTTGGGTTTTGTGGAGTCCGTCTGTGTTTTTTATACATCTATGTTTATGGTTCCAAAGCGTGCGCTGCTCTCCACCTTGGCCACTCCTCCTGTCAGCTTTGTTCAGACACGCCCACTGGTACTTCTTCAAGTTTTTTTGCACTCAGGAAAACTCCTTTCCATTCCCATTTGTACTGAAGTGGTGTGTCTTTATTTCACTTCTAACACCCCCCCTGTACAAGGCTTAAGTTTGGAGCATGGATGAGCAGTTCCCAGTCTGCTCAGTGCTGTTCACATGATACATAATATCACATTTTCCCTCCCTCTGCCTCATCTCAGCCTTGCCTGAAAGTTTAGCAGTGTTTCTGTGTTTTTATCAAGTGCCCATACTCTACAGAGACAGTTATCGGTGTGTTCAAGGAGAATCTCCCTCTCGGTTAGGTCATTTCCTCCCCACTGCAAATTAGGAGACACGGTAATCTGCCGCTCTGCTGAAAACGGGACGCCGCAGAGATGAACGCTGCAGCACACTGGGGAGCTTTTCGAGACACATCTCTGATGTGGAAGTCTTCCTTGAAAACCTGACTGACACAAAGCTCAAATCTAAACAGCCATGATGCTGTCCTAGACCTCTTTAATTTTTGTATTGTACTGTATGTAAGATTCAGATATTTTCTAGAATTTACTTTTGCAATCCCAGGCTTTCTTTTGTTAGCAAAGAAGATGAGACAATTTTTGGAAACCAATGGGGAGAAAATGATTCACAGGTATTCGGTGTTTTGAAGGGGGTATCTTTACAGCTGGGTTACATTAGGAGTGTTCTGAGGTGTTTGCACTTGCTCCAATAGCATTTATACTACTATTCCCATGCCACTATACTCATATTTGGTTAGTCCTGTGAGTTGAAATCTGGAATTCATTCATAATGCCTATTATTTTTGGTGAGAGTTTTCACTGAGAAGGAAGCAGAAACCTGAAGTCTTATGCTTTACTCTCATTGAAATTGTTTGTGACGTGGATGACGCCTTTAATTTTTTATTATTGTTGCCTGCAGTTCTTTGAACACATTCTGAGACAATGCAATGCTTTGTAGTTGATACAAAAAGCACCTTTTTTAGACGCCTGATTAGTGCTCCGAGTATACAGAAATAGTAATGGTGTTAAAAATTACTGGGTGATTTTATACCAATGTTATGAAAGCCTTCATTGTTCTTTCATTTTATTTTTCTTGCACATTTTATTTGATTTACACATCAAACAGCTGCATACCTGTTTGTCTTCAGCTACTTCATTTTCTGTTTATCTCTATGAATTTATTTTTCATCATTTTGCCATCACAATATTAAACCCAGTTGCTGTCTTTGTTTTCGACAAGACAATCAGCTCCATTACATAGTCATCAGATGAGACTATCGTCTACGTAGATACTCTAATGCACTGATATATTCATATATCACCACTTTGATATTTTTAATGTGTTTAAACTCGCCAAAACACTCACTCATGCATACTTAGGCTTGAACGATGCTGTCTTACACCTCGGCCAAGAGTCTCTTCCTTTTTCCCATGTTTCTATCATTTTTCACTTTACACCTGATGCTATTATTTATTGGAATATTTTTCTATTTGTTGAATTCTTTTTGCAGTATAAAGGTGGTACAGTAAATATTTCACTGTAGCATAGACCACAGTACAGGCTTGTCAGTTAAAATACCCAAATATACTTTTTTTTCTCTCTGTGTACATAAAATATAGAAAATCAACAAAAGGAAAAAAAAAAGAAAAGGAAAAAAAAAACACTTGAAATACTGCACACTGCTTTTTTAAAGAGTGCTTGTTTGTGTCATTTCAGAACTTTTTATTTAATCTTTCATTTTGTGCCAAGATTTTTTTTCTCTTTTTTTCATCCTCACCCAATGCCCTTACCTGTAATAAGATTTTCTGGTTTTATCGCTGTTTACAAACATATATTTATTGTGCTGTATATAATATATAATTATTAATGTTATTACTATCATAATGCCGTTTGTTGTAAATGGTTGATTCTTATCATCCCTTTTGGTGATGGTGTGGCTGTATTACGTACCTCTTGTTGAGAGAATGTTTATTACACATGAGCTTCAGTGTAAAAATGATCCATCGACATGTTGCTTATCTGAGAACTAGCTCAGTGAAGAGAGGGGGAAAGCCAAATTGTTTTTTAAAAAGAAACTGTTCCTTGGCCCATGGGCTGTGCCTTAAATTCAACGCATGTCATTTACTTTAGCCTTTGATTTTTTTTTTTTTTCCTAGTTCTCTTTTGCTGCATTAGTGAATCTCTTGGCTTGGGTTGTCCTGATCTCCTGTTGTGAAAAAAGTTGCCTTTTTACTATCACAGCCAAACACGATTTGCATCAAAAATGTGGCACTGGGTAGAAAATATGTCATCAGTGCAGAGATTTGTGGAGATTCAGGTCAACTGCAAGTCACAGATTTACTACTTGAGTGATGCGTGGCCTATAGCCGGATGTCCAAGAGTCACATTTGCCGTAGACCTGGTCTGAGCAACTTGCACTTTCTTCGCGCCCCTCCACTACACTCAAAGACGTGACTCAACCCGCTGGATTTAAACGATACAGGGAGTAACTTTGCCTCTGTGTGTGTGTGGAGTTGCTGCAGTGTCGTCTACATCTGCCTGGTTGTATCACAGCTACAAACACTGAATGGGGCGCGACAGGAGTGTGTAGTTGGTGTTCGACCGTGGCCTACGAAGCACAGAGGCTTTGAGACACATCTGCATGTTCAGCCACTGCTGCATTAATTATGGCTGAAACACTGACAGTGTGTTGCTTATCTATGCTCGGCCCACACTTCCACTCACATTACTTGCAATATCCAAAACCACTGACATCTTTCTGCCTGGACAGGAGAAGGGTTTAGTATATTTCTGTAGTGAAGGGGGGTGGGGGGGGGGATTAGGGTTTGGGGTGAGTGATATCATTGTCCCCAAAACGGGGACTCTTATTTTGACACACATACTGTAGATTCTAAACAGCCCTGGACCAATGGAAACAGTGGGTTCTTTTCTCATTATGTGTTCTATTTTTTTATGGTATGAAAGGAAAACACAAACTGTAACTTTAAAAAAAGGTCTTCAGGACAATTATTTTTTGGGTTATGTCTTTAGAATGCCAACTTGTCTGGAAGTTTCACAGGACAATTAAAATGTTATTTTAATGGATTCCTTGTTAATTGCAGTCTATTGGATAGCACTGTAGATCATACAACTTTATGTAAAAAACAAATAAAAAGAATGAAAAAAAAGTTTTTATATGCAATGGATTAAATAAAAGCATGGGTTGATTCTGCCTACTTACTGGTTTCTTGTTTTCATTGTTACAGAGGCTAATATACAGTCAAGGAGATGACAGTCTGAATGGAGGTTTTTAAAATTCTGATGGCAGTTTCTATATTTGGCATTTTAGCCTTGCCCCACAGACTACTGTAGCTGTGAGACATGTCTCACACCTAAAACAGTGGGTGTGGTTTGTAGTTACTCTTCTCTAAATACTGTTCCTTTAACAGAGTCATTCATATATATATATATATATATATATATATGTGTGTGTGTGTGTGTGTGTGTGTGTGTGTGTGTGTATACAATATCTACCAGCAATTCATATTGCATAACCACTTTGTATAGAGACAGAATAACCAATACAAATGAAGGCAGTTGCACACTCCCTAAAAGATATGCCTTAGTTGTGAAGTCGTCATTTAATAATTGGTTTGTTTGTCTTCAAGATTTAGCTAATTTCACCATAGTAGACCATGGCTGTATCTGAAATCCTTTATGAATAGTAAAAGTAATAATATCATTATGTAAAAATACCCAGTTATGAGAGAAGGAATTGCATTAAAGTGTTACTTCAGTCAAACTACAGCAGTATCAGCGGGAAAATAAGTGACAAAACACTGCAGCAGACTGGCCTTATTAGATAGTAGATCATTATTACTGATGCTTTGCTGTGTAAGCAGCATTTTTCATATTGTAGGTGCTAGGAGGCGAAGCCACTCTTATTACCATTGGGTAGTTTAACATATAAGAATACATCATATTTTTTAAGCTGATCACATTTTATAGGTAAATCTTCAAAGAACAAGTAGTTTTCAGATAAATGTTGTGTGGTAAAAATTGCCGCTGAAACAGAGTTGTGGAAGTATAAAGTAGTATAAAACTGAAATACTCAAGTGAGGTACTGTGCATGTGCCTCAAAATTACAGCACTTGGGTAAGTAAGTAGCATTGTAATGAAGCTGTTGAGGTGAAGCTAAATGTCATAGCATTAAATAGTGTTGAGTAGTAGAAAATGAGAGTTGAGAGTAAAAAATCAAACATTTGCCACTGAAACTGAAGTAAACATAAAGTAATGTTCATCCATCACCACAACCACAACGTCCCATATCTTGGTGCAGACATGTCTTTGTAACACTAGGTGGTGTCAAATGCCCAGAAATGGAACAAAGCCTCTGTGCTGCATCAACAGAACAGACTGAGGCTACTGAGACAGAAGATCCTGATTAGAGGGCAGCAGCTCCTGAATCCTTTATTCATGCCTCTATATAGTCAGCAGAGTGAGAGAGAACACAGAGGCCCACTGATAGAATTTGATTTATTTCCTATAATCTCAAAAACATACTTCTTATTTTGCTTGCACTCCAAGAAACAAATATATTCAGTTATATGTAAAGTCATAGTGTTCTAAAATGAGATTTGACCAGAGTGACTGTAGAACAGCCACAGTAACTATTACTCTATGAAATGAATCTTGACTTTAGGTCATTACAATAATTTATTTCATGGCTATTAGCGTAAAATTAATAATATCATCACACATACACAGATGCACACGCACAAAGCACGTGTACACACATATGCGCAGGATCTCTGAACTAGTTTATGTGTATCCCTTCTATTTTTTGGAATTACATCAGTATGGCATATGGCATGGACTAAGTTATCTCCCTGACTATCTTTCACAACAACACTGCATTTTGACATAATAATACAAGTTCAACCAACACTCAACAGTTAGCAGGAACAGCATTTAGTACGTGAATACATTTGTACAAAAGGTATACACAAACAATACAATATATTAGGTAATTTGTCTCTTCAGTATAGCGGGTACACAGACACACACACGCGCACACACACACACACACACACACACACACACACACATCAAGTCGCACATTCAGTGGCTGCAGTTACTGAGTGAAGCACACACTCCTTTTCTTAAGAGACTGTACGTCAGTTTCAGAGCCATTCTGACCACACTGTCACTCACATACTGCAGACAGAGTCATTGTACTCGAGGACAGGAGAAACTATGTACAGGGTTTAATTCATAAAATATTGCACTTATTGGCCCATTGCATCTCACAGCAAGTGCTATGACAATGCTCCTAAATCTGTAACATAGAGTGATATATATATACACTATCTTATCATATAAATCTACATAGACAAGTCAGGACTGATTTCATGCAATTTTTTGGAGCTTTTACTCAACTATGCAACAAACAACTGACGATGCTAAAAGAACTGTAATGTTTTGGCACATTTTTTTTTCAATGAATTGCAGAACTGTGAGGCTTTCTGGATTTTAAAATGAGCTACAACTTTTACTACTATATGGACTTAAGTTATTAAGACCACTACAGTACTGTATATGCCTGCTTTCCATTTTAAACCACTGTGTCTGTATGATGTTTTCTAAGCAGCTTACTGAGATCTTTCTTTCTTTCAGGAGGGACTTAATTTTATAGCACAAACATGAAGCATGCTGACTCAAAAACGAAATAATACTTTTTCTATATGGCTGTTTATTCCATGCCAGAGCTGATTTGTATATCGTACACTGTACTGTGTCTTGTCAGTATGAGATTTTTATTTGATGAAATGCGGGGTCGTTGCTATCACGTGGAGTCGAGGATGGTTAGGTTTTTGGGGTAAGGCCTTATCTTTAGATAAAACAGCACATATGATTGGCTTTTTGGCAGCATGCTCATCGCATCAAACTATAAAGGGTCATCTTAGAGGTTAAGCACACAGAAAGAGTTGCTTCACTTATCAGAGAAATCACACATCTACGGACAGCAAAACGAGGAATAGTACTCACATCGACATTATACACACTGGATTCATTCCAAAAAGTAACAGAGGGACTTACAGAGGCCGTGTTGGAGATGCTAAAAGGCCACTTTTTTATCCAAGGTAGATGATTTTTTTTAGATGACAAAGTTTCACTCATTTGTGACTCAGACATGACACTCACACTCATGCAAACCCACACTCACTTACAGCACCATACGCTCATTACACAAAAGAAATCCGCTACATCCTATAGCACACTAAATCATAGATCTGGCAGCTTTAGGAGACAGAATAAACCTATAAAAAAAAAAAAATACTGTACAAAAAATTAAAATAAAAGAATTATAAAGCACTCATTGACGCTATCCCTCATTTTATAATCATTATAGGTCTTAAAGATTTTAAAGGTTTTCGGGATTAACTGTACAGTATGACTATGGACTATTTCCAGCCTTATCAAACATACTTGGTTTATAACCATGCTAACTTGCCATAGATTGACAATATGGTGTCTCTATATTCTAGATATCCTGTAATGTTACACATTTTACAATAGCCATGTCTGTTTGTCTGGTTATTTGCTCTTGATATAAGGTGATAAAGTTGAGAGATAATACGACAGCATTTTTGTATTTCTACTACTAAACAGGGTTTGAACTGTAGTCCAGAGAAAGCAGCACTAGCATGAGTGACAACGCTGAGGGAGAACAAAACTCTGCACACTCTACCACCTTACAGGAAGCTGTGCTGCCCTCCCTTTGCTTCCCGACGTCCGTCACTAACAGTTGCATCCGGGCTGCTGGAGGGGCGGGGCGCTGTCTGTGAGTTTGGCGGTGGGGGCTCCCGTGGTGACTGCCGGATCAGTGTCCAGGCTCTCGGACATCTTGTCGCAAATTAGGTCGACGAGGCGTTCAAAGGTCTGCTTCACGTTGATGTTGTCCTTGGCGCTTGTCTCAAAGAACTCAAAACCTTGGGAAGAGGAAGAACAAGTGACATGAGAACAGGAAAAGGCCAAGTAGTGAGAGTAAGATAAACATTTCTGTCATTTTTACAGTTATTGTTACTGTTGCAAAACTGTTTCTTCATAGCATGGAAATATTTCTCAAAATACCAAACAGCAAGTGAAAATGGAAAAAAGGTCATATTTTTACATAACAGCAACATAATGCTGCTGTCACCCCATTTGAAATACACAGAGGGGTGAATGTTGTTCTTACCCAACTGTTCTGCCAGCAGTCTGCCACTATCCACCGAGACCACTCTCTCCTCTTCCATATCACATTTATTCCCAGCCAGCACCACCTGTGCATTATCCCACGAGTAGGTTTTTATCTGGGTCGACCTGCACATAATCAGAAACAAATACAAAAAGTCAAAATCAACGCTGTTGTTCTGTTTTATGAGAAAGTGTCAGAATTGTTTTTGTGCTACTTTTTTATTGGATGGGATCCTTTAGAAACTGACATGAAATATGGCAGAGGGAAGGACATGATGTAAAGATCATTTGCCATTTGGACCTGGTCATGGGCAGTGATTACATCGCCTTTCATTTGGCGTCACATAACATTTGAGTCACTGACAGCAGCAGTGGAAAAGTGGGTCAACTGCTGCTCTGTACTGAAATTATGCAGTTACTATTGCTCTGATGTAGGTTATTATTTACTATTTTGTAGCTATTTGATGTTTGTCACACATAACAGAACTTATCTTAAATAAGCCACTTTTCACTTTCATTGCCTTTTGGCTCTTTGGCTCCTGCTGACCTCTGAATGGTAAATTACTAACTGTGCAAGGTACCAACAGCCTGTTGGCTACACAAGTTATTAGGCAGACAGCCAGACATATGGGCAACATGTCATGTCAAATGTTTCTGTACGATAACAGGACAATCAGAACATTCATGTTTACGGGAAATTAACTGTGAATCAGTGAGGTGCTCGCACTGTTCTAACCTCTGTGGTCTGCCTACAATATGGGAAGGAATTTAAGGAGCAGATTTTCTCCTGTGGTGTTGCAGTTTGACTAAAAGTAGGGCAGTGAACATACCACAGGCTGAAAACAGTAGAAGAGGAGCCAGCAAGAAAGGAAGGAAGAAACAACGATTCAGAGAGAGAGAGAGAGAGAGAGAGAGAGAGAGAAAGAGAGAGAGAGAGAGAGCAGCATGATGTTGGCACTCCTCCTCCCTCTGTCCAGTTCTGACTTGTTATAGCAGTTCAGATGTGGGTCATTTTGAATCCAACTGCGGGTAATATTCACTGACAGAAAACCACTTGTGTTTGTATCACATCTTACAAGGTTACATAATAATAAGAGTATTATGGGTCTGTATTTACCTGTGGTAATTAAAACAACTTGCTGCTTTAATATTGTTGTTTTAATTAAATTAATTGTTTGTGACTAAAACTATTCATTTGATGGGGTTTTTTTCCAAGTCCCACATTTGATGTCAGTATTACAATATTTCTCTGTTGTGTCTCAGTCACAGGCAGGAAATGTGCACGTCACAAGCTTAATTCAGCCACAGTCGGGAAAGGAGCCGTTACCACGGCAACCTCTTTTTTTTTACCAACCTTGTCACAAGGAACAAGGGAAAGAGAGAGTGGAATTAAAGCCTGTGGCAAAGGCAAAAAAAAACCAAAAAACTGAAGGATTCTGGTTATATGAAGGGTAAAAAGAGAGCCTTCTCCCTTTGTACATTGTTGACGGATTTGTGCTCTGTCTGCTAAGTAAGCTCACAGGTAACTCTTTGGGATCGTCACTGTCAGTGACACACTTGGCTCTATTAATTAAGATACCCATCACAGACAGTGCTCAGACTGCAGTATTCCATCAAAGTGTCAGACAGGCCTTAAAAGAATAATAGCTGTCTGGCTACTCCCTTTACAAGAAAGCCCTGTGTTTCTCGCTTACAATGATGGGAAAGTCATTTCAGTACAAATCAGGCTGATAATGTTGAGCATTTAAGCACAATTCATGCTAATAATAGAGTGCAGCATCACAACTGCGTGTTATTTTAAACACTTCATCCTCAATTAAAGGCTTTAAAAATGTGTTCAGTTAAATGCAGCACCATTAGCCATGACAGGTGCTTCCTGAAGCAGCTGTCAAGTACTGCTTGCTAAGTGACAGGGGCTGAGTAGACACTGGCCTTAATAGTGACTGTCATAGTCCAACAATGAGTGCAAGCCACGTGGCACGCAGGTGAAGAGTAACCTGCAAAAATACCACCATCGCTTACCAAGTGTGAGTCATATCATCATTTCCTTACAGCTCGTGGAGAGTATTACCATGACGATTCAGAAATACCTCCTCTCAAAAATGTTCATTCTGTGCCACCCCACCCCCTGTAATCTCTTTGGGCTGGCAGAGGAAGATAACTGTGGGACAGTGGGGGGTGCAAATAAAATGGGAAACTACAGAGAGCTGGGCACATACGGAGAAAGATCAGCAAAAACCAAAAACCAAACCAAAAAAACCAAAACACACATTTATCTCTGACAGCACGGCTGAAATTTCTCAGTGTTTCACCAAAGCTGTTGAAACACTGCACTGGTTGTTCTGACGAGAATGTGCTTGTTTTCTAGAGCAAGAATTCTAACCCAGAAACCTAGTTTCTTGCAGCTGATTGAGCGTCGCCTTCCAAGTCCTGTTTTAGACATAAATGCATCATCATACATCACCAACGTTTGGACTTGGCTGAGAGTTGCTGTTGATCAGCCTGCAGACGCTTGTGTGACTCATGAAGGACCAGAGCCATGACCTTGACAAGTCTCCCCTTGATCCCCAAGCCTGACAAACATGCACATACACACTACATAACAAGCCTGTCAAATGTTAGAAAGAGGGAGAGAGAGATAAATGGACTGTTGATGTTAGGAGATAGAGAAGCCAAGCTGCTTTGGAAAAACCATGTCCAATATCAAGCAAGCAAGGGGACAAACAGGAAATTCTTTTAAGATGTTGACAATATAATCCATACACAGAATGCAAAGGCCCGTCATACAAAACTGTCAAAAACGGACCAACATGACTCACCAGTCCTGCACGGCGCCGAAGGACTCCTCGTTGGTGATGTCGTACATGAGAATGAAGCCCATAGCCCCACGGTAGTAGGCGGTGGTGATGGTCCTGTATCGCTCCTGGCCTGCTGTGTCCTACACACAGAAGACACAATTTAGCATGGGTGTTAGCCAGCTGACTGATATTTACACTGTCAGGCTCCACATGACCCTGCACTGCATCCACATGAGCCTGCACTGCGCACATATGCCGAATCCATAATGGTAACTGAGCAGAGATGTACATTATTAATATGCAGCTATTTATACATTCACCAAGAGACTCCTTTGGTTTAAATAGGGCAGCATTTCGGATTTTACATCCACATTTCCAGATCTACATTCACTTATTGTTTCATTTATTGTGTCCATGATGTGGAAATAATTATTATGCTAATTGCCCCACTGGCTTTGCATTGATAAGGTGCCAAAAACAGCGATTCAGTTTTGGCTGACGTTATAGATTCTTTCCTCCCTTCGATAAAATAATCGCTCAGCTGTGTTAAACACTCTGTGGTGCAGTACTCAGAGCTCAGCTTATGACTCGCGTTTCTTCAGAAAAGAGGCTAAAAATAGAAGTAAAATGATTTAAACACTGAGGAAACTGCTTGCTGTTCATGATAAGGCTGAACAAATTGCTCAAAGGCGAAGCAAGCAAGTGATTACACAGCATTCGAGGGGTAGTACATTGTACACAGATTACCCTGGAAACAAACGCCCATTGCATTGCTACGAGATGTCAATGAAAATGCTAATGGACCCCAATACAGACAGATGAAGCTCTTCCATTGTGAGTGTGTTCATGAGGATCGAGAGAAAACGCATTTGGGGCAGTGATGTGTAGATCTGTGCCTTTATGATAAGTTATATAATAACAACTCCCAATGATGTCCCTCCTGTTTACACTGCATGTTTACTGTGCTCCCGTTCTGCCCACAACAAGTGTGTTTGCAGGCTTCTGTGAATCATGATGGAGGACTCCTGGCAGCCCTACTTGGCTCTTGTTAAACAGAGGCCCAACAGGCAGCATTGGATTGTATTTGCCACAGTGGTTTTTACTTTCTGTCAGTCTGCACATGGCTGCAACAGTGTGCCTGTTATAGCCAGAGGACAGCTCTGACCTTCACTCCACAGAGACAGAGCTCAGAGCCTGCCAAGCTTCCACACACACCACAGCTAGGACCTTTTGTCAGTTCACAATAACACGCATGCACACACAAAAAACGCATTTGTGAATGTGTGCAAATTTAATGTCAGCAGCAAGTGAGCATTGTATAAATAGCATCTTTTGTGGAGTGACATTCTGAGCAGCGTAGAAGAGAATGATGAATTAATGTTTTTACCTGCTACTGTGGATCTACCAAGTCATGATACAGTATGCTAAAGCCATCTGAATGACCTAATAATCTATTTAATCTATATTTTTTCTAGTCTGAATTGTAACTCTTGGACATTTTAGTAGCCTATTGATTCTTGGCTAAGTGCTTGACAATGACCTTTGCATTTCCAGGCTATTTTAGTGAGTCGCTTTGCTTGTTCTCAGTCAAAAAGACGGAGCAGGACAGGAAACAGAAAAATCTGCTGAGTCCCGAGAATTGGAGCTCCTTGAAAAGCTTTGCTTGTAGTCCACAGCTCACCAGAAATCAATCCAAGGAGCTGACTATCTCGAGTTGAGAGATAGTGAGCGAAGGCGGGCACTTGCCAGAACTCTCCTTCATTCAGTTTTTCGCAGGGTTCATCTTGGCAACATGCTGCACTGTGTTTCATTCATTTCAGCTTGATACAATAACAGGGACAACTCCATGATGCATTATGACGCTTTTATCTCTCAGCAGATTAATGGTGTGACCACCACTATGACATTATCCAATAGCCGTCACCTTAAATGGTCACTTACTGTAAGTCTCAGCTCTGTCTGAGCCCAATTAAAAGAGACAGACCAATTAGCTGGATGCAAGGGCAATCCTTTTCCTCTCTGAATATGCTTGTCTTTGCTAATGATGAAAACACATTATCCCGATTAGCCAGTCATTTGACTGTTCAAACTCAGTTTTCACATCCTGCTGGAGCGCTCCGTCTTTATCTCTTTATGTGATTAAATGTCTGGGGATGGCTAATAGTGGCAAAAAAGACAACTATTATGCTGAGGGAGAGCAAAACCTCTGAAGGACAGTTGGCATTTGGTGAAGTGCAGGAAGAAAGAGAGAAGAAATACTGACAGGAAAAAGGATACAGAAATAGACAGAAAGAAAGGAACTTCTACATATCTATCCCCCCGCTATCTCAGCGGTATTATGAGACAATCTGCCTCCACGGCTCAGATGAACTCCTAATTAAACAGCCTCAGACATTCTTCAGTTTCCCACACATTCTGAGGAAGGTGTTGCTTCTCTGTTCTTCCCCACTGTGCCAAACTAACACTTACTAGTCTCCTGTTGGTAATGTTGAGACTTCCATCTGTCTCCGTCCTTACATCGTAGAGTGTTAAACCGATACAACACAATAGAGCCTTTCCCGAAGCTTTCTTCAATTAATTAAGGATGCAGCTGATGAGCAACATGTTTTTAAGACTAAGGAACAAATCACTGAACATATTTTTGTGGCATAATGAGATTCAAACTCCATATTATACATTTCCTTAGTTAGGATTACCCTCAGATATACATTCACTACTTTGACTTAAGTATATGTAACGTATGTAACATAATGTAAAGCTTTTCTGTAACAAGAGATGAAAGTGGAAGTGTGTCCAAGCATACCAAGCAAGCCTGATCCATCCTAAGAGCAAAAAACACTGACTAAAATTGAATTAATGTGCAGATGATCCCATGTGTGCAGGACTTTTTTGTATGGCCAAGCACATAAGCCATTGAGTCGCAACCTGTCACAGTCCTTGAAATGTATTGATCAACAGAGAAAGATATGGGCAGAGGTCAGGAAAAAGTGGGCTCTGGGCTGAGATTGACAGCTTTTTATAGACAGGAGTCACTCTGCAGGAACATAAAGATGGAGAGAACCAGAAAAACCAGGGGGCAGTGTGTCCCTGAACAGCCCCCTCCCCCTTAGAGCTTAGGTAGTCCTCCAGAAGACCTTGGAGGACTACGGAAAACAGATTCCTTCCAACATGTTGGGGCCACATGTAAATGTTCTGGATTTAACTGAATTAAATGGAAAGTTGTGCATGATTGGCATGACAAAGAGGAAACTGTGACATGAAAGGAAATCGTGGCTGTGGCTTGCTGTACGTTGCTGCTTTGTAGCCCAGAAATGTGTTCTCTGTCTTCTATAAATTGCTGACATTAGGTCATATGCAAATCCTATGTCTGAATAGACAAATTTATGGTGCTAGCAGGCATTTCAAAAGTAAACAGCAAGTAAGTACATTATTATCTGGTGTTGATCTCTATAATAGCTATATTCCACTTGTTTCATCTTGTTCAAGGATCAAACATTTTGTGGCTCACTTCTAAATGTTTAATGCCTGGATGTGAATATTTCATACCCAGATCTGCAGTTTGATCCTCTTGTCGTTCTTGTACACAGTCTTCACTTTGAAGTCGATGCCCACTGTGCTGACGAAGGCCGAGGTGAAGGCGTCATCAGCGTAGCGGAACAGGAAAGACGTTTTGCCCACGCTGCTGTTGCCGATGATCAGCAGCTTGAACATGTAGTCGAAGTTTTGGTCCCCTCCCTCTCCCTTCCCTTTCACATCCTGAGTGGCAGCCATCTGCAAAAACAAATCAAAAAAGAGATGCTGAAAAGAAAGCGTCAAGAGCTTTACCTTGACTTAATGTGAACCTGTTCAGAGCAGTGATGCACAAAAAAACGAGTCCACATTCAAGGGGCTAGATGTTGCACGCAAAGTACAGCAAGAGCTTGTTGTACAGGCCGCAGATCAAAGGTGACAGAAGGCTGCGTCAGGGAACCCAGCATGACCAACACAGCAAGCTGTTGTATTGATGAGTATTGGATAACCAGGATTTTAAAAAGCTGCAGTTGTCCTCTCTGAAGCCCTAAAAACCATTCCTTTAAGGAAACCAGGGGATTATGATTATTGATGTTATTACCATTATTAGGCTATTTAAAGAGCACAATTTGGTTAAATACAATTCAGATTCAACACTTTACTTTGTGATGGGCAAAATACAATTTTTAATTTTCAAAGAAAACCCACAACTTCACTGTTTTGTTTCAACTGTTACATTCCAATTTCTATTGGACAAGGTGTGCTGTTTTGATTTTACACACGAAAAACTTTGCTAAAAGAAATACAGTCAAATTTCACCTGACATTAAATCTTCATCCATATTAAAGCTGCTGCAGCTTACTGATATACAAAGGGCATGCTAATATAAAGAATCTTTCACCTTTACATCGCATCTATATAAAGCATTTCCGTGCAAGCTGTCAGCAGCCAACGACCTGAGAGGACGAGAGTACTACGCGCAGGATGACAAGAGCACAGTCATCTTTGCTCCAAGGTGATTGTTTTGACAAAAGCCACTGCGCTTTCATGCCAAACATGTGAAAGCTAATCTTTCCCTGTAGCCTATGCGGTAATAAAAGACCGGACCTCCATCCTGCACATCCTGCATTGGATTTCTGTTCGCTTCCGTGTATGAAAAAAACACCCATTGAAGCAGTATTTGCAAGGACACCGCTTTCAAAATATCAGTGCGTTGCTGGCATTTTACACACACACACACACACCACGATAAAACCAGTCGATCTGATACAAAATTACACAGGAGCTGCATGCCGAATGATGTTAGACAAGCGAATCTGGGCAGGAGGTCATTTCATCTATTAATGAAATTCTTGCACAGAACTATTAATAAATTAAAACTACCAAAAAAACCGCGTTGAGGACGTTGTGTTAACAAACCTGTATTGAAGGCCTCGGTTCTATCTGTGTCTGCCCCCTGTTTTGCAGAATACGGTTTTTAAATATTTGTGTCTAATGCAGGCGTTGATCTTCTTTAACCCTCCTCTGTCTCTCTCTCTCTCTCTCTCTCTCTCTCTCTCTCTCTCTTTGGAGCGCCGACCAATTTCAGCACCTGGGAGCTGTCCCCTCCGCTTCGGATCTGGCACGCGCCCCTGAGCTGACGAGGCTGGCTCGCATGAGATGAGCACGAGCGAAAAAAAAAAAAGAAAAAAGGAAAGTGCGTTCAGTTGAGTGTCTCTGACGTCACCGTGAAGGGAAGGGGAGGGGGTCACGAATATGGGGGTTGTAGTCTTCGCACGGTGTCAGCGCAAAGGCGGAGGGCGACATCAAAAGTAGAGGCGACTACATTACTCAGCATGCAGCGCAGCACAGCTGTCAACATCTGTGTGATTTACTGTAAAAAAAAAAATACTCTTTGTAGTTCGGTTTTTAAACAAGCACCAGACCGCAGACACGGTCCCCATCGTGCACTAGTGAGACTAAATAGGACGGAAAAAGCTTGGAAACCTTTGTTCAGATAGAGAGCGTGTCTCAGTGTTCAGTCTCTATAAATGGCTGTATATGACGGTATATGTATTTTGATGCTCTCCCTTTATTCATAGCCTTAAAGTAAAAACCATGCGTCTTACCTTCCCATACAAATCCATTTTGCCCTAAGCAATATTTCACCTGTTTGTTTTAAAATCCACTCCAGTAGCAAATAAACTCCCAGCTGGACAGCATAATTTTTTTTTCTCAGGAAGCAAATATAATAGCCTCTCCTTTTGCGTCACTCTCGATCGGTCTTGCTGCCGCCGCCCCCCACCTCCCCACCCCCAATGCATCCAGCTCCGCTTCAGAGAACAAGCGACTGAGCAAACAAGAGAGGCCTGAAGTGCTGATGAATATTATTATTATTGGCCTTTCAATGGGAGCAAGTGCGGGATGGCGCCGCGGCGGAAGTGGGGAAGAAAAAAAATCCTGGCATCTTTGCAATTGTAATCTCATCGGCCCTCTCTTTTAGAGCGCATTATAAGACCTGTATAATTAATGTGAGAGGTGCAAATGCAAAACTGTAATATTGTAATAAGGAAGTGAGGACCAGTATCAGCAACAGTGAGGTTGTTTTCCTGTATTTGTAGTCTTTAAATAACCAGCTTTAACCAACACCTGTTACTCATCTTGCACCTGAAGCCAACAATGCTTATAATAGTCCAACATGCGCTAAGTTGTTGTGCGCCAGACACAACAGATATTACATAACTGGACCAAACTCAGATAGAAATCCAGGCGGTAGCTGTCCGACGTTGTATCAGCCATAGCAGGCATTTGATAGGCTGTGTATAAAGTTATAGGGCGGGACTTGCTGATGACTGACTGCCCTTTGACGGGAGGATCTGCGCGTGCAGCCAGGCAAGCTGAGTGCGCAGCAGACGAGGGGGCGGGTCAGGTAGGCTGCACAAACATTTCTGTCTCTACAAATTTAAAAGATTTTTATGTTTTAACTCCACAAATACGCCAATGCTGCTCGATAAATGTGCGTATCGTGCTCCCAACAAAGTTAGTGATTCATTCGTTCGTTTACTTTCGAGTATTTTGCACCGAGTTCGTCCAGAATCAAACATCCTAAATATCTGTTGGCATGTATGTGACTGTTGCTGTGCGGTGATTTATACTGGTAAAACTCCTCTTTTCGAGAATGCGAGCAAAAAATCTTTTGGTTTGGTCGATAAACCGAGTTATTGTTTCAGGCAGAGTCAGTACATGACCCCAAGCGTGGTAAACTAAACTTTTCTAGAAGGTTTTCGCGAACGACAAAACCACTGTAGCACCACCTGCCGTTGGAATGAGGTGCTCTGGTCATGATACTGTGGTCCTGGCAGCTCTCTAAGGCTGCCTCGTGCTAATGATTAACCAAGCAATATTAGCAGTAATCAAATAACTGCTGCTTTATGACCATATAACCCTTCTGACCTCTTGATATTGGAATGAGCTGTGTCTATTTACAAAGTTATTTTTATTCCTCGACCATAACCTGTTTTAATGTGTCTGTTTTCCAAATGAAATTCAGCAGTTAATATTGGTTATGGCATTTGTATTATAACTTCAAGTTTTTAGTGAATTACTTTTATAGAGTGGATTCTTTGAAGACCTTATGTATACATACACATTAGGAAAGCTATTCTTAACTGGTCATTGGTTTCTTTACCAAACTGAAAAATACCACAGTATGACTTGTGTATCCCTGAAACATCATAGGGCCCAGACAGATAATTTGGCCTGACCAATATTATGGCCAGTATTTTGTTTCACTTCAGTCATTCATTCATATATTCATTCACTCATATAATGTTGTTCTCAGTAGCAGCTGCCAAGAGCAGTTAACATCTCCAATCAATGTGTCAAAGTATCCAGATTCTGAGCCCTAAATGACGCCCAGTGACATACCATTGTTGTGTGATTGTGTGCGAATGTGGTGTGTGTGTGCATATATATATGTATATATATATATATATATATATATATATATATATATATATATGTGTGTGTGTGTGTGGGGTGAATGTGACCTGCAGTCCATTTATCATTTACCATTTACTCTTTAATGAGAGAGATATGTTCATGTAATACTTTGTATTCCTGTAAAACAACATACAACAAAACTTTACATCTGATCAATCTCATCCATTTTTTTTCTGTTGCTATTGTTTTTATGAATGTAGCTAGGTAGCAAACCTGCTAGCTCTGATTGGTTGATCACAACCAACAAGATCAACTGCCATCAATGAGAACAACTCATTCATCAAAAAATAACAAGCATATAAATAACCTATGTCAAAATTCTTAATCATATATAAACTCAATAATCCAGTATATCTGCAGTAATATCTCCCCTCACTTGCTATATTTTCAACCATACTGGTGACAGTTTGCAATGGAGGACTCCATTGAGGTGATTCTGCAAGACTGTGGCAGGGTCCTTCCTACCAGCAGACCCCATCCTGTGGTGTCGGCCTGCACGGGTGCTCTGCTCACAGGGTTGTATGGAGTGTGGAGTCTCTTTGTAACGCCCGGATTTCGTAAAGTCCCGTGGAGGCTCAAGGTGCTTGAGGCTTCCTTTTTGTTTTGTTTTTCACCTGCTTGCTTTGCCTTCTTTCCACCCTTCCAAATATCAAATGCTGCATGTTTGCGTGAAATCAAAGAGAAGAAGCTGAGACTGAACCTAACTTGCACATAACAATAATTTACTTATTTTGGAGCATAGTGCTCCATGCTATCAACAAATGTGGGAAAAGAAGAATATGGTAAGTCTATAATTGTCATTATGTCTTATGGAAAACTGCACCATCTTCTACAGTACATTAATCTGAAGTGCTTTTTGTGTAGAGATCCATTGTTGTAGAATAATGGATCATGCACAATTTTTCTTCACTGTCAGTACAAGATGAACAAGAAAACATGATGATCAGGAGCAGATTATCAGACGTTAGGTAATGATGAAGACATTTGTTGTTGCATGGAGAATCAGATATTTTAAAGCAATAAAAAGCTGTTCTAAAGCTAATGCTTAAAAAAAATGATCAAAATGTATTTGCCTTTGTACTTATTAACACGTCTCTGACTTGGGTGTTTTTTTTGGAATAATGATATGATGCTTTGTTTATTGTGCCAGCATAGAACATATTATGCCAGGAGATAAGTGACATTAAACAGTATCACAGTTTAAACCCAGTTTACCACAGCTAGAGAGAAGAGAGAGCCTTGCTGTATCTATCATTCAGACAAGTATTGCGGAACAATTCCATTGACAGTGAGTGGGAGATCAAATTCAAGGTTATAGTCACAGCACTCAGGAGACTGGAACAGCTGAATTTAATATGAATCATATTCAGAGATGTTTTCACATGAAAAGGAGGGAATTTGTTTTGGGCTATGATTTTTTTTGGAGTAGAATTTAATAAAGGCTTATCTACAATAGGGGACTAGGTAAGATAGATCAAAGGGACTTCATCTCATGTTCCTAACTTTGCCAACTTGATAGCAAGGAAGTCTTGTTAACAGTAACAATAATCATTGTTCTACCTGTCACATGTGTTGACTTACTGTGTGTTTGTACCGTGGTCCAGGTTCCTTATTTGCCCTCCAGTAAAGATCAGACACTGAACACCATGAAGCTCCTTCAGGGACGAACAGGTCGCTTAGCAGATCTGGGATCAGGAGATGGAAGACTGGTTAGTGAGCTGCAACTGTCTTAGAAAAACAAAACTGTATTTAAGTGTAAACAAGAGTGTGAGTCTGACTGCAAAACTGTGTAAATGGAGTGTAAATGTGTAAATGCTCTGTTGTCCCTTAGGCTTGTATTTTACACAATCCTATTTGATTCCCAGGTGTTTGCTGCCTCCTCTGCTGGTTTCCAGTGCGCAGGCTTTGAGATTAACTCCATTTTGGTGGCCTATGCAAGGAGCAAGGCTCTCTGGACAGGAGTGCCCCCTTGCCAGGCGACCTTTGTTAAAAAAGACTTCTGGAAAGTGAGACCTTAACCAGAAGTAGTATTGTCCTTAAACCTGATGAGGATTGTTACATGACCATGTTTGTGTCTCTCTTCGTTCATAGACCGATTTGTCTTCCTATAACAATGTGACAGCTTTCCTTGCCCCAGGAGTGGTGAGTTTTCCTTCTGTGAGGAATCCTTTCCTTCCCCGCCTATAGATGTTTTCATCCTCTACAAGTGATATAGCATACATAGCACTTCATTGCTAAGCCACTCATTTAGCCCTCTCTGACTGGTTGACAGATGGGTGTGCTGGGTGAGAAGCTGTTGAAAGAGCTTCCTGATGATGCACGTGTCATTGCTTGTCGTTTTCCGTTCCCCAACTGGCCACACCAATCATCTGTCGGCTCGGGTCTTGACGAGACTTTTGCGTATGACATCGGCACCGTGCGCTCACACCTGAGAAATGTACCGAACATGACAGTGTAATAAGTCACATTATCTGGGTTATTTTGTTACCCATGATCTATCATTCTCAGCAGCACTAAAACCTTCAGATACTTTTCTGAGAATAGAAATGAATAAAAATGTGATGCTTAAAGGAAAACCTCTGAAAAAGCAGGTGATTGTGAACACACTAGGGAAATTGCTGGTTTCAGTCAATTACAAGATCAGCAGTAATGCTTTTGGAAGATGTTTTTGAACATTACAGGGATGACAGGGACTCTGACTAAGCAAGATGTGTGGATGATTTCTACATCATTTAGCCCCTGCAGTATTTGTTCTGGCGCTGCCAGTACAGTCTGAGTCTTTGCCATATTGCTGACAATAAAATACCATCATGCACCAGTATCTAAGATATGCCTCTGGCGGTAGCTCTTCCATTACAGATAATTTTACTTCCACGCCAGCACTAACAAACCCCCATTGTAGCTTGCTGCAGGGGGACTGTGAGTTCAGTGTTTTTGTTTGTATGCAGTAGTTCTGTTCCACTTGCCCTGTGGGGTTGCAGTTAGATTCACATGTTGTGTTATACTTTTGTTTGTTAAAAAAAAAATCAATCCATAGGTATCCAGTTCAAGGCTGCTCTAACATCATTCTGTGGGTGTCTGAGTCAGCCAGTGAGCTTTAGGCACACATTTACTTTTGTGCTATACACCTCACAGGTAGTCTAAAACACTGTAATTATCTGCGTTACCTGATCCTTGGGGCTCATGTGGAATATGTAACTGGGTAAAGAGATTGGCACTTTAGTCTGTTTGTCTGGTCGTTTGTTTGTCAGCACTTAACAGAGTTTAATAAAATTTGCTGGAATGTTTGACCATTTGCCAATAACAAGTGATTAGTTTCTTCTCAGGATCCTTTAAAAAGGTTTTTGTTAAGAATTGTTAACACTGTTTTCTCATCAGCAGTGTATGGCTCCATTCTTATATTGATATAGATACAGACAAATTTCTTAATATTTACATGTGCTGCAACTGGGCAGCTGTGATGGAGGAATGTGCTCTCTGAACACTTTCTATTGAGTATCACTTACTGTCAGACTGTTTTAATGTAGCACCTACAGTAAACAGGGTAATGCTGTAATCTTTCTAATAGTTCATAGGCCATCACAGTATATCTGCCTCTTCAAAGCAGAACACACACCTGCCACCTCTGCAACCTTTCCACTCACACCACTAAACAGTTACATGTCAGTGTCCAACTGCAATACAATATACACTTTGTTAAACTTGGTTTGAAAGGCACAACATGTTTGTCACTGTTACTGTGCTGTGTGAATGATATCCAAAATGTCCACCTGAGGGTGCTAGTGCTCCAAACTGAGTGTGGTGCAAAAACATAGGATGGGATGAACATGAGTAGAATACAGATAACATGTATCCTCTGATTTGTGGACATTTCATCAACCAAATGCACCAGACCTCCAACATATTATTGAATAATATTTTGCACCAAAATGTAAAAGGTCCATTCACCAGCCTGGATCCCATGAATAAAATGGATAAACTACATAACATGTCTGTGATTGTGGAGGGCGGCTGTTGATGCAAATAATCATATGAATCCTCAGAAATTGTATTTGATCACAGAATCCACGCGCCGCTTCATCCACTTTGATTTCACGTCTATGCCATCATCAGCACCAGTGTACTTGCTAGGTAATCGATGTCAGGCAGACCTCATGCTCTCATTTCACACCGTGACGTCAGATAGAGGGCGGCAGACAGCGGGGTGGGGTGGGTGCCAGAGTATAAAGGCTCACAGACGGACTCTCCGGGCTGCATTCTGAGTGCGGAACGAGAAAGCACCACTAATGGAAGTACAGAGAAATAGCGCGCCCCAACAGACAAACAGCAGCAGTATGTGCGAATCGACGCAGAGGTCCTGCGAACCTCGCCGAAAGAGAATGGATGAGCGCAGCGCGCCCTCGGAGATGGCCAGGATAATCACCGATCCTGTCACGGGGAAGTGCTACTGCCGTGGAAAAGTTTTGGGAAAGGTAGCGCGAGCATATAATATGTTGTCGACCTTTTGGATTTACCTCGTAACCCGAAGACAAAGCATGTTAACAGTGTCTTTCCTCTTTCCAGGGAGGGTTCGCGAAATGCTACGAGATGACCGACCTCTCCACCAGCAAAGTTTACGCAGCCAAAATCATCCCACATGCGCGCGTCTCCAAACCTCATCAACGGGAGAAGGTAAGCGCACAGCTCCGGTGCCTGTGTGCACTGGTATGACTGGACAACACATATCACAAAATTGCCTTTAGTTGTTATCGTGACCCTTTATATCTTTCCCCCTCGCCAGATTGACAGAGAAATTGAGCTGCACAGAGCTCTGCACCATAGACATATAGTGCACTTTTATCACCATTTTGAGGACAAGGAGAACATCTACATCCTGTTGGAATACTGCAGTAGAAAAGTAAGTGCTGTAGTTTTTAACCACTGTACTTTATCCTTGCCATTGCTGTGTTTCAAATTTGGATAACACCTGCATTGCACCCAAAGTCAATGAGGCAGCACTCAGGCAGTATTCAGAGTCTGCCCTGACTATGAAAGAACCCTATTGTGTCAGTAGATTTTATCATACTGCAAACCTATATAACTCCCTACAGTTTCATGGGATTGAAATGTATAATTATCAAGTATGACTAGGTTTTCTTCAAAAAGGAAAATATGTGTTTCAGCTCTAATCATTCTCTTCTGTGTTTTGTCTTTTTTTGCAGTCATTAGCTCATATCCTTAAGGCTCGTAAGGTGCTTACTGAGCCAGAGGTGCGTTATTATCTAAGGCAGATTGTCTCTGGGCTAAAGTACCTGCATGAGCAAGAAATCCTTCACAGAGACCTGAAACTTGGTAAGGAATCTTTTAGCAGCCGTGACACTTTGTGCACAATTGTAAACCTGCATCCTGTGCAGGGGGGATTTTTTCTTTAATACTAGCCCACACCTTCCTCCAGTGTTTCTTTAATCAATTCATCAGAGGATCAATGCTCCATTTATCCCTTGATCCTAGGTTGAATATCAGGTGCTCATCGTCTCATTCTCTCTCTCCCCCTTGCAGGTAACTTCTTTGTGAGTGAGTCGATGGAGCTGAAGGTCGGGGACTTTGGTCTGGCTGCCAAGTTGGAGCCAGCAGGAAACAGGAGGAAGACGATCTGTGGGACTCCCAACTACCTGTCCCCTGAGGTGCTCAACAAGCAGGGCCATGGTTGTGAATCAGACATCTGGGCCCTTGGCTGTGTAATGTGAGTAGGATAACTGTAAATTCATCAGTAGGGAACTTCAAAAGTTTTAGTACTATCAGTAATTATTCTTAATTATGAATTAGTCTAATATCATATAATCATGCACGATACATAGATTGTCATCAAATTTCCTGAATTTCCAGTTACTTAGAAACTTGTGTGATTTAGTCAGTCCATTGTTGGTGATGGGAATCAGCTCACTTTTGAACTCTGTCCTGTTCCAGGTACACCATGCTGTTGGGCAGACCACCATTTGAAACCACCAACCTGAAGGAGACATACAGGTGTATTAGAGAGGCACGGTACTCCCTGCCCTCGTCCCTGTCACCTCAGGCTAAGCAGTTAATCGCCAACCTTCTGGCCAAGATCCCCGAGGACAGGCCCAACCTGGACCACATTCTGAGGCATGACTTCTTCACGCAGGTCAGAGGCCGATCTGTTAGTCTGTCTGTTCCTATCTCTTGTCAGTCTTTTCTCTCTAAATGTCACTGTGTAGGAGTATAATAGTGACACC
Organism: Lates calcarifer; assembly: GCF_001640805.2. NCBI lineage: Eukaryota > Metazoa > Chordata > Actinopteri > Centropomidae > Lates > Lates calcarifer. The sequence goes on from NC_066845.1 coordinate 7,321,781, forward strand.
CCCTTCCCACCAGCCGCACATTGACCCACTTTCATTCTCCACAGGGCTTCAGTCCAGAGCGTCTGCCGGCTAGCTGTTGCCATTCAGCACCAGATTTCCACGTTTCTAGTCCCGCCAAGAGCTTCTTCAAGAAAGCTGCCGCTGCGCTCTTTGGTGGGAAGAGAGACAAGGTCAAATACTACGAGACTCTGAGTGAGTATTAGATCAACAATTTAGCGATTATGTACCAACTTGAAAAGTTGTTAAGACAGCTGCATGCACATACCACATTTTATCCCATACTGTTCTGATGTCAGTTTAGGAGGCTGTTGGTTAAAAAGGCCATGCCTTGAATTTTGTGTGCTGTTATTGTCTCTGATAGATAAGTTAACCAAAGAGGAAGAGGAGATCTACAAACTGCAGCACGACCTTGAGAGAACTGTCATCAGCCAACAACAGAGCAAAAAGATTTCAGAGGTAAGAGATAATTTATTTGATATGAACCGGATACTTATATGGGTGTAGGTGATGATGATGCAGGTGCTTTATTCATACAGCTATTAAATAAGTAGAGTTGAGATATTCAGATTCCAGTGAGTCATTCTAATGCTGTACAAAACTTTATAACAAGCACAATTTCAGAACAAACTAAAAGCACTTATTTTTAACCTTTAAGCCAACCACTTTGCATCTGTGGGTGATCCGCTGAGTCATAGTAGGAAGAGATGATCTAAACTCGCAGATTCTAAACCCTGTCATCACCGATTCCCACCTCAGAATGGAAGTCTACTTCCACCATCTGCCGAGAGCCCCGTTGCCCTGGCAACAGAGGGCCAGTCCCCGACGATGCGAGATACCATCCGTCTGATCGTCAGGGGGAGTCTGGGGAGCTGCAGCAGCAGTAGCGAATGTAAGTGTGCCACGCAGGAAAATTGAATGAGTGCATGAATGATGGAGAGATTTGATGCGACATCTAGAGTGCAGAGTAATTTTTTGTACTGCACAAATGTGACGTCAAGCTGAATGTTCCTCTGTTGTTGTTCTTAAAGGTCTGGAAGACAACACAACAGGGAGCGTGGCTGAAACTGTTGCAAGTGTGTTGAGGGGTTGTCTGGAGAATATGCCTAAAGGTGAGTTGACTTGTTGAAAAGCCATGACCTATACACATAAATTATTAGATTATCCCTCATTTCATTACAAAGCTACAGCTCATTATCCATATTTGACCTTGAAATGTCTAAACCGAGGTTTCAAGTTTCAAATATACACTCCCTGAGTTTGTTAACACACCCAAATTTCCTCCCAGCTCATTGAAACCTCAGTATGTTTATGTTTCAGTGAACCTGGAGGAACTTTTGGAGTTCAGTTTAGGGTCTTGGGTGCTTTAACAGAGACTGATTATTTAACAAGCTCACACAGTTAAAGCTGTCATTTCTTGAGATGTTTCTTGTGATTGTATTCTAATCCTCCTCCTCTGTGTTCTCACCCTTTAGCGGATGACATTCCTCAGAGCGCAAACAGCTGCAGTCTTCAATGGGTGACTAAATGGGTGGACTACTCCAACAAGTATGGCTTTGGCTACCAATTGTCTGATCACACCGTGGGAGTTCTCTTCAACAACGGCACCCACATGAGCCTCTTGCCAGACAGAAAGTATGCACTATTCTATGCTTTCACAAGACTCCACCTTCAATTTTAAAGTTATTAGTTATTAGTCACCACAAATAAAAGAGATGGCTTGTTTAAGCTTGCTGTGGTACACAGAATTATTCTTTAGAACCTGTTAGTGGTTTGAATTAAATTAATAACTTGAGTTCCAAGTTCAAAAGATGGTATTTATTTTTTTGTGCTTGAAATGTAAAGAAATCAATGTAAGTTCTGTGTTATGGTTGTTGTTGTCAAGTGTTTATGTGAGTGGTTGCATAACTCTTTATCTTCCTCTATCCATGTTTTTAGGACCATCCATTACTATGCAGAGTTGGGCCAGTGCTCTGTCTTCCCCACCTGTGAGGTTCCTGAACATTTTGTTGGCCAAGTGACTGTGCTCAAGTACTTTTCCCACTACATGGAGGAGAACCTCATGGATGTAAGTAAATATCTCCATTCCTCCTCTCCTCTTTTCATTCCTGTAATCTATATACCTCCCTTGCTGTTATGTTTCTTTTGTCTTTCCACCCCCTGAAGCATTAGAAGTGGTATCGTTCAAGCTGTGGCCTGTCTTTAACTCCGGTGCGTTACTGTTTTGCTTTCTCAGGGTGGGGACCTTGGTAGTATGACGGATGCACACATGCCCAGACTCTACCTGCTGCAGTGGCTCAAGTCCGACCGCGCCCTCATGATGCTCTTTAATGACGGCACTTTCCAGGTAAACACACACACTGTCACGGGAGACCGTTGCTGGGCATGCTCAGAGGAGCACTGCAATGGTGCAATGCATAATACTGTATTCAGATCAACAAACAAGGAGTGTTAGACCACAAATTAAACAAGAATAAGGAAATTCCCAAATTTCTGTATGTTAAAAATTGAGCAAACTTATAAAAAACTTGCTTTGCTCCATAGGTCAACTTTTACCATGACCACACCAAGATCATTCTGTGTTGCCAGAGGGATGAGTACATGCTGACGTACATTAATGAGGACCGTGTCTCCAAAACCTTCAAACTCAGCTCCCTGCTGACGTCAGGCTGCCCCACTGACCTGCGTGAACGCATGGTGTACTCCCTCAACATGCTTCTGCAGAGATGCAGCTAAAGCCACAATAATATGCCCTGGACAGTGTTAAAACAGTCAAACCAATGCACTGTGCTACCGCAGTGCTGCTTTGGAACAATGATTCAGAGAGGATCTGCTCAAGACTGGCGGACCAAGGAGGGACATGTGCAAAGCAAATTAACATTCCTACACCGTTGCACCTTCATGACTCAGCAGAGGTGCGGGTGAAAAAATAATACGGAGAGACTGCAAGAGATTGAGGAAATGAAATGTAGCACAATGACGGTGGATGGAAAAAAAAGGGCTGATTTGTATGTTGATTGTTGCAGGAGAGGACAGGATGAGTATGTTGGTACGAATGTGAACCCCCAGATGTTTGTGGAGAAAGAGGGATGTTTGGCAAGTAAAGAGAAATGCTGGGCTGGCACCAGCTTAATCATGTATAGTATAGTTGAAGCTGTTTATAAAGGCAATCCAATTAAACTGATGCTCTGAATGTAACCAGAGCTAGACTGTGGAATATTGTAAATGATGTACAGTGTGTGTCACAGCCAACTCAGCAGTGCAAAGAAATGATTTGCTAATGCGTGTGGTTGCCACAGAGTTTGGCTGTTTATAAGTGCAAGTGTGTATGTGTGAGTGGGAGGGGTGTAATATCACACAAACTTTTAAAACTGTGATTTGTTCTCTTCACTGACAGATGGACTCAGCACATTGAGCTGGGAACCGGAGGGGAGATGTGAGGGAGGGGAGAGGGGGGAGCAGGTGGAGAGCATGACATTTAAAAAAAAAAAAAAACAAAAAAACAGTATCAGAGATCCTTACAGGATCCCATAAGAGCCATTATCACCTTGGTAGAAAATGTCCTAAATTATTGTGTTTCAAAAGTGCAGTATTTATTTATTTAATAATAAAGAGCATTTTCTAAAAAAATTATACTCTTGAGTACTTTGTGTTACATTTTCTGAGTGTTCCCTCAAAAGTGATTCCTGGTATTAAGGTAGTAATTTAAAAAAATGCATTTACACAAACCTGAAAATGAGCTGTGTTGAGTGGCGAGAATTAAGTTAAACTTAATTACATTCATATCTCTGCACTGGCCCAAGTCAAAGCAACTATTTTATCTGCAAACTTTGTTTACAATAGGAAATGGGCGCTGAGAGCGAGATGGATGCTTGATAGAGGGCATGTTTACAGTGAAGCTTGTTTAGATTCTGGTTCAAGGCCTCGCCTTTGCTGAGTTTTCTTCCGCAGTGATAAATCGAGGATGGCAGAGATGACTGGCTATGCAATGTGGCTGACCTTGTCTCACACACACACAGACACACATTACTTTGCATACAAATAAGGGCACTGATCAACAGACCGGCTGGCCAGGCCAGGTTTTTCAGAAATCCAGAAGGAAGGACAGTTAAATGGTGACATGCAGCCAGAAGGACAGACAGACTAGTAAGATGACAGACTCGGTCATACTAAGTCAGCAATTGCATCAGAGCTTTTGAGGCAAAGTGACTACAATCATTCTTGGGCATCTTTTCACATTCACTGACTGTAACCATGGAAACAAGCAACCACTGACCAAATTGGTAAAAGTCGGAAATCAGTGAAAGCCGCGTAAGAAAACAGAAAAAAAAAAAAAAACATCTGGTACAGCTTCTCCTTGCTGGAAGTCAGAACTCGTGTCCTGACATACTTGTGCTAAAATTGTAAATGTGATTGGCTTTTCTGCTGTTCACTCTCTGTTCTCTGCAATGAGTATTTGATCCGGGTGTGTGTTGAGCACCTCTTTGCCTTCGTAGCTTATGTAATGATGGAAGTTGGACATGGATGTTTGAGTCATCCCTTTAGATGTTCACTCAGAATATCTGTGCTCTTCAGAGTTCAATAATGAATGCCTCATGCATAAACATACCCACACAGACAGAAGCAGAACAGGAAGTAGCCTACAAGAGGAAAGAGCAGGAATTATTCATGACGACACCTCCAGGTCTGAGTGTGTGTGTTTTGACAGTAATGGCCCCTGGAATGGATGCTCCAGTGAGACAGGAATAGATTCTGCCGTTGTTTTGAAGTTTTCTGGCCTTCCAGGGCGTTTTTACCCCTGTCCCTAACATCTGAGCAGGAGTGCAGCATCTCCATTGGATGGATGCACTGGGTTGAACCAAATTAGTAACAGACTGCTGGCTCTTTCCAAGCGAGCAGGAGGAAAAGTGGCAGTGTCTCTGAGGTTGCATGAGTGAAAATATTTCCTAATACGATGTAGAATCAGGTCCCACGGTGACGAGTGTAAGTGAAAATTCAGGTCAGATCAGGATCTCTTCTGTGAGTCAGCAAATGTTGGCTGATCAGCTTTCTTGGTCTGCGAGAGTAACACGAAGATAAACTCATTAGAAACCCCTGTGGAGTTCAAAAAGCTGCGAGTGCGAGTTCACTTGATCTTCTTAGCGTCACTGTCATGAGGGGAAAAAATGTTTATAGCTGGTTTTCGGTATCAACGAAACAAAGCTGCTCCCTCGTATCACATTGACAGTGGGGAAAAGTCCTGTGCATGCAGGCAGGCTTAGCTCTGGAATGAGTCTAAGCTGGAGTGACAAAGGGGATCTTTATACCTCAGCTTCTATCAAAAAGTTCTCTGCATACAGAAGAATGAGTAAGTTTTGGCATTAAAAGTGATAGTAGGCACATTCTGCCAGGAAAAAAAACAAACATGCTTTGATATGTGCACACACTGGGATGCACTTGGGGGATTAAAAGGCCTTTGCATATCAGATGTCAGCGCTCCTCCTCCTACTATGTGGACGAAAACAGATGCAGTGTAGAGGGAGCTGGGATGACTGTAGCTTTGCCCGCTCTCTGCTGTAGCCTACAGTATTGATGTTAGAGATGAGCAATGCACAGCAGGTGAACTTCCAAAGTTGCCAGTGCAAACATAGTCAAATACTGTAGTCTTACCAAGAAAAAGTATCTTCTGAGAGTGTTCAAGTACCTAAAAAGGTTTTCTTCCAGGTGTTTGAATACGTATAATGCTGTGAATGAGTCACCATGTAAGATACAGTGGTAACTTACTGGCTCAGTAGTGTGACGTTCATGCTCCTTCATCTGATTCCTGTAATTTTCTACAATCAGCTCTCCTAAAAGGTCTTGTATTTCCTGTCTGAAAATAGAACCCCTCAGATTGCTACAACAACTTCTGGTTTATTCATGGATCAAAGTGTACTGGCATATCTGTGTCTAACAGCAGCAAAGAGTAAAGGAGCAATAAAGACAGTGAGGGCCCTCAGATTCAAACCAAACATGTTTCTTTCGGTGCATGTCTGTGCTCTCTTTAAAGGTAAACTGTATCTCAGGCTGCATCGGGTGGGTCGTGTACTCAGGGACAGTCTGTGTCAAACTTGCTCAGGTTTGTTTTTGGTGCATTAGTTAGTGCCCTAACCGAAATACCCAAATGCAATCAATGTATAAAATTTGCACAAAGCTCCAACCATTACTTCATGTTTTATTGAATGCATGAAACTACCCCATAACTACATGGAGATTTTTCTTTATTCAGACTTTAATCACACACGTCAGAGTAACTCCGCTGGAGTGAACTGAGATGAACCGCTGAGCAGAGCCTACGTCACGCTACTGTTGGATTGTCGCAAAGGCTGTCTCAAACATCACAGGCCAGTGATTATATCTGAGCAACTGATTTTTTTTTTTTTTTCCAGTTTCTATAATAAAAGATTGTGTCTTCTGAGTGCACCAGAGCCCTCCTCCATGATGTCAGTAGAAAATGTGACTTCCTTGAAATGGGGTAATGACCTCCTGACTCCTTCAATAAAAACATCACATGGTTGTGTGTAGGCAGCCTTCTGACAAAGGGCAGAGATAAAACACTGAAGAAGAGAAAAAAACTCTGCAAGAGCTTCCACAAGAATGGAAAATCTAACACACCAAGCCTTTTTTTGAGCCGTAATCTCGGAGTAGGAAATACCCATGCATCTTTATACAATGTAATGGCTATACTATTAATGGGATATAAAATTCCAGGATTAAAGAATACTGTGCTATACATACTATTCTACATTTAGTGATTGCGCAGACCTCCTACATTTCCTCTGAACCTGAGGTGACAAGCCTTGCCTTATATTGATCATTTTTTCTCATTCAGTCCAGTAATTAGGGCCATATCTGCCTCTCAGAAATATAATTATCAAAGCTTATCAAAGTCATCATCATAGTTTATCTCATACATCCATAGTTCAATACAGTGGCATAAACAACAACAAAGCCTGTCTCTGCCCCGGGCATTTTAGTTTTTTGGTTGCAGTTCCAGTAGGAAGTAAAGCTTGTCCAAAAATCATGCAACATCAAACTCCCCATCCTGTCATTATAGTGTAGTAGCTCAACAGATGATCACTGAAATGAACTGGGTTGGGAGATAATTACTATTTAAGCTCTTCTTTGGAGTAGCTGTAACAAAGTGGAGACTGCATTCCATCCATACCAGCAAATTAGAGGGTGTGCTATTGTGACTTTCTGAAGTTTGCTTTTTCATACTCATATTCCCCTTAGCAAAGTTTCAACTTGTCTGAGAGTTAGCTGCCCATCGAAAACTCAGTTATTCCAATTGTATTTGTTCTGTCACTCAAAAGGTCAGCTTTAGTCTTTATTTTTTTTAAGTTGCCCCCAAAATTTCTACATATTCAAGTTAATGCTTGAGGCATTAGCAAAGAAAAATGTGCTGTCCTCCTCCCATCTCTCCATCACACTTACCATTACAGGCACGTGTTTTAAAGGCTATTTAAGCCGAGCAGTGTTGGTGTCACTAAATGTGGAAAGCGAGGCATTTAGCAAAGATCTGTGAAGTGTGGCAAGTGTTTAAATACAGCCCTGCCTTGTGGAGGGAGGAAACTCCAGAGGCTTCAAAGCAGCGTTTCAATCCTGTGACTCAGAGTAGAGATAGGACAAAGCAAATCCTACACGCACACGCATACATACACACACACGTGCACAAACACACCATCTCCCTTTGGATTGAGGTGGGGCTGTGTTGCTCAACAAGTTAAGAGTTGAATGTTCCTCTCTGGCTTAATGCTAGAGAATAATGATAATACATTATATAAATCGCATATTTCATATTAATCTGTGCCATGCCTGTTGCCAGAAGATGCAGAATTGTTGATACAAGGTTACTGTTTTGATTCAGTGCTACAGCTTCCACAATGTCATAACTTGCCCTCACACTTTAGTGCCAATAAAACTGCTAACCACATATTATCAGCCCCTCTGAGGTTGTCTGTGTAATTTTAAGCTCTGCAAAAGCTCTCGTCTTTTGCTATTTGTGTAGGAATGTCCATTTTCTTTTATGGCAAATTATTTATTTGACCTGCACCTTTAAAGAGTTCAGGAAGTTTGGACTACTGACTCTACTGAGTAAAGTTTGTTCAGAGATTGTAACTGAAAGGTCTGTGACACAACCCATGCACCTTTGGCATTTCTCTGAGCCCACAGTAACAAGCCTTCCTCCGGTAAATGCCAAAGGTAATGTGACCCAAATTGGCGTTCTCCCAGCATGCACTGGATAGATGCAGGGGCGGACGAATGGACTGTGGTGCCGGATGGAGGAGGATTGGCTTCATTATGTCGGCTGGAGGAAGATGAATCTTTACAGGGCCCACTCTTAGAACTTTGATAACGCTTCAGAGCCCTGACATTTCACAGCACAAACATCTGTCTTCTCTGTGACGCAACCATCTGGCCATACACAGGAACCATGAAGTATTTATTCACATTTTGGTACATGCAGGGTAACAGCTGAACGTAATTCACAAATTCTTTACGCAGCTGAAACTGCTTCGAGAATGACTGAATGAATGAAAAGTCCTTCCGAGTTAATGCAGAATGCAGTTTCACAGCAATCATGTGTGCCTCTTCAACATATTCCTACTGTGTCTAGGTGCTCTCATTCATGAAAAATCTCTGCCTGCTTCCACGTGAAAAAAAAAAAGAAGAAGAAGTAAAATGCCAGGACAAAGAGTGAACTGGAGAGTCTGGCACAAGGTTAATGTGGTCAAGGGCAATGCTTCGGCGGATTCGTCTGACAGCCCCATCAATGAGCCAATCAATGCATCATCTCTGATAATAGATCAGCAGTCTAGCAGTTGGAGACACACTGCTGTTTCCATGGCAACTGGTATTCTCATCCTCGCCTGCACGTAAACATCCAGCTGCAATTCATTTGGCTGCTCCCTGTTAGTCATCCTGTATTGTGTGCTCACTTCCTTGGTCAAACGTTGTGATCATATTATTTCATAAAATTAGTGAGCGAGTCTCACAGTGTACATTTGTAACACTTTTTTTTTTATTCAGAACTACATGGTCCTCGCACTATGTGTACACCATTGAGTCATTCACCTATGTGTTTATAGCTATGATGTTAATGGCAACCATTAGCCACATGATTACAAATCCTCGATTTTAGAGGATGGTGACATCTGGATGTTTGGAACTTTGTGCTGATCGTGAAGCTGCTGCTCTTTTTTAAATTGTCTTGGATCATCCTAAAAGAGCACATTATTCTGCTGCTCATTGACCTTTACTTGCTACTCATGGAATCTAATTCAAGTCACTAATCCTTGCAGGACAACTTCCGGGTCTGCACCCATCCACTTGAACTCAATCACACAGGCTTATTCTTCCTCTTGGCCATTGTGTTTCTCCAAGGAACATCATCTGGCACTGCCATCCAAAACAATCACAGTCCAGTCTGTTCTGGTTTGTGGTTTCCCAATGGTGGAATAAGCTCCAAATTGCTACCAGGGCAGGGGTGTCCCTCCCTATGTCCAAGAATCCTTTGAAGACTTATCTCTTCTGAGAGAATTTCCTCTCCTAACACCTCTAACAATCCACAAAGCCTAACTAGCACTTCTGGTGCACCTCTTTATCTGATCTCCTTGCACTTTACTAATTGAACAGATTGAGTACATAGTTCTTACTTCAAGTCTCCCACTGTACTGAAGCGTTTGTGTTGTAAATTGTTTTGGATAAAAAGTTAGAAATGTTTGCTTTGTCTTTTATTTATGATAGTTTTCCTATACTTTTGTTTTGCACCAGCAAAGTGTTATCTCTCTCTCTCTCTCTCTCTGTGTGTGTGTGTGTGTGTTGTTATTCTTCTGATTCCAACAGGAAGTGTCCACCCAGATTACACCTTCGCAAAAACATGTTACTGTACAAACATTATTATCTCATCCATGTCCTTTTATTTTGACCTTTTGATAGCAGCCTAGGCAAAATTTAACTTCAAGCATTTTAAAATGACCAAAAGATATGTTAACATGAGCTAAAGATGTAAGTGTGATCAAAACAGAAATTTTAACTACTCAATAGTTAATGATTAATCTTGTAAGCAGATGTTATCAGAGTGAAGTTTTATCATTTTTTAAAGAAAAAAATTGCTAAAATTCCTAAGTTATAAAGTGGAAATGGGCTGTTTGAGAGGTGTGAGCACTGTATTACAAAATCAGTTTTACAGCAGCTTCCATGTCACTAATGAATGATTGAGAATGACTGACGCAGGACTGGTAGACAGAGGTACACGCATCTCTGAATAAACCTTCAACTTGCTGAATGTGACACATTAGCTGTTGACAAACTGTCATGCCTTTTACTGTTAACCATTTGGCAGGACAATAGCTGTTGTCACTGTTTGTATTCCTCTCAGGGGAAGTGAAGAGGAACACATCCTACTGGATATCCTCTGTTTGGCCTGGCAGAGGAGATGGGAACAATAAGCTTGATGCATTTAGGGGTGGAAGGAGAAGGAGGACTTGGACAACTATCTCTATAGTAGAAGAACACTGATGTAATAATAGGGATGATATGTGTAAAATTGCAAGGGTTTGAAAGTAGATAAAGAAAGACAAGCTAATAAGCAGCACTACAAATCCTTAAAGTTAAACACGGCCTGTGGGACAAATAGAAGGAAAGCAACACAGCAGAAATTTATTAAAAGCACAAACCTACAGCGTGCTGGTGGCATTGCTGATGTTATAGAGGTGATGTTATACAGCTGATGTCATGTGCGATTACTCCCTCAGGGGGTGTCAAGATAAATCAAAGGGATTACAGGATAATTAATGGGAGAAGAGGAAGGAGAAAAACATCTCATTTCTTTATCTTTATTATCCCCATGGGGAAATCTGGTTTTCAGTCATGGTAACTAAGTTAATCTCACATCATTAAAAAAGCAGAAGAAATAATCCCTCTTTGGTTTAACTGGTCAAAAGTCATGTTAATATTTTTAAAAGGACAAATAGACCTGTTAATACAACACAGTGACAAGACAGAGCTCATCCAAATACATGAAATGTAATTTGAACAAAGTGCATACACATGTATACACACATTTTAATATGTATAAATTTACATCACGTGTGCAGTTGTTTAAGAGGGATAAAACAAGGGCACAAGCCTGTCTTTTGGTTTTGCAGTATCTGTTTTAACAGCCATATAAGGACTGGCTGTCTGCCCACCAGATGAGTTCACTTTCTGATGCTAAGGAGCAGGTGTCATCACGCACTGTGAGACTTTTCTGAGTTCACCTGTGTGACTACCCCTGCTAAGTGCAGCAACACAGACACACAGCTTTACTCACCCTCAGTTCAGAGTGATGTGATGACTGGCTGTAATTGCAAGTTTCGTCTGTGCATCTGTGTGCGTGACAGCTAAAAGCCCACCTGTATACCCATATCTAGGCTTGACAAACACCTTTTAAATGTATCTACAATGTTTTACAGGTTCACTGAAGCACTGTGACTCAGTGGATTTAAATCTCAGCCTTGTCAGTTTATGTTTTCTGTGTATGTGTGGGGGGTTTTCCCCAAGTTTTCTTCTCCGAGTTCAGAGACGTGCAGCTCATGTGAACAAAAGACTCTGAACTATAAAGTGTGAATGTTCTGAAATGGACCTCTGAGCTCTCTAAAGGGTGATTATTGAATTGTGAAAAAAATATTCACCCAAGTGGCTGTGACTGAGTGTTATTTTGTAGTACTTCCACTCCACTAGATTTCAGAGGGAAGTATATTACTTTTTAGTAACAAGTTACTTTGCAGATTACTAACCCTATTTCATATGATTTCATTTCATGTAAAACATAAGATGAACCATTAGAATATAACAAGTGAACTAGTAATATCAATACATGTCAATACATTCTGAAAGAGTCATTCAGCATAATGAATATTTTACTTTTTAATACTTAAGTTCATTTTGCTGATACCACCCCTGCACTTGTACTTGTGTACTAAGCTTGAAATGTAACTATATGTAGTAATATTTTAAAGGCATGACTGTTACCTGTAAGGGTGTGTATTTATATTGTAGTGCTGTGACTTTTACCTAAGTGAAGAATCTGAATACTACATCCACAGTTTAGTGTAACTGCTGTGTACCCACACAGGAATGACTGTGCAGAGGCAGGTGGGTGTTTCTGGAAAACCAGGTGTATTGAGAGACAGTTTCGGAGGGACAACTCACCTCTCTGTCTTCCTTCACTATACTGCGTGGTATTATGCATGCTGTGGTGGACCACCTATGGTCCTGAATAGGAAAGAACAACTGTAGAAAATAGAAGAAGGGATTAATGCTCACTATTAGCCTGTGGTTTTGCTGGATACAGTCTACCACACCTCACAGAAACACTTCCAGCTCTCTCAGCTATCAATACTTGGGAGAGTGGCAGAAAACATTCTCATTGACAAGCCTTCAGAAGCACAAATACTGTATGCTCAGCATATAGGAAACCATTTCCACAAGCAAGGTTTTGCAACAGTATGAACAAGTCCAGACACGCCTCAGAGTCCAAAACTGAAACCTCCCATATGAGGAATGAGGAAGGTACTTTATGTAGTTGGGCAATCCCTGTGCCTCACAGTGTTTTTATCTGCAATCTGCTTTGCAGTCTCCCAGCAGAAGTAGCTGTTGTTCATTGTTCCTTATGTTTCTTAATGTGAGGATCCATTGTCCAAAACCACAGGAAGATAGTGATACCCAGATACCACGTGGACATACGTGTGTGTCTGAAGTCGTGAGGTGGGCGCCAGTTATCTTGACACATGTAGGATTAGATATCTATCAGCCTAACACATTTGTTTCCAGATCCAGAGATCTCCAACAGGAATACACACAGTGAGAGACAACTATGTTCACAGAAACACACGTATGTGCATCAAGATCTTTCTGTAGAGGTGTTTTCAGCATCCAGGAAGCGCTGCATAAAGAAACAGAATCAGCACTAATTACTGTTGCATTTTTGCCGCTGTTACAGAAATTTGAGCAGAATACTGAGAATAGAGGGTAATTCAAGCAGCGGATTCTCAGTGATATTATCTCTGATTCAACACCTAGGAATGAAGGCTGTCGTGTTGCATGTTTCAATTCACTTCACTAAGAGATCCTGTCAGGTTTTTTTTTTTTTTTATCTTTCTCGTCTTTTTTGAGTTTTGAGTCAGCCCTCGTGCACTTGTCCCAGAAACTGTGATGCAGCGATAAAGCTGGCAGAACAGCGTCTCTCATCTTTGCCGCTGCATAAATATAATGTCATTGCTTGTCAGTCATGGGACACGCACAAAATCAGATTGCATGTTTACATATCCACAAAATGAGATCACCGCAAACACGTACCACATGTCTTGTGCTTATTTTTCAGCTGGCAGTAAAACTCAAACTTGAAACTGTAGGCATATGACAGTTTGTCTCTAATGTATACCCCCCACGCCCCAACCACCTTTGTTACTTAAAATAAATGACGCATTGGCTAGACGACGTTATACGACTAGACTGACTTCAGCATCAGTGTTTGTGTCACAGCTTCGGCCAAAGACATTTCACTGCTGGGAGCCTGAAGGGACTGATGTCTTTAAAAATACATTAGGCTTCTACTTCTCAAAGATTATGTAACACAGAGGAGACAAGTTGTGTTTAGTAACTGCATTGCATTGTATCATCTCTGCCCACAAGCTGTAATACTACACCACCAGCCTTTGAGCCACTCGGACAAAAAGTGAGATGGACAGTACAGTACCGTAATGCACTTACAGTTGCTGCGTATGATTGATTGATCTGTCTGCATGGGGTCACTCACATCAGTTAGCATTGCAATATTCAAAAAACATGTAGATAGGTGGAAGCTCTTTCATATAGATTGAGGTGTAGTTTTTCTCTTCATTGTGTTAGATTGACTTAGATTTAGATTTACTTTCACCCTCTGCTCCACTCCAATCATCAACACAATTTGAGCCCTAAGTGTTGTAATAAAAACAACATCAACAGTATTAGTGGGATAGTTCATAGACAGTATAGCTTTTCAGACAGATAAAAATGTGCTTGCTAGTAATTAATCTGGAGATCCACAAGGCTCAGTACTGGGTTTAAAGTTTTCATTTTATATCAGAATGATATTTGTGAAGTCAGTTCATATTCAGAGAGAATTTGGGAGTAATATTTGGAGCTCACTTTCTTTGAAATAAGATATACTGTTGATTACATGAAGACAAAAACATTGTAGTGTTGTGCAAAAAGCAACTATGTGTGTTATATTATCAGGCTGATTTTGTACTGCTCATTTGTTCTTCAGTTATTGTTTGGTGGCATAAGGAAACATGTTTATTAGTAATATAAAATCACAGCTTACATGACAGAAAAGAACAAGAAGACCAGTGTTATTAAATTATTATTAACTAATAAGAGAAATGAAAAGAACAATTGGATGATGTGAACATAATGAATATGAACACAGTAGTTTCATCATTTTCAACTGCACACCAAGGTGCTTTCTTTTGAAGCAAAATGGTTTGAAACAATTGGCACTGTCTGAATCTAGGTAACTTCTTAGCTTTTTAAGAGTGGGGCTGGTGAATTACATTGAATGCCCACTGCTTCATATCTATGCTGAAATGCAGAGGTATGACATCATCAACAGCGTGAAGTAGCCTGCAATTTTGTGTGATTAGCATCTGGATAGTCATCAGATGTTGTGTCACAGTTGCAGAAAGAGGGAAAAACAGAATTTAGGCATGATGAAGGGCTGAGTTCATAGTAGTGTTCTGTTCCCTGGGAGCAGGTAAAAGAAAATGTTGTGGAATTAAGAGTTGAAAAGATGGGGGGGGGGGACAACTGGAATGACGATGAGGTGACGCAGAAGCCTCACAGCAGGACCTGTGATTTCAGTCTATTAGCAATCAACTCTCAGAGCACTAAGGGAAAGTGCAAGCTACGTATATAAGTGTGTGTGCATGGCTGTCACTGTTCCCCATGGTGTTCATGGTTCTTTTTCTCTCTGATTATGGAATGATTATGAGATCAAGCTCAAGCTCCTCCAAGAATATTCAGTATTCAATAAATGAAATGATTATTGTGAAAAAGTGTGAAAATACTGAGGATAAAGATAAAGATACAAATAGTTTTGTGATTCCTACAAAACACGCTGCACTTGACCTCATAAATGGCAGATTGAGATTCCCAGTGCTGATAGGTAAATACAACCAAACAACAAGAGAGCTGTCATTTGCTTTCCAAATTTTCACTGTAGTGAGACACATTACATAATGAAGTTTCTGAACCAGAGAGGACCTTGTGAATATTAACTAAGGGTGTTAAGATGGTTATTTTTGTTTCCTGGAATAGACTGTGGAAATATAGGTTCACAAAAAGTGCAGCTCTGAGCAGCGTGTGCAAGGCTCTGAGAGACGTCAGCAGAATTGACAGCTCATTATTCAGCTGTGGGACCACTGTTAAACTCTTCTTCACAACTTCAATGGCTTTCTGTCATGTTTGTGCTGAATCATTTAGACCACTCAGGAATGGGATGAGAACTGAAAAGACAGCCAACTGATAAGCATATTCTCTGCATCACAATCTCAGATGTGTGTATGAGGTATGACTTAACGATAAGGCAAAAGTCTAAATAAACTTATATTTAAGAGTAGAGAAACTTTTGGGCTGCCAGGTGGTTATCTGCCATCTCTTTGGCAGAATTCAAACCAAAAAGTTTTTACTGGTGACTTACAAAAGCCAAGCTCTCACTAGGCATTGTTATGCCTCTCCTGTACTCCTGGGTGTCTGAGACATGCCTGTCCCTCAAACACGCTTGATATTTGCCTATTGAATTCTGCTGTGAATGGTCAAATAAGAGCAGTCAAACTGTCACGTTGGCCAACATCAAGATAAAAATTACATTAAGGTCCACTGTAATATGGAAACACTGTGACCCTGGTGACTCTGCTGCAGGTTACCTACAGTATATACTCCTCTTCAGAAGATGTGGAAAGCGCCCCCCCAGTATACTTAAGTGCTAAACAAAAAGAAAAGCCAATTATGAATGGGCTAGAAGTATGCTACTCTTAGTTCAAGTGGTTCTGGCATATGCCAGATGACTATGGTATGCCACTGCTCTGTACCCATTGTAAATAGCATGACAGCATGTCACTCCACCAGCATATACCATTGGTGTGTCATTTGGCAATATGCCACATTGACTACTGACATGCCACTACATTTACCATTTATTAATGGTTAAGATGCTGCTCTTATGTGTCACAGCATACAATAAAACTCAAAGATAACCACTTGTTGCAGGTAGTTGTCACAGATGAAAGTTGGGTATATGCATACTGAACAGTGGAACATGATCAACATACCATTTTTGGTGCCATGTACCAATCAAAAAGCAATAGTGCACCACAAAAATGGCATACCATGAAGAACTGCCATATATGGTATTATGCACACAGCAATGCCATACCATAATCAGTGGGTGCATATGTTAGTTTGATATGATAGACAGTATGCTGGTGATATATTTCAGTGATTTGATGTTTTTAAGTGAACTGTGCAAGTACTGTAGAACAGCAGCAACATACCAACTGTCAACAGTAACATACCCCAAGAATGGGCATGTGCCACAAACCTAACAGTGGTTTGCTATTCGCCTCTTTTGATTTCAGCCTTGCTATCACTAGGGCTCAAGCTCAGAAAGCCAAAGGTTTGGTGTATCGGTACAGAATGGTTTATTTCTCATTTTTAAAGAATTTATTTAAGATTTCTAACCCTATGAAAGTATCTGACAACTTACCCTTACAACATGCATTATGTAAAGTGATGTGTCTATAAGCACAAGTTGATAGCAAAAACCCCTTGCTTCACCTACACTAATGGTGGTACATAAAAGGGGCTGCAGCTGGAGTTCAGTGAGTGCGTAAGCAATCACACCTTTCCTTCCAGCAGGAAAGAGTTGGCTGTCTAAGCACAAGGCTTCCTGCAGCCTAAATTAACCCAACAGTTCTTTTCCTGCCAGAGTGTTTCCTGAGTTAATGAGTCATTGCTAGCCTCTTACAATGGAAATGTGCAGCTGCAGAGACCTTAGTTTGTATGTTTTGTGTGCAAAACTGTTTGGTTTTCAATGCTCTGATTTTTCATTTTGCCTCCCTATAATACAACAACTCTGACCATAGTTCATCTATTCATTGAGCCCCACTTGGTTATAATCAGTCTTGGTTATTTATCACTCACTCACTCACTCACTCACTCACTCCCTCGCTCCCTCAGCTCTCTATCTCTCTGTCCCATGCAGTGTTTACCCTCCAACTAGTGGGTGGAGCGGATTTAGCAACGCTTCCTGCACAACAGGAAACAAGAGAGCAGGGGAAGAGAGATGGGACGGGCTTAGAGGAGTTGATGGATGAACTCATTTTATTCCATTGTCTCTGCTTTCCTCGACAGGTGCATTTGAGCCTTTTTAGCAGGATAACAAAAACAGTGCAGTGGCTTTTCTGTTTTGTTTTCAAAAGATTAGACATTATTTTGGCTTGGAAGGGTTTTGTTGGTTGTTGTACTGTATGCGCAGGCATATACTGTGGCTATCTACTGTGAATCTGGAAATTTGTCTGCAACAGAAGTGAACTGGCTTCATTACAGTTAGCAGCTGGGTACTGCTACTATACTACTGCATAGTTTTAAAAGCAATCCTCAGTAACTGCTGCATATGCTGGAACCCGAACATTAACCTAATTACATTAACTGATCAATAAATATGCTAGTTTAAACATATTACATTGATTCCAGTGAAACTCTGCCCCCCTCAAATGCAAATAACAGCAACTAATGTCTATTTTGAAGATGGAAAATGTGATCTGTAAGAGGTTAGAATCAATGTTCTCATAGCTGAAAGTCAGTCATACTGAGGAGTTCACCTCACAGGTGAACATTTTGTTGTTGAAACAAATTATATACCATAAGGTCATCCATGAATTGTTAAGCACCTGCAGGAGACTGCATTGAATGATGTTAACATACACTGGCAGTAAGTACACTGAGGTCACAGTATTGAAATACATGTTGTATTTATTGGGTTTAGTGTGTGAACTAATGTGTGTGCAGATGATTCAGAAATTATAATTTGACTGTGTAACATATTTCACCATGACCAGTGTACTAAACAAGTATGTTTATTTATGTAGCTCCTTTCAAGTGCTGACAACACAAAGTGCATCACAACAGAAAAAGGGGCAAACATAAAATGCAGAAAATGGGTCAAAAATAATGATAATGAAGGAGACTGAAGATGGACTCGCATTAACAATGTCATTTTATGATTATATTTAACATTATGTACTTGTTGTGCAGAGAAAAAGAGAGATTTGATGATGCAGTTGTAGTCACCGGCAATTTTATTTAATATTTTAAGGTTTATTTCAAGGTATATTGTTATTTTAAGGTTTTTCACTACCTGCTGTCTTTTGAGAGCATGTACTGTTGCAAGAGTTGCCTTCAAATATTTTGATTAAAAAAATGTCATGTGGACGATGCTGAGGGCACATCGACAACATATATGCAGTAATTTCACTGCAGTTCTTTGTACATCTACAAATGAATCATTCATTTCAACTTATTTTGACCACAAAAATCCATTAAAGTTCCCTTTAGTGGCTGTTGAGTTAAAAAAAAAAAAAAAAAGAAGGAAAGAGTTATACTTAAATGCATGTTAAAATGTCACTGTTGAAGTGATTAAAATCAGATCAACATCAAGCGGGGTTGTTTGTTTGACTTAGTCATGGAGGTGTCTATTACTCTAAGTCCTGTTCCAACACATCAGGAGCTATCTGGTTGTTTGAGATATAATAGCCACATGTGCAAAGCTCTGTGTTTGTTCCTGTGTTGTAACATTATTGCTTGACTGCTCTCCTAAGGCTTAAATTTGATCTACATCTACAGAAAATGTCTGGGCATGTCTGACATGCCATGCAAGAATAAAAGCCGGATAAAAGCAGCAATGAATTCCTAAAGTATAGGGCACCTCGGGAGTTTTGTGTGTTGTTTTACTGGCAACTCTTCCTTTATACTGTCAGAGTTAAAAAAAAAATACTGCAGGTTCAAACTGAAAATCCCAAAAAACTGAACTTTAAATGTAATTTATTGACAGACAGCAATTATTACCAAACTCAGAAAGCAAATATTTCAAATAGAAATTATGGATTCATTGGTTGCACTTGTTTTTTGTTTCTTTGTTTGTTTTTAAATCAGACAACAGAAATTGAGACAAGCTGCAGATTTATTAGTGAGGCATAACCCAGGAAAAAAAAAACCAGCCACCAAGTTACATCCACACATGAAATATTTCATTGTGTTTCCTGTAGCATCATTACTTCCTTAAATGCCTCCAGCTTGTCCATACCAGTCATCAGTTGCTCAATGGCATACCAACAATACCAAGGCTTGTTTATAGCAGTCAGAGAAATGAAAATTAAGGTGAGGCTGTGCCAACCTTTACTTGTAGTATCTTAGCTGTATGAAGGTAAAATATCCACTTAACTGTTTCTGCAAACAATAGAAATTCAAAACCTTACAGCAACCAACTGTATATTCAGCATTTTTTCCTGCAAATGACAAGTTAATTTGACATGCCAGAAGTGTTGCTTACACCCGAGGTTTCATGCAGGTGACAATCTGGGTGTCTGATTTGTGCTAGAACGTACCTGCGCTCTCAGAGGACCACAGCTTGAAATGACTTTGTCATGGTGCTTGAAAGGCTTTGTGGGAGTAATGAATTGCATGTGGGTAAGAAAGCGACACAGAGAAAGTGATGAGAGAGATTTTCAACTGAAGAGGTGGTTTGATTGCTTTGTGCTCTAACAAATACAGTAAGTTGGTGTAGGTCGTAAAAGAAAATCTCAAATCTTGGGGTCACGCAGTGCAGTGATTTTGCCAGTGACGTGAGTGCTCCTATCACCTGTGCTCTGTTGTGCTTGTGTGATATATGTCCTAGCAAACAGGCAATTTGATGATTGAGAAGGACAACACGCACATGCAGACACACAAGCACCACTTGAACTTAATTACTTACTGAATGCAGGGAAGTGGAAACATTACTGACTAGCCAAGCAGTAAGGTTTACCAGGTTCATCTTATTGATTTGTCTGGGTAGCAGAGAGGGATGTCCAGTGGGTAAAGGATAAGTGATGTGGTGGGTCTGATAATGGCCTTGTATGTCCTGAAAGAGTAAAATGAGAAAATGAGTGAAAAATGAACAACTACAACTTTGTATTACCTGCTCAATACTCTATACTTACCCCACATCATAGTGTGTTCCATCCATTGGTGGCATCCATTTAGATGAATGAGAGAGCTACGTTTTTTCATGTGGGACCCTTACTGGTCTGAGCATGCAGTCAGCATGTTTGCCATGTGGACAGTTTGTGTGGACACAGGGACGCAGTTGAGTGCTGAGAAAAAAAGATAATAGGCTTCTTTATTAAAATAACATGAATCTGTTTTGCTACACATTCTGGGATTCTAGTATTTACCTGACTATAATGTTCTACAGTTGAGATGATTCTCTTGACAATACCTGTCTGAGCAGTAGGTGACTTACAAGTTATGTATGAGGACATACTGAGAGTGTTATGTAGCTAACTGAGAGCTAACTGTGTGATGCCATATCTGACATCTGAAAAATTGAGCCTTGGGCTGTGAACTGGTGCCTCATGGGATGGCGGGGGCAGAGAGGAGAGTTGTGTGTGTGTGTGTGTGTGTGTGTGTGTGTGTGTGTGTGTTCCATGTTTATACTGCATGTCCACACACTGTCAAGACCTACGACAGATCTCGGTGACAACAAAACTTTGATACTCTTCACAGAGAAGGCCCGAGGGTCAGAGCTCTGTTTTCATTTCTCCAGCTGCCCTTGGTTGCTGTAGATGGCAAGAGAGTGAAAAACACAGAGTCTGGGCTCCTGCAGCAGCACTGAAATTATCATGTTTCCTGAGCAGGAGCTGAAGCATCCTCCTGCTTTGCTTTAGTTGGCGTTGAAGTGAGAATTAGCATACTCTGCTCCACTGAACATTTGAATGTCTTTACACATGCCATCTGGGTTACTAAGATACAGCAGGTATTCAATGGAAATCACAGTGTTACAGTGCACTTCAATCCCCCTGGATGCAGTGAGTATAGTGTGTGTGGATTTCACGTGAATTTGGAGCTGGAGTACTTGCATAACACACATTCGTGATTTATTTTTGGTAAATAAAGCTGTTGTGATTAGCTATGTTGTAATTTCCAGGTGATTGTCAAGCTGATGAGTTTTCCTTTTTTTGTTGATGCTTTTTTGCTTTGTCATGCTGTGTCGTGCTTGCTGAACACGGCGTTGTGTGTTGTGCTGTGTCGTGATGTCTTGGGTCTGTGTTATCCTGAAGGACTTATCAAGGCAGACACTGAGACAGGCTGCATTACAGCTCTAATGAAATCTGTCAGCACCGACTGCACTCAGGGGCAGCTCTGCTCACAGTGCAGCAGCACTACTTACCACCACACAGGAGAAGGGAGAGAGAGATGGTTGGGACACGATGAGATACAGAGATAGGTAGAGATTTAGCAGAGAGTTTATGTGCAAGGTTGTGTGTGTGTGTGGGTGTGTGTGTGTTTGTGTCTGTTTGAGTAATTACACACTGATGAATAAAGCGCTCCACCGTGCTGGGGTGCCACACTCCAGTGGCTTCAAACCAGAGGAGCAGACAGCCACAGCCTCCCTGCTTAGACCGACTGAGACTGAACAGAATACTAATGTGAACAGGAGGCAGAAAGAGGGAAAGATAGAAGAGGCAAAGTGATGAAGGGAGTGGGGAGAGAGAGGAAGAAGGAGCTAGTGTGAGAGGAAAAACACAGGCAGGGGTATTAAAGACTGGGTATGACATGAAATCCGTAAAAACTGAGTAGACAAAGAAAAGAAAATGGTGGGGGTCATGGAGGTGACGCATGAACCATAAAAAAGATAAAATGCCAAA
The DNA here is from genome assembly GCF_001640805.2 of Lates calcarifer. Lineage (NCBI taxonomy): Eukaryota > Metazoa > Chordata > Actinopteri > Centropomidae > Lates > Lates calcarifer. Next base: position 7,343,788 of record NC_066845.1, read on the forward strand.
CATGAGTGAGTAAAGGACTTAACAGAGCACCCTGTAGTGATGTGACGTACAGTTGTGAGACATGCTCACAAAGGCCATGTCTTTGTTAACAACATCATGTAATTGTTGTTGTTGTTGTTAGTTTTTTTTTAGCAAGAAACTGCATCAGACAAAATCTGATATGTGGAAGTTATAAAGAGTAAGAGTTTATGGAAAATGTGTTGTTCTCTGTGGAGCCAGTGTGGGTGCTTGACTCAGGTTCTTTGTTTTAGTCCAGATTCCTTGCTGAGGACACTTTTACATGATCACAGATGCCATCTAAAATATTTGCTTTACAGTATATGTCGGTGACAAATTAAATGCTTCCTCTATAAAAGCTACCTGGCAGATGAAAAGATGCTGGGATTTGTAGAATATCTGGATATGAATCATGAAAATAGCTGAAATATTACAAAAGCATGTGACAATGAAAGATAGTCGAGAACAGACGAGGAGAAAAAGCAGCCCGGGGTATCGTGCTGAATACAAATCCTAGTGCCATCTCACTCTCCTCACTGTGTCTGCTTTACCATCTCTCTCTAGGGACGACCACTGAATGCAATGTTTGCAATTCAATAACATAACAAAGGGATTATTCAGGTAATTTTCCAATAGGCTAAGTAGCAAGGATGGTTGCATAGTAAAGGTGAAAATATGACATCACGCTGACTACTCACACCACATGATATTTGAGGAACATTAGCATGCCATTCATTTTCAGGATGTCACTGATCACTACAGTGTGAAGCTGCTGAGCTACATTCCCTGAATACTGAAGCAGGTACTTTCTGTTAATTGATCCCAAGTATTGCCTCCATTCCCATGCAGAGTGTTCACACCGTGTGACATTTTCACATCAGGGATGGGTACGTTACATTTTTGGTGATCCATTCCCTGGCTGCCCTGACATTTTATGCCCTATTACCAAATGTGGTCCTTCACTTTTCATTAAAATGTCTGTGATTGGATTTGAGCTTCTGGGTACACGTACCATCCTTGCACTTCTGGCCTTTGTCCAAGTTGCATAGCAACTCATGTGATGATAATTGCCCCCCACAGGTTACTTTGCTGTGGCACACAATATGCAACCCCAAAAGAAACAATGTTGAAAACAAAAAAGCTTCCATCTTCCTCTTGATCTGTTGTTGTGGTCTTTCGCAAAGTCCAGCTGAAGCTTTGAAATTCAAATTCACATTAACCACTGACACCCTTGAACTACAAGGGTTTCATGTTTAGTTATTCATTACTATTGGAGGCCGGCATCATTGTAGTGTCTCTGTTCTCTTTAAATTTGTGATAAAAGAACACCATATAGGACCATAACTCAATTAAAATGATTGTGTTTGGTGAACGCGAGTACCAGAGGCTTCCTGTATATGTTTGCTGAAACACAGCTGTAACACACACATCAAAGTGACTGTGTCATGAGACAATGGGTCCCTGGACCAAAGCACGTAAAGCAACCCCCAGAGCTATTCTGCTGTCAAACATATTTAATTTACTTTGCTCATTTTATTGTAGAGTTACTGTAGCTTAAGTGTGTGCTGTGCAGCTGTACTTTGTAGGGGCAAAGAAACCAAAATATGATCACAATAACTAGATCATGAGCGCTGAACATCAGCTTGTACTCAATATTTAAGGATCAGAAGAAGAAAATGTGAACAAGAAGTATTAATAGCAATCACTTAAAACAGACCTGTTTAGTAATCCATGCTGTTATTATGACGTCACTTGAGACTGAAACCAGTGTCTCTGTTTCCGCTATAATGGATTTCTTCGGATGTGGTTGCTGAATATTGCTTCTCAAAGCTGGGTGTAGAAAACAAAAACCATGCTCTTTGATTCTGAGGAGGCTGTAGTTGCACTTTAAGGACAAAACTCTGAGATCTCAGAGGGGAACTTTACCTGAGAAATCCTCCCACACCAAATCCACAGCTTTCTTAGACTTCCTGAGAAACTGCTGAGTAAAACTTTATCAGATAACGCCATCCAGTCTCACCGAGCATTCCTGCAAAGCTTGTTTCCATGACGAACTCCACCAATGGAAGTCACATCACAGTGCGTTTTCGTTAGATCTTCATAACTCAAGTTTGGCTCGCTTCCTGTCACGGTATCCATGGTGACACACACTTATACACAGATGATGAATCAAGGACCCCTTTTTTCTTAAGGTCACCTAAGTCAACTAAAGCTTCCCATCCTTACATAAGTCACTGCAAGTGTTGGCACTGCAGCATCTCAACACTCAAACATGAAATAAAATTCTTGCTTGGCAAAAACGATAAGAATAAGCAACGTAATATGCTAAGTACAGATGACACACTCTTCATGTGAGGAAGACCCCAGACTATGTTGTGATGGTGAAGATGATGATCATTATGATAATGGTGCAATTTGAATAAAAATGACAGCAATAATAATGTAACTAGTTCATGTAGTTTGACAGTATGTCATTAAAATGAGAAATACACAAAGACAATGTAAGTATTAACATACACATTTGTTTTCTGAGTTGGTGTGTGTGTCAGTGGTAAACTGATCCTGCCCTTATAACAGTTATAATGTAGCACAGAAAGTGAACATTTTCTTTTGATAGTGGTTGCAAGTGTTTACACATTGGTGCAAAACCTCGACTAATGCTGAGGGGTAAAGTTCAGTTCTAAGAAGCTTGCAGTCTGCTCCACTGTAGTCTAGGTCCCAGCAGCCACACACAAACAAACAAACACACACAGACACACTCACAGACACTTTGTCAAGATTCATCACGTCCAGCCACCAAGCAACACCAGCCACCCTTGCCCCATGTGGCCGTTACTTAACACTTTTGGTTAACACACACACGCATGCACAGTAGCATGGTGACATCAACACATACACACACACACACACACGCATGAACACACTGCAAGTTCACAGACGCATTCTACACACACATTCACAGTATGTCCTTCTGACTTTTTCTTTTTCATTCTCTTGCACCCACACACAGAAATACACACTCACATACACAGAGGTGGGAAGTATAGGTGCTGAAGTGCTATATTTCACCATGGTCTTGAGGCACTGGCACTTTCACTCAGCTACATATCAGGAGGAATTTGTACATTTGACATCATATTACAAAAATAAAGTTGTACATAAAACACGATTATTAATGTACCTCCAGGTTAATCCAGCATTAATCTAATATTCTCATTCAGCACTTTAACTTTTAGTACTTACTGTAAGTACGTTATACTGTTAAAAATGTGATTGCAGAGTTGAGTTTTTCTACTGCTGCATATACACAAACGCACACTGCCAGTCACTTCCCCCCTCCCCTGTCCTTACTGACTGCTCTGTCCTCTCATCCAGATGGAGTAACATGTAATTACAAGCATTTAAGCTGCCCAGAATCCTCTCTGACTCTTCAGAGAGCTTGAAAAGATTGTGCTGCTCTTTCCAATCTACAGTCTGTCTACTAAAGGTCACACGCTCTGCTCCCTGTCTCCCTTCTCTTCCCCATCTTTGTTCCTTCTCTGTCCTCTGTACATCTCTCTGTAGTGCACTTCCTGCACAGTAACAACAGATTGAACGATTTTGTAGTTAGGATCAAATAATGTATTTTTCAGCATAACATCCAAGTGGATTTTTTCTTGCATCTGCCAAATAGATGCCAAACACTTACTGTTGAAGAAATAACATCCTACAACGTGTACAACATGTGCAAACTGGTGTATGGTTAAATGTCAGTGGTCCAACTGAACCCGGGGCTTTCTGATGTGGTGAACTTTCCTCCACTAACCATAGGGTTCAGGACAACGAGCCCCTGTGTGTTGTCTAGCCAGCTGCACTCCACGTTTTAATGAGGACACATGTAGCTCAGTAAACAGAAGTGGGAGCCAGATGATGGGTTAAGGGTACAGAGGCGGCTCTTTCTCTCTAGTGTGTGGGTAAACATGATGTGAAGCAGGTCTGGATAATGCAGGCAACATCAGGCATTGTAGGAGACAAATATTTACAAACCAAGGCTGACTCATTAATCAAAGAAATTAAAATAGCATGGTTAAATTACACAGCAATGTGTAATTGTGTGCCTTTGGGTGGTTTGGGTGGGGGGTGGTGTGGGCGGGGGTCGACTATGATCCTGAATTTTGACTATGAGGCATTATGCGGCAGAGGATGTTCAGACACTGTGATGCTGAAATCAGTATGGGATTTGACATGCAGACTAGAGATATCTGAATAGATGATGCAGCATACTATATGTTAGATTATTTTAAGAAGCCTGTATGTTAGAGTATCCTGATACATGGAGGTTTATATATCTTCTCTCCATGCCTGAAAAAACTAATTTTATCCTCTCACAACAGCTCTTCAGTCATCTCAAGGATGATGAAATGAAAGGTGTTGGAGTAATTTAATTTTGCATACTGTGGACAAAATGAAAGCAATCTGTGGTAACAAGAATGCCTTTTTAAAGACAGTTTGAACCAGTTATTGCCCATGACTACATATGATGGACTGTAGAGAATAGAACAATTACAGGTTATGACAAAGTGAAAATAACCACACTTCAGCTGGTGGATGCCAAGAACATTGCACCCTCCCTCCTCCTCCTCCTCCTCCTTTATCTCTCTCTTTCTCTCTCTCTCGCTCTCCCTCTCTCCATGATAGTTATCCCTGATGACTCAGACTGTACCGGAAGCTCAACTGGATACTGAGGGATAATAACGAGAACAATGGCTGTTAATAAGCCTCACCTCAGCTGCTGGTGATTTTACTAACACGAATGGCTGACGTTGTCTGTGAAAAGACCTCAAAGAAATATCTGGAAACATTCATTTTGTTCATTATTCATTATGATAGGCCTATATGTTCAGATATTATTTACTTTAACAGGATTTTTGGTATCAAATTAACACACAGAAATTGAAGATAAATACAGAATAGCAGAGTCACACCATATTGTAACAATGATTATGTCTGGCAATTTACTTAAAATTCATACAATGGAATGTATTCATGGTCCAACAAGATGAAGTCTGCAGCCACGCTAGCTGCTCTGTAGGGCTATACGTAGGCACAGCAGTGCTTTAAACTAAATTCTAACATGTGAGCATACTTAGAGGACATAATTTTTACCATGTTAACCATCTTAGGTAAGTGTGTTAGCACGCTAACATTGCTAATTAGTACTAAGCACAAGGTACAACATTAACTGATGTCATTAGCACATATTTGGTCATAGATCAAAGTATACAAGTTGTGATCAAAAAGTTCTGAGACTGTTCCTGTTGAAAACGAATACCATGCACCATGGTGATGTGCATACAGCAGGTGCCAGCACTATCAACAACTTATCAACATTTGGACTTTACACTTGTTTTTTTTTTTTTTTTTGACAACTTCCAGGTATGCGTTTGTGCTTTCCAAGGAGCAGAAGCAGCACCATTTTGAAGTCTGCAAGGATCTCTGTCTACAGGCCTGGGGTGACCTAACCTTCACATCGAGGATCATCACTGGTGATGAGAGTTGGGTCTATGAATACAACCCCGAGACCGAAGAAGGCATGTCATGCTTGTTTTTTTCTTCGACATTTCTGGGTTATGCACTGTGAATTCATCCTCCAGACTCAGACTATCAAGTCCTCTATTGCACCATTGTTAGGTGTCAACCTCAACTGTGGTGCAGTGGCCTATGCGCAGTACCCCTCAGAGTGCAAGTTTTTTGGTTGCACCAATGCCAATCCCTATTCTCCCTATTCACCAGATTTGGGTCCCTGCTACATCTTCCTCCCCAAAGTGAAATCCAAGCTGAAGGGTCGCCATTTGGACACAGGGAAGGAGATCCGGTGTACGTTGCAAATGGTGTTTCATGTGCTTACAGAATCTACTTCCTGGGAGCAGTATCGCTACACAAGGTGACTACTTTGAAGGGTAAGGCAAACCAAATTTAAATCAGATACAGTTTTTGCTTGTTAGAGGCACAGTCTCAATGCTTTTTGATCACACCTTGTTGGACAAGTTACAGTTAGAATTTATCCAGGGGGGCACATGAATGTCCAGACTATGGCACCTTATCCAACAGTTGTCAATGCATTCACTAAAACCAAAACTGTCAACCTCATGGTGGTGCTACAGCAAAGGTCAGGGGATCACCAAGAACCATAGACTTCATCCACTAGGAATCATGAATGTCAGTACTAAATTTCATGGCAGTCTACTGCATATTCATTGAAATATTTTAGTCTGGACCACAGTGGTAGATGGATCAACTGAGTGACTGACGTTCTCTTTAACAGAAAAAGACTTTGAAGTTCATGATTTCTGATGTCATGACAGTTTCAAGTGATAGTTGTGCTTAAACACAGACTGTCATATAATCCTGTCAGGTACCACAGGGACTTTCCTGAGGGAGTGGTCCTGTTTATTCCTTTCACTGTTTGTTTCACATTATTGTTTCGCTCCTCCAGCTGCACACAGTCAGTGGGAACCAAGGCCTGAAAGGTCCTCCCCTTCCTCTCCTCCCTCTCTTTTTTTCACCATCCCCAACCCCCTTCCTCTGTGTCAAAACATCCCTAGAAGAAAGCCAATTTTTGCCTCTAAAAACTACCTCATCCATTGTTTTCCAGGCTTAACGCTGCAACACCGTTAAACAATGACACATTGGATGACGTCTACCTCTTGTAAACAGGAGAAAAAATTCATGGTGTTTGTTGACAGAGAGCATTGCACTGAATCACAGTATACTATCAACCCATGTATAATTACCACTTCAGCTCTGGACACTACTGTATGCTGAGTCAAACTGTGCATAAATACGAATTCAAAATATTTTTCAGAAAGTGCTATTAATTTGTGGATGGTGATAATAATAATTGAGCGTCACTCGTTACATTTGTCATATAGGAGCAGTATTTAGTGATTGACTGATAAAAAATCCTACATAGCTACAGCTATGCTAATGCAGTTTGTAAAATTAGTAGTCTGTGGTTAGATTGTGGACAGGTCCTTACATGTCCTTTGCATGTAAAATACACACTTTGGATGTGAATGCATAAATGTGAATCTGAATGTGATTTTTACTTACTGTGTGATGCTCTGTGCTACCTATCCATGCAGCACGTAATAACAATAAGAGACTCTTCTACTTGCCACAGTGAGGACAGTTTTATCATCAAACCTGCCATCTAGCCACTTTTTGGCACTTTTTTTTCTGAAGCAATGCTTTCAGCTGCCAACCAGGTTGAGGTTTGCAGTGGGGCTGTGCAGACCAGGGAATCTCACTATGAGGACAGGAGGATTTTGGGCCTGGCTGCTGTTGAGAAATGCAGTACATTGCATATTGCTGAATGCTCCTTCAACCAGAATGTCCTATTTTCTACCAATACGTGTTAATGCTCAAGATACAGCCTGTAAATAAGACCGCTGCAGGGTTGTTAGAAGGATATTTTCACTGTTGACAGAGGCTATGCTTTTAGATAGACTAATCACATCCTGGACCGAATCTCTGTGCTGCAAGATGAAACTGATATCTTATCTAACTGTGTGTTTGGACAGTGTGTTTGATGCCCAAAACAGTGCATTTCCTTGAATTCCTATAACTAACCTACCAAACTGCCATACCAAATTTTGCTTAAGGAGTAAAAACAAGGGTGGATCAGTGTTTCTCACTGGCAGATGCCCTGATATCCTTATCTCTCTTGCATATCCTGAACGGAAACCATGCCATGCAGGAGAATTACAAGAATAATGATAAAGACACAACAGAGATTTGGTAAACAGTTTTTGCTGGCAAGCAGAACAGTGTCTTAGCAATGACAACCTAAAAATATATTTAAGTTGTACTTCAAGGACAGTGACTATTACTGGAATTGATGATGGGAAAGTCTTCAAGCGTGTCACTCCTGTCTATACATTGTCTCATCCTCTTTGAATTCTACCATAAACTCTGATGAAAATTGTGAAGCTGTGCCTTGAAATCACTCCCTTGTTCACATCTCAATAGATTATTCCATCGTGAACATTGTGGGGTTTTAAAGCTAAAGATAGTATGCATGCTGTGGAAAATAAACTTTAATTTGGCTGTGGCTCATTTCAAAGCTCTCCATGGTGCATCATTTTTATTTTTATTTTTTACAACTTTACACAGTAATTGAATTTAATGTGCAAGCAGGGAGTCGTTTTGGACAAAGCTTATGAATCAGAGGAGGATGGAGACTTCCTGTTGAAACAGGCGGCTCAACATTCTGCAGCCTTAAGAATGTGACACCACTGACTGTACCCATACCAGAAGAGTGACACAATCTTCATGCAACGCATAGGTGACTCTTCCTTCCACTTATTCAATGAAATGCAATTCTGGTTAAGCAGTAACACCTGACGCTCATGTTGGCGCTTCCTGCTGTATGCTCCTGTTAAATAATCTATTCACAAGAGTGTCCTTGAGGTATCACGATGTCTTCACTTTCCCACTGATATCCTCTGCTGTCATGTCTGGCTAAAGCTGGTAATGACATAAAAGGGTTTTTACAAATTCTGGCTCGCCACATTGACATATACAGGTGTGTGAAAACTACGCATTCGCAGATAAGGTGGTTGTGCAAGCCAAGGCACATTCACAGGGACATTCCCACACAAGTGTGAAGAATCAGCATAAGCCTCACCGAGAATATGGAGTAATGTTTAAAATATGCCAGAAATTTAGTCATGCAGCCATTGAAAAATGGGGAAAATGTGGGTATGCAATGTTTTTTTTTACAGAAACCAACACATGCTTGAAGGTACAACTTACGAACCATTGGAAATTTCTGTAGATAGTAGGGGTAGGCAAAGCTCCCTGCATTCATTTTTAATGACTCTGAACTGACAATGGGCTACAGGCCTCAGGTGATTTACAGCAATTAGGGATTCCATTGCTGCTTGACATGAGTGACTCTAACATTGTCCACACCTTTTTTTTTTTAATCAAGGCATCCTGATTTTCTTCAGTATAGGTGACCATTCCCCTGCAGGAGGAAGTTCCTTGGTTCTCACCTCTTCACCCTGTGGGAGAGGCTTCCTCTAGAGCTGTTAAGGGGGAGGCCTCGCCACCCTGCGTGTTCAAGGGATTCCAACTATGATTCACTGAGCTTGCTTGCTCTCGAGCAAGTTCTCCTCTCCTCTCTCTGCCTGAGCCGATCAACATTTCACACTCCTCCTCCTCTTCCCCCTGAGTCAGAGAGCCGTCTTTTTTCTCAGTGAGTCACAAACGAATCCACAGATATAGATGGCCTGTGTGGGTGGATGGTGCCCCCCGTGCTCAACTGCTGTTATTGCAACTATGAGGCTCATCCAGCCTCCTTTAGAGACTATGAAAAAAGAAAGTACCCCCACGCTGTCCTTGTTTTAGCTAAAACATATTCAATGTGAATTGTCTGCAATATGAAGTTTTGATGTTCTCCACAAGCATCTTATCAGTCAATAAACAAGCTGTTGTTTTACAGGTGGAATTTCAGACACCAGTGCACAGATTAATTCTCTCACGCAGCGTGTCCCAGTCCCTGGAGTATTACACCTAAGTGAAACGGTATGAAATTTCAGCTGTGTTGAATAAGATTTATCTTATGGAGTAATTTGATATAGCTGGTAGCAATATTGAGACACCACACTGTCTCAGAGGTAATTTGCACAGCCCTTTGCACACAGAGAACATACAGTATCCATGCACACATTACATATACCCCTTTGTACTTTACACTGAGATGTGATCAGGACCTAATGTACAAAACAGTGCAATTACTCTGCACACCCAATCCGGACTTCACTGTTGAACTTGACTAGGCCATGGGTTTAAAGTGAGGAAAGGGTGGAGCCCTCAGAGTGGAGGAGGTGTGATGGCATCCTTCCTTAAAGGAAGCATATGGATGGTTGCAGAAAGGAAACCAGCTCCTCTAGAGGGTAAAGTAAAGGATATGGAGGGGAAGTGTAATTAATTACAGGAATGTGAGATTTACTAGATTTATTTGCAATCTTAGGGAAAATATCACAAAAAGGCACAATTTGTTTGTGTGGTTTTGAGGAATATTAAATATTTTGAGGGTATTTTTTTCTGAGTTACAAAACAGAAAAGTGGAGAACTCTTAAAGAGTCATTTGATTACATTAGTCACTAGTATTGCTCATCATCTAATTGTTACTGAGGGCTGGCTAATTTGGAAGATTTATGAAACAATTACATTCTTTGTGTAGGAAAGAGCATTTTTGTTAGAGTTTGATATTTAATCTGAGGAAAAAGGTTTTTGGCGCAAGTCGTGATGTTTCTGTTTAATTAGTTTGATTGCATTTTGTCAGCTTTTGGGAGGCTGTCAGCTATAACAAATGATTGTTATAATCCAACCCACAAACCAATGCTCAGTTTAGTGTTCTACATATAGTAACATTAAAATTGTCTTTAGAAATGTAGCACATTTTGTACATTTGCAAAAAATTGAATTCAAAATGTTTTCTCTTCAGCTTTTTTGAGGCACATGAGTAATCAAACACGCTTTTTCAAGGACAGAATAATGCCAGTGTTAATTAACATCAAAACTCCTACTGAAATTTCCAATGGGGATCAATTATGTAAGAATCCAGTGTAAAATATTTCATGCTTCTCCTTGTGTTTTCATGGGTTCCCTCCAAATGGTTTAGTTTACTCCCACACTCCAAATCAGATGGACTGCAGTCTAAATTGCCCATAGGTAAATGAGAGGGTGTATGTTCAGCCTAATGGATTGGCAAGTTGTCCAGGGTATTTTCCTGCCTCCTACCCAAAGCATTCAGGGATAAGCTCCATTCGGCTGTGACCTTGGGAAAAGCAGGCCAAGTGAGGGCCTATTACAGCACAATTATCAACATGACATTCAATCATGTAAATTAGTTCCACCAGGCTCCAGCAAACTGTGAGCATTTCAAACTGATTTGTTTCTTGAGTATTTGTGGGTGATAATATGCAGCCCATTGACTACAGGGAGGCATATGGCATTCACTCTGCTCAAGTGCCCGGAAACCTTTTCAATTCCAGCTGCACTGGCACTGGCCTTTTGCTTAGACCTTCTCTGAAGCAAAAGCAAAAAAAAGAAAAAAATCTTTGTAATAGGTAAATAGTCATCTGAATCAATATGTGCTGTATGTCTTCACAACCCCATGTGGGTGCTTGCAGACTCTATTGTTATTAAGTCGACTTTCAAATCTACTAAATGGCCCGAGGGATTATCAGGATCACTGCACAGAAACAATAACCGGTGCAGATAAGATGTCTGACCAATCGTATTATCTGTGATGTAATTGTTGATGCGATAGTAATATCAACATCCATTCTCAAGAACCTTTTCAACATGCAGAGGTCATCTGTGTTTTCCCACGGTTGTATAATTGCCTTCTACTATGGATGAGAATCATACATTCATTTACATTCCCTCTTTGGGAGCATGGGAACAAACAGATGAGGCTACCTGCCAAAAAAAAAACAAAAAAACAAAACTACTAGTGATTGTGAGAAGAAGGTGTTAGATATATAATCGTTGAAACCATGACAAGATTAGAATGCTATTAGTCAATACAGGAATGTGCTTTATGTTACACTTGTTCCATTATATTGCTGTAACTGCAAATATTTCTCATGTTTGAGCTTGTACATAATTATGTGTGCTGCAATATCTCTTCAGGAATACCTGTGCACACGTGCAGCTTACATACGGGCGGAGGATTCATCTTGAAAAGGAAAGCAGACGTGCTTTTGGCTTCATCCCATCATCCCTGGGGGTCATCTTCACATCAGAGAAGGGCATCCTCGACTCAGGCCAAGGGGAAGCACGAAGGAAGAGGATGTGTGTATACTGCTGTGTATGTGTATGTGTGTGTGTGCGTGTGTGTGTGTGTTTATGCCTGCAAAAGCTCTTTAGTTCACAGTGCTGGGAACAGCTGCAGGCAGGACTTCCTGTTCTGCACAGGAAACAAAATGGCGGAGAATGGGAGGCCTGGAACAATGCTGTGAAAGTCAGCCACCACCCAGGTTAGAAGCGAGGTGCTTGTGAATCACAAGGCAGAAAGGTGAGCAGAGCACGTTCCATTAGTGCTGCAGGAACCACATGTTGGAATATCTTCCCTCCAATGGCCTTTGTGAAGAATTCAAAGAAGTCTCTTTCCATAGCAGGTATACATGAAAGTAAAACTATACAGATCGCATCTGAATATAAACTAAAACTCCTCTTCGCACTAGTTTTTAGGCATTTTGTCATTAAATGTTGGAAAAAACAGTATGTTCACCAAATAACATGAAAGTAAAAGTAACTGATTTTTGATTACTTTTGTATTATTTAGATCCTCATGTGCCAGTTATAATGCAGCAGCTGCCCTTGCTGAGGCACAATAAATACACGTTGAAAGTCATGTATTATAGGACAAAATTACATACATCCTGTTATGTTGTCTGAAGCATGTGGTACATGTCTGTGTGTGTGATTACTGTACATTAAAGCAAAAACAATGCTCAAGAAAACAATACAAAGTATTAACAGCCAGTTATCAATATACAATTAAATGTGCCAAAAGTTGAGTGAACATTCCAATGAAAGCCAGGATTCATGTTAAATTATGTTTTGATCAGGTATCAGGTATCAGGGTGTGCTTTCATAGATCTACTAGGCCACATGACAGGGAACACCATTTTCCAGCCCTGACCTAATGTACCTTTAGCGTTACTTTTAAGCTGCTTTTAACTCCTGCTGTCACCCAAGCAAAGAGCAGATACTCGGCAGCTTGATGCAGCCTACATTATATCTGCTTAGGTTAAGCTGCCGTGGCCGTACCCAGTGGCTTGTTAGGCAGTTTCATCTGAATTAAGCAGTCCAGCTATTAGGCAGCAAAATAATACAGAAAACAATCACACACTCACAGTTTCCTTTCACAGTCACTTTGTGTCAGAGAATTTAGGCTCTCTGCCAAAAAGACCTTTGTCATGAGCATTCTCACGTTTCAAAACTGATGAGAATAGCAAGGAGGATGGAAGTTTATAGCTACATCTTTGTTTTCAGGATGTTACACAGGCACTATATTTAGTCTGTTAGAGATATAATAATCTGCTTTGTGCCTGTTTTGTATCTTTTGTGGTTACAGAACTGTCTCTCCTATCTGCCATTTTCCTCTGGCTAGAGCCTCGTTCTCAAATAACTGACATTAATAGTAACTGGGAATGAGTTACAGCATTTGAGTGCCGAATTTGAAGCATAATTATACCTCTTTATTTCCAGTGGTGCATTAGTGATGGAGGAAGAGATGGAAGCAGTGAGGAATTTTAGACAATGGCAATATATAGGCCAAGTTACAGCACAGCTTTAAAAAAAAAACTGAGCCATTACATTATGTAACAATAAATAGTACTCCACCAGAGATTTCCATGCACTTTTTTCCTTTTCCAATCTCACCACCTACAGTCTCCTGATAATGCCCTCAAAAATAGAGGTGTGATAAAAGCAGGATTAGAAAACTCTTGGGGAGAACACACATTTTGAACACTGTATCTAACTTCAAAGACTCCATTCTTGAGAGTTATCAATGGGTTGCCACTTGCTGGATATATTGTATATTGTGTTAGCCTTTTTGATAGTGTCTCTTGGTTTGCTACAGTCTAAAGAATTCAGAGAGACTTAGGTGGTTGTATTCTCACACATATGGAGCCATTGTCCCAGGAGCCAATGTTGCCAAAATAAATACATTTTTAAAAAATAGAAAATTCCCACGTCATCTCTTTACTCTGTCTTCCTCTTCATAGTTTTGCCAGATTTAAAACACAATGACAAACTCCTTTAAAAAGTGACAAGGAAGCAGAGATATTTTGTCATTCAACAATCACCGCAGAATCATCCCCCGTCAGAGATCTTTGTGAGTGAAATAACAAAACAGCACAAAAGACTACTGTCTCCCTTCACTGAGAAGCCCTGGGGAGAAAAATTTTCCAGGTGAGGAAATAGTTATAGGCACTTTTTTTTTGGTCCCCTTATCGCTGTGTTCACAGATGGCTTTTCCTTCCAGACACACACCTGTGGATACATCTGAGCTTTCTCTTTACATAACTGGCCTCCTGTTCAGCCTAAAAAAAGAGAGAAAATGACGAAAGGCAGCCTCCTCAGTATAGATAAGCATGATTTGAATGTAAAATGTGATAGAATGTGTGGCTGAGAAGATAGGAAAAATTATTTCTGGTTCCTTTAAAGTCAAATTAATCAATTTTTCTGAATTCATCAAGCAGCCCAGTTCATTCATAGCAGTTCAACTGCCAGCGATAGAAGACATTATTAGTTTTTGTGAACTATAATAACAATTATCTAACTTTATTATTGAGGAAAGGTCCTCTCACAGAGTTGCTTTCACAGAGAACCAGAGCCAAATGGGCAGACATCAAAAGTTACAGTCAGCCAGAACTAATTATTTGGCTAAAATTAGGCCTAATGTTCTCTTCCACTGTTCAAGTTGCATAACTCCATTCTAAATTCATTTCATGGTATTTTAAACCAGAATTATAGAACATCACAGGAGTTTTATATCATTATCTAATTTCTCAGTACACTGATATTATTACTTTGAAATGTTGTGTTAAGCATGCACACACAGTATAGTTCAAATACAATCAATACATTTATCCTTATCATGAACATTAATTGCTGTAACATGTTTATTTATCTAACCCATTTTTTTTTTAATTCTGTGGGCTATGCTTCTGATGAGCAACATGATAGAAGTGACAGCATGTCCCAAATAGAAATTAGGATAAGAGAGACTGAAATGAGAACACTCTGACTGAATAGCACAGATATACTGTATATAATATACAGTATGTGCATTCTACATATAGATTTTCAACAGTGGTTCTTTGAACACAACCTGTCCTTGGAAAATAAACATCAGGTACTGCAGGTGCATCCAACCATCCTGTAGATGAATATAAGCATGGTATAACTCACTTCCATTAGATAAGAACCCTATAGATAATGAAGATTTTCTCACTGTGACCAATCTTATCCTGTAAATGGACTCTTTAACTTGTTGTTTTAACCAAATATGTTTAATTATCTGCATTAAATCATATTTTTGGCTACTTGTACACATCGCCACAAGCTGTAAACACAGAAACTATCACCTTGAGTTGTTTTGAGGAATGTATTAGAAAACAGTGGCTTCTTTACTTATCCAGATACACAACAACATTAGCATTCATTTGGAGTTATGTTTGTGCTCACTAAGTGTCATGTAAGCCCGGTATTCACTTAACACTGAATTCTCTGGCTATTTAGCTTCCTAGACACTTTGCTGTGTTCACCAGCTAGTCACTAACTTTGTCTGCCTTTTGGTACTGGCCTTGTGGTGTGCTGTTGGTTTATCAGAGCCTGGAAACAGACCTTATTAGAGTGGTGACACTCAACCAACATGGAAAAGTTGCACGCCTTAAAACCAAAACGATGACGTCAGAGATGCTAAAAAAAAAAAAGCCCCCAAGAGCTAAAGATAACCACAGTGCCAGGCGACAGTTCTCTGGGGGTTTATCACTACAACCAAACCTTTTCGTGTTACATAGTCATTTCTCTGTTGCTGCATTAAAAAAGATCAATTAGTGCAGTTCCTGAGCTATGTATTTGGTGTTAATCCTTTTCATTTGCATAACTTCACAACTTTTAGGCTCAGTCTAAAAACAGGACCCTGTCCTCTTGAGTACTTATCTACAGAGGATGCACCTGCATGGCTTTTACATTTTAATTAATCCATTACTGGCTTTGTATGTAGTTATCACAAAGGTTAAAATGAAAGAGGTCAGCAAAGACTAACTGTCTTGTTCATCCAATGTTCTACAGTACCATGACAGTTAATAATTCAGAAAATTTCACTTGTCACCACAGTCAGAAAACTGACAATGTCCTCAAACAAGAGACGATTGATGGCCTAGCTATTGTACAAACTCATTATTAAAAACCACAGTCTCTTTTTCTTGAATCATTTTGGGAGCTAGTGTGTAGGTGGCTAAGACAGACAGCACTCCTTTGTAATTTGGCAACTGTAAGAATGTCTCTGTAAGAATGGGAGTTGGATGTGTGACATCTGAATTCATGTGTACTCAAAAAAGTGAGAATTTCCCAAGTTTTCAGCCCCTACGTCTTCTGTTCTCTTCTCCTCACAAACTGTTCTTGTGGTAGAATCTTGGGTTACCATGGAGACAGAATCACCCACATGTCTCGTCACGAGGAGCCTCTTATCCATGACAACACAGCTGTTTCCTCTATCCTTCACATTTGGTATGTTGATCATCACTTTGCATATTCTGCACAATACCTGAATCAAAGGAGCTTTAGAGCACAACATCCTGTCTAAACTGCTGAAGGTGTTCACCGCTGCTGCCATGATAAATGGTTCTGACAATTATCACCGGTGTTAAGTAATTTTTGAGCAATATAGCTACATACTCGCAGGCTTTCGCTGGTAGCCTTTTATGTACAGTAGTTGAGTTTTGTGAGAGATGCATCTGAAAGATGGAAGCATTAAACATAAGATAAATTATAAAAAAAAGACGTTATAAGTTTATAGCTGCTGGATAAGTCTTTTAGCCCATACTGGATGTTGAAGTTAAGTTTGTGGGAGACAAATTAATTATTTTTGGTGGTGGGAATTCTTCAAAAACACCTTTTACGTGTTTACTCTGCGTCATATTCACAAATATGGGCATTTTCACAGCTGCGGTTGAAAACAAGTCATTCCAACAAGTAATCTCACATGAAACGTGAGCGCACAGCATGACGCAAGTTACGGATATATACAAACACCTACACAAGTAGATACTGCGTCTGACTACAGAAAGAGAGGAAATTGCAGTGCCCACTCACAGTTACTCCGCCTTGAAGTGAGCTCTCGCCACTCAGTGTTCCAAGCGTTTAGAAAAATGAACAGAGCAGAGGCTGATCTGCCAAGTTTTTACTACAGGATTTATACAACAGTTCTGACCTCTTACACTGGTTGCAGTGATAAACAGTGTAGTAGGATAGATTAAAACTATCTATCTATCTATCTGTCTGTCTGTCTGTCTAATGTTACATCAAGTCAGACAGTGAAAGATGGACTCTGCTGTGTTGTGATGTAGACCTCAGTATGGGGCTGGGAAGGGAAGGAGCTGCTAATACTCAGGCTCTTGGTTATTGCATGCCCTCGAACTCACCAACCCCAGCATCACCTGAGGAGACATTACAGATCCCCAAAAGACTGAATAAGTTCGTGCACCAGCTCATAATGGCTGCATTAAAGTAGTGGCGATGGGTGCTTTATGGGCTGATTTAATGAATAACCTCTCAGTCATGCTACACTCTTTGTTAGTGTACTTAACAACGAATGACATGGTCCCTATTTTCACAAGTTTTCTGTGGTTGACCAAGTTAATGTAAATAATAATAAAAGGAATATAGCTGCAAGCTGCCATTAGCGGTATCTATAATGATAGTCATGCCTATTTCTGAACTCTTAAGGTTGTCCACGCCACACTCAAAGTGCATTTTCAGGTTATGTACCATCCATTGTAGATAACCCTGACCTGACAGCTCTATAATGGAGGCTTAGGCCTGCAGCTGCTAGACCTATTGCAATCTGAATGTATAAGATCAAAGCAACATTGGATCCCTTTCAAAGACACAAGAACTAATGTTGTTTATAAAACCTCTTTAAACTGGCTGTGACCATGTGTGCTAATATAGGCCCACTTACTTTGAAAACAGAAAATCTTTACTGGCAGTATCTTCCATAGGAACTGGGTGCACAAAAAGAGAACAAGTGAAAAAGTAATTACATTTCAAAATAACTTTTAAAAGCCTTTACAGAGCCTGGGGGAGAATTTATAATACTCTTCTTCTGAGCTGCTGTCTATCTATGCCCTGAAACAAACCTTCTGGGAACAGATTAAAGTTCCCCAAACAATTAAAGTTCTCAAAAAATAGTCATGGTGTAAAAAAGAACAGCACCCAGGCCCAATTTGACTAATGGTTCAGGTGTTTAGCAAAGCTCTAGGCAGACCTAAGAGCCAATTAGAGTAAGAAGACATTGTCCTGCTTTTGAGAACACTTGATTAACAGTTCAGCAGAAAGAGTGGAGGTGACCTCATCCTTCTAAATTTTGCTGATATCCTTTGCAGAACAATTAGGGTTACATGGGGAATGGATCCAGTGAACCATGCTAGCACTTTTTGGATTCTTCAGGGTTTTGCTTTTTGCTTTGAAAATTTTCCATCAGAATGAAAGCAGCATTTCTACAGTTGTATGGTTTGATCATGCATTTCAAAAAAGAGCTATACTGGGCAAAATTGTAGCATCTCTGACACACATTCATAGCGATGGGCTGTTAAAAGTACTTCAGAATCTATTTTGATTTCCATAGAATCCTCTTCATAGCCTCCATGTGCGCACCTACTGCTACAAATGTGCCCTTAATACATCAGAAAAACCTCTTGAGACTGAATGAGATGGGTGCATTTGAATTTAGGCAAATCAGTCTTTTAGGGGTTTTACTTCTTTCCGTAATCTATTTTTACACTACACCATTTCTCATTTACTGTAAGTTTTGGAGGCAAATGTGAGATGCAGGAAAATGGTGAGTCAAACAGCACATTTTAATGAGATGCTGCACACATCGCATTTTTAAATATGTCAGAAGGTTAAGGTTGCAAACCTGAACTTTTACAGGCTGAAAGAGTTGTGACACAGGGTTGATGGCTGGTGAACATTATTCTGCAATAAACATCTTCAAATCTTGGAGAGACTAGTGCATGTTTTTATATTACAACAGCACTGACTCAGTTTTATGCCTAAGAATAAATCACCAAACACTCAGGTATCCAAAAAGAGGAGCAGGAGATGTTTGTGCCTGAGCCTCTGCGCTTCAATACCTGTTTTCTGACTGTGGCACATGTCTAGAAATCATGTGTAATGCACAAGTACATGGCTTTAAATGTCACTGAACAAATGAATGAATGTGTGCAACACAGTACATTTGCAAAGGGATTACAGCACGTCAAGGATGTTATGAAACACACAATAATTCATGCTTCTCTCCCCCATGTCCACGATAGGTGTCTGTGATATCTTCTTCTCAGAGTATCTTACAGTAAACATGCTAATGTCTGAGTTAAATGTGAGGAGTGTGACTTGCATTATCAAAGATCTTCTAACATTTTGATGATGTGATTTAATGCCTTGTTGCAACAACTTGATAAAGATAGATTTTTTAAAAATCCCTATCCTTTATTCTTCCTTATAAAAAATAGAAATTTGTAGGTGCATTGCTGTATCTCTTGGTGAAACCCCCATTCACCATAGCAGCTTGCTTTTGTTGCTCATCAATAATGTAAACTTAAAAATGGATTCATGCACACAAGAAATCATTGTTGCTCAAGCTGAATTTACATTACAGCTACCAATTATTTACGTCCATCTACACGTCATAGTGTAATATAAATCTAGATATGTGCAATCACTTTTCTAGGGTTTTCATGGAAATTGCATTATCCTACAAAGAATACAACTGCATGTTTATATTACTCATCAGTAACATAAACTTCAAAATGGCAAAGTCCTTCAGAAAGGTTTGTTGACTCCTTATAGGGCTTGCTCTGCAGCTGGTTACTGCTTAGTGAGTCGCGTATGGGGATAAATACTGTACTTGTAAACACATACAAAATCTGTGTCAGTGCACATGTTGGAGTTTTACATGATTCACCCAACACAACAGGCAGTTGGTGTTCTCACAGTCATTGTCGCAGCCTGACTGAGGGTGGTGTTTGGAACACAGGGGGCATGGAAAATGCTAAAGCTGAGTCATGAAGAACCCAAAGCTGTCACATATTGCCACCTGGTGGTTTGTATACTTTATAGAGGATCCATATGAAATTGTTTAGGAGTGCATTCTCAGTTGTCAGTTTATCAGGTACACCTTTGTGCTGACAGTGTGGGGTCCCTTTACATTTTCATTGCATTAGATATGGGTCGTACAAGTGTGTAACTGTGTTAAAGTAAAAGAAAGAAAGAAAGGAAGAAAGAAAGAAAGAAAAACTTCTCCACTGTGATTGTTGCATGTGTTCAGTTTTTATCAGATGTCTAGCTTGAGACATTATCAGCAGTTCAACTTCTTATGAGTACACTTGATATCGTCCATTATCCAGTCTTAGGGTGCACAAAGACCGTGAATTCCCTCATACTTAAAAGTCTTTTACCACCAGAGTCTTCACAACAATGTCACAATGTAACAAGTTTCCACCTCCTTACATGTGCAGGGATACAGGGTTAAACAATGCTTTACTCAGGTTCTGACACCATCAGCTATGAATATCAACATTACTAAATATTTCAGACTTATGCTTCACTCAGTGCAGTACCCTCCAGTGACGTACTACACAAATTATGATCAGTAAATACGCAGCTGATGTCCATTTGGCATGAAATATAATTGATAATTATGAGGAAGTTATTAGTGTTACAATGTCTTTTCTGCCCTGCAGTCCCTCGAATGCCACATCAGCTGAGTGGGCAGTTGCTGGACAATTGCAAAACCAGTGTAGGTGTGGGCCAGTGTTAATCAGCAGCATCCGTTTTATACTATAACAATGGATTTGTGACCCTTTGTCACCCGCCTCTCCATAATCTACGTCAGAGGATAACTTGTTGACCTGACAATTTCACTCATTAGGTGAGGGCCCACGTCTTTTTCCCGACTGCATTGTTCTGTAAAAGAAGGCTTCAAGTGGGCTTTCAAATGATTATGGTAATCATAAATTAGCTGCAGAGAAACGAGGGGAGAGAGGCAGAGAGATAGTGATGGCTGCTCCTATTTTACACTAGTATATGAGAACATGTATAACAGTATAAGGGTGCCACTACTAGAGATGAAGAAGAAAAAACAATACTTTTATTGGGGCAGCCATTCAACTTAGATATTAAAGGTTTGTACTGTATATGTTTGGAACGGTTGTTTAACTTCATTCTACTTGTTTAGGCTCCTTATTATGGTCCAGTTTAGCTCAGGTAAGAAGTTAACAGATGTGGCCTGTAGAGAGATGTGCTTCTGAACTCTCTGCACATAGTGACTCATTTGTTTGCAGAGTCCTCCAAAGGAAGCCCACGCTGCCCTTCCTACGCCTTTCGGGGGACTCTGTTTTCCAAACACAGAAGTGTTTACTTGCAGTGACACGTTTACAAAAAAGAGAGAGATCTCAGTGACAAATTAAATTGGACCAATATGTAAACAACAATAACCTGTGACTCTTAGTTTAACTGAAGAGTTTGACACCCACCGCTTGAAACCTGTGAGTCAGCATGGCTAATAGTTATACTGTATGTTCTGTCTAGACCATATCACTAAATAAAGATGTATTTATACAAAAAGCGCCTATAGATTCAACAATACCATTTGCAATGTTTATGATTTTGTATGTTAATGTATACACTAGTGTGGCTGGTTTTGGATGTGAATTTTTATATGTGTCTGTTTGAAGTTTTTAGTCAAACATGACAAATTTAATTACAACTCACCAAATGTGGCATTCAGACTAGTGCAGGCACAGTCAAGCCATCAGACCTTCTTCTACAACTAATGTGAATACTACAATGTAAGGTCCCACAAATATCATTCTAGTCTGGCAATAGGTCTCAACTTACTTTTTGCATTACAGCTGAATGTCTAAACTGGAAAAACAGAAAATGTACTTAAATAAACCACAATGATGTTCCCTGCACAGTAAAACCTCCAACTGCCTGTCACATGTGAAACTTTTCTTTTTTCACAGCACAAGCTCAAACAAATATGACCTGATGACACAGCCAAAACACATGGATAACAGTTCTGGTTATGCTGCAGGAAGGACGCCCACCTCCCTGCATCTGGATGAGCCAGGAAACAATTTATCATCGACCTCTTGTACACAAACATCTGCAGATATCCTGGAAGTAGCAGCCAGTGCAGGACCTGTCTTGAACTAGTAGTAATCTGCCCACGTGTCTTCAACCTCTGCTGCTCACAGTGTAACACTGAGGGACTATTTCAATGGCCTGATATATATATATATATATATTTTACATCCATTGCAACTGGGGCCTTAATTGGATCCTTTAGGTCTGCCTTCCCAAGCGGTTTACCGATGTTTCTATAAGATAAAATATGACAAGATGTTACACTGTCATCCAAAACAGAAAGGGAGGGAGGAGTGTGGATGTCAGTGGAGTGAGCTGCCATACTTCTGAAGTGTAATTTTGCCATCTGGTGGCCTGTATACTAAACAAATTATCCCTGCAGGCTTTTTCATTTTCACATTTTTATTCCTGTACACAATTGTTCAGTATTTAGCCAAAAACATTAGTTCAACCCTTGCCTTAAAGGGATAGTTCAGATTTACATGAAGTATAACTGTATGAGTTACTCACTAGTGAATTCAATGGATGCAAATTTGCTTTGGCCCAAGATGGAGGAATGCAGCAAGCCAACAGATTTTAAGGCAGAAATGAAAAGAACAACAAAGAGTGTCAGTACATTTAAATATTTTTAATTTCCCACAACCAAATGCAATATATTTCCAGCTAAGCTGTTTATTCAATATTAGATTAACCAGTACTGTTTTGGTCTTTAAACCAACAAGTTTACAATATGCAGGCATTTGAATAAAATAGAAAGACTATTGTCACAATTTTAGAAAACTTTAGGCTTAGGCTATTGTGTTTAAGCAAAGCAATTTTTTTCTCTCTCTCACAAATACGTAGCTTGTGGTTATAGCTGTTACCCTGCGATATTGTCTAGGTTATTTGTCACTTTCCTTATTTTCTTAAAAGACATGGCACAGTTTAGTTTTATAGTATTAGTAGGCCATAAGAGTAATGGACCAGATGTGGAAAATGACAGGTACACAGCTTAAACAAAATGACACAACAAATTGCTATCTTATGGAATGGTACAACTAAAAACCTCACTACTCCCACTTGAAGGCACTGTGGCCACGATTAAATGCAACATATAGTGACTAAATGTTAATGCTGGTGACACAGAGCTTTAAAATGCTACAGCTACTACAGCTGAGATAAACAGGAGAACAGGATATCAGCTGGGTCATTTCTAGGAATGTTCTGGCAAATTTTCATTGTGTGAGATATATACAGACTCAACGCCATATTATTAATACATGTTGTATATGTGCTGGCGATGTGATTTCTATATTTGTGTATTTTTTATTTTCACACCGTGGATTTACCATGTATCAATGATTACCGTTAGTCTGATCAGTGGTTGGTTTGAACGGCGTCACGACTAGAACGGTCACCTGGATCTCTGATTGGCTCAGAGCGTTGATCCGGGTACTGCGCTAGAACGAGCCCATTAGCTAAAGGTACCAATATGGCGGAGGTAAGAGGGAAAACAGGGGAGAAGCAATCGATCTTAAATCGATATTTTTAAAATTTGTGTGTGGTATTTTTCATTTTTATGTTATCGATTGAAGAAACAATGCCTTTTTGCCTTCTATATAGCGTGTTTCGTAGCGATAAATGTCATTTCTATTTCTCTAAAATATGCTTGAATGTCTGGACTGATCCTTCACTACAAGGCCGCTGCGCCTTCGCTCTCTCAGCTGCTTTGGTGTAGCGGCTGTGTAAATTGATACGTAAATTTAACGTTAGCTTGCTGGTTAAAGGAAATAACAGATTATGCCGCGTTTGTGATGAATGGAAATTTATTTTTTCTGTTTAGGCTGAATTAGCGACACTTATATTGTTAAAATTATCCAACTCTGTCGATTGCAGTGCCGCGCAAACGAAATTTGTGTTTACATTTTTCGATGGATAATGTTAACAGTAGGCTTTGGGGTTAGCTTTCTGGCTAGCTAACTGTTACAGGAGCCGACACTGTAAAGTCGTGTTGTGTCCCTGAAGATATATCTCTGTTTTGACTCCGATCGTGTACCGCGAAAGGAATCCTTTTAATTCCGGGTTTTAAAACTGCATTTAGCTCACAGTCGTCCCCGGTGTGTAGCATTCAGTCGCGATTAACGCTGCATTAGCCACCTATTACAGGTAACGTTAACGGTAAACACAGCTTTCCTGCCCAACTATTTTCGGTGGCTTAAAAAATTAACTCTTCCGACTTCGTCTGATTTTGATATCTCATGTGAAAGCGCCCACATAACAGTTGAACGTCTGTTTCAACCGCTGCATCAATTTATGCTCTCGTTTTATTCTTTTGCAGGCTTCCCTAGGGAGTTCAAGTCCAGGTAAGAAACCTCCGCCGTAAACTTGAGTAGTAGTGTCTTTTCTTCATGACCTACCTAATCAACTTTATTTGTATTTTGATGAAGAAATTTTGCATAGCATTGCATAACAGCAATATCAATATGAAATCATACTTTCTGTACATAGTAAAATGCATTATTTTGACCAAGAAAATGGCTTTGGAATTGACTAAATGCAATGGCAAAATAGTAACTATGTGAATTTCCCTTTTTAGTGTGGATTTATAATTTCCAGAGTAAATAAAAGCTAATTTTTGTGATTAAAAAATTTCTCTATCCTTCTTTCTTTCACTCAGTTGGCTCTTTATCATCAGAGGACCATGACTTTGACCCAACAGCAGAAATGTTAGTTCATGAGTACGATGATGAGAGGACTCTGGAGGAGGAGGAGTCTCTGGATGGAGGGAGAAATTTCAGCTCTGAGATTGCAGACCTGGAAAAGGTGAATTTCTAAATGCATGAAATGCCCCAAAACAGGATTTAACTATGAAATGAAATGAATGCTATGATTTTAAATAGTGAAATTTGCATTTGAGCATGTCTTCATAGTACAGTACATCTGTAGGTATTGAAACTATATTGTCACTGAAGAAAAATCCTTAATGTTGTAAGATTATGACACTTGCTGGTAGTGGACGTTTGTGGTGAATTAATAAAGGTTAACTGAGTTGAAGTACACATACATTCTGTCAGTGGCATTCAGAAGTTGTCTTATTATGCCAGTGAATCACTATGTTGTGACAGTTTAGATTTTGAAAAAAAGAATTTGCTATTTTACTTGAACAATTCTGAGCAGTACCTATAGAGCTGCAGTTAAGTGAAATGCACAAAATGTTTAAATCTGAACATGGTATTGTAATTTAGATCGCACAGGGGAAATGCATATTAAGTTTACTCAGTGTATGAAATACTTAGTTTTCCCCTCACCCACCAGGAGGGGAACATGCCTTTGGAGGAACTATTGGCCATTTATCGCTATGAGGCCTCAGCAGGCTCCAGTATAGACAGCTCCTCTGGAGACCTCACTGATGAGCTGCCTGACATGACTTTGGACAAGGTAAATATCTGCCATTATATTATCAACAAATAGACTCTATTAAAAACGATATGAAAAGAAAATGCATTTATCTACAATATGTAATTCAGATATTCTGTTGATAACCCTTTCTCTGTCTTTTTTCCTAGGAGGAAATCGCGAAAGACCTGCTGTCTGGAGACTATGAGGAGGAGACCCAGTCCTCAGCTGATGATCTTACTCCTTCAGTCACCTCCCATGAGGCCACTGATTTCTTTCCAAGAACACTTCGATGTAAGTGATGGGTTACAAGTTATTAAGTAAATATTAAGTAAATATTACTGCTCGCCGGTACCTGTGCAGGCGTAAATCTCGTAATGCAATACAATAAGTACAATTACCACATTCAAGACATTAATTCAGTGCCATACATCATGTAGTAACTCAAATGTACACACTTAACATTTGTAAATATGTAACATTTATATACTTTAACTTAACTCAATGTTTGTGAATTAGTCAACACATTTCATTTAGAACCACTCCAGCAATGTTAAACATTAACAAACATGCATTATATATTTGTTTTAAAAAAGTAGTTTAACACGGTTAAAGAAAAATGTTGGTTAATTTTTCTTGCACTCTCTCATAGGCAATGCACTAAGTGTTACGTTAAATTGAATGTGTTGACAATTCTTAAGTGTACATTTAAGTGGAGTTATGTGTCAAGTATTTTTATTGTAGGAGGAGCAATAGCAAGATCACCTAGTACAGTATCAAATCTGATCGAGTTGAACTTTATGAAAAGAATTACATCATTAATATTTTGGCAGATATTACAATTGCAATTTGAGGCATGGGTTTAGTGGTAATCTTTGAATTTAATTTTCATCAATCAAAACAACAACAACAAAAAGATGATGTGATTTTTGCCAGGGTCCATGACTTGTAGGCTGGAGCATCTCTTCTCACCACAATGCGTCATTTTTAACACCATATTACATAATACATTTATCAAAAAATGGTGCTCTTGTGATTTGGATTTAGTAATTTCGCTATATTGCGATTGTGATAATATTTGGATTAAGTGCTCAGCCCTATTTTGCACCCAGCCTGTGGCATGCCACTGGAATTCATTGTGTGAAAAGATATTTATCTGTTGTTGTTGTTCATTTTGTCAGCCAACGCTATCTCTGATGGTGATAAAGAGTCAGAGTGTGATGAAGATGGCCCAAGCCCAGAGGACTCCAGAAAGGTAAGACACACATAAGACACATTTCATTTTGGAACACAGTATGACAGGGAAAAATAAAGTTTACTTTGTGTTTTAAGTTGAATTTGTACTTGTTCGCTCTTGGGTTTAAATGTGATGCATATTGTGTTTTTTGTTTGATTTTTTTTTTTTTAAGGAGATAATGGTGGGAACACAATACCAAGCAGAGGTTCCTTCTTGCCTCTGTCACTACAAAGATGGGGAGAAAGGTGACTGTCACTTTTCTATTTTCAGCATGTGTGTCTAACATGTTCTTAATGTTTTTAATGTGATTGCTTATGGCGTTTGTACAGTAAAGGCAAGATAATATACGTAATGTGACTAATCTCACTGTAACATGCTTTTTGATGCAGTGTATGAAGATGAAGATGAGTTATTATGGAGCCCAGGTACATTGTCAGAAAACAAGGTTAGGAGTTTTCTGTCTGAAGTGTTGTCACGGACAACAGATGAAAAGACAGGATGTGACAAACCAGGGATGCACGTTCGAGACAATGAGCAGGTCAGTCATGTCTTTCTTTATCAGACTTTTCATGTTGTAATATAGTGATGAGCACAATATCAACAATGTATGTGAGCTTATGTAGTCAACAGAATTTCTCATTAGTTTATTTTATTGTATCCTACATGAATTTGGCTTCTTCACATTATTTCTGAGTTTTTCAGATTATTTTTCTTGACCACTGCACTCTTTCCTTATAGGCTTTGCATGAGCTTGTCAAGTGCAACTACAACACCCGTGAAGCACTAGAGAGATATTGCACCCGTGTAAAATCCTCCAAAGGTAAGCAGAGGAAACAGGGATCTACATCTGCTATATGAAACTGTCATTCTTGACATCAGACAAATGTCCTTAGTACTTAGATCACAGTTAATGCACTGTGAGCTGCCAATGTTATCAAAAAGAATGATTACATTTTGTGAGAATTCTGTAAATCTTAATTTTTATGTGTGGCACAGATGATAATTGATGCAACACAGCAGAAATGGCCGAATAAGATTCTCTAGGGATATTATGTGTAGATTTATTGTGCCAGCTAGACTACCTATAATTACAGAGAAAAATGCTTTAAGCAACTATATATGCACTGGCAGAAAAGTTTCCAAAGGTCTTGCAAACACACAATAAAACACTCAAACAGAGTAGGCTTTGATCTAGGCCTAATAATCTGCATTACTTGACAGTCAACATTTAGAAGATGGGTAAAGTTTAGGGGGATTTTCCAAAATCAGTATTTATCCTTCTGTTGAATCCCAGCAAGCGTCAGGCCCATCCTGGGACTCGTTATCAGGATTTGCCAGTTGCACAGGAGTAGGCAGATGGAGAGGGCGGGGTTTTTATTTCACCTTCTTTATTAAGAATTATCCTATCAAAGCATATCTTAAGGGGAAGGAAAAAATCAAATGCAAGTAAAATACATTTATATAGGAATATTTATGTTCAGAAAAGTTTAATGTGACACGTATATGACATCAACCTCATTCAGTGCTGCAGTGTAACATGGAGTCTAATTGTTTTCTTTCTAATTTTAGATTATTTCTGTTTGGATCACAGTAATGTAAATCTCTTAATCTGATACATAATAGGTCGATAGTAATATGACTCAAGTCTAAACCAGAGTTCACTTTAGTGAATGGCCGGTATTGCTGTTAATATTCCGGAATTCCAGCCATGTAGAACAACCACTGGACACAAGTTTTGAATAGCCATATAATGGCCTACATTTAAACAACAATACAACATAAAAAATATTATCCTACAAATGTTTTTATAATTAGAATTAATCAGCATGACTGAATTGGATGTCTGATTTAGCACAACCCCTGACACATCAGGGTTGTGCTAAATGCTAATATATTTATTAGCATATATTTTGTCATTTACACCCCAAAACTAGGGGACTGTATAATCTGTCTCTTAATAATCCCACAGTAACTTGTGACAGTCTGTGTACATTCCCTAACATTGCTTTGTTTTTTGTCATGATAAGAGGTTCCTCTGTCTCACCTTTGATGACATCTGTATTCTATTCAGCGTTTGATTTTTTTCACTGCCATACTATTGGTGGATGACCCTTTATTTCCTCTAACATTGTAATTATTTGATCACACCTGTACAGCCTTTTGCATGCAAATGTGCACTCTCATTAGCATGCAACGACGTGTACTGATGCTCATGGTGAATTTTATGTGATGTGATGATTAAAATCCACTCTCTACTGAACTGAATTTTCTTGGTGGGGTTAAATTTTCGTTTACATATGGATCACTTGATTATGCACCAGCAATTTATAAAACTTTTTCTGCTTTCATTTCAGAAAAATCGCCTCTATGGTCAGAAGAGGAATGCAAGAACTTTGAACACGCACTACAGATGTATGACAAGAATTTTCACCTCATACAGAAACACAAAGTGAGTCGAAATGATATATTAAACAGGCATGGAAAGATGTGCATACATGCATATAAAATTGTGAAAGTTACTCATTCCTTTATGTTACTTTTTTATTCCTCTTAGGTCACAACACGAACAGTAGCAGAATGTGTGGCATTTTATTACATGTGGAAAAAGTCGGAGCGCTTTGACCTCTTTGTGCAGCAGAATCGGTTTGGGAAGAAAAAATACAGCAGCTATCCTGGTGTAACGTAAGTGGCGCTGTATATATTTGCATTGCATTAGTGTTTTTGGTTGTGTTTAACACAATGAACTTTGAAAAAAGTGTGCAGTTTGGAAGAAACAAACCCACTTACAATTAAAAATGTTTCTTTGTGTTCAGTGACCTGATGGACAGGCTGGTGGATGAAGCAGAGGGACTGGCGGTGGACAGTTCCTCCTCTGTGTGTTCAGGAACAGGTGGAGGAGGAAGGCTGGAGACTACAACAGACCAACAGCTCAGCCTACTCAACTCCATCACTGCCAGCGACCTCACAGGTCAGTAATGGGACTCAATAGCATCATGGACAATTATTGTATTCATTTTCCTAATTTGTTAATTGTTTTCTCCCTGCAATCCACATTTCTTGCAGAATTGCTCATTGCTTTCAATTACCCAGTGTAAATTTAGTTTCCTGTCTTTCTAGCAGCTTTGAGTAACAGTGTAGCCACAGTGTGCAGCCCTGCAGAGGTTAGTTGCCTGGACTCCTACAGCTTTCCTCCACTGGAAAGTCTCCATCGCGGGTCCCTGAACCACGACGAATCCCTTGGGTTCCCTTCCAACGGTGCAGAACCCGACTGCCTCAACATGCTTGACGCTGGCTTCTACCACTCTGACCTGGGCCAGCTAGGAGGAGTGTGCGTCAACAAGGACTGCGAGCGGCCCTCCAAGAGACTCAAGATGGCGCTGCCTGACTCCTTTATCAATGACGTGTCTGTGGGTAACCTTGGAGTGGACTTCGAAGCGCGACGGACAACAACGCACCACCACCGAATTACCGGCACCAAAATGGCAGTGTCTGTCACAGACTTTGGGAGCTTGGCTGGTAGCGGTGAGCCCAACGGGTTTCTGGGAGCACATGCACGGCACCACACACAGCACACTGCAGCACTTCAGTCAGAGTGATCTTCCTCTTCCTCCCTTGTTCTTCCCTTTTGAAACACCTTTTCCTGCTTGTACATAAGACTGACCTCACTGGAGAATTCGATTTGTTTAAATTCTATTATATATATATATATATCTATATATAT
Source organism: Lates calcarifer (assembly GCF_001640805.2). NCBI lineage: Eukaryota > Metazoa > Chordata > Actinopteri > Centropomidae > Lates > Lates calcarifer. Next base: position 7,374,066 of record NC_066845.1, read on the forward strand.
GTATATGAATATACTTTTTTGTTTTCATTTTTTGTGTAATATGACATCAGTGATGTCTATCATATAGAACTAAAATCTTGATTTCTCTCAAGAGTTTATATAGCCATTTATTTTATTTCATTTTTTTGTGGTCTTGAGATGTGTAACGTCCATGTACAGTGGGGCCCAGAGGCTGCAGTAGGAGAGTTGTGTATCTTCCTCTTTCACATCTACACACACAACATCTTCAGAGCTACACTATGTTATCCTGCCATTCTTTTCAGTTGCCAAAACTGGCTTAGTTTTCTGCCTATAGTATTTAGTTGCCTGTCTTTGTTGTTTGAAGTGGTACTTTTTTTTAATTAGTGTTTGGTTTACAGGTACTTTTTAGTAACCAGACTAGTGCAAATGGTTTTATTTGTCTCCAAATAAACCTGGCTAGATATTGTATGAAGAGCAACACTAGCATGGAGATTAGGTTGAAGACCAGGAAGTGTTGTGGCTTCCAATTTGGTTTTCTTCTCCTTTTTATTTTCTCCTGTGGAAGCTTGTCTTTAGCTTGTTTGCTTGTTTACTTTAACACTGTTCAAAGTGGCCAAACTGGAACATTTGAATGTTTGCTACAGTTCATTTGATCCCAAATAGTCATACCCGAATCATAGTCCCTGATGCATATTTTTTTCTATAACATTTTTAAACAGGTGATGAAGCATACCTGTGCAGAGTAACATGATTGACGTCACCTTGATTTACTGTTGTATGAAGTCGTTTTTTTGTTGTTGTTTTTTTTTTTTTAAATCCTACTTCTTTATAGGAGGCTATCAGTGAGACAACAGCAATATTGCAATGCAAAGATATCGGTGGGGTTAATAGCCATTTAAACGTACATCAATAGGCACAGTAAAGTATGTATTTATTGCATTTACTTTTACCATTGTGAGATTTTGTTTAATCCTTTGAGCTCATGCTTTCACTCACGCCACTCTTAGGCAAGTGTATATCCTTTAGTTTAATGTTCTAGATGTTAGAATGTGTTCCTAAATCAAGTAGCACCATTTTCAGACCACTTAACAAGCTTAGGTTATCCTGCTAGCAGTATTAGCTCTTTATTTAAAGCCGCTCTGATTTTGTTTTCAACCTCTGCCTAACCTGTACTGAGTAGAGAATGCCTCGTATGATCTGGTCGACAATTTCTTGGAGTGTAGTAGCAGAAAAGGAGCCGTTATATCCTGACTTGAGTCCATAATTGTGAACTGTAACATGTTTAGCGGGTCATCGTCAGTTGATTGGATGCAGTAGTAGTGTTTACTTAATTTATCTATGCATTGTGCTATGAATAATTAGTTTGTTTCAGGGGTTCATCATGTTTGTCGTGTCCATAGATCTAGTGTTTCACCATTATGTGTACAGACAGGATTCATGCCTCTAAATCAGTTAAGTTTGATCAAGTAATTCAGTTTCCAAGCCCAGCATCAGAGAAGATATCCACTTCTGCGTTTCATGTAAATAATTAGCAAATAGCCTTTAAAAAGTCTATTAACTGACCTCTTACACTTGTGAATCTGTGTTGATACAAAGGTTTTAATTTGATTCCTTGTCAAAAAGGCAATAATTTGTAGATATGTACAGATATTTTGAGTTTTACATTTTACCGGTTGACTTGGTGTTGATTTTTTTTTTTTTTCTCTCTCTTTGGAAAGTCATGATACCCAGACACCGGGGACAGCTGAAAACCACGCATGCCAGCTGTGTCTGTTTCTCAAGTGTACCACTGAAAACGGCTTTACCTGAAGACGTATTGATATTACTCAGTGTTGCAATTTTGCATTCGAAACTTGCAGCCATGTGTAAAAGACGCTCATCTTTCTTTCCTCAAAAGAAAATCTTTTTACATGTTGTCGTCTATATTTGTCTTGATGGTAAAGGGATGGCTGCTGCTCTAAGTATGTGGAGAGCTAGTTTCTCTTTTAATGCAATGTGCATAATGCAGTAGGTCCTCCAAGCTCTTCTAGCTTTAGCAGTGCAGTGATATTTATTTCACCTGTGGTTTGTACAAAGACTCAGAAAAACTGTCAGAATGTAAAGGCCATTAAGTAGTAGAAGTAGGTTTTTCACCACCCTGTGAACTCTCGAAAATGTGATATTTTATTGATATCTCTGGTATGAGACTTGTGTGTGCAAGCAAGCACTAAACAAATTTATTTTATATTTTGTATTGTGTTTTGAAGTTTCAAAAGGAAAAAAAAAACTATAACAGTTGTTGTTTTGAAAAAGAAAACTCTCAAGTCCTTTGATGAAAACAAAAACACCTTTGTGAATAAAAACCTACAAAACTTAAAAATGTATATCCAGAAATATAGACAATCAAAAACTTCATTATGAGAAATGTTCAAGAAGCTATCTTTATTGTTTATAAGAATTGTACATAAACATTGAGTTGTTTTTTTTTCTTTTGTTAAACATTATTTTGTATTTTCTGTTGTACTTTAATACCTTGTGTACAGATCCAGAAATAAAGCTCTGGAAAAGGTTCAGAGATCATCGCATGCCCTTCATTTAAAATTACACAGAAGCTGTGAAAAGATATAAGCTGATTCATATAGAAAGATTGTGGTTTTAGTGTCAGATTACAGCGTGTGTTGACATTACAAAACTGACAGAAATGACTCGTAAGATTGAAACCTATGACATAACTATTCATGCAATTTAACTTGGGTAATTTCTAGTATTTAAATTAAAATTTTGGTCCTTCTTCACTGGAGAATCACGAACCAATGTGGTAAAATGATAAAACAACTGGCTACGCATATCTCCTTCATTTGTCATTTAACTTGACAGTCATTCTAACTGTGGAAATAGCAGTTGAAAAAAATGCAGTAAGCTCAAGGTCCACTTTCTTGCTCTGGAGTCTATTTTGAAGTTATTACAAAGTCCTCATCGGCAGTGGGAGTTTCTGAGCCTCACTTGGGCATCGCATCTAAGTTAGCATTAAAGTTAAGCTTGGTAGTCAGTATCATCTGCTGATGAATACCACATGAGACACTTGGAAGCCAGGGCAAGCAAGTACATGAACCTTGAGCAGATATTATTTAACCAACTGTTGTTTCCAAGGCCAAGCATGAATTCATGAAACTTTAAAGTCAACATGGGCAACAATGTAAAATGTTAACATCTACATTTCCATGGCAGCTAAGCAAACTCCAGCTGCTGATGAAGACTGTGATATGGTCAAAAGCTCCTGAACAAGCAAATAAGTGGTAAGTTGAGATTTTTTTTTGTCAGTCTACTTGTCATGTTTGACTAATTAAAGGTTTGTTGATAACAGTCAACTGGATAAAAAGTAAAGGAAATGCAGAGAGAAAAACCTAGTCCAAATTCCAAATCACAATATGTGATGACATTGTATACATACTGGAATATTTAAATTTTAAATGGAAATTTGACCATTTAACAGAAGTAACTGTCAAGCTAAATGTCTGCTTGTAGGTGCTAAGAACTGCTTGTTCATTACCTTGGTCTTCGGAGGGGAATGGTCAGAGTCAGAAAGTCCTCAGCCAGAGTCACTTCCACACCACTGTCCTGCAGAGCTTCCTCAGCCTGTCTCTTGAGCTCTGAGATGTTGTCCTCGTCTCCTTCTGTCTGCAGGGAGCTGGGTTTGTACCTCTGACTGAAGTGGTATAGCACTAACCTCTGCGCACCGCAAGCCCGAGCCACTGCCGCTGCCATCTCAGGCTGTACTATGTCCATGGTCCACTGCTTTCTCTCGGTGATCGTTGCCCAGAGTCGCCTCATGAACTAGAATGTCCGCCCCTCTGCACAAACTCAGTGGTCCTTCCCCAAGAACTGAGCTACAGTCCCCTAAAATGCAGACTTTCCTCCCTGGGATGGTTTCTTCCAGCACCTCACTAGGCAGCACCACACGCCCGCTTTCCAAGGTTATGGTCTCTCCAGCTTTGAGACGGCCATAGAGAGGCCCCGGTTTCAGGCCTGAGTGACACAAAATTGGACCAGTCACACATACATCATTTGGAGGACACTTTTCTCCCTGAAATAGTCTGAGCGACCATCATGAATTTAGACTCCAGAAGTACAAGACTTTCAAATTATTCCCCACAGAATCAGAATTAATTCAGTGAAATAAAACTATACAGTTCCCTACTATAAAATGAATGCTAAACATGCACACAATTTACATCTTTGTCTTTCCTTTGAACAATTTAACTTAATACTTTAAAATGCTTTTTTTTTTTAACAAGAAAACAAAAAATGGCAAGGACTCTTAACTCCACCTCAAACCACCTCCACCGCCAACATGTAACTGCTGCTGAACAGGGGTGAACTTTTCCTTTGCCCGTCTCTCTTTGCAAATAGTCCAATTTAAAAAAACAGAAGGATCAAAAGGACACACAGTGATTTTTACCCAGTTCCTTCAGTAGTTCAGTTTTCAGTCGTCCAGGGCGATCATGCTCCTGAATGCAAAAACCAAACGAGGGGACGCGATGGAACAATCTGAAGGCTTTGACTACAAACTTCTTGTCCTCAAAGAGGAGGTAACAGTCACTGGAGACATCCAGTGAGATTGTCCTGCCTGGTCGCTCCTGTGGGTGCAGAGGACCGCACTCTGCGGTCATCTGGAGAGAGAAAAATCCCATTAGTAAAAACAACACATAATAGCAAAGATAATGGGTCCTGTGTGGTCTAAGAAAACCTCTTTTGGGCTTACAAAAATCTTTCAAAACCTGTCAAACTAATTGAAAAACATTAGTGGAAGTCAAAATGAATATAATATGGATTTCTTTAGTTCCCTGAGAAGCTCATATTGGACATGTTGAGTTGCATGTGATGAAAAAACGCCACAACCAGTCACATACCTCCAGACTGAGCTGTCCCTCCTCTGGACTCTGCTCAGGTGTGGGCTCCAGCTCATGCACTACAACAACAAACATAGTATAGGTAACAGATAAATAAATAAATGAGTAAAATAGGCTGTAGGTGGTAATACTGGGGTACAATATAGCAAATTAAGAAAGCTTATATTTAAAGACATATAGACACCAGACACGTCAGGGCATACAGCTATGATTTTCTATTGTAATATTGTAATATTGTAGAACATCTGTTTCCTAGAGAACTCTGTAACATATACAGCATTTATATTAGAGTTCAGTCTGTATATTTGGGACCTGCCTGCGTAAGGGAAGAGCAGCTGTGACCCAGAGAGGCCAAGTGTCACCCTGAGAAAGTGTCGGAGGCCCCGGGGCCCATATATGTCCACACAGTTCAGGTTCTTCTCTGGGTCAGGGTTGGTGTTGAGACTCACAGTGCAGAGCAGACCAGGCAGACCAAACAGGTGATCTCCATGTAAGTGGGAGATGAAAACCTTGGTGATTCGGCCTGGGTAGAAAACATGACATATTATTTCACACTACAGGTGTGAAAATGAAAATGTTGAGAGGGCAGGAGACAGGTTATCTTAACGGATTATGGCTGAATAAAGCTAAATAAAATGGAGTAGAAGTAGAAATGTTTAATGTTTATTCAACGTTGGTTTTCGTGTACTTTACGTCTCTATTTCAGAAAGTGAGAGGCAGGTTGCACGAGGAGCTCCAGTGACTCACTCACCGGCTCTGAGCTGGCTCCTCATCAGTTGGGTCTGGGTTCCCTCTCCGCAGTCAAACAACCAGCACTCCCCCTCCGTCCGCAGCACCAGAGCCGAGGCACCGCGGTGAGGAGACGGGTAGGCCGAGCCGGTCCCGAGAAAAGTCATATCCATGGTCATTCCCCCAAGGGTTACACGAAAACTGGTAGAAACTGTCTAAAACTGACCACCACACTGTAGCAGCATGCCATGCTCCCTGTCAACCATAGACTATATAGAAAGTAGCCACCATGATGTCACCCAGTAGTTTGTGAACTGCCGTTTTGAAGCATGGATGTATTATTAGAGCTGGATACCGGAGCGAAAATGGCGCCCCTTCAGTCCGGTCAGAGTTGCTCCCATACGGAATATGCCGAAAAGGTTTCTGGCTTCTGGGTTTACTTCCGCGTCATGCGGCCCACTGAATATGCGCAGTAGCGTTACTTCCGTCATGCCTCTGAGCTACGAGAGTCCTGGTCCTTGCGCGGCTCGTTCATGAGTGCTCTGCTATCGGACTTCATAGATGTATAATAAAACTTCAACAGCACTAGCCTTGCTGTAAACCATGGATGTATTTGTTCGTGACAAAAAAAGCAACCAACGGCGAAGATATGCTCCAAAAACTGAAGCAGTATTAAATGCTAAAATTGTTAATACCATGGTTAATTCGTGTCGACCATTAATTTATTTATGATTTATGTGGAAAACGAGTCATCATTCAGTAGGAAGCTTTAGACTAAAATCACTGGAGTCTAAACTGTGTTTTGGGCAATTTTTGGTGAGAAAGTGATACTTAATGCGATATATAACTACGACTTGGCAGGTAAAGTTATTACTAAGATTTTACAAATATTTTCTAACTTTTTATATTGATAGGCACATTCATATGTCGTCATTCAGAGAAATATGACTTTTCTGGCCTTTTGCTGGTCTTTTGGGAAGTTTTACGAAGATTAAAATAAAAAAAAAAGACTAAAAATAATAATACACATTCAAATAATAATTGACTTTGTTTATAGCTGGAGGTGTCCTGTCAACAATTTTACTGGTATCTCTTTTACAATGGTTGCCTATGGGGAAAATGTTTTGGGCCGCGGGGACTTTTTCATTGCAGTATCGCGAGTGGCCACTGGAAAAAAATGGCTGCAAGGCTGAACGGCGGCACCGTATCCAGTTCTTACAATACATCCATGTCCAAACCTTATCGGTATCCTACCTTCCCCGTGAATGTATTATAAGAGCAATTAGAGGCTATTGCTAGACAGAACAGAACCAGCTGTTCTTTTCTGCCAGTGTTAGCTGGCGTATGTCGTCATTGGCGGCGACGTGTCTCGTCATTGGCCAGTACTTTCCAGAGGCACAGAGAGGCGGAGAAACGAGGTCGGGCAAACTGATTATAAGCAACCTTTGAACCATTGCATCGGTTTGTCAGTACTGTGAGGAAACCTAATTACCGAAGAAGCCTGGAAGCTAAAACAAGCATTGGAGCTGCTTTTTTGTCGAACACGAATGAGACTGGACGCTGAATACACCTGCATTGCAAAGGTAAGGCCGAGGAGCGAACTAGCTAGCAGCTAGCGTTAGCGTTTGCGTTAGCGGTGAGTGTTAGCATTAGCCTTCTCTTTTATACAGACTTTATTTGTCATTAAGATTTACACCGTACATCAGATCACACCAGAACGAGATTCTGTTGTACTGGCTTCGAATAGTGCAGAAGTAGAGAACGCAATCCAGAATCTGTCTTTAAAATCGGTGCATCATTGATCAAGAACAGTGTGACCGGCAATAGCTACCAGACTCCATTGACAAAAACAGTAATTTTAGTTGAGAGCTGAGTAAATCTGTATCTGTTTGTCAGTGTTACAGTGTGACTTTAAATGGTGGAGGGTATCAAAAATAATTGACATGAATAAAAGTACCACAGGGTAACATAACAAACTAATAAATTGAGGGAGCGGCGTTAGTGTGTTCTCATCCGTTAAATTACTGTTTGTCAATGGAGTCTGGTTGAGATGAAAATCTTTGATTCTGATTAATGAAAAGGTGTGTCTCTGTATGAATCCTATTCATAACGTCGTCAGATAATTATAATAACACCCTGAGCCCCTCAGTGACTAAACCAACTACTTTAGTAGATTATTTTGATGTGGACGTATGCACTTTTTTTTTTTTACATTGCAGCAGCTGTTCGCGGTGTCCCAGTACACCGTTCTTGATCAATACTGCACAGATCCCAAAGACTTTTGTCTAGCAATTACTTACACCCAAAACTATCACCCTGATTCAAAAGTAACGGAACTATCCCTTTTAACATAAACATATATTATGTGAAAGTTTGGTTTTACCACTGTTTGATTCACACTCACTCTCACATTAACATTTTGCACGACTCCAACATGTCTAAGCAGTCAGTCATGCTGACTGTTTTAATTGAATTACAGTTATTAGATCATAACGTTTGTGCTTTATTGTCATTTAAATGTCCGCTATTATATGACTATTTAAAACATAAGTCTGCACGTGCGTGGAAGTTCAATTCTACGCACGCGCTGTGGCGCATGTGCAGAACGGATCGTGCTTCCGGGTACGGACCGGGCACTGACAGGAAAAGAACTAGCTCTTGGTAGTCTGTTTAAATCCCTGTTGTAATTGTTTACAGTCATTCTACCGAAATTGTATTCCATCCTGATCATTTTAAGTCAGTTTATAGCATTCCATCATGTCGTTGTCGTCGTTTTGTGTCGATTTGTGGTCATTCTGTATTATACTGCGTCTGTACCTGGCTGCTTTACGCTGAATGTCAGCGTTAGCACTAACAGCGAGCGTTAGCATTAGCCTTATCTTTAAATGATGCCTTTAAGGCTTTTTGAGGCAAGGTAACGGTTTATTAGTCTGTTTGTCTGATCAAATTGTGTCTATTTGTGGTCTTATTGCATCACTTTGCTCTTTACTTGGCTATGTTACATCTATTTCTAGTGCGCTTCTTAGTCTGCTTCTTTGTCTTTTTGTGGTCATTATTACTGGGTCTCCGTATTTCTGTGTCCATTCCTGATCATTTTAGATTTCTTTCAGGCCATTTTTTGTTTCATTATGGTAGTAAAGCATCTAATTGTGATTGTTTTGCATCTTAAGTTTTAGTCTATCGTTTTTGTTTGTAGATTTGTGGCAGTAATCTGTCCATAGCTATCTGTTGACCCACAGTTGTATATATTAGTAATGAGATATTTGTTTGTGGTGTCTTAATACTCTATTGAGCTCAGTTCTATGTTAAATCTGTTAAATTATACATACATAATACATACATATATTAACATAATAAATATGTTAAATTTTAACACTCTGTTCCTCCACAAGTTAGTCAAACATTTTAGTTACTCTGTTGGTGGTTTTTAAGGATGTGATGCTTTTTCTTGTCATATGTGAGAGTTAGCAGCCCATTTTCTGAAACACTCCTCTAATGGGCTGGTTCAGCTATGATGATTAATATCTATTAAGGGTGTGACAATACTCTCAGCTGAGTGAGACAAGAGGATAGACGATGCTGAGTTCACAAGAACAAGACAAGATTTTAACACCATTCAGAAAACTTAAATGATGTAACTGGAAGGATAGTCTTTTGTTTGACTGAAAGTCACAAAATGCAAAACAGTGCATGAGCAATTTGAAATGTTTGTGTATAATAAAATAAAACTACATTTCCCTAGTCATTTATCTTAGTCTTATCTTTTAAGTGCAAACAATAATCAAAGTACAATACTGAGCAAAGAGAGACTTTGCTCAGTATTTATGTTTAGCCATGATATAGAGTTAAGAGATGGTTACAGCTACACAGCTCAGATTAAGATATGGTCTTGGAACTGAGAATGATGTCACCTATGAGTTGATGGCCTCAGGAAACAAGTCCAAAAAGACAGGAAAACATGGTCACATACCTTCAACATACACTGCTTTAAAAATGCATGTTCTGAAAAACACCTTGAAGCTCGGGTGATTTCTTCAGCCACAATAAAACTGGCTTTCACGGCTGCATCATTTTTTGCTGTAACTTTTGCAAACATATTCTGCTGAGACTGCTGGCTGTTTTTAAATTCTTGGACCTTCTGTTGCTCTTCTTGGTGGCTAAGATTAGCATACTTAGCTCCGGTGCTTGGTGTCTAAGTGCTGACGTAAATTGTATTCCTTAGACACTGCCACTGCTTCGTAGCAAAGAAGACATACTGGCTTGTCTTCATTAAGCACAAACATGTATTTGCTTTCCCATCTCTCATTAAATTGCTTTCTTTGCATCAACTTTTTTTCTCCTGGACATTTTGAGACTATTTACTTTCGACATCGACTAAAAAAACACTCTCTGTAGGAAATGGCTAATATTGAGACACTGCCATCCAGTGGCTAGGTGCTTTCATTGCTTAGGAAACAAAATTGTATTCACTGTAATTATGTAAAGTGGCATAGCATTGTATTTTACGATAATCATAGTCTTTGAAAGCTCTCATGGGCCACATAAAATGAAGTCGCGGTCTGGATTTGGCCTGCGGACCTTGAGTTTGACACGCCTGCACTACACTGTATTTTGCACATACAAACAGCACAGCATGTCTGCAGATAAAAACAGTACTATGTGTATTACCGGCTTAATGTGAAACTAATAAGAGAGAGCTGCTATAAACAGTAAAATTAGCAAAGTGTTCACTACTATTGATGTAAGAAACAGTCGTTTTTGATTCTTATGTCAGGATTGGTGGGTTTCTCGGACTTTCCAGGTTAAAAATCAAACTTCATGGGGCGTGACAGTTGACTGGGAACTCATACTTCTAAGTAGAACTGGAACACACCGTAATTTCATTGGTAATGTTAGTTGCAGCTGGATACTGTCTCATGAAGCAGCTTTGCACCTGATGAGAAATATTGTCATTTGTTTGTTTTGGAGTTGATGCTTGATTGAGCACAGTTTGGTGTAAAAGGCTTGAAAACTGCATTTTGACTCTGTGCTTTCCACAATGTGTAAGCTGAGATTACAGTTAGAAATCATTACACCAAAATTTAATTTTTAAAGTCAAAATTATGCTTTTAGATTTTTTTTACATTGCTCTTCTCTTTTATGTCAGTCAAGTATTATTTGTAACTGTCAACACACTAATGTTTGTGTTTTCACTGTCATGTTCTCCTACACTGTGTGGGTTTTAGTGGTAAAAAGTATCCATTACTATTTTGCATTAGTTAGTTAATCAGTGTTTCAAGTGTTGTACTTGTGTTTTCTAGGTCTACTTGTTCAGCTGCTGCAGCTTGGACAGAGACACCAACATCACCTTACAGACCAACAGGTATGTGTCCGAGACATTTACCCACTGTGAAAAATATGTGTTGATGAGCTGAATTATTAATGTCAGCAATCGCTTTCATTTTTTTCATTTAGTGTCACTGGGTAAATCCCAGCTCAAACCTTGGTATTTAATAAATTTAGTATTGAATATAATAACAACTGATTAATCGTGTCTATCAGAAAAAAGTACTCACTGTAATTGCTCAGAAGGTGATGTTTTCAGATGTCTTGTTTCACTTAATCAACAGTATTCACTATTTATCATGTGACAGAAAACTATTAAATTCTCTCCTCTCAACCCTCTGTCTTGAGGCAAATATTTGGCATTCTTAGTTTAAAAAAATATGTATCAGAATAGTTGTGAATGTTTTGTCTGTGGGCAAATCAACTGTAGCTCTCCTCACCTTTTCTCCAAACAATATCAAACACAACAGAAACAAACAAGAGTTTACGTTACCGGCTTTTGGCTGGTATCCTGCACTGTTGTCCGGCAGATAATAATATCACTGGCCAAAGTGTCTGGTTAAAAATATGCTAAACAGTTTGAATAGTCTGTTGTGTGACAAATAAAATTTGTAAACGCTGGTATTTTGCAACCTGGACCTTGCCTGCCCATATAAATTATTGATGGGACAAAAATCTTTGGAATCAGTGCATTATTGATCAAGAACAGTGTACCCAGCAATCACTACCAGACTCCCTTGTCAAAAACCGAGCATAACACAGGAGCTGCTGGAATGCCACTGCCCTGCTCTGGTAGTTATGTAGTAGTAGTATGTGTTACTGTATGACTTTCAGTAGTAGAAGAAGTAATCACATTTACTGAAGTAAATGTGCCACACGTAAACTAGCAAACTAACAGATTGAGGCAGCTGTGTTTCAGCAGCTTCTGTGTTTACCGTTTTTGTCAATGGAGTCTGGTTGAGATAATAAAAAAAAAAAAAAAAAGCGGTGTTTCTGGTGAATAAACAGGCCTATCTCTGTAGGAATCCTATCCATAATGTCATCAGATAATTGTAATAACAATCTGAGCCTGTCAGTGACAAAATGAACCACTTTGGCGAACTACTTTGATGTGGATGTGTGCACCATTTTTTTTACATTGCAGCTGTTAGCGGTGTCCAGGTTCACTCTTCCTGATCAATACTGCACCGATTCCAAAGATGTTTGTCCTCATTAATTATTTACACCCAAAAACGTGATCCAGATTCAAAATAATGGAGCTATCCCTTTTAACATCTAAACTTTTATTATACAAAAGTTTGGTTTTACCCCCGCTTCACTCAGTGCTTCATGCGACTCGGCTCGACTCGTATATTAACATTTAGCATGACTCCAGCATGTCTAAGCAGACATCCCTCAGAGTTCAGTCATGCTGACTACTTTAAATAAATTATATTTGTTGAATCATAACGTTTGTACTTTGTTGTTTAAATGTAAGCTGTTATATGGCTGTTTAAAACATTAGGCCAGAATTCCTGAATATTATGATATTCCTGAATATTATGAATATTATTGACGAACATATTGGCTGTCACAAAAAAGTCTAGTGTAAACTCTGGAACCAACAAATGCTAAATTTGCAAAATGTTCTGGTTCAGTTGTTGTTGGTTCCTCAGGAGGTGATGACAGTCAACTGTTTATTTTCTGAAACAGCCCTCTAATGTTTGTTAAATGCTCTGGTTCAGCTGTAATATTGAATATTATCTGTGTTTTCATGGTTAAACTGTTGATGAGGAATAAGTAGTAGAGTATTGATCATTTTCCTTTGTATGTTTCTCTTTAATTTCCTTTTATCGCAGAGACGGTGTCCACGATCACAGAGACCTCGTCCATGATCAGAGACATTGTCCCTGACTCGTAGAGACCTGTTCAACAATTGACAGAGACTGGGGTCACCGATACGATGGCATTGCCTGTGATCAGAGAGACATCGTCCAAACCTTGGTATTTAATGAATTGTACTGATAATAAGAACTGATTAATCTTGTCTTTTATTATTGTTGTTATTTATTAAATCAGAAAAAAGCGCTAACTGTAATTGCTCAGAGCTTAAGGTGATGTTTTTGTGTATTGATCATTTTCCTTTGTATGATTCTCTGTGATTTCCTCCAGGTGTCATCACTTCGTCCACGACATCGTCCATGATCGGAGAGACATTTTTGAGGATGGAGACAATGTCCATGATCAGAATCAAAAAATGTCATAGTATGGTAAGGCCTTAAAAACTGTGAAAAAATTTCATAAAGGCATAAAAATGTGTTAAAAAATGACAACTTTTAATGTTTTTAGCCTCAATTATACATATTAATTGCAAGCTGCAAGTAGAGAATAGTTGGCATTCCTGCAGTACAAAAATAGAGAAATTTGACACGAAGGTCACAAAACTTTATTGATTCTGTTTTAGACGACATTTAACAAACCAAACCAAAGATAATGTCAGATGTTTGACCACTTGAAGATAAGCTTATTTAAGACTATTAAAGAATTTATTGTCCTCTTCAGGTGATGTGGTCTTCTCTTCCTCCTCCTGCAGAGACAGAATATGTTAAACACCCTTTACTATACTATGACATTTTTATTTCTATATTTCCATAGGATTACTATTACTTCTGCGTTGCTTTAATGTTACATATTACTTCTACATTTACAGATAACTTTTACTGTTGCAAACCACACCTAGTAACAGATGACTATAATATTGGCAATTACTCTTACATTACTTTTATTAATACAGATTACTAATACATTATTCTTATATTGCAAATTATTTATTATTACACTTTTTTGATATACTGAATACTGAACATAAATAATTTAATGTCAGTGCCCCGTAAAGCTGTTTTGTGAATTACCTGGAGGCCTCTGTCCCAGTCTCAAATAATTTCTTCATTGTACAAAGACTCTGTGATCACGGTCATCTCTCTAATCGTGAACAATGTCTCCCTCATCCTCGACAATGTCTCTGTTCGTAGACGACGTCTCAGCAATTGTGGATGATGTCGTGGTGACAGCTGGAGGAAATCAAAGAGAAACATGCAAAGGAAACTGATCAATACACTACTACCTATTCCTCATTGTTTAAAAATGAAACTGCTGACTGTCATCACATCCTGATTATTAATTGTGTGTCTATCAACTAATCACTGAAGCAATCATGTATGTTACTGTGAATTGCACAACAATAATAAACACTATCAGTTAAGTACATTTAAAGTAAAATGCAGAATTTTAACTTGTGTTGGTTAGTATTCAGTAAAATGTCTTGAGTATTTTTTCCACCAGACATTCGTATACAGAATCACTATTTCAAATTGCAACCTCCTTCTTATAAATACATATTTAAAATGACTTTCTTTTGTGTTGTTTTCATTTAATGAATAACAACTAAATTTACAAAGTTCTGCAGCAGCTTATGTGAAAAATATTAATTGTAGAACTGGTCATTATATGCTGTAAAGATATTATTAAAATCACTCTCTGACCAACAGTTAAAAGTAACACACTTAATGAACAATCACTCCAATATTTTATTTGTAGAATTGATATTGTTTTGTATGGTGTAGTCTAGTATGTCTAGTACATACACATAATTAAGAATTTCTAATCATGTACAAATTGAAGTTAAGATATTTTTCAATCCCATTTTGACTGATCCTTAACAATAACAATTGAAGACAGAAAAGTAAGCAGTTGTAGTTCTGATGTGTTTGATATTGTTTGGTGAGAAGGTGAGGAGAGCTATAGTCAATTTGCCCACAGACAAAAACATTGACTTTTCTGATACATAACTATTCTGATACAATGCCAAATATTTGCTTCAAGACAGAGGCTTGAGAGGTGAGAATTTAATAGCTTTCCATGTCATATGATATTATAGTAAATACTGTTGATTAAGCAAAACAAGACATCTGAAAACCTGTCACCTTGAGCTCTGAGCAATTACAGTTAGTACTTTTTTTCTGATTTAATAGACACAATTAATCAGCTCTTACTCATTAAATACAAAGGTTTGAAATGGGATTTATCCAGTGACACAAAAAACTAAAGCGATTTCTGACATGAATAATTAAGCTCATCAACATATTTTTCAGTGTGGGTAAATGATTAGGACACATACCTGTTTGGTTTGTAAGGTGACAGCTGGTGTTTCTGTCCACGCTGCAGCAGCTGAAGAAGTAAACCTGGAAAACACAAGTACAACACTTGAAAAACAAATAATTAATAAAGAATAGTTCACCTCCAAAACAGTGCAGGACAGGGATGGGCAACTTTGATGATAGAGAGGGACACAAAAATTTTATCCTCACTGCCAGAGGGCTGCAACGTGTGATTTACACTAAGTGAAACAACTAATATACATGATTGTAGTGCATTTCTTCTCTGCTAGCGATGACAGTGTTAAATCAGCACTGAGCACATTACCATTTAAGAGATCTTTGAAATAATAACTGCTCTATGTACTAACTGAAGGATGAGAATGAAAATATACAACAGCTAAGGTGTATAAAGCTAGTCTTAGCCAGCTATCTTCGCCCATCTAAGGTGAAAACAGATGAGCAAGAAACACTAAGAGCCCACGTCTTCGTGTTTCGATTGTCCCTTTCTGTGCTACCCAAAAACAACGAAAACGGCTAGCCAAGGCCGGCTTTATTAGTCTTAGTTGGTCAGCACAGTGAAGGACTGAAGCTAGCTTACGGGATTCTGTGCTATCGTTCACTGGGTGACTTCCGGGGCAAAATAAAAATCATTTAACTTAAGACGAAACAGACGGGTTTTTAAGCCCGTAACTGATGTTTCATTTTTCTGTGTTAACATAAAACAAAACAAAAAAAAAAAAATAATACTAGTCATTTTTTGTTTCCGGTATGACAAGAGATCGACATGCACTCAGAGAACCGGCAGATCCAGACAGCTGATTAAAACACTGTGGGATCTGTCCAACAACAGTAGACAACAATAAATACAGATCAATCTTACTTAATGTTGGTTACTTCATTATACCATGTTCTCTTTTTCTCCTCTTTCTTGCTCTCCTTGTCTCAATTGGGTAGCTATTTTGCAACATTGTAATATTGCAGCTGCGGTAATTACTTTCCCGCGGTGGGCCGCCGCTACAAACTGTATATAGGGGAAACATTGCAGATACAAAGTTAGCGTCTTGGTCACAGCTCAGTTATCTCTCTGAAACTGTCAGTCGGTTTTAACTCGTCGTAACACCGCTAGTTTCCACTTTAACTGTGCCCGTTCTCACGACTAACTCTCACCTGATGCGGACAGAATCGGGGCGAGTTACACTGTCTGATTAATCGCTAAATATCTAACTCCACAGTTAGATTTGTGGTTTAGTCATTTTAAAGACTAGATCTGGTTGTAAGATTTACAGCATGTTTCTCTGTTGCTCCTGCAGTGCTCTGCGTGTGAACAGCAGTGAGGCAGCTAAAGGCACACTGACATTCTGTTGTAAAAATAATGGCAGTATTTGCGATTTATTGATATTTGGAATCATCTTGCGGGTCGCAATAAGAAGAATACAACACAGAAAACTTAACACTACAACTTTAACAATCACACTTGCAGTTTTGAGGTGAATAAATTAATTATGTTCCTAGAATATAGCCTTATTGATTTCAGAGAGAAAGGCAAGTTTTGAAATAGTTTTTATAATAATTTCTAACAGGGATCTCAGCTCATACACTGTGACCTAATCTTGAGGCTTAAAACGTGTGGAGGAGTACCGAGTTCAAATCTAGTTTTCATGCTTAACACAAAACTGAGCACACTAAAGTCTCGAGTCACAAAGGCACTTCTCATCAATATTATACAACAGGGGATCAGTGGATGACTATGGACAGATTTGTACCACAAAGCTACAAACACACACAAAACTACAAATAGGCAGAATACCGAGTCGCAAAATGAGATGCTAAACTGCCACACTAAAACACAAAATGGCCCCAAAGAAACGTCAAATGATTTGAGACAGACACAAAAGTACAAAGACACAATACGATGCAAAACAACCACAAAGAAACTGACCATAAGTAGATGTGAAACAGCTAGCTAGAGACTCAAAACGATGCAATACCATCACAAATAGACACACAGGCCGCCATAAAATGCCTGCAAAGTAATGATGAAGAGATGCAGACAGACTTGTAATCTGACAGACTACTAAACAGTTACCACCCTCCACAACTCATGTCAGGGAGCTTTAGTCACAGAAACACAAACACACCTTAACCCACGCAAATAGAAACGACACAAATAGGGAAAAACTCAAAAGGCATAATTTAAAAGTAAGACTAATGCTAACGCTCGGCTGTAATGCTAACTGTTGCCACTAATGCTAACATCCAGCTGTAAAACAGCCAGGTAGAAATGTAAAATTACCACAAATAGCCACAGATCGATGGCAACGACATGATAAACCACCACAAAGTTAAATGATCAGGGTGGAACACAAAATGAAAAAGTTATTATTCCAGGGTGGAATGCAAAATGTTGGTAAAGTTACCACAAACACATACAAATTGGGTTTTACATAGATTGCTATGAGCCCATCTGTTATAACCTCCTGAGACCCGGCCCATTCATTTATGTCCTTTATAATGGACATTTTGTTCACCTTTATCTTTCTTAAGTATTTGGAGTTACCCTTCCAAGCCAAAGATATAATCTGCTCCTTTTTTCTTGTTTTCTAAATTTAGTTCTATTTTCACACAGATATCATCCTGTTGTCCTCTACAATGGACATGCTGTGAAATTAAAATAAAAAATATATTTTAAAAAATTTAAATTGTAAGGTGTTTTTTTTGGCCCAAATAGATAGGAAATCACAAAAAAACAGAAATTGTAAGACACTTTTTTCCCTTGGTTCTCAGGAGGATAATCCGCCCACGTTAGGTGCCTACAACTTATGTCAGGGACGCCTCAGTCACAAAGACACAAACACACTCTCTCCGATCAATGCTAAAGCTAAAGCTTTCCAATAATGCTAATCCTAACGCTAGCCACACAGCCACTGTTTGCCTTACCTTTGCGCCGCAGTTGTTGTTTAGCGTCCAGTCTCACTCGTGTTCGACAAAAAAGCAGCTCCAGAGTTTGTTTTAGCATCTTGACCTCTTCATTAACGACAAAAAATCAGCTCCAGACTTTGTTTTAGCATCAAGAGCTCTTCGGTAACGACGTCCTTTCACAGTACTAGCAAACAGAGGCAATGGTTCAAATTTCGTTTTAATGCCCTCCCGACTTCCTTTCTCCGCCTCTCTGCGCTCCTCAGAAGTTCGTGACCAATGACGAGATACGTCGCAGTCAGTGACGATATACGTCAGCTAGCAATGGCAGAAAAACGCTGATTGGCCGGTCGATTCTGGTCCACCTAGCAACCGCCTCTGATTGGTCTTAAAACACATCCATCATAAAGACGGAGAGAGGTCTTAGATATGTTATGAAATCGGGCGTAGAGCCGTGTTGGTGTACACAATCTAAAGGTGAAACTCCTTCATTTGTGACTGTTTTCTGACAAACTGGACACGAGCCACATGTAATTTGTAATAGCTGAGCTAATGAGCATTCTCCTGTAACATATATGCTGTCTATACTGTAGTAAGTATAGACTGTATATAAGCATACATTGTATATAAAACTTACCAGAGAAACAGGCTGAGTAAACAGTGGCAGCTAGGCTCCGCCAAACCTCATTTGAAAAACACTGATTTTTAGTTTGAATGTGCTTTAGAGAGAAATTTTCACTTTACAAAATTAAACCAAGTGTTACAGTGTAAAATAGGTTTTATTCTGCACTTTAATATCACTGACGCAGCACAAACATTCTGTTCTTTGCATACGTATGGTAAGGCAATATTACTGTGTAACAAAAATAAACAACCACAAAGGACACCACACTACATGAATACACATGTCAGTGAAATATGGAGGAAATTTTCCTCATGGGGATGATAGGAATCACATGAGCAAACCAGTCACTAAATGCAACACAGTAAAAACTCATACTGGACAATTAATTCATGTACAACAAATGGGTAGACACAAGACAACACTTGATGGGTTTTAACTTTTTCTAATGTTTCTAATATATATATATATATATATATATATATATATATATATATATATATATATATAGTTTCTTTTAAATAAAACTATTTCCAAAGTAATGAGGGGAGAAAAAACTGCCTTTAACAACCCATTAAGTGTTCACAACCAGAAGCTGCACAGTCTATCAGAAAAAAGCTGCACATTGAACACTACACAATTCCTTTATTTTGTACAAAACAAATAGCAATTTTTATATTCATAGTGCTGTTGGGTTGTTTCTCAGCTCTGCCAGCAGCATGTTGCAAAATATACACTGTGGAACATGGAGTGCCTTTAAACAGACACAAAACATTGTGCAGGCACTTCAGTTCAGGTGGTCAGAAGGTCCTAAAACAATATCCTGAGGTTTAAACTTACACAGTGACCTAGTAAATATATTTTAACATATCAAAGATACTATCAATGCCCAGTGTGTAGAAATGACATAGACTAATGAATCTTAATGTAACCTGTAGCTTCAATGGAAAAATGCTTCTCTAATGACACTTAAGATAGTTAAAACTGGCTTGTTAGCATTACTCGGTTTCTTCATCACAAATATTGCCAGTAATAATCTCTTTTACCCTTAAGTGTCAAAAGCTCTCCACTGAAAGTGTCACTAAGCATCTTTTTCAGAAGGAAGTGAGAATGAAACCCATATTAAAAGGTCAAAATGTCAAGATGTCTGTGACCTTTCCTGGCAGGGCTGGGTTACAACTTCTTCTAGATCATGGCAAATCACAACAGCAAGGCCTAGGCTGCAAGTGTGATGTTTTGTTGAATATGTTCCATGGAGCGAAACCCACACACCAACCTGCTAACACACATGGACGTATTTAGCACAATTTTATAGATAGTCTCTCAGCGGACAGTCTTCCTACAAAAGTGCATGTACAGTAAATAAAATATTAGTAAAGTATAAAATAACTTTTATCCAATTATTTGATACTGCACGCTGTATTTTAAATATTCAGGCTATAGATTATAGTAATTTGTATATCAAGCTTAAGCAAAAGTATTAATTTTATGGAATAGATTCTTCATACCACTACTCATTAAAGGAGTGTTGATGAATTGGCAAAACATCTAAATACCCCTCCCCCCTCCCCAACTAAAACAAAAATAAATTCTGAGAGATAAATATAATATGTCAAGCACATTTGAACAAATGGACATTGGATATGTTGTCAAGCTGCAAAATTCCTTGACTGTTCTTAAGATATAAATTTAATCTAATTTCCCTTCATAAAATCTCATCATTTTCCATTAAAGGAAATATCTCAAATACTCACTTCATTTCTCCCCTGAGTTACATTGTTCTTCGCTCTCTTTTTCGCCTAGTTTGCACATTACCACTGCTCAGCAATGCGGCCCAATACAAACATTGGTTAAAAAAACGTCAATAATATGTTTTACACGGGGCATTGGCTGTTCAGTGAAAACACCAGAGGTCCAGTTGATGTGGAAAAAAAAATGCAGGGTAGAAACTCATACTCATACATGTTAAAAACTGTGCATAACGTTTGGGAATCTCTAGGTAGCCATATAGCCAGAATAGTACTAAGTGGACTAAAAAATAAAGACTGGAGGTTTTTCAGTGGTACAAAATACTAACATGTTTGCATCAGGAGTGTACACAACAAAAATAAATAATAAAATTTGAGCATACATTGACTATGGAGTGAAAAACTACCTCAAAATAGGTGAAAACAATAATGGTATTGTACAGGGCATTCCTTAACAAAGGAAAACTTATTCTTAGGCAATTTCTGACTATAAAGATATTGGATGAGGATACAAACACAAAACAAATCATAAGAGCCATCTATACTATCTTGTAAAAATCAATTGTAACCCTCTGCAGTGGTACAGTTACAGTGTTTACCTAGTGTTTGAGTTTTGGTATTTCTATTTGCTAGAGTGAATGCCAATCACAAAGACAAATTTCTAGGAGTAATTATCTGTAATTCACCACATTCTGATATTATTTTTGTCATTTAATTTTCAGAGCAGAGCATAGGTATAAATGGATCTCAACAATGAACCTAGATTGCCTTTTTCCACCACCAGGTGGCCCTCTAGTTCTGTGCAAGTTTACATGTGATGCAAAGAAGATTTTTTAAAAACAGTGATGTGAAGAGAGAATGGTTGTTCCAATTCAAATGTCCTTATCTTTCCAAGAACCACCTTCCACTCTACCTTTTCACAGATCTAATAAGACGGGGTTTGTACAAATGCAGTGGCATGGAAGCAGTAAGGGACAACTAGTGCCTTTTTTCCCCCCAAAAGCCATGATTGCACTAAGGTAGCTATGATCGTCTCAAAAGATCTGTAATTAAGAGTAAAATGGAAAACAAAGGAAGAAAGTGACATTATGACATGGTAAACAGTGAGGGTTTGTTCTATTTCTAGTTAGTCTTGGGGCTGAAGCTGACACCTGGCCAGTCATACGTATCTGGCAGAAAGGAGTCGTAGTTGGTGTTCCAGACAGTAGCACGTATGAAGCCGTTCTTGTCCACAGGCTCAGGGTAGCGGAATGCCATGCCTTTAGCATATACATACTCCATCACCTGTAATGAAAAAGAGTTAGCATTGACCAATACTGAGAGGCAGATACAAGTAGAAAAGACAGATGCAAGTAGTACACAAATGCAACGACAACCAAATCTGACTGATCAGCAGTGCTATGTCATCAAAATGTTGTCTTGAGAAGTTGTTAAAAGCTGACTAGCTTAATGTTATGGCTTACTAAATTTGTCAGGCTGTGGTGGAACAGGGTCATGGATTTGGAAAATAGATGACAGAAGAGGTGAAATTTAGAGAGGAACACTTTGGTTTGGATTAACAGTTTTATCAGTAACCAAAGTTGGAGCCTTTAGTCTTGCGAGCTAGATAAATTATGGTTTTCAAGAGGCTTACCTTGACAGCCATCTGGACAGAGACCTCTCTGATGTTGGAAAGAGGAGGATACAGTCTTCCTTCTTCAAGCTCTTTATCTGTCAGTTGCTCTGCAAGGGTCTGGAAGGAGTATAAAATACTTTTAGGCTGAGGATGAATTTCAATGGTCCAAGCAAGACAGAAATGACAACTACTACTATTACTTATCCTACTTATCGTATTGCTCTGTTGTTTGCCAACCACACCAGTGTATAGTCATAAACATATTATGTGTTTTTGAAACATGAGATAAAATAGGGATAATAAAATTAAAAAAAAAAAAAAGAATTGTTAGGTCAAGTAAAAGAGATGACCAGATCACTATTACATATATCAACGCTATGCAAATGATAGTGTCTTCAGTATTAAACAGGGTGCTGACAAGAAAGCATCTTGTGATCTTCATCATTGATTTAACTGATTAGTGTTTCTATGAGGTCAAGCTCAGGTCAGCAACAGAGGGAAGAACACAGATGGAAAAAGTGCAAAGCAGGATCAGCCTTTTAAAAGCTTCTCATCTGTTAGCTGTTAGCTGTTATGCCAGAGTCTAGAAAGAGAGGGAACAGGAGACATCGAAGGGTTAAAGAGGGTTTTAGGTAAGCATACAGAGAATATGCATACAAGACAGAGTCAGCAAGAAAATGCAGAATGGGGTGAGGAAGTTTAAAGATGAGATGGAGGAATACTTAGAGCTACTTCAGACCTTGGCAGCCTCTAGGAATACTGTGTCACTGATGTGTCTCACTCCACTCAGGACGACAGCCAGGGCCACACCTGCGATGTTCATACAGCATAGGTTATTACAACAGACTGCATGTAGTTTGTCATCCAATAATATTTACCCACAGTGTGATCACTTTGCGATTGTTTTGTTACTTCTTAACACTAGAGACTGTTGAAAGTCATCATATCGCTTCACCTGGGAAGATGTAGGCATTGTTCCCTTGTCCAGGAGTAAAGACGCGGCCATCACTCAGAGTCACAGGGCCAAATGGACTGCCACTGGCAAAAAGACACCTACCCTGTGGAAGACAGAAAACAAAGTAGAAGAGTGATGATGGGAACAAAGGAAAGAATAAAAAGAGAAATAGTGAGTTGACAGCATAGGGACTCTTAATGCTTTATGAGTTAGACAAACAGAAAGACAGAAAGGGCAAAAGGGGCAAAAAGAACTGTGTACATCAGTGAGTGTGTAGGCATCCTCTGCTGTGCACTCCGCTTTAGTGGTTGGGTTACTCAGGGCAAAGATGATCGGTCGTTCGTTCAGGGTTCCCATGGCCTTGATGACATCATGGTTGAAAAGACGTCCAGCTCCTGCCACACCTGAAAGTGGGTAAGAGAAACAACAGATGCACTTTTAATCTACTATTAAAGCAAATGTGTAGTATGATAAGGGATAATGAGCCCAAAATCACAACAATTAATCACTGTCTGATTCAATACTCTATTCTACAATAGATTCAGTTAAAAAAAAAAAAAAAAATCACACTGCAAACTGTACTGAGAGGCTTTGAAGTTAAATGTATGTAGAAAATAAGAAGTTCCTTACCAATGATAGCTGTAGGTTTAATGGTGTTGACAGCATCTAGGAAGCTCTGTACAGTCCCTGGACTGTCGTGGACAAATGCCTCCTGATTAGTGTCGGTTTCCTGCGGTCTGCCCTTGAGTCACATACAGTACATTGATAGCAACAGTAACTCAATAATATTGTTAAACCACTGTTCATCAATTAAAAAAACGGTGAGGCAGACGGGAAGTCACACAGACATCTAATGTATGTTGTAGTCATCAACGTCTGTGTTACAAACACTAACCTTTACTAATAAGCCATGTTTATCATACATCCAGATTTTTTTTCTGGCCTCAGCTTGGCTCATCCCAGTCTCCATCATGGCCATGACAATAAGATTAGCAATACCAAGGGCAGCCTATGGAGAAAATAACCTTATTAAGTTAAACATTCTCAGTGTTTAGGCAGCGTTTCCACAGCAGAACTTTAACCCTTTTTAAAATTAGAGAACAAAATTCTCCAAGAGAACTTGCATTCGCTGATTAATCATTGAATGTTAGTTTACCTCTCCAGCTCCCAGGAAAAGCACCCTGGTGTTCAGTGATGGGTTTGCCAACAGCTCTCTGAGCTGCTAACAGACCAGCAAGGGCTACAGACGCAGTACCTGGACGTATGCAGAAGAACAGAACAGTAAACAGTAAAGTCTCTGCCCTGAGGAGAACAGATTTGCTACTATTTTTTTAAATGCATAGATAATATTACTATAATATCACTGTGTTTCAGCACCCAATTCGCAAACACAACAAATGGTCCCGGCTTGCAACTGCTTTACTTTCCAGCAGTAATATGTTCACTGGAATGGATTATTTAAGCAAGTTTTCAAGTTTCGACAATTTCATTTTCAGGACTGACACATACAGTACCTCTCGTATGATCCCTTAAGCAAAACCACCAGAGCTGTACTAAACTTAATTCAAGTGTTGATTTTCACTGTACAGATACACTGGGATTCAGAAAGCAGGTATTCAGTCAGTTGCAGAGATAAATGTTAGAAAATAAACGTAAATAAAGACGAGTGAAAGAGTGAAATCATCTATCCAACACACACTTGACATATTACAAAGTACAATTGCAAATCTGTGTGAGGGCTAATATATGAACCTTGGATATCGTCATTGAAGGTACAGTATTTCTCCCTGTACTTCCTGAGGAAGCGGAAGGCATTGTGGTTCCCAAAGTCCTCAAATTGGATCAGTGTATCCTGTCCATATTTCTCCACCACAGCTTCCATGAACTCATCAATCAGATCATCATATGCCTGAGAGCGATCTCGCTTCTGGTACAGGCCCATGTACAGTGGATCCTTGAGGAGAGTCTGATGGGAGGACAAGGACAATCAGAAAAGAAGGATAAATAGATTTCCTATTTTTTCATCTCTCACTGTAGCATTTACACACACACACACACACACACACACACACACACACACACACACACAGAAACACACACACACACACAAGAGTAAAGAGAAAAACAACACATAGCCTTCCTACCTCATTGTCTGTGCCAACATCTATCACCACAGGCAGACATTTTTCAGGTCTAATGCCGGCACAGGCAGTGTACAGGCAAAGTTTTCCGACAGGGATGCCCATTCCATAAACGCCCAGGTCTCCTAATCCTAAAATGCGCTCTCCATCAGTTACTACTACTGCCTACAGACAGAGACAGCGAGAGGGAAACAAGTACTTCAGTCAGCAAAATTGCAAATTAACATTTTACAAGCACACAGCTGCAGTTAGCAGTACAAAACTGGACCTTAGCCAGGCAAATGTACAAATTGTGGATGGTAATGGGTCACTTTACAAGACTTCCCTAGACTTTCTGTGATATTAATAACTCTGATTTCTATCTATTCATACTTTTATTGCCACAATGGCCATAAATGACCTGCTCAACATTCACAGTTCATTTCTTCATTCTCAGTCTATAGTTTGAAGAGGGATGAATGGTTCAAGGAGTTTCTTTTGCACTATAATATAGACATTAGCTGAAAAGGTGTTACTTTGATGAGGTTTTCAGGCACTCACTGCAACATTAGTCTCTGGCCAGTTGTCTAGGATGGAGCGGATGTGTCCTTTGTCCCGAATGGAGATGAACAAGCCTCTGGTGAGAGAACCAAGATGGTAGTTGACTACTTTAACGCGCATGTTAAGAATCCCAATGACAATGAAATGGGAAAACAAAATATACACCTCCATGACAACAACTAAACATTATTTTAGTCAAAGTCAGAAGAATCCTTTAAATATTTCCTGGTTCACCACTTTTATGGAACTTGAGAACAGGAGGGAAAATTCTGTGCACATCAGGCCAAGCAGGTGACAACGATAGACTACAGGCAATATTTTGTTGCTATTCATATTGAACTACGAGCAAAAAAGTCCCTGCAGTTGATTCTTTTAATTTAATTTTACTTACTTGGGTCTTCTAAAGATATGTCCATATTGCGTGCAGGCAAGGCCTACAGTGGGAGTGTAGACTATTGGCATCAGTTCCTCTATATCTTCCATCAACACCCTATAAAAAAGCCTCTCATTCCTTTCCTGGATGCCCATCAAGTAGATGTACCTGTATGGAAAAAGACAAAAAGTTAGGAAAAATTAAGCCGTATACAGGGAGACATTTAAAATGGATATATTACTAAAAAAAGCAATACAAGTAAGGTGCATTTTGTCATCCTCTAGCAAAATATGCCTTTACTTCTCTAGTGGATCAGTCATTTTCTTGAGATTTTTCTGAAAGCGCATGGCCTGAATGTCCTGAGTCTCCACTTTGGGGGGCAACAGACCATGTATCCCCAAAATCTGTCGCTCCTGTAGAGAGAAGGCCATGCCCTGGGGAGAAACACACACACACACACACACACACAGAGAGAGGAATGAGTGGGGAAACAACGAGAATGTATGTATCTACTACTCATTGCCAGAGAATGATCTGAAGTCAAGTTACCTAAAGTGACTTTGGAGTGTTTTAAAATGAATAACTGGTTTTGCATGTACAGAGAGGCTGTGTTTTCACAAAAATGTAGTGTGTAGATGTAGATGTAGTGTTTGTCACCAGAGGGTGCATTTTACTACCTATGAGCCATTGGACAGAGTTGACCTATTGACTCTTAAAAGGAGAAAGTAACAGCTGAGTGAAAAGAGGGAGGCCTTTTGCAGCAGGGGAAAGGAAAAAAAGGTGAGAGAGGGGAGTATTCTTAAAGAAGCCAATGAAGAGCACTCTAAGCCAAAACACCCATTTATAAAAGAGAGGATGGGGGAGTTGAGAGAAGGGTACAAAGTGTTTTCATGTCCCTGCAGTGTATGAGAGCATGTATGTGTATGGCAGTGTACAAGCCCAGGCCTGAATGATATATGGGTGTAACACATGGAAGCCATCATGTATGGGCCAGGGGAAGAGGCTGATTATGTGTTGAAAGTGCTCAAAGCTGGAGGCTCCCCTGGCAAAATGCTGAGTCATGCTGATGGAGCATTTCATTTCACTCAGGTCTAGTACTCAATTCCTCTCAACATCATGCAACAGATTACTTTTAATCATTCATTTTCAGTGCTTTGAATGATTCAAACGGGTCTGAAAAAAGTAGCCTAATCTATAAAATATAATGTATATCCTGCCTGAAAAAATGATATTTTTACTGTTTGTATGTGTATGTCTTAATATATATATAGCCGCATATCCTATTATTTGTCTATGTACTTCTGTATGTTGAATGTGAAATGAAACACTTTTGATAAGGCTTAAGTGTACATTGGCCACCACTGATTTGAGTTAGCTTTCTTTCTTTATGTTTGTTTATGTGTTGATTAAATTGCCCAAAATAGATCATCCTTCCTGTTAACAAATTTTACCAAAGTTATTTCATGTGTTTTGAGTCTACAGATGGTGAAAATGAGAGTCATGATGATGCAGTCTGCTGATACAAGTCACCTCTGCTCTGGCAAATATAGTTGTGCTCTGAGTAACTGGAATGCTGCTGTTTTTGTCTTCACTATTTTGGCTCCATGCAGTTTTTAAAGTGATTTTAGATGGAGGACACAGTGACTTTTAAGGCTAGAAGAACTTCAAGAGCTCAACTGCCCTCTAAGTACATGTCACAACCAGACAGCAAAACTGCTCACAAAGGAAAAGTATTAAAAAGCCTGTGACCTTTAAACCTCTTCTCTAAGCTGTTTCACACTTGACATGGTTATGATAAGTAATGAGTTTCTGAACTAGATAAGATGAACACAGTGAGGATTTAGGCAATGTGAATATTGTTGTTGTGCATACAGTATATCTAGAGGATCATTTGCTGGTTAGCCTGTGACCGGTTTACATGTAGGATGGCATGTCTATATTTAGACGTCAAGTCTCATCTAAGTTTAGCAAAACCTACAGGCATCCATAGGCTCCTGTTACAAATGTCATTTGTAACTTTTAGAAGTGAAAAAACTTGACAAGAAACCCCTTCCAGCCAAACAATACACAGCATCAATCAACAATGTCAAATGCAAGATACCATATATATTATACTATACCATATATATTATACTCATGTATAATGGGTATTAAATACACATTACAAAGTAAGTTACACTGGCTGAAAAATCATGTATTTTGTCACTTGTTACACCTTGCTACAGTAATGCAGAAGTGACAGCACTATTGGGTATGGTTACAGGTGCATGGTGTTGCAAATAGACAGACTGGCAATTATTTAACAAACATTTCTGAACACACCCGATAGTGATGCTAGGTATGGTCAGAAACCCAACAGACTTTTGCTCTTCAGCTTTCTGTCAAGTTCACAAGTTCAACAGTTCCATGCAAAATGACAAAACATTACCACCCAAGCTTTAGGAAGCAGATTATGTCATTTGGGAGGCAAAGGGTTCAGAAAAAGGAAAAAAAAAACTCATGGTAGGTTCTTGTCAGTAATTATGGCATTAGTCAAAACTTTTTTTTTTAATCCTGCTTGTAGTGCATAAAAAATGACATATGACATACATAAGTGCAGCTACTTTGGATAGATTAAAATGACACAATGAATTTGTTAAGCTTCCTATAAGCCTGAAACCCATCCCCTTAAGGTCTCAATTTAAACCAAGTTTTAGAAGTAATGCCAAGCCAGACAGTGGAGGAAAATAAACAGCAGCCACTGGCAAGCTGCTAGAAAACCTTTGGCTCTGACAACATGTTTTTCTCGTTTCTAGTTTTTGAATGGTACCAATGACTGGCCTGCGGATAGGATTAACTGATGCATCTACTGACTGCTCTTTATAATACCATGTTGTTCATACTGTAATAATTCACACTGTCCTGTGTAACTACATGTGCTTGCATCATGGCCTAACATTTTTAAAGTTACTGTATATTTGGTGATCATTACATGTGAATGCTGACATAGAAAAAGCACTCTCATAAAAAGACAGTCTGCAAACATATCAGAGTCAATTCCTATCCCCCACACTACAACACACCTCTCTGCTATTCTTATCCTGGAGTATATACAGAGATATTGACACCTCCTTGGAGATAGTGGAGTGTCAGGGGATTAAAGAATGGAGAAGCATGTGTATTTGTGGCCTCAACAGTTAAGGGAAAGATATGAGGAAAACTAACCATTATTAACAGCCAAATCCTTGGTCAAAAGGAGGAGTTTATAAATGTACAGTATTTTTATTTTTTCTATTTTATTTACCTCTAGTTTATGAATAGACATTTTACATTATATATGCTTCAGTTATGACTTGGCAGTCAATTATTTTCCACCCACATGCACAAAAACCTTATACCAATTAGGCTTCTTCATAACATGACATAATTGGCTACCACAAATGGGCTGACACGCTGCAATACATGTTAATAAAGCTGCCATCTGTTTAACCATCGTGTCTGTTGAAATGCTGACACATTTTCAGTAATCCACTCACTTTGTTGGTACGAGGGTTGAGCATGAGGGGCTTTGCCCTTCTCTTTGGTATGTGCCCATCTGCAAACAGAGACACAGGGCCTCAGGGACCACGTTGTCCTCAACCTGGACAACATGATGGACAGTCACTGATAGAAAGCTGCAGAGAAAAGAAAAAGAAAGAGTTAAAAACTTAACTACAATTAGTTTATTTCCACTTTCACTTTACTGTTTGGTAGGACTATTATGGAGAGTTGAAAAGTCAGCTCTAGTGAAAAGCTGTTATGGGATTATATTGGCAGAGTAAATATAATAACTGTAAAACAAATATTTTACTACTATCTACTAAAGTTGGCTTGGCATGAGATTCAAAGATAAGAAATCCACTCATGTCAACTTGAATGTTTATGGTGTGAAACTCTTACAGGCTTTTAGACTTACTGCTTGTGATCTTAAGTGCACTGCTACCATGACCTTTACGCATGACATCATCACACCGTTATCACACCTTGGTACAATATTAAGCCATCAGCAATGAAGACCTTCGGCCTACCGACACACACTTGGCATACACGGACAGTCCCACAGTCAAGGATTACAAATGGTGACAGCAGTGGCTAGTCATTAATCTGGATGAGGACAGAAGTGATTTAGTGCGTGATCTGAGAAAGAAAGCTTTGAAAGATTGTCATAATCCTTTTTTGCAGTGAGCTCCACATGAGGACACAGAACGAGGAAAATCATGGTGACATATAGGAAAGATGGGAGACACAGGCGGATAACAATCACAGAAATCATTGTGGCACTTCAATATCTGCATCTACAGAAAAAACCTGAAGGGAATTTTTTTCTGCTATTTTGACTATTTGGCGAATGAACGGTATAAAACAAGCTCATGTACAAATACAGAATGGTACAAATACACAAAATGGTATCTGACGTTGTAATTTTCCTAAAATGATGCTAAATCAATAAGCAAACGTTACTCCATGCTCACTTCACACAAGGGCCCCTATCCTACTTTCGGCTGCTGATGGTGGCCTGGAATAGTATCGTCATTGTAAGAGCTATGTCATGCATGTGACCTGGGATTCGCGGCTGTATTGTCTTGTGCTGTGCTGTGGAAGGTGCAGAAAGACGCCACTTACAGCTTCTCTAATGCACATTTGTAAGTTACAGACAATTAAGAGTAGCTTTATTTTCCCTGGTGATAGCTATTGTAGCAAAACGTCATCCCTGACTACGAAACTAGAAAGTGCTGCCTTTCCATTGAACTTGTAGAATCAATGAACTGAAAGAACTACTTTATAACTACTTTATACTGCCACATAATACAGTCTTATACTTTAAATATTAATATGATGTTACAAAAAAAGCAAAGCAAGCTGAGGAGATGTGGCCAAAATAATGTCTCAACCCAACAATTATACATTCTAGACTTTCCTCAATTTAAACTATTTTCTATCTATTTTGTATTCATTTTATTATCCTGCCTAAATTGCTTTTGCCCCTGCTTAATGTCACGATACAAACCAGAGGAAATGCAACTGGAACTGTAAACAAGTTATGTGGAAAACAGCAACATGAGCAGTATTGCTTGCAGTTTCTATTTCTGTTCCTTGTAGTTTAGTGACTGAGGTTGGCAGGTCTCTAAAGGAAGTACTGCTTTTGAAATACAAGACACATGACACACAAAAAACGAGCAGGTCACATCTAATTCTTAATATGATTTCAACATACAGGCTGATGAAACAGAAAAAGGCTCTAACTCTTTTGAATTGTTTCATGGCCTGGAACAACATGCAGCTGAGCTCAGATGGCAAAAGAACAAACCTAGGCCAGTTAATGGGACAAATGGCACTCATCTGTGCAGTCATCATTTTCCCACCCTCCTCCATTCCTACACTATTCTTGCTTCTCCACCCATGTAATCATACCCATAACCACCCAACACAAGAAAATGTAAATGTAAATACAAATACTGAAACAGCATTCAAACAAGATGCCACTCATATGCTACATCAAACAGTGCTTGTAACAGGTATATTTTTATGCCCCCATTTCTTAGCAAAAAATGGGTGTGATTTTTCATTAGCCTGCACTTGTTAAATAAGAGATTCAGAGGAAGCACTGAGGCCTGATTGTGTGCCCCTCTCTTTGACCAAAATATCTGATGAAAGAAATTACAAGCATAGCCAGCTGGCTTACCACTACATATCCAGGAAACATTGCCTGGAAAGCAGCAATAAGCCTGGGCCAAAGCCATAGACTGTATTAGCAGCACCAACTATAAAACAGAAATTTTAATGCTCTGCTGATTTGATATTCAAAGGGGAAACAGCCTTGTGCAGCCTTGGTGAATTCCAGTTTTTGTCTTGTATGGTGTACAGGAATGTCCTCTGGTTATCCACAAATAACCTGTGTTTCCTACTCTTTCATCCAACATGTAAGTTCATCCCAGACTTTATTAGCATGTCAATTAGAGGCAATCAGACATGCTGTAATTGCTTGTTTTGTACTTTTTCAGTCTGCCAAGTAGCAAGGTAATTCTGGCACAGAAACAGTAATGAGCCAGCTTTGTATCAGTGCTGGAACAACTAGTGTGAATGCACGACCTGAACAGCTTTCAAAGCCAGAAGCTCTGGGGTGTTTGTACTATATGCAAAAAAATGGCAACAACCCACCAAGAACTGGTAATCAACATTATAGTAAGTTGGTTATTCCAAGCTTGAGCTGAGATATCCATGAAAATACCAAGGCCAAGCTGGAGTTTGACCAATCGAAGTATTGGACTGGATAAACTTTAGGTTTACTGGCTACAACTTAAAAATGAATAACTCTGTGCCAAGTAAAACTGGACATTTTACTTTACATTTCTCATTTGGATTACTAGTAAAATTAATTCTTAAGAGATGAAGCAAACAGGACACACATTTACTACAGTCTAGCCAGAAAATTATTGGGGTCTAGAAGTACTCTTAGCATTGAAGCAATGTGTGCAAACAATGACTGTATTGACTGAAGTAAGCATAATACAATAAGAAAGGGTTTCACTCTGGAAATTACATACCAACAAAAAGCCAGTGCTCTCTTATGTGCACTATGCATCCTCTCCTAGCCAAACAAGCAGTCAATCACAACCACACACATACTTTCATGAGTAAACCTTTTATTGTCTCAGCTGTGAATTTTACTGCGATCAGAGTACACTGGCATAAAGCAAAATTAATTTAAACAGTTGAACAGATGCAGTATAATTATGTTACCTCAAATGGATAAACACTCATTAACCATAGTTATTACACAGGTAGGTGTGGCTTTACTGACAGGTGTTGTTCTTCTCCTTTCTCTGACACACAGACTTCTCCACCTGGTTGCATTATTAGTAAAAGAGTCTGGCCAATGAATATCAAAGCCCTTCTGTAGGTATGGCACTCAGTTTTAATCTACTGGCTACTGGATGTAGAAAAATTCATTAGCTGACATTGATTGAACATTTTACCTTATCATCTAGCAAAGAATCTGTGAAAGATCATCATTAGTTTGCTGCTGGTTTGGCAGATCAACATATGCTGCAGATGTGGTAATAACTACCTTTTCTTTCATCACAGAGGTTTGGAGATGGAACTGGAGGAAATGGATGTCACTGCTAAGTGTTAACATATAACATCCACATTTACTCTGAAAAATCTGATGGGCAAGTCAAAAAACTGTTGCTGCTACCCCCTACAGTGGCAAGCTAATGAGTTAGCCTAGCAAAGTCATACACAGCCACAACCAAACAGCAGCTAGGAACTGCTACAAGCTAACATTTGGCTAGCTCAGATTAGAACTAATGTTAAAGACCAAGCTGCGTCGTTGTTTGAGCACCGGTTTAAGAGAACTTGTGAACAACAGAAAAGCCCACAGACTCAATGTTTGTAACTGTTTGTTAAACCGACTCATCACTCCGTAAAGTAACATTTGTCACTAGCCTGATGACTTACATGCTGTCATTCATTCAGACCTCCCCCCTTAGCTCGCTGATTCTCAGCTCAGAAACGGGAACTTCTTAGATGACACAGAGTTCTCAGCTTTTAGAGAATAACGACTCGCCTTACCTGCCCTTGAATGTTATAATACTGCTGTTCCTTCCGTTGGTCCGTTTATTGTTTATCAAGCATATTTCTCGTGGAGTTTGCTATGTAACTGCTGCGGGCTGAGGGCTTGGTTTGTCCCTTGACAGTAGCCACAGATGCAGCGGAGTAGTGGTGGTGTGGAGAGGAGCCTCTCACTCACTGCAGAAGAACTTGGCCGCTCATCCAATCACATGCCGGGATTTCCTTCGTGGTTACCGTAAAGACTGCGAAGTGCACACGATTTTTAAGAAAGCAGTCAATTAGTCGTAATTACTGTAAAAGAAGGCTAACTTAATTTAAGTATGTGTTTTTGTATCTGAAATGAGAATTGAGTATATGTTGTGTTTCTCTTCACCTAATACTGTTGACTTTGCAACTTAACTATACCAATAAATGATTTGTTTTTTTGGTCTGTGAAATGTAGACTTCTACTTGTTGCTACAAAAACAAACATTAATCAAATATAAAATACTCTTAAATGACTAATTCCAGGGATATATTTGTTAAATCTTTAATTGATATTACACCAAGACCATAAAAAACATGAGGCCAAATAAGAGTTTACATATTGTTTTATTAATTGTCCAGCAAAAACAAACTGCAAAAAGAGATACTATCAATCAATACTGAGCATTTAAAAACCTCACAGCCTTTTCTCAAAAGAGAAGCTGGAGCCTCCGTGAAGCTGAGTAGAAAAGAAATAAGAGCAAGAATATATTTCACAAACTGACACACAATGAAAACAACAAAGTTTAAGCTATTTGAATAATTGTGAAAGCCATGCAGAAGGGAGAGGATATGTTACATTCAGCAAGCTGGAAGCATTGAGGTGTACGGAGGCACATTTTATACATTGCTTCACCCACTTAAAAGAATTGACTTAGGCTCAGTAACCATGTGTTACAGTTGTTTGTGTTATACGTCAATGATGTTATTGCTGGCTTAGGTTACCTGCAGAGGAAACTGTATAATGCAAAATGTGATCATCAGACCTGTATAGGTTAAAAATTAGAGTCATTTTCATTAGGTTAACTACAGCACAACATTCCATTTCATAAATTGATTAATGGCTCTAGACCAGAAAATGGACGGTTTGCACTTTTTTCTCGACTTGAACACTTCTGTCAGTTAGTTCAGAGATCCAGCCCAGGTATGTTTAATACCTTAAAATGAATATTGATGGTGGTGATGTTTCCTTGGTCACTGAGGAAAACCTGTATTTCTAAATGTGCTAGTGACTCTAAATGTGCTTCATGTCTATTGAAAGAATATACCTGGCTCAGCTGTATCATAGGTTGTACTGTTAGCAATTGTCACATATGGCTCGATCCTTAGGAAATCATACTATGTTGTGCAAGAAGCTGTGTGTGTTGGCTACAGTGTGTATAAAAGGTACACTTATTATTAAAGTCAGCCTGTGCAGTAACTGTTGACAGCTGCAAAACCATTTTGAAAAAAACAAACAAACACAAAACATTAATTTTTTAGCTTTATCCTAATGGGTACTACACACACAGGGATACCGTGTGCAGCTTGCATGGATTCTATGGACTCAAATTAATAATTAAGAAGGCATGAAAGACTTGTTGCTAACTGACTGGAAGTTGGTCTAGTCAGAATGGATATCAGATGCTGGACTCAAAGATCCCTAAACAGATAAAATGTCATATTTTTGGGCATCATTTCTGTCCTGGCAGCATTTTTTACATCTCAGTGTTGTGCCTCTGACATTCCCATTTGCTGTTCCTTTGAGTATGTACAGCCCACAGACCAGAATCTACAGGCTATATTTACACAAAGTGTACAACCACAGCAGAACATTACATTTCCGTGAAACCAGGAATGGTGGAAACCTGTTCACTCTGGCTACAGAATAAGAAGCACATAGATTTAACTGTATTTCTTTTTGGCACTAGCTCAGCAGAATAACTTTATTGCCATTTCCATATGCTCACTATTAGCTTTTCAGTTAGGCTAGTGAAGTGAATGTCGGCTTTCATCTGTTAATAACATCAGACTGTATCTATTACCTGATTTGGTTACCTTGGTGGGAGGGGGGAGGGGGAGTGGGTGGCCATCAGATGCTAGAATAAATTACATTCAGAGGGTTTACTGTCTAACATGCTGGGTAGAAAAGTATTTCAAAATATATGCTTTATTTATGTTCTCTTCCATATATCAATATGGTTACTGGGTATCATTGAGAAGTTCTGAGTACAAATCATTTCCTATAAAGGATCTACATTCTCCAAAATATAGGCTGCTGTTGTTTGCATTAGAGTTTTCTGTGACATTTAGGTGAGAGAAAATGGTGACAGATATCTGTCTAGCACAGACAGTAATTTTTCAGTGAGTGTACAGCAGATGATGACCCTTGTTTGGTGGATCAGGCAGAGAGAATATGAAATTATTTACGATTGAAAGTTTGCTGAATAATAATAACTTATTACCATAGAGCATTCCACATTTAAACCAAATACAACTCACACCAAGTTAACATAAAATGTGGTCTAGCACTCAACTAAAAAAAACAAAAAACCAATATATTTTAGACGCAAGAATATCAAGACAACAGTCTTGAGAAATATACCATAGAATTAAATATGACAACAGTTCTATACAAGTTTACAAGGCATGTATCAGTGACAGAGTCACTGTGGGAGTGTTGGAACAGCAACAAATAAAATATGTATGGTATACCATGTAGCATCATTTTACTGATTATTTTTCAGTTAATACATTCAGAGAAACTTGGAAGAAGCATTTCCTGTGTCGCTATCATTATTATTTGGTGAACATCACCTTTGGAAGACCGTCTGACATTTCAAGAAATTACTCAATGACTGACACACAGCAAGAGTTCTTGTACAGAAAAACAAATCTCAAGCAAACTTAAAACAAACCAATTGATCCCTCTCCAGAATGTTACTGTGGTCAGTAGCCTGGGTAACTCATGCTAATAGGTTTACCTTTCCCTCTTAGTCACTTGCAGATGCTTGTGTCACAGAATAAGTTGCTATCAAGTCAGAGTCTGACCAGTGTCTGACCAACTTGATAAATGACAACAAACCACAACAACCATGATCATTATCTAGCTGGTTATTTCCAAATATTCTCATGTAGAACAAATCCTTGGTATTTGCAATGCTAAGCATGGTTATTTATATATAACCCAAATGCATTCTGACCTCTTCTAACCTGAGAGGACCTTTTGACAAAGCTGCAGGATTGCTTAAGTCACTGGCTGTGGCGTGTCATTGCAGTAGTACCAAAAAGACAAGAGCTGCTAACACTTAAATCTAATGTTTAAGCAGCATATTCAACCATGGACACCGCTCGCTATGAGCATTGGGAAGTGCTACCCATTATGATGCTATACTGTAGTGGGCCTGAAGCTGAAATTTAACATCAAGAGTTTGGGGTCTGTGGTGGTGGAGTCCTGTGCTCTGGAAGCCTGGGCACCTTTCGGTTAATGTTCGGCTGTTTGCTTTCTTCCCTCCACCCTCCCTCTTTTCCTTTCTTCCCGTCCGCTTTCTCCTTACTCTGCCTGCACAGTTTCAGTGCTCGCGATATGAACACATCCAGGTCGAAAAGCCGCTCCTTTTGCTTGACAGGAAGTGACTCCAAGGAGTCATTTTTTACTGGCTGGGAGATGGATGATGTAGAGGAACGGGGCTGAGATTCTGGGGGAGGCAAAAGTGGCGAGATTGGGGGGGACACTGTTCGAGGTGACTGAGGAAGAAATGGAGAAGTGGGAGATGAGGGGAGAAGTGAGGGAAGGGAAGTAGGGGAAGATGTAACAGGTGGAAGTGGGCTTAGTTTGTGTTCATCATATTCAGCTGATGGTTGGCGCACAACTTCTGTGTAGTGGAAGATTGGAGTTGGGAGGTCAGTCGGGGAGAGGGGCAGAGGGGGAGAGGAGGTGTAGCAGGAGGGTGAATGTGGCTCCAGAGAAGGGCTGGGACTGGGTGAGTGCAGACGAGACTGGGTGCTCTGCACCCACCGAGAGATCTCCTGGAATAAATCCCCTGTCTCTTCCTCCTCCTCCTCCCCCTCCACTTCTTCCTCTTTCATCTCTTCCAGGTCCTCCACACTGCCTCCAATGGGCTCAGCAGGCACAGGGAGGAGGTTAGTGTTACGCTTCCAATGGGAAAGGTCCAGTATCAGCTTAGGCTCTGAGTAGTGTTGAGGCTTGCCCTCCCTCCAGGCAATTTTATCCAGGTATGAAGGAGAGCCCACTTTGTAGTCACAGGAGCGGCCACAGTCCAGTTCCCCATACCCCAAACCACAGGCCCTTTCCAGAGAGGAGTGAGAATTTTCCAGGAAGCGTTCAGCAGAGCTACTGTGAGAATATTTTCGTGGGTCAACCTATATAGATGATGGCAGTTGGGGAGGGAGATAGAGATAAATGGGGAAGACAGTAAAGTGAGGAATTAATTAACTAATGTGTTACTAAATATTCTGTATGTGATTATTTTTCACAGCAATAAAATTTAACAAGTTCACGCTGCTCCAAATAAGACAGTGATGGC
The DNA here is from genome assembly GCF_001640805.2 of Lates calcarifer. Classification (NCBI taxonomy): domain Eukaryota; kingdom Metazoa; phylum Chordata; class Actinopteri; family Centropomidae; genus Lates; species Lates calcarifer. The sequence continues at coordinate 7,412,159 of NC_066845.1, forward strand.
AACCTTTAACAGACACAAAACACTTACAGGAAAGTACGTTTTCTGTTAATAGGGTGCGAGAAAACACATGTGCATGGAAAGATACTAACAAGGGCAATGGGGGTAAAATGCCTGGACAGGGTTTATGAGCAAATGAGATTACATTTCAAAAACCACCTACAGTACCACTGCTGTGATATCAAGGCTACACAGTAACTCAGCCATGTTGCTGATTTGTTGATGTGGAACATTTAACCTAAGCAGCTCCATAAACTAAATTACAGCTCTCTCTCTTGCATTTCATTAAAATAAGATAATGGTTAGTTACACTCAAGTGCAAATCAGTAAGCGAGGGGAAAATAGCAGCAAAAAAAGAAAAACCTGAGCCTCCTCTAGTAGTGAGGTGGAACTGGCCCGGGGGTCCCTCTGCACCTCCTCATCCTCTGTAGTGTCTTCCAGGTCAGAGGTAATGTGGCCAGGGGGCATGCAGCGGCACCTCCCGTCTGACTGCTGCCAGCAAACATCTGTTGATAAACTGTTCTCATATCTGCAGGAAGGCAGAAATGAAGTATTGTATGTTAGTCTTATAATAATTTCACTGTGCAGTACATAGGGTCTGATAAGCTTATTTGCAGTGGGTAAATGGATGGTTCCCAGACTTTTCTGTTCCAACAAATATTTATACTTTAATTTACTAATTTTGCTTTATGTATAAAATATTGGGAAATATGGTCTCACCATGAAGTAGTAGAGTAACCAGGTGAATTGTGCAAAAGTTATGATTCTGTAGTAATTCAAATTTAAGTAAGACGTGTAGACAAACGGTTGGTGGATTAAATGATCAAAGTATTTTGGGAGCTCAGTGTATTTCCATGCAAAACTAATGAGCAGTCAGCCTTCACTGTTAGACTGGAGGCTTAATCAATGTTGTGTTAGTTAGAATTATGTTAGGATACACTTAAGAATTTTAAATCCTTTTGTGAAACACAGGTTAGCAGGACTACAACCAAATAAATTTCTACCCACACTGTAGCTGACCTACATTGTGTGACAACAACTCAAATGTGATTGTGGATTAACCTCAAATCAGTAAATATACTATATAATATAATTGATTAAATATAATCAAGTAAATATTCTGTGTTCCTCCAAATAAATCTAGTTAATAATTATGAAACATTCTGAAACAGAGGCCTATTAATTAGACAAACTACAGTAGCAATGGGAAATCGACCCAATATAAAATTCAGATTAAAGTTTCCCACCAGTGTATAAAAGAGTAAATCTACACACCTGTCCCAGTGGATGCTGGAGGCCTGACTGTTGCTGTTGCTGAGGCTCTGCTCGGTGATGAGGCTGTCCTCCAGTTCGTCCTCGATACGGAAGGGATGCGATGAGATGGGCTCATCATCTGGACAGGAGTACTGCTGGAGGAAGGGATGAGACAGTGCCGCTTCGGCTGTCAGCCGATCCATGGGGTTGAAGGTCAGGATACGCTCCAGAAAGTCCACAGCTGAGAAGAGAGGAGGAAAAGATGAGTGAGTGAGGAAGAGGAGGAGAGGCAAAGTGTGTAGACCATGAAGCGTGTTCTCCTTAAAATATACTCTCTCTCAGGGTTAAATTATAGGTGTCAGACAACCAAACCTCTATTATCTCTCCATCCCTCACAGCTCAGGAAGGCTGTCATTTTCTGTATCCTCATTCCTCCTCACATCTTCCATTGCTCTCATTTGACCCAAATTCTACAGTATTTCACACTGCTTGACCTTCCTCATCCTCCTGCTACTAAACTCCCTCTGCTTACCTTGAGCATCCACTTCAGGCAGCAGTTCAGAAAAGGGTCTCTTAACTCTCCATCCATGACTGACATATGAAGGCATCACCTGGAAAAGGATGACAGCGAGGTTAAGATATGAGAATGGATAATTCTGAAGTGGTTGTTTCTTATACATTTCTTTCAGTATTCAAGGCCCCCAACTAAATGAATTGCTAACAGCTGAGAACAACACACAGGCCCTTGTTAGACATACAGTAGTTGTGTACACATTTAACCTTGTATGTGGCCTAAGTATTTTAGCCTAAACCTGCAAACATAACATGACAATGATACCCTGCTCCATATTTGAACAATCAGCTTTCAGACACGTGACTTGCAGCAGTCACTGAGGTGTCACCTGTAGCAGGTCCTGCCTGTCCTCCTCTCTCAGCACTGGCACTGTGTTGAGAATCAGCTGCATCTGCTCCAGCTCATGAGCTCCTGCAGAGGGAACCAGCCAATCAGAGACAAGCAGAGGAGAGAGCAGAGGATCAGTTACATAAGCAGAAAAAAAAGGTTGACCAATTAAGAGTCAAACTGGAATAACTATGAGGTGTGAGCTGTCAAATAGAAGAAATAAGGTAAGGACGTCCATTTAAAAGATGCAGATAGGATGGAGCACTCTGCAGTCAAATAGCAACAAACAAAATGACCACTCTAAGATCTAAATAGTATAACCAGTACTTCGGTTTCAATTCTATTGCTTTAAATTACATAAAATGTCACTTCCTGTATCCTCATTTCTTTCTTCTCTTTTTGACTATTAATCTAAAAATCAACCCAATTTCACAATCTGGTGAGTTAGGAAAGGTTGAAAAGGCATGTTGTTTTTCTGGTCCCACCCAAACTGTGATTCCACAGCAGGCAACAGTATTTCATGCACAAGGGAACATTGTGTCCACAGTACAACCTGTTGGACAGCACTTCTTTGCAGGTTGTGTAAAAATCTCACATCCCTCTGATACTGGCAGACTTTTACCTCAACTATGGCTCATTCCTAATGTTAAATCCCTATAAGCTTTGATATTGAGCTGAGTTTGTTGGGGGTCATAGACAACTTGTGAGGAATCAAATGTGGTCAAGTTGGACCACCCAGGAAAAAAGACCCCAAAGTGCATTCCACCTTTGACAACTGATGGAGAACAGCTAATGCGAAGTCACTGACTGTGGTGTAACCAGAAATGCAACATGCTTGAAGCTTTCAGCTTTCAGAGAGCAGTGCAGCAGTTTTTCCTTCCACTCGTGGATTTGCCCTCAAATGTCTCCACCCAGCTAAGGAACACCAGCAGGTGGTGCTATATCAGCACACTGTCCACTCGAAGCATCTGTGGTTTATTTGGATGAGAGTGCATTGCTTCCCCTGTGGTAAACAAAAATACACTGCGCCATGTAAACTGTGGCGGTTAAGTGAAAAGAAAGGCAAATATCTCTAACACTTGATGTGTGATATTCTAGCAGAGAGGAACACCAGGGAACAGATGATGCTACTGAGTTTGTGGCACCATCTCTCCTGCGGTGTGGAGGGCTGGTGGAGGTCAAATTGTCCTGTCATGAGGAACTACATCTGCTTCAGACAGAGAGAATCTCTCTGTCATCATTGTTATTCTGGTCAGGCAAAGAAGTAGCCTGCAGAAAAAGAATAAAGTGTCTTTGGTGGAGGACACTGAAAAAAAAATGTCTCCTTAGCTCTCGCTGGACACCACCTTTTCTTTTGTGATGCAGTCTTTAAGGACATTTTTTCCATCTCTGCTGCTAAGAACTTTACATAAGTTAATATAGTATAGTAATAAATGATTTACCATTTTGGTTTATCTTTTCACATAGCTACTCAAAGATGCCTGATGTCAATGTTCTGTCTTATTTTTATCTTGTGTTTATTGTTGCCAGAGAAGAGTACTGAGTTCACCCTTAAAAACTTAACACATCTATGTGTATTTTAACATGACAATAAAGGCAGTGAAAAGAACATTTAATTTTGAATTCCTGTATAGTTTTGACATGCACTGTCCTCTGTGGGAGTCAGAACATAGTTGGACCAGAAAATGAAGTTGAAAACCTGTCAGCTCCTAGAAACACATTTCCAAGAAAGATCTTGCAGGACTTTCAGTAATAAAATGTTTCTGCTGAATAGTAATGATATGATCATAATTCAATATGTCGTAAAATTAATGACAGTCAATAACTGTGGGACACCAAGGTCACGATGACAGTGTTTTGGTGGAGACGGCAGAGGTACCTGCAAACAGCATGCGCCCAGTGAGCATCTCAGCCAGTATGCAGCCTGCGGCCCACATGTCTATGGCCTTGGTGTAGTTGTTGGGGGACAGGAGCAGACGGGGTGAACAATACCACTTAGTTACGAGACCCTCAGACAGATAGCCCTGGAGAAGGAGTTGAAGTGGCGAGTGAGAGAAAAGGAGGGGAAAAAGGAAGGAGAGAGAGAAAGAGAGAGAGAGGTAAGTTAAAAGCCAGAACAACAAAATGACACACTGTGGTTAACTCAGTCATGAGCATGCAACAATGAGCATGGCTTGTTATTAGCTGTTACCATTCAGCAGTGTACTTGCACGTCTGCATGCACTTGCATGTGTATGAGCTTTTCGAGTTGCTCATACTCATCACAATCCAGCAGGCAGCGTGCTGGAAGTCATTTTTTGTTGGAGTGGAGGCATCGTGAAGTCAATAATGTCAGCTACAAAAAGGAAACTTGAGCTCACAAGGGATATCTTTAATTTACACCCACAGAAACTTCATCATGTTATGCCAGCTACATGATGGAAACTGGCTTCTGGATACACTCTCCGACAGAAAATGTTCCTCTGAATCTGTGCCTGCAGTTACTGAGTTTCAGCGAGCCTTTGATGCTCTGCTGTACAACAACACACGTCCTCTCATTAGGGCCGCTCCGACAAGGCTCCCTTCTGCCTTTTACTTTTGTAAATGTTCACCTTGTGAATAACACTGATGATGCCGTGCATGGAGATGAGCCACAGGCAAGCATATTTGCACACAAACCAGATTTATTTATAATGAGATACTTTTCGCCTGTTGTTATCATTAATGCTCTCGTTGCCTCTTACATATCACTCCACTCTCCAACCTTACAAAATCTCACAATTGCTGCGCTTACTACGTGATATTTCTATTCTTTTCCTGACCTTGTATTGCTTCAGAGCCAGATCTTTCTGCCCCAGGCTTAAACTTCTTGGCAGTCATAATAACAGAAGACTACAGACTGCATAACAAAATATGCTTATAATCAGGTTTGCACATTCTCACACATTTTATACATTTAATACTTTGCTGTAAATTGCTTCACGATGACAGATATTAAACTGTGGAGACTGTGGACATGATGAAGTTGACTTTTTCTTGCTGGCATACTATTTTTGTTTACTGGGGGAGCATACAAGAGGCCCCAAAATGAGGCAAGGGTCCTTGTTGGAGTGTCTGATCTGCCTCTAAGCACCTTCTCCTATCATTTCCTTCATCTCTTTACCCCTCCCTCCTCTGTCCCATCACCCCTCTCCTCAAGTCTGCTGTTTCCATTTCCCATCACACCACTCGCCTATCTATCACTCTATCTGTATACTTCTTGTAGAACTGCTGTATTTAGGCTTATGCCATATAGAACAGCACTGGATTTAACCTGGCCCAGATGAGTTTTCATACTCAAGATAGATGTCTTCACACCAGTGTAATTATCTTGGGCCACCTGTAAGACCAGCATAACATTACACTAAGCAGAACATAGCCCTCTGATAATTATGTCTAAGGTCTGACCCAGAATGGGTTTTTATTTTACTTGACAGCTGAAAAGAGAGTCACCTCTTCATCTTTGAAGATGGCTTTTTTAAAAAAAGGTGGTGAAACGTGTCTTAATCAGCAGATTTGGGGCTTGACTCAGAGCCTTTATTCATTGTGGGCCACCCACATCAGTGTTCCCATTTATACATTTACTGCCAGCAGTGTGCCCCTACATAGAATTCAGCCTGGCCAAAATGGCTTTTAAATGTCAAAACGGCTCTATGAGTTTTCATCTTTCTTAGGAGTTACATTGCTCCTCAAATACAATGTTTTGAATGAGCTGCCCAGCTCCACAGCACTATTAAGTAGCTGTGAATGAAAAGACAGGAATTGAGAACACTTTGACAGCTCTCTTCAGCCTTAGTGTTTCTCTTCTCTCTACTCTTTCTGCACCTATGCTCCTCTTGTGCCGCCTCTGCTTCCCTCTCATTGCACTCCTCTTCACCCATATATCATCCACATACTCCCTCCCTCTCCAGGCCCACTCTGCTCTCACTGCACCTTCCCCCTCCATGCCCTCCCTCATCACTGCCTGCTCTCCTCTGTGTGTGCCAGCAGATGACAGAGCAGAAAGTGATGCTGAGAGCTTGATGATGGTCTGACAAACATGCACTCACCTTGTCTTCTATCTGTCTGTCCGTTTCTTCCCCCTCCACCCGCCCCTCTCACCATTCTCTGCATCTAAGCTCTCCTCTCTGCTTCCCGGCAAAGCACATGATAGACAGTGACTTTCAAGGGGTGGCCATGTTTCATGTTAAAAGTGCAACATTTTTAGGCTGGAATATTACTTGATGATACAAGTCAAACTGTTTTGAACAGAAAAAGAAGCATATTTAGGTCTCAGCTTCCCAAAAATGATGCACAGTGCTCAGTAGCTATATTTACACTTTTTTTAAAACACTGTGAAGACTTTTGTCTCACAGCTGCTCACCAATATAAAAGGTTTAGTGGGTGCCTTCACTCCTCTCTTTCTCTTCCTTCCCCTCAACCTTCTTCCCTCTGTCATGTCTCCCTTAATCTCAACTCCCCCTCACCTCTGTGTTTCTCTACGTCATCCTCAGCTATGACTGTTTCTGCTACCCTTCCTCTTTTCTTCACGCCTCACCTCATCTCTCTCTTTTCACCACACTGCTTGCCTCACATCCATTCTCACCTGTTTCATCACTCCTTCTCTTTTTTGCCAGCTGCAGTCCCACTTTGCTTATTTTATCTTTATTTATAAACTCTCACTCCATTTCCTTTCATTGCCTCTTTTCTTGCTTTATCCACACTCTCTCCTTATTCACCTTTCCTCCTCTTCTTTGTCTCTGTCCTTCATCCAGGTCATGAATAATTTCTGGGCGGTTCCAGCGCTGCCTCATCAGGTGACATTCACACACACATACATGCTCAAGAAACACCAACCTCCTAGACTGTAAACAACATCACAAACACTGCCCCCCCCATTCCTCTCAACTCCTCTGTCATCTCACTTCACCTGAGTAAATGTTTATCTGTGTAGTCAGAAGCACACTTCTAGACAGCTTGTCAAACAGGCTCATTTCAATTCACTGCAGAGTCACAGTGTGCTAACAAACTGCTGTGATAACACAATGACCATGTACGATACTGCAGAAGCACAAAGAAAAGGTAGAAAATGGTTGCAATTATAGTCAATTGAAAAGACTAGAATTGGGGTGAGAGCTAGAAATCTAAGCCAGCATCATTTTACTGTCAAACATGACACAATATAAAACCTGATTAAGGTCGACTGTGATGCAAAAACCCTGTTTGAGTGCATTATAAAAGAGACGTAAAACCGGAGCACCAGTCCTATTGTTTTATAGCCGAATAAGAAAGTTACCTACTATTTGTGAATTTCCATCACAGCTGAAGTCAGAACTGCCCAAGTCCATTACCACAAAACATTTGAGGAAGCAGCACGCTGGCTCTGCATTATTAAATAAAAGAGAGGATGCTATCACATTCAATGCAGGCATCTGCTTTGGTGTGAACACTGCATCGCAAATAACCCTGGTATCATCTTACACACACATCATCATACACACACAATAAATCTGGTAATGCAATTCAGTGCTGATGAACAATGACAAACTGATGTTCTGCCGGCTAACAGGCACATCAGATGGGACAGACTCCCAGCTAACTCCCAAGATCGAGCTCAGAACAATTCAAATCCATGTGAGCATCAACTATCTATCTATCTATCTATCTATCTATCTATCTATCTATCTATCTATCTATCTATCTAGTGTTAGTGGAGTTCAACCCTGAACACGGTGTTCTCTGGCAGACTGAGCAGTTTCTGTAGGTGCACAGTATAAGTGTAGATATGCACCCAAACACACAGTGTGTAAATCTTGTCTCTGATGCCCTGCACAACCCAAACTCTCAGGTTGTCTTTCTTTTTTGTCCTCCCTTCCCTTGTTTTTCCTCTGCATTTTTGCTCAACCCATCCCCCCCCCCCCCCCCCCCCCTTTTTTTTTCTCTCTTTGTACTTTTCACCTCTCTTTCTCTCACCCTTTCATGACACAGTATTTCTTACCCTTGCTCCTCATCTGTTCTTTGCCTCCCCCTCCAGTCATCCCCTCCACCCTTCCTTCTCCCCCTCCAAAGGCACCCCCTATGTCTGCACCCAGCTGGTCCCCAGTCCCGTGTTCTGAGCTGACAAAGATCGTCTTTCACAAGAGCTCCTCTCTGCACACACAGAGCTAAAAAACACACAAACATACAAACACGCACACACATCCTGCCCTGCCAGTGTTAACAGAACTGCTGTGGAATTTTCAGACATTATAAAGCAGCATAATGGAACAGAAAACTGTCAGTTTTATCTCTCAGAAACCTTCACCTACGATGGACAGGATAATCACAGGGTTTGATTAGCACAGAATCTGATAACAGGTTTGGGAAGAAGACGTTACAGTAATAGCAGGGATTGGGCTGGAGAGGAGGCCTATTGTGAAAGACACAGGTCGGCAACATCAGACCTGGGGACGTGTAATCGGAGAAACAGATTGTAAGAAAAAAAGATGGCTTGGTTGTACTGCAGTCGCAAGACACAAAAACCTTTTAAGAGGTGAGGCAGTTCAAATTCTGGCTGTAAATGGCCACCCAGTATATTTTTAAAAGTTTAATCTTTGTCAGAATCAGACAAGCAATGTCAAAGATGTCACCTGAGATTCCACAATGAAAGGACGCCAGGAAGACAGATAAATTATTCTGCGTTTCAATTGTGAAGTGGACAAAACATGTGTGCAAGCCCGCTGATTTTCTATAGGAGGATTCTTTTGCAACAGTATCCCATCCTATAAAATATCCATTGCTGCACAAAGACAAAGGTTTGCGCGCTGCTGTCTGATAACCACACTAGGCCATGGCTCAGGAGCTGCTATCTCTCTCTCAGAGATAATGTTTAATATTACAATACTCTCCCTAGATTAATCCGTCAGCAACAGAACAGCCCACACTATGTCAGAGCAATGAGGAGAGTGAAAAATCCTCCTAACTTTATCAACTTGGCTGACTTTAATATTTATAGTATGATTAATGTTTGCAGCACAAGTATCAAAAAGTGGCATTTTTAAACAAGACAGAATCAGTGCAGCCAGTACTATGTGGACAGACATCTAAACACTTATGCTGGCTTGTCTTTTGAAGATTATGGATTTATAAAATTAATATGAACTTAATAAGAGAGCGAGAACCAAAAGAGAATAATGATCACAGACATTTACTGGCCTCTAATCAAAATTAAACTTGGCACACTGGCTACATTTGCATGCCCCAAAAAAGATGAGTAAAAGTAATTAGGTTACAGCTGTAAATGTTTGTACAAGTGTTGTTGATTACTCTAAAACTCCAGCTCCTGGTTTCATGTTTTGTCATCAGAATAAGACATCAAACTACCAGTACCAAGCCAACCATTCACAATTTCTAAATGTGAGAAAGGATTTTTCCAGTGTGTTTACACGGACATTTTGGAAACTAGAATACTGAAAGCAGAGAATGAGGACACTCTGCATGTAGGTAAACACACCACCCTGTGGAAACCACTCTGAGACAGATTTCCATGACGAGGGTTAACACTGTATATACATTACAGTATATGTATTTGTATGTGAGTGTGGTGGGTTTCCTCATGCTCTTTGCTGTTACCTTATGAGAATAGTGAGGGTCGACTATCCTGGCCAGCCCAAAGTCTCCGATCTTGAGCAGCAGTTGGTCCGTGTTGATGAATATGTTGGCAGGCTTCAGGTCTCTGTGCAGGACGTTAGCTGAGTGGATGAACTTTAGTCCCCTCAGCAGCTGGTAGAACAGCAGAGTCGCATGACCTGTTCAAGGGCAAACATCAGATATCAGGATACACAGTTATGACATGAGCTACATCCTTTTCTACATTTCACTCTGGCTCAATTAAATCTTCTTGATTCACACTGGTAGGATATTTTGTCACTCTTTCCATAACTAACTCTGAGCATGCAAACACATTTTAAATTAAACTCTGATGTAGTCTTCAGATGTGTCACTTGTGGATATGGGCCACGATCTAAGGTCACTACAGTAATTTATACAGTAAGTATACAGTATGCTCATACAAAAACAAGCAAATTAAAGACAGTGTGAAGGAATGAATCAATACATCTGAAATGAAATTCAAATTCAGTTTACTGTTATGTAATCTGTTTTTGGCACAGTCTTAACTAACCATGCCTTAAAAAAGGATTTCCTCTCAATCCAATAAATCAGAATGTAAACAGAACCAGCAGCGAAGTAACAAAACAGACTGGCGGTGTCTCAACTGGAAGCATCATACCAGTACTGTGGTGATTCCTTTGGATTTAAACTGATTTTAAAGCTCTAAGTTTTAAAATGTCAAAATTATTAGAAAAATATTTATGATTTACTTTTTATTTTGTGTTTGCTAATAGGTAGGATTTTCTATTTCCCCCTTTTCCCCCATACCTGTGGGTAGCGGTCCTTGCTCCAGAAGTCGAGCCAAATCTGTCTCCATGCACTCCTGCACAATGTACAGGGCACTGAGCTGGGCTGGGTCTCGGGGCAGTGGCCGTCCATACGGCGCCAAAACCTCATGAACCCGCACCACGTTTTCGTGGTGCAGCCGATGGGTGATTCTGACCTCCCGCAGGCTGTGTTTCACCGTCACAGCATCGCGCATCACCAGCTTTTTAATTGCCACACGCTGTCCGTTGCGCTGGTCCACAGCTGAGAGCACCAGGCCCGTGACACCTGTGCCCAGAGGTCGAAGGTCAACAAAGTGACCGCTGAGGTCAAAGCCGTGGAGGAAGAGGGGAGTGTCCTGTCTGGCCATGACAGCTCAGTTTAGAGGTATTACAGGTAGGTGATTGATAGATTTCAGGTAGTGCAATGTACTCGATGGATCCCCACAATTTCAAAATGAAAACCTCTTAGTTATCCTCAGCGGCACACAATGCCACATCTTGCTGGTGAGTCCAGAACCTTAACTAGACACCTGACTTTTCTTTGGGTAGCAGGTGCATGTAGATGTCTGTTTTCACAGCCAGCCTGATGGATGATGGCGGCAGTTTTTGTACTCAGAATTGCAAGCAGGTTATAAAAGGAATCATTTTTTTCAGGCCTAAGAAGTTTCTTTGTGCGTCATCATTCACCTCCTCTTCTAGTCCTGTGTGGGCAAGATTCTTATTAAATCAGCCTTTTACTAAACCATCTGTTGTGAATTTCATATTTGAATCAATCTTTTAACTGGACAGGGAGTGTCTGAGCACAAAAAAAAAGAGAAATGTCAGAAAGGATCAAAATATATAAATCCAAGCAGAAAGAAAACTAACATTTGTTTTGGTCAGTGATTGTGCAGCTGCAGGTTTAAACATGTGATAGTAAAGCATCCATAGGACACGTTCAGATATATTTTAAAAATACCATCAAGATATTCCTCCTGACACTTTATGATGATGTCTTGAACTGCTCCATAGATGTTATCTGATGCTGCTAAAGCTGCAGGGGATGCACCTCTAATCTCTCACTCTTTCTTCTTCATGCACAGATAGTCAGAATATCAGCGAATTTTATTAATACTACCCAGGGCAGGGGTATCCATAGAAACAGCCCTCTGTGTGGCTGATCCTGCTCTTACATGTGTAGATGCATCGTGGGACAGCAACAGGCGGACAGTCAGCTCTGCACTCCCCTCTCTCTCTCTCTTTCTCTCTCTCTCTGCACGCACACTGCTGCTTGTTACAAGTCTGTAATCCGCATCAGCCAGTCAAAGCCTTCAATACTCAGGGAGGGGGGTGGGGGGCTCATGCGTTTTAAATTCAATGAGACTCTGTTGGCTCCTCCTCTTCTTCCATGATACCAGAGTGTCTCAGTCAGTCAGCCAGTCACACAAGTTCATTCAGAGAGAGATCCACAGTTGGACAGCAGTCAAATCCCGGAGCTGTGGTTATCTTCTGTGTGTGCATGTGCATACGTGTGCATGCATTTAATCCCTCAGTAATCTGCTTCCTGTTGCCTTCTCATGAATGTAGGGATTTTAGCATCAGGCCGCGGTCACTGTGGAAAGATACTGCTATTAGCTGCGTCGCTCTGTTACTGCTGCTGCTGCTGCTCCTGCTGCTTCTGGGGAGGGAAGAGAGAACACAGAGTGAACAGAGAACAGAGAGACGAGGAAGATAAAGACGAAAGTTAGACGGCAGCAGCGCCTGTGTATCAACAGGGTCTGTGTCGCAGGAGAGTTACCATTACATAAGACTGGATGGCAGCGTAACCTAATCTACACCAGCAACTTAATGTGCTTAGAGAGGATAATTACATTAATTCAGTGATGCTTTAATATCTGCTACATGAACCTGCTGACATTTCAGACCAGAGAGACAATTAGACAAAATGGGGCAGATAACAAGGTCATTTTTCTTTTCAATGGGAAGTCCACCTTGTAGGTTTTCATTTGTTTCTCGCTGGTTTTTCAGACATTTTGGCTCTCATTTTCACCCCCAGGAAGGTCATGTAGTGTCATGGAACAAAAGCAATGACTTTCTCGCACCCCTAGATCCCTGGGCTGTAAGAATGCAAACAATCCATCGATCCATAAAACAAATCCCTCTGTTGCCAAAGGCCTGAGGGCAGGGTTGAGTATTTGCTCTCTTATGAGCCTCTCTCTCTCTCTCCAGAAACGGAAGGTAAGCACTCAGTGACTGTAATTCACCTACTCTGTAACAGCCTTCAAAACACTCCTAAATGATACTCATGTTAGCCTCAGTCAGGCTGATTGTCAGAGGCTGTAAGAGTGTAAGGTGAGAACAGAGTGACTGAGAGAGAGAGGGAGCATTAACAGTGGTGCTGGGTGGGAGGTGCAGCCTGGGCTAACTTTATAAATAATGCATAACCACTGGAGATGGCACTTGGTGTTCTCTCTGAGCGTTTATTCTCCATATTTCTTACGGTTATGCAACATGAATATATATTATAAATAAGAATCATTTACAATTCCTTGATCCAGTGCAATGAAGTACATCAATTTCTTATATTAAAGCCCAATGTCAGCAGGCTTAGAAGTATCACACTAGCTTTAAATATCATTTAATTTGGGTTCTGAAAAGAAAAAAAAGAAAAAAAAACTACACTCTACACTTGATCTGAACCAATATGTGGTTAACAGATTTGTAGGTGATAGCAAATGGGAGCAAACAAGGGTCTTTGTGCAGCTGCCTCTCTGTCTCTGACTGTGTTTACTTTCCTTTTTTTTTTTAAATATACACAATGCACTTCCCAACAGGCGTTTAGGTAGTTTTATTTTAGATGGGAAACGCTGCATCCTCTCTGCACACTGGCTTCGTGCAGCTGCCTTTGTGTATCTCCAGTACACACTCCAGTAACGCCCCTCTGACAGAACAAAAACACTGAGATTGAAGTGCATCTAATGGCTAAAACGTGAAGCTCCTATTTCCAAAGAGAAAGGAAAAAAGTATGCCAACGACAAACAGGCCAGTGCTAATCCCCCTCCCCCCGACCCAAACAAGCTTCACTTTATCTTATCTCATCTCCGTATCTGCTGCTCGGTGTGCAATAACAAGACGAGGAAGAAGAAAGAGATACACGCAAAGATAACAACAGCAACCATCAGTGCTCACCGGAGTATTTACGCGGCCGCTGCCCGCCGCCCGCCGGTCCAGAGACAAAGATCCGGGGAGAAGATGTGAGAGACACGGGTCCTTGGAAGCAAAGAAAGTGAAACACGACCGCATCTCTCTCTCTCTTTCTCTCTCTCTGTGTGATTCAGATGATACCGGGGGTGGGTGGATAACAGCAGGCACGGGTCGGCACCGGAGGAGGAAGAGGGGGGGGGTCCGCCGAGATGAGATAAGCCAGGGGCTGCTATAGAGCCGGTTATTGTGCGATTGTCCGCTCTGTGTCAGCGCTTCAGAGGAGTGATCTGAGAGAAGGAGGAGAGGAGGGATCACCCCGGATTCAGATACGGTACATCCAGACCTGAGTGGCTTCACACACTCTCACAAACACTGCACCACAGATGATGAAGTACCCATCTCTCTCTCTCTCTCTCTCTCTCTCCTCTCTCTCTCTCTCTCTCTCTCAGCAGTACCCTGACCTCGGCTAAACCTGGCTCGGTTTTGATCTCCAAACCTACAGATCGAAATACTAAAAGAACGTGCGAAAGTTAGGGAGAAAATCAGTCAGTGTAACTCTATTGGAAGATATCTTAAACCGGCCTCCAGCATACAGTCTTGCCTGATTATTATAGCTTGATCATTACCGCGGTCATCTATCATCATGACAGGCGCAGAATTTGTGGGTTTGAGATTTCCCAAGAGAGGAAGCTAGAGAGGCGCTTTTGTTGGTGGTGAATGAATATTTGAATATTAACAGCAAGGATACCACCATGTCAAAGAGCTCTAGAAGAAATAATAGTTTGCTCAAGCATAAGGGATACAGTGTGTAGCAACTGTGGAGAGTTATAGTCACAGAGGGAGTGAAACTGAAATGCATGAGCTTTAATAAGTTTTAATAGTTATATCATTGACCAAGTGGTTGTTCCCCAAAACTCCATTAATGAAATTAACTTGGTCAGGTCAATGATCATTACAAATAAGTGTGGAACTAAAGACAACACTGAAATATTAATAGAAAAATCTACTCTAACTTCTTGATATTTCATTGGTTTGTTGCATTCCATATCTTTATTATTGTAGTGTTTCAGTTCAGTTTTTAATTTTTTACTATTCCCAAGACAACTGCCGACAACTTCAGAACATTCACTTTGAACTTGATGCACTGTGTATAGGTTGAAGGCCTTCACGAAGATGGAGAGAGCCTGACGAAAACAGAAGTTTCTCCACTGTTTCCATTGTCTTATGGCTGTATCTACTAAAAGTCTATTTACTTACAGAGTCCCATAGCCTGTGGTGGAGTGGAGGGTGGGTATGACAGTCAGCGCAGTAAGAGAAAGGAAGAAGAGAGGAGAGAGGGCAGCTCATGGTGAATGTAATAATGATTATGCAGAGGTACTACAGCTGCAGGGATTAACAAAGAGGAGAGAGGCTGCAGGGAGAACAGAGACCCAGGAGTAATCTAATGTAATGAACCCAATGCAAAGTGACACGCCATCAATGAGAAGAGTAGAGGAGAGTTACAGAGATAGTTAAGGGTACTGGAAACCATTTCTACCAGGATAGATGACATATGTAAGCAAAGCTAAAGACAGTGTGTAACATCAAAAGTAATGATGAGCCACAGCAGTGTTAAAGATGTCATTATCATCTCTCATCACCACCCTGGTCACAATCAAATAAATAGTATTGTGTACAGAAGATGTCCAGATTGGAAATTAAAGATCATTAAACCTTCACTTTCCAAACTTTAAGATCACAGAACAATTGCACAAGACACAGGAGCTCTTAGAGTGTAAGTTATTATTGAAAGTCATGTTAGCAGATGGAAATTTGAGTCTTTTGCTTTGCTTCCTATATGCTTCTCATTATAAACTTTTTTTTTACTTTGTTGTTTTGTAGGACACTTTTTAGCTAAATTAAATGTACGATGCAGAAATCGGATGAATAATTTGCTTATGTAGATGATGGGTCAGCGGTTCCTTTCTGATTATGGAGGGGAGGCTGTAATCAGAGAGCTGGTGCGGTTGGAAAATTGAAAGTGACAGAGAAATGTTCAGCCCCTAACAACACAACAGTTGTGTGAGTCCTGTCCCTTCTGTATGATGTAGCTAAAGTGAAGGCGCTTGGATTCAAAGAGACTTTTAGCTGTATTCATCCTCCAGGTGTGTCCCTGTTCTCTCTCCTGCATGTCAGCAAGATAAGATAGGCATACAAAATGAATGTGGTGAAAAGGAAATTGTTCAATACTTATTTTGCATCAGAGGAAAGTCTTTTTCCAGATGTTCTTGTTCGGTTGCATGCAGTTATATGAAGTGAAATCTTTTTTTTCTTTCATATTATTTGTAAGTGTTCCTGTTGATTTAATGCTTCACAAAACCATTTTGTGTTAATCCATGGAAAACTGTACATACTTTCAATAATAGATGATGATATGATTGAATGAATCTAGCACACACACACAACTTTGACAGCTCTTTGCATGCTAGGGTTAGGGTTGAGGTTGGGGTTAGGGTCAGGGTTACACTAAGGTTGAAATTAGGGGTTAGCACCCTGATATGCTTCTCTCACTACTGGGACAAACAGTGATGTAGTTTAAAAGTGTATCTACAGTCACAAAAGCATGAACTCACCCTTCTGGTGTCTCCTGTGTGTAATTTTGTATTTTACTGCAACATCAGAACCTGCTGTTACAACACAAAGATGAGATAGCAGACATAAAAACTGTGATCTGATGTACCAGCTAGATGAAATTCACAAAAACAGTCGCTTGTTAGCATTTATTGAGCCAAAATCACCTGGCATCTACTTACAAGAAAAAAATAGGAAAACAATAAGATAAGAGAACAGTCAAAGTACTTGCAGAATTAAAAGAGAAGATGAAGGGGAGAAAAAAGAGCCAGACGACATGAGTATCTTTTTTAACAGTCTATGCTGCGAAGATTGAACTTAGAAAATTGTAGATAATATGGATAATTCTATGAAACTGCTGCTGCTCATTTGGTCCATGTGAGTCTTTGTTCTTTGTGTCTGTGCTGTGTTTCTGTTCCTCTTCTCTGGCTGACCTCTCTAATTAATACTGATAGCATCTGACACATGGAGACATCACAGTGTCGGTAGCGGGTGGCTATTTACAGAGCAACACACACACACACACACACACACACACACAGAGGCACGCATGTTGTCAGCAGCACCTGCTCCTGGTCTTGACAGTGTGTGGTCATTATTTATAAGTCTGCCACTGAAAAGAAAGGTGAAGGGGAGGAATCCAAATGAAACCACGACCCTGTACTGGTTTTGTTTGTATTCTTTTTTTAATAAAAAAGGAGGAAAAGTCCCTCTTTTTTAACTGTAAGAGAGTAAACATTCCCTATTGTCTACCATGCGATATAGTTCAAAAGCAAACCCCCTGTGGTAAAATGGGGGTCTTTATGACTTGTTTGATGTTGAAGGTAGCAAATATGTAAGGAAAGAAAACAAATCCAGGGAAGAAGTTTAGTAATAGAAATGTTATGTGAGCCATGAAGGAATGCTCTGGACAAGAGTCCCTGGATTTCCACAGAGACACACAGAGACTGCCTGCCTATCTACCTTCAGCACAGAGTGAGCAGCAGCATTGTGCATGTGTCCTCCTCAGATTACCTCCCTCCAACAGATCCCTGTCTAAGCAGGAAAGGAAATAAATAAATTAGAGGTCAGGCTGAAATTTCTCTGTGACGACATCTGGCTTAGTTAGTTTGCTTGGTGTACATTCGAGCTGAATGTGTTTCCAGAGAACTGATGGCCCGAAAGAGGAGAGAGAAAGAGGAAGGGGCCACATCTGGAGGTGTGCAAAGATGACTCATAAGGGAATAGAAAATGCTACAGTGGCAAATCATATGCACAAACAAGTCTTACCCCAGTGAATTCAACACTTTTCAGTTATTTTTTTTTTTTACCTGCAAGTGAAGGCTGAACAGGCTGTTATAAAACAGGAAAGAAAACCTGATTCCGATCTCACACTATCCAAATCTATTGTTTTCCCTATAAAGAATATATAAATGTGCTCACCACAGTGTTCACCCGAATCAGGTCACCAGGGTTGTCTCGGATTGGACTTGAGACTTAAGAGGCCGGAGGTGTGGGGTTGGATATGAATGGGCATTTAGAAGGAGGAGGTGCTAATGAAAGGTTCTATCCAGTTGCATTGTGGGAAATGTAAGATCCAGTACTTTTGGAGGTTAACAAGGGACTAAAAGTCAGGAAATCTTGACCTTGCTGCTTCGATTTTGACCATTATTTTTTGAAATGCAGGTGGACGAGCTTTGACTGACAAGCTTGATTCAATCGCCTGTATCTTTTTCTAAAAATACATTATCTGTAGCCTTTTCAGTCAAATCCTAAACCAAGAAAAGCATCAAAACATAACATGACCCTAAATACTTACGTCCATACCCACCCATATCTACAGTGCACCTAAAAACAACAACAAAAACAAAAAATGATGCAGGAGTCAAAACCTCCAAATAAGCCTTCACCTTATTGGCCTTTGTAAACCAAGCCACCAGTGTTTTGGAACAGAAACTAATGATTAAAAATCTTCTTGGCTTCTGGTCTCAGATAATTTACCTCAAAATACATCTGCTCAGACTGATTTGTGCTGCACCACCTGATAACATGTGAGATACTACAGAGTGAGGCCAATGTAGAGAAACAGAGATGCAAATATACCTAAAATGTGAAACAGACACAGGTAGAGAGAGACACGTGAGGAGAGAAAAGGTGAGCCAAGGAACTGACACCAACTCAGAGATAAACAGACATGAGAGAGAAAGGAACACATGGGAGAAACAGACAGTTTATGGGATGATGGAGGAAAACAAGTCTCAAAGCTGACAAGGTTATCTCGCCATGCGTGTGCCAGCAGTTCTTTCTGAAAAGGACTGGCCTGTCTAAATGTCAACACAGCCTGGAGCAGCAAGGATATGCACTGAATAAGATATGCAGTCAAGAGATATGAGAGGGACACAGAGTGAGTCAGGGCAGTGGGGTCATTTATATCAGTGGACATCACTAACACAGCAGCACATGTAGAGATGTTAATCACACATTGAGCACTTAATTGTAAAGGTTTTGCTGATATGAAGCAGTTAAATAACTGATGTATCTGTGATTCTTCAAGCTGCTAAAAATCCTATTTATACCACTGTTTGAAAACAAACTCACTGCATTAACACATTTTGTCCATTAATACATAAATGTAATAACTGAGAAACATTCAAATTCAGAGCAGGCTTTTAGCACCACCTGCAGGATTCTCTTTGTCACTGCAACTAATCATACAACAGCAACCCCCCCCCTATGAAAACACATTAATAATAATGTATTTTTGTCATTTTGGAGTTAGTTATCAGAGGATTGGGACTTGTTAAGAGGGAGAGAAATGAGGCTGATGCATATCTGATTTGAATCATTCATTAAAAAAGTAAAGGGATCATTTCAGTCTGAATTACACTCATGGTTGAAATCAGTTGTATCTACAGCCTCCTCATCAGTGGGCGACCTAATAATCTGTGCTGTGTGATGATTGATGACTGTGACGCCCGCGGACACGAGTTTATAATTTCATTTATATTTTTGAGGCTTATGTAAGGCGAACACTTCTATCTTCTGTATGTGCCAAACTAAGGGCCTCTTTATCAGCAGAGTCAGGAGGTGAGAGAGAGATAACCACTGTGGGTCATGTTTAATGTGATGCTCTGAATGTACACTCTGTAACAGTGGTCTGCTTTTTGAAAAGAGGCTAGAAAGGTGTTTTAGCACAGGATTAGACACAACTGTTTTTTTTTTCCAACACAGAAGGCGATACAGGGATGTGCACCAAACTCCACATTCTTCGGAAATATTCACCTTTAATTTAGAAACATAATAAACACAACCCAAGTCAAACTGTGTAGAACTGTGACCTAACTAAATACAGTTAACTGACCATACTGTTATATATATATATATTTATATATTTATATACTGTATCCATCCACTCAGTTGGCTATAAATACTGCAATCCTACATAAGGCATTACAATGCTGTACTTTTCTTTGCAATCACAAAAAGCTGAAAATATAGTTTGTAGCCCTTCATTATGGTACATTCCAAAGAGTAATGTTCTTTAAAAGAATATCTACATGATGCAGCAGAGTGAGAAGGCGCAGCATCATTTACAAGTAGAAGTCGTCAAAGCCCAAAAATAGTCTTTTCTGTCACCTTTTCTCTCATGAAATGTCATGGCAGTCGCACTAGGTTTACAGACAGCGTTAGAGACAAACACCTATTTAGAAGAGTATGTTTTTCAGGAAAGAAAATCCAACAGGGATTGGCATTTCCTAAAAAAATGGTTTCTTATGTTGTTGTTATTTGTGCTGTGTCAAGACACAGGCATAGTTGGGTTGTGACAGGACAGAAACCTTTGGCAGCTCACCCAAAATGGAAACTTCAAGAACTCTATCATAAAAATTTCCAGAGGGAAATTAAGATAAATTTGTGTGTATTTTACATGCCATTATTTGAATAAATCACAGACTTGTATATGTTTGAATGCTTTTGTACAAATGCAATTGCAAAAAATGAGGAGGTGGTAAAAGGTTTCAGAAGGTGTTTCAGGCATAGAGAGGCTGGTAGCCGCTCCTCCGGCTGCCATTTTTACAGGTGATCACACACACGCTCAGCATCCCGAAGAACTGCAACAGCAAAAATATAGGTAATCGGACACAAGCTCGTAAAAATATGTTTTCTGAAGCAGCACAGGTTATGTGAACAAATTAGCTCTGGAGTGAAACATAGGTTAGGCTAGGATCAAGTACTGAAGTCAATCTCTGTGAAAGAGCAAGAATTATAAAGTAGTCTATGTGACAGTGGGGGAGGGAATCCTACTCAGATATCTCTTAGGGAAATCCCTGTGTTCAGCTTTCCTAGAAGGATCACTTTGAAAGCATAATTGTATAAATACTGAAATGACTGACAGGATGACACACTGTCCCTCTTCTGTTTCAAGTGGTAGCCTTCAGCAGAGCTATCATTGTTCTTTTACATGAGTGGATTTAAAGACAGGAAATCCTCCATTTACCACCCCTGAAAAACTCTAACATACCACACAACTGGTGCTAGGTTAGGAAATCCATGCACTTGGAAAGCACAAGAAGTAATATAGAGGAGTATAACGTGTAGCCCTCTCTGTCTTCGAAAAGATCATTCATCTGTTGCGCTGACTGGTGTGTATCTCCAATATTAGATGACTCAACAGATGACCAGCACCAGCCAATACACTTACGCTCTTTCACATCAGCTGAAGTGTGTGTCAGGTCAAACTGACTGCGCCCGTCCTTACCTTAATGATGGCGAAGCCCAGAATGACCAGCATGGCATAAACCAACACATCATGTAGGAGGCGCTCCAGCTTGGCCTCACAACCCTAAAATACACTGCACAAGTGCAGTGAGTACACATACATGCACGTTGGACATTTGAAATGTCTGCTTGAAATGTAGCCCTTGGTTTATTGCCTCAGAGGTGATAGGTCATTTGGTTTTGTGGACTTTTTTGAGTCATAAAGCGTTTAAAAAATATTTTTTAAGTAATACCAAATAAACAGATTAAATAGAGCAGAGTGTGATTCTGTATGATTTACCTCTACATTAAGCAGGTTTGGTTGATCCAGTCTGCCAGTGCACTGTGTGGTGTTTTTGCAGCAGGACAGAGGCACTGTGTTGTTGTGGCTGGTAAACCAGGTGGTGTTGGACCAGCTGGTGTAATTTTTAACTCCACAGCACTGCAACTGTAAAGAGTTAAAGAGAGAGAATGGACAGGTGGTAAGAATGGAGGAAAACTACTAACAAAAATAATAAAAAGAAAGGGGGAAGTTAGATGCTACACTGAGAAAGAGTTATGGGAAATATCCACGTTCTTACACTATCATCAGTCTACATGTATGTATCTACAGTATGAGTGAGTTGCTGTTTTAAGAAGGCTTCTTTTCTTAAAAGGCAAGAGAGGGAACGACAGACTGTGGAGTAAAATGAAAGAAGAAGAGAGGGAAGTGAGAGCAAGTAAGCCCAAATGAACTCAAGTGAAGCAGAACAGGATGAAGAGAGTGAAAGTACAAACAAGAAAACAAAGTTACACAAGCTATTTATATACAGCAGAAGATAACACCAACCTGACTCTGCAGGTAGTCCACACCTTTGGTCTCAGTTCCCTGTCCATCATACTTTGCAAAGGCATCATTCATAGAGCGCTCCAGGTCTCCGTTTATCTGAACAGACACAAGAAAAAAAAAAAAACACACACAATGTATGCAGTCATGTACTTCACTAATCGGCTTACAAGTGTGCCACAGCAGATTTAAAATGGTGCAGATTAAATATATCCTTATATAGGTTACAGTCAGTGTGTAACAGAGAATATGTATTTGTTGCTCACCTTGCCTTGGTAGATGAAGCTAAATACCAAAGCAGCTACTTCAGCTGCAAACATCACCATGATGATCATAAAGAACTGCACAGAAAGAAAACCAGAGAAGTTGTGAACAAACAGAATGAGTGATAGAATAAACAAAAACTACTGGAAAACAGCAATGAGTCACCAAAGATGACAACTAAGACTGCCAGTGAAGCAGAGAGAGTTTGCAGTTGCATTTTCACATTTAGACTCTCCACCTGAGCGCACAGCTGTAGAGTCAAGCAGCAAATGACAAGGAAGTGAGAGAATGACTGAGGCATAAATTATAGCCTATGCCTCACCTCTCTCTCTCACACACACACACATACACACATAAACTTACAAAGCTGAGGCCGAATTTGGATTCGCGGATCGTAGCACAGCATCCCAGCAGACCGAAAAGGAACATCACCACGCTGACGCCGATGATGATAGCCGCTGGGACCAGCGCGTACTTGTCCTGAATGAATCCATCAAAGTTGTCATAGCTCTTGATCACATAGGCGCCAACGTAGGCCAACGCCGCTCCTGCGGCCTGCAGGGAGGAGGAAACATCAAAATCCTTGTGTTAATTCACCACTGACAAGTTACAGTTATGGTTACTATGTGTGCATACAGATCAGAATGCTTTTATCACTGCATATTATATAATTAACAAAGAATTATATGAATATATCATGAAAGAGTAAATGAGAAGAAACATTCTTGTTTAAAAATATCATTAAAAGACAATAATGTTCTCATTTTTCTGTATATATTTATTCTGTGAATGAACACAAAAGTAAGGATCCCACTGAAGTTAATACTATTGAGCTGTTCACATTTGTATCTGCTAACATTCTGCACTAAGCACTAGGTACAGAGCTGAGAGCTAAATTCTGGCATGATCTGCTAATCTCAACAATTTCCGTTCTAGTCATTCAGGTCTGTGTCAACAACTGCAATGTAATGGATTGTCAGCTTTTCCAGAAAACCTCAGTCTTTACATTTAACAAAGCAAAGTTCTGTAGAAACTAACACACACTGATTGAAGGGGTTGGTCACATGATGTGTGTTTTTCTCACCATGCTGTAGCTGAAAGTTGTCATTCACATTGTGTTCATATTTTCTATATCAAAAAGCCAAAAACTGAGAGCAAAGTCTCTCATAAATACTGATGTACGGTGTGATATGAGTCAGTCATGTAGCTGTTCGTATGTAAACATGACCTAGTTAAAACACTGCAAGTTGAATAATGTGGACAATACTGAATTATGACATTACAGCTTCTTTTGCTAAGGTACAAAAGAAAGGAGAGGTGGTAACATACAGTAGCCTGCCTATAGTCATGAATACCATCATACCTAAAGTGAGAACAAAGCTGCCTGTAATATATCCTTGGTTAAAAAGCTTTTAGATGGAACACAAAGGGATTTGTGCTCATCTTGTTATCTGCTGTGATCTCATGTGATGAACACAGGCTGGAAGGTTACTGATGCTTTGTCTCTGTGGAGTCAAATCTGGAATCGGCATCAAGTCACACCACCATCATGACTTTTCTACAAGTCATGCCTCAGTAGTGAGCACCGATCATAAGACTGCATGTATATGGGTCAGTTTTGTGTGAACACAATACGGACTGAAATTACACTGACAGAGTTAAAAATGATTTACCATTATCTTATAAAATGACACCTTTGTTTATTCTGCTCTCTGTATCTGTTTAACTATCTGGTGGAAAACGTCTGGAGGGTTAAAAGTACAGAGACTTTAAGAACAGAGACAACTGTCGAGAGAACAATGGGCATTACAAATTCATCTCATTATCAGCACTACTGATTTCCTTTTGCCCTTTGAAACTCTCTGGATCAGATTTAAACTCCAGAATCTAAACTGCAGATGAGATTACACTCAAATGTGTCTGTTTTTGTAAATCCTGTTTTTGTTTTGTGGTGGCACAGCGAAACTGTGAGAATAAGTGACCAACTAAATTTCCATTTACATCAAAGATGGAAAGACGATACCACTACCCCTTTTTACTGGGGGGGAAAAAAAACTGAAATCCCCCTTCATGTATATCTGCACTTTAGTTCCATTTTCAGCATTACTTCCCCTCTAATGACATGAGTTATGATGTGCTTGTGTATGTGAGCATATGTGTTCTATGCAACCTAACAATCGTTCATTCCTCAGGTCTGCCTCATGACTCATTTCTCTTAATCACTCCATAGTCACGGGATTCCTGCGGAGTAGCTAGAGTAACCCCCACCCCCACCCCCTTCCCCTTCCGCCCTACCACTCACCCCTAATCTTCCCAGAAACTCTGATCTTGTGCCTAAGAAGCAGCACAAAGGGGCTTACACAGCATAAAGCGTCAATGCATGGTGCCACCTCTATAGCATGAGTGGAATGTGAGTTATGTTTCTGGATCTGTGGGGATGATTTTGTCAGATGCTGCCATGATGTTTCTGCTCATGTGCTTCCACACATTCAGACAACTTCTGATTTGCTCCTTAAATCACCAAATTTGGTTAGAAAGGGAAAAAAAGACTTTTATTACACAATTAGATAGATTAGATTTTATCTATTTCATCAGTTGTGAAGTGGACTGATTTTACTACAAAATATCTCTTGAAACTTTGGGATCTTCATAAACTACATAACATTTCTGAAGAAAAACTTAGCAGAGGGTCAGGGAGAGGATACAAGGATACACTGATATTTGATACTATGATTTTTTTTAAATTTACGTCTCTCCTGTGTCCAAGTTACAGTTAATCTTGTTCAAAATGTGCAGTTTCTCATGATCTAACTCACACTGCTGTTTAAGACTCTTCACCTAATCAATCAGTGGAAAAATCAAAGGCAAGTGCCAACTGTTTTATTCCATTACACGGACTTGGTTTGTTTACACTAGGTGAACAAAGTTTGCCCTACATTCTTTATCAGTCAACAGTCAACAGGCGTGACAGGTCACACAACTAAGATGCAAGAACATACATAAACAGGGATATGTTGTGAATAATGCCTGGGTTGTGAGAAATAATGGAAAGACTGACTTTGGAATGTGGTGAAGGACAGAGAAATGTAATAGACTCTGTAAACACAAGACATCATTCAGCACAGACTCATTAGACAAACTTACATACCTGTTAGAGATGAGAAATGCAAAGAGGAATTTACAGCAATACATTAAAAGAAGAAAGAATACGGAAGTAAAAAAGTGGATGTGGATTTGAATGAAAAGATAAACTGTGCTTGAGGTTTCCCTTAGAAATGCACACACAGGCCTGTTTTATCTCACAGTAATCTAATTACAGAGACATCAGCCCCAGACAGACAGAGAAGTTTGCTCTGTTCCTTCAAAAGCCATTTCCTCTGAAGGAGGAGAGACAAGAACTGACAACTGTTTGGGAAATATACGCCAACAATATACAAATCTAAAGTCTACTTTGACTCAAAGCCAGATTTGTTCCTGTCAGACAGTGAGAGTCAGTCAAAGTTCAAGCTAGTTAGATGATAAATCACTGTTCCCCTGAACTTTGGTAGACTTACTGAGAAATGCTACGGGCGGCCTTACTGGAATCATCTAGTGCTATAAAAATGAATCACACAGATGTGATCTATATAAGCCACAGTTAAAATGAGGAAGTATAGAAATAAAGAGTGCGCTGGCTAGAAAAGACTACAAGGATGGTCATCTAGTCATAACTCTGATTTGTATAAAGCAGACATTAAAGAACACAAGCAAAACAAGAAATATTAGATAATCTACAGAAAAAAAAACCCAATGATGTCCAAACACATTCCTGTTCTCTCTCCAGCCGTCAGTGTAAATTAAAATCATCACAGGTGGAGAAGTAACACCACGACTTACCCAGAATATCAAGCTGAGGAAGAGGAGGACGGTCTTGGACGTGAAGATTCCGCAGTCCATGTTGTCTGGAGGAGGTGAAGAGGCTGAAGGGAGACTGCGGAAAAGCTGCCGTCCAGTTTTTATCTTGTAAAACCAAAAGAAAAAAACGCCGAGCTGCCCCTACCGACGCCGCCGCCGTCGCTTTGGTCACAAGTTTTTTTTTCTGACTACAGTGTGATATCATGGTCACATGCTGTGGGGAGGAGGGCGATGTTATAGAACCGGTCCCACAGCCGTCCTGTCCCGCTGGGGAGCCACGCATTACATCACACGCCACTCCCGCAGAGAGGAGAGGAAAATCCCACAGAGACCCAGGAAAGAACGCAAAAGAATAAAGAAAAACATAGAATGAATAAAACTGCAAATGCGCCCCCTCCCCGCCCTGTTCTTACACTTATCGATGTGATTGAGTTTTTACAGGAAGTGCGATGCAATCATGAATCTGTGGATCCACTCAAAAAAAAAAAAAAAAAAAAAAAAAAGATGATAATGATAGTCTTGGGGGAATGAATCACATTGTGCTTTTATTGCTACAGAACAATTATGTTATCAATACTATTTCAACTGCAGTCCATGTTAGTGTGAACTAACTCTACACTCAAAACACAAAACTAACTACACTTGCACTGTCTTGTCACTGACCATCTAAAAACAGAGCCGCATTTTGCTGAAATGAATTTTACTCACTTTGGTCTGTGTGTTTGTGTGTGTAACAAGAGGAGGCGCTATCAGTGCACTACAGGAGGCTTGACTACATTTGCCAATCTTCCCCCTCAGACAAGCACGCATGCACGCACACACACGCGCACACACTCTTCCTGTCATACTAGAGAAAACATGAAGGCAGCAGATAAGTTTTCTGTGCTTTAAGCAATTGAAACAGTTAAGATAAACTGATATTCCAGCTCATGTCTCCACTAATCATCTCCTGGTTAAAACAAATAATATCAAAGAATAAACTAGAAGTTGAACCATGTTTTAGGTTCATTTTTCCAGCTCGATGTCATGCAAATGTAATTCAAAGCAAACTTGAAGGACTAATATAACAGGTGAATTTAAGTTACTTCTGTTTTCTACTATTGTTAAAGGTTTGTTCTCATTATATATTATATTATCTATTATAAACACATCAGAAAACTAGAATAGGCTAGAATTTTTAATGATATTAATGTGAGAATCACAAAAAATACAGATTTTCATCAGTCAAACCATATTCTGTGTGAGTACACCTGGAATTTGGTCAAAATTAAATTAATAAATGAATATAAATATTTTTATATATTTGAAATCTGACTGAACTTATTCATTCAAATAATCTTCTATTCTATACTGACCTATTATACTGTACATTAGAGCACGTTATGTGCTGTTCATTAATCAAAAGCACAATAGACTAAAGCAAGGCAATTACTTAAAAAAATATTCAGTGCAGTAGGATTCCATTGCTTCATGGATTATTATGCACTTGCTTTAATTAATATATTTATAAGCAGAGGACACAGTATGTGAAAAGCTGGAATTATGGCATTGTGTCCTAGATAAACTTATTAAACTAGTTGTCAAACCACATACTGGTGCTTTAATAAGTTAGAATATGGTTTTAAATATAACTGCATGCATACTATTGTGAATGCATCCCTCTCTGGTCATTTCATCAAGAGTCTAAAATTCAAAAAGACCCGGGAAAATTAATCTTAAATTCGTTTCTCTGGCTGCCCCTCCTCACAGGCTGATAACTCTCATTTGGCTGTCGCCCATCTCCCTCCACACAGAGGAGACATACAGTAGTCTAAAGGAATATTTTCAGTATATAAATATAATAATATAAAACTAACTTTTTTCTGTTACTTAACTTTTTACACTTATTGTTTACATTAAAACTGTCCTTGCTTCTGCATTTCAGGAATTTATATTTATGCTCAGGTCACTATATGGTGGGTCTGCATGGCAACTGTGTTTCTTTGGCCATCTTTAAATGAATTTAATTAGCAAAAACTAATAAAATAAAACAAAGTTTTGCAACCAGTATATCAGACACACTACTATTTAACCTCATTTAATTCTAAAACTCTGTACTTGATTGTTTTGAGGTGTAATCTTGTTAAAATGTTCAAAATATACACCTCAAATTACACTTTATAACTGCCAGCATGTAGTTACACAACAAATGTGAATGTATTTTATCAGATCTCTACTTAAAAATATAGATATAGATAGTTAAGATTACACTGATTCCTATGATTTGCTTTTTATGTGGATATCTTACATTTTATGCAGGATTTTAAGAGAATAATTCAGCTGGAGAAAACACAAACTTTATCAAGTTTGAGTGGGAGAGAAGAGGCGCACTGTGGAAGGCGGGGCTCACTCTACACGGTTCTCATAAGGCCTTTATAAACCCTGAACCTGTCAAGAAGGCCAGCAGAGATATCACTCTGACTTTGTCTTTCTGTGAACCTCACACTTCCAAGCCTGACATTAGTGCTACAACAATGTCTTCTGCTGCGATTGCTCTGCCCTTGGCGGCTCCGGCCAAATCTCCAAAGAAGAGAGCCAAGTCTCAGAGGAAGAAGACGGGTCCCACAGTGTCAGATCTGATACTGAAGGCCGTGTCTGCTTCCACGGAACGCGGTGGCATGTCCCTAGCAGCCCTGAAGAAGGCTCTGAAGGCCGGAGGATACGACGTGGTCAAGAACAAAGCCAGACTCCTGATAGCTATCAGACGCTTGGTGGCCAACAAATCCCTGGTCCAGACCAAGGGCACCGGGGCCTCAGGCTCCTTCAAGGTGAACAAGAAGCCCCCTACACCTCGAAAGAAAAAGGTGGTGAAAAAGAAGAAGCCAAAGGCCAAAAAGGTCAAGAGGACCAGAGCCAAGAAAGCAGCCGGAGGAGACACTCCAGCAGCCAAGAAGTCACCAAAGAAAAAGAGGAAGGCAAAGAGTCCTAAGAAAGCCAAGAAGCCCGCTGCAGCCAAGAAGCCCAAGAAACCAAAGAGTCCCAAGAAGGCCAAGCGCAGGGTCGCCAAGTCTACCAGGACCAGGGCTGCTGCTAAGAAGTGAATATTCCCATTGAACACTAAATGCCGTCCAAAAGCGTTTCTAGCGGCTTTTAACTCTGTGTGGACTAAACTTATGCATTCTTTCCAAGAACTTGAGTTTGCTTGAGCCATTTTACAGCTTTTCTATAGTAGAAAATACTGAACCTGTTGTTTTTACACACCTTTTCTTGCTACTATCTGCCGCGGTCTGCAATGAACTGAATTGCAATTACTGGAAGTAATAAACCTGTTTTAATGTACAGAGCGTGTGGTGTGATTTTATCTCAGTTTTGAACAACAAAATGTCAACAGCCTGGACATAGAGCAGATTGTATGTTTTCTGTCTGTGAAATAACTCTATGGATAAGAACAATCTACTGAAAATATCAAACTTAACTGAGCCTTTTCTGTCGTCAAGTTCATATAATTTCTTTCAATGTTTACATTTATGATCATGTGTATTATTTAGTTCTAAATATTATCTTGTCACTATCAGCACCACAGAGTTCCCTATCTGAGAAAAGACGTCTTTTTAGCCATTAACAACAAAGAGTTGTTACTGTCTGGCTCGTAAATGACGGCCGTACACACAGTTTTGGCACGCGCTCACCTAAAATTTAATTTGCTTGATTCACAGTGAGCGCTCTAGAGCGTGCAGGATGTTTTGGAACAGCGCCTCAACGCACCGTTACGCACAGGGTCCAAGGCGTCCAGTCACATGTATTTACACAGATTTTATCAGTACTTCCAAAACGTGTCTGTTGTGAACTGACACAGTGCAGTAGCACAAACAGCTACTGCAGGAAAACATGTTTATGCTTCCGTCTTTGAAAACTATGTCACGTCATTCAGTAGCGGACAGGTGCTAATGAAAATGAGCTGAAAAGTAACCTGGATTCTGAGCCGTATACCATAATATGTGAAGTTTCTGTTTGTTTTGTTTGCGCCTATTTCAAGTTGAGACAGATATCGACAGAATAGTGGGGTGGGACCGAGCTGGTCATAAAACAGCAGCTGATGACAGTCACCAGCTGTTTGCAAAACGCAGCTAATCAACAGTGGGACTTCGCGGGCGTGACGAGCAGTGTTCGTTGGAGTTCCCCTTATCTGCAGGGGAAAAGGTTTTCACTGCGGGTGAAGCCACTGACCATCTTTTGATGGAATTTATAGAGTAAGTGGATTAATAAAAGGGGTTACATGGAGATATTTTTTATTACAAAATGTTTAAACAAGAGAGGTGGGATCTACTCTTGTGATGAGTAAAATCATCAGGTCTTATAGGGAAAAAGGTGAGAAAAAGTATAATTATGGATAACCGTATAATCTTGAATAATTTCTGACTTTGATCTATTTTGACCTGTCAACTTTTCCTGTATATTTAAACAGTAAGATGCTGAACCCATTGATGTCTTATGAGTGAGCATTTTTCACTTTATGGTTTAGAGTTGCCACCTACTGGTCAGATACAGTAACAGTTCAGGCATTGTGGAGAGATTGCCCGGTTTCTCCTATCAAGGACTCACATTTCAGATGGACTCCTAAGTAAAAGCTGTGAATTGTGTTTTGAAGAAGGTATCATGTTAGGTATTATGTAAACTGGTAAATACATAGCTGATCTACAAATCTATATTTAATTGAATAAATAGCCAAGAACCAGTTTCCTAACAGATAATCCCTCTTCTTTATGATAACAATAGCAGATTTGGTTAGTTTGTATAGGGTTCATGTTTTACATGTTGCTCATATCTAACAAAAATAAACAAATGATGCAAATAACAGTGCAGTGATTATTATGTGTATATCATACATGTAAAGTCGGGTGACAAATTGATAGAAAAGGACAAACAGGATGATAATGTCCCCATCCATAGGGCACAGTGGGTCACTGAATGGTTTGATGAGTACGAAATTGTTGTGAATCATATGCTGTAGGCAATGTTGTCACCAGATCTCAGCCCAGCTCTGGGAGATTTTGGCCCGACATTTCAGACAGCACTATTCAGATAGCCCTATTTTTCCTGCCTTGTTACCTAGTGATAATGTTACTGTACTCCATAATGATTAAATTGTTACTCAGTCATACTTACATTGTTTTTGCTAAACATCCTCAAAAACAAAACAAAAACACACAGAACAACAACAACAAAAACCTAAAAACAAATGTCAATACTGCTACAGTCAGTACTTGTTGGCTGCCATAGTATGAGGAAGTAAAACAAAAATTGGAAGCAAGAACAGGGCGAGGTTGTGTGTATACACAAAACAACACTGACTGAGCACCAGACCCTCATAACTATATTGCCTAACCAGTCAGTGGAGATATGTAACCCCCCCCACAAAAAAAAAAAAAAAAAAAAGAGTTTGAATGCAAGACACTGACACCATGAAACACTCTGAGATTGACTGGTAATAGCTTTTGGTACTTCTACTGTACAGTACTTGGGATAGATGCCAAACTACTGAATGGAAACAACAGTTCAGTTCTATATACTGCTGAACAACCACTTTTTCCAAAGCATAGTTGAGTTACATCACCTTCATTGTTGAAATATAAAGATGATTGTTACTGATGTGGGATTGGAGTGGGGTTTAGTTTTAGGCTTCATCCATTCACCAATTCATTCGCAATAACTTTACCAAAGTGGATGTATAGCATTTACATATTCTCTATCAATGCAATCATTCTTAAGATAAGAACAGTTTTACTAGTCTCACTGTCTGGTATATATCATGTTTCAAACCAGTATTTAATCTTATGACGAGTTGCTTCATTGCTTCAACTTGTCACTCAACACCATTGAGTTCTGTATCTCAAAAGAGAACTATTTTGTAGTCTTTAGCTGACAGAGATATTACCCTCTGATTTGTTGGTGATGTTGTTGGAAGGCAGCATGCAGTAGTAGTGTGTGCTCACCTAATTTTTTGATTCTCAGGTGACAGGCAAACTCACGCAGGATGTGGCCCTTTACACATCATTGCGCCCAGGGAAAAAGGTGTCCAGTCCTGTGTATTTACACAAGTCTTATCACTACAAAACATGTTTTTTGTGAACTGGATGTTGTCACAAACAGCTACTGTAGTCATGTTAGCCTGAATAAAACATTTCCATCTTTAATTCAGCACCCTATTTAATTTTTTTCACGAAGAGATGAAAATCAACATGGATTGTTTAGTTTGATTTGTTTGCGTTTTTTTCAATGAATATTGAATAGTGAATGAGACCGGGCTTGTCAAATAAACAGCAGCTGGTGAGCGGGAGAAACCATGACAGGATTTCAGGGCAACAGAAATGATAGTGATGTCTGGCTGATGAATATAGGCATATCATCTTCATCCAAGATCATAATGGGATTTAGAAAGCAAATGAAATTATCTCAACTATGACTGTGTTTGGCATGGGAGAAAGAATTGTAAGCTACACTAGAATTTCAACTAGTAGAGTCAAGTCAGTGTAAAAATACAAGAAGAACCTATGATCCATATTCATACAAATCTTAGAGCCTTTTGATGCTATAGGCTTAAGCAGTGAAGCCTTGAACCCGTAAAACGAAAGCACTGTATACAGCATGTTGTGACTCAACACAGCTGTGGAGCTTATGAGCTGTATGGTTCCATGCTGCCATCTACTGTTTGCACAGTAAATCAGCAGAGAGGTAGCTGCAGTAGTGACAGATTGTGGGCTGGGGAGGTTCACCACAGGTCACTTTTCATTTACTTTAAAAAGTTTAATGAGATTTTTGTAAAATGGTGTTCTCCTTGTGTGCAGCTCAAACTCAACTTGCCATTTCCAATAAAACAGTCACAAACAGAAGCTCTAATTTGTAATTAGATGTTTTATATGGAATTGTAAAAAAAAGAAAATTGTGTTTTGAAGACAGTTAATAGAAAATGACAAATATTAATAAACTAACTGAGAGTTAGTTCATGTATTCATTAAACAAACAAACAAAAAATGAATAAGAAATTTATCGAAAAATGCCACTAATAATTAATAAAGAAACTAGGAACATAAAGTAGTATATGGTAAAACAAATATAATTACTATTAACTTATATTTAGAGCACATATGTAAAGGAGTTAAATGTACTTTACTTTTTAAAAAACAGAATCTTTTTCATTTGATTTATTTGATATATTTATTGCTGTTTTTCCTTTTCTGACTTGAACAGCAGCCTGTGGTTATGCTTGAATGTGCTTGTATGCTGTGCATTTTTGAGTTTTTTTTTCACCTGTGATCCTGTAAGTATTCCTGTTTTTCAGAGATATGAGGAACCAGACAGAGATAAGAACATATATTAACCAAAAATAAGCAATGAGAAGAAAAAAAGAGGAAGGAGTCCCAATAGGTTGTAAAAGACAAAACATTTAGATTGTTACTTCTATCTGTTTTGCAGTTTATTCCTACATATATTGTGCTCACTAAGCTTTGGTAGTTTGCCAAACATGCAAGCTTAGGCTTGATTGCTAAGTAGTGACTCACACTCAGAAATTCTCAGGACTTTACCAGCGACGTGTACTCATGTGACACTTAACAATAGTGCAAAAATAGCAACTTCCTTTCAATAGATCTTGTTCTCATATCTGCTTTCTGTTCCCTTTGCTAGGAGGAACTTAACCTTATATATAAAAAAAAAAGTGAGACAAAGCATCTATCAACCCATGAAGTGTACCTCTAGTTCCTTTAATCTCTGATCTACTGGATTTAAATCAAACTTAAGTTCTAGTTTTCCTTTTTTTTCTTACCTACCCTCTCTTTTGTGGACACACTCTTTGAAGCTCTCTTTCATTTTGCAACAGGTAACAGTTTGTGTTTTTGGAGAAAGGAGTAAATGAACAAATAGATCACACATAAAATAACCAATCTCTTCCTGTGTTTTACAACTGACTGAGGAATCACATCTTTAAATCATCCAAATAATTACATAGAATAAATCACTGTTATTGCAGTACATAAAACACAATATATGACTAAACACACATCTGCTGTTGTAGGTTTTATGATATTGCCATTAAATATGGTTATATTAAACTGTTAGTACCTAGAGTTGATGTTTTTTTCTGTCAATAAGTAGCCTAAAGTATATATGCTTTGGGTCACACAAAAATGCAGACTTGCAAACGAAAGCAAAGCTTTATCCTCCCCCACTAGTTCTCAAACAAGATCATCCTGTTGGTCATATGATAAACTGCATAAGAGGAGGAGGAACTTGGCTTAGGTGATGTATTCAGTCATCTTAGTTTTCATTTCTGACAGTCATCATGAAGACAGCAGTGACCCTCCTTGCTCTCTCTCTCCTTCATGTCGGCTTTCCTGTACCAGTCAGCCGCCCAACCAACTGGCTCAGACAATGCCATGCCTCCACCAACCTCTCCATCACAGCACTGGAGGTGCTGCCAGGTGGTGGCTGGGATAACCTCCGGAATATAGATCTGGGTCGAGTCATGAACCTCAGCTACTTCCAGTGTCAGACCACTGAGGATGGGGTCTACCTCATCCCAGATGAGGTGTTTGTCATTCCCCAAAAACAGACGGGCGTGGAGACCAACTCAGAGATAATCAGCTCCTGGATGGAGCAGAAAAGCTCTACATCTTACTCCATAAATGCAGACATATCCTTCCTCTCTCTGCTGAATGGCAAATTTTCTACTGAGAACCAGAGGATGAAAACCCATCAGGTCAAAGACTCTTCAACTACAGCTAGAGTGCAGGTAAGTTTTCATATCGCTATGGTTTGGATGTATGAAATGAAAAGCAATGACAAATAAGACAAATAAAAAGCAGTTTGCTGATCAAGTTTTTTTTCCAACTTTTTTTGCTAATTCATAATCAACCTTGGATCACTTATAAATTAGGTTGATAAAAATGCTGATTACCTTAGATATTTATTGCAGTAATAGACATTGCTGGAAAGGTGCCTGTGTTATCCAGAAGGCTATTTTTCCTCTGTAGTCTATGGGCAACTGTGACATACTGTAGTCATAAAAGAGTCATAAAGAAAGAGTCAAATAAAGAAAAGATAGAAAATAGAAAAATAATAAACTTAAAGTATAGCAGATGTTAAAAAAACAACATTTAATAATGTTATACTCCTTTCTTTCGAAGGTTCGTAACCACATCTACACAGTTAAGGCTTATCCAGACTTCACTCTGGACACACGCTTTGTTCAACAAGCCAAAGAGATAGCTGATGCAATTGAAAACAACCAGACGAGGAACGCAGACTATCTCTCAGAGAAGATGGTGCTGGACTATGGAACTCATGTGATCACTAGTGTCGATGCGGGGGCTACTTTGGTGCAGGAAGACTACCTGAGTTCTACATATGTGTCGGACAGTGTGTCACAAAGTTCCTCTATCAAAGCTCAAGCAGGCTTAAACTTCTTTGACAAACTGAAATTTGACATAAGCAGTCAAAATACCCAACAGAGCTCAGCACTTCAAACATATCAGGCCAACATTCAGTACTCTCTCATTCAAAGCCATGGAGGTGGCACACCTTTCTACCCCGGCATCACTCTGCAGAAGTGGCAGGAAAGTACCAGAAATAACCTAGTTGCTATTGATCGTTCAGGATTCCCCCTACACTACTTTATAAACACCAACACCATCCCTGATCTGCCAGAGCCCACAGTTCAAAAAGTAGCTCTTAGAGTGAATCAAGCCATAGAGCGATACTACAAGGTCAACACCCGTCCTGGCTGTGTTGATATCAGCTCCAAGAACTTTAATTTCCAGGCCAACCTTGATGATAATTCCTGTGAGGGCCCTGCTACAAACCTCAGTTTTGGTGGTGTCTACCAAGAGTGTATTAAACTCAGCTCAGATGCAGATCCACTTTGTGATGCCCTGGCTCAGGCAAACCCTGGAACAGGTGGCTTCTCCTGTCGCTCACCTTACTCCCCAACTTTACTGAGATCAGAAGTGAGACAGCAGGGTTACAATGTGCATCAGTGCTATGACAGACGTTATTCCTGTGGATTTTTGGGGTTCTCCACTTGTCATAGATTAGAGTGTCAGGACAACTACTATGTTCGCTATGCTCGCATCAACACCTACTGGTGTTCTGTAAATGGAAAGGCCCCTGACAACTCAGGGTATCTATTTGGAGGCATATACAGCCCCTCTCTCCTGAACCCCCTCACCAAAACTAAAAGCTGCCCGCCAAACTTTATTCCACTTAAGTTTTTCTCAGATGGCCAAATGATCTGTGTGAGTGACGACTATGAAACTGGCACCAGGTACGCAGTACCATTCGGAGGCCTCTTCAGCTGTGAGTCAAGCAACCCACTGGCTGGAGGCCAACGCCGCTGCCCTCCCAAATTCAGTCAGCACCTTGCTACAGTGAGTGATGGCTGTGAAATTCTTTACTGTGTTCAGTCAGGACTGTTCACAGGTGGGCAGCTGCTGCCAATCCGTCTGCCTCCTTTCACTAAACCTCCACTTGTCAGCATGCAAGCCACCAACACAGTAATGGTGATGACTGAGGGAGAAAAGAGCTGGGTCAGAGTAGGGCAGACCAAGATGTGGAAACTGGCTAAACCAGAGGAAATCAGGGAAATTGTACGCCAGATTCATCCAGAATTGAGTCAGATGTCTAGTGGAGAGAAGGTAGGGGTAGCCTTTGGGGTGATGGGTATGATGGTGCTGGTGGTTGTAGGGGCAGTACTCCTGCTGAAGAGAAGGAGAAGGTTGTCTGGGTTTAGGATGAGTAGAGGCTATGAGGAAATACGTGGAGAGATTGAGCATGATGAATTAGAGAGGGACGCACAGCAAGATGAGGCTTGAGAAAAACAAACAGCTTATAAGCTTGGCACCCAGAGACTTTGCTTTTAAGTTCCTTGTTGATAGTCATCTCAAGTCACTGTTGCATGGCTTATGGGTGTGGAAAAATTCTCACATCTTTAAGGGCTCCTAGCTTAACTTAGTCAGACTTTGCATTAACAGTTAGTCTTTTGAAATGTTTATGAAACCAGTCAGTAACTTACATAGCTACACTGTAACACCTAACACTTTAGATAGTAAATCTTATAGTTTTATTAATACATTTTCTAGTAGACATTTTTGCCTGATAGCACGATGTGTACTTTAAGCTGTTGTTTAGCACTGGTAAACTGCATTTTGCACTTAAAAACTTACAATATGTATGTATGTAAAAACTTACAATATCATATTCTGTTAAAGTTGATCAAAGACACATTTGACTCCCGAGCAATCTGCCTTTGAAATCACGAAGTTATACGATGAAAGCAGTAGTGATTTCCAAAGGCCACAGGGAAACCAATACTACCCCCATGAGGCTGAGATGCACAATACCACTTAGTGTATAAAAATGTTGTCCCCCATTTAAGAACTTGAATGCTTTGAATGACTTTGCTTGGATGTATAATTCATAATGCATGTCGGAGGTAATTTTTTTTTTTTTTTTTAAGTAAAAGAAGCATTAGATTAAGGATTTATTTTTGTACTGTACTTTGTATCATATTACTAAAATTGACTGGACTCATAACTGAATGTCAATTAAACTTTTCTGCACTTCATTAAAGCAATTTAAAATGATTTCATTGAATGATTTCATTGATCTATGTCTTAATGTTTATGTTATTTATGTCTGGTATATATCTAGTCATGTAAAACTCTAAAAATACCTTGGTAAGTGGTCACTCGCACAAACTGGTCTCTTGTAACAGATGTCCATAATGTGTACAAGTTTTCTAACTCTGTAAATTTATTACATATAGTGTTAAGGACAGTACAAAACACAGAAGTGCCAGCTGAAGTGAACTCACACTAGGTAGGCATGTATCTGTAAGTCCGTAAACGTGGCACCAAAACCACACTGGTTCTCTAAATATAACAGCAAATCTGGGTTGAAAAACAAACCTTTTTCCAACTCAGGGTGAACTAAACCTCTTGCACAGAGAGATACTTTTATCTTCCCTGACCTTATTGAGAAAACCGCCAGCATTCCGGCCACATCCATAAATAGACAATGGCAAAGCTGACCTAATGGTTTTGGTAAGGTTATCAGTACACAGACAGGCTGGCTCAGACATTATATAGACAAA
This sequence comes from Lates calcarifer, assembly GCF_001640805.2. Classification (NCBI taxonomy): domain Eukaryota; kingdom Metazoa; phylum Chordata; class Actinopteri; family Centropomidae; genus Lates; species Lates calcarifer. The sequence continues at coordinate 7,450,360 of NC_066845.1, forward strand.
AAGACTCCAACAGACATACACGCATGTACTGTACACTCACATACACATACATACACATACACACATCCATTTCCCGTAAAGAGTGCTCAGAGCAATGTGCATCTTCTCTCGTGACTATACAAAAATCTCCCTCCCCCACACATGCACGTGCGCACACACACACACACACACACACACACACACACACACACAGCTGTGCGGGATTCATAGAGCTGTGCCTTGAACATGAAAACAAACTCGCTCATGCTGAGGAAATTGGTAAGCCTTGGGGGAGAGAGAAAGCGAGAGAGGAAGAGGGATAGAGAGACAGACACATAGCCCTGAAGCAGGGGAACTCCCTCCCTGGTCTTTTTCATAAGGCGTAGGACAGACAAAAGGGTGCATCCAGCAGGCTTTCAGCCCAGCCTGGCAGTGAAGCCAAAGCTCTTTCAGCCGTGATTTCAATTCCAGCAGAATCAAGACCTTTTAGTCAGTTTGCAGTTCATCATTTACAGCGAACTATGCCATCGATGGGCTTCGTGAGGAGGGTGCGTTAAAATTGAGTCATTTTAGCAGAGGAGGAGAGATACAACCTAACAACTCCCAGAAAAAGGCGACAAAGACTGAAGGACAATAAAATAAACACAGGCCAAGGTAAGAGTGCCATGCCCTCTTATAACACGTTGTTTTTAGTGCATGTCTCGGTTGTGCACGTTTCTAATGTTGACACATCTGTGGCAGGATTACTCCAGTTTATAAAGCAGAGAGGATTAGAAGCTCATCTGCCTTTACTGTAGACATAGTTCATCTCCTATAAATCTGCTCTCTGGTAAACCTGTGGAAATGTGTGAGAACTGAAAGATGAATAAAGCAACTTTGAAAAATACTTGCTGCTTGCACTGGGATTCCATGAAATTTCCTTATACAAAGTAATCATTTAAATCCAGACATTACTGAATACTTTCTCAACCTCAGTGTGCTCTTGTGTGTTACATTTAGGTAACCATGCAAGAAAAAGGATATCAACGGAGCAACTTCAATCTGTTTATATTGGCTCTGCCAGTTATGTTGGAGGTCTGCGGGGTACAGGGCTGCCGGACTGGCTCTGGGTCAGAGTGTGAGAAAGCTCCTTTTGTCCCAGGTCACAACCTGGCAGGAGAGGGTTTTGATGTGGTGAGGATGCGACGAACAGGGGCATATGTCATCAACGTCAAAGCTCATCTGGCTGACAACCACACCTGCACACTGTGTCCAAACCGCTTCCAACAAGGACAGGTGAAAAACTGCAAAACTCGCTGCTCAGCCTTCTTTTCTCACCATTTTTCATGGCATCTTCACTTAGTCTAAACTCCCTTCACTTATTTCCACCCAAAGCCACCTCTTGCTGTTTTTCTCCCACTTCCTTTTGACTATTTTCTTCCTCCACCTGCATCCTCATGTGCATCCTGTCATTTTTATCCTCCTCAGATACAGAGGCTCCCAGCAGCAGTGCTCGACTGGCGTCCCTTCAGCCGCTGCAGTAAACAGCTTTCTAGTGCCCTCCACCACTCTGTGGACTCCCTACTGCGCAGCTCCTACTCCCTGGTTAATAATAACTGGGATCTGGGTTTGAGCCTCGATAATATTGGCAAGGCTGTGCTGGGAGGAAGCCGTTCAGACTTGGCAAAGTTCGCTCGTTCACAGCACAGTGTGGACAAAGCCACTTTTGCCATCCATGAGATCAGTTGCACCTATTACAGGTAAAGTAGAACTCATGGTACACAAAAGTTAAAAAAAAAGTTTAAGCAGTTACTTAAGGTAAGCTTACAGTGAACTAAGCTGTTTTTTGTTTTTGTTACAGATAATCAAGGGTTAGGATCAGGGTTTATATTCTCATTGTGTCATGGTTGAATTCCACACGCCTTATGTTTTTTCAGCTACAGGCTTGCTGATCATCCCCAGCTGAGTGCAGAGTTCACAAAGCATCTGAAGAGACTCCCACAGAGTTTAAACACAAGCCAGAGCAGAGCCCTGTATAGACGGCTAATAGACACCTATGGAACACACTACATACACCAGGTCAGACAAATGCGTTTGTTACATTGGTTTTTCTCTGTTTGCTTTTTGTGTGGTAGTACTTCTGCTGTAGAACGATATTGCAGTGTTTGAACAAGTGCAAAAACAACGCAGATGATAATGACACAGGGATGGACGACTAATTGTATTACTGAAAAGCCAGAAGGGAGTTTTCAGCCTTCATTTAATCATTTGTTTTTCCTAGGTCCAACTTGGTGGCAAGGTGAGGAGAATCACTGCCTTCAGGACCTGCCTGGCCACACTGAAGGGTTTCTCTGAGTCTGAGATCAAAAACTGCTTGAACGTTGAACTCCGAATGGCTCTGGGTTTCCTCCCTGGTAACGCAACCTTCTCCAATAAGTGCGACAACCTCCTGAAGGGCAATATGAGCATGGGCTTCTACCAGGGCTTCATGACCCATAAAATCGAGGTTTTTGGTGGGGAGAGGTACTTCCCTGACATCCTCTACCAGCAGGACCCGTCTGAAGCATACCACAGCTGGATGAACAGCCTCCACGACAACCCTGATGTGGTTTCTTACGCCATCTTCCCACTGCATCATTTGGTGGAGGACTCGCAGATCAGTGCTAATCTGAGAAGCACCATCACCGAGTATATCAAAGAGAACCAGCTGCAGGAGGACCAGCCTACTTTCAAGAACTGCTCCCCAACTCCCAACCTGGACCATAACTGCTGTCCTTTGAGAGCTGGCAGAGGAACTCTCAGGCTGGAGATCCACAGAGCTGCAGGTATGAAGGCAGACACCTTCACAAAAACTGACGCCTACGTGAAAATCTTCTACAACGGAATGTATGAGGAGACTGAGACGGTAATGGACGACAATAACCCAGTGTGGAATGCCACTTTTGACTTTGGTTCAGTTGAACTCGGTCAGGAGATGAGGTTTGAAGTCTGGGACAGGGATGTGCTCTATAATGACAGAGCCGGGATATGTATTGTCTTCCCTGAGCGAGGAACTCACTCTCTAAGCTGTCAGCTCAGCAAAGGAGTGCTCTACTTCACCTACACAATAAAATGTGATGCTCACTTGACAGGTTTTAGGTGTGGACGATACTCCCCCAATGCTGAGTAGATTATTAGATTACAATGTTGTAATATAAATTGAGTATTTTCTTGATGAATGATTACGTGTCACAATTTTTAACAAGAACTAGTTAATTGTAATCTCCCTTGCATTGTAACTGGAAACATTTTAACGCCAAACAAAGTTTTCCCTTTCCCTTTTTGTTACATACCATTCCATAACTTTAACTTACTAAAATTGTAAAGGAATTGCATCTTTAGCTGAGAAAAATAATAGTTATAAGTTGTCCTCTATGTAAATGTCTTGTAATGTCTCAGTATTAAATAACCAAAGAACCAAAGTCAATGTCCTTTTGCATCCATTGTACATATCCAAATAAAGGAATATGGATGAAGATACTGAGCTTACTTTTGTAGGTAACCTTCAGTTGTCTTAAGCCTGTATGCAATGACGTATTTTGACCACACACTGATAACCACAAGGCCAAACACACAGATCTCTTTGCAGTGGCAGACGTATGTCTTATATAGTAACAACAGTAATCAGGCAATTCAATAATGCCAGATTCACATTTTTAGTTATTTAAAATTCTTTACATTTAGCTTCTCACATCATGTACACTTCCTTTTGGTAAAGTCTGAGTAGGTTTTGATTATGACTTTTGTAGGGAATTGAAACTCAAAATGAAGGAATTTTCTGCCACCTATTTCTTACATGGTAATTTTTTTTTTATCCCCAACAAATTTCGATCCCATTTTAGTTAAAACCCATTCCAAATGTATAACCGACCATGTTACCAAACCTGACTTTACATGGTTTAAGTCTTTCATCATAATTCATACATGGACCTATTGGTGGCTCCTCCTGCTGGTTCCCTGTAGGTATGACCACACAAATATTTATTCCAATATTTATTATTCAGTTCAAACAGGAACCTAAAAAACATACAAATGACTTAGTAAAAGCTTTTACAATAACACTTGTACACTTACAACACATTAGCCACTTATACAGTACATTGATGCAGCAGCTGCTTCCTTAACTCATCATTTTCTTTGTCACTTGGCTCAAAATATTTAATGGGGGAAAAACAGCAAAGAAACCAATTCAAGCACCATATTTATGTAAGACATTCTATGTTATATTTTAAATACCTCTTTGCTGACAAATGTCACTGATGGTGACAGAGTTAGACTTAAAACGTGACATCAGGATGAAACTCAACACATTACGCTTACAGTGACGGAAAACATAATTTTCCAGATACTTGGCTGATTTTTTGATGCAACCACAACTGCCAAAAAATTGAACAGTAGCGGAGGAAATCAATGTGAATAGCAACATTTTCAGTATAATTACTCTGCCTGCTGCTGTTAAAATGTCACAACAGAAACACTTGGATGTAAACAACTATTTTTTATAAGAACCAGCAAGATGGGATACTGTCTGGTATGAGGGATGGCAAAAGAAAATCTACCATTTTCGGTGCACCACCTATTTCAGTATGTGAGCACATTTTCCATACAACAATTTAAAATATTTCATCAGCATTCTCTTCGTACTTACCAGTATACAGTACAGTTATCTAAATGTGAGTAATACAAGGCTACGTTCACATCACATAGGTTATGTGAACTTAAACTCTGATACTTTGTTTCAGTCATAACATATAGAGTATCACAAATTTGATGGTGTACTCCAACACATGTTGCATTAATGAGTTTGGTCTGAACTTGTTAACACCACCTTATTTCAAGTTTCTACAGTTTGAAGCCTCTCGCGTAACATGTGGAGTGCATAATATTTAAAAAGGCAAAATCTTTGTTTAGCCTTTATGTACTCATTTGGTAGACAAAGTATGAGCAAAAACTGTGAGCATGTAAAAATAGTGTTTTAGGCACAGCTAGCATGCTACACAGTCAATCAGATCTCAATATCAGAACTTTTTCACGGCAGCATATGGTTCTCAGTAGTTTTCCAGTATAGACGCAAAAGTGGTATGTTCAGTCAGAGCACTGAAGTCTGCACAGGATCACAGGAATGCCATCAAAAATGTTATTTGACCAGTCTCAAGTTTCATTTGTTTGCGTATCACAGTCCCAGTGAAGCTTTGAGCAAAGAAGCCATATCTTCAGGTATGGTTCCCTCACCTAAAGAACAGATGATGCTTTATTTTTTTTTGTTTGTAAGTTACTCACAAGGTTAGGGTTAACACAAGTCAGCTAGTTCAAATGCCACATGCCACAAAATATGGCTACAATTCATGCCACAACAATGCCTCCAGCTTCAGACCTACACACACTGCCCTGGAAACAAACATAATAGCAAGGTAGATCCATCTTATGACAGGTATCAGAAAAAACTACTTGCTACAGTTTTAGGTAGGTTGGTGGTGGTTGAGAATTTCATCTTGATGCTAATCAATCTTGTCCAAACTCATCTTAGAGACGCTCTGATTTCAGGACACTTTCATAATAATTAAAACATTTAACTCTTCTGTAATAAATGACAGTCATGAGCAAAATTCAGAATAAAATACACCATTTGTCTTATAATTGGGTTTGCATGCTACACACGTTTGATAATCAAAAGCTTTGTGTAGTTAAACCAGAAATGTTATAGCTTCACACTTCACACTCGTGTTAGAAAGACATTTCATTACATCTTATGGGTGGATGTACTGAATCAAATATTCTTAGATACCTGTTTATTTTTAGAATGACGGTTTATGAGGTTTTCACCTATAAATATTTGTTTAAGGTTAGGGAAATGTTTCATTTTAGCTCTGCAGGATTTAAAAAGTAGGAATTCCTTACAGGCTAAGAGAGGTGGTAGATTCACAGAGCTGAAATTAGCAGAGCAAGGTTGGAAGTGGTTATGCTAGTTCCTAAATTTACACATATTGTGTTAATGATGTGCACAAGACTGCTATTGGAAAAGAAACTACTCCCTCTCTGTTTAATAGAACTATGTGCATAATCACTATTAAAGAGCATCCAGATTGACCCCCAAAAATGCATTGTTTTGTACAAAGCATTCAATATTTTTTTGTTATTTTTTTGTCAATGCAAAAACCTTTTAACTCAATTACTTTTATGTAAGTCAACTTCTGAATGTAACGGATTGATTATCAGATAGGGTGTACATGCATTTGAGAAAACATATGTGTGTGTATACATCTCCTCACCCTGTTCAGCAGTAGTCATGTCCTGCTCCAGCTTTAGTTTCTTCTGGCCCAGCTGCAGTATGCAGTCCTCTATGCTGTCCTTAGAGATCAGCTTAATCACCTGCACAGTCCTGACGCACAGAAAGGTATATTAGTCACTACAGTAAATCAATACATTAAGTTCTGTTCTGACGGGAAACATTTATACCTGAGGAAGTCTTGTAATTACAATTAATACCTAGTGTATTATTCAGAGATTTTAATCCCACCAGAATCTGCAGAAATGTCTTCTGCCCAATTTCTGTTAAATAAGAATGAATTCCAATTGCAGGACCTCATCGAGTAACTCAGGATTAGCATAGGATTCCATCTTACCTGGTCTGGCCTACACGGTGACACCTGTCCTCTGCCTGTTTGTCATTGTAGGGATTGCAGTCGATGTCATGTAGAATGACAACATTAGCTGAGGTGAGGTTGATGCCCAAGCCACCAGCACGTGTTGATAACAGGAACACAAATATGTCAGGGTCTGTGTTGAATTCATCAATCAACACGATCCTGCAGAACAATAAATCATTTTAGCCATTAGATGTGACACAATTTATGGTATGCTGATAAAGTTGAGAACCAAACATTTTTTCATTTCAAAATTTTCACCCCAAAGTAACAGGTACAATAACAGATGGGCTAGACTCATCAAGATCTAACCAATATATAATTCTGTCATCAAAATCACAGGGTATGTATATGCAATAGTCCCTTTGCAAAGGATGCAGTATGTAAGGAAGATTATGTTGGCTGTTTGAAGTATGGGGGACTAAAATGATTTTAAATTAATAAATTTGATTCACTGGCTACAGTGATTTCAATATACTGAATCGAACACAACTCTGACCTGTCAGCTATGGGTGTGGATCCGTCCAGTCTGACGTAACGATGCTTGAGATGTCTCAGCAGTACTTCCACAATGTCCAGCATCATGGTGAACTGACTGAATAATACCACTCTATCCCCCTGCAGGATTAAAAGAAAGTTATGCCACATGATCTTTTACTCCTTCATACACAGTATCTCCACTACTCCTGCATGAATCCCAGATAAGATTCTGCACATTTGTGTATACCTTGTTTTTAAGAGAGGCCAGCAGCTCAGTGAGGTGGTGGAATTTCCCAGAGTCAAGCAGGAGATTGTTTTCAAGCTGGTAGGAGCTGATGGAGGAGTACTGCTGGCACAGACGATGCAGCTCAAAGTCTGACATCACTTCCATGTCCTCCTGGATCAGAGCAGCATCTGCATCAAAATGAGTTGGCTCCTGAGGAAGGGGAGACAGGAGAATATAGGGAACATTTAACATGAGGGAGAAGAGAAATACCCATAAAATGTTACAGATAGAGGAGTAAAAGGGGGGCCATTTGTGTAGAAGAATAAATAGATGAAATGTTCACTTATATTATTTAACTTGTTTGGATAATACAATTCACCACAATCTAGTCCAAATACTTTATGATGGATAAGTCATTTGAATGCTTGGTGTCACCAAAAAGCTAAACCTCACAGCACAACTGGGATTTGTGATTTTAGATGCCAAAAAAGCAGAACAATAGACAAACAAGGGATAGTCAGGGAGCAGGACTGACCTTGAGCATGAGTTTGCTCATGGCTTTGAGCTTTTCTGTGGTGTAATACTGTCTGTGAAGCAGTGGGTGGTTGGCCATCTTCCTCAACTGCATCATCACATTACACAACTCACGCTCTGCAGAGAAAAGGCACGAGGGAGATTATTAACGACACATTCATTTCTGTACAAAATAATGCAGTGATGTTCAATAGGGAGCAATGCTGTAATTTAAATGACACTTACTCTCGCCATTGGTAGAAGTCTTGAGCTTTTTAAAGAGGGTCTGGTAGAGAGCCTGCTGTTTCTCACTCATTGAGCAGAACTCTACCTTCTCCTCCTTTGCTGGCAGCTGCTTGAGGACCTGAAAAAAGGGAACAGCATTAATGATTCACAATACTTACACTAGATTTCTAGACCTGGAGATTCCAGCTTTCTATTTAAAGCACACTTGAAACAAACAATATTTATACAACACAAAGCTGTAACTTTGCTGGGTCGGCTCACCTCGCTCTTGACTCTTCGGAGGATAAAGGGTTTCATGATGAGTTTGGCCTGAGAAATACGATCCCTTTCAAAGCGGCTCTGCTCCTCATGGGATTTCTGACACACAACATACAAGATTAAACATTTTTGTCAGATAGGCCAAAAAATAAATAAATAATACTAGTCTGGTTATGTAGTTTGCAAGTCAAAACATTGTTGTTGTTGTTGTTTTACACCTGTGACACAAATTATTTAAGTGAACTAAAGGGCAGTGGAGGGCCATCAGGAGTGTTGCTATAATCTGTACTGTATTTCAGAATTTCAAATCTAAACTTTCATACCTGAATATTAGACTATTAGATTATAATTCAACACTGAATCAGTTCCAAAACACATTAAGGAAGAGGACAGGCTTCAAGTTGGTGTGCATGGCAAATGGTGTGGTTTCCCTCTGTCCAAACAAACTGAACTTGGTGTGTGACATACACTCAGACACTTACCATAGAAAACATTTTGGAGAGCTGTGTAGTGGAGCTAGAGAACATAGAAGGCATGATGAAGTTCAAGAGAGACATCAGCTCCAAGAGGTTGTTCTGTAAAGGAGTTCCTGTCAGCAGCAAGCGATGCTCTGCCTACAGGGAAAAAGACACACATCCCAAACTGTTATGTGCAATAAAGAATAGACAGGTAAAGAATTCTACAAGATATGAAGATAATGTTAGAAAAATACATGACAAAATGAAAGGGAGCTAACATTAATAGCCATAAGGTGGCGGTAGCGGAGGGAGTTCATGTTCTTCAGCATGTGACCTTCATCAAACACAGCATACTTAAGACGCAGCTTGCGGAAAAGGCTGCGATCATAATCGTTCCCTATGGCCAAGTTGTACCTGCAAAACAGTGCAAACACAAGCCAAGCAAAATAAACCAAAAGAACGCATTCGCTTTGTGATTAGTTGTGAGTAGAAAGTTGCTTCAGGCTCTTCATGGCCCTTATAGATGACACTAACTTGGTCTTTCAGTAGCATTTTTGCTGTAAAATGATGTGTAGAATGTGATGCAGGGTATCTGTGTGTTTGCTCACGTGGTCACTATGACGTTGAAGTCAACATCTTCATTGAGGATGTCGTGTCTGAGGTAGCGGCGGTCCTCCACAGATCCTGTGTAGAACATGAGCACACACACTGCTTTTATCTCTGTTTGCCCGACAAATTTACTGATCGAAATAAAACCCTGATTAAGGCCATGTACAGATAATAGCATAACATCCAATGCTACTTCCTCCTTCATTTGAGATCACAATGTCACAGAGGGCTCATAAAATGAACAAATGGACAATAAAATAAGTGAATGTACACACAGCAGACATGCAGTACACTCAGTCCCCTTCAGCTATCTCTGTGTACGCCTGATCACAGTGAACGCTTCAGGTTCCAAGGTCAACTGCAGTGTTGAAATGAGGAACACAACATGTGCGATTACAATGTGAAAAGATGGATGAGTCTTACCATAATAGACTAGAACGCTGAGGCTTGGACACCACAGCTTCAGCTCCCTGACCCAGTTATCTAAAGGACAGAGAGAATGAAATCAGCATAAATCACAAATGAACTGTTAAATGCTCCAGTCTTAATGGACAACTACATGGGTTAGTATCAATGGCAAAATACAACAATTAGACCAAAACAGCAGGTAGGGGGAGCAGTTCTTTGCTTTTTTCCTGTTATTGAAACCATTGATTTGTTTTTCTCCTTTCAAAGTGCTTTATCCAAACAGAAATGTGACATGTAAACATGGCTTTAGACAACAGACACAATACACCATATGATAACGTTATTATCTAAGTGCATGCAAAGTAGTAAAACATGTATTTGTGGAGAACATTACCGAGTGTAGAGGATGGCACAGTGATGAGATGAGGACCCTCTATTCCATTCTGGTATAACTGAGCCAGAAATGCTATGGCCTGGATAGTTTTCCCCAAACCCTGAGAGGAGGAGAGGAGGAGAGAGTGAAAGAGGAAGAGAGAAACAGAGATACAGGGTCAGTCAGATATCAAACACAAAGATAAAGAAGGCAAAGAAAGATAAAGAAACAAAGAGAGAGCCAGGTGGGCAGACAAAAAGGACGTTTGAACATCTGGGTTTCAGATCACATACCACCAGTATAAACAGCAAAAATCCTGACAGACTTCAGCAACACTGTACAAATCAGTGTTCCTACTTCTCTCATCGTCTTGGAGCTAAAACAACAAATGCAGCTCTCTGTTGCTATTACTCTGTTTCTTTCTTCCCTTGTACTTTCTGTTTACTCACCTGCAGTATAGCAATGTACCCAGACAAATCACTCTGAGAACTCATGTAAGACTCGTGTACATTTAGGGTCTTTCATTTGTGTTTGACTTAGGGCTTGTGATCAGCACAGGTCCTGGGCTGGTTGCCTTACCATTTCATCAGCAAGGATACCACTCAGCTTGTGCTCATGCAGAAGCAGCAGCCACTTAAGACCAATCAGCTGATAGGGTTTCATCTGGAACCTGAAAGACAACCAATAACAGGCTGAGAACAGGAATCAGATCTTTCATTTTTATAAAACCACATACTGTACATTTCTGATAAGCCCTAATGGATAATTTAGGGGCACAACTATCCAAAACTGTTACCCTTGCTAAATACGTGAGAACAGGAAGTTCTTTGTATGAGCATAAATCACAGAGAGAAGTCTCATTGTGTTAAATTCTGAAGCACAAAGTAACATGTTGGTTTGAGTTGGTAAAAAGAAACAAAGTATCTGCAAGAAGAGGAAAAAAATATCCAGCTTCAAATACTTGAGGCTCTCTTAAAGAATAACTTAATATCAAACTGTACCAGAGGGGATAACATTTAGATTGACATCTCCTCTCTTACTCTGCGCTCTAGGCTCAGTTACAAGGCATGCATTCTGTTTTTGAGTATGGTAGCAAGCTGACAGCACTGACACCAGCGATGGTGGACCACTTCCTAATCCAAAAATACTTTTGAGGATGTTGTGGCCTTTGAAATGGGAAAATCCCCAAAAACATGACAAAAAACACAAACAATATCTGTGAACACATGGTTATTTATGGTATTTCATTAATTACAGTATGTGTATATGTGCATTTTACTCACTGGCTGTTGAGTACACTGGGCTGTTTCATGGCCCCTGTGCCCTTCTCCATCACTTCAGTGACCTGTTTGACCATTTTTGAAGAAATGGTCTCACATTTGGACATGAGCCCCAAGACAACCTTCCTCTCTTTGAGGACAACTCTGCAGCCCAGCAGTAAATCCTCTGAGAGTCCATTTTCCTTATGAAAGACTTCAATCTGAAGACGAAAGAACACGCTGTTACAATTCACACTGTATTTCGATTATCTACACACCACCAAATAATTACATGACCTGACTGAGAATCACTTAATTACTTCCCTGGTGCCACTACATTAAGAAGCAGACTATTCTGCCTTGGCAGGTTTCATATATCTATGATCAGGACAAACACATCTGAAGTGTAAAAAAACACTGTACAAAATCTTAAAACCTTAGAAACACACATAAAAAAGATGCTAACACTTCACTGTGTTTAGTTTACATAAAGATATTAAATATTTCACTGCCCTATTATTGCATCAATAGATCCTGTGATGACTATTATGCACCATTAGCTTTAATATTTACTCTACGATGACAAATGGCAAATAAAACCTGTTGAAAAGCTGATAAAAGAGCATGAGGTGAGGATGTGATGAGCTCTGCTGCTCAACAGATTTCAAGCAATGTCTGTAAGGACTGTCTATCTATCCATTCAGAAGACCTTGGTGTAGTGTACTCAATAAGTAAATACAGTGTGAATGAAACTTAACAGGTCAAAAAATCATTTTCCAGGTGTTCTGTAGGATGATTTCAGACTATGACTAGCTCTTTGTTTTTCATCTTTCCCCACTGAGACTTTGTGTAAACGGTTTTATTTGAATAAAAGAATCCCTTGCATGAGGTCTATTTGATGTTCCTATGTCTATTTCATGTATTTGTTTAGTAACACACACGTCCTCTCACCAGGCTTTCCCAGCTATCGAAGGGTCTCAGTTCCACAATTTTCTGGGCCTTTTTAACAGAACACCCAGCGATCAGCGACAGCTCATCTATCGATGCGTCCTGGAAGAAGGCGAGTATCTCCTTCTTTATTTCAGTCATGCCACCTTTAGAGTCCAGCTCATCATCTGAGTCCTCAAACTCGCTGCTAACTGTGTCCTCTTCATCGTCGTCTTCCCCCTCAGAACTGACATGTTCATCTGAGGCGCGGGCCTTTCTCTTTCTCTCTGCTGCCTGATTCTTAGCTATGCTGGTCCCACTGGCAAACTTGGACAGCATCTGGGCAGCAGAAGAAGAGGACGACGGCAGGGAGGAAGAGGTAGTTTTTTTCTTGACAGAGGAGGACGACAACACAGTGTCAGAACTTTTTTTAATCCATGTAGATAGAGTGGAAGTGCCACTTCTGTGTTTGGAACCTTCTCCGTCTTCTGAGCCTGATTCGTCCTCGCTGTCCTTCGTGGCTTCTGAATCATCTGTACTGTCTTCCTCTGTTTCACTGACATGTCTCTGGTTTTTAGAGTCCTTACGGTCATTCCTGTTTTTACTGTCTCCATGACCATTGTGGCGATTCAACTTTCTGTGGTCCCTGCTTGACTTGTCTTTGCTCTTTGATTTGCTGGATTTCTTTTCTTCTGACTCCGGTGAGCTGAAGCTGGTATTATCTGCCACCAGAAAAAATAATCCACAACATCCTGAATTACTATCAGAATCAGTTGACAACGTGAAAGTTAAAAGTACACATACATATACATGAAGTGACAGCTGTTGTGCTCGCACCTGGGTCTGAGAACATCTGCAGAACCTGCAGAGCGTCCTCAACATTCCAGTCGTGTTCCTGCAGCACCATCCGCAGCTCCTACAGCAAGACAGACATTAGAAATCAAAACACAAAATACTTTTTCCAGAAACAGGTGAAAAAATCAAATAGACTATGGTTTCTTCTTTTGCCAGTGTCAGTGTGAGTCACCATCATTACAAGCAGCTGTAAAACTGATGATAAGTGCTCTGCTCTGCTTCGGCAGACAAAACCCCATTAAGACCATCATTGGTTTTTGTAAATAAACAAAAAGCCAACTGTTTCTGAATGATTCATGGCTCTGTTGTTCCTTGTTTTATCCTCAATGCCTAGGTTTAATACTTGATGTTGAAGTTTGGGTGTTTTGGGATGCAGCAAATCATATCACATTATAGTGTATCATGTGACATCACAAACTCATAGGTTCAGTCACACAGAGTACTGCTCTCATGTTATGTTGATTATATACAGTTTGGGAGGGGTGTCTGTGTGTCTTCACCTCCTTGTCCTGGTCAGGAAACTTCTTCTGCAGTCTTCTCACCATGGCCTCCTGCCTTTCCCAACTCGGCTCTTTACCTTCACTCTCTTCTTCATCAGAGTTCTCTTGCTTCAGATACAAGAAAAAGGGTGAAAAAGTCTCTAATGAGCTACTGAGATGCACAATTTGCAGAGTGTGGAAACGCAAAACAATCATACTAATTCTTTACATCATCACCCTCAACACATCATCAGTCTGATCATCCTCATTCAGTGCTTACAGCTGTGCAAGTTCATCATGTATTCATCCTCATTAAAACACTGTGAATGTAAAATCTGTGTTATAATGTTGGACAGAATTGACACACTTTAAAGTAGAATTTGTAATCTTACCACTGATGGTCTCCTCTTCTTGCTGGGTTGAAATTTACCACTCTCCTGAGAACTGCTGGATCCATCCAGTTTTCTCTTCCTGCCTTGATCTGGGGCTGAGAAGACAGAACAGCCAGTGCTCTCAAAAGTGCAAACGTTGAGTAAAGCTGGCAGATAGTCAGGTATAGTTTTTAAACAAACCACTGTGTTTACATTTGGAAACATTTCTTACTTTGCTCCTAATGTTCACCAGGTTCAGATATATTGTCTTCCAATGATTTGAGAATGGCTGTGAGAATGAGCATCATTCCTGAATACACATCAGCAACATTTCCTCCTTAAAATTTAGCTTTATTTTATTTTGTAGGAAGCTGATATTTTTTTCTCTTCATGCTAGAATGCCTCACAGGAAAGTGCTTAACTATTCATATGGGAAAATTTCATTCACAGCTATTCTGTGCTTATAAAAAATATTTGTTACCTTCTTTATCACCAAACTTTAAAAGGCAGACAGCTACAGCCCCATCCAATGTGCTTGTGCTTGCAATGACCTGAAAACAGAACAAAACAAGGTGCACTGAACAATCAGAAGATCAGAAGATTGAACAGTGCCCAAATTATAGCTGGCCAATACATCAATGAAATATTTTATCACAACAAGACATTTATCCTTTAGCTGGCTTACAGTAAAGTCAGACAAAATCTATCAAGATATGTTTGAGAGCACATAACACTGAAGTACAGATCCTGCAAATTGGTATGCAGCAGTTAAATTGACGTGTTCTGTGCTGATAAGTTACAAAGCTTGAGCTTTAGCTCGACTCACCTCCTTGGCCTCCTTCCTTGTTACCTGAGGAAACATCTCCAGTAGTCTGTTGATTTTTCCCTCCAGTTCATTGTCCTCATCATCCGTATGATCCGATACCACATTTCTGGATGATTTCCCTGTGGGATTCCTGCAGAAGAGAAGGAATCAGTAAAATACTATGAACCAGCATGAATGTGAAAATGTTATCATTTTAAGCTGACACTTACGTGAATTTCCTAGTTGATGTTATTTTGGTCTTTGGTTCAGAAAGGACCTCATCCTCCTCTAAGTCAATAGAGAGGACTTCCTCAAAAACCACTCCTCTAGCATGGGACTTTGGTGGGGCTTTGACAGGTTTCATCTGAGCTGAAAAGCATAATGACACAAACAAGTTAGCAGATGTACTCACAGCGGTAATAAATAACATGAGAGAAGAACACTGCACTTCAAAATGAATTTGTTAAGGTATGTTGTCTTGTTCTTTGTGCAGCTGCTTTGGTTTCATGGTGCATGTCAATGTCCTCCTGCCGGGGCCTCATGTGGAGGTATGTCTCCATCATGGTATACTGTTAATGTAGACTTTGGGGTAGGCTGTCTAACAACTGTTATACATCTGTTCATACTGTAAGAAGAGTGATAACAAGGTGGTGACATCTGATAACAATGGCCACGTTTTCATAAAGTACACTCAAACTCCAAAATAATGGCACAATAATAAGTGTAATTAAACTACTATTATTTGGAATCAAACTAAATTCATTCAAAGACCCTTGAAGGCAGAAATTAAAGATGGTGGATATGTAAGGGACCCAGACCAGAATGAGCTTAGAGATCATAGTTACATACTTATTTTGACTGTACATAGGTGATACATTGACATGTGACATCTCATAACACATGTAAGTTGAATATGATCTTCCTCTGGTCTTAAAGCATGAATAACAGGATGATGTTGTCTCAAAGCTTCAATGGCCATTTCTAAAATACCTTCACCTTATTGGTACTGACATGGTGCCTTCAAGGTAGTGATATTTAATTGAACTGTCCAGCTACACAAACACATCACCTCACCTCACCTCACTATAAACTCATGTTGATATAATAATATGGCGGTTCTGGGGACAGCATGTTGATAATAATTGCATGACTTAACTACTGCTAATGATAGCATGCCTGACATATCTAGCTGCCAGCAATGTAAGCTAGCTTTAACATTTGCTACCTGGCTTGTTCTCCTTCTCAGATTCTGGACTTTTGGAGCCGCTATCGTGGTCTTTGTTCGCTTCTGTCGCTCCCTTCTTCTCGAAACGAAAACGATCCAAATTGAACAGACTCATTTTAACAGTCTATTTCGTGCCTGACTGCGGCAGCCCTTTGTCTTTTTCTAGTGAGCAGTATTTTCTCTGTCCAGTCGCATGAAGCAGAGCTCCTGTTAGCCAATGTGACAACACAGCTAACGAGCGTCGGATGTTAGCATAGCAGCCGGGCCAGCGGTCCTACAAAGACGGCGATTTAAGATGTGTCACTGCGCCGCTCGTAACCGTAATAGTTTAAAATACATCAGTTGATGACACACTAATTTCGTATCAAGCAAAGCTGTTTAGTCCCCGGTCAAATTTTGCTTGTTGTATGCCAAATACAGCCGGTTTCCCGCGAACTCCAGCGGCCCTGGAGGATGCTGTGCCGTTTCCGCTCATTGGTCCGAGGGAGAGGTGGGCGGGAACTCATTGGCGAGTCGAGATAGTTGTCTGTAGCGTACTTCCGGTTCAGCTCAAATTCTATTTTACAGGCTGAATCGTTAATATAGATCGCATTGCTTATCGGTATTTTTCCTTCAAGACCCTCCTGAATTACCTAGAATATCCTGATTTCTAAGGTGTTCTGGTGCTGTGGCGTAACACTGCGGTAAACAGTGTATTCGACTGGTGCTAATAAGAATCGGAGGTGAACTATCTTGACAGTCGGTCTAGTATCGCTTATGAAACCTGTGAGGTGGTGATGTAAGGAAATCTACTCAGACAAACATAGCTTTGTAGCATAGAAACCCCTGATGTAACCATAATATCTGTGTGTGTGGATCATTTGCTGTATGCCTGACGATAGACTTAATAACTGATGACATTAACTATTCACTTTTGGAGTGCCAGTAAACCAAGAGCAATAGCACAGCTGTATGGAATGCAGCCTTTATCAACGTTATAGGTTTGACATGTGTTTGACAAGCCAGAATATCCGCCATAAGAAGGTTTTCTGGGGAAAAAAAAACAGACTTTTTAAAATTCCGACATCATGAAGTCAAATTCATGTTTCCGCATGCTGTCCACTCGATGCCACACTCACAATTGAAACATCATACTCCTCTCGTGAGTCAAAGATTGTCATACATTTACCGATCCAAAGGGGGCAGCAGATACACATTCTCCGCTATAGGATAAGGGTATGTGATGAGATTTACCTGCAAATGTTGAATCATACTTGCCCTCAGTTACTTCTTCATCTTTGTGTAGCAGTGTTTTGTGTACTCTTATTGCAGACACCGTGTCTGAAGTCCAACCATTCCACTGACAACTTGCTCTTACAGAGAAAGAAATGTGCTGGGTCTCTGTGCCCCATGGTAAGGTAACAGCCTATGATAAAAAATCTATAAAGATCTTAGTAGAGTGGACTAGTTTAGAAATGAATGGAATATGATTTGGTGGAACATCAGTGACACTGATTTGGATTTGGACAACAACTATGTAAAATATGATATGAAACTGAAGCCAGTCCCACTTAGTTTGGAAAAGATCCAACAAGAGCTGTTTCAAAGGCTGTTTCAAAGTTTACTGTAACAGCAGCAGCAAAATTTCTGACAGATATTGGGCTCCAGTTAGCTCCATGAAGAGGAGTTTGTTGATATGTGTTTTCTTTTGTAGAACATGAGAGGAGTTTCATTTAAAAGACAGAGCAACTTCACACCACAACCCTCCAGGTTTTTATGGCTTGAGGAAAGAGTTATTCATATTCACTAACAGATGGTGTAAGAATATAAAATGTTATGAATGAATTGAATGGTACTCTGTTACTGCGAGACAGTCATGTATTACTTTCCTTAGTGACCACTACAGCCATTGTAGTTGACGGTCAAAGTCAATGGCAAACACCCTCACACCATCACCCCCTGCATGCACACACACACACACACACACACACACACACACACACACACACACACACACACACACACACACTTACATTCATCCACAGTTTGAATGCCTTGAACACTCAACAAGAGTTTAAAGAATATTAAATGAAATCTAATTTATCATTTGTGTTTTGAAAACTAATCTTGTTTGTTTGTCTGATCTGGATTTTGTCTAGAACTGAATTTTGTTTACCCAGTACTGTGAGTGTTAGAGATAAAGTAACAAGCAGAAAAACAAAAACATTTAATATCCATTCCTCCAATGAATATAAGTCAGATAAAGTTTATTTACACAGTGCTTCAAAACGCAAAATACAGACTAAATGTACTGCATATATCACATTAATTACATGAGTCCCTCATGTTGTCCCAGTCCACTTTTTACAGATGTGTATACACTTAATTATATAATGTGCTTACACCTGCAGATCTTGCTCAGATACAGTGAGTGTATTATGATGATTAAGTTGGGTCCTCTTCCAGCAGTCAATACACCGCCATCCTGCCGCCTTACTGTCGCCTCCTCCATCGTCATGGAGACCATGTAAGTTATAGTGTTGTGTGTGTGTGTGTGTGTGTGTGTGTTTGTGCTCTACTCGGGGCACAATAGGCAGACTGACACAGAGTCTGATAGGGGTCATGACCTCTCACAGCAGGAAGCTCAAACTGTGGCTCCTTGCCTTCTCCTGTCCTACTGGTCATGGTTTTTGTGTGTGTATATATACGTGTGTATGTGTGTGTGCGTATTACATCTGTATTAGGATAGACGTATGCGTTTTTTTCTTTGTTTGTTTGTTTTGTCAGGATTTTTGTGTATGTCTCTGTAGGTGTCTATGTGTGTATGGACACGCCAACACCCACACGCACAGACAAGCAGGCGCATATGCAACAACACTGAAATATAAATCACCAGGCTGTCCCAATGCTGAGGCAAGTCATTAATATGCACACACACACACACACACACACACACACACACACACACAGTGATAGCATCAATGAAAATAGATGAGTACCGTGAATGTTTTAATGGTTGTTTTGTAATTTTTTGGCTGGAGGCGATAACTGGGATAAAAGCCTGGAATCGGTCCCACCGCAATAGGGAAGTAGGTGTTATGACATTCTACTGCTTTTGAAAACAAGTAATATCAATACTCACATGAAATGCATTCACACACTAGCACAGACAATCATAGGCCCAGTGGGTTAGAGTTTGCAGAGTGTGCATACTGTAGGTGTGAGTACTTCTCCAACTGTGCATATACGTACTCTACATGTACGCATGTAATATGCACAAAGTTTGTGTCTGCATATTTTAGTTGTTAATTATGTGCGCTTAAGTTTTGCATATTTAGTGTCTCTGTCAAGTGCATGTGTAAGTGAGTGTATTGCATTTGTGTCTGCGCATTTGTGCGTTTTTCAGGTTGACCCAACCATGGTGTCCCAGTGGACTCGTCACAAAGTCTGTCACCACCCAGTCACCATGGCGCCCAACTTGGCCGAGACCCGACGGCGGCAGGGAACACCTTGTCACCCTGGCAACACGTCTGGGATGTTACACCGCCCCCCCCCCAAGAAATACACAGAGACACATACATACACACACCACCCCATATGAACGCTCTCACTGAGGACAGAACACTTTTCATGTTTAAAATAATTGTATCTATTGACTTGCCTGATATGGCTTGAGATAGATAGATAGATAGATAGATAGATAGATAGATAGATAGAAGACATGGTAGTAGCACCATTTTTGTGCTACTGGTATTGGAGTTTGGTGAGTTTATGACTCATTTCAAACTAGTTTAATGGCTCCACTCACTTTCATTTATGCCAAGTGTACCATGGGCTTGGGGGCATGTAATTGGTTTGTGCACAGTATCATTTCTTTAGATGAATTTGTAATCGTTTATACATTGGCAGTTACCACTGCTTGCACTGATGCCAGTACACCACTGATGAGCCTTCATATTATGACAACAATTAACACAATATTTTCCACTGCTGTATGCTTTCTTTCCACCACTGAAAATAACATGAAACAGACTTGTATATTAGCTTTTTTCTCATAGTAATTTATTAGCCCAGAGGATTAACACCCGCAAAATACTTTTATCCAACAGTTATTTTTTGCTATTAATTCAATAATTGAAGATTTAGTATTGAAAGTTCCAAATGCATAATAGCGTGCATTGCTGGACAACATAGCATCAATATTTCACAGCTCTATGCTGCAGGAGATCATCAAATCCTTGAGAAAGACAGCTGCAGTGGTGCTGGTCTGTCACTGAACTTGCAGAAAGCAGAGATAAATAAAGAAGCACATTATCATTATTAATATGCCAGAGGCTGACATCCAGTAGACTGATGTAAGGAGTGCTATATCAGTCAAACCAGCTGCTCACAACCTGTTCATACAAAGCTGCTAAAAGGAGAAACATAGCTCAAGCTTAAGTTATTTACATGTCATTGACTGGGCTGTACATTAGCTAAGTAGACAAAACTTTCCAGACTAGTGCATGATCATAGAAAATCATGATATTTGCTGCACAAGGCCTAAGGGACTTTGGTTTGTTCATATAATTTAAAGTGTATATAAATGTGCAAACAAAAACTAGTTTGGGGCATGTAGCAATATTCCATTCATATAGTTGATTAAAGCAAAAGTTCATCAGGATTACTCCATATTTTGCACATCTTAATTTGACACTCAAAAAACACTCAAATCCTCTGCAGTTATCTGATGTCAGATAACTTATCAAACACTCATTTGACTTCTTTTGTGCTGCTTTTGTTTAGTCATCACTCATGTAACCACTCTCTCTCTCTCTCTCTGTGGGCAAAGAGAAGCAGCAGCAGGGGAGAATTCCCATGTTGCTGGAGGTGATACTGCGGAGCAGCCGAGACAACTCACCAATCACAGAGAGACAATGACTGATCTTCCTGGCTGCCTTACAGAACATCAGTCAAACAGAGCTTTGTTAGCACTGCATTCCTCTGTATTGTCCTCCTTTTTGCACTTCTTAATCAAACAGTGTTAATTTCACCTATATCATGAATGAGACACCTTAAATTTCTTCAATGCATTCATATTTTTATGCTGCAAAATGTTCATTTGTTCTAGCATGATATCATCATTAGCTATGATTCCCGTTTACTTAATATTTATAATCATGGCTGAAAAGAAAATTTGTCTCAGGTGTGGTTTAACTAAAAGGTTGCCCGTTGTCTTTCACTTTTTTCTCTGGCAGCAGAAGTCAGTGTCTGCAGTCAGCTTTGTATGGGTCTGTCACATTATCACAGCGTTTTAATTAAACAGGGGGAGACGTGCAGAAAGACAGGGGGACAATGACTGATCCCCAGGCTGCCTTACAGAACGTTGTTCAGACAGAGCTTTGTTGGTGCTGGATGCCTTTCAATTGTCCCCCTTTCTACTATTGTTTAATCAAATGATGGCAATTATATCGCTGTCATTTAGACATATAATATTATGAGCTTTATGATTAATTATTTGTCTTTGTGAGGGATTTGTAGTTTGGAAAAAATATAGTTAAAAGTGCCAAGCAGTGGGCGTCCTATCTAAATGGTGTAACTATGCTCAAAATATGGAGAGTCAGTATCTACTCTTACAAAACAACACCCATTTTCTCTTTAATGGTTTTAGCATTTCTCAATATTTTCTTTCCAGTTTAAATTGATGTCCAGATGGCTAACATTACTGTAATGTTTTATGTTGATTATAATGGTGTGCACAAACTGACATGCTAAACCTTATTCACAAATGTACTGTGCTTTGCTCATGGCCCTTTAATACACTATTGCCTCTAGTTGTTCACCAGTGACAAGTGATTGCTATTTATCACGCTGGAGTTCACTTTCAGCATGATGCACATAAAGATGTAAAGTGATTTAACCAAACTGCATCATGCAAATGCACAAAAGCATGCAAGTACAAGGGAAAGCAAAACTTTTTTAACTCATTTATAAAGTTATCTGAAGAGACAAGGAGAGTGACTAGACAGGAAGAGAATGAAAAACTCGTTAAGCCGTTCTTTTTGCTGGCAGACCAGCTCAGACAACTGTGACTGTGTGTGTTTCTGTGTGTGTGTGTGTGTGTGTTTCCTGGCCTCCCTATTCTGTAAAGTGGCAGGGAAGTTGAGACGACAGAGATGAGAATGTCAGCACAGGATCAGCACCCCTGCTGGTGGACACCAGTTGGGGGTCTGTCTCCTCTGGGACGCCACTGCATCTAAATGTGTGTGTGCTTGATAAGACGTGAACGAGAGCATGCGTGCGTGTGTGCTAAATTTTACTTATGTGTGGACATCATAAATATGTGTGTGTCTATGTGAATGTTAAGGGCCAGTGTCTGGGCCTTTTTTGGGGGGGAAGGGAGGTTAGAGTGGTGACAGGCTCAGCTGTGTTGAATTGTGGGAGAAAAAGAGCTGACGCGACGGGAGTTGATGTCTGACATGACCCCTCTCAGCAGGCGCACCGCAAGGAGCTGGGAGCTGCCGCTGACTGAGTGTGTTTGTGTGTTGTGTGTGTGTGTGTGTGTGTGTGTGTGTGTGTGTGTGTGTGTGTGTGTGTGTGTGTGTGTGTGTGTGTGTGTGAAAGTGAAGGAGAGAGATGGAGTTAGAAAGTGAGAAACAACAACAACAACAAAATAGGACTTTTCTGTCAGTGTCCCGCCACATTTTCACCACAGCTCCAGATTTCTCTGACATTCGTGGCAGAGTCGCCCTCTCTACGAAACATCACCTTGATGGACGCGACACTGGACTTCTCCTGCTGTGTAACCCAATCTTCTCCGGTCCTTTCCTTCCTCCGCCTTCCATTTTCTCTCCCTCCATATCATATACCCCTCCTTGACCTTCTCGCTCTTTGTTGGTGTCCCTGTGCTCCCTCCTTCCCTCTCTTTCTCTCTTGCTCAGTCTCACCTGAGGGTGCACTCAGGTTGGTAAAGTGATCTACAGGGTGCTTCGCCACTGCTTGTTGTGCTCGCCATTCTTCTCCATTCTCTTTCGCTCTTCACAGTTTCTTGTCTCATCTGTTTTTGTATCATCTCTCCATTCTTTCACTCCTCATTCTCTTCCACAGCCCCAGTCTAACACGCACAAACACACACACACACACACACACACACACACACACACACACCTCCATCCCTTTCTATTCACCGTCTCTCCTCTCTGGGTCCAGTGCTTTGCCATCAGTCTCTGATAAGTGCCCACAAAGCCCCCACTGTCTAGTGTGACCCTCTATTCTTCCCCCCATCCCCTCTCTCTCACTCTCCTTCTCTCTCCGTCCTGGAGCAGCCAAGCGTGAGGTGAAGAGGAGGGGCCGTTTATCTTGTGCACCCACCCAAACTTGTTTTACCTTCACCCCTTCCTCTTTCCTCTTTTACTCTCCATCATACTTTTGGTTTCTACTCATTTGATGTTCCAGTCACATTGTCTTACTTTTAAAAAAACTTGCTGGCATTCTGTGTGTTGTTCCTCTCTCCTCTTCATCTAACTTCTTTCGCCTTGCAGGGAAACCTTGCCCCCCTCGCGCTCACAATGGACGCTGATGCTTTTAATGTGGGACAATGGGGCAGATCTGAAAGGTTAGCCAGCCCTTTGCACTGTATCCCCATGCACTCTCCTCCCTCCACTGATCTTTCTCTTTCTTCCCACTGCCACCTACACCTGCCTTTCTTCTCCACACAACTCCTTGATCCTTTAATCCTTGTAAATTTATTATTTTTTGGTATCTCTCTTGATAGATGTCATCTTGTTTACGGTCATGCACGAAGAGGGATGCAGCCGACATGAACGTGCAAGAAAAGGCTGGGTGGACCAGAAAAAAGTTCAACCTGGCCTATCTTTTGCTGACTGTGACGTCACCTGTCCGTGCATCATGAGACAATTGTACATTATATATTACATGTACGCAAGGGCACATTCATGATATATTACTTGACATGAACATGTAAGTATGATAACAGCAAAGTTGAACTGTTGACAGTTGACATCTTAGTAGTAGATGCTTTGGTGTCTGACAAGCCTTCAAACTCATGGATATACTACTCAAACTGCTTACTGCAGCTTGTTTCATTTTCTCACTTGTAAGTTATTATATTCTATAAAGGCAACAGTGAACAATAAACAAGTTTAATACAAGTTTTTAAGAGTAACTCACTGAAAACTGGTTTCTTCTTCTGTTGCAGCCTTCTTCTGCTTGTACCTCTCTCTCTCTATCTATCTATCTATCTCTCTCTCTCTCTCTATATATATATATATATATATATATATATATATATATACACACACACACACACATACATATATAAAGCTTAATTTACTCATTCAGTTATATTAATATCTTAATTAATATACATGTGGAATGGTTCTCTCTCTCACTCCATACCCAAGTCTTTCCTTTTTTGCCCCTCTCCCTTTCAGCCTGTCAATCAGCAAGCTAGTCAGTCAGTCAGTCTGTCTGCCAACCGTCACTCTGAAAGTCTGAGTACTACTAATGGGCCTTGTTAGCTGCTTAACTGCCCACCCTGCTCTTTCTCTCTCTCTTTCTTTCTCTCTCTCTAAGTATGAATAGAATAACCCTAATGGTGCTTGTTTGCCACTTCACTGCTCTCCCTTATCCTCCTATGGCTTTATCATTGCTGATCAGTGTACCTGGAGATAAGTCTCTGTGTGAGTGCACAGTATCCTCTTCCTTGAGTTTTTATCAGTCCTGATCAGTGTACCCGGAGTTCTCTGTTAGAGACCCCGTCTGCGAAGGTCATGTTTTCATTCGCCCCAATCGGCTCACTGACCGATAAGACAATTTGTCAGGTGGAAATCAGAGAGGCCTTTTCTCGGTCGTCTGAGGGAGACAGATGGAGGAAGGAGGTCGAGAGGTGGAGACAGGGAAGAAGTAACATGAGGTGAAAAGAAGTACAGCATGTAAAGAATGGTAGATGTTTTCATCATTGCCAAGAAGAAATATTGATCTCTACAGATGAGACCTTTTTTAAAACAAAAAAATTGCCACTGAAGATACAAGTTTTGCATAACATAAGCTGCTAATGTTAGCAAACCTGGCTAACTACTACTACTACTACTAATATTATGGGAAAAGCCCCATTCATGACCGGAATATCCACTATGGGAGCTGGTTTAGCACCAGTCCCTGAAACTACTAGCAAAGCAAAGTTGAGGGGTTTGTTAGCTATTTGGTGAAGTTTATGATGTTTGAAGTGAAGTGGTAAAAGTGCTGTAAAAGTGAAACCTATTGTTTGAAAATACTCATATAAATCTGACATATCTTTATATTATTCTTCCAAGTAACTCACAGTCTAATATATTAGATATATATGTATCTAATATTAACAACAAAAAGAAGTTCAGTTCAACTTCACTGTCTGCCATATTTAATCTCTACTGTGTAAGCTACATTGCAGAAACCATTTTTATTTTGGATTGAGGAATTAACCTGTGACAGTAGGTAGGTCATACATAGTTTAAATGTGTGTGTTTATTACACCAGATTAAACACATCATTAATGTGTGAAAATGACATTACTTACCTAAAAGTGGAAGATATGAACTGTCTGAAGGACTCAAGGAAGAAGTTTCAGTCTGATCAGGATCCTCTGCCACCATCTCCCAGGACGGTGCTTGTTGCTGGAAGGAAAGTGTAAAATAATGGGGAAGTGTCTGTCATTGTCATCCTCCTTTACTTAGCCTCCTTCTTTGATATTATATTATTTCAGAATATTGATGAAATTATATATATATATATATATATATATATATATATATATATATATATATAGAGAGAGAGAGAGAGAGATTCTGTACCGTCTCTCTGTTCAATAAAAACCAGTGACCATAAAAAATCTTTATTCATTTTTTTAGCTATTGTTAACATGAGCCACTGACATTTAGTGTATATATATATATATATATATATATATATATATATATATATATATATATATATATATATATATATATTCCTCTCCAAAAGTAACCATTGACGTGCTTTAATCTTCGTTTTAACAATAAGGTAAACAGACATATTTTACAATGAAAACTGTATCTCACAACTCACTATGTTGTTCCCTGTGCCTTCTGATGTTTTTGAAATGAAACACAGCAAATATCGAATGTGGCAAAAAGTGTTACTTTTCGAGTGGTTACTTCTGGACCCTCTCATCAGTATTCACTCCTTCTCCCTCAGGCTTCCCACTCCAGCCCTCACTAATCTAATCGCCTCCTCTACAGACTCACACAAAGCCTCCAATAGTCCAGCCACGGCCCCTTAATCGACATGTTATTGCCCACAATCACATTTACAGCACAGAGGCAAATCTGCACAGATGCGATTGTGTCGGCTGTTAATCCAATAAGTCCCCGCTCACTTTTCTTTTACTCGGCATCTTTCATCTTCAAAAACAAGGTGACAGTGTTTTAATTTTCATTCTTGGGTTACTCTCCATCAATTTAGCTCACAGTGTGTGGTGGAGTTTATGGAGCAAGACACGTGTAGGTGCTGGTTATTGTGCAAGCTTTTATTTCTCTCCTGTGGGAAAATGAAGAGCAGGGTTTTTGGTTTGAGATGTGATTAAAACGGGAGCTTTCTGTTATTGTTTATTCACAGAGGCAGTGTCTATTGGATCATGCAGCTAAGATTTGCTCAAGCCTAGCAGTTTGGTGCTGATTATTTGGCTGTGATAATTGATGTCCGTCAGTGGGGTCAGTGTACAATAAATATTCTTCAGCAGGCAAAGACCCTGCTATATGATAACTGGCCTTTGTACTCTTGGGAGGGAAACAGTGGGGATATGTAAACCATTTTGAAACAAAGCTATAGAAAATCAAAGTTTGAAATAGATCATTTCCATTTAAAATAAGAAAATCTCTGTAGACAGTGCTAATCAGGACCATAATGTCACCTTTTACACCATTTACTCATAGTAGCTGAAGACTGCAATTAAACACAAAAGAACAGTGAGGACCAGTTGAGGGCAGAAAAGAGAACCCAGATGTTTTACCTTCATGTTAAGCACATCTATTACATTGATATGTTATGTAATAAAATGTATGTAGTTAGAAGATCTACTTCTTTACACCTGAATATGGCATAACTTGTAGTGGGCCACAGGAATCATTTATCTGGGCTGATATAAATTTATACATCTTGAATGATATCACTCATTCATCTGAGCTACTTATGGCAATCCAGTCAGATAAACACACAGACTAACAAGATACAAACAAACAAGCTGACTTAACCAGCCACCAAAACACAGCAGTGTGTTAATGCTGTGTTATTTTCTGCTCCCTGCTTCCAGTGGCCTGACAGGAAGGATCCTATCCAGGGGTGTCCATTGTGCTGCCTGCAGGATTACTTGATCTCCCATGGGTCTTGCCCCTCACTGTTCCATGTGCACACACACACACACACACACACACACACACACACACACACACACACAGAGAGAGAGAGAGAGAGAAAAGTAGGTACATTTTTAATCAGTGCAAAATATCTTCACATAAAGCGTAGGAATATAAATAACCCAAACAAACATCTGTTGAGAAAAGAAAAAGAAAAAATGGAGTGTGTGCACATATACTCACAAAAGATACACACATGCACTCACAGCGTTGTGTTCAACAAAGTGGTTAGTCAGGTGGCGAATGGACCATCCTTGGAAGGACATGGGTGGACCTCTCCACTCTCTGGGGGAAGAATGTATGTGTGTTTGTGTGTGTGTGTGTGTGTCTGTGTGTGTGTGTGTGTGTGTGTCTGTGTGTCTGTGTGGGTCTGTGTGCATGTGTGCTTGTGACCCAACCCCAGGTCTCCAGGTCAGAGTTCCTGACACACACTCACACACAGCGGGGCGACAAAATAATTAACTCTGACTATGATTGACAGACAGTTCATCACACTGACGCGCGCACACACACACACATTAACGGGGGGCATCACTTTCCCATAATCAGCAGCGTAGACAAGACAGATGATCTGTGTACTTCTTTGTGTTTCTCACAGTTAAAAATAACGAGGATGACTTAACTAAGCATTTAAGAGATAGTAAAATAAATAATCTATAAACAAAGCAGCTAAAAGATTTGGTTGGGAATGTCTGGTCACAACCAAAAACAAAACAGTTGTGATATATTTTCTGACTACACAATAATCTTGATGCCAGCACCTCTAGATCTGCCATGAATGCTTTTTCTTTTTTCTTTTGATGCTTTCCTAACATAATAGAACATCACAGACATTTTGCATGCATTGTTTGGGCATATGACAATGGGTGATCACTTTTATTTTTGGCCTTTGAGTGTTAATCCCCAAAGTTCTCATTTTACATAGAAAGCCATGGAATGATTCACAGCCTCATCATCAGCCTGTTATACAAATGTCACATGTGGTCACTTAGTCATAACTTTTCTGTAAGGCTTTTGTCCTCCTCATTATTCTGCTATTTTCTTGTCAGACTGTCACATTTGATATCTGTTGAATTCCTGGTAAATTCTGTATCATGCACTTCAAGAGTAAGTCCACTCCGATTGCATATTTTTGATATTATCTAATTCTCATTCAACATGTCATGTGACTCCTACCCACTACATTCAGATTATTACAAGAAAATTACATTACATTAAAGTCTGAAGTGGGAAAAGAGCAAAAGAGAGTAGCATAAAAGAAAAAGAGGAAAAGAGAATGAGTATCTTGTTCTTGGAGACACTGTAACACAGACAGCTCTGTTTTAGATAGCTTGCTCAGCTTTGAAGGGTGCACTTAAAAGTGTGGGTGTATGTGGGGTGGAGAGGAGGCGGTAAAAGCGGGTCTGGGTGGGTGGATAGGGGGATAACCTGTGGATTGAAATGGTGTGCCTCCCCCTGCCCGCCCTCCATCCCCTTGATTCTGAGAGGCCGTTTTTCTCTACGGCCACAAAGGGAGAGGGGTCGGATTGCGCCGGCACATTCACCGGCCCACTTTGTTTTCAAATGGTTTTGTTTAGTTGTGACACTTTAGACACCCAACACCTTCCAAGAATCCGAACTCTTCTGTGGGGGAGTACAGAGGGCAGGTGGGTGGTGTGCAGGCATGAGGGGACAGAAGGAGCAAAAAGGTAGTGGAGGAGAGATATGAAGGGACCAGCAGGGAGGAAAATTTTGGAGGGATGGAATTTGTTTTATGGGAATCTGGATTCAGCTACAGCATCATCTCGCTTCCCCTTCCTCTGCTCTGAATCCTTGGAAAACGATGCGTGTTTCATCTTTTTTGCCACCCCCCCTCCAGCACTGACTCCTGTGCCCCACCCTGTTCCTATACTGCTCTCAACCCCTGCCCTCTCCTCCAGCGCTCCCTGCACTCCCTCGTGCCTTGAGGCATTCACGCTGTTTAATCTTTTCCACCTCTGAGTGTTTAAGCAGCTTAACACAGCAGGGTCTGGACTGCTCAGCCTAGAGTAGGCTGATGCTTGACAGCTAATACAGGACTAATTCTAGGCTTAGCCCTCACTTTTACATGGCACTTTCTGCCAGTCTATTGATGTGTGTGACGCTCTACATACATAAGCATACACTCCAACACATGTGTGCGCCAACTTGTTCGAAACCCATTCTCCCCCAAGAATAAAAGTGGTCTTATTAACTTTACCAAAACAAATTATTTCATCCACTTTCAAATGGTTAATGTTCCAAAGAGGAGATTTTAACTTTTTACAATATACAGAGTACAGGAAATAAGGGAGATAGATAGAGAGACACAACAAATGGCCCCAGCTTCAAAATAGGGATGTTGTGGTCCCTGGGTGGCATTTTAAGCTCTAGGGATGCCCCCTGTGGGTTAGGGGCACTGTAGGAGGACTATGTAATTCTTAAAACTGAAGAGAGGATGAATTGCATTCAGATAAGTTATTCAAAAATGTCCTCTTTTGAAAATGTAGCTTCCCAAAAGTGATATTAAATTGGGTCATACTTCATTTGCTTATATTGTTTTGTATTCTACTCTACTCTGACCTTGAAATAACGGTATGCTTTTTATTTCAACAAGCATTAACTAGGATAACGGCTTTCATATCTAACATTTAAAGTTAAAACTTTTTTGAAACACAGAATTTGTCAAATGATTTGCTTACTATTCAAATGGATGGAAACATCATTCCATATGCAGTGATGCACAGGAACAGGCTTTGTAAATGCTGCTTGACATGCTTGACAAGGCAGCAGTACCTGAGCTCACAGGGGCCATGGAGTCAATTGCTACACATAGGCAGTACTTTGAGGGGCAGGGTGCGTACCGTGCTGGGCTGGGGGTGGTTCACTCACACACACACACACACACACACACACACACACACACAATTCATTCCACAACCGTACACACCACATCCCAAAGGACGGATGGTGCAGCGCGCAGGCTGCAAATTCAACCTCACCAAACACCATCCACCAGTGGCAGCTGAGTTCACCTGCTCTGCAATTCACTCTCCGAGAGGGGGAAAAAAAATTGTGAGTGTGCTTTGAGTCTGTGTGTGTGGGGGTGGTAGTGGTGGTTTTGAATCAGAATGAAAGGCAGCAAGGAGGGGAAAGAGCTAAAAAGATGGAAAAAAGAAAGATAGGGAGTGTGTGTCTGAGAGAAAAAGAATGGATAAAGAGACACGGAAAGAGAGCAAGGGAAAGACTATCTGCTGCATTAACCTTCCCCTCCACAGTGCCAGTATAGAGTCTTTTCTCCACTCCTCTTTCAGCAGGGAGGACCCAGGGGACGGTAATGCTAAGCCCCACTCCATTCTTCCACCAGAAACTTTGATTTCCTATTAGGTTCCTCGTGATGGGGACTGATGGGGAGAGGAGGGGAGGAAAGGAAAGGGAAGGAAGGAAAGGATGGACACTGAGATGGAGGGCGGGAGAGAGGGGGAGAGCGAGAGCAGATTGGTGGGGAAAAAAAAGTGAGAAGCGGCCAAAATCAGAACAAAAAAGGAGGAGAAGAGTAGGAAAAGGAGGAAAAAACAGACACATACAGCAAGCACAGTGAGGAGGAGAGGAGGGAGAAGGGCAAAGATGAATGGGGGGGGGGGCTGGCCACACATCATGTGGTGGTGGCAGGACGTCGGCTGAGGGACATTGGCTGTTCCTGTCCTGGGTATCGAGGGCATTGTTTACACTCAGCCCATTTAGTGCTGACCTTTCTTAGCTGGCAGACACACAGACTAAGAGGTAAAAAGGCACACTGAGCAGCAGACAGGTTGGTATGCAGACAGACATGTGAGAGACAGTATGACAGGTTTATAGAGATACAGATATTGTAGATAAGAAGCCCAGCAGAACAACAACAAAGTATGGAAAAAAGGCAGAAGAATAGAGATGGGTACGTGGACTGATAGACAGGATAGGTTGGTATACAAAACAAGAAATTATGTTTTTTTTTTTTTTTGTGGATGCTGTAACTCCTTTCATGTCCAATATAACAACTGTGCTGGCATGTGAACAGAGACTAAATTAAAGGATAAGACTGAAATCCCATGACTCACTCCAAGAAATTCAGTTTCTATGCAACTAAACTGCAAAGAAAATAAGTTTTGCAGGAAACATAACTGCAACCGGATTGCGTTTTCCATTAACAAAATGACGATGCTACTTATCATCACTTATCACATCGCGTGAGCGTCCATAGTGATTTTTGCCTGAACCAAGTCTAGGATTGCATAGGAGCATTGAAAAAGCCCATATTACTATCACAATTCATGGGACACATATGTGGCCTGCATTTTGTGTCACACTGCATGACCTCCCATGAGGCCAATGAAGGAACAAAAACCCTTTTGCTATACAGGGAGTACAAGTTCAACCGATCTCTATTGTCGCCTCACTTCTTTTACAGATTTTGCGTCGTTGACCCCATTATGAAGAGAAGTATAGTGTTTTTCTGGAAGATTGCAGGATGCGTGGCTACTATAGGTTGACACGTGGCACATTGAGAAACTTTCTTTGTGGATATAGGCTTGCCTGAGAAATTTACCGAAATATTCTAAATTCACTCAACAAACAGATATGAATTCATTAATTTCTGCAATGAATTTTGTGGGTTACAAAATAAATGACATCCCACTATCTTGGAAAAAATGCATTACCAAAATGCTGATGGTTATAATTCACTAGCCAGAGCACCATCCAAGACAGGCCTGGTCGATGAATTGCTCAACAACGTTTACTGGTGTTTTTATGATAAGTAGTTCCCATGTCATGTGTGGGAAAGAGGGATGAGACAGATATTAAAGTTGTGTAGGCGAGACAGAGAGATATGGAGACAGAGACATACAGAGTGAGACAAAGGGGAGCGGTAGAGAGGTAGTCAGAGGGAGAATGATTGATTGATGTGGTCAGTGAGGCGTCACTGATCTCCACGGGAGCACCCCCCAATGAAGAGGATGTGGATTGGCCTTAATGGTGTGAAAACAGGCAGACTGCACCACTAATCTGGGAGGAGGAGGCAGATAAGGACAGCCAAATCGTCTACAAACAAACAGAGTCAATGAGCTCGGAAATTTCTCGTGTTCACAATAAAAAATGATTTTCATTTCACTGGTACCTTTAACACGAGAGTTATTTATTGGGGGTAATTTATGGGAAATGCATTTCTTCCAAAAACTTGTTGAAACTTGTTTTCACAGAAAAAAACTGCCTTAATTTTATGCATTTTAGTGACACTGAAGCAAATTATAATGCAAACAGGGAACACGATTCATTTCAAAATTGAAAGAGGAAAAGCAAAATGTGTCACTAAAACACATAGCGAGTTTAACAGGTGGGATATGAGCATGATCTCACAGTCAATCAAACAACCATTGTTTATGTGTTTGTGTTACCCTGCAGAGAGGCTTGCTAATCCATTACAGCAGTAGGAAATGTCAAGCTATATTCACTGTGTTATCCTGCTGGGATCTTGTATCTCAGTAAGGGTTCTTTATTCTTAAAGTTGCCCTGAAGCATTATCAGCCAACAGACAACAAATATACTCAGAAATGGGTAGAGTTAAGACCATATGAAGGAGGTTTTCACATCCAGCTCCCTGTTTTAGGGTATGAATTTCAGTTTCAAAAGCACTCTATATTAAATAGTGGTATAATGATTTTGAAATATATTGTGTTTATATTTTAAATAGTCAGAATTAATTTTTAATTGACACTTTTTAGGTATTTATAGTTTAGGTATTTATGCTGAGGGTTGAGGTTCACAGACCCACTGTTAACATTTCCTGTCTAGCTGAAAAGACCCATGTTAATCCAATTCCTTCACTGTGGGAAGTAGCGTGCTGTTGTTTTAATCTAGCAGGGGGCTTGTTGTTTCTGAATATGCCCTGCAGCTATTGTTGTGTGTAAAAAGACCACTCAAGAAATACATGGTAGTACTGCTCTTCTGTTGAGTGGGTGACAGGCAGTTGGGTGGGCTCAGGGGGCTCAGAGTCCCTCTTGAGTCAGAGAGCACTGATCCTCAATCAATACTTAACCAAACATCATGTCTTAAGTTGTGTGGTATCATCATTCCAAGTAGCTGCACCGTATCTGTGACAGTGGGATGGTAACAGCTAAACTATTTAAACAGAGCTCATCTGTAAGAAAGAACAGTGGTTATATACTTGATCAAAATCTGACATAACAAGATACAGTATTTACTATGTATTGCCATTGAAACTGCAAAATAAGTATAAAAAGAAGTATTCTTCATACTGAACGTCTTCTGAATGTAATGTACTGACAGACCATGCCTTAATTTTATAGCCAGTTGAATTTGGTTCTGGATCTGAAGTGAGACAGTTTAACACATCGTCAGTGGCGTTGCTTAAAGCTTAATGCTGTGACACTGAACAGGAACGTTATTTGATATACCTGGCTGGTTTATGCAGAAGGCCGAAGGTGTGTGAGTACATGGTGTGTTGACAAAAAGGGAGCCCAGGCGAAGCTCATTCTCTATGTAATTGTGTGCATGTGTATGTGTGTGTGTCTGTGTGTGTGAGTTTTTCTACTTGTGTGATTGCCACTGCATGTTTTTGTCCCTGTAAATGCACTTGTGCCATTCTCCTTCTCAATTCTCGTGTCACTCTTAGTCACCAGATCTCAATTGCTCGCTTTTCAGTGCACAGAAATGGCTTTCCACAACTCCATTGTGGCCTGCCTCCTTCCTGGATCGGTGGCTGAATGGACAGATTGAAAAGAGTGGGATGAAAACGATAGGACATGTATCTCTAATTGGTAAGATGGAGGAAAAGATGTGCAAGTGCATGTATGTGTGAGCATGGACCAACACCACTGTGTGTCTATGTGCACCTACGAGAGGGAGACAGGAAAAGGTGAGGGGGTGCGCTGTCGCTGTCTGTGCTCTGTGTGCTGTGTGAGGGCGGGAGGAAGGCTGTAACTGATATCCTTGTCTGTTCCCTACTTGCCCCACTCTGAGGCCGCTCCACCCAGGCCAGCCCGGGAGAGAGTGGGGGTCCCCTGGGAACTGGACAGGACAGGGAGGGAGAAGGGGGTGGGGGTGGGGTGGAGTAGCACGGAGGCCAGGCTTTCAGCCATTATGAAAAGGAGCGGAATCAAATACAAGCAAAATCTCCTTCAATATACTGTATCCCTCACCTGAGTAGGGCTGCTGGCTGAAAGGAGATCTGCGGGGGCAACTGTACAATGGGCCCAGGAAGGACAAGAGAGGAGACGAGAGGAGTGATGTAGTTAATAGGTGAGTGGGGACAAAAATAGCAAGGTTTAGTGACAAAGAGAAAGGAGAGGGAAGGGAACCATCGTCTGCTACTTACTACAAATTCTGGTCATTTGATGTTCTGCTACTGACCTTTGCTCTCACATAAAGACAGAAGATTCACCAGCGAGCCCTAGATTGTCATATATTCATGTCACTTTGGAGGTTGAACATCAATCCTCTTTATCATTCTGGTCTTCTTCTTACTCTTCCTCTACTCCCTGTTTTTGTACTCATCCTTGTTCTTGCTACGACTCTCGTACTTATCTGACATGCCACTGGCATGCGTTCATGCACTTTTGCAAACAAATTGTTCCCATTTTGTTTCACTCTTAATACTTCCTGCTCTTCACTTTTCATCATCAGTCAGTTCATCTTTGTTGCAGGTTCCTGAGATGATGCTGTAAAACAGAGTTCAGTCACCTGGTTAAGCTAATGGACCTGACGCCAGTTACTCATCAAAGTTGTCATCCGTAACATATAGCAACATGTTCTCGTATGTATGCGTGTTTGTACAATACACGTGAATCTGGCAGATTGCCAGTGGAGGTTACATGTGGTGCAAATGACCGGTGTCAAGTGAGTGGGTGGGTGTGTGTGGTCGATGGTGGAGCTCACGTTTGTTTGAGGACATATACACATGTACGAGAGGAACCCACCTCTCTGCACTCTTAACCCTCTCACACACCTCTCATGTTCCAAGGTGTGAAAAAGATGGAAAAGCACCTCAAGCCAAATCACTTCCGAAGCATCCAGAGGTTCCTTTTCATGTGTGCAGAGTCAGTCAGAGCGAAGGTCTCGTCCCCAGCTGAGGAGGGCCGACTGCACGCTCTTGGTAACCCGACCCTGCTGGAAATCATACAGTGTCAAAAGGGGTAAATGGCTTTGCAGTTAAGGTGTTTCCTATTGGGAGTAACTAGCACACGCACGCACGCGCGCACGCGCACACACACACACACACACACACACACACACACACACACACACACACACACACACTGCAGCTGAGGTGTTTGTGATGCATTTTTATGTTTAAAAAAATCAGACAATTATAAAAATGACCCAAAAATGACCCAAATCAAAATGAAGAGAGCATAAGATTGAATGATATAAGACATAATATGATTATAAAAAGGGACGATGAAATATCACAAAAAGATAAGAAGTTTGGGAAGTGATTTAAAAGATCATACAGATGACACACACACACACACACACACACACACACACACACACAGATTAAAATGCACATGCAGATTTACATGAAACAACATGCACATAAAGATACAAGCAGACATGTCAAACTTTTACATCCCCAAACATGCAAATCTACCAAACACACTCACACTCACACACAAACACGCACAAAGCCATGTAACTGATTCCGCAGGAGCATTGAGTACTGTGGATAATTGCTAGCACCATTGTGCTGCTCTTCAATGGGCTGGTTACCCAAGAAGCCTCATGTTCGTGTTCATGTACATTTGCTTTGAAGGTGGCGGACACAAAGAGCTGAACCCTGCCCAGAACAAAGCCCTGGGAGACCCTGCTTCACCCAGAGACGTCTTTCATGGAGAGAACCACAGAGATAAATGATCTTCTTCCTTGTGACAGTGTGTACATACTGTGTGTGACTGGGTCAATGTGTGTATGTGCAGGTGGACATGCAGGACTTTTTAGGGATGGGCTGCTTGTCATCACAGAAACCACAGGATGTATTTTGTCAAAATAGTTGAACACCTCCTCTTTAGAAGATGCATAGCCCTAAGTTTTAGGAAACTTTCAAAATAAAACAAAATAAACTAAAGTGTCTGTGTTGTTGTAACTCTGTCTCTGTGACTGTCACACATTTCAAATTGTCAGTATTTTTTAAATACTTTTTTCCCCCATAAATTCATTTTGCAGAACCACGCTGTTGATCCCTTTGTGTTGCTGCAAAGATTTGTTATACTTGTGTTGAATTCTGGGAACTTTAATGGAAATTTCGAGCTTACTACATTTTCACGAAAACAAAAAGTAGATTGGTAAACACCAGTATGTACTTGAAAACAGTTGTGGATACCAAAATTTGATGTGATACAAATGCAAATATACAAATGAACTTTTATAAAGTGTATGGTGCAACTAAACTAAACTAAACAATTTCCAGAATCAGTTGTGCTTCATATACATATTTAACTATATAAATAATTCATGTTATCAGATGGTTTGAGCTGCTCACAGCTTTAATAAAAGTCAGTTTGAGCTGACTGCCTCAGGGTGCTGCTTTAGAGCAGATAAACTGAAGAGGAAAAGAACTAAGGGATTTCCTAGAACTAAAAACTAGGCCTTTTCCCCACTGTAATTTGAATGCTCGATTTGCACATGAAATGATGAAGTTTCTGTGCTTGTATAGGCACTTTGTTTTTGCACTGATTACCAGCTTTTAATACCAGGGTGCTGACTCCCTGAATGATCTTATCAATCAGTGCGTATGCATGCTTTACGTTTTCTTTAAGTTACTTTGTGTTTGAAGTATTTTATATTTTCACTGTGCTTTTTGTCAACTCTTATAAATGTGTGTTTTACTGTACTTCCTGTCTGCAAACCAAATTTATTTTAGTGGCCAATACAATTTAAAAAAAGGAAATTTTATCAGAATATAAGGTTTTTCCAGAATGCCTCTATAAAATAAGAATGTTATAATTTTGCGACCTGTGCTCATCAGAATCCAATGTACATTTTGCTGTTACTATCTGTATACCACAGCTCCTGCTTTCCCAGTAATTTCAACAGCATCACACAAAAGATATGTTTGCAGATTAAATGCTACAATTTGTGCAACTGTGTGTCACGGCACTACCAAGGAAACTCATTAACAATTGATAGCATCACTGAGGTGGAGCATACAGTGCAACAGGTGCTCATTGCATCACAGCTGCAGTGTGTGTGTGTCTGTGTGAATACTATAGGTTACGCTACAGTATGAGATAATACAGGGCTGTGGTGGCTAATGAGAGGTGAAGGCTTTAGGCTAATTTAAGGGTAACATTAAACAACAAAGGGCTTGTTATGGCTGCTAGCACTTAAACCAACTGAAATGAACCACTCAGATGTGAACATAATCAAGAAATCATGCTCTATCTATCTATCTATCTATCTATCTATCTATCTATCTATCTATCTATCTATCTATGTCTCTTGCTTACTCCCTGTAACTACCTGTCATGTCCCCTGTTGCAGTTGTCTCTACTCTCTCTTTTGCCCTCCTCTCACTTATTATTCTGCCTCTATCTGCCCATGGTGTCCTCACTCTCCATGCTCTCCCTCTCTCTCTCTCTCTCTTGCTCCCTGTCCCTCTCCCTCTCTCTGGGACAGCAGATGGAGACTATGGCCCAGTTCTGCCTTTTGTTCTGGGTCCCCAGAGAGACCTGTGGCTTTTTGGACAGCACACAGCTCGGCTCCACATATCTCATACAAAATGCAAGTGCCTTTCTTTTCATTAAAAAAAGGAAGCTGTGGAATGCACATATTCTGAATATATTTATTGAAATTAGCATGTCTGCAGAGGCTTAAAACATGTTGAACGCACCTCACGACTGAAGATTTAAGATCAACCCCTGACTTCACTTTGTTCTGCCGGAGTTTTTTTTTATGCATGAAAATCTACTTCTGTGCATCACAATGTTAGTTATTTTAGTTCTTCTAGTGCTGCTCACAGGTTTTGAACTATCTGGTTTGGCGTCAATACAGTTCATTGTTTCACATCTGTGTTTATTTTATATTTTGCTTGATGCACTTAAGTCTATTTGCCAACACAAGGAGTTCAAGATAAATTTCTCTTGATACTTAGGAGCTTCTGAGTTGTTAATAGCATCATAGCCTGTGGTGAACATGAATAATTGTCTTTATAAGGCTCTTAAGCTGTGTTAGAGTAAGATAAGGCAATGAGCTGAATATACAGACAGGTACAAGTCGATTTATAACGTTGTTTAAGAAGAAAACGTCCCATAAAAACAGGGAGTTTGTCAAAAGATAGCTAGGAAACAGCTGTGACTGTGAAATTCAAAAAGTGCATTTGAGCCAAAAAGCAGCCACGAGCAAGTTAACCTCTACAGCTCTACATGATGACAGAGGTTTTCCTTTTCTTTTTTTTTTTCTTCTTCTTTTACTCGCAACAGCATCCACACGCGTCAGTGCTTCTCAGGTTCCTCACTAACTCCACCACTGTTGTTATTTTTCATAACGTCCGTGCGTAAATAATTAATGTACCTGAAACAGTGAAACCTCAACCTGCCCAGCATCCCACCTGTTGAAGATAGTCTGTTTTTACCTCCTACTTTCCATAGGTACCACCACTGGTTATAGAGATAGATAACAAGAGAAAAAATGTGATATGTTAAGTTCCATGGTTTTTGAGGTGAACCATGGATCCAAACGTAAATAGCAATATTATGCAAATAAAATAGTTTCAAAGCCCACGATGCGGGTGTGGATTTCCTAGTTACCCACAGTATATGATTTACGTATTTGCATATAGCAGGCATGAATGCTTTACAAAACACAAACAAATGTTTTTGTATCAGTCTAAAACGTCTGTAAAAGAGCTGCTCTGTTGGTTGTGGACAATATATGCACATCGGTTCTAGTTTCATTTTATCTCATCATAACCTGCGGTTAATATAAAGGGAAATTAAGAGACGTTTAAATATTTGTGTGATCAGACACGGGAAGTAAATGTAAATACGGATTGTGGCCTCGTGTAATGTAAATAATGTAAATGCAATAATCTTTTAAAAACCTGCCGGAGAATCGCGATGATCTGTCTTTTATTTTCCCGCAGAGAAGGGCGTGTAATTTTGTTGTTGTATTTTTACAGCATCACTTTAATATGATGTTCACGGAAACTTGATCACCTTTCACCGCAACGCGAACTCGTTGCAGATGGCTGTCTGATCATACTCAGATACAGTTCCACCTGCATAAGTTCTGTTAATAATTTAACACAGCATCTTCATTATATTCCCCTTTTATTCCCTGCCTTCAAGAGGCGAGCAAAGGGGCACGGGCTGTGATTGGCTAGAAACAGTGGGTGGGGGACAGAGCACTGACAGGTAGCAAACAGGTAGTTCAGGTGATTTCATAAATAATTTCGAGGTATTTTGCTTTTTTTTGTACCACACTCCTTTGTCCGCCAGTCTTTTGAACCGTTGTGGATGAGTCGCAAATAGGTTGGAGACAGAGAGAAGGGGAAAAAAAACCTTCAGCCTGAGTCACGCAGCAGGACAGGTTGCCAGAGCCAGTGTGAGCGCAGTGCGTGCGTCCACATGCGCGTGTTTGTTTGAGTTGATGGAGAGAGAGAGAAAATAAAGAGAGAGAAAGAAATAGAGAGGAGGAGGTGTGCCGACGTGTGTGTGTGTTCGTGTGTTTGTGTGTAGGTCTTTCTTCAGTTGAGAAAGTGTGTTCCCTCTCGAGGCAGGTCCTCGGGGACACGGTGGGGACCCGTGAGCGCTCACCAGCTGACAGCGCGTGCTTCATTGAGGCCATCCAACACCTCGGCCCACGAGCCTGGCAACAATAGCCTGAAATTAATGCACACTCCCCATTACCAAATCTGGTGTTCACCAAATGGACGACGTGGCAACAGTTCAGGGGGGAAAAAACTTTTCGCGGAGTGAGGAGAAGTTTGCTGCAAGAAAACAACACTGCACTATAATTTAATGCAGCGTTTCTCTGCAGCGAAGTCACCACAAATATCGCAGTTTAGTAGCTACACTCAATCACAGGACTGCAGGCCAGGGGGCGCGTGCACCTGCAGCATATGGCGAGCGAGCGCGTGTTGGACACGTTTCACGTCGCTGTTAGTTTACGATAAATTACATAAGGGGAGATCAAGTGTTGAAAGTCTCTTTAATTAAATGGAAACGATGTGGTCTGAGGTGCAGATATATTTCCCACATCAGTTTGGTCGTCAAACAGTAGCCTTAACTTTTATTTGCACTATTATCCCCTAAACCTGACTCAGTGAGGCCCTATTAATTTAGTGTGACTTAAGCTATGTTTACATAAAAATGTTTCCATTATGTTTTGTAGGGCACTGCTTATGATGCAATAAATGTCATATAATGTGGTCATAAAACTTTTTAATTAACTTAATTCTTTACTACTATAGTTATCAAAATCCTCTCTAATACATGTATTATTATTATTGTTATTGTTATTATTGTTATTATTATTATTATTATTATTATTATTATTATTATTATTACGGATGGTTATTGGTAGATATGTTCAGTTGTTAACAAAGCCTAATAGTCTTGACAAAATTCACACTCACATTAAAACACAAGTAACTATTTATATTATTATAACTATTATTATTGTTCTAATTATTAGACTATTATTATTAGGCCTGTTATTATATAGGTAAAATGTTTAGATGGAAATGTAGAACCAAAATTTATTTTACAGACGACAGTTAATGGGAAAAAAAGAATTCATTGCAGTAATCCCAAAAGGCAGCATGGAAACAACAGAGACAAAGAAACAATAATTTTCGTTTGCTTTTTTTTATTCCCAAAATCGAATTTATATAACAATGAATGGCAAAAATGATAGCTTGTTTCAGCAAATTTAACTAGGAGTTATAAAAAGCAAATCAAATGAAACTTAGCAATAAATACATGTCAATTAATCTCATCCAGTGAAAGCAAAAGACACACAGGTTCATCTGAAGATACAAAAGGAAGTATAAAAGAAGGCAGCAATGATGGCTACATTAAATAGGCTATTTGTATGGAATTGGCAGTACTACACTATCAAACAAATCAAAACAATATTGTTTATGGTTTGAAAACAAAAATCGCATTTCTCAAGCCTCTGGCTCGAATATTTTTAAAGTGCACATCATGAACTTTTGAAGTTGCAAAACAAAATACATTATACAAACAAATTATCAAATAAAAACATGTATCACAACAAAAATCATAGCTACAAAAAATGTTTTTTTTTACATTATCAAATATAAACAATTATGCATAAAGGTATGATTTCGTGGAAGACAGTTTTTTGGTCGGAGTGACGTGGGAAATACCCATGGCAGTGCTGCGCGCGACATGGCAGAGGGGTCTTCCAGCCACGTCTCCATGGAAACGGGAAATTATAGACTATATATCTATTGGCAGAACCGAATTAGGGCTATATCACATAAAAAATAATCTTTAGACTATGCAACAAGTTGATAAAATAGAATTATTGTCAAAAATTGGACGTGACTTGTTTTGAAGAAGCTAAAATTTCTATCTTCTTTAAAAAATGCATTTTGATAGCAACAGATGAACTGTAGGTATGATTGACACGGACTGACATTATTTTGTTGTCGGCTGTAGTGAACCCTTTATAGGTATAGTAGCTTGTAGGCCTTTGTACTTTTCATTTTCAATTATTTAGAAAGAAACCGAGTGATGATGGTGGCTGGGTAGCTTGAGTTCTGAAAGGTCATCTTCTTCACTTGAGTGGAGCTCCATCGCTATTTCATCGGAGTCACTGAAGTGGGAGTGCGGGGAAAACTCTCCGTCGCTCCGGGGAGACTCTTTCCTTCCACCTCCGACCGGTGCCAGGGAGCTGCCAGCCCGAGTGGAGGAAGAAGGAGAAGGCGAACACATCGCCTCTTCAACCATGGCGGAAAACGAACCGTCGTCGAAGGCGGAGCGGAAAGGCGCCCCGCTGATGTGGACAGGTAAGCTGCTACCTGAGACGGGCACGGCCGCCGCCGTCCTACAGGCTGTAGGGGAAGGGGAAGCCCTGTCTTTCGCTCCGTCAAAACCGACGGCGGAAGAAAGCATAATGTCACACTTTGGCGAGTTGTTGTTGCTGTTGGAAATGTCGGTATTGCTGTTGTTGGAGGAGACGGGACCTTGGAGCAGCTCTGCCAGTGCGTTGATGTAAATCTGCGCCATCTGTAAAGTTTCGTATTTGGAGAGTTTCTTGTCGTTGTCAAACGCCGGGATGACGCTGCGCAGCTCGTCGAACGCGTGGTTAAGCCCGTGCATCCGCCTCCTCTCGCGCGCGTTGGCGGCCACGCGCCTCTGTTTCTGGATCCCGCTGACCGGTTTGCTGGATGGGGCTCTCTGTCTCGCGGATGCATCCTCATCGAGCCCGGTGACCGTGCCTTTGAGACGGCACAGGTCCCTGACTTTGAGCGAAGAAGAGGAGGGGCTCTTGGCAGATTTTCTGTAGCTGGGAGGACTGGGATGGCCCGATGACCCCGGGGAGCCATTCTCTGAAAAATGAAAAGAAAGATTTACAGAACTGGTCTGGTTTGACAGCAGTGTATAATAAATGCATATGCAGTTTTGACATTTGATAATCAAGAACATAACAATGATGTAGCTGTAGAAAATAAATCTAAGCTCTCTATAAAGAAAAGTAGCCAGATGCTACTTTCTACCTATCTGCCACCTTCAGTGCATGTAAAGGACTTGATCGCCGCTGCAAATCCCAGTTGCCTGTTGCATCTGATGTTTCATTGCAGGTGACATTGCTTTAAAAGGCTGTCCAAATGTTTTAAGAAGGAAGGACTTTATAAGCAACGTTTCTCACCTTGGAAGGAGCCGGTGCTCGGGCATGGCGAGTGCCGCAGGTAGTCGGGTGAAGAGGCGTGTGCCGCGCAGGTGCCAGAAGGCTGCACTGAAGCCAGCCAGGCGCGTGGGTCACTGCTGCTGTCCACGAGCGTCAGTCCAGGTTCGTAGCGGGACTCCTCGAGCTGCTGCTTCCCTCCCCTCTCCACCACTCTCGGGCTCTGATGCCGCGAGCCGAGAACTGCCACTGCCTCCAGTGCGTCTTTGCTCCAGTCGTCCACACTTAGGACATCCATGTTTCCGAAAGCCCAACAGGTAGGCAAAGTTAAACCGAATGGCAGTGTTGGGGGGGGGGAAAGTTCTTAGAGGCACGCACTACTATGCTGTCGCACTATGTGGATATAACGGTCGCGTGCGGGACTCCTTCTCTGGTGTCTCAAGGCGCGGCGTCGGTTTAAAAAGCGGCACGCGCCTGGGAGCCCCCCTCCTCGCGCTGGTCGCGTGTTGACGTCCAATGAGAAGCCTCGGTAAAGCCCGAGAGAGGTGATTATGGCCCCCCGAAGCCGGACTGTTTATGATAACATAACGATTTAAGGAGTGTTTAACGCAAGGGAGGTAAGGGGAACCTCCCACAGGACGCACGTGCACGGGGAGGCGTCAGTTTTAGGTGAAGAGCGTGGACAGCGCGAGACGTGCGCAGCTGGGACAGAATTCCTACCTGTCCTTGTGTCTGTCATACATCGCAGGCATGTCAGAGGGAGGAAGAAGGAAAGAGAAGGAGCTGGAGAGGTTGAAAAGGGTTAATCTACCAACCACAACCTGCTATCCTTGGTGTAAAGGCTGCATTTGAGTCCCATCGGCAGCAGTTTTCCACCAGACCCTTTAACATAACGTTCAAGTCAACACAGACTAAGGTGCATCACATATAGGAATTTTTACAGTCACTATTAGGTGAACTGAAATAAAAGCTTTTCCCCAATCAGCTCAAAGAATAGGGCCCTAGCTCAACACAGGCACTATAGATTTTTTATAAGTTATCCGCAAAACAAGGAATACGTTGTAAAAATGAACAAACTCGACAGATAAAAAGCCTGACTAAAAAGAAAGCGCTGGGCCAAGTAAAGTTTCACCAAAAGTCAAAATCTTTGCGACTCCTGGGGCTCGCGCGCTCA
The DNA here is from genome assembly GCF_001640805.2 of Lates calcarifer. NCBI lineage: Eukaryota > Metazoa > Chordata > Actinopteri > Centropomidae > Lates > Lates calcarifer. The sequence continues at coordinate 7,494,942 of NC_066845.1, forward strand.
TTGTCAATTCATTCATTCTAAGATCATCTCCAGTTTCCATTTTTCCTTTGTAAGCGGGTCTAAAACCTTTTGATCCAGCTCTCGGAACGCCCTGTCGGTAAAAAGGGCTTCACAGGGAACGGAAACATGAGCAGGGGTCTCGCGCTCAACACTGTTTCCGCACTGACACGAGCTGTATGTGGCGCGCGGTTACAACTGGAAAACAGAGAGCAGAAAGTACACGTACACACACACACACACAAATAGACCCACATAGAACATTATGTATCCTTAAGCTCTGACTGATATTACTTCTTATTTATTATCAGATATTTAATTAACCTAACAGCTGTGACCACAGGTTGAAAGGACAGATTGTAGCCATAGACAGGAAAAAATAACTTTGGACAAATTATAGCTGTTGAGGAAACCACCTGCAGTCTATTGATCAAAGCAACCATGCTTACTGAGATGCAAAATTTAGGCCTAACCTGGCAAATGAACAATGGACTAATTGCTGGGTGGAAATTGGCTATTTAACCTAATTGCCACGGTCGATTTAGGATAAGAAGGATATAGCCTCAGCTACGTGTTAAATACAGTAGCCCAATGTATGAGGTACAATGATCAAGGGGGGCAAGGCAAGCCTACCTGTTACTATCGCTGCCAAGTTCCAGCTTTTTTGTCAGCTACATTGAAAGACGTAAAACTACATTAGACAGCAGACTATAATCCTATCAATTATACATCACAACTTTGTTAGAAAATATTGCTAATACATGCTAAAAACGTTAGAAATATGGTTTGCGGTCCAGAATATGAAACTGGTTTAGCTGGAAGTTGTGGGAAAACACAATTTGTGTGAAGAACTCCCATAATTTCAGAGATAATTCGACATCAGTCTTTTCTATGTTTTATTCATGTATTCATCATGGGGACGTCTTGCGGGCTAGAGGTCTGGCGCCGAGCGTTCGCCCCCTCTTCCCACCTACAAGCCCCCCATCCAACGGGCCGGGCCGGGCTCCTGAAGCTACCGACAGGTTGGATATTGTAGCTGGCGATTATTAAAGTGTCGCAGCCACAATGGAGACTCTATGTTCCATTGGTCACGCCTGGGGGGCTCCTCGGTGGAGAGAGAGGGGGCGACCATTCCAATGCGCGAGAGGAGTCTGCGTGCTGCCGCTTCTCATTCCCATCTCCCGGGAGACCGAGGCGCGACGGGCACGAGACTGGAGTGAGGGGAGCTGGACAGGGATTTAAAAACTTTAGTTTTTCCTCAATTCACTAAATGCAGAACTGATGCTGTTTTTGATCAAGTACTCCTGAAATCTAAATGTTGTTAAAGCTCTAAAATTAGTTTCACCGAGGAAACGGAGGATTATATATTACATATATTATTACAACTTATTGTCTCCAAACAAACTAATACCAAACTTATACCTTTAGTCAAATCATTGTTATTGAGAGGGAAATATTGTAATGCTCTATCTTTATTTGACTGCTTTAGTTACTAGTTACTGAGAACATCAACATTTTAGATTGATATAGGCTATAGTTAGCCTACAACGTATGATGTGTTATTGATTAAAATCTACATTAATAATACTTATATGTTGATGCATCAGCACTGATCCAATCATGTGATATGACGCTTCTATTTTTGCTCCGAATACTTTTATACTTCTTAGGTAACATTGACAACTGGATTTTTACATATAGTGGAGTATTTCTACTCACTGACTGTGATCACCTCTCTGATTTGTACAATGAGAAAATGCGTAGCTTTACATCAAGTTTGTTGATGATGTTCGCTCACTTGCGTCCGGTGGAATCCAAGGCACCATAAACATATGATAAGTTATGTTTCTCCATTCATTTTTCATTCATCTTGTATGGCTGCCATTCATCTTGTCATGAAAGTATAAACTGAGTTACCTCTGACAGAGAGAGACAGGGAAATGTCTGGCCCCTGAGAGAGCTAAACAGCGCCTCTCTCTGGTTAAAAAAGGCTACTGCAATGTAGTGCTTCATTGAACTTGACAGCAGTCTTCCTCAGCAGTGTGTCTATCCAACTGTTAACAGCAGTACACAGGCCTTTGAAGTGAGGCTCTATTTGAAGTGAAAGACACAAAAGCTCAGCTCATGCTTGAACTTAAAATCTATTCCACACATAAAATCATCTCACATCACCCAAACCAATTTAAATCAATGTACTTTAACTTACTTAACTTTAACACAACATTCCCTCCTTAAATCAATAAATTTTAATAATTGATTAATAATTTCAGAGGCAAAATCCTTTTTCATCCATAATTAAAGGACACCATGCCCGCATCAATCAATTTTACTTGCTCTGGATCAATTGGCTCTTTGAAATTTAAAAGGTCAAAATTACACTGTGACATACAAATTTACAAATCCCTCACAGGCTAGGTTAGACATTATTACAAGTTTGAATCTTAAAAAAACCCTGTAGTTACAGCAACCCTGTCTCAGTGCACGAGTACTTACCAGTATCTGGATCAACTTACCAGTAAATTGTGTCTTGCGCCGAATTTTCCTCTGGAAAAGAATAAAGATGAGCCATATCCATGGAAAGTAAACACTGTGGGGTGAAGTCTGCTGGTGAAGTTGTCTTTTGATTGTCATTCCTCTGTTCACCAAAAAGAACAAACAGTAACACATGTTATGTGGAAGGCTCTTTAGAGTGAAATTTTATCTCTGAAGAGTTGATCATCAGTGACGTGCCTTTTTCTTTAAATGTACAGATGCTTGGCATGACATGAGGGAGAACTCCACTTCAAGTGTTTTCCATGTCAGAGGTGAGCCCCTAAATCACAAAGAATATCAGTAATTATTCACAGTTTGCTGAGAAATGTTTATTTATGTTTTATGTTCTTGAAATGTACCACCTTTGACAGTTGTCTAGATTAGCAAAGACAACAAATACGATCCCACTGTAGAAAACCTGTTTATTAGACAAATTATACACAGAAAGCTTTGCCACTTGTAACAGAGGCCCCAGTTTGTTCAGTTTTTGAATAATATGCAACACATACAACAAAATAGGCCTATATTAAATACTGTACATCATAAATTTTTGAAAATTATCAAGTAAATCCTGTAGTTCTATGTATGAAATTAAAAATGTTAACAGATAAGCGCAATAGCAAGTTTGTGCATGCTCTCTTTTTAATCAACTTGCCACTTTTTGTTATTTAGCCAGCAAATAATAAAATGAACTCAGGATGACATGAGAAAAGCAAAGAGTTTGTGTTTGTGTTGACCATGGGGCAAGGGAAAACCAAATGCAGTAATGTGACTGCTAAACTCAACACTAAAGCTCATCATGATATACTCTTTTCTTTTTGTTAAACAAAAATAGCATCAACATGTAAAATATACATTTTTATAATGTCTCTTTCATTTATACTAAATAAAACTTTTTAAATGTCTGTGTCCTATTTGTCATTCAATAGCCATACTGTAGCCTAATATAAGAAAAGAATGCCTAAGAATGCTTGCTTCAAAACACTGTGGCTCGACTGAGTTCTCTACGCACAACATTTTGCGGTTTTAGTTCTTAAAGATAACAAACTGAAAACTTGTTCTAAACAACTAACATTATCAATTATTAATACAGTGTTAGTGAAAAAGGTTTGGTTCCATTTTACCACCCCACCCCTCTAATCCACAAAATATCCTTTAATGCTCTTAATGTACCATTCCCCTTCCCCACCCCAAAATGCACCTTAATGGTCTCATTTTAATTAATTGGCACTTTAAAAAAACAAGTTATATAAACAGTACCCTTAACATTACAGATATGAAATAGAAGTATATTTCGAACTCATCTCGCAAAAGGCAGCCACCGGGTTCCAATGGCTGTGAACTCTTTGTGACATTCCCATGACCTTAAAGCACAACCACTGATTTGCTGCTCTTAAATGTTTCCAGTAGATGGTGATATTTTGGGTTTGACGGGAAGTTGGGAGGGTACAACTAGCTAGTTGACATATAAGGCCTGTACTGAAGATGCTGCTGCAATGGCTTCTCCTCAACACAGAATCGTTTCCGTTTCACCACTTGAACCTGATAAGTGATCAATGAACTCGAACGTGACATGACCTTACAGAATGAGCTTTTATCTTTTAAACACCCAGGCCATGGCTGCACTAAAATTAAGCAAAACAAAGAAACAAAAAATCCAAAGTAAAAGTTTGAATGACAATGATGCAAAACCAGAGACTACAGCACTCATTTAGCAGTTTTTCAAAGTTTGCTGAGGGAAAAAACAAGTAGACAGCTCAGAACAATGTTATTTTTTTGTACTTCCTGACCAAAACACATTCCACGCATTAAAATCTATTTTTTTCAAAAACAAAATTCAATAAAAGACATATAATAAGCATAAGCTTTTTGAAGTCTTTCGGCTTGTCTTTTATATTTTTTTCTCTTTAAGTAGTTTTTTTGTATCATCCCTTTTACTATCCCTCTGAGAGTCTGATTAGAGGATCTCACCTTGACTTGAAAAGCAGATAGCACAATACAGGTGAGAAAAGAAAAGGTCAGATCTACATACAATCACTTACAGGTCTGTGGGCACTGGTACAGTGCAGTGGGATTGACAAAGAGTCTTTAATGTGCATCAAAATGGCGAAAACAGTTTCAGGCTGATGCACCAAAATGGCAGAAATAGTTTAAGATCGATGCACCAAACTGGTGATTCTACAGTGTCATACCGTTGCACTGTCATGGCATTTCAACAGTTTTCAGACCGATGCACCGTAAAGGTGTCAGCATGTGTTCAGCTGTAAAGTCTTAGGTCTAGTCAGGCAACTGTGTGGACACCATCTTGGAGATGATTACACATTTAGAACCCCAGGTATTGGTGAAACAACACCAGAGAAGAAGAGAAAACTGAGTATGGACTCCAACATAGTGAAAAGGCAGAGTAAACCTGGAGAAGTGGAATCTTCCAATATTCACTGAGATGGGGCCTTTTCAAAACTACAAGGGGCTGCTGTATTCATTGCCAGGGCTACAGACAAAACTATGGGCTATATATACCTTCATAAAATAACTGCCCCATAATTGCTTATTATTTGTTTCATGGCTAAAGACACCACCAGTCATCCACCAATGGCAGCCCTGGAGCTCACAAGAGTATAGAAGTATTTCCTGTGGTTGGAGTCATATAAACTAAACCCTCCGAGGTGGGGTTCAGACAGTAATAGGAGTCAGGTCATTTCAGCAAATCTCCATTACACGAGGCAGTCCTCATGTCATAAAACAGAGACAATAAAAAAGATCCCCTTTCACACATACAGTATCGCCCAAAATAATCCCCCAAACAATCACAAGAACAACAACAATAAAGCAAAGATTCAAGCCCCCCCACCCCACCCGCCCACTTCCCTTCTTGCACCTCACTAGCATGGTTTGTAGGAGAATAAGGAACGCCCCGACAGACCTCCACCTCCTTCATCTTCTCCACATATAAAACAGAGAGATTCCTATGTACACAGATCTCTATTTTCTGGCTTTTTAGCTTAGCCGTAATGAATTTGCTCTACCACCTCATGACTGACTGACCAAATCGCCTCCTCCTTCTGCTCCTTCGCCTCCTCTTCATCCTGAACCAACTGTATCCTTAGCAACTCCTCATATGGAGGTGCCCCTGTCTGGATCATTGCCATATCCAAAGTTGGGTCCCGGGCCTGTAGGCTGGTAGGGGATGGAGGACATTGTTTTAATGGGGCTGCGGAAGAAGCCACCGTTGGGGGCCCTCTGCCTGAAAGGGCCCACCCCGCCAGTCCGGTGGTCCTGGAGACCGCCCCCGCCACCGCCACCGCTACCGAAACCAGCGGAAAATCCAGCGGCGGCTTTGGCAGAGAGGCTGCGGCTTAGGGTCTGGATCTGCTCGGGGATGAAGGTGGTGGTGGTGATGTGGGTGTTGCGGAAATCACTGATCTGCTCAAGTGCCTGGCGCGCAGCAGGCAGCGCATCCATGTCAAGGGGAGTTAAATCGACGGAAGAGGTGGAGAATTGCTTGTGGGGGCTCTCATCCTCGGTGCACAAGCTGTTAACCCGGCGGTGTAGGTGCTCCAGGTCGATCTCCTTATCGTCCTGCAGGTGGGGTGGGGCAGGAGAGGAGGAGGGACAAGAGGAAGCAGTGATGGTAAATGACAGAAGGGAAGAGAAGTTAATGGGAGGGGAAGGAAATTGAAAAGAATATGAGGTAGGAAAAAAGATATTCGCAGAGAAAGGATGAGAAGGGATGGGGTATGAGAAAGATCCAGGAACAGTGTTTAAGGATGGGAGAGGGGGATGAAGGGTGGGATAGTAGGACAGAGGATGATAAAGTTGGAGGAGAGAGATGGTGAGAAGGACGATGAGAGGGATGAATTCAGGAAAGTTGGAAGAAGAAAGGAAATGATAGAAAGGAGGTAAAGGAGTGAGGGAATAGGAAGAATAGTGAAGGAAAACAGAGCAGAGTATGTGCAGAGGATATATATTGAAAAAGAGGAAGTGGACAAGGATGGGGTGTATTTGTAGTCAAGCAATGGGGATGTCATACATCCGCCCAGTACAAATGGATAGTAAGAATAGTTAAAGCAAGAGAACAGTGTTAGACAAGGCAGATGATGATATGATGAGGGAAAGACAACATGCATGTGGCCAAACAAAAGTTTTGGCACAATTTGAAAAGGAATTCAGGTTGAGGTTAAGTGGGGTAGTTAGGTATGAGAATGATAGTGAGGGTGACACAAAATAAAAGTAAGAAATAAATGTTTGATGGAGGTGAAGCGTGGATGTGACAGGAAGCCGGAAGAGCGAAAAGGGAGGAAGGGAGAGATGGAGGGAAGGATAGAGAAGCACACTCTGAGCTGTGGTCACGATATTGGAAGAGAGAAACATAAACACACTTCTACAAGGTCTTAAAGGGAGTGCAGGTAATCTGGAATACGCGCAGAAAACACACTGCCATCATGCTGTGTGCTCTGCCATTCCAGGGTGCTAGGTCTGCTGTCGAGCAAGCGTTACCATACATTATCAGATATTACACTACAAATACATTATGGAAGGCAGTCCAAATTCTCAACAATACTTTACTTATCTCATGTATTTATTTTCTGCTTCTTGTCTTCTGTATTGCATTCTGGCCACCATGCCAAAAAATTCACATTGAGATTGACATCTCATTTTCAAGTGAATTTTTTCCAGGCCACATACAATTCATCACTGCAGCTATAAAGGCTTATTTATCAACTATATTTTACAAAACAGATGCTTTAACTTCAGTCAAACAATATTTAACAATCTTAACAAGTCCACCTATAGACAGCACATACATTAACTTAAGCTTTAACTTAACTTGTAGTATGAAGTAAATGAAACTTATATACTAATAATATTACAAAGCATACATTATATGACTATATTCACATATAAATTACTTATCCACATGGTCTAAAAGATGGTAACACTCAGTGAGAGGTCTTTCATGCTTTTACTGCTTAGGGGAGGGTGGATAGTAGTGCAGGTGAGCTCAATTTGCAATGAATGAGGTGAGGATATAGAGAGGAGAGGGCTCAGGTGAACAGTGTTAGAGGGTGCTGGAGGGAGTTTCCAAAGCGTACATTTTTGCATTGTTCACAAACGTATAAATGTGCTTCTCTGCATTTACAGGAGGTAGGATAAGTTAAGGATTTCCGATGGGTCTCAGAGGTAGGTCGTGGGTAGTGTGGGGTGTCACATACGTTTCGGTGTCTCATTTTGGTGTTTCAGACTTTGTGGTAATATTGTTCGGGTAAAGGAGAGGAGGGTTTTGTGAGTACAAGGAGTCACATTGTTGTAGGTAAAAGTAGAATTTACTGACCGTGTCCTTCGGGTCTGGGGGGTCTGGAGGGGGCTCTGGCCCTACTGTATGTAGCTCACGAACAGAGGGGACTGATGGTGGTGCCCCCTGGTTGCCATCTAAGGAGGGGGCAGTGGGAGGAAGGAGAGGACGAGGGGGCGCTAACGTCTGTCGTGACACTATCATACACACACTAAATGTTTGAAGGAGGGGATATCGAAGGGGTAGAGTAGGTATCAAAAGAAATGAAGGGAAGTGAAAGAGAAGATTGAATCACAAATGGTCAGTCTGCTGTCTGTGAAAGGAGATTAATGGGTAACTACGAGGAGTGACCGAAAGGGACTGACGTACGGACAAGTGAAAGGTTTTTTTTAGGTGGTAGGACCTGACTGGATTTATAGAATTGTGAAGCAAAGTGTAATGTTCTCCCCCATTATATTATCCGCTGTAACATTTCAAAACAGAAGTCAACACTGAATCACCTGAATGATTGTAATCTATACTAACATAAATAATAAACAATAAATCTAGATGCCTGAAATGTATTTAAATATACATCTCTAATTTATTGTGTATTGCAAAGGCATTGTCTTCAAGAACAAAGCCAATGGCTTTTGGCCTCATTTGTAGTATGTTTCATAAAAATAAATACTTCACTGCAGGCTTTTACCTGCATTTATAATTATACAGAACATGTAACTTTGACTGGTCAAAGATGATGCTCTATTTGCCTCTAGATAGAGAGACAGCACCCTCTAATGGAAGAAAGGCATCATTGCACATATAGTCAACTGGCAACTTGCCAGGTATATGAACGTTTTTGAAGAGGTACATTTGTTTCCAGCAGAGAGCTTTGTGATACAGTGAACACCACAGTATGAACCCTGCTCCCTGATGTGCACAATTTTTCTGATTACATTATCATTTATATATCATAACATTTCAAAAAGCATCTGTCTTCAGGCATTACTAACCAATGATTTATTTTTATCTTCTATTGTATGTATAACCTTGGGGTGGGAGGTGAGGTGGTGAAGGTGGTCATTCTCATCTTGGGGGTGAGCTCGGAGGGGTTGGTGGGTTCATAGGAGTGCTGCACAATCAGGGCACAGGGAATGTCGCAGCATGCTGGGGGCTGGTAATGGGTAGCGGTGGGGGCAGTGGTGTTGGCGGTATTGGGGGTCTGGTTCTGGGTCTGACCGCCCAGGGCAAGAGGGTGCTCATTGGGGCTGTGAGGGCACGGGTCGGCAGCTTGCCTCGCAGATGGGCCATCTGCCTGTGTCTGGTGTGAGTGTGTGATGTGTTTATGGGTGGGTGGGTGTGTGTGAGGAAAAAGGAGACAGGAGGAGAGAGACAGAGAGAGAAAGTGATGAAAGAGAGATGTGGAGTAATTCATATAAATGTGTTTGTGTGTTTGTGTGCATGCAAGTTGAGTGGGAAGATTAAAACAAGCCCAAAAAAAAAAAAAAAAAGAAGCCAAATAGACACACGGGCAGACAATCGGCAGACGGGAGGAGACAGAGAAGGGATGAGTGACAGACAAGATCAGGCAGATGGAAGGATGGTAAGGTGGAGGAGAGAGAGCCAATTGGAGAGACAGACGGGTGGGGGGTGAGCGAGAAGAAAGACATGGCAGTCAGTCAGCACACACAGTTAAGCAGGTCGTTCTGTGTTGTGTCCTCAGAGAGACATTCACACAGTCTTTATATACCTGGAAAGGGGAGATGTTTAAATGGCATTTTGTATTGCTCTCTCCCTCTCTCCCCCTCGCCTGCTACACCCCTCAACACAGTGTACTTATCTACAAAAACAAAACATGAGACAAAATATGACAGCTTTGAGCCACAGTGACATAGATCATTATATAGAGTTAGAACAAGGAGATTGGCAATTCCCATCCAAATCACAGAAATTCAAAATAAGAGGTCAAGTGTTTTAGGTGTACCAAACAAAGCTGATACACATGGAAATGCCTGCTCTTCTCATGCTAAATCTACATGGATTATATGAAATATAAGACATGGTCAAAACTATAGATGTAACCATTATGGAAGAGTTCTGACAAAGATAATTAATTCTATTTTGACTATATGCAGCAATAGAGTTACTCTCAGTTTTAATTTTTATTTTTTTTTTTGAGATGTTGTTGATTCCAATGGCAGAACTCTTTCATACAAACCTCTGGAAGAACATATATAAGCCAAAAGGCTAAAGCAATACAGCCGCCCTGTTATGAATGAAATGGGCCTCACACACTCATCTGGAAATAGCTTGTCAAAAGAATCAAGATGTCAAGATTTAGACTAACCTAACCTCCAAATCAGTGTTGGGGCACCTTTTTCATCAGATATACAGTAATATCATTACAAATATACCCAGACATCACACACCCAACCCAAAATGAGTCCAGATGCTTTTGAGCACAGTAAAAGAGTAGCAATACAGAGGAGGATGACTAATTTCCTAAAAATATAGGAAAATCCTTCATTATGTGTTACCAAATGGGAAAATGGAACACGCTATAGTGCACTGTTGTCATTATTCATTTGTGTACTATAAAAACTCCCAAAATAGCAGGGATGACTTGCAGGGAGACAGTTACACAATCCCCTTTCATTTTGTGTACATATCTGTTGTTAAATGTGCTCAGTCATGATACATTTCTTATCATTGGTGATCCAAACGAGTTCAGCTCTGTAGAACTGTGTGTATTTGCGTATGTGATTGTTTAAGCCCAGTAGAAATACTCATGAGCAAACTGTTTACATTGAGAAGCAGGCTCACAGATAACAATGTCAGCCACTGTGCTACACACAACACAGAACCACAACACAAACACAAACACTGACAGATAGCTCACAGTCAAAAGCAGTTAACAGAGCATTATAGCATAAGGTATGAATGTGAAGGCATGTCAAGACAGTATGTACAGTGTGTGATTATGCATGTTTTAGTATGTATAACAGACACAAATAGCTTAGTTGAATTAGAGATTGAACAGTTGGTTGTGAGCTTTCATGTATGCAGAAAATGTATATGGGTGCATGTGTGTGGCAAGTGGGGGCGATACAGTGTGATGGATGAACACAGTCATGACTTATGCCAGTTTTACTAACTCTAAGTGAATCACATCCATCTGAAGTTGTGCATGTGTCATAGTGGGTAAGGTAACCTGATTCTTGATTGCTGCTGCTGGTGAAAGAAGGAACAAACATGAACAGAAAACCACAGGGGCTTATGAGGCATGTTTGAAACGAACTGAATGTACTATATCTTGCATGGATGGTTCTCATGATATGGCATATTTGACACAAAATCTGGGCATTCGTTTTATTGACACAAGCCTGACATGACGGAAGAGGTAAGCTAAATGATGATGTGTATGCATGCATGTGAGTAGGCAAGCTCATAGGTGTGTATGTGACTGTAGGAGGGGCTGCATTGGGGAAGCTGTTTGTCGTCTTCACGGAGGACAAATGAGGATGTGTCTTTTGATTTTCTGATTAGAAATGCTTAGAATTGATTAGCACTGTAATTTTGCATATAATCCACAGGTCTTGCTTAACAAACACCTGTGAGAGATGAAGACCAAACTGATAATCCCACTGACACTGAATGAAACTCAATTTCAATGGCATGTAACTTCATTTAAAATGTTCTATGTAACAACATGATGATAGAGATATCCATGAATGCCCTAATGTTTCATCTGAAATATTACATTCAGTAATACATAACAGATTCAGTTTTAGTAGAGAAAGCCATGGGGAAAGAACTATGTAGCTGATATCAGCCTGCTCCCTATACAGTAAGTCTCTCATTGCGTGGGAGTAGGGCATTGAAGGTAGGAGGAGGAGTCCTTATGCCAAGTCTGCACTCCTTATTCATACTCCTGGTGCCAGTATATCTTACTAAGCCAAGTTTTCTAGACCCATGCATAAAGAGTAGGTCACCAGGCTCTCCTTTTTTATGTGAAGCTTGCAAAAATGCACAGGAGGCTGCATGTTCTTGGCTCAGTGCGCTGGTCTCAAGTGGTGTTAACATTCACTGTGACGGTAAGACGGAGGCCAACGAGTTCTTCATTTAAACTGACAGAGAGCAAGGCGTCTGGTGGAGTTAATTACAAGCTTTATGGTTTGCTTCACTTTATTAATTCAACTTTAGGAAGTTAGATGACATTAAACACACTAGACTTACTCCATCGGCCATGACTAAAGCCAAATTGCATGCAGAGGCAGAGTTTCCCCCAGTCAATAAAATGCAACATATGCAATTTATCTAATTAGCTGCTTTGAAGTTGACTCAAATTTGTCTTCCTTCCTCCACTGAGTCAGGACATGCTGCAGTGGTCCCAGCTTGACTCTCTCCTGTTCTGTTCTCAGCAACCATCTTTGCAGCTGGTTGCCCATTTGAAAACATTCTGCACAGATGGTGATCTGAGATCAGAGTATGGCATTCACACTATTAATACACACTAGTACACACCACTATATGACATGACTTTTTTAGGGGAAAATCCGAAATATTATCTCAGCCAAATTAAAAAACATTGATTGATGAGGTGAACTCTATTTTAAATTGCAGTGGCCTTTACAGACAAATGATCTGCCAGTTTTCTCAAAACAAACTAGTTATACAACATGTCCGACCACATCTGAAGGGAAAAATGTTTCAAACTGAAGGCCAAGGTGGAAAACCTCCAGGCGTAGAGACAGAGGAGACACAGTAATTGTTCGCTGATAATGACGCACACTGTGGGGTGGTATCTCCTCAAAGGCATTCATGTTGTCGCACTTGTTTGTACACATGAAAAGTGATGACAGTAGTTGTATGGAGAATGTAAATAGTGAGCTTCAGAGAGAAATTCAAATCCTGCCTACTTTCTCACCTCCACACACCTGGCCAGCCACTGAGTGAAATGGGTATGCTTTTGAATTGCTGAATTGCTCCCTTCAGGAAGCTAAAAAAATTAATTCCGATGTTGGTAAAGTGTGGCTTCCGGGGGTCTCAGACAGTGTTTGATGATCCGACAAGCACTTTGTTTGAAGGATATTGACTCTTTTATGTCCAGTGGTTACTCTGAGGATCCCTTGAGCTAAACCAACAGCAATCAATAGGTCACTGCTTTGACAGGGTGAAGGATAAGTGTCAGAGGTCAACCATCAAAACAATCATGGCTGACTGAGCCAACTTCACTTTCACCATGGAAGCACTGAAAGGGCTCCTCTAATGATAAACTAGTAATCTGTATTTAACTTGGATATCCTGTGGCTTTTCTCCCGCTGCTAACCAAATGCTTTGTATTTATTTGCATTTAAATACAGTCTTACTCCTTACTCTAAGAAACAAAATCAGAATAACTTGATGTGAGATACTAAATGGAATTGTATAATATGAGGATTATCCATATGTGATTCCTAAATCAATAATAGTGATTTTCAAGTCCAACAAGCCCTCCAACTTAAATGACCAAATTGGATATTTGCTTGTCATTATACTTGAATACGTTCCATAGAGTGTACCAGCGGCAGGCATACCAGACATTTGTTGTCATGGTAACAATAATGAATACAAGGTTAGGATTGTGTAATGGTCATGATTTGGTTACGTTTTAGCACAAAACCACTTGGTTAGGTTTAGGAAGAGATCATGGTTTGGGTGAGTACTTCCTAAGGTTGGAGGACCTTTGCTGTCATTACAATAAGGCTGTGGAACAGTCACGGATAAAGGAAACGATGCTGACTATTGGTTTGAAATGGGAAACAGACAGTGAACATACTACGTCACCTAACTTCCTTGTTTGCAAACATAATTATTATAATATGCTGCTTGGACAGGCGCCCTACAGGGTTGGTTTTACAGGAAGACAGTCTCTTGTGTTTGTAACTGTGTGGTGCCTTTATATGCAAAACCTTGAACAAGATCTACAAAGAGAATCAAAGACTATTACCGTTTAAATCCCTGCTGTCCCTCCTATTCACTATTGCAGCTCTACTTTTGCACTCAGTCAGGGGCTGATTCCACTGGCTGCTCTTAAGTCTAATGAAGATAGCGGGGGGCGGGTATGTTGCAGCTGAACCACACTGTGCTTAACACAACTTTGGATACAACTAAAGGTTTGGTGTCTTTGTGGCTGCTCAGTGGTAGAGAAGACTACTGGTCTGAATGACAGATTAAAGGTGGTAACTGAGCAGGGGACTGGAGGTAGGTGGTATGTGGTTTGTGCGTCTGTGTTCTGTACTGGAAAAAAAATTATTGCCTGATGATAAACAAGACAACTCTGAATCAGAGATATGCAATCTCTCTAACAGGCACATAGAGTAGGATCTCTACATGATGAGCAGAGGCATGCTGGGTAGATATCGAATATATTTAACTTGATTTACCAAAACAATTAGATGATGGAGAATGAAACTGAGGCACCAATACAGAAGAAAATAAATTAAGCTTAAGCAGACTGCAGTCAACCTGCTGCTGAATATGTCGCTCTATTCTCACTGCAGCTTGTAGTCAGTTTAATGGAATATTATGCCAGATGCATGGTGAATTGACTGAGATGGTAGGTGTCGGCATGTGACTTTACAGCTCCTTCTTGTGTATTCACAGAGGTGCACAGGTCCTCTCACAGCATCAGCAAGTCTAGTCTTAAACTGATTGAGTTCTAAAGAGAAAAGAGGAATCAACACGGGGTGCAAGCAAAATTAAACAATTAAATAGATCAATAAACAAATAACCCAAAGGACATGCGATAAATACAACTAATCACTTGCCACTGTTGATCAGCCACAAGCAATTGCAGGTGGTATATTGGACTGCAGTAAACAAAGCTGTACGAAACTTCCAAGTAGTTTGTCAAGCAAGCCTGTGCACACTGCAGTGATCACAGCTGATGAGGCACATAATTCAAGTCACAAATTGCCTATTTGCCTGTTATAATGCACCAATTCCAATTTTGTTTGTAGCGCATTTCTGTCTTTCATGTCAAAGGATGTCACCACTCAAGTCACATCATTAACTGACAACAGATAAATGACTATTTATGAATCAAACTAAGCATTCTTCTCGAAAGGCGAGAAATTGTAGCGATGAAGTGACAATTTCAATTCCCATCTTTTTGTCATCTTTTCTCATTTATTCTTGGTGGAACTTTAAATTAGCATGACACCAAAGACTAAGGAGATGGAACAGGCTTCTTGTACTTTGGTAGTCACGCAGAGATGTTCACTTAGAAAGTCCTAATTAGTGTAATGGTCATCTTTTTCCTGCCCATTAAGGACCATTTTGGTAACCAGGCAACAATATCTGTAATACATTATGACAGACCTTTCAAAACATCTCTGTTCTGATGTAGTAAATAGATTTTTATCGCTAAGGACTGGAAGCTGAATGACAGGTGAGGAAACCGTTCTACATTAATTCTCTAAAGTCATTATCCACAAGTTAACCTTAACCTGTCTTTATCAAATGGCTTCCTCAAAAGGGAAAAGCATGTTTGAAGCTGAAGTAATTTACCTGATGGCAAAAACATTCTTTGCTAAAATTAATCTGTGCTGCTTCATGCCTCAGCCTAATTTGTTACCACTGAAAATATTATTTCACACATAATTACATTTCTTTCAGTTCATCAGTGGCATGTTTTGCATACGGAATTTGCCACACTTTGCTGCAATTTCACAGTTTTCATTTAAGTTATTTACTTGAACACTTTCTCCCTCTGTGATTTGGTAAACATAGCAGTAGGCACGGGACGTGATGAGGTGGGCTAGGGTTGGAAATTAAATTGGAAGCTGGTTCAATTCCTTGTCAAATCTGTGGATAAAAGGCTACTGAAACAGAGAGATTACAATGGTGGCTATCACTTTTATTCTGGTGAAAAGGGCTTGAGCTTGTAGTTACAGTACATTAACATGCTGTCATTTGGGTTTTTCTTTGAAGATGTTACCTTTCTAGTCTATGGTGGAACAAACAAAGCTACCATATCATAACAGACTGTGGGGTTTCTACAAGAAGAAGATGTTACCAGAGTCACTGTGATTGCCTCAAATGATATCCCTGCTGAGGTGATCAACTGCACATGGGCTGATTGGATATTTCACAGGGTGCTGCTGCTAATTTACGAGGTGGAGTGTTGCCACTGTTTTGGAGAGAACACTGGTATAAATATCCATGTGAATCAGTTTCTGACTCTGCCTTGGTCAAGGCATGCTGCAGCATTTCAACAGGCCCTTAGGCTGTTTTTGTATTCTGCTTTTAACGTTGCCAGTGTCCTCTTTTCTCCAAAAACATTAACTTTTCAGAAAGATAAGTGGTTGATTACCCTGTTGATACTAATGCAGCCGGCTTGTTTTAAATTAATCAACACCATCCAAACAGCATTAATGAAACATTTTGCAGGACTTAAGCATTAGCAGGTTCCTGAATGCATCAAAGGGCCAAGAGAGCAAATGCCCACTGGTTTTAAACAAGTAAATGCAGATTAATGCTGCTGAACTATCCATACTGAGGTTCTAGACTGATGGTGCATTGTCAGGCTCTATAGAGGTGTGATGATTTTTTGAGTACTATATAAACAAGGTCTTGGGGGGAACAGAATATTTACAATCTAGTATGGAAGTATTTGGAGAGTAACACATTTGTTCTTCTCAGGCTTCAGCACATTCAAAAAAAATAAAAGAATGGATAACACAATGGCAAGTCTCAGCTTTAATATCTGAGGGTTTACATCAAACATTGAAAGAACTGTGTGTGACATAAAAAGCCTTTTCAACATGTAGTGCCCAAACTGCAAGGATTCAAAAGTAATTAGACCCTTGTCTACTTAATGTGCGTTGTTTCACTGTTATTTATATGAGGTGGCGTTGTCTGTTAGAATGAGGAGTAAAGAGGTGACTATGCAAATTATGAAGATAATAATGAGGTTCAAAAAAGAAAAGAAAAAAAACTATCAGAGAGATATCAAAGGTAGTTGGTTTACCAAAATGAGCAGTAGATACTTTCTAAAAAATGAGTACAAAAATAATTTGCATGGTGACGAAAAACCCCTTTGTGAATGCATGACAAGAATGTCCTCCAGGATGCAGACGTACATGTTTGCTTTTCAATGATGAAGAGAAGACTTCATGACGGTAAGACTTCTTATAGAGGCGGAGCTCTGGAACAAAGTTCTATGGCCTGATGAAACAAAAATCAGCCTCTATCAAAATGATGGAAAGATTAAAGTGAGGAGAAAAAAATGGAACAGCTCATGACCTAAAGCATACCACCTGTCAAACACGGTGGTGGTTCTGTTATGACTTGGGCATGTGATGACTGATGATTTCACTGCTGACAGAGGCAACAGGATGAATACAAAGGTATGTAATAGCATTCTGTGTGCTCAGATTCAGTCAAATGCATCAGGACTCATTAGATGACATTTCATCCATACAGCCGAGGCAACCAAAGAGCTTTTCATGGTGAAGAGGTGGAAAATCCTTGACAAGGCAGAGAGACCCCATGACAATCAAGAGCTGAAGGTGGCAGCATTGAAGGCCTGGAGAGCATCATTGGGAAGATTCAAAAGCATCTGCTGATGTCAGTGGGCCAAAGTCTTCATCTTGACTGAAAATCTTTTTCCACAATATGTTAAATGTGATGACTTTGTTTGATTTGATGTGTATCTGTCCAGTTATTATTGGAACCCTAAACTTTGGGCACAATGTTTTAAACAGGCTACATCTCCCACACAGTTCTTCCTGTACTGATCTAATCCTACTCAAACTAAAGCTCAAACTTTATGTATTTCAAATTGAAGACATGCAGATACATAAAGTTGTTCATTGTACCTAAACAATTACCTAACCTCTCTCAGCGCCTGAGTGTGTAATGTTAGTATGTGTATTGTGGATATGTCGCACTGGCCATTTAAGATTACATCATACGTATTGTTAGACATCTTATGTGGCATCAGTATAATTGGCAGTACTTTAGATAAACTAATAAGGACTAAGAAGGAATACGACATGAGCAAAAAATAAACAACCTCTTCAATTAAGTTAAGTTAAATTTGCTGCTTAATTCGGTTTACACTCACATTCAATTTGATTTTAGCTGAGCATGTCTCTTTGGGTAATCATTTTGATAATTTGATGGTAACTTTAATTAGGCAAACAATTAGAATTAACAACATGGCAGGATGCTTTAAAAGCTGACAGTCCCATTAAAATCATGATTATGGGTGAGAAAAGGAAATGAATATTTTAATGATGCTCTCAGAGTTTCTGAGAACATACAAGTCTGTTTGACCTTTCTTTCTCTTCCTACATACCTTTGTGCACACAAGACTGTGCAGCTTTATATACACAAGACTATGCAAAAGATCAATGCTTGTTAGAGTGGAGTGGAGAGCTAATATAGCACCTCCATGATTCTTTTTGACAGAATGTGCAAAAGCCTAGCAACAAATATAGTTCCAGTCTGACTATGCTGTTAGGATAGTATTGCTGAGGTTGCTTGCACACACATTTAGTTCAGGGGAAGTGACACTGCAACCACAAGAGGTTTTCAAAGGATCCAGATGCTGTCAGTGTCACATCTCCTGCATAAAGAATGATCTGCTGATATTTCTATTCCTCATGCATCCTGACTTTGAGGAACTGCTGGGTTTTTTTCAGCTTAGTGCCCCTGGCCTCAAAGTCTAGACTTTCTATTACATCCCTCTTCCCATGCCTCAGATAGGCCTGAAACTAAACCCATCATTCATCCCATCACCATCTGTCCACTCTAACTTTATTTTTTCTTCCCTCAATCCCTCCTTTTGCTTTTTTTCTACTTATTACACCGCTTCATTCCCCTCTCTCAACATGAGAGATGAGCTTGGATCTATTTTAGGCTCCTAACCCCTCTCTGTACCATCATTTCTTCTTTCAGTCACCCATCCATCCACATACCTCCTTGGAGGGGACCCTAGATCCCTTCCTCCGAGACCACCAGCTTTCCACCATGGCAATGAGGCAGGAGAGCACCACGCCAGCTGCCAGCACACAGAAAACACCAGCGAAGCTGTGGATGTCCAGGGCGTTGCCACGCTGTCGTGTCTGGACTGAGCTGTAGAGGTCACAGGGGCTGTCCTTGGGCCACCACTTGAGTTTCAGTATATCCATGTCACCGTTCTGCTGGAGCTCCAAGATTCTAGGATATAGGCAGGAAACCCAGGCATGTGAGTATAGAACACACACATGGAACACAGAAGCTACAAAATATTAGCTGACATATCTGTTAAAATATTGTTGTGATATCAGACGATTTATGAATCTATGTTTTTGTAACTTCAGGTTTCTGGCAATTAAAAGTCAACATATATGGAAGTAAGCATACATTAACTCTTTGCAGTTGGCAGGCATACATGAATGAATGTGTTCATGCATGAATGAGAAATTTCATTCACCACTACCCAGAATGACCATGGTCGCAAGGTATGATATTTAATGGTGTGATTGTCATTTTAATGACCACAGTGTCAAAACACCTCTTATCTACTCAAAACAAACAATCATTGACAATGAAAGATATTCACACAAGTCAATTGCACAAAACCTGACAACACTGCAGCTTTGACTGCAGTTGCTATAACACCTCTCTTCCATTTGAGGGCAGTGTTTGCCAGTAAAAAAAATCCTTCCTGATCCCTGACAACCATATTGGGCTGTCAAACTCATTATGGCTAACATTAATATGTTTTGCAGCACAGCGCAAGTACACTGCCACAATGTCATTATGCAGCCTAGCTTTAGTCCCACGATTGATGGCTTCAGAGAGGATACAGCTCAGAGGTTGATGGGGTCCCTCTGTTAGCCTTCAGCTTATTATTTAACTGGGTCGTTCGTTTTGGTTTGGAGGAGAGCTGCAGACACACACAGACAGACAGGCGTACAGAGGTTCTGTTAGCATTCGGCTGGATGTTTAATAGCCGATCTGCCATGGAGGAGAGAAGGGCACAGAGAAAGGCAGAGACACAGAGGAAAAAGTCAGTCTGGGAATGTGTGTGCATGTGTTTATGCATATACCTCCCTCACAGACACATTCATAATAACCCAGAAAACAAAAGGATCCAAATAATCCCCCACAGATAAACTAAGCCACCACACTGATTGACACCAACAGGGCAGATGCACATTCAGAAATGAACAAAGTTAAAAACTTGACCACATGCACGCCCAGGCAAATTTAAACAGGATTCATACGTGTGCACATAGAGACAGATGTTTGCAATTATGTGCAGAACTTCCTGGGGGCAAACATCTCCTGCAATTTCAATGACAACATGCTGACATGAATGACAGTGCCCATCTCTCATCTTCCTTTTCCCTCATTCAGAATACAAAAAATAGACTGAAATCAATCAAGAAATGCAAACGAGTCCTGCAGACATAATTAATTACATCCACAATAGCCGGAAAAACATGGCTCATTTCAATGTAAATCAGCTAAACGGGCTCTACACATCGCTCTGTAACCATGTCACTCTCATTTAGGGACATTCTCTTATCACTTCCTCGGCTCCACTGAGCTGGTGGGACTGGGGAACTACATGGTTCATATGCAAGTTGTGGTTGTCGTGGATGGTATGGAGTGAGGTAAGAGGAGAAGAGAAGATAAACACACAATAACAGAAGAATGAAAAACTAATTCCAACAGCAAATCCACCAACAGTCACTCTAATGAGAGATCATGTCCACCAACTGCTAGCTTGATTGTCGGATTGTTTGGCTCAGATCAGCGCAGATTAGCGCTAAGATTAGATTTTACTTTGTGTAGATGATATGCAATATTAACTCCAAACAAATTAAATCAAACTGATTACTGGGGGCTTAAACAGTATATACAGTGTTCAGCAGTAGTAGTATAGTGTCAGCTCTGGCCTAGTTATATGGCCTGGTTATTACCCTACTGGCATGAATTTGAGGTAGTGTAGAAATCTCTCAGCGCACATTAATCAGTCCTGCATCTGTTTTCTTTTTATTAGTGCAGTGAGCCCTGCTCCTTTTTCTTTCAAAAATGTTACTAAGTTACTTTTGGACTGTAATGTTTTGCTACACAGGACTTTTGCCTCTGGCACTGATTCATGCTTGACCACTCCATGCACCCTCTGAGTGCTACAATGCTGATTGCTAGAGTAACATTAGCAAAAAAAAACAAAAAACACAAAAACACTTCACTGTTGCATGCAGGGCACACTGTTGATATGCAAGTTAAAATGGCTCCGATTAGGTGTTTAAAAGCACCTGTGTTTGATCAAACTTTAAACAGCATCCTTACTAGTTTATTCTTAGCTGATGACAGTATCACAGAAAAACTAATTTAAGTGAAAGTTAAAACAAGCCTTTTTTCCTAGAGAAGTGTTGTACCTTTCATACAGTACTGACCTTTTAATCTGTCACTTTGACAACAGATGCTCCTCACACATATACACACACACTATACATAAGGCTGCACTCTGATAGACAGCTTCAGGGAAAGACAGACTACACACAGGCTAATGAGATGGAATAAGAGCGATCCCACCTATCAAAGAAGCCAGGCAATGTTTTGTCAAAATATTTCATCATTTCTTGCTTGGAATTCAGCCAACTTCTAAAGATTTCTTGTCTGACTTGATGTCTTTTCATGTCTGTCAAAAGAAGAGGCATGCTTTATGTTTGGAGTTGCCGTCTGTTATCTCTGCTCATGAGCTGACTGTTCATATGTGGAACAAATGTCATGTCACGCGGGTTTAGTGTGGCACTTAAGGAGTGGCAATAAGCAGCAGCATTTTCTTGTTCATGTACTTTAACATCTGTCAACACAATTACTGTGAACAGTAAATGCCTTTGTGACAAAATGCGACAAAAGATGTTTACTGCTGACCTTTGAGGGAAAACATATAAACATTGGAAAGGGTAATTAACATTTCTTGAGGAGAGAAACAGCGATGTCACCTGAATTTAACTGCAAGATGTTGAGGATACTGGCAAAGTTAAAGATCAACTATCTGATGTGATTTTCAAATATTGATTAAAGACTCAGTAACTGTCAACCTTTTCCTATTCTGGGTAATAAAAGGATTCCAGGCAGAATAACAAACATTATCTGAAAAGCATACTCTCCTACTTGATGAAACAGATCAAAACATAAAAAACAAACAGTTCAAAAAGAGACTGTCATCACAGAAATTATTAGGATGTGACTAAGCTGTATGTAACTTTGAGGGAGGATGGCGTGGAACAGATTTGTGATTCAGGACAGAGAGCTTTCTCTCTCCCCTCTATTACGACCCTGTCTGCTCGTGGAGATCATCATCTATCATTCTGCAGTAATTGGCCTATCAGAGTTATGCAAAGGCTGCTTCCCTGATAGGCCCTTGAATCAAGCCCTAACACCGACATGCACTCACAAGAACACACCTATATACACACACACATGCACATACATAGTGGCTACATTTACATTGACTTTACATTTACCTCACTGAGGTTAAGCTGCCTTTAGCCTGCCCACAGCTGGACAAAAAACTACACTGATCTGACTCTGTAACAGTAGACTGTACTTGAGGGAGAGAGAAAAGAAATGATGCCTATTTTGGTAATATTATGTGATGCTTGCTGTCATGTTTTTCTGAACATCAAAATACTCAGCCCTGCCTGAGTTTGGACAGATGGTGCAAACTAAAAGTGAAGAGGAAGATGTTTACATGCCACACTACAGGGCCCTTTTAAATATAACAGCAATCCAAACATATGAACTCATAAATGGAATGTGAGTTTGCCAGGGTAATTCTTGTTCTAATGATGTGTCAGTCTGGAGCCTGGTCACTTACAGATTACATAAGTGTGCTCAGAATGACTCCATTCATATAAAATCAGTAACTGACAAACCTAGAAGAGATCTTTGTTAACTAATGTGATCTCATGGATTGTATATATGCCACAGGACATTTCACGTGTCATGTCTCTGCATTTTTAAATGTTTGCATGTTGACAAGCATTTTGAAAGGAAATCAGCTTTTTAGTCATACCCCAATTTGGTGATACCAAGCTGCTCATGGAGCTCCTAGATGACAAATGCTTTAGCTTTGTGAGAAAAAGTAAGAGTGGCAATGTTCATTTTTAAACACATAAAAACAGTTACCACTGTGCTTCATTTATCTCTATCTCAGGGCTGACAGGCAGGATGAAAGGCCACTGTGAGCAGCCTGACAAAAACATGGGTTGAGTCAAAGGTTTCCCCACAGTACACCATCTGTCTAGATCTCTAATTTGGCTGTTGCTGTCTAACCAAAGAAACACACCTTCCCTTGACAAAAAAAAAAAAAAAAAAAAAAAAAAAACACACACACAGGCACACAAATCTGCCTGTGCACACATGTGTGCGCACAACACACCCACACAGACAGAAATGTGAAAGCATGCACAACGTACACACATTCAAAATGCACTACAATTCTGTAACACATGATTTCTTTGGAAATAATGACAAACTGAGATAATGAGAGCTAGGAGCAGCTAATTAAAGTGTGTATGTGTGTATGTGTATGTGTCATGGCCTTTATGTCTTCATGAAAGATCCACTACATTACACAGAGTTTGATGGAGTTCATTATAAAGCACAGGAGAAGTAATCTGATAAGTAATTTATTTTGCCCACAGCAGTGTGCTTTTCACCTGCATGGTTATCCAAAAACATTTTTTCCTTTTAATTTCAGTCTGAAAATGTAGACTATAGAACTGAGGGAGTTTGCAGTTTGATGTGTTAGTGTTTTTTCCTCAAGGCGTCATCAGATACTGTTGCCTGCAATATCAGGAAATAGATCAATTTAATCACTAAGAATAGAATCTACTATACATCATTGCAGTCCGTGGATGTATATTACAGATATTAGTGTCATGTCCTGCATTATATAATACTGGGTTGGCTATATTAATGTCAACTGTGTGTTCATATCTAATTAAATGCATCACTGTTGACCAAAATACGCAGTATATGTGAAGGTTTCAATGTCAGTGTCAGCTGCATGCATGAAGGGAGTATATTTGATAGGTAAAATGTAATTACAGAACAAGGGTTAAATTGTGTGTGTCTATGTGTCTGTTATAGTATTTTTGAGTGCTGTTCTGTGCATGCACTTATATGTGTGTACAACATGACTTTGTGTGTGTTTCTCTCTGTAACAGTGTATTACTATAAAGCATGCGTGTATGCATATGGTGTTTGGATATGTGCGTCTTTGAGTGTGTCTGTGAAACAGCTGGTGTGCTGTGAGATGCATTAACACCGTGTGTGTGTAATGAGTTATCACCTTGCTTTAAGATCGTTGACTTTGACTGGGGAGATCTATAATGACTTTAACACTCCCACTGGCTGTTAAAGCAAATGAGCATAGGTTGCCAGTGTAGTGAGGGGCAACTGCTGTGTGCCTCTGCGTGTGTGAGTGGGTGTGCATGTTTATTTGTGTGAGAGTGTGTGCGCTCTGTCTCTGCCTTCCCCGTTCTCTCCGCAGTGGCTGCTACTGCGTGGACTAGATGTTACCATGGCAACTCTATGGCAGGAGCCTTGATGGTGGGATGATCACACATTATTAGTTGATTCAAGCTGAAAAAAAGAATACCATAGTGATTTGGATAGAGGAGCAAGGGACAGAAGACTTGACAAAAGGAAGACAGGACGAAAAGGAGAATGTGAAAGATGTGAGAAGGCTGTGAATTTTGTCAAGTGACAAAACACATTCAAGGAAAAAAAAACACTGAGATCTCACAAGGGGAGGGGAGGAAAGAATGACTCACTTGGTATTGCAAGAAAAATGTAGGTATAGTCACACATTTAATCAAGAAAACATGCCTTTTCACATATTGGACAACATGGAAGACATGAAGACAAGTATTCCTCTTTTATTTTTGTAGCTCTATTTCTGTATTGTTGGACCAATCTGTTTTGTCTTGTGTCCTTCATCTGGGCCATCCACCTTCGTGAGGTTGAATTAGAATTTTAGACCTTGAGACTGAACATCTTGGAAAGTGATGACATTTTGTCTGATCTTCACTTTTTTAAAGGACTGTTTATAAGTTACAACTTGGTTTTTGGGTGAAGAATAGCTTTGCATTTGGATTATAGTAAAGTCTGGGATTAGGCATGTTGTTTTGATGCTTAAAGCACGGGTTATCGGATGCATATGTTAATGGCTGTCCTCACAAGTATAGACATGTCTAAACATGTTTGAGCATATGCACAGAAGCTAAACCACTGGATTCAAAGTCAAAAAGGCCTAATGTTAAAACAAGATACAGCCTTTTGTGGACATAAAAGCAATTTTCTTGTGACTTAATCAAAGTTTTGAATAGCTCTTCATCAGTTTGAAGCGTTGTCATTTATTCTAAACAAAAACACTTAATATTTAAATATGTATTAACTAAAAAGTGGGCTTTTAAGGGTTCATTTGACTTCATTTGACAGCAACATCTATTTGTAACAGTTTTAATGAGCAGCCCTTAATGTTATAAATGATATCCCTACTGGAGTGAAAATGGACTGTTAAGAGATTTCACACTGTGTTGCTGCACCACTGCTGGGGTAAGGGGAGAGTCTTTCTAACTCAAATGGATAGCAAGACTGTTCCAACTAGAGACTACAGACTACAAAGTGAGTTTTGAAAGCCTGTTATCTCAGCACCTGGCAAACTGATTGTTGAGTCATTGGTATTGATCAACATGGCTATCAATCCCCTCTAGATATATTATGGCTGTTTTCTGCTATGGGACAATAAAAATCTCACTTATTGCCCCTTTAAATGCACTGTAACTCCATATATTGTGTTGATTCTGCAGTCTTCCCCTAGCCCATCCATAAGGCCCTTATAAATGAAGGTTATGTCCCATGCTGCTCTTCCCCCAGTAGCAGGTTTTACTGCAGCTGTAGCCAGTTAAAATGCAGAAGGGTGTGGGTTAGATGATCAAGCATAATGTGAAACAGTTCAGTGAATTTCAGAACTAGCAAGACAGACCTCTTAACTGTCTCTGTGAGAGGTGTTGAGGCATAGTGCGTCATCTCAGAGCGCACTACGGTACGAGGAACAGCGAAATGCTGTCTGTCTGCAGCAACAACAGCAGCCTTGCTCTTTTATATGAATATTCTTCGCCTGTCACCTCTCTAGCAAACACAATTTTAAGTTGGAGACAGTGAAAAGTGGAAGTTGCGGTGAGGTGAGAGGTGGAGAGAGAATGTGAAGACAGAGAGTGAGAGAGTTGGAGAATAAGGGAAAATGGAAGATTGAGTGAGAAAATGAGAGGGGGAGCAAAAAAGAAAATCTGGCAGTGTGTTGAGTCTGGATGGATGGCTGACAACAAAATCATACATGGGAGGAAAGGAGAGTGCAGGTGAGAAAATTGG
This sequence comes from Lates calcarifer, assembly GCF_001640805.2. Taxonomy (NCBI): domain Eukaryota; kingdom Metazoa; phylum Chordata; class Actinopteri; family Centropomidae; genus Lates; species Lates calcarifer. Next base: position 7,521,178 of record NC_066845.1, read on the forward strand.
GGGTGCAGGGTAGATGAGGAAGGATGGAGAGAAGACAATGGATGAGATGAGTGAACAGAAGAGGAATGTTGAATGAAATGAGCAGAGAGGGGGTGGGGGGGGATGGGAGACAGAAGTGTTATGCTAAAATGAGTTTGTTGCTCTGAGACGACCGTTGGCTGTCAGCTCCTTAAATGAGAACAACACTGGGCTGACACCTCAGTTACTAGCTTAACACAAAGCTGGCGACGTCAGCGGTCTCTGGCTGACTCGCTTATGTAGGCCCCACTGGAAAACATGATGAAGAATAATGTTCATATAATAAAGTCAAAAAAGTATCTAAAAGTAGTTTCACTATAGCTCTGATGACTGCAGTGTCAGAATAGTTCAAAAATGTTGCTGTCAGTGTATGTCTTAAAAAATGTGTGATTTGCTTGTGGAAGTATATGCACTAGAACAAGCGCAGTGACTCAGGTATATAGCAGGATTTTTCAAGGTGAAACCTTGTGTGGGTGCTGGTATTTCAATTACTCTGGGTAGGTGAGAGTGACATAGTGATTAGGGAGGCCAGCCTTCAACTAGAGAGCTGAACTCTAGCGCCCGTGTCAGCGAACAACCCACTGGAGTGTCGTTGGATGCTGAATCACCACAAGCTAAAGGTCTACTGAACCTAATTTCTGACCTGCCTGTGGAGACGAGGGAGAATCAATAAAGCATCGCATTATTATTATTACACCATGTTGCGTTTTGCTACGTGACCTGCTTCGAAGAACGAGCCAAACCTGCCTCTTTGTGAGTTTTAGCGCAGAGAGTCAAAAGAACAGCTGCAAACTGACCCGTGCTGCAGTTGCTTCGTTTATTTGTCCAAATCAGTTTACTACTTTTGCAAGCAGGGCACTGACTGAGTCTTAGTGAGGAGCAGAGAGACTCAGCAGCATCGACCCAGTCAGCGAAGGGCACCTGTTCCTGATTATTCTCTCCCTGTGTTTCAGCTTTAGAAAAAAAAAAGAAGCTGATAGATGCTGAGACTGAAGCACACTGACCCACAGCCACACATCAATACCCTGATGTCTGAAAAGTCTGTTTATTCAACCACAGACTGCTGGAGTCATCTCAGACAGGAATATTATTCCAGCACTGGTGGTGCATATTTGAGTTTGCTTTTGAGCAGATTTATTTTGGTGCCAAATATAAAAAGAGTGAACCACAGAAGTCTCTCCAGTGACCTTCATAGTCGTATACTAGTTATTTTTACTGTCTGCCTCGTTTTAGCGGCAGAGATAAAACGCTGACCTCTGTCTCACAGTTATTGCGTGTACGACCTGGTTGGATATTGAGGAAATTTGCTGAATTTCTAAAGCTGGATGCACATTAAAGGAAGGCGGCCACGATTTTTACTGTAGCTGTCCCAGACCCATTTGACAGATCAGAGAACATACTATTGAATAGTATCAGACGACCTCATGATCAATTTCAAACGTGCTGATTTTCTCTGCACAAGATCTCAAACACTGACTGAGGAGTTTGAGAGCTGTGATGGACTATAGTCAACAAATCATCACCACAGTGATGAATAATCACAAATTATGAATACAGTCCCAACTACTTCTATTGCACAACAAGTGCAAACTACAAATGATGCTCAAGCTGTGTGAACTTTCCATCTAACCCCATTTCCCTCTGACAAACACTCAGTCCATAATTGTTGCATCCCCCCCGACACTGGAGCCTGGCATTCTCTTTCTTTACTGGACAGATTATCACACAGACAAGAGACACAGTGAACTCATGTTCCATGCTCCATCTAGCACAGTAAAATAAATTTACCTTATAACTTGTCTGGGTCACAGAGTATGCATTAGTAAAACAAGAAACTAAATGCAAAGATTCAGCACGAGATGGAGATGGAGGTGTGGCCAAGGAATGGGGTAAGAGTAGTTATTTACCCATGAGTCTTTGTTCTCACAAGTAAAGTTAGCAAAGCTTAATTATTCCAATTAGCACTCTCAGGGTTCAATGTCATACACTTTGTCAACAAAGTTTTCAATTAAGCATCATTAAACCACAGTGTGAGGGTGAACTGGAACAGATTATCAAGCTGAACTATGATAAACAACTCACAGAAGTCACACAGTCATTAACCATCATTAAGACATTGAGAGAGTGAGAGGGTGACAGAGAAAGTGAGGGAGAGAGGGAGGCAGAGAGAGAGAGAGAGAGAGCCACATCCCCATCATGAATTGTGATTAATAAAGATTTAATGAATGTAAGTGTGTGGGCTGAGTTTGACTGTGATAGATTGGTAGAAGAGTGACAGCTTTAGAGCACGAGAGCTTGGGAAAAGTCAGAGAGAGAGAGAGAGAAAGTGAGAGAGAGAGCGAGGGAGATTGAATTGACACTTGACATTAAATCAATTTTTTGTCATCTGGAACAATGTCACTGTTGTAAAAACACTCAGACACACACATATGCACACACACAATCCTTCTTTCTTTGCTCACCACCCTTGGAATAAATGCATTATTTTCCCCCCACGGATAGTGATTCCCATGGATTGGAAACTGAGGGCTTCAGAGCCTACATCTTAACTTGAGCTCACTGTGTAAATGAGAGTGTGTGTATGTATTACGGGGGAGGGAGAGCCGAAGAATCGGATAACTTGCTTTTTAGTTTTTGGAGTCTTCTTCAGCAGCCTTGATCAAGCTTTATTTTAATTATGCATGTAGCTCAAAGTTTCATGGGACTCCTTCAAAATAGGAACACATTTTGAATCATATTGAGGGGTCTTCAGTGACTGAATGCACAGAAACTGCAATTGCTACTTTCTTTCCTTCTTTTTTTCCTTCTCATTGGATCAAAATGGAATTCTGGATTTGAAGTTATAATAAGACATAGAACCAGTCAATACAATAAATTAATCATTAAGAAAAAGAGAGAGAGGGAGAGAGGAAGAAAATACAAAAAAAGGGCTATACTCAAATCATTATGTCCACTCCATTGGACCTCCAAAGGACAAGTAACAAGTAACTGAAGCTAAAAGTCAATTTTCTCACTGATTTTGCTCTAAATGAAATTTTAGACTTGAGATACTCTTCTAACAGACTACTGTGTAAACAAGCTAAAGCAACTCTAATCAACTTTTGTTGTGCAGTAACACTCACAAGAGTGTTACACAAACTGTCATACAAAATGTCTTGTTTTGTATGACCAACAAAATCAAAAGATGTTTTCAATTTATAATACTATAAAGCAAACCCTAATACTGGAAAAGCTAGAATCACAAAATGTTGACATTTTTGCTTAAGAAATTACTTAAATGATTATGATTATCTTCATTTTTCAACTGGCTGACTTATTGACCTGGTTTTGGTTGCTAATTATGTCATCTGCTCTGTGTGTATGATTGTGTTCTCTCTGCATTTTTGTGCAGCTGATGTGCATAACAACTACAATGAGTTGTGATGTGTGACTGATGATGAGCAAAATCCCTTAAACAGAATTGACCTGATTATATTTTAAGATTCAAGTGAAATTAGAATTGACATAGTCTGATAACAAGGGCAATTAGAGAGACTTTTTAGAAAGACCTTTTTTTTTTCTTTTTTTTTGTCAGAACTACTTTACTCTTTTGGCAGCTGTGACAGAGAGCTAATAGTACAGGATCAGGTATTATACCTCAAGCCTTCTTCTGCAGACTCTGTTTACAACCCTTCTGCTGGGACTAAAATGTAAGATTTACAAAGGTGGCTTTAAAAGCCATTTATATGTGTCTTTCAATGGTGCAGTTTAGTTTATCTCTACCATATACATTTCCTAAGAAAAGCTCCACTATACGATTCATTAAATTTCACTTCAAGGTTCGCAATAATCAAACTTTCACAAGTCAGTTCATCAACAGTTTTTTAACTATTGCTGACAATTTTATTGTCATGAGAGCTGCTGATATAAAAGCTTGCCTGTAATACTGACAGCATCACAAGCAAACCATTTTTATGAGCCATATGCAGTTTACTTTGTGTTCACTGGGACCCAGAGCACTTTAATATCACTTAAAAACAACCTTTAGTAAAGAACTATTTTAATATTAGTGATACATCACTTACTGTAGTTGGAATTCGATTTATCGTCTAGATAGGATTGAAAATAAATACATGAAGGAGCTGTGGCTATAGAGGGAACAATGAACAACGTGTGTGTGGATTGCTGGATTTAAGACTGAAATAAAGGCAAGTCTGCACCACATTTAATAGGAGAGAAGGTGAGAAAAGTAAAGAATGTTTATAGTTATCACATACACACATAAAAATACCTCTTGCTCTGCTGTCTTTCAGATATGTATTCAAAAATGTGGAAGTAATGGAGACACATTAACTCTGTTCAGGACTCATTCTTATACTGTCACATTATGAACATGAAACCCTAACTCAGCAATGCAATGCTGAACTTTCACAAGGCCTCTCTTGAAATTACATTTTTCTTATGTGGAAGGACATTTCATTGAAGGATAAGAAATCCATTTAAACAAACCACTTGCACCTCAAAATGTTCTAATCTCTCACATTTGTCCAAAATCAAAATCCATCTGCCATGGAAAATAGAGCAGCTGATGAGTAATATTAACCATGTCAGAAAAATGGCATGCCGCAGACAGGCTAATGTCATTTCACAATATGAAGCCCCCTTCTGGTTCATGTTCACCACTGCAATTCAGCATGGTCTCTGAGGTGTGATGTAGCCATGATTGCAGCGATGAATTGTCGCTGTTGTATGTCATTTGGTCCCTCAAGCGTACCGTACAATGTGCACTGCTGTGGTCCCAGCAGAAATACAGAGTACCGTGGCTCTATTTTAAAAGCACTCAACAATCAGCCCTCAGGCCACTGATGAACACTTGCCCTACAGCCAGGTAATAAAACAGCAATATGATTGCACCTTTGTTGTTGAATTTAAAGTAACAAGCAGTATGACTATAATCAAATCCATATTATTATCATTATAAATTATCATACTGTAGACTCTTTGCCCACCACGTGTGTGCCTAAATTGAGAAGAAGGATTTAGATTTTTTTTTTAATGAAAACAACACTCATGTCATGACGCTGACATCATACTAATGAGCATATAATTCATCTTCTCTGATCCTGTTTATTCTTAATAACATTTATCATTTACTTTTGCTGAATTTGTTGCACTTGCTATACCAAACATGAGGTCAAGATTTAAATTCTGCAGCCCTAACCATAAATCCACACAAAGAGGTACCTCATCTATCTTGCAATGAAAATGTAAAATGTAACCATGTTCAATATGCACAATAAAATATCTGGCCCACAGCTCATCTTCTTAGACTGCAGTAACCTCAAGATGTCCATCTGCTATGGATTAAATCTTCTATTTGAAATTTTCATATCAACGCCTGCAGACACATACAGACAAAAATAATATATGCCTGCGAGAGAGGGTTTATTTTTTTCACAATCGTGCCCCTTCAGCACTTCAAAACAACTTGTCAGTAGCTGTCAGTTTGAATTAGCGGACTAACCCTTTACGGCACTGTTTTTCTGACTCTGGTGAATCTGCAGGCTGTCTCCATCAATCACAGAACAGCAGCACCCACAAGCACGTACACAGTCACACATTATTTGTTCTGTGGTGCTAACAAATACACCCTGATTCATCACACTTCTTCACAAAACAAAGTGGTTGAAAATGATGAAGTTGTAGCAGCCTGTCTATTTCTACAGATACTGCCCTTCTCTCTTCCTCTCCTAAGTGTCAAAGCAAATAAATTCCTTTTCATCTCTCATATTACCATCAGGACCTGCAAATAGAAAAGAGTCTTAAGTACGCAGAATACACATGCTCACTGACATACTATACACTACACACACACACACACACACACACACACACACACACACACAGATATATAGTAAGTACCAGTAAGATTCTATCTTCAATTACACCACACAGTCCCTGACTGTTTGGATCTTTATCGATTACCAGTGTAATCCTTACTGGTTTACGTTTGCTTTACGGTATTTTATTTCCTCTCCTCTTGCTTTTCTTGTTATTAAGTTTTATTAACTGAGGACATTTCATTGAGATCATGATCTTTTTTGCAAAAGGGACCTAAGGGGAAATTATGGCTACAGAAACAATCACACAGAGACACTTTAATTAATGCAATCAAAAACAGCACTAAAACTATCAGCAAGAAAACGTTTAAAGTCCCTCAGAGGAACAAGTGACTTTAACTCTAATTGTGTTGGAAAGTATGCATAAAGCATAATCCATCACAGATAATATAATAGATAGTTTGTTTTTTGAACTTCTGTGTTTCTGTATATGAATGTAAACAGAATTATCTAGTTTATGAACAATGAGCTCCACATGACTATTATGGCACAATCTGATATCAAATCAAATTCCTATGTGTTTGCAATGTACAATATCAACTAGAGTAACACTGAGGACATGTATAACAATGGGCATGGAAGAAGACTTAGTGTAAGATGGAGTTGGTAGAATACAAGATGGCATTGTCAACATAACTGAGAGCTGGAAAATAAATGTAGAAAATAAATAGATGGGGACCTAATATTGATCCTTGTGGGACACCTCAGTAAGTACTTAACAGAGGGCAGTCTATAAGGAAGATAGCTTACCAGATGTAAACTGAATTATCCAAACCTATGGAAAGCAATTTATCTGACAAAATGTTGTAATATCCTAAATCAAAAGCCTTACAAAGATCTTGATATACACAGTGTTCTTCTAAAACAGAGATAGAAAATCTTGAGGCTGTAGTCATTATTTTTCTTCTGTCATTTCAAGAGATGAAATATCAATTGCAAAAAGAAAAAATGTGGAGTATACTGATGCGCTACAGTATCTTTACACTTTGACTGTGGTTTCAGACAATTTGAGTGGACATGTGTCTGTCCTGGCATCTGAGAGGGGTTAGGCAGGCTTAGCAGATGTTGGCTGCTTATATAATTCTTCCTATTGGCTCTACTTGTTTTTGGTCTGTCTGCTTTAGAAATCCCCTTTTAATGGATGAGATTCATAGAGTGTGGTATAGCACTGATGAGAACAAAATCCTGCCCTTTCCATTCCTGTAGATACTGCAGCCTGCATCATTTGGTAGACGTAATAACACTCAGGTTTGTATACTAGTTCCACAACATTTCCCCTCAATATTTTGGAAAGGTGCCGTCACAGCATTCTGGGCTTATTGCTCCAGACAGAGATTGGCTGCCAGATAATTTAACAACCCCAACTTTTTTGCTACTTTCATAGTAAAAAAAGTGTCTCAAGTGGAGTGTTAGAGTTACTATAACGCAAACCTTTGCAGAAACCAATACAAATATGGATGTAGTCTACAATTTTACTGTTATCAAAGTTGATTATGTTCTGCTGAACTTCATTGGTATTTGGTTGAGTTATTGTAAGGAAAACTACCACCAAACCCAGTAAATTATTGTTATATCTTAAACAAATGAAGGTGGAGCAGTAACACAAATCCAACTGAAAGATGTATCAACAAATCACCAGACTTGTTATGACCAAGCCACAAAAGATAATCAAACACAGTGATTTCTCTCTATGATGTCAGGGCACGGACTGCTAATATGATTCCTGTTGAACCTCCACTTAATGCTTCATTAATCTGTATAATACAGAATGTCAGGATGAAAAATATAAAACTCACAGCAAAGAAAAACAAAACAATTATACCTCTGTGATTATTTTTTCTCCTGATAATTTCTCTGTCTGTTTTTGTTTGAACCATGGGGAGTAGTGTGAGTAAACTGTTTGAAACTGTCTTCCCGAGAGTGTGACATTGCCCCTGAAATAATAGGAGGGAATTGGAAACATGGCCTGTCAATTAATTGCTTGTTTATTTTAATAACAGCCATGATAGGCAATATTCTGGAGCGAAACGCTTCACCGGATATGGAGCAATAAACAGACAGGCCCAGTCACTCACACACTCTGTAAAGCTCACACATTTTGGCCCATGCACATAAAACGTGTTTCCGTCTCTTACCACACACATACCCACACACACACAAATACATAAAACAATACTGACTATTTTACATAATATAATTTACAACAACTTAATTAAGGCATTAGACAATTTTGTTTTCCCTCGTCTTGGACTGATCTCATGCTTGATCCTGAATAAAGCCAATGTAATTCTCTGTGGCGATGTGAACAATCCTTATGTGGTCCTCACAGAAACACCTCACCTCATATGACTGAACCTGCAATCTGGTGATGTGTTTAAGATCTTGGTATGGCATTAAAAAATGAAGGCAGACAGAAACACAAACAAGGACACTAAGCATCGCAGAGGCACAGCACAGACAGTTGAGGGGAGATGATTAATGACCTTTGTGTGGTGTCCGCAGTCATTACTAAGCCTCCTAGTAGCCACAGATAGATAGTGAATGAATGAATAAGAGATCCTTTGATCCACCAAAACCCCCAATGTGTGCTACAGCAACAACATAAACAGCTAGGATCAGTTTGGTTACATCTACACTGTCTACTCTACTTATTTGTGAGGCTGAGTTGTCACACTTGCTTAACCTCAATGTGAACCAGTGGTTCACGCTGAGGTTAAGCAACCTAGCTGCACACAAGTTGTGAAAGTGCCATTCGCCTCTTTCCTCTGGAAGATAGATGCACAATTTAATCTGCTATTTACTTGGTGTCTGACCTAGAGAGTAGATTCTTCAAGCACTGCAGAGGGGCAAACTTTATGGGAGTGGCCATTTTTATTTGGCTGAAATAAATTCTGAGCAGTCATAAAAAAAAAAACTTACATGACCTCTCCAAAAGTAGAATATATATGAATGCAATTTTTCATGACTCCTCTCAAAAGCAGAGGATATTTCTTAAACTAAAACTGAAAACAATATGACTGAGATAAGTACTGAGCAAAAGCGACAGCTCCATCATTGTGCATGTGAAACATGTGCTTTAAATAACAAATAAAAGGCAGTCAAGGATGCTGCTGACTGTTGTTTACTGGTATGACTCTTACCTCTGGGAGAAAATGTCCCTGTACGGGCTGCCGTGCTGCATGGCAATACCATATCCACGGTCTGGTGCGCTGCTGCTGACAGTGTAGAAGGAGCAATCCTCATCATTATTAGCAACGTACTCGAGCACTGCTGCATCCCACACAAAGCCAAACCGGCCGTACTTCACCTGAAAGAAAAAAAGGGAGACATTTACAAACAGTTAACAATGTTCAGAAAGGCGTGTTTTACCACAGGTCAAGATCTATTTCAGAATTTTGTCACTTAATTGGCAAAACACTGTTTAATATAACAAACATAAGTGGAGGCATGCTGTACCACATACTGACTTATTATATTTGTGTGTTGGCATCGATGCATCACAACCTGATGTAAACCCACACTTTATCGAAACAGCATGCCACACACACCTTCTTGCAGCAGTGTCTTATATGCATATATAAGAATTCAAAAATTGACTATATAAATGAAAAACATGAAAAGTGAATGTTATGATTGAGAACAGTTTTTATTGGGAGTTTAGCTCATTCTTGATCAATTAAGAAATCTTCTTTAAAACTACTCCTTTGTGTGTCTTTGTAGATGAGCTGAGTCATGGCTGAGGTAGCGTAGAGGTGGTTTAAGAGGACAAATTCACCCCAGCAGAAAGATATTTCATAACCATGGTCTATCGTGTTGCACCAGGACTACACTCTTCATCTGCTGTAAGATGGCAAACTTTACAGAACAGCAATTTTACTGTTCAACATTCCCTCTTGACTGTAGATGCACAGGCGTTAATGGCTTGTTGGCTCATCTTTATTGCAGCCTGTGTAGGTATGCACTGAACATGTTTTACATTTTTATGTGCCTGTCCTCGTATTGTATGGGTATGTGTGATCAGACTGTAGGTGGGTGTAAGTGTGTGCTTGCAGTTTGTGGAAGAAGAGAGAAGAACCGGAAGGTCAATGCGACTGAAGGTGAGAATCACAGTTTGTTTTATAGAAGTTAAGGTGCCTGTTGTTCACACAGCCTCTTGTTAACATTCAATAAATCTATATTTTCAGAGGAAAATGAAAAGTTGAGAATAAACAACTTGGCTGTGATATTCACATCCTGACACCTCTACTGACAATTCACTCAAATAGCCTGAGGTGAAAAGAACAACAGACACACGCGCACACACACACACACTTTTCTTCTAACACATTATTTTGGACTTGGTGTGTCATTAACTTTAATGGAGCTTTATAAAATTTTCAAACCCCTCTGTCTTCACCATGTGTGTTTATGTGTATGTGTATGAGAGAGTGTGTATCACCTCAGTTGGCTTATGTGTGATGACTAATGTCTGAGAACCGACAAGACCCTCTGATTGGGTAATTTCACAGTCTGTAGTCCTCTGAAGTGTATATGTGTGTATTTTGGGGTGTGTGTTCGCACGTGTATTCATGTGTGTGTGTGCAATAATTCACTGCAGGGCATCAGAATGGCTCATTCTGCACTTTACAGCCTTAAAAAGAGTGGAAGGAGCGCTTTATTACTTTGAAGAATAATTTTATGGCTTTTCATTATTGCTTTTGAATTGGAAAGATTATGGGCTTTGTACCGAGGAAATTAGTAAAAAAATCTGTTTCAACAGCTTACAATTGAACATTAAGGACACTTCTTTCTCTCTACATGTGGGTGAAAAGTCCTGAAAAGAATTATTATGCACACTCCGTACACAGTGACCTCTGATGTCAGCTACACCGAAAACACAACCAAAGCTTTGCTAATCTCATGAACAGTATCATAATCCTTTAGCATGTGAAGTGCCTTAATTATTAGTATAAAAGGTTCTACAGTGGAACAAAAAGTGGTCATACAATGTATACCAACAAAATCCTATAGGTCAATGCTTTGCTGCTTCAGAGCAGAGGTAAATTACAGACATTTAACATAAATCTACAGATGTTCAAACTTGCACAACCCTTGGCAAAGTTTAGAGAGATATTTTGGTGAAGTTGACCATGTTTAATGGCTAAATCTTTATTTTCTCTCCCCTTACATTTTGAGTTCACAGCTCAGTTCAGTTCAGTTTATAAACATCTTGATAGAAAAACAGCATTTTTATCAACATATCTAAAATAAAAATAATGGTCTGTCATATACTGCTGTATTGGCAAACGCACCAGATGTAAACTCTTTAACAGAAAGGAAAACATCAAGAACCTAGACTTAGCTTTTAAAAAGCCCCTACATTATAAAAGACCTGTCAATCAAGTTAAGACAGGCAACAAATTCCAATCCAGTTATTTGAATTTAGGTGTTGAGGCAACACTTTATCTTACATTTGGATCACAGCATGACTGTAAGGAACAGAAAACAAAAACAGCCCCTGTGTTGATGCCTTTTAGAGGGAAGAGCAGAGTGGAATTAATGTGTTTACTCTCATTCATGAGCTCTTTTAGAGGAATAGCTCAAAAAGCAGAATGGAGAAAGGCAATAATGTGGACTTGGGTCTATGTTATACTTTACTATGATCAATTTTTAAAGATTATATTGAAAATGAGTCTATATAAAGTAAAAATGAGAGTGAGTGAGAGTGAAGAGAGCACTGTACATTATAATTAACGCTGGTGACAAAAGACTGAGGGAAAAACAGAATATGGGGGAGAAAAGGTTGAGTGCATCAGGCTTGCTAATATTGTTGACTGAATTTCATCATTCCTGCAATAATAAACTCAGGATGTCAGAGGTGTAAAACTTTTCACTAGTATCTTCATAATTGTAAATTATGGGACTTTTTCAGCCATTAGTTTGGGACCTCACATGGGATCACCTGAAATGAAGACCACTTCAAATGTACCAGTGTTAACATCACAATAAGACTTCTTCAGGCTTTAATTCAATTAAACTAGACTCGATAAAAATAATATTCACAGCAATGCCAACATAGTATACAATCACATAAAAGGAATTATTCGAATAACGAAAATGATGCTGGAGCCTGTACAGGGAAATATTCTTGCCTGAAGATGCTGCTGTGTTTCATATACAGATATAATGTATGTGTGGATAGGGAGCACTTGATTTGATATACTGCAACATGTACTCTATATGCGAAGCATGAGTGTAATATTGGTTCAAGTTTGATTAATTACTGAAGAGAAAATCATTATCAGAGTGGTACCATAAAAGTGATGTGTCCAAGGCCTGCTCGCTCCTGTTTCTGTGCTACCTCTGATTGTGATTATTTAAGCAGCTCATATGAAAAAATTCACAACTTTCTAACTGCTGGGAACTGTCTGGGCCAGAGAAGTCTGTGAAAGCCTTTATTATTCTCTTTATCTGCCCACGGCTCAGAGCATGTAAAATGTACAAGTACTTTGTTTTGCCTTTCTCTTTTTTCTTGGTTCCTCTTTTCTAACTATCAACAATACCACTGTTTTCCAAGTGTCTGACAGTCACTGCTCATATCCCTGAGGTCTGCAGCATGCCTGGGCCCAAGTGAGTTGAAGACAGAAGGAAGAGACATAAACTCTACCTTTTGTCTGTTGCTAAAGGAAATGTAAGGTCACTGGCAAACAAGATGGATGAGCTCTAAGGTTTGGTAAGGACTCAGTGGGATTATCTACGCAAGGCAGCTTTATATGCTTCACAAGCCACATTTGCATGCATAGAGTAACCTGGCACTGGGCCATATTCCAATTAAGGTGTTGTTCAGGTTAAGCTGTTTACATGCACCTTTGACACCGTGCATTTGAGTCTCCGTGTCTCCACTTAAAATAATATTCCTGCCCACCTGTGGTGTCAGGCACACAGATAAAACAGCATGCTGGCGAAAAAAAGAAAAAAAAGAAAAACAAATACAGTATCTAAAGATGCTTCCACTCGCTACTTCTTGCTTCTTTGACTAAAGGTACTTAAAATACAGGGGAAAAAAAATCATGATCCCAATAGTAATGCTGACAAATGCTGATTGCTGCAATCTTTTTGTTGTTATAAAAACATTTATTTTAACTTTTAACACTGCAGTCATAGAACTAGGACCTAATTTAATAGCAGCTGAGTAATTTATGAAATCTGCCAATTTAATACAGTATTTTGAGGGAGAAAAATACACAACAAATTACATTCATGTTAATCTTTCTAGTAAAATCTTTCAGCTTTCCATATCAGAGTAACTTTAATACCTTGCAAGACATGATGAAAAGGGAAGGAGCAACATATTTACAGGTCATGGTGACTATTTTAATATTATACAGTAGGACTTAAATACTGTAATTGCTATTTAAGGGGAGTCAAAATGTTTGTGTATCAAAATGTGCCATTAGAGTTAAGTAAGGAACATTCAGAATATGTAAAAATAGCTACTTTTAGTGAGATTTAGATGCAAAGGAAACCACCAGACTCTGCAATCACTCTGGGGAATTTTCTGCTGGTACAGTATGAATAGACAGATGTAAACACAGCTCAGAAGAGGAGGAGGAGGAGGCTGGGATATTTTTGCTGCTTTTTTAATCAGAATCACTGGTTCACACATCGGTGAAGTGCAGATACTGAGCTAGTGATTTTTGGGTCTATAAAAGTCATCAAAAGCATTAAGAGATTTAACGTGTCATTGTTTTTTTGTTAGAGGAGATTTGTGTGGAGAAGAACAACTGACTACATGAAGCTGGATGGAGGGAAACAACCTGACTGATCTTGACTGAGTATGTTCTTGCTTTATTGTCATTACTTTATATTACTTTTTTTAGTAAGTCTAGTAGTAGTAAACATGGAACACAGAAAAACACTGAGTTCCTCCCTCCTCTTTTTCCCCAAAACTTTTGTTTTTGGGGATCAGGAATGACTGATTTTCAAACAAATGTCTTTTCTTCCTGCTCAGTAGCTAGGTACTGCATCTGAAGCCTTGATCAAATCTAAAAATGGGAAGCTGTTTCTCGGATGAGGGAGAGTCCAACAATAGAAGAGAACAGCCTGTCCCTCTCTGTAACATTGTGCTCAACCCTTAAAACAAAAGTTTCAATGGACTAATCCAAAAAGACTCTTTATGGATATAGCCCAATAGTGGGCTATGTTCCTGAGGTATCCTAACCTTTTAAGTAGCATTTAAGAGTTTCATAAAACCCAATATTATCATACAAATGGGGAACAGGAGATAAGTTATTGCACTCACTGCCTATACTTAGATAGAATCCTGAGAACGTTTTAGTACTTTCATTTGCAGATGCCTTTTTGCATTACTATCAAATCTTCAAGTCCTGGTAATATTAATAACTATGGTTGTATATGTAGGCCTTTTCTGAAGTGAACTCTCCATTAAACATGCTCAGTCTGAGGTCTGTACTGTGAGATTAGGTTATCATGCACATGCAGTATGTATATACAAGGGACTCAACGCTAACCGCTACATCTCCAATTTAAACTTCATGTAACACACACACACACACACACACACAGTGTCCTGGCACGCAGTTTTACTTCTGTTCCATGTCCAGGGTTGTGACTCTAGTTGTGCCAAGGTAATTATGAAAACCTATTTTCCTCAGGCACACTGACAGACACCCCAGCAACGGTCACACTCTCACACACAGAAAGACACAGACAGACAATAACATGTGCATGTGCACACACAAATGCACACTGTCAAACATCCACCAATGAATCCTAATCATTGCATTGGACCTTGTTTTTCCTCTCTCATGAATGTGACATGGACAGCCCAATAAGATCCATAATCATTAAATTAAAGTCATCTCAGCGTCTCTTTTCCTTCCCCTTCTTCTTTTTTTTCTGTCACTCATGCCACTTTTTAATTTCCATCCCTCCTTTCCAGGGAGGAGAGTAAATTAAACTAATTCTGTTGCTCTTTCATTGCTTACACTCTATGTGTCTTGTTTATCAGTTTTAAAGGGTTTTTGTAATGGTGGAGCTCATTTAATGAAACCATAACACAACTGAACCATGAGCCTGAGCTATTTTTGCAACAGCCCTGATTTGAGTTTTTTTTTCCAGGGCACAGGAAACAGGGGATAGTTAAATCAAAACTAATTATTCTTCCTCTTCCTCAATTAGTTGTCTTTACTAGTTTTAAACACTGACTGGGTTGTGACTAGAATATTCCTAACCACAGTGTAACACAGTCAACATAGAATAGAAATCTATCAGAATAACCAATATAAAGGAAAAAAGTTCTTAAATGATAAAGTTGGCAAATGAGCATACCACTGCAACTATGCAACAAAAAGAAAAAGAAGCAAATAGTTTATGCACAATAAAGAATTTTGTCAATAGAAAATTTAGGGCAGATCAAAAAAGATCAGACATTTTTACTTAGAGAGCGATAAAAACAGCTTTTACTCTGAATTTTAAAAAAAAGAAAGATGAAAAATGCTCTCATTCCAGTAGTGCTTAAAGGCTGCAGGGTCTTCAAGTATTCTTAACACATTTATCAGCAGTAACATTTTCAATCAACAGGACTGTTCACAAAGTCCGAGTTTACAGACTGAAAAGTAAAATGAGGTCAGTCCACTTCCTTTTTTGATCAGAAGCAAAATACATGAACAGACAAAAGTGAAATATAAAGGGAAAACTCTGAGGACTGCTCAACCAAAAGAATTACACCTGCACATGACCTCACTTCTCAAAGTGAGCTCATACACATTCTGACTTAAAAAATTCTCTCTAGACAACACTTTCCAATTATATTACAGAGTCGGCCCGACGAGTGTCTAGGCAGGTTTCAAGAGGTCCTTCTATCTTATCCATGGTTCAAACAGTTTGGCTTCAGAGTCTAGCCATGCTGAAACTTCAAAACGGCTAAACTACTCCAGGGTCCACTCTCTCTCTCTGTCAAACTCTTTTTCTCTCTCCTCCTCCCGTCTCTCAGAGAGAACCCTTCAAGGGCACCCAACATGCAAAAGAAATAGCAGGCTCTTCATCTTTCTCTAAGTTTAAACCCCATCATATCAAAAACGGACTTTTTCCTCATCCATAAATTACATCTTAGATTACAAATACTTTTAAAGTGGCACATAACAAATCGTCCCCTAGTGTGAAGTCAGTTTCTTAAATGTTCAGTATTTAGCCTTTAAGCAATGGATGTGAAATGTTTTACACAGGGGAGGTTGTGTGTTTTGTTCTGTCCAGTGGGAATACACTGATGAAGTGGCTGCAACAGTAAAAACTTCAGATGAGGACTCATGGCCATAATTGAGGAGGACCTTTTCTCCAGTTTTTATTCATGGATTATTTCATTATTTTGCATTTTATTATTCACGTGGATTTGTGGTGGCCGCACATCTTTATCTTCACAGCAGACGGCACAGTCCATATTCATTACATTTTTAATCATTCAGTGAAATAATCAGCTTTAAACAGCAAGGAATCTGCTTTGATCAGAGGTGAAGATCAGAATATGTTAAGAATTTAATTTGCGAAACATAAAGGTGGCAACAAATTGATTTCAGGAGTGGTGTCTTACACTGCATATCTGAAAAGACAGGCAGGATGTTTTCTGGTCTGGTACCTCAGTGTTTAAGGTCTGATGAGGATCAGGCTACTAAATCAACTTGTTTAAGTTTTGTTTGTGGTCATGTTTAAAATAAAGTCTTGAAAGTGTTGATCTGTGAGGGAACAGTGAACTAGAGAGTCCATAATGAAGGAAGCTATATTATAGCTGTATTATAGGTAACTATGCTTCGCCATTGACTTTTATCTAACCTCTTCTTTTGAAGTATAAACTGTTGAACCAACAACTCATGCTGGTGAAGACTGCCTTGACACTGCAGTCTGCCTGTTGAGTCATCCCCCTGCCATGGCCTCATTTAACATTATAGGAATGAGCGTGGGGTTTTTCCAATTACATATGAAGACTTAAAATATGGGTTTAATTCAGGAATTACATCATTAACCTTCATATTTAACTGCCAAATCTCCGTCATCTCTGTCTCTGTACATATAATTGCTCCTAGCTCTAAACTGTCTCCCCACAGCCCGCACTCACTGCATACTTCTGAATATGTTTTCTTGCATCATTCCACTTTGACTTTGATTTGTTTGATTTGGAGAAATGAGAGAGTGGTTGATGTGAGACAGACACAGAGAGAAAAAAGCAATAGCCCAGAGAAAAACTCAAATTTACGTCTACTATCTTTATATCTCAGGCCACAAACACAAAATAACTAGAACTTCTCTCAGCTTATAAGCATTCCTGCTGTCTCTGTCCTTCCCAGTCTCTCACTTTCCATGTCTCTAACACACACACACACACACACACACACACACACACACACCACACACACACACACACTTGGACCACACCCTCACAGACCTACAAAGGGTTTTGACTATCCTTATCGCCAGCTTTAGCTCTCTTGGCTTGTTCCCTCTCAGTCTTCTTTACTTGTATCCCACATGCTCTGCGCTGCCTTTGTTTGGGCCTCATTTGACAAATCAGAGAGCATTACAATGAGAAGGCTGCTCCCCAGCCAAATATTCCCTCCAGCCTGCACTAGCTGGCTTCCTGCAGATATGTGAAGATCTGAATAAAGATAAGATTAGGTGCAAGCAAATCAATCAAGGCACAGAGGAGAGAGACGGAACCGCCCCTTCCATGAATCATACTGCATCAATATACGTGAGGAAGGTTGTTTCAGGACAGTTTCTCTTGAAATGTATGAGGAGAATGTGCAGTGGGAAATGTGGTGATATAAATTACAACAACAACCAATATATGAAATGAATAAATGATTTTTTTAGCTACAATAATAGCAAGAGGACAGAGTAAATATGCCCTGCTATACATTTACTTCCTGTTACTGTATATTGCAATTCGTTTTACACATTAGAGGATAGGCTCTTGAATTTGGAAATTAAAAAACTAAAAGCACCATAAGCAATGTTAATATTATTTTTGACTCGAATCATACTTCCTTTATTTACAACTTTATTTTGGAGGTTTCAACACATGTGCCGTCCTATTATCTCACACACCACAGTCAAAATTGCTTTACTTGTCACTCTCTCGTGATCAGTGAACAATCATTTTGCTCTTCCAAGGAGCAAAATACATAAAGAAGATGCTCATGGCCAAATCTCAGATGATGAAAGCCTGGCACGCAGGTGGCATCAGTCCCTCATGAGACGTTCTGTCCGACTGCTTGCTCTAGTGGCAACAGTCGCCTCCGCCCCCCGAGACACAATATGACAACTTCTTCACTCACTCTCCTCTCTTTGTTTTCTCTGTTGTTTAATTACCCTCAGCTGTCATTAGTCCTCTTTGTTTCTTCAGGAAGAAAGAGCAAAAGAAAAAAAAAAAGAAAGAAAGAAATTAATCGCCTATTGCCACGCTGTATGCAAATCTTTGCTCAGACCCCGTTAAGCCGATGAGAGATGTGATAGCGGAAGAGGAGTAATTGGAGACAGATGTTGGAGAGACGGATCATCCGAAACGGATCAGTGAGCCAAAACTAAGATGCCACCCTTAATAGAATCTGGCAGAAAAATTATTATTTCTCCCTGTTTCCTTTTCATCTTTCCTTTGTTCAACTTTTTTCATAATGAAGTCTTGTGTTACATTTGCTTGCCCCTGAAAAGTATGAATCATTCCCTCTTTTATGTGTTTTATGTACTTGTTTTCTTAATCAGTTCTCTTGCATGCACAGATGTGTGTGTATGTGTGACTAACACCAGGGGAGGGTTCAGCCACTCCCTGGGTGCCTGCCCCACTTGTGCCCTGTTGCCCAGCAACACAGCACCAATGATGGGACCTAAACACTCCACAATACAATACAAAAAGACCAAGCAAAACTTGTGAAGCCTCTAATTACATGACTCATGTTCACTGTATTCTGCATTACATGACCTGAAGTATTGTTTATCATGCACAAAGATTTTTATGTCAATTGAACATATAATAAACATAGCCTTTATGAATCCAACCCAAGAAGGTCACAGGATGTCACAGGTTTAATTGGGATTTGCAAGCCAGTGGACATAGGATATGAACTACAAATTAAGAAGACACAGGTTCCAATCTCCAAGTGCATTTTTTAATTCCCATACAAAATAATATAGCAGTCATTCCCTGTGTTAAAACTGTGTATTTTGCACTTAAGAGTAAATTTTAATTGCATTGCAAGCTTTTGTCTCCCATCTGCAAAAATATCATTAATCTGGGGTTTGTTTTGATGAGTCGTTTTTATTATGCTGTATGCTTTTATTGAAAACCTTGTCTGTGAACTAAAGACCTCCCACAGGATAATAATATTTCAGCTAAATCTATTCTGCATGAAGCAGCTTATCTGATGTACACTGTTGCTGTACCCCAGGCACACAATAAAAAAGGCATTTCAATGAAGATGGACAATAATTTACTCCTCCTCTGGTTGAGGCTAAAAATACATAGCTACAACTAATTACAATGGTAGGTTCTAGAGTAAACCGCAGCTGGACTGTGGTCATTCAGCCATGTGATGTGCAACCAGCATTTGTTGTTTAGAAGAGACTATCTGAAGCAGAAGAGACACACTATGTCAGCATGTAACCAGAAGCATCTTTCACCTCAACCACAGTGGTTTGCTGCCTAAACCACACAACATACAGCACTCTGGATGCATATATATTAGAAAGGAAAGGAGAGAGATTGAGACAGAGGGCCAAACACACAGAAAAAGCATCACAGCAGAAGACTAGGAGATAAGTCTCTGTGAAACCTATGACCTAACATTTGTCCTCAAACAAAGTTTCTTTTTCTAGTCGTAAGTGAAACAAACACAAAAACAAGCCAACAGATGAACAGAACAAACACCTGAAGTTTGAAATACCAAGGTTAGCACACACATACAAAATAAATACTTTCATTTCAGATTTAATTTTCATTGTTTTTTGATCTCTTTAAAAAAACAAACAAACAAGAAACAAAAGAATCAACAGCATAATCATTTGCAAAGCAGAGTGTCCAAGCAGAGGAAAGCTACAGGAAACAGAAACAGATTGAAAGAGAGACAAAGAAAGAAGGGAAATCTGTCCATGACAAACACAGACGGCGACAGAGTGAGACAGACATCAGAGCTAGCTATCAAGTTAAATGTGGGGGGAAAAAAAACAAAAAACAGAAAAAAACAAAAAAACGAAGTGTGATGAGACTTGCAGATGAGGCAGCAACAGAGAATAGGAAGTTGAATCGTGGATGTCTCTGTACAGCTTCATCTGAGAGTCATAAACATATCAGTATGCTCTCTAACAGCTGGAAAATTCTGCATTATTACGGTAAAAAGTGGCTTTCAAAACATCAAACACAAGGCCATGAAAGAGCTCACAATCTCTACATAGACACAAAGATCACCTTATGTGTATGCAACCTACACATATGCTTTCAGGTTGAAATACAGAAATGAAAGTGGTCCAGAGAGCTTTCCATCGCCCCCTCTCCCTGTGGCGCCAGTTCACTGAATAAGTGTGTTTTTTGAACTTTCTCTCAAATTTTCTCTCTGTGGATAAGGGTAACCAATATCAGAACCAAGACACTCTCAGGTGCCAGACTCTCTCTTCTCACCCATCCCCACTACTGTACGTAAAATATATGTCTGTATTTTTCTTATTTATTTTTTGGTATGGGACCAGCAGAACATGACATGATCCTTTAAGTCATTGTCAGTGCATAATGTCTGTCCGTCCATCCATCTAGCCATCCATTTTTTCCCCATCCATTTATAAATGAGCAGTTCCTATCCCAGTGGAACTGCCCAATTTGTTGCCATTCACTCAGTTGTGCTCAGTGGACACACTAAATGTGTGAACCGTGTCTGCCACCTTGCTCCTTCTCAATGTGAACGATCAGTGACTGACTTCAAGGTCGTCCTGGATTATTGAGCTGCCCACCCTGTCAAGACCAATGAGACCAGACACCCTACCTCATTTGGTAGCTTGTAAATGTGTGCACTCTGGTCACACAAAATTTCATGACCGCTGGTAAGGGTCAGAAGGACAAAAAAAGTTGATTAAAATTTTTGCTTTGTGGCTCTTATAACGGCCACAATCAAACACATCTCTGCAGTCCCTGCACTTGACTTAAACCCCTTCTCTCCTTGGGAACACAGGTCATCTACAATGGTAGCCACTGCACTTAAGGGGTATTAAATTTCACAATTACACCCTTGCTTGTGAGGAAAATTAGCATAAATTAAATCATCCACTTGAAGAAAATGCTCAGTCCTGATTTGGAGGGCACAGGACATCTCTTACAAAGAAAAACCATGGCAGACTGGGAAGTGCTGACATGAATCCCAACTGCGTCACAAATAACAACAAACCCTTCCAAAGCCAATACTACATCAACTGACCACCTAATTTTCTCCCGACACAACGTAACTCTGGGTCATAATAAGCTGCTTACACAGACAACCTATGGGCTTGTTATTTTTATTAATTCATTTATTTATTTATTTGTTTTACAGGAGGACAGTGTCTCCAAAGCACCTCAGAGATTATAGTCCAAAAAAGGCAAAAAGCACAGTGTATCACTGTAATGTCATCATGGTCAACACTCTGTAGACTCAGTTTTAAGACAGGATGCTGAATGTCTTCTGCCAATTTAACATCTTAGCTGCCAAAGCTGTTTAGAGAATATAAAAGGCTGATTGAATGCAGACTGCAGTCTTCGACCCACCACTGAGAAGCTGCCAACCCTCCTAAATTAAGTTCATTAGCATTGGTTTCAGTGGTGAGTTTTGGTGCCAAATGGTCTAAATATAGTGTCAAAGGCCCTCCACACCACCAAAGAATAATTGCTATGGAAAACACTGGCACAGACTCTGTGTGTGCTCCAAATGCATCGCTTAAGAGTGAATATCTATTGAAGGCTCGAGTTACCATATCACTTGTATATATAAAAAAATGCATATGATAATATGGAAGCAATACAGTCTGATCTGGAGGAGTTTTAATTGGAACCGTGGGAAAGAAATAGTTATGAAGGCAAGGACAGAAAACGATGACTGATACACTCAGATGCTTTTCCAGCAACAGATTTAGGTGCACGAGTGCTCTCACACCATCAGTCACTGTAGCTCCATCTTCTCCCGGGGGTAATTAAATGGAGTGACTTTTTTTTTCTCAACAGTTGCTATCTATCCCAGAATAATTTGGATTTCGGGAAAGATTTTATCTGTAGGACCTGAAAATACTCTTGAAGTGCATGTGTCAGTGTCAGTAAGCCTGAAACAGAAGATCTGACATCAGAGAGCATGCTCACTAACAGTTAGCAGGCTGACTGACATATTGCACCAATATTTCACAACAGTTCTGTTAATATGAGTGGCTGTGTGGCTGCACTCACAAAAAATTAATGAACAGCTGGTGTTTGCTAAAATGAAGCTTCCAGATCATACAGTCCTGTTGGTCCCGGGAATCTGTCTAAATTTTAAAGCATATGCTATTGTAATGCTGCTTGACCACTTCTCATTCACCATTCATGATTCGTCTGACCCACCAGTGAGGCTTCCAGTCTCTATTGCACACATAAACGTGTTTAAACAGTGAGACAGAGTAGAAATCTTTTGTATGTCTTCACTCATTCAGTCAATAGCAACATCTGTCACAAGGAGAAGAAATATCAGACACTAGATTACCCAGAATTCTTTATGAGTTATGAGTATGGTTCACAGAAACTTGTCCCGGAGTTCAACTCAGACATGGGCTGAATGTTAACACTGTCACTGCAAATTACACTTTCTGCCCTCACAGGCTGTAGGTGTATGTGGAGATACATGCCTTGCAGTTTGATGGGGTCTCCTTTGAGACTGGGAATGAGTTTGCCATTGAGGGTCTGCAGTTGGTTATTACACATACATTTCAATGTCCACCTGACCACATGTAGTCCATGAAGAGAGAGAGACAGAGAGCAGTGAGGAAATGTTCTCTGCTGTAACTATTGGGCAAGTCCCTGTATGTGTGTGTGTGTCTGTCACTGGAACTCTGCCTTCCTTCCTAGGCAGAGGTCATGACTCCGCGGTGCATTACAGGACTAAGAAAGCGTATCTCAGACTGTGTGTGTGCGTGCGCTGGTACACAAACGTGTGCTTTGGATTCTCCCCAAGTTGAGATGTGACCTAGACACCAGAGATTATTCCACCTGCTAAGCCTTAAACTACAAACTGGCAGTCTTCTCACTCCATTTCTTTCTCCAGAGGTACAAAAAAAACCTATGCTTGTTACTTGTGTCCTTATAGAAAAGGGTTAATCAGTGTAGTATTGGGGAGATAGAGAATTCATCAAAATGAGCAGAACTCCAGCTGAATGGTCCCCCTCGACAGAGAAGCTGTTCTATTTAGGCTTGACTGATTTTTTTTTTCTCAGGGCATGTCAATTGTAAATCATTCATTTCTTAGTGAGTTTCAATTAATATTCTCACAAATTTGATTATCTTCTCAGAATCTACTTTTGAGTTTTCCAGCAGGTGGCCATTGGTGCTACAGAGGTCTCAACTTTTAAGGGCTAAAACAGTAGCACTGAGATGGTGATGATACTGGTGATACATATTGTTATGCATTTTACCGCTAAGCCTTTGTTCACTTTACACAGACCCAAAGTAGCAGGCTTGCTCTTGCCTCTCATGAACTCGAAGTTTGCAGAGATGCTTAATGTAGACACTTGCAGTGACACTGAATATTGTGATGTTTATGAGCTTCCCCTCTGTTTGTATGACTATTCTGAGGCTGTCTGATGAGGTTGCATGGGTAAATCATGGGAAGTGCTGTACAGTGTCACTTCTTTAAACGAGTGGGAATGGGTTACAGATCTCCTTATTGATTATAGCTCCCACAGGTATTGGGACTTTTTCTCTCCCACTCCTTCTTTTCCCTGTGTTACTCCAGAGGAACCTCTGACTTTAAACTTTCCTTCACTACCACTCTTTCCTTTGTAAGTCTTTCTCCAACTCTCTTTCAGAAAACCACCCTCCCTTCGGCTTCACTCCAAATCCTTCCTCGCCCTCTCCCTAGTTCTCCGGACTGTGATGCATGGCTGTCTGCGTTTTCCAAAAGTCCATTAGTTGCTGGCACTGGGCCGCTTCCTCTCCCACAGACAGAGATAAAGATGTAGAGCATGGTTGCCCAGCAAGTCGCATGAAAATGAGAGAACTGTGGAGAGAGAGAGACAGATAGGGGGAGAAGAAGGAGAGAGAGAGAAAGGGTAGCATGCATGTGAGAACACCTTGATACTGGCCAGAAGCCCAAGAGCAAAGGGGTAGAAGGAAGGCAAGGAGGAGGATGGAGAAAACAAAGATGGAGAGAGCGGAGGAACAAAAAAAAAAAACTATTGAGCATGCAACAGGAACAGAAAGGAGAGGATGTAGAAAGGGTGAGAGAAAGTGGGCAGGAGATGTGAAAGAGAGAGAGAGAGTAGACAGAGGAGTGACAGAGAAAGAACTGCTTTCCATTAAGAAAGAACTGAAGATAGAAAAGACAAAAAACACAGCTGAAGGGTGCCAAAGAGGAAGGAAGAGAAGAGAATGAGAAATGTAATAGGTTGAGGGTGAGGTGCAGATAAGAAAGAGGGGTCAATTGTAACCAGATATTCCACCATCAAAACCATTTATATCCATGCTTTCTTTTTCTCGTTTTCAAATCCGTCCACCCACTACTTTGTCCCCCTAATTTATCTACAATCCAGTAATTGAACTTGCTGCTTCCTCCTCAAAACAAAACACAGGGGAGTTACAGTGATTCATGCTCCATTTTTCTTTTTTATCCTGTTTTTATCTTGGAAATTAAGATGTTATCTAATGGTTAGCTTTAGGTCACAGAGCTGGCTAGACATGACGCAGACCAGGCAGATGAAAAATGTGCTTTAAAAGTTCTGTTTTTTTTTTTCAGCAGGGCCATTTGGCCTGATGATTAATACTGTTGTCTAACTTTAGCAACTTTGCTCTTTGTGTTTCTATTGGCCTAATTGCTTTTGTAGTCTCCTCCATATTTCTCTCAGCCAATCTCTGAGTGCATCTTAATCTCCCACAAGCCTATAAATGTATTAATGATGTGTATCTTTGTATCCTGGACTTAAGTAATAGATAGAAAAAAAACTTGAATTCTATTGTCTAAAAAAAAGATGGCTAAAACATTTTAATTACATGGCCAACAGCTGGTTTGGAATTGAGGTCTCTCTCCCAATTAACAGTGTTGTTTATCTTGCAAAATCAACATTTTTTAAAGGATACCTCTGTGTGTTTTTCAGGTGATCTGGTTGCTTTTGGGTTTTCTTGTCTGCTTACTCTCTCAAAGCTCTCTCAGAATATGTGCCTGTTGGTGTGATTCATTTCTAGCAACGCACGACCATCTACCTTTCATCTCTGGCTCATTAAGGTGAGTGGTCTCATTAAGGGTGAGAGGGATATCATTAATGCCATTAAGCTCATTACTGGAGGTGTTTTATTAGAGGAAAAATGTCAGAGTAATCAGAGGCAAACTAATTATTTTAAATCATACAGAATGAGAAGAATGACACAGCCAGTCTGAACCTGTGATCAGTCGGTACTTCTGATCAGGAAATAAAACAATCCAAAACCCTCCTGTATGATAGACTGCATGTATTATTTATGTACTGAGTTGTATCTCTGTTTAAAAGTTTGTATAAATGTTCAAATTTTTATTTTCTTGACTTTTTAGTTAACTTTTAAAGCACATCATTGCTTTAGGGCAAACTCCAAAGCAAGCTTCAATATCTCTTCAAGCTTCAATCTTAAGAGCTTATTTGAGTTACACAGCAATGAATAACGAAAAGCAGGAAAAGTCCAAATAAAATTTGGCATTTGCTGTTCTCCTGTTTTGTTCAGCACTAGATCAAGTTAAGACTGTGAAACACGGTGGAAAAATGAGGGGTTTCTTTTGTCCTGTAAGGTTTGTCTCCACCAAGCACAAAGAGAATTAATTTGAAAGATGGTTTGCTACTGGGGCTGCAAATTATATATACACACTGATGTTGTGACCAATGCATAACCTGATTTAACAAAATGTTGTCATATTGAAGTAGTATGGGATTCTTTCAAGTCTCTTCTGATTTAGCAAATTTAATCATTCTTTCAGGAAGTTCTGGAAACCAAGGGATACTTTTGTTATGATAATTTTAGGTCTCCACCTCAAAGTCAATACAGTATATATGACATAACAGCTGCAGAAAATGGTATGCTATCAAGTGAATGGTCAGCATTTCTGGAGGCAACATAAACTTGGTTGTCGCATTATTAAAGAGGGTCTGGATAGGTTTACCCAAGGGCCAGATTTTTACAAGCACTGTTCAAAGGTTTGCAGGTGCACTGGAAACAGTTCCCTGAATTATGGGGTTGTGTTACTTTAATCTTTTAAAAAATTTCATTAATAATAAATAAATTAGCTGGATTCATGAAAATGTACACTTATGTAAACACTTATTCAAGCAGCCTAAACAGCAACTTAACATATTTTTTCTGGCCAGTGATTTCTCACCTTGCTGCAGTGATGTGGAGGTGTACTTCAGGGTGTCAGCACAATGTTACATAATTTTGCCACTCCCAACAGAGAGGAAAGTTTGAGCCAGAGAGTCAGCGAAGTACTGCATTCAGCCTGTTATTAAGTTACTCTTTAATAACATATTATTGTATTCATGATAAGTCTTTGAAATGTGTAAAAGGTTTGATGTAGACTAACAACAGTTCTTTTTTATTTTTATTTTGATGGGGCCCAATTGTGGCCCCTATTTGAACACTTATAGTCTAGAACTAGGCTGTGTTATTGGAAATGGATAGAAAAAATATCACTTATAACAGGATTGTGAATTCCTATTCTAGACATGTCTCAAGTCTCTTTGTGCTTTTGTTGTAGAATTTCACTGCAGCTCTATGTGCTTGTTGATTTTCCTGGCATCTTGTTTTCTTTCTCTTTGTCTCTGTCACTAGCCATAGACCTGTTTCTATGATCGATCTATAGTGCAAGTACAACAATAGCGGTATGTCCCAGCAGGAATACTCCACTCCCCAATCATAGTTTATCACACATGCTAATGATAAGGAAATTCTCTGCTGTGTCATGGGACTGATACGCAAATAGAGAGTTTCTGCTGGTGATATTCACATGCAAGTACTATCTCTCTCTCCCTCACTCTCTCTCTCTCGCACACACACACACACACACACACACACAAATGCAAAGACACAAACGCCTATACATGCAGTAAAGCAGCAAATTAACTGTTGTCTTCATCAGTTGACTTCCATTGATTTCTTTGTTACCTGCTGTAATTATTACAAATGCAAAGAGGTATAAGGCAAAGGGGAATGAGAGAAAAACAGATTGAGAGACAGGAGAAAGAAGGCAAGAGATTGAGAAAGAAAAAACATGAGGGTGAGAAAGAGAACAAGTTGAGAGTAAAAATATGTGTGGGTGTCAGACGGATGAAGTCTTGGCTGATAGAATAAAAAGGCAATTAGGCTTCACTATTAGATGTGGAAAGATAAGAAAATATACATGGACAGAAATACAACAGAAATTCAACACTTTCTGTTATTAAAAGAAACACTTATTATCTCTCCGTTCTCTCCCTGCTTTCCCTTGACCCTAGCCTGATCTGTCACATCTCGTGCAAACATGCTAGGTTTTAATCAATCACCATAGTTGGCAAAAGTGGTTTCTATATATCTATAATTCCATTTATTTTTAATCTGACGCCTATCACTCTCTCATTCCAAAGGTCTCTTACAATCTGTACCATCTCCTTTCATTAATATGCAGGGTAAATTCTCCCCCGTTTCACTCTTCTGTACTCCTCTTTTTATCTGCTGTCCCTGAATCTGAGTCACAACACAGAAACACTGTCATCACACAGGCAGAGAATTGTAACAGCAGGAAAATATGTTTGCTGTTTGGGCTTGTTGAGTTGAATCCTAATGAGCTATCAGACTCTGCAGGAAAAGAGCTTTCTCTTTCTCCTGTCAGGGTGATTTGCACTACTAGAAAATAGAAAATGAGAGAGCCCAGCAGCCAAAAAGGCATTTTCGGGTCTTAGCAGAGGCTGGGTTATTACAGAGGATATTGCAGCAGTCATACCCAGACACAGTGACAGATATATATCAAGCCAGCTTATGCCTCTGCAGAGATTTCATTCAAATCCAATAAAATACATGACAAACACATAAATATGACATTAATTTTTAAAAATCTAATGAAACGGATCTTGCCCCAGCCCTTCTCTAACAGCACCATGTCTTTGCACTGGCTCAGACACAAAATACCACAAGCGTCATTGCTGCTTTTAGAAGCACAAACAACATCAGCAGAAAAGGAAGCCAAGAACACGCGAGGAAGAAATGAGTGAAGGAAGGAAATTAAAGGGAGTGCAAGAGGAAGCACAGGAAGGATATTGTATGTTAGTGGGCATGTTGTAATAGATACAAGTCACATAGCTGAAGGCAACCTTGAGTCCTGAAAGCTTTGTTCATGAAAAGACAACCTCGCTCTCTCAGATAGAGAGAGAGGACTCACAAACACAGAGATCTGTCACCCGAACACAGCTGGGCCACCCTGCTCGGTAACCTTGGTAACTCCCTGACCAATGGCTGGTTGGCAGGAGGTCCTTAAAGACCTGTGACATTGACACACACACTCAGACAGCACCACTTCCTACAGATCTCTTGTTGACTGTGATTTGAGAGGGTAAACAGGTGTTAGAGAGACCTCTCTAAGTAGAGAGCATGCCGACATGTGTGTACACGTACACGTACACGTACACACACACGTACACACACACGTACACACACACACACACACACACACACACACACACACACACACACACACACACATAGGTTGTGAAGATTCTGGGGTAGGGTTCATTAATATGCTCTGTTTAAACATCATCATCTTTCCCCATCCAGCTTGCCTCTCATTGCTTTACTGGCTAGTGAACAGAGAGTTTGGAGATGACAGCGTAGTGCTGAAATCTTATGACACATTTAAACGGTTTTACCTGCATGGTTTTTTTCCCCCCATTTGGGAATGAGGACAGCGGTGAGACAACAGCTGAAGGGAAACGAGAGATGGAGGAGGGGACAGAAAAATGAAGGGAGAGGAAAAAGATAAAATCTGTGGAGGAGCTAAACATCAGTCTCCCATGCCATTCCTCCCAAAGCCTACTGTCTCTCTGTTGTGTTTACTTTCACACCACCACTTTATCCATTAATCTCTCTCTTTCTCCACACTTCCATCATCAGTCTCATCAGCCTTCCCTATTTCTCTTCCCACTTTTCTATGTCCTTCTACCTGCCTACCGTTATCACCCTCACTTCTTCATGTATTACTCATTCTTCTCCTTCCCTCTGTCTGTCCATCCATCCGTGGTTCACCCCCTCCTTAGCTGTTCTTCAGTGTCTCCCTGTCATTCTGCCTCTTATCTTAATATAATAATATAAGGTTCAAGTGATGAAGTTTTACAGTGAGGAAAAATATAACCTGTCCACTTAACGCATCATTGTCATTGAAGGAGAGGCCTCATTTAAAGTCAGACAAATTCTGCCTCTCTCTGTCTGTCTCTCTAAATCCTCTCTCTAATGTTTGATTGGGTGTTTTTTTTATTTGATGGCTTTTAGCACCACAGATTGATGTGCCTCAGAGTCCATCAAAGCAATAGGAAAATAAAGAATTTATGTATTAGTAAAAGATGGTGCTAAAATCCACCCATATCCTCTGTCCCTGTGCCTGTTCCCCTCAAACTCCTCTTTTTTGTTGCATATCTTCCACATCCTCATTTCCTCCATCTTCCTTTCCTTCATTTTGTCTCCATCTAGGTCCCTTTCTACCAATTCTGTCTCTATTTCTCCACTCATCCCTCCATCCTGTCCTATCCTTGCTCTTTTTTCTTGTCCTCTCTCACCCATCTGCATTCACTCCTTCAATCTCTAGTCATCTTTCAGTCCCTCTCTCCTCCCTTATCACTCTCTTTCCACATGCCTAAATCTCCCAAGGTCCTCCTTCCTTCTCCCCGAGCACCCATTCACCATCCATATCATCCTCTCCTCCCTTCTCCATCTCTCCTCTGCTTTGTCTCAATTGTTCTCCGGAGTGCCATGATAGCTTCACCCAGGGCTGAAGGATCCAAACAGGTCTTGGTTGATTTACCATCAGCTCTATCTGGCGGAGGAATCAGCGTAATCTTTATCATCATCACTGAAGTCATTACAGTAAATTGGTGAAAGCTTATAGGCTTATATTATACAACTCCTTACTTCCAGTCTCAAGATATATGTGGCAGAGGTGAAGAAATGATGGTAATTTTTGTCATAATTTCTGGAGTCATTATGTTAAATGGGCAGATGGTGATAGGGAGACATTAAGTGATAGGAGATGGGCTTGTTACAGAATGGAGCATATGTAAGACAAGTGAGGAAATTTGCCATCATCATTGATATAACATGTACATTATATAACATTACATAACAAGATGCATGTGTGAGTATCAGTAAAACATTGTCAACAGTTGCCAGAAAAATGAAGTCATAAGTATCATGAGATGAAAACATCTTGACATTCTGGACAGTAGCTAGAGCAAATGCTTAAAAGGATACTGAAATTGAATAGAAATAATAATGCAACATGAATCTAGGTGTCACCTAGGTGCTTCTGCTGATGGTGTGATCTTATCAGCTTATCATCTTATCAGAATGGGTCAGATCCATTTCAGCACTGTAATACACCAAAAACAAATCTGAAATTCAGATACAAGAAATTGGTATTTTTCTTGCAAAATTGAGTTTTACAAATGACAGCAAGAATGCAAAACTTCTTTGGCTGATGTAAATGTCCTCCATACAGTATGCACATATGTATGAGGTACTTAACTTCACACTCACTGTTGCCCACCCTCTTTTCCTCCTCCTGTTCCTCATGCATGCATACATGTATGTGTGAAACTTGGAATTATCCACATTTTGGTTAATTTTCCTGTACAAAGTTGTTCAGCTCAGGGTTATGTTTAGAGGTACAGTAATTTCACTGCTGCCATATTGACCCAGTGAAATGTATCCTGTTGAAGAAACAGGGCTTTTAGCATGCTCTCTTTACTTAACATTGGAGTAAAGGTTTAATGCAGTTTTTTTTCCTTAGAAGAAGCCACCATTAATATGAGACTTGAAAGTAATGATAATATATAGTGTGCAAGGACATGTGGGAAAAGACGCATTTTCTAAAGTGGAACCTTCCCATAGTGCAGCAGAAAGTCATACAGACAGAAAATCACTCAAACTGGCAATCCACTCAACTCTAAAATCACTCAGCAGTCATCAGAGACACTTGAGGCCTGACAGAGAGTAGCTATCATATATTCACACGGGGACACTTACATCAACTGAATCAGACGTGTGTATGTGTGTGTGTGTGTGCTGGCATGTATGTGAGTAAGCATGCAAATGTGAAGGTTTTAGTGGCTCGTGTGTTTCAGCTTAAGTGTGTGAGTGAATGGTACACATGTATATGTTCATGTTCATGTTGTACATGTTCATTTCCAATTCCTTTATATGTTGTAGTCTACTGAGGCACCAGCTGAAACCAGCCATATGATTTGATGGTATGCACACATATGTAATCGTGTCCACTATACACATACATATATGCCTATAATGCAGAAAAAAAGACTTAGTACTATATGCTGGTTAGTTTTTTAATGGTGCTGGTTGTTTAATATTGAGGGAGGTCATAAGTCAATGCTCCACAGTCACTGTCACTATGATTTTCCCATTTTATGACAATCATATGATGCCTCATATTATCACATCGCACATCCCACATCAGTAATTTACAAGTTGCAGTCTAGGGGGTTCAAAGGTTACATAATTTAGAGGGTAAGTAATTGATATTTAATTTTTTTTCAAGTCAGCACAACAGTCAAATGCTGAGCTGTCAGGAGCTCCTCTGCTAAAAGGCTGGCCTAACATCACACACACATAAAAGACTAAGAGAAAAAAAGACTTTCTTCCCCCTTATGAAATCCATGCAAGAATAAATGGAGAAGACGAGACCACAGTTGATGAACGTATTGCCTTAAACTGAGATGCCATTATGTCAAACAGTGGTATACAACATGCTCGTCTTTGATATCGTATGTGACACCTACTTAATGAGATATCAAGTCTGTGGTGCAACCCATCTTAGTTTATTGAGTGCCTTGATCATTGACTGAAATGTGAGCGACACGTATACTATGTTATGACAGGCCTTACCCTGCAGGGGTTGGCTGGCTTTGTGTGTGAATGTGTTTGTGAATCAAGCATACCTGTTCTGGACATGTAAATGCGTGTTTGCGTGCATGTGAGTGTTTCCATGTACATGCATCTGTGCGTGTGTGTCTGTATGTTTGCGTGTGAGTGATATCAGAGACAGCTCAGATCCTGACCCATCCTGACATATAATATTATTTTGCTGCAGGGGATCGAAACTGAAAAGGGAGAAAATCCATAGCACATGGAAGACAACGGTGACAGAGAGGAGTAAGAGGTTTATTGCGAAAGAGGAAAGGCCTAAGAGAAAGAGAGACAGAGGAAGAGAGAAAGCAGCATCAAGAAGAGAGAGAGCATGAGACTGAGGAGAAAAATATATTAAGTTCTTAACCTCACAAGAATCAAATATAGCAAGGGGACTGGACTGAAGAAGACAAATACATCCAAATAAATCAAACGCCAGAGACAGGGAACAAAAGACTTCTAAGTCTGACTCACAGGGTCTGTTAATAACATCATGGCCTTCCAAATACCCTCAAGCTTTAAAATACTATTCCAGGTACTGCTCACTGGCCTCCAAATATATTTGTCAGTATGAGAAAAAGTCATAGCAGGAATCTCTTTGGTGATTGTTTCAGTTTCCTAGCTGTTAGGTATTTCACAGTGAACCGAGGCTTAGTTTATATACCTCCTTTTAGCAGACCTTGTGAAAAGCAACTGAGAACAAGTGATCATTTAGCCATTGACACCTCTTTTCTTCCGCTATGTATCAAGCTTCAAGGTGAAATTCTATTTTAGCAGTTCTCATATTTATAGTACTGTTTTTTTGAATCATTAAATACTATAATCTTACTTTCATTAGTGTTTCATTGCAGGTTTAAACATACAATCAAACATGGCAGCAGCGTCACTGATGGTGTCATGCTGCAGAGAGAAAACATCAGCTTGTGCCAATGCACCTCAAAGAGAGGTGACAGGCATTAGTGAGCCACTAGAGTGCACCCTGTAGCCTTTAACACAAAGCAGATGAATAAACAACTGACAGAGAGCCAGAGAGCAAAAATATAAAGAGAAGTGGAAGAAGAAAGAGAAAAATATTGAGAGCAGGGTAAAGTTAGGGAAATAGAGTAGTATCAGAAAATAGACAGCAACACAGATATTTGCAAATATTCTGTGGTGCAGTGGAAGACACACAGGGGGAGAAACAAACAAAGGAAAAAAAGAGAGGCAGTGTAAAATAAAGACAGAGAAGAGTAAAGAACAGAGAAAAATGGAAAAAAAAATCATCACATCAAGAGAGACATAGTCAGAGGGCAAGGTCTTCCTCCTTCTTGCACTCTCTTTCATTGCTGCTGTGCAGTGCCTGCTGCCACTCTGGAGGTGTCACCTCTGTCATGTAGAATTTATCCCAGAAAAACAGATCTTCTCTCTGTCCTGCTTATGACCAGCCCTTCACCCAGCTCTGTCTCCTGTCAGTCCTGCCTGCTCACACTCTGCTACTATTGAAAAGCTTGAAAAAAACCTTTGTTGTATGACTAAGTCATCATAAAGCATTCAGTCTCACTTGCTACTTCAGGAACCATCCACCCTTTAATACTTAACATAGCTCCTGGAAATGTATGTCAGTAGCTACATTACATTTAATGCATTGTAGCTACAGGATGACTCCTGTTCTCTTACTCATACCCTTGGTTACAATCACTATTTCATCCACTCTCTCTGGCATATAAAAATGAATGAATTACAAATTAAATTATGTAAATAGTATTGTGCTAGGCTCACTTGTGTACATTAAGTTTATACAGCATGGGACCTAATGTACCTAATACCTAATGTAACTGAAGTTGCAACAACCCAGTGTACTAGCAGGAAGTGGACTTTAAAGTCCTGCAACAGCATGATGCCTGTCAGTGTCTCTGGTCATGTTCATGCTCTGTAGGCATGCAGACTCTGTCTGGGTGGTCAGTTAAGATAAGATAAGATAAGATAGACTTTATTTATCCCACTTGTCCCCACTGGGAGCTCTGGTGATCCCCTGGCTATTACTGTTACAGTGATATACTTCAGTCACCTTTTAGCTGCCCTTTGGTAGCTCTGATGTAGCACTGATGTACACACAGAGTGTAGCTGATTTTTCCCACAACCCCCTGGGGCCAATCAGTAGAAAACAAAATAAAGTTTGACTTTGGTCTTGTTGGCCTTAGCCATGAGTGCAGTAGTCAGATAATCATGACCTGCTGTTTTCATGCTTTCTGTGCACCAAATATCCACAGTGGTAAACCAGACCACACTGCTCTCTCATATGTGGCGGTGATAATACATTCCAAAATGGTTTTGAACTGGGCAGGCTATCCAGTAATGTCAACAAATACACTGTGAGGACATAATCTCTCTGTACCATACTAGTCTACCAGACTAAATAATGACCTTGTTCCATGCTCACACAGTATCTCACTTTTTTATTCTTTAAAACAGAGCAGGCTTGCAGCTGAAATATCCAGATTTTAGAACTATTCTAAAACCATTTTAGAGCTTTCAAGGGTTTTTTTTTTTTTTTTTTTTTTTGGTACCACTGTCATTCACGCTAATATATGTATATCATTCTAAACATTTTACAAAAACCAATGTGATAATTTGAATTTACTAAGAAATGGCCTGCATGTAGAACTCTTTGGTACTTTTTTATATGTGGTCAAAATTTGGACATCTCTCTGTGTTAGACACTATTCTAAATGTTTAATTTTATTTAAAAAAAAAAAATATATATCAGAATTTGGTGAGAAAGGTGTGAGTTTGTATACCATAGCATGCCAAGTTCAGTTAGATTAGGAGCTTTATGTATTTTATTGCGCCGCTGGTATTAAGTTCATGATGATACACATTTTTTGCTTTCATAGCCCTTTTTAGCAATAAAAGGCTGACTTGTTCATGATTCTAAATACAGTTTTAAAAAGGTACACATGCTCAATAAACACCTCTGCCAACAAGCAATGAGTGTGAGTGAGTGTTAATAGTTGTGTGCTTATATGTTGTTACGTGCTGCATTTATCTCATCATTTTAAAAACACCACCCGCCACTTTAATCACTCCTCCCAATGCTTCCAACTCTTCCAATGCTGGCTACAGTTCAAGTCTAATATATTCTAGAGGGAGGAGGGATAAAGTGAGACCCTCACTGGAAGAGAGAAGGGAGATGCAAACAGAAAGTGGGATGCGTACAAATGAGATGCAGCAGTCAGGTATTTATGATGCTGGGTAATCACCAAGGGAATTAAGTATTTAACCATGCGCATGTTATCCGTGTATCATTAACATCGTTTAGACAGATTTATCCCCTATCAACACAGATGACCCTGTAGCATGAGCTGTATGTCAAAACAGGAACGAACCTGAGTATACCATCTCCATTTTTAATTCAATGTATGTATTAAATACAGTATGAATTACAGGGCATGGCTTACAAACAAATGCTAATTTCTTACTGGTACATACCATGACATAACATCAGACTACAGAGTGCTTTGAATTTTATTGATTAATGTTAGTGATTTGATGTTTTTTTTTTATTTTAGTGTTCCAAATGTACAGTGGGTAACAGAGGGCAAAGGATCGAAACAATATTTGATGCTTTGGTGAAACTTTGTGTTCTATCATTTTGGAATTTAAGGACATAAATGCAGTAAGAGCTGAACAAATAAATGTGTTGTTTGCTTTTATTGGAGGAGACATTTTGGCTCTCATCCCTAACGGTTCCATTATATCAAATCATCATCATTGTATATACTTACATTATCCCTATCTGCAAGTCAATGTGACATTATTTGTCAACTGGACCATGTCATTCGGTGACAAAAGCACTTGCACAGTGTGCAAGTCATATGACTTATGATTGGTATGATACATGGTACATCTAGCATAATGCTCTGAAGTGAAATTTCTCTCAGGGAGAGCAAGAATGCAGGACGAATCTTGCAGCAATCAAACCACAAGACTAATCTGGTTTTCAAAAGAAATATCATCTTTTACATGGCAAATTCTGGCAGGTAAGAATTCAAATTTTATCCCCTAATCCAGCTCTCCTCATTGTAGAAAAGAAGTTTCATATGACTGGTTAACTGTAACTTGAATTAAAACACTATTTGAAAGTATGAAGTATTGTAGATCTCTTGAAAAGACTCAATATAAGTTAGATTCAAAACTGTAAAGCCTTTGATGACTGAAAATGCATGTCATGCATGTGGCAACCTCAGAGACTGATGTCATTTTGTCCTTCAGGTTGATTTCACAATATAACCAAATTATGCGTGTTCTCAAAAAATGACAAGGTCAGATGTTGGCAAATGATTGCCTGCATGTGAATGCTTTGCACTGAGTGATGAATAATTGCTTTGATGCTGCTGCTGCTCTGCACCTGGTCCCCTGTATTCAAAATGTATCACAAGAGTCATCCAACTGTTTTACTAACCACAGTGATTTAACATGTATCAGTGTTCCTTTGTGTAGAACTGACAACTAATTAAAAAAGTAAAGACCTACCTTGCGAATGCCTTCTTTTGACTCCTCTACATTATTATCCCCTCCTCCGGTGCGGTTAATCATCCGCCACATCTGGGAGTACATTGGATCTCTCTCAAAGGGGTTCATAGCTTTGGAGCGCACCTGATCATATACAGCAGAGTCCAACACTGTACCATAAGGCAACTCTGTCTGCTTGGATAAGTCCTGTAGAGACCTAGAGAGAGACAAGTGGTGAAAAAGTGTTAGGATATACTTTGTTTTCAGCAATTCATTCATTGTAAGCACCATGCAGATGTTGAAATACTGTTCAGCAGCACTCCACCTGTGCTACAAGTATCTACAATAAGTAGATACCAAACACACTCTAACATACAATCATAACATTTTCTATCATGCCCAACAATGTAAGCAAATAAGGAGTTGATCCTTCAATATAATGCCAGTCCATGGTAATGAATTAGTAATACATTATAATCCCATGCTCAAACATTATGTTGCCTTTCTTTTCTAGTGATGAAAAGAGGTAGTATTCATACAGATGGAGTAAACTTAGCGAAGGCTATGTGCAATATAGTTTATGGCAGTTTTGGAGTAATAATATAACATTCAGGGAGGTCACTGTGCAAGTAAACTTGGTAAAACAGAAACAACATTTTTCAACATACATTTAGGATAACAGCATAATACAAATCTACTGCATGTAACAATAGCCATAAAAGGAGAGAAACAAACAAAAAAACTGTATAATAAATGAAAGTGTGAAAAAAACATTAGAAGCTTTTGCCCATCATGTGACCTGATTAAATCACTAACTCTGGTGCTTCTGGCTCTATTCATTTTTTAAAATTCAATTTATTTATATAGTGCCATATCACAACAAAAGTCATCTCAAGGCACTTTTCATATAGAGCAGGTCTAGACCATACTCTTCAATATAGGTATTTACAAAGAGAGACCCAACAAATCCCACCATGAGCAAGGCGGCAGTGGCAAGGAAAAACTTCCTGCACTCTCACAGTTGCAGGAAGGGACAGGGTGTCAATTAAGCCTTTGTTACTGTCTTGATAATTCCCACTGACACACGATTGGGATCTATAGAGGAAGTCCTTGAATGGTACACATGAGGTATTCATGGAGTGGCCAGCTGTGCAGTGGTTCACACTATTTCTTCCCAATAAATGAATGATTTGGATCAAAACTCTCCACGGGCCAACAGTGGGAGTTGGGAGCAACATGTAACTGACATGGAACTGACATGGAACTGACATGGAATGAAAATAGAAAAAAAAAAAATGGTAACAGGCTATGACCGACAAGTGTGAGAAAAATGGGGGCGAAAGCAGTTTAGGCAGCAGCACTCACTCAGTTCACAGTGCTGAACAAGATGGCTTGGCTAACTGCATGCAGCTCATA
The DNA here is from genome assembly GCF_001640805.2 of Lates calcarifer. NCBI lineage: Eukaryota > Metazoa > Chordata > Actinopteri > Centropomidae > Lates > Lates calcarifer. The sequence goes on from NC_066845.1 coordinate 7,559,347, forward strand.
TCTACAACTATACCAAAATAAAGTGGCGACACAAATAAAGAAAAGTGGAAATGACAGAAAGCGCAAGTCAGTCTGTCTTGTAATTTTTGTCTTATTTCCCTCTCTCTCTTCTCTTTGTCTTGCTCTACCCCTCACCCATAAATTGCCACCTCTAGGGGAATATACAAGCTATTGTTAATTATAACACAACAGTGCTTGGGTTGCCTCTCAAAGAGTTTGGCCGCTGAGAAATGTAATGGAGAACCATTACAGGAACTAATTACTGTTTGTTTGTTAAATGGCTGCTACATACCACCCATGGATTTGAGAGACACACATTTGTGAAACAAAACATGCACATGTAAAACACTCAATGTGTCCTGCTTAATGAAGAACAACAAGTGTACAGTATCTTACTTCATTAATTCTGTTGTAATACACCCACAAAGCAGATTTAACAATGGGCACAAATATGAGTAGGAAATGTTTGAATTATTACAAGGCTGCTTGCTCAGACAAAAACACATGCACACACAGGCACACATACACGAAATAACACATTCACAACTACCCTCAGCTATCTCTTTGCACCGCTCTGAGGAAAAGAGGGAAAAAAAACCTTTGAAGATTTTAATGAACTTTGCCACGAACATGAATCTTTTATTGCCGTCAATTAATCTTTGGCCTTAATAATCTACCCTCCCCACTACTCCCCTGTGAATATGTACGCCTGTCAGCACACTCTTTGACCAGGAATCCCCCTTTGTGAATTGGTTTCTCTGGGCAGTAACTCTAAGCTTGTTATTTAATGTGGTGTGCACATGTGTAGGAGAGAGAGCGAGAGAGTAATATGTCAAGTTTAGATTTGATTTCCACAAAAAAAAAAAAAAAAAAATCCAGATTAAAAGGGTTTAAAGTGGTTCCTTTCATTGTATAAATATTTTTATGTGGGAAAAAAAAGGTTAACAATGAAAAAGAGATAACAGAAGGGGAAGAAACAAAGAGTTTTCATATGGGATAGAGTCAAATGTCCAGTATGTTCACAGTGATTGAAACTATACTGCAGCTTCTGTCAAGATAAGATGCAGAACTGGTTTCGATTCACCTCAGTTTGACAGCTTGAAGCTCGTCCTCTGTAAATGCTCAAGAAAAACAATAAAAAACTGTAAATGAAAATATTGAAGGGGCAAACAGCGTCTTTCCAAAACGTGTGGCCCCTGCTGTGGCTAAAATGCACTAGTACGATGTTTACATTATTATGAACTACTGTATTTCTATGGAAATAGAGAAGGACAGCATCTCATTTAATGAAGGGAAACTTAAAGAAAGAGTGGGCACAAATAAAAAGTCTACAATTACTCATTTTAATCAAACACTATTTAATATCTGTATTTTAATAAAAAACAATGACACTGGTTGTTGTGAGTATTTCGTATGAGTTTAATGCCTGTGTATGTTTGGGTGTATGTGTGTGTTTCTGTCCTATGTGTCTGCTAGCTTATTTTGCAACCAATTATATTCCCCCTAAGCAGCTCAATGAGCAAGTAAATGGAGTGAACAGCAGCTGAATGTATCTTGTGACAAATAGTCAGTATATCTGCATGTGTGCAGAGAGAGAGAGAGTGAGAGAGAGATGGAGAGAGAGAGAATGTCTTAATTGCATATTAAGGACTAATGCGGTGCCCATTCAGAATGCTGTTTGGTCAAGTCTTGGTGTGCAAAATTACCCGTTAGAGAATCATAGCAAATGTGTGGAGGTAGAGAGCCCACCTGGGGCTGACAGGAAAAAAAAAGATCCATGAGTAAATGTGTAGCTCTGGGTTTAGAAATCTGTGGGCACAGTATATAAGCCATGCTCTTGAATTCATAGTCAGTGCCCTCAGATTTGTAAACAATGACACAATTATACAATGAAAGGGAGGAAACGTCTAATGCACAACACCATATAGTGTGCAGCTGAGTCCAGTCTTTCTTAAAACCCTGGTGTGCGTGCTGTAAATTGAGCAGGTAATGCACTGATGCTGTAGTGGAAGTTCCACCTTTAACACATTGAAGAGCAATGTGTGAAGCTTTCTCAAGAACTGCTCACCCAAAAAAAATAAATAAATAAATAAAAATCTTCACAATCAACACTGCTCTTTCTTGGTCCTCAGCAAATACAGTCGCCAAGACAATCTACATACATACATACATACATACAGTTTGTTCCATTTATAGTTAGATGTGTGTGAGTAATCTGTATGTCTTTGTTTTTGCATGTCTGGTCTTCTTTGCTGAGAGCTGTTTGTAATAACACGCTTTTTGGAAGGCAAACTTTGCAAAACTACAACCGGTCAAACCTTAAAGTAGAACATAATAAAACATAGTTAGTGGTTGTTATTTCAGCCGTTATTTTTTTATTTTGCTGGAATGACTTGGGCTGTGGTGCCTCCTCCGTCGATAAATATTTGTCTTTTTTTTTTCAGAAAGTTAAAGCACAGGCTTTTATTTTTTCAGAGGCCAAATAACAAAGATGATCTTGGCTCTGTGATTCTGTAGGGAAATTAATTTGATTAAAGGCAGTAGAGCCTTGATCACTTCATTAATGTAATAACAAATAGCTGTTGAAGCACTGCAGACAGCTGTGCAACCTTGAACAACAAGCGATCCATGTGGATTGAAGCCAACTGAAGTAGCAGCTAAACAGCTAAACTTTTTTAAAGTAAGCTTATGTTTCCAAACTGATATTTATCATTACTGTTGTTATGCACAACACCTGTGCATGAAGCAAAGTACAATGAGGTTAAGTCCATGTTTTACAATCCTTTTTATTACTGGCAACTATAAACTATACAAGTGACAAGGCTGTTACAATCTCTTTCTCACCAACAGAGGGTGATAAAGTGATAGTGTGACAGTCTATCTTGACTTCATGAGCCTTTAAAAAAGACTCATGAGGCTTTAATCATGCAAAGGAGCTGCTGGCAGTCTGACCAATGTGCTGTCTTAACTGACATCAGTGGGATGCAACAAACATGTGTGAATACATGCAGAGAAGTCCTGCCGACATAAGGCTACACACACACACACACACACACACACACACACACAGACACACAAGCAAGGGGAAAAAAACAGCTGATTGACTTTATTGGCAATCTTTAGCAACCATAAAATATGACATCTGCTGTGTGAGATTGGGCCAGGAAAGCAAGCTTTTTATCCTCAAACACTCCGTCCCTCTTTCAATCTTCCCATCCTGTCCAATTCTTCCGCTCCATCTCTTCCGTCTCTCAACAGGTGCCGCCTCTTTTCTCACTTTTTTACCCCTTCAAAATCCATTTCTCATTCTGACTCATCACCCAAACCCTTCTCCTCTCTCTCCATTTCCTTGCCTCTCTCCTCCTCTCTTTTCTCTACCCTTCTCTCTTCTTTCCCGTTCGCTATCTCCTAACCTCTGCCTCTCTCCTCCCCTTTCCCTCTTAATCTGTCCCATCTTCTTTCCCATATGCTTCCTCTCTACATTTCCACTTAATACTGTTCATACCGTTCTGTCTCTCTCTTTGTATGTTGCTCTCTTGCTCCCTCTCCTTGCCGCTCTTCACTGCCATCCCTCACTGTTTTCCTAAAGGATTCACACTGAAATTGAGGGAAAACATCCAAGCGTGAAATAGTCCAGAGAGGGTTCTGAACGCTCACTTGTTATTTCATTTCCAGGATGAAACAAGGGCATTAATACTTAAAAACCCTGTCTGTCCTGACGGCTCACTGAGGCTTCCCTGGCCCTCTCCTCTCTTCTTTTCCTTCCCCCGCATTTGCTTGCTTGCTCTTTTCCACACTTAACTAATTCACCCTCTCAATCACTCACATGCAGATGCATTCACTCTCATTCCATCTGTGTAATATGTTAATCAAGCATTAACAGATAAAAGTGCACGCTAATCAGAACATCACAGTTTCTTTTTTTTCCCACTTGGCTACTCTCTTCATTTCTCCATCAATGTTTTGTTATGCTTTATGGTTGCTCTCAGTTTATTTTCACTACTCATCCCACCACCCATCTTAGGAGGCCCAAGGCCATGTGGGTGCTGCTGTTTAGGTGGTAATTGTGCCACTAATGACCCCAGAAGAGTCAACACATTAAAGATAATGCATTAAAATTTATGGAAATCCTTAATTAGCTCAATGGATGCTGAATGAGGCGGCAAACTGAGAGGCACTTGTGGATGACAGCAAATCTATGTGAAAAAAAACACAAAATAAGACAGGGTAAACAAAAACAAAATAAGAAAAGTGATTTTTGTCTTCGTTTTCCAAGGGGCTGGGCAGAACACATAGATAGTTTGAAGAAGAGAGGATGGAGTCAGAGGTAAACCAAAGGATAAAAAAGCAAGAGGTCTACTACAGACAGCAAAGACGGAGAAAAAAAACCACAACAGAGAGACAAACTGACAGGAACAAATTAAGAGACAGATAGTGATTAGATCTAGAGAAATAAATGTTGTTTATTCCAAAGCTAAGCACAATTAACTGTGGCACTGCCGGGCATAGCGGATGCTTTGGCATGCTGATTAGTCCAGTGAGAGATGAGCGTTTCCTAGTGCCACCAGGAGAGAAGCTGGCAAACATATTATCACAAGGATAGATAAACAGAGGGCACTGAGCTTAAGGGAAATAATGTGTGTGTTTGTGTTTGTGTGCGTGTCTGTGTGTGTCTGTGTGTGTGTGTGTGTGTGTGTACAAAAGCACAGCAAGGCTTTGCCAGTTGCCTTGATGCATTCTCTGCCCCCCAACATGAGAGGGACATACAAAAACACTGCACCACACACACACACACACACACACACACACACACACACACACACACACACACACACACACACAATGATAGATACAAACTTGAGACATACAGGAAATTACCATCCAAGAAGGAGGAGGTGAGAAAGGATTGATAGAGTGAAAGGATAGGAAAGTAATTGTGTGTGTGTGTGTGTGTGTGTGTGTGTGTGTGTGTGTGTGTGTGTGTGTGTGCGCATGTGTGTATGTTTTGCCTCTTATGAACTACATCATGAAACCTGTACATCTGTACTGATGTGATGTGCAGCTTTAAAGTAAATCTAAATATAATAAAGAGCAATGACAGGATTTTTGTATCACTATACTGATATGTTTTTCAGAACTTAGAAGAGTGAAACCATATTTTGAAATCAGCATGGTTACTGACAACGTCAACAATCAAAAGGACAAAAATCTGTTGTACACTTACTGTATGGAGTTCTCTATGCGTGTGATGGTGAGGAAGGCTGCTAGATTGGCAGTATATGAGGAGATGACAATAAGAGCAAACATCCACCAAACGCCCATCATCATCCTCGTAGCTAGAGTGGTATAGGGTACCTCTCCACCTGGGAAGGAAGAAAGAAAGAAAGAAATAAAGTTAAACACATGCACACAAACAGAAAAAAAAGACAAAAAAAGTATAACATCAGCACATACGAGTAACTCTTTGCTGCAGGAGAAAAAGCTGTTGAAACAGCAAAGCACATCCTGAAAGATTATGTTTGGATTAACAGATCTGATCTGATGCTTTGGCACAGATCTGATCTTCACATGACTACATAAAATGAGAGAAACTGCACAGAATTGAGAATTGGATCTGCGCTCCTCTAGGAATACATCAAAAGAACACATCTTTGAGATATAATAATATTTATATGTTGAGGTAAAGGTGGCCCGTACAGACTCTTTAACCCTCTGGATATGTCTTAATGCACAGTCACAGCAGTCAAAACACCAGCTTGCATAACTGCTTGGACACAAGTTAAAAAATTGTAACCTGCTATTGCAACAAATTAACATGAAAAACATCTTTAATCAACAGAATGCACAAATGTTGTCAGGCCTTTCCCATTAGGATTTAATGCTGCCTGGAGCACATTACAATGAAAAGTGGCTTGTCCGCTTTCAAATATAAAACCTCTTTATCCCTGTCTTGTGTTATAAACAGCTTTTGTTGCCTTGTCCTCTGAGATCTTGCTGTGCTACAGTAAAAGTCTAACTGCCTCTGCTTTCTGTGAGCTTCAAAAATGGCTGTCACTCTAACCCTGGCCCTCCCAAACACATTTATCTTTGCTTCTCAGGTAGAGTGTGGGCTGGCCCCTCTATCATAATCACCACACACACACACACACATGCGCACACACACACACCACACACACACACACACACACACAATCTTACCAACCTTGCATTTACATATGCATACCAAGCATACCCAGAAACACACAGAGTAATGACTGATTTGCATCCTGTGAGCTCTTCCTCCCTGCCTTTATTGAAGCCTGACAAAAATTAGCCCCATTCATTCTTGTAGCAGGGGATCACTGGTACGTCAGCTCAGACCAACAGGCAGTCTCCTCGCTGCCACTTCCTCCAGCTAAGATTCAATAATATATGTGATACCCACATAATCCCATGTTCCCTTTATCTCACTCCCCTTCTCTTTCTCTACTGTATTCTCACTTTTGCCATCTTCCTTTCAGGCCTTCCTTTCTGCATTGCTGATAGCATTTGATTTAATTCAAATTTGTTATCTGTCTCTCTCTCTCTGGATTTACTGTATCATTCTGGGGCGATACATTTGCTGTTGACATCAGGTTTTATCACAAGCCCGGAGGCAGAATAATGTGCTGTACTGTACTCTACTGTATATTCAGTTCAAATAATCCCTGTGCCATGTTTGTCCATGTCTCATTCTCCAACGTGTCTTTCCTTTTATACTGTGGGCTTTTATGCAGAACGGTATAACATCTTGAGATCTGGTATATATTTTTAAAATTTGTTAATCTTTTTCCTTGCTTCTTCCTTCCTTTTTTTTAAAGATTACATAAAGCAAAAGTGCATTGTCTAAATTGTAACCTGTTCACTGCTCACTTCAACTCTTTCTCCAGATTTCAAATTAAACAAGCTATTCATTTTTAGAAGGCTTTGTAAATACATGTACACATAGAAAATAATGCAGTAAGTATCTTTGCCTTTATCAAATAGTTTTCAGTGAAAGAAAATCTATGATGCAGATATATCAATTAAAATATAATACCTATGTAAATAACATTTTTAACTTCATGCAGTTAACTATTCATGAAAAATTACTGCAGATTTGCCAGTGGGAAGCTAAACTGAATCTTTTCCAAAGATGAATGCAGCAGGCACAGATGCTTTTCTCTCATAATGTGGGCTGCCAAAAATGTCCAAGTATATGCCAATCCGTGACTGCAGTATCTTGGACTTCAATAGCTTCTAAAACATGACCTTTGTGAATTGTTCCACCCGCAGAAGGTATTTTGGGATTTGGGGTTTCATACTGGCGATATCCATGGAGGACCGATTAAGTTGCCAGAAAAAAAAAAACCATTGTCGAGTCTCAGAACAATTTTCATGTTGATTTCTGGCTGCACAACTGACTTTTATAAAATATTTAATACAGCCGGGAAAATGACTCAGCTGAGTTCCAACATCTGCGTGTCCCAAAATTTGAAGGTGGGCAGACTTTTGTTGGGTTCTTTAAGATGTTTTATAGCTTGCTCACTCTCTCTCTCTTTCCCTCTGTCCCTGAACAATTTCTAAATCAAATTAAGATCAACTACAACAGACTTTTTGAAAAGGTCATTTTGTTTCCTGCTCTGAATACGTGTCTCTGTGTGTGTGTGTGTGTGAGAGAGAGAGAAACACAGTGGTAACATCTCTGTAAGATATTATATAAACTTCTAAAGGTGCCAAAGTGTCAGAAATTCTCTCCTAGTTCACTATGGACTTAGACACCAGCTCCTAAACTGTTGCTTAAATCATAAGGTGTAAAATAAATAATGTTCCTGTCATGCTGTCAGTATTTTTCTCAAACTATACAGGAGCTCATGTTACTCACTGACTACAAGGTTTTATGACGCACTACATTCTGTTTCAAATGTTCATAACTACTGTTCTGGTCATGTAGTTGACCTGCTGTCAAACAAAAAGCCAAACTACTCATAGAGAAGCTGATCACAGGACTGCTGTGTTGGAACTTATGTATATAACTACAATGTGGTGCTATTTAGAGAGAGAATATGATTGTTACTTTTACTTACATATGACATTGTACACTGTTATGTTGACACAAGTCTATAATAAGATTATCCTACAACATAAAAAGGCAAGACTATTCACTGTTAATTTATATGTCTTTCTTTTGTCAAGTACAGGGCATGAAATCAGAGCACACCAGTAGTCACACATCACTTATCTATGAAAAGCATTGTATAAACTGGTAAATTTCAAACAGTGTATTGTGCTATCAGCCCATCTCTGCTACAGAACATAATCTTATTGGAAGCATCGTTCATACTGTGCACTGTCAAAACCATCTTTCATACAGGAGAATGCAACCAGATGGATGTCACAACTGAGGAGGAAAACAGGCAGTCAGCTTCAAGTTGGTGAGCAATTGAGTCATGCGTCATGTACATGCGTACAGTGTATATACATGTTTTGTATCTTTTCAAAAACCATCCTTTTTTCCAGTAAACAATAAATGACAAGCAAGAAAAATAACAAGAAAGAAAGAAGAATAACATGCATGCTGTATATTAGAGATCTATGACTAAGCAGTCCTCTAACGGCCCTGCTGCTTACATGCAACTTCAGCATATCTGAATTCACCATGAGTTGGTCAGAATAAGCACAGACTGCTGATTGGATTTTAAGGAGTGAGGTCGACTAAAAGGTGGTCAGCTTACTGACTCAGTACAGATAATAGATAAACCTCTGGTTAGCTGTTGACTGTAACAACAACAGAGTGAATGCACCGTTAGTAGCTCAATAGTTCATCTGTAGGTGTTCCTTCAGTGAATCTGACCAGGACTACTAAAGAAAGCTATACATTGACGCTTCTCTGTAGGACTTAGAATAATGGTGCTTTTCTTCAGGGTGTTTTTCAAGGCACCTTTCAAGTTTTCCTAGGGCAGCAACCCTGAAAAACTTCTGTTGAAGGCAAGAAAGTGTATGTGTCACCGTTTGCATGTGTGTATGTTTATGGATTCTAGAGGAGGCATAGCTAGCATGAAGCAGCTTTTGTGGATGCCAGTTCGGCAGCTTCAAAGGTACCCTATTGTGTCCCCTCAATATAGCTCTCTGTTTTTACCGCCACATCTCTCCTGCCTCCCCTCTTTTTCTCTGCTGTGTTATCCTGCAGCATTTCTCTGTTTCTTCTTACCCCACTAAAAATGGAGAACCAAAATATGCAATTGTAGTAGGACTATACCACGTATATTACATGTTTGGGCCCGCTTACTCAAATTTTGCTACGTTTAATAATCTTAATGGATTTTCCCAACTTCTAGCTCACCTTTGGTCTCCATTCATTTTATTACTATTAGCCAGCTCCGATTGCTGGTTTACTTCCCGTCATCCTTTTTTGATTGACTGAGAGACTGGATTGCTGGATTTCTACAGAGTTGATTGGACTGATTAGACAGCTGGCTGGCTGGTGGGCTGGCTGGCTGGCTGCCTGCTCCCTTGGCTGTGTGACTGACTGACTGATTGTGTGAGCTGGCTGACAGACTTGCTTTCCGATTTTGTGATTTGTGGCTCTGCTATTGCCATAGCTTTTTTCATGCTCTTCCAATTTTATGATCTAATTTTGTGATTGTCTGAATCGATTGACAGCTGACTAGATATAGTAATTTTAGATATAGAAATTGTAGTATTAGTAGTAGTATTTCCAAACCTATTCATTTCTTCCAATTGTGATCTGCACTTGTCGCTTTTAATAGCAGTCAACAGATGATCTTTTTTTTCCTGCTATCCTGGGATGGGATATTGTTGAGCTTTTATTGCCTTTAGTTATTTATTTATTTATTTTTACTAGTGTTGCCTTTAAAATTAATACAGTTACATAAAATCTGAGAGCTGCCCAGCACCACTACACCACTACACAAGCTGCAGTCGCTCAGTCTTGGCAGCTAAGCAGGTTGGCCAGTAATGAGTCCTTCCTCCTCTTTCTAATCCTCTCCATTTTTATTAAAAGATTTTCTTTTCTATCTCTGATCTTATTCTCATCTCCTATCTTACTGCCTTTTGGCTCATGTAGCTAAATGAACACACAAACACAGATGAGTGTGTCACTGTTTCATTGCCATTGTATGCAATGAGGCCCAAGGTAAGAGGGAACAAGAGGGGGAATAAAAGCTGTGTGAAAGACAATCAGGAATACATACAACAGATGACTACTGGGCTGGAAAAAAGAGAAAATATGATATGATGACCTTCACTTTCAATAACACTCTGTAGTGTATATTAACTACAATTATGTTGAGGTTTGTCCTGAATTAAATTGGTTCAACCAAATTACCAAAATACAGGTATTAGAGTGATGGGGCTTTTTATGATAAAGCCACTGGATTACAGACACAGACACACAGACACACACACACACACACACACACACACACACACACACACACAGACACAGACAAACTCACATGCACAGACAGATATAATCTGCTCATTAAGGAAGCTGCCCAAATATCTAGCAAGAACATTTAGTACCCAGACATATGAGAGGGCTGGACATGACTCTCATCCCTCAGTCCTGAAACTAACTAATCAGAGAGGAAGATGACTGATTGATCATCCCATCAGCAAATCTGATGGGATGACTAAGAGGCCAAGATATTTTGTTTTGTAAAAGGTGACAGACAGAGCTGCTTTTTGAACTGACCTTTAAGATCTGTGTTATCTATTAACTGTTCCCTTTTTTGATCTCTTTGCTTGGTTCTATTCTGGAAGAAGGCAATCCGTCCACTATAATTACAACAGTGAAAAAGCAGTAACTGAAAGTGCAACCTGAAGTCATCAAACAATAACCAACTTGCTCTTTACCATCTTGGACTCAGGCAACAGGCGCTGTGCTATGTGCAGATGTTTTTGTGAAAAAGCTGCTGGGCAACATTATGCAGTGCAGAGAGGTTTTAGAGAAGAGAGGATTTACACTCTGTCGGGAGAATATCCACATCTCAGTGTAAGTGAGACAAAAAGGGTCAATTGGTGGAAGAAGTGATTGTTAGTGATAAGAATCTCTGTTATTGTACATGACCTACAGACAATGGCCTCTATACTCTTCAGCTGATGGTGTCAATGTAAACAAGCACTGTCAGTCACTAGTTTATTGTGCTGGAATGTGGCGAGAGGATGCTAGAGGCAGCCACCTGGGCAGACTTGTGACTGTATAATTTCACCCCACAACAGCATCAGTGGCAACATGTAGAATAATCAGCCTCTCTCTCTCTCTCTCTCTCTCTCCTTTCCTTTCCACAACTTCAGACAGTGAGGAGGATTCACAGTGTCTGTCCACAGCTCTGGAAATCCACTTCTACCAAACACTTTTAAAAATCTACATTCCTGCTGCCAACTGTTCTGAGGCCTCTCATCAGAGTTTCAGCATCTCACTCCAGTTATTCTTGGATGAAAGAAGACTAGAGCAGTTCATTAGAGCTTTTTAAACGAGGGAAGGGGAGTTGGAATATGTTCAGCTGATGTCAGCTCCCAGCTGGAATCACTGCAATCTTGCCACAAAATGATGTAACTATATTTTAACTGCAATTTGGACAATTTCATTCTTTCACAGCCCTGAAAGTTTCTAGCTGAAACGACATTTTGGCGGGTTAGTACAGTGGTAGGTTCACGGATAACATGTTTACATGCCAAAAAGAAAGAATGATGTATTTCTCAGAATTTAGGATCTGTTTCAAAGGCTGAATCGCAAAATATAAATTGTGTGTAATGATAATGATTATCCTTGCTGCAGTCTGTATCATTAGTTGTCTTTTTAACAGCTTATCCAATCACAGTGGTGATTGATGTCACATTGTTTTGCATGTCTAATATTACACATTTTTATTTTGTAATTCAATGATCCACGCAAAAGCTGCTAATGACAACTACTGACTTTGCTGGCATTTTATACAGGCAACTAAAGGGTGGATGACAGATAGGTCTGGTGAGAATCACTCATGATTCTTGTAGTCTGCTTTACTGACGTTGTTGAACTTATGCGTATGCGTTGGGTGGAGGGTTTTGTAGAGAACGTTTATTATATTATTCAGCTGTGTTCTCTGGATTCTGAACATTTCTGTCAAACCTTTCCACATTAGTGCTATGCACATGGTCCACGGCAGATACATACCAAAGGGCCATGCAGGCAACCTCATCTCAAGGTCAGGAAAATATCAATATGTGGTAGTGCTGCTTTCGCTTGTCTTTGTGCTGTCAGAAAACAGAGCACTACATGATTGTAAAGTGGGGTTCTTTGAATCCTAAATGACTTTAAAACAGAAAACACAACTCTTTCATTTCAACATGTTTCAAACTTTCATCTGCTGTCAAAGTAACCATACACAACAAACTTTGCAGATGATCCGGTTGCTATAAAACATCAGGTCTTTATACTTTCTCTAAAACACAGAAGACAGCTTTTCATGTCACAGAGCTCTGTAAAGATGTTTTCTCAGAGCCTTGAATCTTAAAAGAAAATGTTGTCTACAGCCTCTCAAACTCTCTACAAAGACAGGAGATTGTTCAAAGCAACAGCCTCTCATTAAAGAAACTGCATCTTCATTATCAAAGCCTCAAAAATCCTCCATCAAATGACACTCACATTGTATGATCACATATTGCAATACTTTATCTATTTTGAGTGAAAGGGGCAGGAAGAAAATAGAAACAAGAGAAATAAGGAAAGCTGTTTCAGGTTAAAACCCCCAATATGTTAGTAGGAGACTGTCCTTATCTTAGCAGCTTATTATGACCCATAGTTAGGGATTGTTAGGTGACCTCTATCGGCCATAGTAAAATCCATGTCGGGAGGACTATTAGGTGGATGGTTGGGTTATTTCCTGTTTGAAATTGATCAATTTTCTCTTTATGAATGATCGTTCCACAACCTTAAGCATGTGCTTAGTATTGTAACCATAATGATGAAGATCCCCTAACCTTAATCCAAACCATAATCTTTTCCTAAACCTAACAAAGTAGTTTGTGCCCACATCTAACCAAACCATGACTGCTGCACAACCTTATCCACTTGAACCTCTATGGTTGTTTAGGTTGGAGGTGTTGTTGCTTAGCAGTCTGGAAAAGTCTGGAAAAACAAGTTTTTCATTTAAATCTAAATCAACAGTACAATAGCTACAAACATGATTGATGTAATTAACACTTTCCAGGATTTCCAAGCAGAATAACATGCTTTACTATGATAGAATGTTTATGCATGGCGCTGATTATATGGAAGCTGTAGTGCTAACAAGATTTCTGAAGTCATTCAAGCTCAGGTTGCAACAAAAATAAATTGAAATAGAAAATCACTATAACTACAGTATCACCATATGAATAACAATGATTTTAAGAATCAAAGAATCTCAACAAGCTTTGATAGTCACAAAAACACGCTGGGGCAGTCTGAATAATCTGAAGAGTGAAAGAACTTTGGTCAGTCAAACTGTAGGCTGTATTTTAGTTGCTATTGATTTCTTTTTGTTTGAATCAACAAATTCAGAAGCTTCACAAGGCAATCAAAATAAAAGCCAAACACACACACACCCCAAATAAACATATGTCTACACACTGTTATTCATTTGTTTTGAGTGAAATAAACAGGGACAGCCGGAAACAGGGATGAAAAATTAGTCAGATACAAGAGTTGTTGTTTCCTGCAGGTTTGGCACATGAAATTATTCTATAAGCCAACTCATCTGCATCAAACACATTCACTGCGTTCTCCTGCCTGCCTTCCTCTCTCACTTCCTCTCCCTGCCTCCCTACACCTCTCTCCCCCCCCCCTGCGCTCACCCTCCACACACCCCCCACACCCCCTTTCCTTGTTGACATGCTGCAGTTAAAGGTAGCTCCAGATGAGAGCAGCTTTGAAGCCATTCGAGCGGTGGGCACATCCAGGAGGGTTTTATACATATGTGGCTTTCTTGTGAGGCTTCAAATCTCACCACTGAGCAAGCGACTCCACTGCCTCAGATTATACTCCTCTACTATCTGATGACTTGCAGGAATCGTTACTTATTATTTTTTTTACCATCTTTTTCTCCTTTAGCACCCTCAATCACTCTTAACTGACAGTGTCCTGGTGATTATTTAAAAAAAAAAAAAAAAAAAACCTTGAGAGAGACATATTACGGTGTTGGGGTCAGGGTGAAGAGGGAAGAAGTGAGAGAATAGAAAAAGGGAGGAGGAAGATGACAGAGTGCACACATCCCTCCTCCAGCGCCTCTCCTGCCTTCTGCTCCTCAATCTCTCCATTGTGCATGTGCCACCTCTAATACCCCTGGCTATCAGCCAAAGCGAAGAGGGATTTTCCATGTGGTTAGCAATTTTTTCAAGCCATCAAGTGCCACCATTATAAGGATCCAACGGGCCAGTAATGTTGTGGATTTGAGCTAAGACGCATGAAGTTTACGATTCAGAGATGTGCCTAATGGTATCTCCCTTCCCAGCATGCTCTCTGATTTCCTATAAGAGCCTTACACCACCATCAAAACATGATGGAAGGGTCGACTGGTATGACATATGTTTGTGTTTGTGGTACGTGTGCTTTTACAGGAGTTTCAGGGAAATGGTTAGGACGATGATGAAAAGTGTGAAGGAAGAGGGGAAATGATTCAAGGGAGAGAGGAAAAACGTTGCCACTGATGAGGTTCATTAAGACATGAACATGCACACACATTCATGAATGTGCCACAGACATTTAAACACAAAAGGCTAAATTGTGGTTTTGGTTACAGCTGTGGGTAAGGTTTCACATTACTCCTTTTTTCATTTATTTGTTAACATTTCTTGACCTATAATTTAACACATAATATTATGTTTTATATTAAATTATGCCAATTTAGAAAGTTGATAGGAGGTGATTATGTAGAAGCCAAAGTTTGTCTTCTGCTAATGGAATTTCTGGCTAATTGCATTTACAGTATGTCACCAACAGCAAGAGGACTTTTAATGAAGTGAGTTTCAAGTTTCAAGTTTCAAAATTTTGATTGTTACAGGAGAGGTCTGGACTACACTTCACAAATAACAGATATAAATTACAATGACCACACTGGAAACCAATTTTCTCTAAACTTTTCACAGAAAACATATTTTCTCTTTTAGTTATTTGTATTTCAGCTGACAAAGCAGGCAGCACTTTAATTTCGTGTAAGTGCACACAAGGCTCATATAATGTTAATAAATCAATATTATTTCCATATTTATTTCATTTTGTTATTTGCCAGAGACAATATGCGATATATACAGTACATTGTAAATGATATACTGTAGCTAAAAGCTAAGTCTCATGTGTGGTCCCTAAGCAGCATGGAGCTAGACGCATCTCTCAGAGATGAGCAATTTAATTTCTCTGTGTTGCACACAAAGCTCACTTAAAGAGAATAAATCCATATTATTTAGTGTATAATTTATTTTCCTGTAACATGTGCTGGAGGAGTGTTTGTATTATGGTAATTGCTTCAATAAAGTTATTAATATTCATGAATGATATATAAATATTTCATATTGGCAATGATTCACCTCTGATGTTGACAAATTGTTCTGGACCCTGTTGGTACCGACATTTGCACTACATACACCCATGTATAGTAATATATTAACATATAGTAGCGTTCACATACAGTGAAAAACTAAGATTGTGAGCAATTTTAGGAAGTAGGAAGACCACAAGAGGGAAAATGTTTCACAACATTACCGTAAAAATGATATGCAAACTGGTTTTTAGATTGTTTACACAAATTTCAGGACCACATTAATGGAATGATACAAAACAAAGCTGGTGTCTACGAGTGATGGTTCCTAATTTAATTTCATTATGTTTTCAATATCTTTGCATATAAAGTAACTCTGGGATTGAAAACAGGAGGAGATCAAAGAGAAGAGAGAGCCAGTATGAATATGTGGGACGAAGAAGGTCAGAGAGAAACAGCCAAACTGGTGAGGAGATCAAACCAGAAATCATCCAAATGGATTAAATAAGCCCTGCATGTGTCTCTCTGTGTGTGTTATGCAAGTGTTTGATCTAGTTGTATGCTGGGTAAACATGCTACATAATTACTGCAGGACACAGATGTTATACTTTTCAAAAAACACTTGTTTGTTCTGTTGGTCACCTGCTCCCTCGTTCCCCTTTCCGGAAAAGTAGGGGAAAAAAAACAACTTAGAGACTTAATGTCTAAGCTCTCTAACTCACACACACATTTCCCTGCAAAGTGCAACAAATCTCTAAATATTAGTCGTAACATGATGAAAAAGCAGCATTTGGATGAGGCAATGTCACTGGTTTGAGAGTCACATCCTCTTTATTTACTACAGGGAACAGGCATCCGCAAAGTAATAAAAAACAATTGAAACACTAAGTTCAAATGGAATCAAAACTATTACTAACTAAACTAGGCAACTAAACAGTTCCATTTCATAGACACTGACTGACTAATTCTAAGTCTACAGTATGAGAAAAAAAGATAACAGTAATTACAAAAGTTGGAAAAGTTACAATTCTACTCCGTTGTGGCTTCTTTAGCAATTAAATCTGAACAAAATAAAATTGAAATGATGATTACTTCACTGCAGAACTCTCAAATATTCCTTTTTTTCTTTGCTGGTACATTATAACATTCATTATGTTCGTATTTAATGCATTTGATGAGAAAAACTCTTTTAATCACAACAAGGTGAGAAACTGAACATGCTTTTTTTCATAACTTCTTTTTCCCAGTTGTCTTCCTGGGAAACGTCTTACCTCACCCACAACAGTGTTCTTTGAACGATTAAAAGCAAACCGCAACGGACCATATTTTGACAAATACTACATTTTGTAAAGCAGAAAGATGTTTTGCTACATTTAAGATGTATTGGAGAGGTAAGGAATTTGTGTCTCTTCTGTGTTTGGAATTTCAGCTCCCTGTCACATCGCACTTCAGAGACTACAGAACAAACCCCATTCAGAATTTTGATTGTAATATGTCTTTAACTCTATCTTTGCAGAGTCAACATGTTCCGAACATGACTTACGTTGAAAAAAGAGTTCAGTGTGTGTAATAAGAATATGAGTTTCAATATGAGTTCAACTAGAAAAAAAAAAGATATTCAAATTGTACAAAACCATCCTGGGGGCAGGGGGGTGGGGGGTTGAAATGGGGTTCTGTACTCACTGTGGTTAGCTCGTGGAAGTCGGCTGAATTTCACAAAAAGGGAGCAAATTAAAAGATTGAAATGCAAATTATTCCCCCACTTAGCTGCGCTTTGGAGCGTGCTCACCATGCAGATATCAGCTATGTCTGCATGTGAGCGAGAGGGACACAGTGTGTGCAATATAGAGCAAGACTCTTTGTGCTTACACCCATGTACTATATATGTGCATGTGTGCATGTGTGTGTGTGCGCGCGCGTGTGTGTATTTGGGGGAAACAGATAATAATTTACATTATTTCATTTCATCCTCGTTGTCCCTACGGAAGACAGTATAGTTCATGTTTTACATCTGGACAGAGAGGAGAGCTGAGAGTGTTTTAATGGCTTTTACCGAGAATTGAAATTAATTGGAAAAGGCAACTTTGTAAATTGATTTCTCCGGCAGTTTTCTTTGGGTCTCCCTCGCTCCCTTGCTCTGTTGCTTTCTCGCTCACTCTCACCTTCTCTTGTTGACTTTGAATTTTTGCTTGTAATTAATTTATTTTTGGAAAAGAACCACATCAGAAAAGGCACTAATGCTTCTAAGATTGAAGGATCTTGTGCCCAGACAGCCACACTTATTCATTCTCTCACACACCTTCCGAGTGTATTGTATATCTTTGGATTTGATTGTTTTCAAATGTAATTTATCAAGAAAATGTGCTTGTGCCTCTGACTTGTGACACAGCATACATCAAATCATTTTGATTTTTGTCAGTTCAAGCTGTAGTACATTACACTGGCTTTTAAAATGTCTTGTGTACAAAGTATTTTCTACAGCTTTACTCAGTTTTGGGTCACACTGACTAAATATATCCTTTGGCTAAATTATCCTAAACTTAACCAGCCTCACACACTTTGTGTGTCTGCCCTTCAGAGACACTCTGACCAACTTGCTACATCATTGCTTGTAAACATTCATTAAAACTGACTGCTTTTTGGCCTTGGAGGGCTTTTTAAAAAAAAATACATATTCCTGGGAATGAATGAAGGTAGAGCAGGCAGTGAAGGTCCAGACTGCATCAGGCCAAGTGTGGAGACCAGCGATAAACCCCAGGCCTTTTTCTGTGTGTTAATGCAAGTGTCGCATCTCTCTGTGTGTATGGCTTAGTGTGGTAACTTCCTAACGCCCTCCTAAAATAGCTGCTGTGACACTGTGTGTGTGTGTGTGTGGTGTGTGTGTGGTGTGTGTGTGTGTGTGTGTGGTGTGGTGGTGGTGTGTGTGTGTGTGTGTGTGTGTGAGAGAGAGAGAGAGTGTGTGTACCATATGCAGAAACTGCTTGACATTGGACTTATTACCGAAACACTCATTTTTCCTCTTCTCTCCTCCTTTCTTCAAGCCTCATCAGCACTTTTGCCTCCTTTTCACAGTTGAAAGGAACATAAAAATGATGGCGTCAGCAGGAATTTCTTTGAGCTTATTTACAGGCTGTGTTTCCCTGCTCGCCTCCTATACATGGATCAATACAATCTGTGTATAATGTAAGGGTTACAACAGCCAACGGAAAGTCAAGGCTCTGTGTGTGTGTGTGTGTGTGTGAATGTGGCACTTTCTGTGTGTGTATACACATATTTCTGAAGGGCAAAAATAAAAGGCTTTTCCTGCAGAAAGGGAGAGAATTTT
Source organism: Lates calcarifer (assembly GCF_001640805.2). Lineage (NCBI taxonomy): Eukaryota > Metazoa > Chordata > Actinopteri > Centropomidae > Lates > Lates calcarifer. Next base: position 7,578,190 of record NC_066845.1, read on the forward strand.
ACATACCAGTATACAGCTAATCCATAACATCTGTAGGTTGTTGGGAAAAAGTGATGAATGAAGGTACTTATCAATATGTCCTGATAGTCTTTATGGGATAATTAAAAAAAATAGTCGCAAGAAACTTCTTAATTAATGCCCATTCTGTAATGAATGTGTTCATGAAAAGACTCCCCTGCCCTCATACTAATGACAAATTTCAAAGCACATCTTGAACTAATCTAAATGCTCTGGTGGTCTGAAACTTAAAGTAACTATGAATATTCCTGATTAAAATAGAAACCCTCACACATACTGCACCAAGAAAACAGACAAAATACAAAGCCAGTCAGATTAGATCCAGGGCACTCTAATCTTCTTCCTTCCTTTCACCAAAAAACACACAGTGGCACATGCATTCAGGGTCACCACACACACATGCACAGTTAATTCAGCAAGCAGCTACAGTATTGTGGTCTCATTATAGGTGACTGCATGCAGACTGTGTCTTGTTCTATCAAACAAATATGACCACGTTGCCTTCTGAGTGCAACTTCTGACAGATGGCTCTCTCAGCAATTTCCCCTTGACTGGGGCAATTTGTGTGTGTGTATGTGTGTGTGTGTCTTCCTATGCACACATACTAAAGTCTGTGGATATGCTTTTATTTCTAAGCCCTTTCACTTGATAATGATTGCGTTTGAGTCACTCATATTCAATTTTAACAATGTCATTCTCAATATTTTACAGCTTTCAACCCACATAGCCTGCTCCTCACTCCTCTCCAAACATCTTGTCTTCTTCTTCCTCCCCCTTTTCTCAAGGGCAGCATGTCCACACTCACTGTGGGAATTTGCACAATGTGCAACTTCAGAGTTTCCTCATTAATAATCCATTAAGTCACACATATTGTATACACCAGAATTTGTGTAATGTCGCATATTTGAGTGTTTTTCTCTTTACCACCTGATGAGGAGCTGTTTTTCAAAATAAGTGCATCTGACCTGATCCTCATTTCTGTAATGCGATATGTTTATTTCAGCGCCTGGATTTTGGTGTCAATTAAAGGTACCTTAGACAGGTTCAATTTTTAGACCCGTAGTTACACTATGGAGCAAGTTTTAATGAGCAGGTCCCAGTCCTGTTTGTGTCTTGTGTTCTACTGATGACCTGTGGTACACATAAGCCGTAGCAATTATGATGGGAACAAAGTCAGAAGTTGACATATTTAGAGCAAAAAGGTTGTTTGAGGAGGAGGGTTGGGGTGCAATGCTGGGTCACCAAAATGCAGGATCTCGACACAGGGGACCACAGTTCATTTCACATGTGCAACCAATAATCAACATTGCTTCATTTATCCTCAGGGAATAGATGTTTTTTTTCCTTTCTGTTGCTCTCTCTTCTTGCAGTAAAACAAAGCAAGAAACAAACTAACTTTACACATCTAAACACTATTTACCTCTTACTTCCTGTTCTTTTGTTTTTGTGACCAATAACATGCAATTTGCCACGCTCTTACTCTCTCTTCTCACTCCTACAAGACTTCCTCTCCTGCCTCTCATCAATAAGATATAACATATACAGACATGACACTTTCAATGAAAACTTATGTTTCCCCACAGACAAAGACAACTTATTGCTGGTGAGTGTACACACACTTTGTCACACACGATGCTGCACATTGTTAACCACACACACCACACAAAAACAACACAACAACCATGACTGTTTCCAAGGCTGTAAGACAAACATTACTGGCACCTTAATTGAATTCTACGAACGTGTTAAAAGAAAAACAATCTTTTCATTGTATTCCATCACATTCCCCCAATTTCTAATTTGTTCCATTTTACCCTGCAGCATAAAATGAGCTGTTATTATCTTATAGTTCAGTCAGTCACAGCGGCAGTAAGAGGAAACAATAGAATGTTGCTTACTACTCTAAAACAAAGATGCTAAAATGCAAAATGCAACCAGATAAGGAAGAACTTGTTTTTAAATGTATATTTCATAGATGTATAGTATACATAATGCATTTGGTTTCTTTATTGTAATTGCAAACTGCATATACTCTACCAGCAGCTCTAGAGTTAGCTGACCAACTTTTGCTTTTTTGTAACATCAGTTAGCTTATAAAAAATTCTTATTTGAATTATAGGCTATGGAAGAAATTACAGCTCTCCACTTTAACAGTAAACACGAGAGAAGCATTCTGTCGCTTATGCTCAATGATGTATTTATAATGGAGGTCAAAGGAAATATTTTCATCCGTAAATTTGATGTAAGAAAAACTGTGTTTGATCAAGAAGAAGAAATTAAAATTATCCCCAACTAGTGAAATTTTAATTATCAGCCCCACCCCTAAATCCCCCCAAGGGCTTGGTTGAGCTTGAAAAGAAAGTGACCTTGCCGGAAATCAAATAAGTTTTGATTTGTTTTGAACAGCCACACTTGAAGGCAGGGTGAAAAGCTGGCTGTCACAGACATTAGCTGTATTAGAATAATCACAGTGGCAAAAAAAGAGAGAAATCTCTTAAGTGTTTTTCTCATCTCTGAGAAAAACACAGTGTGACAGCACTGATGTAGCTAATACAAGAGCCAGATGTCCAGCTTCACTGTGCAAAGTGAAAATAATAAACGATCTGAGACTGACAGACATGTGTAATAAATACATACTAATTTCTGTTAATGTCACAACACGCGTGTCCAGCAGGTGATGTATGTAATGTGGTAATGCAGACAATGCACAGAGTTCTCCACGATTCTAATGAAGGCAATTTGCACTGACATTTATAGACACTAACTTTATCTCATTCAAGACAGGAACACGTTTGATGACTATAAAAATCCTAACAGGCTATTAAAGACATTGGACATCACACAGAGACTGACTTTCACACATTACCAGTTCAAAGTATGATCACATTCAGACTTGTGAATCAGAAGGCAAGTGATGTTAAACCTTGCTTGTATCTAAATTACATGTTGTGCCTTTAAAGTGGAAGTATGCCCTATCTGTGCCCACCAAGACTCATTTAATGAGGTACAGCAGTGTGTTACCATGTGTGCTGTCTTCTCCTTGCCCATATTAATGCGTCTAGTCCATCCACCTCCTCGACTCCTCTGTCCTCTCTCTACCTTTCAGCATTGTATTTATTTACAGTCATAGCACCAGCTCTTATGTTGCTTTGGCCACAGCAAAAACTTGAACTATTCTTGCTTTCTTTCCAACCTGCACTATTATTATATAGTCCTGCCTCAGCAGGCACTATAATGACTGACTGAGCACTAACAAGGTGTCTAACAAGGTGTGCAGCACTCAGCTCTCCCACTGTTTTATCTCTTTCAATCTTTTATTCCTCCCTTTCTCTTTCTTCTTCCATCTGGCTGAGGTGTTTTAGGAGTTTTGCTGGCAGGGTTGGTAGAGAAGGAATTGCCTTGTTATCATAAATGATCACACAAATCTCACAAAAATCTGGATTGACTTGAGGGAAATCAGGACGTCATTTGTTGCCATGCCTTTTGCTGATGAACTGAAGGAACCAGCAGATCTGTTCTTTGTCTCTATTATCTTTTTTGACAAGTGCTAGTAACAGGTTGCATCATGCTCCATGTTTAATTGATCCTGAGTTGCTAGAACTGCAGTGTTTTCCATTATGTTGCATTTTTAAATATATTTGAAAGATTGAATATATTTATGTGATTTTTAAGGCATAAGTTTCTTCATTTAGCCATCAGATACCCCTACATTAATTGTGTGTTAATTAAAATTCTGAGAAAAAGTTACTGTGAGCACAACACCTAGCAATTAAATCCATTGTTTATTCCAGTTGCATTCTGCTCAAAGCCTGACCTTTACAACACATTCACTGGGAAATAAACGGAACTCACTTGGTCTGTTTATCTGAGGCAGTTAACAACAGAGAGCCCAAAATAAATATGCATGTATTACAATTAAGCCACCCTCCTCATTACCGTCCCTGCTAGCTGCAGGTTCTCTGACTCCCTGGTGAAAGAATCTGGCTAGAACAAAACCGGCAAATTTCTGTGTGCTTCAGAGCTGCTTTGACAGACATATATTTTATAATATACACAAATCCTCAGCCAATATCACTACAATCTGTGCAGTAAAACACAGGTGAGGATGTTATATGTATTAATTTAAAGATTCTTTTACTCTACAAATGTTTGCTGTGTATTTGCCTGTGTTTATGTCCCTGTCTCTGTCTCTTTGTGGTCTCCAGCTTAATGTGACATTTACTGTAGGATAACAGCAGGAGATTTTTTTTTTCAAGCAGCTTAACCAGCATGATTAAACATTTAACACAGAGAGGGGGGAATATAGAGGCAGTGAGAGAGAGTAAGTGCAGTATGAGAGAGTCAACACATACATTACACCCTGACATGTACAACACAAGCATACTAGGCAATATGAAAAAGATGTTTTAGCTGGTTGCAGCTACAGCAGGAGAGAAGCAAGGTAATTAAAGCTGAAGGCCAAATCTGTTGCCCTATGACGACAATCAAAAGACAGAAAGGAGGCACATTACCATTTTCCAACTGCTTATCATGCCTCTTAGTACAAGGACTGAAACTGTTGAACATTACTTTATTATACATTTTGAGGATAATAAAGAGGATATTTCCCTCAGGAAGGGATGGAGACCACATGAATGGTAATGTTGCCCTGTATCTGCTGGATGTGTAAATAAGCAGCAGTTTTCCAACAACTTCACAAAATCAACTTGAAGGTTGATATTTTTGCAACTTATTTTCACTGCCCCATGTGGCCAAGTGGTTCTTGTCAGAGTGCAGCACCATAAAATCACACTGAAGTATGGTAATGTACTTGTAGCCGATGTACTTAGTTGCCTTCAACCACTCAAAAAGGGATGGGGTTATGATGGATAAATGCATGCATGGAGAGCAGAAGGGACGAAAGCACATTTTAACAGGGTGTGGCTTAACAACTGCACCTCATCCCATGTGAGCAGTTAAGAAAGTGGTGGACAGAGGGATGCCAAGAGGGATCTCTGAGAATGGATAGAAAAGGGGGCAAGGAAAGGAAGCAACTGTGACATAAATAAGAGAGCACAGACTGGAAGAAAGAGCAGGAGAGAGACGTGCATTTAATGGTACTGCTGAGAGATGGTCTCTTTTCACAGTGGCACATCTCTGTAGCCAGAAAGAGGCTGTGAGAGCGACAGAAAGAAGAAAAGAGGGAGGATAGATGGAGAGATAGAGGGACACAGTCAGGAGGAATGGGCATCCTAAAGTTGGGTCCACTTCACTGCAGCACAACAGAGTCGTTAGAGAGGGATAATGGATTAGAGGGAGTCATAAAGAGAGGAAGAGAGGGAGGGAAAGAGAAGAATAGAGCAGGAAAATGATGATAACGTTGGCTTCCCAGCAGTATGGCACAGCAGAAACAGAGATAATGATAGAGGGAGAGACACATAGAGGAAGGAAGAGAGGGAATGGGGAGTGCTGAATGTGAACACAACTCACATTGAGAAAACTCAGCAGTAAGTAGAGAGAAGTGGAGAATGGAGAGAAGTGAGGGATGGAGGGGTGAAATACAGAGGGGGGCAGGGAGGAAACTGAGAAACAATTGTTTTTTTTTTCTGTATAGCTCCCTAACAAGGCTGTGAAAGGAACACACACTCTTCCCCTCTATCTCACATACACACAGTCATACTCGCTCACACAGACAGATACGTAGATGCACAGCAGGGGAAAGTGGTAGAATGGAGGTGCAAAGTGTGTGAGAGAAATAAAAAAGTGAGGGAAAGAGAGACAGAGAAATGTTTGGAGCAGCAGATGGAAAGATGAAAGTGCTGATGATGGCCTATGGCCCTGAGTCTGCATCTGTCTGTTTGTGTATCTGTGAAATGTTTTTTTTTTTTTTCATACAGTGAAAACAAGTAATTCACAGTGAGCGTTTGAGTGTGATTGTGTATGTATTTCCCACAAAGTTAGCTCTAATTGAGAGACAGACGCATTCACGCTGACAGTGGGGCTGCATGATAAGACAACATGCACACATATGTGCACACACCCACAAAAACACAGTCTGTTTCTCCACAGTGTCTTTCTCCTCCCCCACTGGTTAGGACATTAATTAGGGGAGAACACCAGAAAGCAAAACAGAGGGAGCAACAGGGAAGTATTTGTGAAAGACAAATATTCAGTGTGACATCAGAGTTTTGCTTTTGACTGTTCTACTTTAGCTCAAACACAACTGGAAGAACTTGGGAGTCAGGACAGGGCAGAGAAGAAGTGGGGAGAAGGCGAGACTGATAGAGGAAGACAGGGAGGCATCGAAACAGGAAAAGGAATGGATGAACAGGGCAACATGTCTGCACTCACAATCTGTCTCCCTCGGTCTAATTTTTCTCTCTCCTCAACAAGTCTTGACTTGCATAACAGAGCCTCTCTCCCTCTGACAGGATACCTCCTTTGACTGCTGGCTTCCGTTGCCTATTTGCACTTTTCAACTGCAGCAGAGTTCACAGTCCATTTGATAGCTGCGGCCACTTCACCCTCTTGCTCAGAGAGTGAGTGAGTGCTCAGTGCTGCTTTTTTCATGTTGTTTTTATTTACCTATTTTTGCAAAGCAGCACTGGAGCAATTTTAAAATGCACACATTCTTTATCATATGACTTATTGCTCTTGAAAGTATGTACATCTTTTCATTATGGTGGCTGATGCCTGGGAAACACCTGGAGGCACCTCAGACCCTGAGTTTTCTGGCCCAGAAACGTTTCTCTACAGCAAGATGTTTTATTATTTCATGGCTTCCTGGTGTTTTATCCATCTTTCTTTCTTAGAATTCTGTTTTTTGTTAGAAGACTTTGAGGTTTGCTTTTAATGAAATTGAGCACAAAGTAACTGTGTCATTACTGCATTTACTTGGAATATTCAACAGAACTTTCTGGATGACTCAAACAAAGTAACAAATGGTCACTTTAATTCACCTAATTTGAAGAGTGTTATCATATTTGAAGATGAAAAACACTTTCATTCCATGCCATGTATGAATCTGCACATCTCACAAAGGCTTGCTTTTTTGTTCTTAAGTATCTTCTCCAGTTCCTGAAGTTTTCCAAATTATCCACAACACTCAATGAAGAAGGCACTTCTTTATTAGCACCTCTGCTCAGCTTGTTGAAACTTCTGTCTGAGTTACTGCAACTCTCTGACCATGTTCCCTTCAACTCATCCAAACTGCTGCAGGCTGTCCTTTTCTATCTTCACAATTTCTTGCATGTGACCCTCCTCCTTCTCTCCCTCCACTGACTGCCTGTGGTGGCTCATTTTAAAACTCCAAAACCGGGAGTACAAGACTGCAAATGAGTGCACATCACCATTCCTCCAGGCCACAGTCTGTCCAGGCTCTACATACCAGCCAGTCAATGCCCTGCACTCTGCTAATGTTGTCTGCTTGGCTCTCCTAATAATGTGACCTGGTAATCACTCATCCCCAGCCTTAACTCTCCTCCCTTTTGGCTCTGAAAAATATTGGAATGACCTTCCCACCTCAGTCAGGGCCAAAGAGTAACCCAACTGAAGCTGAAAATTAATCTCCTTAGGAAACACTTCACATCCTTTAAATCATATCCTCTCTCCCGCATCTTCCCCTCTGCATCCATTACTTACATGCTTCATTCTGTCCGTGACTCTTATTTAACTTTTGTGTGAACACCTGCAAATTATTTTCCCCAAATTCCTCCTCTTCCTCTCACTGTTGGTGTTCGCTGCTGAAATACCCAAAGCACATTTGCACTGGCAGCAGTGGAGATGTGGTCTGCTTTCAGAAGACACAGTGCGGCCAACACCATTCTGAATAACATCCAGGACAGATGTGTACTGATAGATGGTCACTCCTGTTGGCTACCTCCACTGCATGTTTTTGACTTAATGTGACACAGTTGGTATTCAACACACAGGAAAAGAAGCTGCCTGTGAGCTCACTTTTTGTCATTGTGGCTGACGTGGGGTCTGACCTTGTTCTGATCGAGTGTGCTGTACATCCATCGTTTATACCGATCACCCAATGGTTGCTTGTAAAGTTGGCACTGTATAAATTTATGTTCAATCTCCTCTTTCAAAGATTGGTGGTAAACAATCACAAGCTTTTGCCAATATTAATGGCTGCTCACAATTACTGAGCTCAGGTTATTTCTTGACGTATGCATGCAGGAGTTGACACATTTTATTTATTTCCTCTTTATTGCTGCTGCACGTCTCAAAGTTATTTCTGTGAACAACTTTTATTTCTGTTCAAGTTACTCTCTGAACTCTTATTTTGTGTTAGAGGATACCATATTACTGTTGAATAATAAAACCAAATCCCAAGATTACAGCTGGGCCTTTGATGTATCCATCAACAAAGAAAAGTCAAGAACCAACCAGCAAACACTGTCAAATGCAGTCCTTCCCAATATGATGCTTCCACCTCTTCACCTCTTCACCACTCCACTCTCAATTTCCCATTCTCTGTCTCTCTCACTCACTCACTCTCCTTGAGACCAATTAGAGATAGTTTATGGAGTACAGACATTTTCCCACTACAGCCTCTATTGGCCCTTGCACACACATGCACATACACACACACAGAAACACAGACCAGACTGAGAGGCTTTTGGGTGAAGCTGTAAAAAGACAGTCAATTGGTTGGAAGCTTGATAGCCATGATGAGCAAGAGGGAAGGAGAGAACGAGGAAAGAAAGAGCAAAACTGAAAGAGGGCCAGGCAGGTGTTGGGGGGCTGAAAAGATGATCAAGGGAAAGGACTAAAAAAAAAAGAGCTGAAAGGGAGAAAACTGAGGTATAAGAAAGGGGAATAGATAGTACCAAAGGAGGGAGGGAGAAAAAGCCAAGGGGAGAGAAAGGAGGAAGAAAAGAGAAGAGTAGGGAGAAATCAGTGCAATACCTCTGCATCCCTTTCTTTCTCCTCTCACTCTCTCTCTCTCTCTCTCACCCGCAGACAAAGTGACACAGCCAAAAGCAAAATTCTGGCGTCATGTTTGACTATTCACTCTCATCACTCATCTCCAGCTCCCTCCTGCTGTGGGTGTGTGAGTGTCTTCGCATCTGAATCAATTTTCCCTAAGGGTAATATTTCAGGGTGAAGCACAAAGGTCTGGGACATTACAGAGGTGCTGCTGAATGAATATTGTGTGTGTGTGTGTGTGTGTGTGTGTGTGTGTGTGTGTGTGTGTGTGTGTTTGTACATTTTCAATGACTTTATAAACTTTTAATGAACTTGTATTTGCAGTTTTCAAATTATGTCTTATTTGTCAGTCAAGATATAATAAAATTTTATAATCAGCTATCAGCTGTCCAAAAGATGAGATCTCTGCTTCACAGAATAATTGCTGGGATGAAAGTAAAAAACATTCCAGGTGACTTTTACAGCTAGTGAAGGTCAGCCCACTTAGCCTTGTGGAAGTAGACCGTTCATGCTCAGTTAATTTTGTGAGAGATATCTCTGGCTAGGCAAATCAGGGAAGAAATTACCTGCAGATACAGCACAGCTCTTCTCACGTGATCAGGAAGCACCTGATATGACACACAAAGACTCAGACACACATTTAAACCTACTGTGTATACCCAACACAAAACACACCAATAAATGCACACAAAGGACAGCACACTCTTGAAGAATTATATCCTTTCTCTCTCTCTCTTTTTTCTCTCTAATGATGCCATGACTAAAATGTTAATTACAGCTAAAAAGAGAAACGATTGTGAATATCAAACAGCAATTAGAATGTATCATCATCATCATTACCACCATTAGCTGCAGCACAAGATGGAGGATTATTTACCAAATGGTGGAATGCTCATCAGTTGCTTATTCAGGGCCTGAAATGTTTCACAGGCAACGATGAAAAAAAGAAGAAAAAATCCTCCTTAAATTTGCATAATTAATGTAGCCTAAAAAATTAACTATTACGAGTCCTGGAGCATGATAGTGAGAGCTCATTGGAAAATAGCAGTTATTTATTTATTATAGTAGTACACACTTGCACACAGACACAAACACAAGAATGAGCCTATGAATGTGAACATATTCACTGTTGCTTTCATTCTATGTTCAACAGAGGTATAGATATTCAGTGCAACACACAAACCAGTTGAAAAACAGACATAATAAATGATGTTATCTTATTTTTTCCATGTTCCAATTGCCCTTTCCTCTCCCTGCCATAGCTCTATTCCTGCACTGATTTAAATTTGAATTTAAATCCTTCCCTAGGTGTCAATTGTCTGATTTCTACACCTGAGCACAGCCCAGTGGATTCTGGAAAATCTTAGGGATGAGGCCATTATCCTCCACTCAATCCATGTGGAACAAAACCTCTCCTCCTTCTTTGTGCGCATTTGACTATTGCGCTCAAACATGAAAGGTCAGTCTGCACTTATCACACCCAGAGGACAGCTATTATGAAATTTTTGACATAAGATTGCTGTAGCAATCACATTTTTTCTTCTATGCTTCCCTCCCCTCCCATTATCTCTCTATATTTTACCTTTGTGCTGGACCCTGCAAATACAATATGGGGTTGTAAAAGCCCATATCTCTATGGCAAAATATTAAAAAAACAACACTACAGTGCACCTTCTGGTTGCCAGCTGTCAGCTGCCACAAGTGACCAGCAGACCAAGTCATGTGACCAGCAGACATGGAACCGTGTCTCCTAAAAATGAACTGGTCTTGCCTAATATATTTTGAAGAAGACATAATTGCCATGTAGAGTCTTTTCATTGCTAACATTATTTCCAGGCCAAAAAGTGATAACTTCCTGTGCAAAAGTCATAGGGAAGTGTTCAGGCTGGAAGGTAGGCATATATTGTCTTGGGTTTTGGCATTACGTGTAGATTAAGGCTGCTAAAACACTTAGCTTAGGTTAGGGAAAGATCACAGTTTTGGTTAAATGCATAAATGTGTCTTTATCTGGGGTTAGGAGTAGGATAATGTTCCAGTTCACTTTCCAAATTCAATGTTGTCATCATGACTACATATTTTTATACACTGAATCTCCACTCCACTTCCTATGAGAAACAGTTTGTTAAAACCATCAGGATTTACCATACCATCACATCTGGTTCCCACTCCCTCTATCTCATTTCCTTCTTACCTTGTTGTACAAAGGAGCCGTACACAAACCACATGGAATTGTACAGTGTTGTCGAGGACACAGATCCCATGGGTAGCCGGGGTGGGTTGAGCCAGTTGAGCAAGTACACCAGGATGCCAACGAGGAGCACAGTGCCCGCGATGCACGCCCACAATGACAGGTCGAAGGGCGCCAGGCAGGCAAACATGTCCACAGTGCGTTCGGCCTTGCGCAGCAGAACACCCACAGAATAATCCATGTAGCGTGTGGTGAAGTCCACAACACTCTCTCGCTCAGGCGTGATGGTCAGGGCAGAGAGTCCCACATCAGCTCGCTGCAAGAGGCAGAGAAGAGAGGAGTTTCAAGTATCAACATTGTGAAAATGTGTAGGTGAGGAAACACAGCTGAAAAATGTGGACTTTTGTACCAAGAGATACAGTAGGTTACGCGTGTTAAGTTCCGCCTGTGTCTTCTCACCATCTAAAATAATAAATGAAAGTCCAAACACAAAGAAACCTCACTACCACATCGAAAAATCTGTCCTGTTTATAGATAAACAAAATTGGTTTTCTGAGAACAGAACATTTGTTGACAGAGTGTATTCTTTTTCTTCAAAAGTAAATGTAAAAACACCAGTAGGGAGATGAAAAAAGTGTTCTGGGCACATCTGTATACAGACAGGTGCGTAGGACTTAAAGCAATGGTTCAAAACAACAAAAAAATCTGGTCCTGTACACTGTCAACACTGATGGTGAATTTATCTATTAAATAAATTCACCAGTGACAGTGTGCAAGAGCTGACTTTTTGTCTTGAACCACTGCCAGACTTTCAGAAACTTTTTATGATCGTGTAGCCTCGACCTTCCCTCTTCCAGCCTCACATTGATGGGAAATTCTGTGATGCTGTGAAAGCTTTACTCAATGCTGACAAATGTGAACAGGTTAATGACCGTGATTTTCAAAGGATGTTGAATATTGTGCATTTTTTTTGGGAGTAAATGGAGATTGGCGATAACCAAAAATATAATTAAGGGAGAAAGAAGAAGATACCCAGAAGTAAGCTCATGTATGGATATTCTCATTATCTGCTTAATACTATTTTGCCTCTGTACTGTACATAACTATCTGTCTTGTAAGCCTACTGTAAGCCCATATTTTCATGTATGACTTTTGAATCATTCATTCATTATCCCGTTGACCTGCTTTCACTTGGAATTCTTGGATTTTTAAGAGACAACAAATGATTGCTTTAATTATTTAAGACTTTAAGTTGAAAAAAAGCTGTCAGTGAGTGTCTGCCAAGAAAAATAGGCTGAGCTTAGCTTAAATGCAGAAACAATGATAGCTAATTAAAATGTTTTCAGTCCCTAGTGCTTGGCTAGCAACTGCAGACATCTGCTTGTACCATAACAAGGATTTAAGATGTTGTGAGTGTGTGTGTGAAATCTATACTCGCGTGAGATAGGGCACATATTATGAACTTGTTCGATAATGAGAATGTCTTTGTTGCTAGAAACAACTGGTTGTAACAGGTTCGGTGATTTGTGATTTAGTAGGCCTACAGCCACTGTACACATGCACTGATTATACACTTACACACACACTCGCATGCATACCCACCACACACTACATTCACATCTGCACACACACGCACACACACACACAAAACAAACAAAAATTTGAAAGCACTGTAGGCAAAAAAAATGGGCTAATTTCACAGTCGAGTGAGGAAACAAAATGCTTAAATGTGCAGAAATTGTCACTTACACTGCATAAGAAGAATATTAGGAGAGACCCTGCAGGATGCCTGTCGGTTGAGACAGCACAACAATATGCATGCAAGTGTGTGTGTACGTGTGAGTAGAGATAAATTGCCATGCCGACTGCAGTGGTCAGTCAACACAGAAACTTCCAGAGAGGACTTTGGGTAATAATTATCTGGCATAATTGGGTTTTTGGAAAGATAAACCTTGTTGCTGACTGATGGGGAAAACAAAATTATTTGCATGTTCAGTTTATTTACAGCCTGTGCTTGTCTGTGTACACATAAATATGCATTGTGCTCAAAGCATTTCTCTATCATTTTGTGAGCTGTTGCACTCGGGGAGTGGTGGCAGGGTACAAATGCTGAATACACACACAAGTATACAAGGTCAAGGGAAGGAGAGCCCAGTCTTAAAAAATGCTCAAGCCTTACACACAGCCATGGGAAAATAATGAACTGAAGGCATGGAAAACCTCTGAAAAAAACATTGCTGATAATAAAAACCATCCTTGACCTATGGAGAATGAACAAAGTGTGGAGCAGCTTAGTGGAATTCCAGGAGGACATCAAAGGGCATTGCGTGCATGCGCTCACACACACGCACAGAGAGATATGAGCGGGCACTCTCACAAATACACTCGCAAACTTCCACAAACTAGATAATTAGGCCAGCTTAGTATCACTGCACAAAAAACCTGTGAGGGTGACTGAACTTCTCTAAAAGAGAACCTACCTCTGCCACTGTAGGTTTCTTGCTGTTGCTGAATGTATCAGGGGGAAAGTAACTAACATATGCTCTATTTCCTTAAAAGGACATTTTGCACCACAACATTTTATCTAAGAGATGGTGAACAATTGCTTATGGAAAAGAAAACATAGAAAACATTGACAGTTGAAAGTTACAACTCTGCACCATTGACAACACTTTACTGAACATTATCTATCTCCAAATTTCATACTACTTAACAAATCTAGCTGTGTAATACAAATACAAAAAAAAAAATGCAGAAATCCAAAGAAAAGGTTAATTGCTAAAGTGGTTGTTGTAGCTATCATGACTTAATGATAAATTTAGTAAAGTCACTTTAAAGGAAGACAATGTTGTATCTAGCTAAATTTTTCTATAATCTTGCCTGTACACAGCTCTGGTAATAAATGGAAATAAAATGCCCTACTATTGTTATTGCTGCCATTTTTAGTGGCCTTGTTACATTCCATTTTAGCAATCCATGACTTATTTTCAGGGCAAAAGAATGACATGATGGCAAGGAACCATGCTCAAGGTTTATTGCTGCCAGGCCCTCCCAAGCAACACTGAATGTTTTAAGGAACCAAGGCCCCAGAGGAAGAGAAAATGTCAGAGAAAAAAGTCTGAATATATACTATTTATTATACTCAGACGCTTCTTATGAAGCATCTCCACATGTTTGCCTAGCTTTTGTTTCTGTTGCCAAATGTGCTGTGTCTTTTCTCCAGGGTAGAGGACGAGCTTGAGAGCAAAAGTCTTACTTTTGCTGGGAGTTCTTCTATCTTTCATAGAGATATTTCATCTCCAGTACACTTACCGATCAGTCAAAACATTTAACCCATCGTTAAGCATAGATGAAAAATCTGAATTAATGTGACTACTCAGATCATACACATTTGAGAGGTCCTCTTTCTTTCCTCTCTCTCTGCTGTAATCAGTAAAAGATGAACAGATGGGTAATAGTATCAAACATATTCAGTACTTTGATGAAATAATCTCAGATATTCTGTACTGTTTGCCAGTGCCAATACTAGAAAAGCTGTTCATGTCTGCATTGAAAACGGTCTACAACATGCTGGAATAGACAGATGGACAACAGGCAGCTTTGGCATCTAAATTGAGGGGAATAAACCTGGCAGCACAAAAGTTTGGGTCGAAAGTTTGTTACATAGCAGTGAAACTGGTTCATTTTGTTCTAATGGACTACAAAGATGAAGCTACCTTTCCTGCTGTGTTATGGTTAAAGCAGTTATCATTCAACTATGCCAATTGACAGCCCACAAACTAGAGGCCTCTCCATCTTTGTGAAATCCACATTTATAGCTTCACACTCACTTGAGAAAAGTCATCTCCACTTTTCCATTTTTCACTGAGACAGTTCAAGTGTCTGCCAGTAGCTACACATCAAGTACTTGAAGACACTTGAAATTAGTCAAATGAGTCACATTATTATTGGTATTTTCACCAATATGCAACATCACATCTCTGAATCTTTAAGGTCAGACCCTCTGTAGTCCACTTCAGACTACATGCTACAGGTGAATGACCCTCTCATATTTTAAGAAGTTAAACTCAGCCCTATGATAGCGTAATTCAAATATTTGCTTTTGAAGTGACACAATTTCTAGTGGGAATGCTATGATGGGACTGTGCAGACTGAACCTGAGGGACGCTACAGTCCTTCTTAGCATAAGTGATGCCTATGGCATGTGCCTGCTCGCCTGCATGCTTCTCCTTGTGTATTGGTACAGTATGTGTGCATAAATAGGCAACAAACATTCCTTTGCATATTGAGGAAATATCACAGCCATGGTGAAGTCTGCTAGTTGAATTCTTATTTATCCAGACCATGTTTTTTTTTATTGTTGTTGCACAGTAAGTGTGTGTGTTTATGTGTGCTCACGTGTGTTCCTGCATGTATGGTATGCAAACCATTTTCTTCTCACCTTAAACACCAGTTCTCCCATCAGTCCGTTCCATTGACCGTCAGGCTGCAAGCTTCCATATTTGTGGTCTGGAGCAACGTAGATCTCATACTTGAAGCCCAGGTAGTTGGAGAGGGCATCTAGGACGTCAATAGAAAAGCCCTGGTACTTCTTTGGTTTTCCCAGAACATTCTCTGACACCATTACAAACGGCTCCTCCTAGAAAGGAAAGATCAATCAATGTGTCAGTAAGTCAAGCAACCAATCAATACACCAGTCTTTCAAGCATTAAATTACTCAGTTACTCAAGTAGCCATTATACCATATAAACTCATCCTAAAGGTTGGGGAAATAATGCCTGCACTACTCATACAAAAAAGTCATTTTCAAGTGACTTTCCATTAACCAGTTAAACACCTAAAAAGTAACTTGGACAGCTGAACAAATTTCCCCCTACTGTCAAAAACTAAGCCTTTCCATGTTTTACATGCTGCTTCTCTTTTACTGGCACACTGCTACCTTTGAAACCTACCTAACCGCCCCCAACTCTCAATATGCATTACCATCCGTGTAGTTGGGTGTAAATGTGATTTGTCACTCCTGTGACATGTGAAATGTCACAGCCAGGGTGAAATCCAACCCCTGCAGGTGAAATGAGTATCACTCCTTCCTCTCCTCTCTTGAGGCATGTGTGGGTCTCTTGTTGACTGGTTCTAACAGCATGGGGACTCATTAAAAAAAAAGCTCTACAGTGTCTCTTGTGGCCAAAAACTCTAGAGAGGACCTTAGCTGAGCAGTGACTATACACAATGAGAATTGAAACCAGCAGCAAACTAAATGCCATCAGTAGCCTCCGTTTTTTTGTTTGTTTTTGTTTTTTACCAATATGATAGAAAGAAAAGGACAACTAAAAAGATTGCTTTTTCTCTGACCAGAAATAATTGAGCCTTCTTTCACATTTTTTGACTGTCTAATTGGGATTCCAGGAGAAAAACAAGATGTACCCCCCAGTTTTGTTTGGGCTAGGATCCCAAAAGTTCCCTGCTCAGCTCTCTTTTTATTCACAGAGGGAACCATGTTTAATCATTTATTTAAAACATAACCTAACCAACATTTTCAAGTGAATTAAAATGTTAAAAATCAATAATGGCACAGTGCAGTTTAGCAGATTGTTTGGGGGGTTCATTTTCACAAGTGTATGATGACTGACCCTCCTGTTTATTGTTATCACCATGGCATCTACAGTACACCTCCCTGTTGAGGTTAAAGTACATCCAACAGTGCTGACATTTTAGCCAATTGACTGAACCAGTAAGTGTACTGTAAAAAAGAAAAACAAAATTTATGTTTACTTCAATTTACTGTACTTGGATTGAGTATTTCATGGAGGCATTTTCTCTTCAGTTTTTGTCTGTTTCACCTCCCACCCCCTTTTTCCCTCATCCCTCTTTTTCTCTCTTCTTTAATAAATCCCTATTGATGAGTGAAATGTTTTAGGCCAATATGTCTTGCAGATTTATGAGGGCCTGTGTGTTATTGACTAGATACTGGCTGCACATTAAGCACACACACACAGACACATACACACACATGCAGGCTATGCTACGCATTAACTTGGCGGTTTCTAATCCTTGCTAGCTGCGGCCGTTCAATAAGCTATTAGGCAGTGAGTGGACATGCATGCCAAGTCCCTCTCTCACCACAAGCATCCATCAATCAAGGCACGAGCACTCACTAACACAAATACTCATACATACTGAATAACCACCCAAGTGCCACTGACTGCTTCCCTATGCAAATACTTTAAACGTTTATTAACAACTATAAACGTGGTGGAGAAAACATGGCTGACCCTGCTGTGCAGGTGAACAATAACACAGCCGGCCACTTGCCCAGGCTCTAATACTTCCAAATACACTTCTAGGGTGAATGTTCACATTAGAAGCTCATTTCCAAGGTAATTCATGCATTACATAGCTATAATGACATTTTTAGAATTTAATTGGAACTTTTGAGCACAGTGGAGAATTTAGATATCAAGGTTTCATCTTCAACAATTTTGCCAAAGGTCAGAAAACAGGAATCTTAAGGAATGTAATAAGTTAAGTTACTGTAAATCAGACTAGGGGCATGCTATATTTTTTTTTTACCAAGAAATGAAAGCAGAAAAGAAATTGGCACAATTTAGCAGCAAAGAGTGTCTTGTAAATGGGGACATTTGTTTTTTTTAGAAAGTTAAAAAAGAAGAAAAAATGTATTCAGTGTGGTTTGATTTGGCACTACAATATATTGATGAAAATCATACTGTAAAACTTGAGATGTTCCTAAAAAAGCTGCAACGATCCTTATTTCAAAACACCTTCAACCAATCCCTTTTTCATTTATCCTATTTCCATTTTCTCTCTATGTTTCCCCAATAATAATTCAGCTCATTGTCCATTGATTGCTTTCTAGTTGACTTTCCATGTACAGGCTCTGTGGTTTACAGTGAACACACACAGACAGACACACACAAAAGCATACATGCAATGAACACCTATACTGTACACACGCATTTACATGCATACATATATGCACACCCACACAAACTTGCAAGCTAACCAAGTAACACACAATCAATAGCAGCAGCAAATCAATATAAGGCAGGAAAACTCTGCTAAACTATAAAAACATGCCTCTCTAGTGTCTCAAAGCCATCCCACGATTTTAGCTTAGCTCAGTTCTCTGACAAGGACACAAGTTGTTTGACACAGATGTCATCTCAAGTTTGCTGTACATTACATGACAGTTCTCTCCTTCACTTAGAATATGAACATGAATCTTTCCAAACACCAGACTGCCTCTGTTATCGGTCTTTTCTTCTTCTTGTTTTAATTTTTATTCTTTTAATGAACCTGAAGTTTGAAAAAAAAAAAGCCATGCATTAGCAGGAAAATTCCTAATGTATAAAGTCAGGTCTAAAGAGTTGTTCAAGTTTTGACTTTTGAGAGGCAGCAAGTCATGTAATCTTTCTCACTTCCCATAGCCTGGCTTTGAGCTACGGGGCTCAATCAATACTCAGTTGATCGTTTCCAGACTTAAATCTTGTAACAAAAAATTACCTTGCAAGATGTAGTCTGGCTATGTGACACTTGTTATTTTGTAGTCCCTTCACTTCTCCTGCCACTCACCAGCTGTGATATACACCATTTAGCATCTTTCTACACCACCATCATCTAAGGCTTACCCTCTCCCTCCAACCATCCATCCATACATCTGTTGAGGCTACAGTACTTCCCACTTGTCATTCTTGCAATATTATTTAACATCCAAATATATTTAGAAATACATCTCTTCCATTTCTCTTCCATTTGTCTTCCCAATAATGCTCCCATTTCTCATTGCCACCAGACATCCTCTTTCTCCCTTTCCTCTACACTAATTCCTTTGGCACAAGTTCATCCCGTCTCCTCTCGACTGGAAGTACCACATGTGGTTCCAGTGTTGCTTGGGTTGTTTTGAGACCTGACTTCCAGATGGAGCAACAATTTTCCACAAAGACTAAGTAATGGCATTTGATGAGCACTCCGAGGGAATGCTGGAAACAACAGTCATGTGGTCATGTGGTGACTTGCAGCATGGTAAGCATTTTCAAAAGACTCTGTGGAATTGTTTGTGAAATTGGTGTAAAATGGATTTTGAAAAGCCCTGCCAGTCTCTGCATAAGATTAGATTTCACATTGTTATATAAATGAATCTTTCCTTTGATCTCTGTGACAAAGATGGAGAGTATGTATCACAAAACAATTGACAAGCAGTGCAAAATGGGACTCAGCAAAACCTGTGACTCATGATGGTGTAAGACAGATTTATCACAGGTAAAATGACTTGGGGGTTAAGAAACCATGAACGGTAAATCATGGACCACAATGTCCCCAGCCAGGAACCTTTGTGGCATTTCTCCTTCTCTCACTGTCTCTCATCTTGCTACTACTGCAATCTAACAAGGACATAAAATGCCCACCACCCAAAAATTGTACTTTTTTTAAGGTGTACAACTTTTACATTGCTATGGGTCACATCAATGGGTTCAATGGTTGTTTAACCTGGAGGGACTGTTGGTGAACACTGGAAAAAACTTGTGAAATCCCAACAAAATGTTGTGCTCTTGGGTTTTGCAGATTTCTTATGTCCAATTCTGTATTTGTGGTGAAAAACCAAGCCTTTTTTGTAATCATATTGGTACACTGATGACTGAAAATCAATAAGGGCAGAAGAGTACTTGTAACTTCAGGCTAACTTGAGGGTGCACTGGCAGTTTACTGACATTTAAGAGGTCTTTTGATGATTAGATTAGATTATTCTAAGCCTCTCACTCTAATAAGCAGACACAGAATGATCAATTCTCTCTTGTCCTCACCCAAAAGACAGTTTTTTACCTTACTTGAAAAAATTCAAGTGTCATGTTGTTCTTTCTGCTAGAATTGGCTAAGACGACCAATATGATGAGAATTAGTTTGGTTAATTTTGTAGCTATGGGGCAGAAAAACAATGACTACTTCTCAGAACAAAACTAATTTAATGCAAAAATAGTCATCAGCAAAATATAATTATCAACCATTATGGATCATTATTATCAATCATTATCAACTGTCACTACACTTTTAACTGTAGAACACATTTGTCTCTTGCGGTTACTATGTGCCTCATCATCCTCCAAAGTAAAACTTTAGGTTCATTTGGGGGAAACATTGATCGCTCTTTCATTATCTCAAAAAAAAGTGAACTCAAGTTAAAAAGGGACATCTTCTGCCTTTGGGTGCGTATTTGGGCTTCTGTAGCTATATTCACAGCTTGCTACTCATAAATTTGGAGTATAACCAGGGAAATGTGGGAGCACCCTCACAAAATTAAGGAGCTCAGAACATTACGAAAAGATGAAAACTCAGCTGCTGAGATGAATCAAACTAAATTAGGAACATATGCAAGTCAGTGAGGGGTAATTTATAGGCTGTCTGATTTTCCACCTTCAGAGTCTTACATCTAAAGAAAATCAAGTTACTGTCCTGAGCACATCATTATAATGTAACTGGTTAAGGCCTCGCAAATGTGAGCCCTGTATAAGACAATAAACACATAATTATAATGATGTAGCTATCCCTTGGTAACATCCATTTAATAATCAATACAGTCCCTGCTAATCAATGGCATTGATTTAGAGTCACTGGCCCTAATAGTGGTATGATCTCACCATCAATTGACTAATCAATAACTATTCAACAGTGTTTGTGCATGTGTGCATGTGTGTTTGTGTGTGTGTGTGTGTGTGCATGTGTGTTTAGACACATTACTGCTTGCTTCTGTGTGTTTCAGGGTAAGAGTCACGGTGTATGGTACTATATGAGACCATTGCACCTTACAGACAGAGAATAGTTATATTGGAGAAGAAAACGCCCAGGGCAACATAGAACAATCTGTTCCAAAGGTCCCTTTAGAAACCTTCACATCATGCACACACACACACACACATAATCACATACACACAATCAGGATGTGCCCTCCAACCATTCTCACATGAAAAGAAAACAGTACATCCAGGCAGCACCCTGGACATTTCACACTATTTCTATCTATTTCTGTCTTTAGGCCCTCACAAGGCATCAGTCATCTAGGGTAACACGCACACACAGACACATTTACACAACCAGAGGTACAGAACATGAAGAGTAGAGGAGCGATAGAACACAGAAAATAAATGTGCATATACAGTGCACCTATAGAGGCCACCCTACACCAGTGATTGGGGGGGGGGGGGGGGGGGGTGATATTCAAAAACATAATCCATATTCTTTTTACCTTTAAGGATGATAAAAATCAAAGACTTAAAAAAAAATAGAGAAAGACAAAGGGATAGCCTCAAAGATGTCTAGCATTATCTCTTTCTTCTCTGCCTTTCACTTCAAAGATGGGATATGAAGAATTTACAACAGTGAATCTTTAAAGCACTCATGGGATGTACTCAAATCGATGCTGCAGGCGAGACAGACAGAGCTGGAGTCTCACTATCATCAAGAGTCCAACAGCCTCTATCATCTAGCTGTCAAACGTCAAAATAGAAGCTAATGAAATGATGATAGCTTTGTCCATTAGTGAGCTCACCTTACTACATTTTCTTTGTGTTTTGCCCTCTCTTTCCTCTCAACACTTTGTCTCTCAAATGTTTGTCTGCCATTTTCATTCCCTCACACAAACTTTCATTCAATTCCTGTCTACATCTGTACAGAGATAAATAATGAGCAGGAAACGAGACAAAAGGGCTGATTTACAATAGAGCAAAAGACTGAAGTCTGATAGCCGACACCAGTCACAACAATCCCTTTTAATTCTTCAGGGTGAACAACAGGACAATTTTCAAACAAGGGACACTGAAACAGGTCTTATTTATGCACGGCAACTGCAAATCACAGGATAATACAAAGAAAAAAAAATAGGCATGCACATATGACCACACTGGTCAGTTCTACTCACCAGAACAGTGACAACTCGTAGCACCACTCCTCTCATGTTATTTTCCAGTTTCCTGTCTGTCAGTGTGCCGTTCAAGCCATGAAGTGGGTCCCATGTTGCCAGCTGCAATGTGCACACAAACAAACACACAGAAACATAAAGGTTAGATTCATAGCTAGCTTGGACACCAAGTTGAAAAAGAAGAGAAAAGAGATATTAAAACACACTCAGTCGGAGTAACCTGACATTCATAAGACACAAATATAAATTAACTGAATATTTTATCTTCCATTGTCTTTACTCTCTATTATACACCCCTTTCTTATGTACATTTTTTTTTTTTTACAGAATTTTTTTTTCTGTACACACCAAGACTTATCCCTGGTGTACTGTGCCTGTAATGATGGTGATTTTCATTTATTCTGATGTGCTATATGAGTCTGATCCAGACCTCCACCTCTATCAAATTGCATCATAAACTTCCAGTCTTGTCCCGCGGACGACATTATTTAAGTCCCTAACCATATTTTCTTCATCTATGTGCTGCCTGCTGCTTTCAATAAAATATTGTTTTTAGCTTCAAAGATCAAACTAGCCTGGTTTCCCTGTAGAGAGAGGCAGTAGGAGAAAAAAAGAAGTGATTTAGCTATCTGCTATCCAAAGACAAACACACACAAATACACATGCACACTGTAATACACACAAAATTGCATGCCGCAATTTGTGCTTAGAAGAAAACACAAACACACCAGAGAAGCAGAGGGCATGCAGCAGAGGGAAATATGGGATAATCCATTTTTCTAAAGCCTGAACTTACTGTTGAATGTGCAATTCTCTGCCAATTCTGATGAATTCCCTTTTGGGACCAATTCTTACAGTAAGGCTTAGTTGAACTGGTTCCTTTTTTTACGCCCTGTCGTTTAGTTAACATTTCATATCCTGTTTGAAGTATTGTTGGCAGAATAGAAGACAACAGATTAACTCACTATTCTAGTAGAACACATTTTTTGATGTAATCAAGAAGAGGGTTTTGCATTAGAAACCTATGGTTAACTTGCACACTACAGCATGCTCACAGTACTGCTGATGATCAGTGGGCAACTGTGAGAGAGTAAAAATGTAATTGCTTTTCACCCCTTCACATATTCAAAGAAATTTGATGTTTAATTTAAGGCCCTATACACCTATGGTGGACCATTGCAGTTGTTTTTGCTTATTCTATTTTCCCTGATCAGACCTTTTCTCAGGCCTTTGTAGGTGTGACTGGTAAACATACCCCTACTTCCAATGCTACACTTGATCAGGAAGACTTTTAGCATTATTACTGGCACATTAAATTTGGTGACCCCTCGCAATGTCCATAAACGTAGGGGCCTGTGTAAAGGTATGTTCCAAACAGGGTATTATTTCCCTTTAAAGGCCCTACACAGCCATTCACTTACTTTACCAGATTAGTCCTCTCAGGATTGAGGTGGAATGTACAAACTGTGACTGAGTAATGTCTCTCTGACTCTCCTTTCATCTTTGTTGCACCTGCTGGGGTGTGAAATATTACACCTTTATCTCATTTGTGCAAAGAGTCCATAATCCCCAACACAGTTTTGCCCATTTTCAACCTGAACAAAGGTCTCATGAGCCAGGATGAGTGAAAACACCTGTGGGAGTGCGCAGGGAGTTTAAGTTTCTCATTGCTGTTATATACAGAATTATTCTAATCATCATTACAACATTGCTGTAATTTCTAACAATGAAATTCAATGATGTACCGTTGGTCTGTCCGCATTTATGTAACTCTCTCTCTCTGACACACACACAGCCAGGTAGATTATATTACAAGTTATCCTTGTTTCAGCCTGGAGGGGGAGATGTGGAGCTAGAATGTGAGTCTGTCTCCTGTCCCACACACACCAAAATCTGTATCCCCTATTTTCATTCTCGCTCTATTTTATATGCAGGAAACAGAGGCATTTGTAATCTTCTGTTTCTCTGAAGATGAGCCAACTAACCTTTATTTTATAACACAGAAAAACTACTGCCGTGTAATTCTTCTCTCTTCAATCCCTATGTCAATACTGCCCTTGATCACAGTGTGTGAATGTGTGTGTGTGTGAGTCCTACGTTATACACACATATGCTGCCTGACTGTAACCCTTCCCAGTTATCTCAGTGTACAGCATAAATGTGCAGTGTATGTATGTGTTTGTAGGACAACAGTTGTAAACTTATAAATATGGGTCAGAGGGTGGATATAAAGTGAAAAAGATACAGAGGACTCACAAACAAGATACAGACAGGACACACATGAGAGGGTAAGAGATAACATAAACAAGAGAGAGAGAAACACTACAGGAGAGAGATAGAGAGACTAGGGGAGATAGGGAGCAGAGAGCAGACAAACAAGATACTGATACGTAGTGAGCAGAGATGATGAGAGACATTAGTGCTCGTAAAAACGTGATTGTGTGTAATCAATAAAACATTAGCAGTACAACTAAATGCCATCAAGAGAGGCCAGTAACACAAGGAAGCTTCCACTTCACATTCGCACCTGAGCACACCTACAGGAAATAGAAGTGCAGAAAACGGTTTATGTAATCAAAAGATTGGAATGGAAATGACTATGTTGCAGGTTGGCTATTATTAAATTTAAAAATTGATGTGATGCACTATAAATACATTTTTCAGTGACTATTTGTTATCAGCATCAACTGTCTACTCATAGAGCTGACATTTTAAATTACATTACATAACTGACGTGTGAATCTTTACACTGTCAAGGTGTTGACTTTCACAATGACACTGTGGCACAACCTCACTAGCAAACAGGCACACACAAGAGTACATGCCTTGTTAGCACAGAGCCCCCCCCACACACACACACTCACACACATACACACACACATATATGCACATGCACGCACAGTAACAGGCATACAAAAACAAGTTACACATGCAAGAACATGCCTGTGCTGTCGCTTGTCTGTCCTTCAGTAAAGTGCAAGAGACACATGTGATGTGAAAACTAAGGCTGGCACACAAAGATAATTTACAATTGCAAAAGGAAGTTTGAAGGCAACTTTGCTTTTTCAGCACCTACTGTACACATGGAAAAAGTCCAATAAAACAAACCAAATAAAAAAGAAAAGAACTGTACCCTATTATCTGTGACAGATAAGTTTAGCCTGGTGACAGAAAAACTGTACTGAGGCCAGTTCCAGGGGAGGCATTTGACTGGAAACTGAATAGTGATAATGGTTTGAAGTGAAAGTAATTTATTTAAGGGCAGAAGCCTGAGGAAAAAGTAATAAACAGTCAAATGTAAGTAAGTGAATCTCAGCAAATACACCTGCCACTGCACACTGTATTCCAGGCTTGTACTAAGCTGTCTAGCTATATGGCACTGAGCCCCAACCCTTGTATTTAAAGTCAGTTTGAGTACACAGATAAGATTTACAGATAATGACAGAGTTACAAAATCAAAACAGTGCTGCCTTTGGAAGACAAGAATTGCCTTCTGCTGTCATGTTACCCTAGAGCAAGGCACTTAATATTGATTTCTCTGGGCAGCATTAATAAAACGAGTTCCTAAAAGACTACCTTGAAAACTATGGCGGTCTCTAATGCCTGTTGCAACAGTTATCAGCCAAAAAAAAACATCTGTTTTAGCTTTTTGGGTTTAGGTGCTAAATCCCTTAGCCACAATGTTCAAAGTTAAGACTGCACTTTTGAGATTGTGAAAATAAAATATGAATAGCATTGAAAAAGATTCAGCAATGAACATTCTGTAGTGGCAAATGATGAGGGTAGTTTGTGTTGAATTTCCCACAGTGTTTAAATATAAGCCAATAAGATCAGGAAGAACATGTCAATCAGCTTCTTAGAGCACTACAGTTAAGATTCAAATCAGGGCCAGATTGGCTTTATTGGCAATTGTATAACTATCACACATGGCTTCACTCAATCATTCACACACATTAAAGAGCAAAACATACACAAACACATGCACAATATGCATTACAGGTACATCTAATTTTACTTCCATTCTCTCTACAAATTGACCACGTATTGAGAATTTTGATTTGAATAAACAAGTCACTGCCAGCAACTTTTGTGTGTTTTTTAAAGCATAATTTCTGCAGGAGAGTTAAGATTATTATCCAAATTGCTCTTTGTAAGCATCTACTGTATTGTATTGAATAGAATGTTTTCAGTTCAATTGCATCCAACAGTCCATCTATTGGTGGGAGTACAGATCATTGTAGAGATCAGTTTGGGCACATTGGACACATCCTTTAATGTTCACTGTTTGTTCTGGAGTAATTATTTAAAAAGCACTTTTTTAAATAGCTGGTTCTCTAATGTTGTTAGAGTACATTATTATAAGTTTTGTAACATCTCAAGAATGAATGTGGTAAATAAAATACTATCACTCATAAGAATGATGGCCTGAGGAGGGAATATACTACAGACATCTGGAATCATCAGCAATTATTATTCAACATTTTGATACATCACCTCTTACAGAATCTATTTTTTGGATTTTGCTTTAATTGGCCACCTCATGACTTTCACTTAGAAAATATTACTTTTATATTTCTGTCCATCATAGGCTGCTGTACTGTGCTGTATATTATATCACCACTAGATGTTAATAAAAGCTATTAATTATTTGATGTCCATTGACATAGTTCCATTTTTCAGACCAATTTACAAACATGATTAGGTGTTAATCATTATAATGGATAAAAAATGGCTGTACATTAGCAGAACATCAATATTTCCACTCTATATTTATATTGTTTTGACTTTTATTTAACAGGAGACTGTGGAGGCAGCTTTGCATGTGTGTGTGTGGATGTGCACATTTGACTCAGAAGCTAAAATGGCAGCCAGGCTATAGCAGAGTGGGCCATTGCCTCTGCTTATCTCCACAGCTCCAGATAAGGGCTCATTTCCCCCCAACAGTATGAAATAAATGTGCATTTGTGTGTGTGTGTGTGTGTGTGTGTGTGTGTGTGTGTGCATGTTAAGTGAATGACCCACTGTGTCTAGACCATTACTATGTAGACTCAGGCTTCAAAACACTGCCATTAGCATCCCACAATGTTTTTCTTTCTATTCATCTAGCACTATCTCTATTTTCCTTTCTTTACTTCCCCCTGTTGCTCATTTATTGCTCTGTTGAGTCTTTCTTTTTACTTTTGGCACAAGTGCATTATTTCTCTCTGCCTCTGTATATCTACATGTCTCTCATCTTACCACTACTTTCTCTGTAGCAGCATTTGCTAATTTAATCACTTAAATCAGATTTACACAAATTTTCAGTGTGTGCATGCACCCAGCACACACATTGGTGCAGTGCTCTGAGCAAGTCTCTTGGACCTATACCTTGGCCTGGAGATTTGTTTAAATGACATGTAGTAGAACAATGTTTAGATGTGAGTACATTTAATTTTGCTAGCTAATAACAATCCTCATCTGTAACTCCTATTCTAAATCCAGCTAGCTAGCACTAAAGTAACACCTGCAGACTGTATATATGTATAAACGCCTTTCAAAGCTACAATAATTACCAGTTACTTTGTCATATGATACACTATGACATATATTTATTGCTTTCACCTACAATACAGTGATGGACCCATTTCACCTCTAGTTGAGATCAAATACTTTAAGTATAGAGTAGACTAAAGTATTTATAAAGTGAAATACTATTCCAAATAGACAACTAAACAAGATGCAATCACAACATCACATATCACACTTCACCTGTTGTTTGTAATAGTATTTTCTTTGTAGGCTAACTAATTCAGCTATCTAATAAAGGGTTAATTAGCAAGTTAAGCTAACACAAAGCTAATTAGATTCATTTGCCGCAGCAACTAATTTTGTAATACTCATCAATACTCTTATCTTGAGTTTAAAACTTCAAATAGTAGCAGTGTACCATAATTACAAGAAGCAAAACAAGTGCTTTACACACTGACACTCATTTAAAACACATACCAAAAAAGCACAAAGTATAGACATACATATTCTTCAGTACTAAAGCTAAACCAAAGCCCCACAGACCAATGAATTCTTGCATGTTGTCCTGCTATTTTGTTCCTCTAAGTTTACGTGACCTCAGGGAGAGAAAATTTGCATGCATTTTCAACTTGTGAGCGGTTGTCTCCCGCAATTGACACACCAAGCTAACTCAGCTACCTTAACATTGAGCTTCTATTGCTAGCTTCTACCCAAACTGCTACCATAAACTGAGAGCTTTCAAAAGATTTGAAAACTCCCAATTCCTAAGCACCATATTAAAAAGAAAATGAAACTAACTTATGGGTAATTGTAGTGACTACTAAAACACAGTGAAAACATAACTCTCCCAAAGCTAGATGCTGATGAATATTGTCTCTGAATATGTCTATGAGGCCATCAAGAAACACATGTGGGTATCAAAATGTTCTTACAATAATCATTTGTGTTTTGTTTTTGCAGTCATTAGGATAACCATGACAAATGCAATGGCAATAAACTGAAAAACAATACAACATGTAGCACTGGTAAATTGTAGCTTTAATGTTTCATGTGGTTCTCAGGGGGAATCAACTTTGCATCTGTAAGAACAAACAAATATTCAAGTAAACAATATGATATGAGTAAGTGTTGATTTATTCATATCACTCTCACCAGCAGCTCATGTTGTCATTTTGCAGAAGTGATAAGTGAGATTTTGTATATCTCACAGCAGGGCTTTATGTTTTTTCATCATGGCTTGATGTTAGTTCATGTTGTTCATTGTTTCCTCTAGTTATTTGTTTTCATTAACCCCCCCCCCCCCCCCCCCCCCCCATACTGTTTTTTCCTTCGGGGAACTCAGAATGGCAATGATGTTTTGTATCAGTCGAATAATTTATCCACCTGTGTCTTCTGGATATAACACACCTGCTTTTAATTAGTGTTCTTAATTAAGTAAAATAGTCAACAGTGCTATTTGTTTTGGTGAATAGAGGGAAAAATGATGGAGAGATTGAGACAGGAAGTATGAGGCGAAGTGGGCTCAAGGTCAATAAAGTCACACACAAACAGTGACTAAAGTATGTGTATTTCAGCATTGTTTAGTTGTGGTGACCTGACAACAGCCTACATTACTATAACACGAATCAACTTTTCCACCTCCACCCTCATTGTGACCACCTAACACTTAGATACACTGCACATACACACACTGACCTCAGGCACTTCAAGGGATGTGTAACCACACACATTTAAAAGTAATTGGACCATCGACCGGTACTGTGTGGGGGCCAGAAGAGTCATTTACTGTTACAACAAACCCTTTCACTCCACAGAACTCGCCCACCCATCCTACACACACACACACACACACCTGGATGAACACAAACCACACGCATCACAACAGACACACAATCAAACAGCATGTAGGTATCCTCAAGCCTAAATGGCACCTCACAATCACTGAGGGGTGTTTTGAGGCTTCATGAATTCTCACTTTCTCTCTGTGGCAAACACATCGAAACACTCTGTGCAACACTCTGTGGCTTTTGGTCTGATTGTTACATACATGACTCGCTGCGATTGCAAACGCAAATCAATAGCAGGTGACATTTTGAAGCAATAGAGCTGGGAACAGTGTATAAGGCACTGCCAGAGATTAGCAGCTGCAACAAAATCAATATGCACAGGAAGTTGTAAAAAGTAAAGCTATCAGAAAAGTATGAATAAATGTTGTCAAAAATTCTGTCCTACACTGCCTTAAATTACTGCTGGTATAGACAAAAAAGCAACTCTCCATGAAATTGGACCTGGGCAATTGCTGTATTAGCTGCCGCACTTCCTCTCACCCCACATCATGAGCTCCACCAGTGGAGGGAGAGATTTGATTCTGGGCTTTCTAATGCTGTGCAATATTGAATTATTACTGTGGAATACTCTTATCTCCTCGTAGTTTATCTGCTTACTCTTCACCAATAGCTAGGAAAATATAATATGCTTTTTTTTATCCCTTCTCTTTTCTCTGTGCTAACCGTGTCTCATCTGCCAAACACTGGTGTGTCGCTTCCATCCTCTGTAGCTCTGTAACACTCCTTCTGTTGTCTCCGCCAAACACTCATATGTCTGCCACTGCGGTAAAGAGACAGTAGCCAGGCACGAACACAGACAAGCTGCCGAGCAGTTTCACCACTCCTGTCTCCCGCTCCCTCCTCCAGTGCTCCCTCCCCCCTCTTTCTCTCCTGCTGATGAGCAACATGTGTGTCACTGAAGTCTCCAAACAGCTTGCACACCAAGCCTTCCTTCTGTCCTCTCTCCTCTCCCTCTTTCCTTCAATCCCTTTTCCAATTCTTTTCAGCCCACAAACCCTTTCTCCATCGCCCCCTCTGTGTCTCTATGCTCTCCCCCTCTTTCTGTCTCTATCATCTGACAGAGAGGGGACAGCTTGTTGCAGCAAGCAGTCCAGGCTGCACCAGAATCAGTGCTCTGCACCAATGACTGCCTAATCTCCACCTTATAGTCTGTGTGCCCAGCCCTCCTGCTCCCTCCGTGAAAAGTAGTTCCTTTCCAAGCATATGTACTCAGTTCCATTTGGCTGTCTGAAAGTATGCCCATGCATCTCTCACCCATATCTGCCTCTCAAATAACTCCACAAACTCAGTTCTCTTAATCTGTGCCCTTTCAACTCCCTTCTTTTATTTGATACTTTTGTTCTAAGCTGTTGTTATGATGAAATTATAAAATATAGAAAAGTATGCCCTATTATAATCATTGTGTCTTTGATGAGACGACTACCTGCAAAGCAATTATACTTGAAAAACCCACTTAGGCAAGTTCTGCCCAACTGCCTTGTTCCCTAATAGAATTGGATTTCAGGAAAACAATTACAAGGGCAAAATAAATATTGCTGGCAAATTGCTGATAAACTGTGTAATATGTAAGCTAATAATGTAAAAGGAAACATGGTGAATTAAAAAGGGCTGTTTTTTTCCAGCAGTGTTGCATATCTCTTCAATACAAGGGGACACTTACAATTTTAAAATAATTTAAAAACTCAACAGAAGAGCTGTTGTTGGAGACAATTTGTCTCCTTTCACTCTCTCTCTCTTGCTCACATACACACAAACACATACAATATACTGTAGCTAAATAAAAACAGTAAATGTATTTAAAAAAACTTACAAATTGTAGAAATCATGGTGCGGGTTTGGAAACAAAAACAGGTCATTAGCACTGTAAGCATCCAACCATGATGAAATTATTTTCCATGTCAGTCATTATTCAACTGTCAGAAGATTAGTCTCATATTTGTGCATTTAGAGCACATATGTAGAGATGGATATTGAACTGCATGTGCATAAGCACACTCAAGTACTTAGAGAAGATGGAAAAAATACAAAGGGAGAGTTACCTCACATCACAAATTCAGTGGAAGACAACTGAAAACTATACTCTACTATACAATACTGCATATAATACTGTCTACGTTCTGAGATATCTCTATGGGAATCAGTGAACAGGAACCCACAAAAACACTACAGAACCTACAGAACCAATGATCCAACCATCAGTAACTTTAGCTTCTCTAATTATGGAAGAATGGGTGTTTGACTACAGCTTTGGGTACATTTCATTCCAGTTCTGAACAGTTTTCGCCTCCAGAAAATCACCTTGGGTACTGTTACTGTCATTCAATCATTTAACTGCCTTTGGAGGAGCTCCAAAGGGAACATCAAATGGAAAAATAGACAACACTTTGCTCTCAACGAGCCTTACTTTACAGTGATTCTCACGTTCACCAGTTCTGATTGCACTGGCCTATAAGAAAGTGAAGATGGGCCTCAGATGTACTGTTATGAAGGTCTTTCATGGCTTGACATCTGTATGTTTGACCTGTCACAAGCTTGGATTAAACCAGACAACATGCTGCCTGATTATGTGGAAAATCCATTAGCTCGCGCAATGTTTAATCTAAAAAAAAACTTGACTTTTGACACAATGCTCATAAAATTATTGTCCAGCCATTCTGTTCATTATATACAAAATTCTTTCATATGTCTGCTACTACAGTGACACAAATTGTCAGACAGCAAGAGAAAGTGACTTGAGATGTTTTCCCTGCTCTGCTGGACACATCTAGCTGACACAGCACAGCCAGAATAGATCTACACAAAATTCTTGCACGACAAGCTGGCTAACGATAGCTCACCAAAAGATTTCTGGCACCTTCTTTTCCCCTACAGTGTTTTAGAATAGAACAGAAGCTTCACTGATGATCTCCTCCTTACTGATTGAAGATGGGCTAATCAGTATATTCACTCTACTGTTTGATTATAAGTGAAAACCTAATGTGGTTTTAAGAAGTAAATGGATGGTAAATGGACTGTACTTATATAGCGCTTTTCTAGTCTTTTCGACCACTCAAAGCGCTTTACACTACAGATCACATTCACCCATTCACACACATTCACACAGCACATATTCTATATATTAATGTGCTTTTTCTAAACACATTCACACACATTCACACCGATGTGAAACACACACATCGGAGGCAATTTGGGGTTCAGTATCTTGCCCAAGGATACTTCGGCATGCAGACTGGAGGAGCCGGGAATCGAACCACCGACCTTCTGATTGGTGGACGACTGCTCTACCTCCTAAGCCACAGCCGTCCTCCAACCTAAATGATCATGTAAGTCATTTGTACCTATTCCTAGATATGACCTATAGGAGTGTGCCAGCAGCATGATATCATCTGGTTAAGAGGGCTTCTGAAATTCGAACTGCTTGCGAACTTTATGACATTACAAAGAGCACATTCTAGGCACTCAAAGGTTTTGTGGACTAAATTTCTGTTTGTCAGTTCCAAATAATATTTTGTCAGCTACCTTTCAGAGACATTTCTGTAATTATAAGAAACTTTATGTTATTGATGCATTGCAATTTAGTTTTGTCACTTAATTGCTCTGATATTCTTTGGTGCTTTCAGAATGTAGATTTCTTGTCTGATACCAAGTCAGTGGTTTAACTGGGGCTGTATATGAATGTCTATATGGTATCTCTCTTTATACACAGTGGTGGGGAACATAGGGTAGTAGCACAAGAAGGAAAAAATAACAAAATAAAAAGAACAAGAAAAACACAAGAGAACAGAATGAGAGCTTGAGAGTGTTGATAGCAGATGATCTGTTCAGGACCTGAGGTAATAGACTGCACATTTGGTTCTGCCGGATCACTCATACTCTTTCATTCTATCTCCCTGACACACATATACACACACACACACACTAACATTCACACAGCAGTCTATACAAACCGATCATTACAATAGCGACAACAACAAGCTCTGTTCTGATTTCCCAGATGAGCTGCAAGCTGTTTTATTGCTTGGTTGAATTGTTGGGAAGATGTTTGTGTGTGTGTGTGTGTGTGTGTATACATGTGTGTTAGGGAGGGTTAGATGGTATTTTGGTGTATGTATATATAATTCAAACTTTCTGCTTTCATAGGCTTTTGAATACCAAACTTTAAATGAATAAATGACTTAATAATTAAACTGTATTATCATTTAATTTATTTTGCGTCTGTTTTTAATTGAATAAGAAGGAACTGCTTTATCAATTATTGCCTTACTAAATAAAAATCATGAACGCAATGGAGTTCCTAGAACATCTCTTTGGAATCAATTTACCTGTTTGTTTTTTTAGATATGTTTGGCAAATGAGAATACATTTGTTTGTGTAAAACTAAGCTATATAAAAGTGTTCCAAGAGCACCTCATCAGAAAGAAATGCACAATAAATTAATGATATGTTTACATAATTTCTGTTTATCTCTCTATGTGTTTATTGGTTTTGTTTTTTTGTCTTCTCTTCAATGGGAAGTGAGAAAAAGACAGAGGGAAAAAGAGGCAAACCAAAACCAACATGAGAACTAGAGAGCAGAGAAAGAAAGTAAGAGAGAGACTCAAAAAACACAGGCGCAAAGTCATTTTAAAAAATGATGTACTCTGTCACTGCTTTTATTCCCCCCATAGGAAAATGAGGGGAGAGATGTCAAACAGTGTTGATGGTGATGAAACTGAAGGGAGACTAGTGAAAGGTTGAGGATCCGGTGGGGAAGTGCGACCTGATAAGGGTTACCTGCAAAGTTCTTCGATAGAGTTAACGGGAGGAAAAGTTCTCAACTTTATTTGTCTGTTGTGTCTTTCACTTTCTGTCATTCTCCCTTCCCCTCACGTCCATCATTTGTCATGTCTGTCTGGTATTTGGGATAAATACAGGGGGGGCATATGTCTATATTTATGTCTCTAGATCTCTCTCTCTCTCACACACACACACACACTCAAGGACGCATAAATTGCTCCCTTATTCAAGTGTTGTAGTGTGTATATAATTTTTTAACCTGTGGCTTGGTGTGTGTAGTTTCTCTCCTGTGATATCTGTTTACTAAGACTTCATACATATAGCTGAAGAGGCATGAGGCCGGAGACAGAACACGGCTGAAGATGTATGCAGATGTAAACATATGCTACACCCCTCAAAACAGACACACACGCACACACACAAATATCCATGTACAAGCTGACATACAGATGCATTTACAGTTAAGGAAGTAAATCCTTGGGGAATGTTAAGTGAAGTTAAGCACAACAGGAATAATCTAAAGTTATTAAATACTTAAATAGGGTTATAAATAATGCATGCACATACACATGGGGTTAGAAATTATACATGCACATACTGTATGTGGTGAGATATCATAATGCAATGAAATGTAAAATTGCCTTGGAATTATGGTTTTAAACCATCAGAGAGGCAGTATGTTCAACATAATTATACTTTTGTCCATATTACCTTTAAATTTGTGAGACATTATCTAATACACATTTTTTCACCAATAGAGAACAGGTTCTGTTCCAGTTCACACATCTAATTTTGCTAAAATAAATTGTGGGCTCCCATTAAAAAGTTGGTCCCCAGCTGGACCCAAAATATAGCAGGTTTTCCTTGCATACTGTGATAACATTAGTGAGTGTGTTATATTCTACAGGATCCCTTGTGTATTGTACAACCCACCCTGTTGATGACACATATTTGATAAAGGTTCTGCTCAAAAGTGGTGGAAACATGGGTTGACTAGATAGCCCCATGTTCCAAGACTCCTGAATGGAGCCAGTTCAAGAACCACAGCTAACTGGGTGAAAAAGACTAACCAACTAACACGGAGAAGCTGTTACTCAGGCCACCACAGGTGATTTATATAACATCATCAGAAAAATTGGAGCACCTATCTGGATCATCAGTAAAACTTTGTGACTCACTATCTTCAAGAAGCAGAAAGCTATAATCCTGCTGAAACCTTTTTGCAGGTTCTACATAAAGCTCAATGGTAGATGGATTTGTGGTTTTATAAGTGAGACTGAACGAGGGCAGTTTTACTGTGTGGCCGTCGTCTTCACCTCCTTTTTTCATCGCTACATTAGCAGTTGACTTTATATTGGAAAGAAGATTCAAAAAACATGCCAGAGCAGGGAGAATGAAAAACCACAAACACATTGTTTGCCTCTGGTGTGGTACTGGTGTGTTCTGGTCTGTACCGAAAAATGGAGATGTCTGGCATCAGGTCAAACTCCAAATTGCAGTGGATTTGTTGCATGCAGTCTCAGTATCAGTCAACATCTCAAGGTCTGGATTTAAGCCTACTCTAACTACCTTTTATCATTTGATTTCTCAGTTGAATCCTGTAGTCTTGCTGAGGAAGTAGAGAATGACACCTAACAAGTCAAAGTATGGAATGTCAGCTGCACTCAGATAGTTAACCAGTGTGTCAGTCAGCTAGCCAGTCAGCTGGTCACTCAGTTGGTCAGTAAGTGTGACTCAGTTGTTAAAACCTTGACAGGTCTGGTAGGCAGCTGACTGCTGGACGTCATGT
The DNA here is from genome assembly GCF_001640805.2 of Lates calcarifer. NCBI lineage: Eukaryota > Metazoa > Chordata > Actinopteri > Centropomidae > Lates > Lates calcarifer. Next base: position 7,614,159 of record NC_066845.1, read on the forward strand.
ACTGTACCTCTAAAGAAATTGACACTGACATCTTCAGTCTAAAAGAGTGTGTGAGTGTGTGTGTGTTGCACGTGTGGACAGTTAGGGGCTATTTTGCTGCCATTCTGGTAGGAGAGTACACTTGGCACCCTTCAATTCTCAGCTGTCCAACACCCTCACACATACACACACACCACACACTCACAAACACACAATCAGTCCTGTCACCCGTCACTGTGATTCCTGCTGTTCACCAAGGGCCTGTCTCTGAGCCTGGTTTGTCCAAAAGCAGTCCTTTTGTTGCATTAACACATCTCTTGACCTCTCCCGTAAGCTGACACTCATCTCACAGAGAGAGACAACAGGCACAAACAACACAGAAAGCAGAGATAGGGAAGTCGGAACAGAGAAACGAATGAAGAGATGGATAGATCATCACGGACGTGCAACAAAGAACAACTTTCACAACAGCAGACAAACCTGCACAGATGCACTGACAGGTGAGGGTAAGAAAAGGGGACAGTCAACAAAAAAATACATAAAATCCACTAGCAAGAGCAGTCTTAACATCATAAGGCAGCTAAGAGGAGATAAAGTTGAACTAATGTGGTATAAAGGGGTAGATCCACCTTTTCACATCAAAACAGAATTAAAATTAAATTCAGGGCACATAATGTTCTTGTCTTTGTTCTCGCCTATTCCCTGCCTACGGCTTTCCTGCCCAGAAAAACTAATATATATTTTCAGGTGCATTGCCCTGGGAAGGGCAACATTTACTCATTCAGAATATCAAACGTTGAAGCAGTAAATGTTTGAAAAATGTTTTCTGTGACACTGATGAAAGTATGACATGTAAAGTGGGAGTCTTTAAATAACCAAACCCCTTTAAGCACCTACACAATCCAATGGTTTCCAACAGCGGATTCCAAACCGCAAACACTGGCAAAGAGTGTATCATGGTTTGAGCTTTATTTAGGACCATATATAGTATCTATAGCATTTTGCAAAACGTGTTTTACAGAAAATGCAATTGATGCCTGGATTATGTTCACTGGCAGTGGTTTTTCCCACTGAATGAAATATATGAATACCATGTTTTGGTACTACAGGGAATTTGCAGGTAGGTGGCTGGCATGGAAGACTGAGGTTCACATAGTGAGTCACGTGTGATTAGGCTCAAGCAACAGAGACACTTTGGTTAAAGTTAAGAAAAGGCAGTAATTTCTGTTAAATTTTGATAAAGTAAACAGGTTGCCTCATGTTTCAAGACTAGTTTTATTATGCTTTAACTGCTATACTCTATTTCAAGAGAGGATATTACAGGGAAAAACTACTTAAAAATGTTGTAAATCTGTGTTTTGCAAATACTGTATGTTCAGTATGAACATGTTGTGACTTGACAGATGCCAGTATGTTGTAAATTAGTATATTAACATAATTTCTAGGAGAGAGGATGGCTCGCAGGCATTCCAGCAGGACAAGTTGAGATAACCAAACCCAAACAAACGTATGATCTTTACGTGTCTTTCACAACTTGCGGTAAGTGGTGAGAGGCAGCCAACAACAGAGCAAAGCACAGGGAGGGTAGTTGGGGTAAACGGCAGCAATAATAAGTGGAGAAGTTAGGTAAACACTCGCAGAGAGGGGGGGTAATCCTCTCGCGAGTTAGCTGTGGTAGTGACATGGGGAGTAAAGAGGGAGTTATGGAACTTGAGATGGAGCAGAACGGTGTCGATGTTTGTGCAGTAAGCTGTGTGTGTACTGAATGTGTACTCATACTGTTTGTGTACATAGTATGTGTCTGCCTGAGTGCTATGTACATAACTGTATTTTCTGTCTGTAAAGTTCATGTGTGTCCATGGCTATGTAAATATCTTGTATGTGCATGTGTATGAGGTGTGTGGGTGGGTGTGTATTCACACACTTGTGTATTTGTGAACCACAGAGGCATGCAGTGCTAGGCAGACTCTGGCTGCTGTAATCCGAGGTTTACACGCTGTAATGCTGCTGAAAGCCTGCAGCCCTAGCTGGCAGAGAGAAAGAGGGGGAGAGCAAAAGAGAGAGAGAAGGAGGGACATTATAGAAGAGACAAGAAGGAGTAGCTGTGTGAGAGGCTGTCATAAGAGATACAAATTAGACTGATAAATGAAGGGAGGAAAGTCTAAATGAAGAAAGGAGAGAGGGATGGGCTGAAAAAAAAAGTACAGTAAGAAAGGGAGGTTTGACTGTAACAAATGAGGTGGGCTATTCCTAATCAATACCCTTAATAATTTTTAAAAATGGGTAGAACAGTGACTTGCTACAAACAAGAAAAATAAAGAAGGATGAGAAACAACATCTGCACTCAATTCAAATTACCTTGTTTTGCTGGTAAATTTCTACACTAAATATTATTCCTCTCTAGACTTCATCTAAAATAAACTACTACAGACTTTATTTGTTGTGAGTACATCATTGTGGCTGTATTTATGTGCTTTGTTCTTTGCTGTTCCATTTAGAATAATCACTAACAGAGACACTGTAAGATCAGTAGTAAAAATGATTAATGTCAATGTATTCTGTGTGTGAGAGAGCGAGACAGAGAAAGAAAAGGAGAAAGAGGGAAAGAAAGAGAGAGAGAGAGAGAGAGAGAGAGAGAGAGAGAGAAAGGGAACAGTTGAGATTGTTGGAGATGCCACAAAGTTGTCTTCTTAATGTTACTGCTAAGCTAAAGCACTTGAACCCTGACAAGGTGACAATCATAAGTCTGTAATTTCAAAGACCTCAGTTTTCATTATTCATGCTACCACTTTGGACTGGCATTTTCAAATATGTCCAATTAGAAGAGCTTTTTCCAAAAGCCAATTTTCAGGATTAGAAAACACTGACTTGCTGTGAATAGAGGGACAAATAGAGAATAGGATAAACAGAGAAAAGGAAATGTTAACATATTTACCAACATTAGTATGGGCATGGTCTGAGGCTAGAGAATTAAGACAAAGATAGACAGACCAGAGGAATAGAATGGATAGTCACACGCTAATATAATTCAGTGGTCCACTAAAAGCATGCACCTAAAACGGCCTATTGGGAAGTCAGAGAAGGCAGAACGAGAGAGAGTGAGGTACAGAATGAGATGACAGGAAAAGAGATGAGAGGAAAGGAAATGAAATGAGCGAGGGAGGCCTGATAAGAGGTGGAAGAAGAGGGAGGGAAAGATGGATGGCATATCAAACCAATGCAAATCCTCCCAAAGCCCCCCCCCATTGTAATCACTTTAGTGTGTGTAACCACAGTATGCACACACGCACACACACACAGGAACGTACACACCGTAAATCCCTCTTGCCTATGCTTATTAAGCCTATGAGAAAATCTACTGTAGGCATGTGGTGATTCACTCACAGATTATTTCATGATATGATTGTTTGGCATTCATTCCCCTGCTAGACTGAGATAGGCTGTGGTGTGAGTGTATGTGTGTGTAGATATCAGGGAATGAGGAAGAAGAACCAGGGGCCAGCAAGTAAAAAAAAAAAGAAATTAAAAAAAAAAGAGAAATTAATTTCCTTATTTTTAGAATTGAACACTGATGGATAAAACCATATCTAAGAGAAGTTCTAAAACCCATTAGTACCCTTAAGTAGAACAGTACACATTCACATGTCTGAGGTTTCACAAGGTGCTGCAACTGACTGGACCAACAAACAACACATTTTAAACAGTAAATTGCCTGCATTCAGTTCAGTTTAATTTCTTTATCCTTTTAAAAGGGTCATGGGGATTACATGTTATTTCAGCATACAGTGGGAAGAAGGCAAGAAAAACCACTGAGGACAGGCACCCAGCTATACGCAGCCAGTGCTTTGAGACACAAAGCACATATCCAGTTCTGCATCCCCTTATGTAAGGACAGGCTACAGCTTTAATGAAGAGTAGATATATAGTGTGAGGTGATGGTGCCCCTGCCCCTATAGTTGGGACTGGAACATTACGTGTGGGTTAAAAGAAATTGTTTTCCTTACTGAGATAGTAAAGTGGTTCTTAGGGGGTTAACTGCTGCCTGGGGAACTCTTATTATGGTAAGTGCATGTGTGATGAAAAAACTTCATGCTGAAAACGAGGTATTAGTAATTATAAGGGGAATAATTGGCTGGCGTTCTTAATAGCTTTGAGCCAATATTTACTGATTATTCAGTGGAAGAGTGAAGAAGCCATGATTGGCCTCTAGAGGCGGGATTTACACCTAAGAACTAAAGTCATGCAGCTACTCTTTGTTTCTCTAACCCTTTCTTTAGTGCGCCTGAGTGTCTCTAAATTTATGTCTGCATTTTAGAGAGCAATAAGCAGTATGAATTTCTTACCAAATTTACACTTTGGGATTCATAGATAGGATCTGAAACAAAAACAATGTTTGTAAAATAGTGCTCAGTTTTATAAACAGTACTTTACAGACCACAGGGATAGAAATACAATAGAAAAGTAGGCATTTTAGAGTATAAAGAAATTAAGTCTTATAGGAAATAGTGCCATTTGTGTGCTGAGAAGGTGGCGTTTTGTGGATGAATTTGTGACTAAAAGCAGCCATGCCTCTTTTAGACAGGGGGATTATGTGTCTGGTAATATAATTGAGTTAAGGACAGAATGTTGAAATGAGGACCATGCGAGACCGATGTGCTGATGGGTTCCATCAATTCACACAGCTCCTTCATCACTTACATCATTGCAGCAGTCTCTGCCTCTGCTGGTGCCAGTGCCATGGGAATATCTGTCACAGATCCAGCACAGATTTAGCTCCAAGAAAATGTGGAAAGTTTATGGAAAATTTGCCAAGCTTCGATGGCAAAGTAAGGTAATGTCAGGTAATGCTACTCATTCACCTAGGAACTGTCCAGTTCTCTACATGTTCTCCTTACAGACATTTTCACCGTGCCTCCTTATTTCTTAGACAATCAGTAGATTCAAAATGATATGCAATGTGTAAAATGTGAGCACCTTACGTTCAGTCACTGTCAACATCAGCATTGGTATCTTTCTTTAATATTGCTATACTTGACCTGTGAAGCCTCTCTCCCGTATATGACTTACTATTTCAATTTCCCCATCTTTTGGAGGGTGTGGCAAACCAGCTGGGAAAATTGTGTTTGTCTTTAAAATGCTCTTTTAATCTTCATCTGTTTTTACCTACCTACCTTTGTACATACCTCTGTCTCTCTACCTTTATGTTATCGTTTATTTCCTTCTGTCTGACTATCCATTCCCTTTGTATTCTTCACTTGGAGTGCAGTTTAAATTTTCCTTGCTGGGCAGCTTTACCCCAGACTGAGCTTTGGCCTGACAGTGTCCTTTCCTGTAGAGAAGACCTTATCCCTGACAAACACTCTTATGAATTGCCAAACCTCTGCTTCTTTTTTCCTTGCTAGAGCAACAATATTAACACATGATGTTGAGGCCTGCCGCAGTGACATTTTTGTCTCTGTGGACGCTCACCATTGTGTCCAATACCAATTTTATCATTCACCTCACTTAATCTCTTCCTTGTTCTGTAATCCTTGACCAATCTCTCTGCCCCTGAAATGTTCCTCTCCTGCCTCAAAGTTTCAGATGAGGTCCTCTTGCCTCTGCTCTCTGCGGGCCACTTGTCTGCTCCTATTCACAAAGCCAAGGTGTGTTTAACACAAGGACACAACCTTGGTGTCAGATACCACTGCTCTCTCACTCTCAGTTCTTTGCCACTGATCCCTCCCTCATTCTCTGCTGCCAGCTTAGTAGTGCCATGTTTACAACCAGGTCACAGGCAATTAGGCCTCCACATCCCTGCTCTTGTCAGTCCATTCATCCATCCATCAATCCATCCATCCATCCACTGCATAGCCAAGATTAACCCAAGGACTGACAACCTACCTCATATCCCTATTCCTCTTTTTCTCCCCTCTGTCCATCCATCACTCCCCCTCTGCACTCATCCATCCATACATCTCTTTGACTTGACTTAAATAAAAACATTAGCTCGAGGGCTTAAACATGGCTGCATCTTCATTTTTTTTCTCCTTCCTTCCTGCAACATTTTATCCTCCCACGACTTCACACAACTCTCAGACCAGCCAGTCCCCCACCACCTCTCTCTTTTAATCTATCTGAACCATTATTCTCCCATCCACCCAGACATGCCTGACTTTCTGTCTCTACCACAACCCAAAGTAATGTTGTATTAATATCACAACATCTCAGTCACAAACATTGAGATGTTATTTCCTCTCCTTGTGTGAATGTCATCTGTGCATATAAAGTGGTCTGACTTGGTCCAAAAATCATGATGGATGAGTATTAACTTACAGAATATGTAACTGCATCAAAAGGTTCATGTAAAATTGTAAACAAAATAGTAGGAATCAACATTTTTGGCACTCAACCCTCAGATTATGGTTTTAAAAAAGGGAGTATTCCTGTTAAAATGCAGACAGGGATATCTCATATTTCACTGCAGCACAGTGGTAGAGCAAATCAACAAGGTAGGGGATGGTGAAGAGGGCTGACATCAGAGATTTACAATGCTGACTTCCTCAGCAATCCTATGCTTTTCTTTTCAGGCACAGGGTTCATACAGACAGTTGTGCCTACAGTATTCCAGAAATAGGCAGGGAGTAGAATGAAAACTTTTGTATGCACACACACAATAGCGCTTACTCTTCTTTCATCCTCTCTTTCATATTTGCTCTCTTTCTTTCTATCCATCAGAGCCTGGGAGCTCTTACAGCACATCGACTCCAGAATTGTTTAAATGATAATATATAGCAGAACCTTATCATATGCATCCATATATACAGTAGCAGCAGCATTTCCTTAAAAATCACTGTGCTTATGCTTGGTTTCGTTATGTCACTGCACAGATTCTGTCTCAGCTGAGACGTGAGACAGGATTGACAGTAGAGTATCTGGGGAATAAAACTTCTCCTGGCTTGTCTGAACAAAAGGAGATGCAGATGAGTGGCTGCTGGGCTAGCGTTTGGTGTTACCCATACTGTTTACACAACGGGTGTTTTTGTTTGGCACCACACTGAATTTCCCAATGGGGTTTGTGTGACAGCAGGTAATAGTTAAAAACTGTTGTCTCCCACTCCTCTGCGTTTCCATATTTGTTTGCTTCACTTATTTGCTTCCCTTATTTGTCTCTAACTCTCTCTCCCATTCTTTTCCAACTCTCTCTATGCTTTTTGATATCTCTCTCTCATATACAGGCACACACAGCAAAAATTCACATGCACTGCCACACTAAAGCAGATCCAAGGACACCAGAGGCAGTTTGTCAGCTTCAATTTGTGTCCGGTGTCCACTGTGCTGTGGTCACCCAGAATATAACTCGCTGGTCAGTGCATGTGTGTTCACTCATGATTGACACGACCTTCCAGCTAAAACAAATCGCTGACATCAATCAAGCAACAGAAGAAGCCTGCAAATACTGAAGTATTCAAGCTTCCTGCCCCATCCACAGTTAAGACAAGGGAAGGACAAAAGATAAGGCTGAAATCCAGAGCTTTAGAGTGACACTTGAACATTTAGGGAAATATGCTTGTTTGCCGTCTGCCTGGGAATTAAACGAGAAGATCAATATCACTTTAATCTCTGTCAGGTCAGTTGCGAGATGACAAAGCAAGAGAGAAACTGCTCACCTTTGTCAAAACAGAAACAATATATCTCTATCAATACATCTATGCATCACCTGGGTTTTGTCTGGGTTTTCACAGCATGCAAAGCCAACAACTTCATAACAAGACTAATGAGATGGTGAGTGCTATCACTGAGCTTAGCCGCTAGCCCCAATGGCTAAGCTATCAGTTTTATTTTCTTTGTCCACAGGTATCAATGAATAATTTATTAAAGGCACCTTTGATGGGACTAGACAAACAGATCCTCTGTACTTCCACTGTTTGTGGTAGACTAGTCTGCATGTGTCTACGTGTCCTCAACACATCATTTCTGCACTGAACACTAAATCAATATCCATCTTTTCATCTAAGTCAACAAAGAAAAAGAAGTGTATTTCCCAAAATGAAAAGACACAATTATATAGGAGAGGCTCAGTCATCACACATCAGACCTCCACTGTTATTGAAAATGGCTTCGCAAATGTTTTTACTCACTCCGATGCACAGTTTGTGTTGCATAGCAGGGGTTCCAAATAAAACTAATGTTTTGTAACATTAAACCAAAAACTAAGCTGAAGTGCTCTTGCACCCACAGGCCACTGTAAAAATTAATGAATGCTCTCCATAGCAAGTAGCAAACACCACAGCGAAGTGTTGTGGTGAATGTAGAATTACTCGTTCTGTTAATGGCTACATGCTGTTTCCAAAAGCCCTGGTTGTATTGAAGTGAATAGGCATCTCACAACTCCTCTTGTAATTTCAAAGCCAATATTTTTTTTTCTGTGTTGGCAATTGGTGGCAATTTGTTCCATAAAACTTTGTTTCATAAAGGTATATTTAGGATCGTGTTAATTTCAAATGGCAGGTTCCCAACACTTAAACACTGAGCTGTGTTTTTTGGCACTTGTTTGCTCTACCTCATCTCCATCCTCAATACTGATTTTTTTGGCTCACAATCATTCACATGATGGCAGGGGACTAAATTTAAAATTTAAAGTTAAGTTTTAAAATTTGGCATGCTTAAAAATTCACAATACCAAATGTCAATTATTCTAAGGGTTAGTGAAGACCTATTCCCCTCTGTGACGGAGCAGCTCCGTCACTGACGGCGGGGAGCGCACACACATGTACTGGCTTACACACACACATACACGCACACACATAAACTTCCGATCCATCCCGTTTCCTCCAGTTAACAAACTTTCCAATCATTCAGTCATGTTCCCATTCCTGTTGAAGTAGAGCGACCAGGGGTGCACACCTGGTAGTTCTATGTCTCTTTAAACATACATTTAAACATGTTACTCACCGGCGGCATATCAGTCGTTCCGGTTGCGGAGCATGATGCAGCAAAACGGGGGCATAGCATTTGCCGCTATTATATGCCATGTTCTCGCGGGGTTTCATGTGACCAATTTGAAATATATATTTTTGGTCTTTGTTTATTTTATCTGTAATTTTCCAGTCAATGCATTGTGGATGCAAATAACTGTACTTATAAAAATACAGTTAATTTTTGTTTAATTTATATTTGTGTTGTGGAGCCTTTAGAGGCGTTGTTAGGGAGAAAATGTATTTTTTCTATTAATTCTTGAGCCTGGAGGGAGGGGCTAAGGGGCTGCTGTGGCCCAGGGAAGGCAGTCCTGGTTTGGATGCAGAGGAGGTAACGACTACTGGCACATGTTTACTGAGTTACTGAAGAACTCTATTGAGCTTGAATTTTTCTTGATGTTTTTTTTTTTTTTTTTTGCACATTGTTTGTTTGTTTTTCCTGGGATTTTTCCTCTCCACCATTTTTGGATTTTTGGGAGGTTTAAGAAAGAACCCTGTGACACCCTCCAAGAAATAACCAGTTTACGTGCTTTAAAATTGCACCTTAAACATATTAATCAAAAACATGTCTTAGAACTTAGTTTACAAGATATTAATCATAACAACAAATTAAATCATTTCTGTCATTTGAATCTGGATGATGGCATCAGGATCACAATCATCATCAATCAAAATGTGAGAATAATCCAATATGAAAGGCAAAGAAAATGGAAAAGAAGACGTGACGGAGGTGAAAGGGACACAGAGACTCTCTGAATGGTATCTTTGAACCAGTGAGTGTGTAAGGGAAGAGAGAGGTTGTGATGTGCTTTGAAGAAGTCAGAATGGCTCCTAAATTTTAAAATTTTAACATCTTATACCTCATGAAGATAGTTTCAGCTTTCTGTCTGTCTCACACACACACACACAGACACACAGACACACACACACACAGCTATGAGGTGAGATGAGCGAGAAGGAGAGAAGTGGAGGGGAAACAATCTGTGAAGCAGGACAAATCAATGATACCCTCTCTTCTCTCCTTCTTTGCTCCTCAGGGTTTTCCCTCCTGTTTCTCTTCCTTTTCCCATCTTCCTTTCACCCATGCATCTTTGACTGTATCTCTCCTATCTTCCATTTCCTGCCCCCTCCATCCTTTCCACAATCTCCCACCTGTCCTGGAGGTGGGGGAGACATGCTGAATAAAGATACATGCAAATCTGCCTAATAGGATGGAAAATTGGAGGGAAATAGGGATCTTTCCCCTTAGAGATATTTTTTTCCCTGTCGCTATCTTTCCGCCCCTCACTCTTTGCATGTTTTCACCGAGATTTTCTCTCTTTCTCTCCCTCCGATTTATTTATTTTACTTTACTTCCTCTCTCACTTACTGTTTCATTTTTCTGACTCACATAATGCCCATCTCTCTCTCTGCCTTTTTTTTTCTCGATGTGATTCATCGGTACCTCCTCTCTAGCCTCCCTCTCTTTTCTTATCACCCTCTCCATCTCACCCTGTAGGACTTTTTTACATAATTGTAATAATCAGTTCCAGTGGTGTTGCCCCTCCTCTAACCTCCCTAAAATAGCACTTGCTAACATGCCCTTTAGAGCTGCATCCTTGCTTATTTGTTCTATGATCAGAGCATGCATGAGAGGCTGCTGTACACTATCTACATGCTCTGCATGAAAAATCTGAATTCATTTAACACCTTATTATGCCAATTTCCTTATTAGCAAGTGTAACATATTTGATATTATCTGAACTCTTGGTCTGACCTTTCTTATTCAGTATTTTATATTCTTTACTGTGTTTATTTAGAATGGTACACAAAGGTCAAAACTCCTGCAATTCTTGTAGTAGAATAACTTTCTTGTTAGACCAACACATTTCAATTTCATCAGGGTCATCATTGCACTTTTTAATGGTTATGTTTTAGCACTCATAGCACTTGGTTAAGCTGAGGGAAAGACTTGGTCTGGTTTAATACAGAAAAAGCTTACAGTGACTTGAGATACAATGTGTTTATTTACATTTAACAAAAAACACAATCTTTCCCTAAACTTAACCAAAGGACTTTTGTTGCCTAAATCTAACCACAGATAGTTTGCGAACACTGGTCTCTTGTGCAGCAGTTGTGCGCATTGTACCCCAGCCATCCATCCCAACCATCTCCTAATGACTCCACTGCTCTTAATAAATGTAGCTCTTTATTCATTCACAAACATCTTGCCTCTGAACATAAAAGAGCTGGCGATTATGGTTCCTACAAAACCTATTTTCTGTTGCAATTTAGTTATATAGAGATGAAATTTCGAGGAGACAGGGTTGCTGTCTTGTTAAAGCATGATAAACTCAACATTGGTTTGGGCTCCCAATTGAGTTAAAGCCCTAGCACATTGATCAGACAAGTTTGATTTTAGCCATTGATATCTGGATGACTCCTGGATGAATCCAGTGTGCACAGAGAGTGGATGACAGTAACATCTGAACTGAGACCATCAACAGGATATCAGTCTGTAAGGCAATTTCAGTTGGGTTTTTAAAAAGTAACAAAAACAGTTGGAAGTTGCTATTCACATGTTAAGGTAATGTGTTGTAACAGAAGAGGACCTCTTTCACTCTAATCAGAGAAAAACATACAAAGGCCATCCATTAAGCATACCTGTCTGTTCATAGTTTGTGCAGATATGGAGATTTCCCCCTTAGATTACAACGTCAAAGAAAAGCACTTTATAAAATAAAACTCATATCCTTATGTGACACTAACCATAAAAAATGAAAAGATATTTAAAGAGTTATGTATTGTAAATTCAATTGAGCGGGAACAAGTTAACTGAAAGATTCATCTCTTTATTCTGGGGCAAGCGCTCACAAAAATTCACCACAAGTCATTCCACAAGGAGAAGAACTACAGTGAAGCTTGATTCAGATTTTGATATCGATAGGTTAATGAACTGTGTGTGTCTGTGGATACAGTCTATTCCCTGTTATATTTTATGAAAAGGGAAAACAGCTGCGTGTGTCACTATGGCTAAGCCATTTGAGAGAAACTGTCAGTAATAATTAACTCTGTTTGTCTCTGTCTCTTGCATCCGTGTGTATGTGCTCAGTTGAGAGTAGGGGAAGTCCAGTGTTTCTCTATGCTATGCGCTGATGGTCAAGCAGACAGACATTAATTGGCATGCAAAGCCAAAAGGGTTAGCTTAGAATTTCCAAACATGTCAGAAGATTTATGCAAATGTCTGTGAATGCAAGTCCTTGCATGCATTCCTGAATGAACTGCAGCTATTATGTCTGTTTGGGCTGGTGGGCACATTAAGCCATCACATTAAAAAATGTCTTTCAATCGTTCAAAACATGTAATGGAAGGAAATGTTTCTCGCATGATGACAGGGTAGTCAGGGGGCTTCCAAGGTCCTGTGACTCTCTGAAGTCACTTAACATAATTTACCACATATGTCAGATGAGACTAGAGACGATAATTGAAGGTGACCTCAATTTAAGAACAGTGCAGTTTGCAAGCCATCGATTCTTGTAAAGAGGGAGAATGTTTCTGTCTCTCTACCAAAAGATGGAGAATACATGCTGAAGTGAGAGAGAAAAGGGAGCATGAGCATGTGTGAGAGAGAAAGAGTGTAATGATTGTGACTCTATTATGACCTGTGCTGTCCTCTCTATCTCTTGTATGGGATCTATAAGGATTAGGTCATCTATCTCCGTTCTAGCTGTCTCTCTAGCTGTTCTGCCTGTTTCATTCTACCTTTCTATTCCTCACATGTACCCCTTCCCTTAATTTAGTAATGTATCAGTCTTTCTCCTTTCACTCATCACCTTCCCCTCCCCATCCACATGCTCCTATTTTATTCCTGCTTAGCCACAACCCCTTTTTTTATTGTGCTGGTTTGAAAGTGTAAATCTGATGCCGTTTTTCCTCTCTGAAGTCATTTAAGATGTCGCAGATAGCTAACGAAGCAATTACACATGGCAGACTTGTCGCCTCTATATAAGAGAGCAGTGGAGCCTGGCACGCTGTAGATGTGTATAGAGAGAGATATAGGCGCCCGTGTATGAAGGTAATGGTGCAGAAAGCCAATTCTACCACAGTGCAGCAGTAATAATTATGACTGATCTCAGGTGTCTGCTATTATCATTATCACTCGACAACTGTATGCATATGTGTTAAGTATGATGCGGATAAATGTCATTACAAGGGACTGGGGGTTGAAAGAAGTGACAGCAGATTGGGGATAGGTGGAAGATTCACAAAATGGCAGACAAGATAGAGGGAGGGAAAAGAGAAGAAAAGATAGGAAAGAAATGGAGAAGAAAGAGAGAGGTCCTCAGAAGAATAACTTAATTAAGGTAGGAGATGAAAAAAAGCTGGACTGTGTGCCTGCCATTAATGAGACTCTCAGCAGGGATAAGAAAGAAGACTGAGAGAGGAGATAGACCAGTGAGGGAGGATGGGAAAGAAAGTTCAGGTTAAGCGGTATTCTCAACAGAATGTAAAGTTAATATCATAATTGGAGGAGTATGCATATACTGTTAATAGTGTGATCAGACAGACACACACACTCACTTTGTATGTCAGTATCCCAGTGGATGCAATGCAGCTGGGCTCTTTGGGCTCTGTTGTCCATAATTCAGAAACCTTAATGCAGACACTGACTGGCTCTCCTATATAAAATACATGGTATCCATAGTTTTCATAAGACACACCAGTGTCCTGAAAACAGTCGGGTACAAGAGAAATACATTTAACTTCATATGGTATGAAAGGTAATGCATGTAGCTTAGGGATGAGGTAGGCAGAGAGAGAGAAAGAGATGTTGATGATCTATAATTAATTCAGCAAAATAACCAGTGTTAATTTTATTTGGTTCAAGAGTCGGACGTGTTTCTTCTAGGAAAGGTCACTGTTAGGTGAAACCTGAGTGTCCTCAACCATTAAGACACAAAATTACCACAGGGTAGAAGGCTAAATAATGGAACAAAAGTTGGTATAAGGAAGGTTTGCAAATGCTAAGGATCAAATATTTAGCAGATAAGCTTTCTACTGTGTCACATGACTGAGGGGAATGTTAAACACAGGCTAACATTAAAACGTTGCAGCACAGACTCAGGCAGAGGGGACAGGATTGAATGCAAATGGAAAATGGACAAAATGAGCAACCAACCAAACTATACCACCCATTTAGGCACTGAAACCTACATTGTAAAGGCCCTGAAAGTTTTTTCAAGGTGGAACATGGTGCAGCTTCTTCCACAGGTTAACACCCTGCTAAAATTAGGGACAGCCCTGTCTATATAATCTACAATGAGTTATAAATAGATCATGCTGACCCAGCCTTTGAGTTTTCCACTCTGCAGCTGGGGCCTTGGCACCCATCTCTCCCAATCTTAATTTCTTCATTTAATACCCCTCTGTCCACCCAAATACCATCCCATCATACTACAGCTTCAATAAAAGATTTTATTGAAATACAACTAGTCCTAATCTTTCCATTTTAGAAACATAAACATAATCTGTACATCTGTACATAATCTGGATCAATTGAAACTATTATACTATAGTCTTAGTATTATGCCATTAACACTAACATTTCTAAAATGTCAGACTGCATTTGGCTCTTTCTGACAGCCTGTCCAGTGGGTGCTATTAAAAAATCCACTGCATTGCAAGATGAAATGCTTCACCCCCACCCTCCTAATGTTATTAAATTAAAGTTATTATCTTATTGGTGTTTCTACAATCCAACAGGCCTTAACAAATAATTCATAATTTACTTAGGATGTTGCCAGATATGTGCAGATCATACTGAATAAGAACAATATTCATTGGCTCAGTTTACTTTCTCTGACTGAGAAGAAAAGCTGTGCTGATCAGAGCAATTAACACACAAAAAAAAAAAAAAAAAACTATACGCAAATTTACCTGATTTAAGCTGACTATTACAATTACTAGGAAGGTATTGTGTTCCTGGTTACTTCCAAGAATATGTATGAAGGAAGCATCACACTATATTGGACTACAATATTTGGATGTGTTGTAATAAAGGGCCATCTTCACTTTACAGCAGTGATTCCTACAGCATAATTAACCTCAGAATGAAGTACTGTCACTAAAGCCGTCATTTCATAAGGGAAGATGTTAACCTAGGGTGAGAGAGACAGGGTTACTTTCATAATCATCAATTTACATCAAGGTCTTTATTCACCTTTAACCTCTCTTTTCAGGCTCATGCTGCAGAGGAGAGCAAAGGAAATAATTTTATATACGTAGCAGGTTGACCTTGTCCATTGCAATGAAAATGAAATGGGTCTAAATTTATATTATACTTGAAGCTGACTTTTCTGTAACATCCTCACAGCTACACATCTGAACATAGCAATGATGGTGGAATGCATGCATGAGGCAGCATGAGATGGTTACCATTATATTTTCTACTGGTATCCAAGAGATTTAATTTCCATTTAGCTTTTCCTTTGCACACATTTATACACATGCTGTGTCAGGGAGGGCACTGCTTTTCTTGTTGGTGGTGGGGTGGTCAGAGCCAGGTTATTTTTGCTAATCTTTTCTCCAGCCTGACATATATCTGCCATGCTTTAATCGCAGGTTAGATTCTCTGTATGAACACCATTTTAGAAAGGCATGATTCAGCCACATAAGAAAGTTAATATACCGGCACTCTGAGAGAAATATCAGCCTCTCTCTAGTCATTTGATGCCACGTATGAATTTAATTGAATCCCAACAACAAATCAACAAATGCTCAGCGTATTAAGGGAGACTGTGGCAAGAATACTGTATAACAAGTGCCTTAATTCCCTCAGAAGTAATTATGCTCTCTGATTAGGGAATTGTGCCTTAATGTAATTATGCTGTGCTTTAAAGATTAATTTTGTCTTTTATGGCATGCTGCGTTATGTTGGTGTCTCACCACATTATCTATAATCACAGCTCACTATCTCAACTGTTATCTGTAAAGAGTTCCCTCTGGTATGGGGGACAGACACAGTGTGTGTGTCTTATTTTTGTGTGCTGCTGTTTGTGTATGTGTGCGGTGCACAAGTGCATGCACATGCCACACCTGTGCTCACAGATGTCTCTCTGTCCAACTGAATTTTGTGAGAAATTATGCATTGCAAGTCTGGGGCTCATATGTTAACTCATATCTACTGTTTTCACACCTGTATGCATAATTCACCACAACTGAGTAATCATCAGTAAGGTTTGTTTTGAGCCCAGTGGATCAGGAGTGTTCAAAAAACTAAAACTGTGAGGAATTCAGTCACTGAATATATTTTTCAGTGCAAACAGACACATACACAACCATCCCTGCACATGTACACAACCAATAAACACACACACATACACACAGACACAAAATCAATAAATAAACAGTGCTAGGAATATGTGTGTATGTGCCTATGAGGGGAACGGATGTCTTTCATGAGGCCTGTTAAAATTCATTATGCATGTGTCATCACCAAATACCACTTGAAAATGCCTCTAATTAATCCAATTAACACCAAGCTTTATGGAAGGGGAGGTGAGTTGCTGGGCTGACTCTGCATCCTTCTGGCGCACAGAAAAGCATAAAACATAAACAAGCAACCAAACACAAGAAAACAAAGGAGCAGACTGTGAACTGAAAGAGATAAGAACTGTAAGGATGCTTTAATGGCTTCTGTGCATTTGTTCTGCCACAATTATAGAAGTTTGGGGGGGGGGGGGGGCAATCATATACAGAAGTAAATATAGAAAGGTAGCAGGGCTGCACTCTGTTATCCAATGGTGACAGCCACAAGGAAAGAAATACCTGAATAAATATGAGATGAAAATAATGTAGAGAGCAGGTGCACCGAAATTCCCTGGTAAATCCAGGAATTATGTAAATCCACTCTCTGTGTTAGAACAGAAATGATTCCCCCTTCGCCCACAGTAGTACACTGCACAGGGGTTCTGTTTTAACTACTTACCCTACTGACTCCTCTTCCCCTGTCTTCTCCATAATTTGTTCCCAGGATTTCAAAGAAGATGTTGGGGTTAGTGCCGTTGTCAGTGAACTCCAGGAAACTGGTGAGGCCGCTCACTCCAAACTGTAAGACAGGATGAAAAGTTTTTATTTTATTGTTGGGTCGTATTACTATTATTGCTGTTTGGTAAAACTGAAAACTGAATGAACAGAATTGTGGTTTTCAAACTCGTAATTGTTGGGTGAGGTGGGGGGGGGGCACTCATCAACCTATGATAATCTCCTTATGCTTGATAGGATCAGATCAGATCAGATAACTGCCCACAGTGAAACTGACACATGAATCATCTATCTGTCACTCATGAAATTGTTATCTCATCAGCAAGTGCAGGTACTAAATAAGTATAAATGTACTGTATCTGTTATTACACTAAACACTAAAATGTCATTCAAATCTGATGTTGTATGTGTACACATGTGTACATACTTTTTCTGTATCCAGGACATAAGCATTTGGGGGAATATCAACATTACACAGAGATGTGTGTGATAAGTACCAGGCTGATGAAAGAATAGTGCGGTTGGAGCCACTGGGCATTATTTTACACACAGGGAGTACGATGTTCTGAGTGGAGGGGTAGGTTTAGTCACAGGAATACCCACAAGCACGCACACACATACATACACAGTGTCAGTCCCCAACCTTTGTCCTGCCTCCCAGTGGTGTGACCTGTCAGTAAAAGTGACACTACAGCTGCTTCAGGGAGGAGAGGTGTTATCCTCCTTAATATGATTCTTGCTCTGTGTGTGTGTGTAGGTGTGTGCTTGCACCTGTCTGTATAACACAGGGACTGCACCATTTATGTGGTGTGATTTTGGTTATGATGCAGGCATGCAGATGTGGTTATGCCTAATCACATGGACACTTGCACAAACACCCCTACCCTATATCTGAAGTGATTACACATTTTCATATCATTTAAACATGCATCTTACCCTTAGCTTAACCACATGCAATCATTCTACTCATTGTAATGCATTCACCATCATAGCTCAGAAATGACTAATTTGTTGACACATACATACATACATAATGTTAAGTAATGTAAGGACAAGCTCATGATTTTTCAGCTGTATAGATTATCATTGGCCAAACTACTTAAATAGAGACAGCAAGTCAGCAAATAGCTTAAGCAAAGAACCTGCAAATGAACAGTTGTTTACATTTTTGGGAAGCACAGTAATAATTACAGTTGTGGTAGGAGTGATATAACTTAATCAAGAATTAATTACATTTATAATTTATTCCTTAATTGCTATAAGCATGGTCGTTTAACCAGCTTTATATAGTGTGTAGTTAATTGCACTATATATACACATACACACATGTGCGCGTGCACACACACACACACACACACACACACACACACACACACACACAAAGTGTATGTTTATTTGCTTCCTTGCAAGCTGTGCAAGGGCGAAATCTGCTACTGTCCACTGCCTTTTATAATTATCGAGTTAATTGATGTTGGCAGCTCAGTATTGGCAACAACACATTCACAACAGTTATCTTTATTTTAACTGCACCTGATGTAAATGTCATTAGCCCTCAAAGAATGAAATGCAGAGAAATACATTGAAAAAAATACTTTAAAGTTACTTTTTGATGCTTGAAATCTTCTTAAAATAAGATGAAAGTGAATAAGTCTGTGTATATAATAACAGCAATAATAAATCTTTGAGGAGTTAAGCTTAGACTGAAACAGCCTCGTGGGCCCTGCCTGAGGATCTTGGGCTGCATCACAGGACTTAGTGTGCATTAAAAATAATCAATGAAATTTTTAAATGAATTCTAAATTTAACTGTTTGAGTCACTAATAATAACGGGGCAGTGATATCTACTAACAGCCCAAAAATATCACACACACACTTCATTCTTTGGATATCAGTGTAGCAGCAGTTTCACCTGCTGCACTTTATTCCCCACTCTGAATTTGTCAGTGAATACGAAACAACATCAATAGAGCTCCTCATCAACAGCTGCAAATTAGTATTTATCATTACCATAATGGCCCCACATACCAAAACGCTGATTAAACACACAGGCATGCACAGTAAGTAAAGCACACTGCTGATACACTGGAAAATGGAACTGATGCCAGGTTGTTGAACTCAACTCTATTACTGCTTAGGGCTCTTTAACACAGCTCTGTTGAGACAGCCATCAGGGTTGGTTTAACAGCCGGCGCTGGCTGATGAAAGTGTTGCCAAACCCCAGCCTGATCTCAAGGTGAAATGCAGAGATAGATATGAAAGCCATTGCGCTGCATTTATTATTGTCTGACACTAATCCTAAATTAGCATTTCACTTGGCTTCATCATTCAGTCAAACTGCCATCCCTGGAGTAGTTTTTTATTGATATCAAAACAGAGGGCATTGATCCAATTGGATTTAACAGTGATGAAAGTGTTGCCAAACCCCAGCCTAAACTCAAGGTGAAATGCAGAGATTCATAAAATCACAGCTGCAGGGATGAAAACCTCTATCTCCCAAAAGTCAACTGTTAAGGAACTGAGGAAAACTTGCTGATTGATGCATGTGTTCTTTTAAAGGTATGCAAACCTTTGAATTCATGAGCACTTGGGTCATAGAGTCTACTGAGCACAGATAGGAACTTGGAAACTTTCTCTTGAAATAATGAACAAAATTGGATTTCCATGGGATAAGAACAATACAAAAAACGGCAGACGTATTTAGAGCCTCCTCCATGTCAGTCTTCATCCCTGGAGGGGATTTTAGTTATACCAAGAGATAGCAATGTATAAATGAATTTAGCAGTGACTGCATCTCGCCGTTTCAACTAGTGTCTCAGTCCAAGGAACAACAGCACCTGGTCTCCAAAATTTCATGTAATGAGCACAATGTCTTGAAATGCAAATACATGCTCCCTAAATGAAGTGCGGGAAATGCATTTTCCTGCTGCTAAAAGATACACATGAGACACATCTATAAATAGGAAGAAATCAGAGATTGTACTTGTATGTTGGGTTAGGAGATGAGCATACAGTATAGCTTTTGCTTTCAACTGCAGTAATCAAGGCTCCAAACTCACACAAAGTTGTTTTCTGCTGTGAATCAAGACTTGATACATTAATACACTGAGGATATATATGTATTAGAAAAACTCTTTTTCCTTTTTTCCTCTTTTTTTAGCAAGTATTTAGGAGCTATTTTCACAATGGCACACACACACACCTACAAGCATCACACAGTGGCAGAGCCCGGCAGGAGACACAAACAGATTAGATGTAGGTGACTTTGGGTCACTGAGATAACAACAGATCAACTACATTTCAAATATGAATCAGAGAATGGGAAGGATTTCACTGCAGCAGTGAAATACAATAGTGTTATAGTACAATTGTGAGTGTATGCTGGTTGTGGATTATCTTGGTCTGATTAATTTGTGTTTAGGGACACAATATATGAACCATGGAGATGAATTATACTGTTAACAAAGTTTTATATTATATATATTTTTTTATCTGAGTTGATTTTTATTAATCTAAGGTAATTATGAGTGAAGTGAGGTGTTTTGCAGTGTCTTGTCTTTCATGAATTTTCACTACATGCCTGTATGTCCCTTTTCATGGAGATAATCAGGGCAGATACTGTCCTTTATTACCCCTCTACAACAATCTTTACTTAAATAAGGCTCACAGTGGAGGGAATTACATAACAGAAAAAAATACTGAGCACAACTGTTCAACACAAAGGCCTAGCTTTTCAGAACTTTTGTATTGTACAATGTGTAACTGAATTGTACTGTATGTTACTAATTACACTGGTCATGCTAAAATTTAAGGAGCATTCAAGTATGCATTCATTCTTGGTTGAATACATTCCTTTTAGACCTAAAGGGGGTCTAAAAGGAACCACACACACACACAAACACACATTTCCATACCTTTTTGACAGTATCCAGCATGCTCTTGCCTCCCTGCCATGGTTTGGAGTTCTTCCTGATGCAGCTCAGACTGGCCATGCTGTGCCACTTCCTATCCTCCAATTTTCTGGTGAAAGGTATTGGCCAGCAGCAACACAGTATCATAGATGTAGCGGTTGGTGATCTACAGAGAGAGAGAGATGACAAAGGGGCAGAAAAATGAGACAACAGTACAAGTACAGACATTTTAATTTTGCTGAGGGTGGTCTTGGAGGTGTTTGCTCACATTGCTGTGATAGAATGTGTAACAAGAAAATGACACTATTATGACGTCTTTCATGTTTTCAAGTGCTTCAGTTAGGGAGTTACTCTTGTGCTTGTTTCTTTCTTTGGTAATGAGGCTAGAGAGATCAGCAAATGGAAGAAATCAGCCACCTCTTCATGCCGAAAATCTATGCAAAATGCTTTACTTGCATTTCTTTATCTAACCCTGTAAGCACTTTGATCAAAAAAGAAGAACTGTCTATGTTTAGCTTTGGTTTGCAGCTTCTCTCCCTCTCCTCTCTATCTGTCTGGCTCTCTCTGAACCAACAGTATGCAGTATGTTTTCTGCACCAGTAGTGCATTACTTTGGTAATTTCACCTAAAATGTAACACACACACACAGAGGAAAAGCTTTAAGGATGACATGAATTAAAATATATTGATAGGACCCTGGTAATAGAGAATAAGATAGAGAGGCAGGAGTGAGAGAAGGAGAGGAGTTTATTCTGCCTGTGATCGATCGCTGTGTGATCTACCGAGCCTCTTGTCTCTGTGTTAATGAGAATATAATAAACAGATCGACTATAACAGAAATGATTCAATGCGCACACATGAACACACACACAGATGATGTATATCCACTCACATTAACACACATATAAACACAATAATATCACAGACGCAAAAAAGCTATTAGCTCAGTAACAATGCCTTTCATATATCAAAAAGAAGCTGGCCCTACACATACATACACTGACACACACTATAGTGTATAGTACTATAAATAGTTATTAATAATAATCTCAGCTAATGATAAAGGTCATTCTCCATCTTTGTTATGGAAACCAACATTTATTTTTTCTTAATTCCAACTCAACTCAAATACTGTAATTTATTTAATAAGCCTCAGACATAAAAACACTGAGATGAAAAAGTCAGGATGGCTGCTTTATAATGATAATGTTAAATGTCAAGAATCTATTTCAGCATATAAGACAGAATACTGCCACTGTAATGCTGAATGACATGCTGCATTTGCAATGGTGCCACACAAAGAGCAATAATTATCACAACATTACATTGTATAATATAGTACAGACAGTATGCTAAAGTATGCTACTTAATTTCCCTGAGGGTGTCATCCCAAAGGGATCAATAAAGTCTAAAGTCTAGTCTCTCTAACCTAATGTATGTATGTTTACTTAAATGGGTAAATACTGTACTCATCCAAATGCATTATTAATTGTGTCCAGATGTAAGCTAGATCTTCCAGCATCATTTTGTCTGAATGTGAAAGATCATATAACCAGGTTGTATGTCAGGAATTTGTGTAGAACTGGACTGAAGACAAGGCCACACCAGGGTGTAACCAGACTCACCTACTGTATGTGGCCTACATCCACATAGAGAAGGTTGATACGGGATCCGGCACATAATATATTACACAGTATTTACAAAGCTAAGAACAAATTTCAGTCTACTAATTACAGTAGAGTGATTAACACCATGTAATCAGTCTAATCAAGATACTGTCTTTTGCAAATTACCTCTAATATTCATGAACTTAAAATGCAAAACATAAAAAATGCACTTAGTGGGTGTGGTTCTTTGGGACTATCCTGTTACTCCAGTATAAACAAATTGCAAAGATTTTTAAATAGAAGAGGTAGAAAGTTGAATTCATTGCCAGGCCAGGGCCAGAAGGTGCATTCATAACATGTACAGTGATGAAAGATGATAAAATACACTATGTTCCTTGTAACCTGTCAAATAGTTTACTGACAATAAGACAGACCTAAAGAAAAAAAAATGTAGTGTCAAGTTTATCTTACATCTAACTTTTTCACTCACTTTCTTGCAAACTATCTTGGCTTTCGGTTTTGGGTTAGTCTTTCACTTGCTGTCTTTGTCTGACTATCATTCTTTCTCTCTGCCTATTGCTTTTTCTCTGAAAATTAAAGTGAAACTACTGCTGCTCTATGGGGAGCTTGAATGATCAGTGGGTTCTGCACTCCAAGCGAGCATTATATGTAAGTGTGTGTGCGTGCTTGTGTGGTCAGCCCGAGTTAATGTGCTTCAGTGCAGTGTGAAATTGGGCTTCTGGGCCACTCTCTGACCACTGAGCTGATCTGCTTCCTCTCTCTCTCTCTCTCTCTCTCTCTCTCTCTCTCTCTCTCTCTGTCTGTCTCTCCCATCCCTTGGCTCCTCTCTCTCTCTCTCTCTCTCTCTCTCTCTCTCTCTGTCAAATTCAACCTCTCAACCCACCTTTGCACACACCCACACACACATAAACACAGGATGTCAAAATGAACATGTGTAAAGTATGTTTTGCCTGTGCACGCACAATAGTTTTTACTCTCACTCTCTTTGTCAGATACACAAAATTACACTGTCCTTGAGTGAAATGAAACAGTCACACACCTACACATTAAAACCCTCTGCCCTCCACAGTAGAATGAACACATATGTACGACTAAACTAAAAAAAGAAACTAATGAATAGAACTTGATTCCTGATAATAGCTTTTTACACTTGAGAAGCACTCAATTCACATTAAGCCACACAAGGCAAGCTCTATTTATGTGCATTATTCAATGCTTCAGGGCCTCCAGGAGTTAACAATGTGTTTGCATTACAAAGGTGCTGTGTTTTACAAACTCTATAGTAAGGCGCACACCAACCCTTGGCTTCAGTCAACTTTTTTGATTACCTTTTTTTTTTTTTTTTTTTTTTTTTTTTTTTACTTTTGGGGCATTTCTGGCTTATTTTTTCATTTAATTATTTTACTTTAATTAAAAAACAAATAAACATGAAATACACAAGGTCATACTCTCTTATGTTCATCCACTGATTACAGTGAGTGAAAGTCTAAAACCGAACTGTCTTAGGACTTGAAAGAGAGATATCCACATAAACATTAAAACCACGTTTCTGTTTTCAATGTATTTTCAACTTTCATCAAATGTGTTCCCCTAGGGTCTTGTGCATCCACATAAATCAGGAGCACATTAATTCAATTTCATATTTTTGTCTTGACACATAAATAAGAGTGTGTTCCCTTTTCTCCTGCTCTATTTGATGGCAGCTTGATGACTCACATACACACAAAAGGGGATAATAATTGCATACATATTGCCACCCTGGGGGACATATTAAAGAAAAAAACACTAAGTAAAGAAAATGTGAAAGCAGAGAAATAAAAAACACACTGCATTTTCCATGACCATACGATAAGATAAATTGTGTGGTCTAAGATAAACACACATAAGGGTGTGAGCCAGCTTTCCCCCAAATGATTAATGTTCCAGGTAAAAAGCCTCACAGGCACATGCTGTGACAATGTCAAATCAGCAAGCCGGGTGTAATGGGAGGCTTTCGGATCGGGAGACATGTTGAAATGTCAAACTAAAATGCTGGGGGCTGTTTTAAGAGACAGAAATGGAGCACCAGAGCAGCTTTTAAATACATATATAAGTAGTCTGGGTCTTTGAGTATGGAACATTTTTGCGATAGAACCCAACAAACAAAATTTAAATAAACTGCTAAGGAAACTTAAGAGCATTTCATTACTTGTACATGTATAGTATATACTTTAATTCAATGGAAGTCAAGCTGTTGTGCTGGACATTTAACCAATAAAGCACATATACAGTATGGGGTATATATTACAAATTAATTTTGGTTCAAATAAAGATCGACAAGAGTCACTGCATTCAAATGAGCCTCAGATGAGTCAGTTATACCTGTTGATAGATATGGACACATTGTACAATCAGTGGATAATCTATTAAGCAATTGCGATTACAAATCATCACAACAACTGTAAGTCCGTAATGTTCTGTTTCTAGCAGCATTCAGAAATATGTAAATTAAAGGCTATGTTTATTACTGAG
The DNA here is from genome assembly GCF_001640805.2 of Lates calcarifer. NCBI lineage: Eukaryota > Metazoa > Chordata > Actinopteri > Centropomidae > Lates > Lates calcarifer. Next base: position 7,639,164 of record NC_066845.1, read on the forward strand.
GTCATGGTTAAATTTGTCTACATTATATTGCTTCTACTTTTGTTTTGTCCTCATTATTTACAGTGCATGAGTACTGTGCATGAGGGTGGCAGAATATTAGAAATACCTCTCAGACTAGTACAACACCACCACTTGCTATGAACTCAGTGTTAAAACATATGATTTAATTAACACCACTATGACAATATAAAAATACATTGTTTAATGGATTGCATTACATTGTACTGGTGTACCTAATAAAGTGGCCACTAAGTGCATATGCTTTGTAAATGATATCACCAAAGCTCTATTTATTTATTCTCATTTTGCAACTCATATATACTGATGCAGTACGATTGTGGAGCTGTTTCTTATTGAGGGCAAAGTTGCCCGATAATGCATTTGGCCATCATTGACCCTATTCCCACTGGAACTCTGCCTCAGGTAAAAGAAATGACTGAACTTAATTGCATAATGTCTTGGTAGTCTTGATTTGGACTGAGTTTATTTTCTTCTTCTGATCACTCCAGTTAATTAAACTGCAAGGGGACAAAGTGCCAAAGAGCAGGACAACAGCATCTCCCTGGGGTAGCTTTGGCTAGATGGCTATCACTGATGATATTGGCTGAAGCTTTCTGATGACAACTAAGCAGCTTTTCAGCTCACTGTGAATGTACTGCAGCGAGAAACATTCTCACTCAATTTTTCAGTTTGACACTTGAACTTGTTTTGAGCATAAAAGCAGTAACCTTATTGAATTTGTTGAAAATCACTGACCTGTCTCATGGACAAATCACCAAACCAACTCACCTCTAGCTGCTGAGCTTTGGGGTTTTTAGGGTCACAGAGGGAAGTGTTAATTCTGTGGTTGTGTTTGACACAGCGTTGAGTTGTGTTCTGGGGCATGGGGAACGTCTGCCGCACCAATGTCAGCCGACCGATTGACTTCATTACCAGCTCCTGCAAGTCGTAGTCTGAAATCTCCTGAGAACGTGGAAAGAAGAGAAGGAGGGTGGAAGAGATATGTGGGGGAATGATGGTGGTTCAGAAGAGGAGAGGGTGGGGAACAAATAACACGAGAAAACAATATTTAAAAAAACATAGTGTCATTTTTTTTGCTGCAGAGAACCTGCAGCCAACATTTTTTGACAAGAAAAACAGATAGAGCATAACCACAACCAAAAGTGATCTGAAAAACATGGCTGGATACATGTCTATAATAATAGAAAACAATCTCTGGCGCACTTGGAATCTATGCATTGTTTTCACTTGACAGACCAAAACATAGTCACATTCTAATACAATCTAATCTACAAGCACTAATCAAAATCAACAAGCAACTTATACTAATATCATATATACATAATTGCATCACAGTCAGTGGCTTTAGTTGTCATAAATCGGTGATCCCCAGATTTAAAAAGAACAAATATCTCAGAATAGAGCAAAGAGCTATGGAGGGATAAGGAGGCAAATACCATCATGATCCACAGACCCCAGGGTATGAGGGTATATAATTCTAAGTGTGTGGAGATCTTTTTCATTTTGGACTTATTGATGCTTCAAACACCTTAGCAGAGAACTGGTTGGATGGAAAGGTGGTCATCCTGCAAATGGATACCTGTCTATAAAAGTCCTTGTAAAAACAAAACTTTTTCAAATTCATACTCAAAAGATATATATTGAAAATTTTAGGCCTTGTTTTATATGCTTTACTTTTTCCATTATCACCACACTGAGCAGTGAAAGCCATTGTCTACATCATCTGCAAAATTATTTGATATGAAAGGTACATGTCAGCAGATGGAAGGAGGGAGAGAGAGTGGTAAAATATGTGCATGTGTGTGTGAGACCGTGCATGTTTGTGTGTGCTTGTTGTGTACATACATGTGTGCTTGTGCGTACTCTGCATGTCCTTGCAAAACCTTGGGGGAGGAATCATTGCTAATTTTAGCCCTAGGACACAATCTCTCTCTCCCTCTCTCCATCCATGGATCTCCATCCATCCTCTGCGAGTGTAGAGGGTCATGTGGTGACGAGATGAGAGCTGACGTTTATCGTCCCTGGTGGAGGTAACGCTGCCACCAACTGAGACAGCCTTTGCCTTCTTTGTATATGTGTGCAGTTATTGTCCGTGTTTGTGTGTGCTCGAGTGTGTCTAGTGTGCGCCTGCCAGTTAAAGTGTAAATCTGCATGTGTATGTGTGCATATGTTTTCATGAGATTGGCTTTAAGCCTTTTGATCACGCAAAGAACCCCCCTTCCGATTCCATTTCATTTGCACATTGCACACCGCAGCCTGCTTGACAGGATGGATGGGACCATGCACACACATAAACAAGCCATCGCACACACACTTCATATTAGGGAAGGGTAATATTATAGGTACCACCGGTTCATTGACTAATCTCAATGGATTTTATTTGAATCTAATTAAGGTTCATTAAGACTTGCTGGTTCTCATGGGATGTGATCAATGGTGGTTAGAGGTAGTATTATACAGGCTTCATTGGTATAGTTGCACTCATTTGCATTAATTAAGCTGATTAATGGCCCTAACTCTACATGCACAAATATACATACATTTACTCCTGAGATAAAATTGATGCTCTTTCTAATTGATAAATTCTGATAAATTCAAAGATATGTCAGATTTGCTCTGCTTTGTAAAATTTGATTTATTGTTCTTTAAACACAGCAAGTGAACTGAGATTTTTGGATCTATGATTGATTTAAATTATTAATAAAATATAAAAACAGATAAAGGGGTATTTATGCCTTGAAGAAGAATTGAAATAATTTAACAGGTTTAACCTTGTATGAATGCCCTGTACTTTGAAGTACCTACTTTCTAAACAGAATCTGTTTGGTGGCTTTTGGGGCTGAAATGTGGCAAAAATCCCAAACGGTTGCCTATGTAAAAACCCTGAAGGAGACTGAATTACATAGCCAACAAACCAAAAAAAAAAAGATGCAGGAGAGAGAGAAAATGCTGAAAATTGCTAAAAAGGCAGATCTGTGGGCCAAAAGAGAATTAAGATTCACAGCGGGCAGTCAAGGGCATGCAAAGAAACATTGGCAGGCAAGAATTATCCAGAGTGCCCCACTCAAAGGATCAAACTCAAACAAATATAGATGCACCAATGCACAGGTGCACACACACACACACACACACACACACAAACACACACACACACACGTATACATGGATGCACGCACGCACCCGCTGTAACTTAAAAGGAAAAGATCATTTTGAGATTTGTACTCTCAACAGGCGTTTGTCCATCTTTCTTCTTTTGTCATGTTCTGTTTGCCTCTTCGTCTCTGTCTCTCTGGGGACAGAGACTAAACAGACCTCACCCAGTATGACTTTCAGTGGTGGCGTGCTCTAAAAGCTGTTAGCCTTTTTAACAGCTGAGACTAAATGAATGTGACACATACATGCACACATACACACACATACTGACGCTAAGAAACACATTAAATCACACAAGCTCTCACGTTACAGCATACCACCACACAGGGGTCCTGGGAGGGAGAAGATACTGGTGGGGAGTTGAAAGCCACCTCATATTATCAAATCAGTCTTTTTTTGCAGAAGTTTAGTGTCTCCCATAACTTGGGTCAGGTCACTTACTGTCAAATTTTCAGGGGTGTCTTCAGTCAGTACATTAAAACAGTTGATTTATAATCAAGTTAAATTTGGTTTATAAAAATGGAACCAAATCATTTTATTTGACCTTCAAAACAAGCATGAAATAATTACTGCTGATAACCTTATTAAGGGCTTGAGAGAGAATGTATCATTGCACTCACTGAGGATCATATCCACAAAGTTTTCAAGGACCTATTCAATCATTCAGTCCTAATACACACTTAAAGAGCATTATTGTTAATCATTCTCATTAATCAAAAAATTCACCCTCAAGCTGAACTATCAGCTAGAAAATCATTCTGTCCTTGGTATGGTTGAGTGTTTTCCCCAAATTCAGTGCACCAATTCCAACGACCTGTAACCATAAGCTTTGGGTCAGTTGTAACCCCCAGAATGCCCTGCAGCCCATATCTGGAGTGAATCATGAGTTGTTTACTCCATAAACGTGAATTTTTGGTCTGCAGGCATCCCTATCAACCTCAACCCATCACCTCTCTTTCCTTCGCTCCATTCCCCGAGAGCACCAAATCCTCGTCTTTAGTGTTATATTTGAGGATGAGAGTCAAAAGCAAAAACACATCCCTCATCCCCAATTCTTCTTGACACGTCTTCCTGACCTCTATACTTTGTCCTCTGCTCTTTCTGTTCTCAGCCCTTGAGACACCAAATCCTCCCCTTCTCTCTTCTTATCATTAGATGAGTGGGAAAAGGTTTTTTTATTTGCTGTTTGACCCTCTCTGCTCCTCCTACTTCTCTGCCCAACTTCTCAGCTCCTCCCCATTCACCCCTTGTCTAAGAGAACACCAAATCCCTCTGTTTTGCTCACATTCCAAAGTTCAAAGTTTTGAAAAACAAAACAAATCAGAACACAAGCACGTCCTATTTCATTTGCCCTCTCTTCTCTCTCCACCATGGGCAATTTTCCTCAACAGCCCCTAATTTACTCTTCTGGCTTTGACTATGTCACCCTCCCATTTCTGTGCTTTCTCCTAATTTTTTAGGGCATTTATTAATGTCCTTCAAACAACAAGAAGAATGAATTGTACAGAGTGAAACACTGCCTGGGCAACAAAGGGAAAGAATCCAGTTGTGATGGGAGTTGTAAATGACACCAAAGGTGCCCCTGACTACTCTCAGAAAGGTGGATGATGTTGATCTGTTTTGGATTTAAATGTAGAATGTATATATATATACATATATATATATATATATATACACATATACATATATATATGGCAAATTGTTGACAAACAGGCACAATCTTCTTTATATCACCAACATGTCTGGGCAAAAGACCTTCATCAGGGTGATTTACTTGAATTCAAAATATCCAACAGCTCCACTGGAGCCACTTAGCAACAATACTAGTCTTAGGTGGCTGTAATCATAGTGGGAAACCTCCAGCTGTGCACAGAGTATGCACAACTGTTAACTCGTTCTTCCTCTGCAAATACTTTTGTAGCTGTAAATAAGAATGTTCTTTAACTTAGTTAAGATTGCAAGCTAAAATGACTCTAACTTTCTATCTTCAGTATGTTTCTGAGAACACTAACTCTCGATGACTACTAACCAAAGGTTTGTAGAATGTGGTTAGGTCGAATGTTCTTAAATGATTAACGATCATGCAATCCTGTAATTCAGGGTCCACATTCAGAGTCCTGACTATGGTTAGGCTTAAGCAACAAAACTGCTTTATATAAGGTTAGAGAAAGATTGGTTAAATGTAAATAAACATGTTGTGTCTAAAGTCACTGTGAACGTTTTCTGTATTAAACCAAAACCACAATCTCTCCCTAGGCTTAACCAAGTGCAATGAGTGCCTTACCATGAATATAAAAAAGCTGAATAATGTCACTAGAAGTGGATATTGTACTGAAAGATCATATATTTTGTCAGATAACAACACTCTGTGAACATTTTACTGATAAGTTCAGTACAAGCATATTTGTGACTTATATTTATGTGACTTATTTGTGCCAAATATGTAAATTAACAACATGCCCTTCTTACATTTAAACATCGGTCACCCCGGTGTGACCCCGGTCACAATTCCTTTTTGTACAAAACACATTTTCTGTTGTAGTTATATGGAAATACCATTTTTAGGAGACAGGGTTGTCAATGCATGAAAATCCCCAACATTTCAGTTAGAACCAAAATGGTAGAAAAGCCTAATCTCATCTCATCTCATTACTATGCACTTGTTCCTTTTAGAGACAAAAAGGCAGAAATGAATGGAGAGAAAAAGAGTGAGAATGGCAACAGGCGAGATCAAGAAAGATAGCATGACAGAAGGTGTTTAAGACCTTGGAGAGAATCAGCATGACTAAGGTCAATAGCGGAGCTACTGTATCCTCCAAACTTAAGAGAAAGACAGAGAAAATGAGTAGCCCTCATGATCTTAATATTTCTCTTCCTCATCGTCATCCTCTCATCCTGAGCAGAACGAAGGAGATGGGGAGAGGAAGGATGATCAATTATGAACTGTGAACTCCCCCTCAGTGGGGCTGTCTGACTGCTGGCTGTAGATAAAGCAGAGTTATGACAACCATACAGTGCCCCCTCATCCATAATAAACCAGAGGGAGGGAGAGCACTTTCACACAAAGGAATATTCATTCTCTAAAGAACCAGTACTAGGAGACATTACGTATGACAAAATATTGTAGCTGCTCATCCATTTTAAACATTCTGCTAGAGGACTTCACATAACCCATGGTAGGAATATTGTGTCTACATCAGAACAATGTGTGACTTAATTTCAATCTTGATAAGCAGAATTAGGACATTGCATCATTTAAAAGTTGTATATGAAGCTTTTCTTATTTGAAGGAATTTATGATTTTTAGTACAGTTAAGAGCAAAATAGAGAGATGGTAAGGAAGGGGAGTCCGTGTTTCTTCCTTTTCTCCTTTGTTCCACCACTTTGATCATTTCCTTTCCTCACTTTGTCCTTCATCTCCCTTTCCTCCTCTCCTCATCATTAGCCATGAGATTAGATTGGGCCACATTTGCTTTTCCAAATCTTTCTTCTCTCAAAATAACTTACAATCCTGCCAGCAAATATTTGAGATAGAGCGGCTGGGCTGAATATCTGTGACTTTCTATCTAACTTTAGTCTGCTAAATTAGCAGTCTTTGTTTACATGTCTGAAAATGCAAGTCATGCAGCTATCACACATACACCTCACTGCTCTGCTTAGAAACTTAGATTGCAGTGAAAGCAAATACAGTATATGCTGTGTAATAAATAGAATGGCTGAAGGAATGCCAACTCCATTGTCAAAACTCTCAGAAAGTGCTATAGCATGTGTAAAGACAGTATGAGACAAGAGAAACATGAGAATTTAGCCTTTCTGCTCTGCCTATGACCCAATCTGGTCTCCTCCCATCAAACTCATTTTGCTCGACTGATTCTTGTGATCAAATGCAAACTGTGGAAATGCATGAGATTTGTTTGAGAAGCAATAGAGTGTGAGACATAGCCTGAGTGCATCATGCCAGTAACATGAGAGTTGTCAGCCCTTTAGCGCTGAGGCAGTGTATGTGTCAGAGCGGTGAGACTGTACGTGTAAAGGCATGTACTAATTGATTTGACTTAACATTAACAAGACCTTTCACAGTAATGCTACCAACTTCCACTGTAACTTCAGAGACTTTTGTAACCTGCAAAGAAGCAATGCAGAACAATGCAATGCTCAAATCTACAGTCTCTTATTTGTCACTTGACTTTTTTTATTGGTGAATGTGTAAAGATGGAAACCCTCATATGACTTGGGAAAGAAAAAGAAAGAAAGAAACAAAGCCTAACTCAGTGTGATTCACACCTGTGATCTGACATTTTATATATTATGGTTTTTTTTTTATGGGTAATTATAGTAAAAGTACTTTGTGACATACTGCCATTGCTAAAACATTAACAACTGAGGGATCATTGGCCTGCCAGACAGCATTTCATCATTGATTCCTCAAAGGCAGCAGGTACAAAGTGTTACAGGCTACACGCTGCTAGACATGCATGCTGGCTGCAGAATGACATGTTAAGCCTATCAGGAAGCTAACCAAAGAGCAGGTTGATGCCAGGAAGCCTGGAGAGTGTTAGACAATACCAGATGTCTGACAGGATACAACAAATTTGAAGGCAGTCTATTAGACATTTAGAAGTGACTTTAGCCTACCAGGAAGTCTGGTAATGATAGACTGCTCAGTAGGCTGCTTGACATTGCCATCTGCCAAACAGTATACAAAGATGGTCTGTCAGGAAGACCACTTTTTTTTTTTTTTAAGTGAGTGTTACACTGTGAAAAGACATCTATTTCAATTAGCTGAGGAGACACATTTAAGTGGTATGACAGTTCCTCTATGAAGTCAAGGACTAATGCAGAGTGGTTGTTTTCAACAGATCTATCCACATTTTTACCTCTGATAAAAGGTTATAAAATGCTGCCATATTCATTAATGTGCAGGGGCGAGACTCATTTTTCCTCCTCTCTCAGTGGAAGTATTAGCATTTGAGAAAATGCAAAAACAATACTGAGAGGTTGTCTGTGGTACTTAAGGGGATTGTGACAATATTTCTGCAGCCTCTCATCCATATCAAATATGAAAAAACCTAAACCTTCATATAACAAGACTGACATTCTACAAACGAAAATCAGAGCAAAATGATTGGCTGTCCCTGCAGCATTAATGGATGTCATGCATACTAACATTTGTCTCAAATGGAAATACTTTCTTTACATAACACAGCAAGTAATAGGACCGCTGAGTCTTGAAGCTTTTAGCAGCATTATTATAGTTACAGACCATGACTTGGAATAGAGAGAGAGAACCACAGTATACTAAAGTATCTGAGTAACTTTTCTTGTTTTGTACCAAATTAGGTTTTCCACTGTTCCTACAGTAAATTGTTTTCACTCTTCCTGCAATACATCTGCCTGTGCGCATGGTTGTGTTTGCGCACTTGTTCTTGTGTGTGTGTGTGTGAGTGTGTTTCAGCTTGGACCCCTTGCTGTGCCCTGCCAGTTCGCTGCAATGCCCAAGGCTACCAAGACACACTGCATTAGCTATCAGTGTACATACACATCCAGACATACACACACACACACAAACTGTACACACAAATGTGGCTGATCCTGCTGTTTTTTTAAAAGGCACTTTTCATGAAGCAAGATCAAAGATGAATTTCTATTCAAAATTAATTTGAAATTACAGACAACAACATTAAAGTTTAATTACATTTCCCTAAGGACAAATAGTCGTGCTGATCAATGATTGTGAACATGGACAAAACTCACAGGACAAAAACTGTACACTCTGAGGAGTAGGTGAGGAACTTTGTGGACTGTCAGTGCTTGTCTGTTCTCGTTAATCCAAAGAAGCGCTTAATATTTAAGCAGTGATTTTGAACCAAGGAATAGACAGTATGCTCACCCAAAGGATTGTTTTCAAGGTTTTCTCCTTTCCTTTCTCGTCTCTGAAAATGTATTGTTTGTATATAGTGGCTGTATCTTAAATAAGCAGTGAGCGTAAAAAATATCAAATCTTTACTATATTGTTTTTGCCTCTGATGCAGAGCAGTGGCTGCTCACTAAAACAAACTAAATGGTCCTTAGTCATCAAGTTGTGTGTGCTACTGGAAGAACTGATGTGAGACAAAAGGAGCAAATAACTTTTCAAGCTCTCTTCTCTCCTTCAGACACCGAGGACAGAGTACAGAGATTAGAGGGCTTCTAGATCTAAAACCATAAATATTCTCAGGATAATTGAAACAATAAGGTGATCTGAAGACACACCCAGTACAGCATCCATAAATCATTTCCATGGCACTCACCTCATTAATCAGGATCCAGTGACAATCGAAGGCCACCAGGTTGGTCTCCACCACCTGCAACACACAAAAAAACATATCATTGCATTTAGAATTGAGAAAAATTCACTGGTTTGGTAGCAATAAGCAGGCATCAAATATAGGCCATTAAACATACAACAAGATGCAGAAGGAGTTAGGAGACAAGTGTATTTTTTTTATGTTATAAAGAAAAAGAAATTCCTTATTGTTGCCTTTTAAAGATATTTTCAGTCCTGAATAATGTGATTCATGGTATCAGAAGTGTGAATATTATCGAAAAGAACATTATGGAAATGTGCAAGGCTGTAACCCACTGTGAAGCCTGGCATAAGTGAGTTGCAAAAGCTTATATGAAAAGTGCTCAAGGTATCTACCAAAAATCTTATCAAACACGTGCAGGAATGGCAAAAGTTGCTTGTGTGTGACAAAATACCCACAAACATTCACATAAACAAATCTTAAATCTCAACATTTCTCACTAATTTACACATATTAGACAAACTTCTGAGTAGAATTCACTCTCTTTCACTTAAAATAAGTGTTTCAGCAGAGGGAAAAAGAAAGCCTCTTCCATGAATTGTTAAAGATACAACTTAAATATTTATATGTATCAACTCTTAACCGGTAACCACGCAATAGTAAAACACTGCAGCAAGGACACTTTGAAACAGTACTGCCTAGATGACACAGAGAGGAATTGCACACACACACACACACACACACACACACACACACACACACACACACACACACACACACATGCAAGGCAACAACATTTGTGACTTCAGACACACCCACAGTACATCTGCACATACTGTACATTTCTGTCATAATGTCAAACATTTCCCTTTATAGCAGCTTTCCTTTGGCTCACTGTCTGTCTGCTTGTTCAAGTGGCCCTTTTCTCCTGTTATCAGTGAACTCAGTCAGTGTCTTAACATCCCTTCTCAATTATTTTCTGTGATGAGAATGATGTTGACATCTCTTTATTCATATCACTTTCATCTTCTCCTCTCCTTGTTTTCCTATACCCAACATAAATAAGTGAAGTGAAGTGCACGTTACAAGAACAGCCACTTGTTGAACTCCTGACAGTAAGATCCCTCTTTCACACATCTGGGACAGGATTAAGTTTCATTTATCAGTGAACATGCATTTTGCTTTGTTTCTTTTTCTTTTTCTTTTACCCAGATGGACAGGAGTGTAAAACTGGACAAAAGCTACATAACATTAAGGAAGCAGAACATCACTTACGGATGGGTAAAGGATACATTTCTAAAGAACAAACAGCACAGTGCCATTAATCATCTCATGCAGCAAAAATAGATGTTTTAGTGTTGCTCTCTGGTTGTCTCTTGTTCTTTAACTCAAACCAAAGAGTACTGTCATTTATCATCCATTCTCTTTCTGCTCTTGTCTATCATCTCTATCATGTCTCTATTCATTCACCCACCTCCCTCTTTACAAAACCATTTCAAGGCGTATCACTCCATCTGTATCATTTACTTTTCAAACAGGAATGAGGGTTCAGTCTTGTTACCTTACTTTTGACTTTCTTCTGTCAGAAGCACTTGTTTCTGCCTCTCACCTCTTTCGTCTCTCATTTTCTCCCACCCAACCCCACCCACCCCTTTAGTTTTGTTCTCATATTGTTGCTCCTGCCTCACCTCTCATCTCATCATCTCTGCTCTCCTCTAATTGCTCACTTCTCACTCTGTGACTGCTCCTGCTCCTTTCCTTCCCTCTCTCCACCCCACTCGCAACCCCCCTCCACTCCTGGTGTAAAAATACAGTGCCACTCGTATATCATTAGCCATAATTGTCTAGGTGACTATAGCACCGTGCGTCATAAAACACTTTTTAGCCGTAAACAAAAGGCAACAGCTGGAGAGGGTGACAGAGCATGGCTAATAGTGGTTTAATCTCCCACAGAGTCTCCATAAAACTTCATCATTATAACACAGACGGCTGCCATAAAATACTCGGTCTACAGGAAACATGGCTGCAACACAGACAAGGAGTAAGGCAGGAAGCAGAATGCAAAATACAATATTTGTCGTACTTTTTCTTTTCTGTCAGCATCTCTGTTCTTCTCTACTTCAACTTTGCTTTGTACTGGAACACAGCTGAAAAATAAACAATTAGGATCACTAGAATACCAGGGGTTATTCATCTTTTTTGTCCTCTCACGCTGTTTCTGTCACTATCTACTGGAGCATTGCAAAAACAGAAACAAGAAGCAGTGAAGGAAAGAGGGAGGAAGGGAGAGAGAAGAGAGGACAGAGGTTTGGCAAGCTGTTCTTCTGTTCTCCATTTCTCTCCTTGTTTGTCTCTCTGTCTCACTGTCCGTCTCCATGCTCCCTTCCCTTGGTACTCATTAAGAGTTTAGTAAATATTCACAGGAGATTATGGGTAAAACTCTGAGTTTTCAAACATAAAAATGCAAAAAAAATGTGTGTGTGTGTGCGCGCGCGGCTTATTTGTGAATGCATCTGGGTATGTAAAATAATGTAAATAAATATATGTTGATGTGTGTTTGTTTGTATGCAAGTGCCAGTGGATACGAGTGCTTCCACTTCTCCCATTATGGCCTCCCTCCGGCAGCCGTCTGGACAGATGTTTCAAGCTAATTAGCGAAAGGGCAGACTCCTGACACTAGACATGATTCCTGAGGGGTTGGAACTGTTCAATACACTCACACTCTCGCTCTCACACACATATACCCACACATACACAAGCATAAACAACCAGGGCTACAACAAATACTGCTGTTAACACCAAGAACTGCCATGTTTGTGTGCATGTGTGTGAGTGTATTTGTTGACGCACACAAACTAACAAACTACCACAGCCTTGTTGACAACTCAATGCCAACTCTGCAGGTATGAAAGAGTCACCTGGGCATCGTTCCCTTAGAGCTACTACAGAGATCTGTCAGACCTCTCTGACCAGTTCCACAAAAGCTTAATTTCTGCTCAGTTCCCTCTCTGTGAAGTCTGAAGATCACACAAACACGAGCTCCGTGATCCGGGACAAATCCAATCACTCAGTGTCAATATAAGTAAGCCTTTTCTCAAAGTCTGAAAGCAGACAGAGAGAACTAAGACTGATCTGCAACATCGTACCACTTTGCACCCCAGTCTCATATGTGCTTTATAGAGTGGCCACGATATAGCCAAACACCATTTTGATCCTGGAATGACCTCTGTCCACCTGTCACTCCTGAAGGTGTCCAACAAAGAGAAAATCATTGATTCTGGCAAATGGCTGCTGTTGGCTGACATGCAAAGTCAAGGTCTGCTGCTCATACCAAGGCCTGACTTGACAAAAGTAGATTTAAGTAGATCATGCACACATAAAGACACACACATTATTGTTTTGTTTCACGCACGAGTAGACAAGAATAATAAGAATAATTCCAAACAGAGATTATTTTGTTATTGTATAATGGCTTATTTGCTGTATAGACAATATGTATGTGGCTGTTGCTATGTCTCTGTGTGTGAGAGGGTAAAAAATATTAATGCAACAGCAGATATTGCCTAAGTACATTGTAGGGGAAACTTGAAGAGGGAGAGTGGGCGTTGCTATTGAATAAAGTGCTCTAAATTGAAAATTAGTTGTGTAATTTAATTTCATGCACTATTTGTGATCAAATCAAGCAAATAGCCTACAGCCCACCCTCCAAACCAGGCACATCCAAGCTTCACACTTAAAAAGCAAGCAAGCACAAGTTGTGAAAGTACAGACACACATACAAAAGTTACACAGAGACAAACATCTACAAACACAGGCACGCACACTTGGACATATGTATTTCAACCACTAAAGTCCAGCTACTGTTGCATTATTGGCCCAGAGAAAAGCACTTTTACTTGCTGTGCTATATGGTTATGCATCGACTGACATACTCACAAAAAATTACCATGCTATCAACCTGGTCCATCCAAGATTGCTTTTTGATTACTATAATTAATTTGTGTCTGCATGTGCTCATGTGGGGATAAGGTGGCTATGTCTGAGTCTTGAGGTCAGGGAGTATGATTACTGTTATCATGTCAAACCTTTCATTTCACCTGAATGCAGATCACCTGTAATATCAGAGAATGGGAAGAAAGTGGGCATGGATGAGAGAGAGAGGCAGAGAGTGTCAGAGAGGAGAAGCTGATAAAAAAGAGGAAAGAGTTGAGGTAACATGTTTTGTCTACTGTAATACACAAGTGCAATGTCACAGTTGTGTAAGTTGTGATGTTTTTCTTTACTGGATTTTTTTACTGATGAAGTTTCCAGCCTTACTTATCTTCTATGTGTCTGTTTGACCATTGTACTGCTGAAAAACTAAATGAGTCAGTGAGTCAGGAGAGTGTATAGACTAGATTTGTTCAAGACTCAAGACAATGAGCACCAAAAAAGACATTTACATATCATACCATTCACAATATAATGCACACATTGGAATTATTAAATCTAAATTATAACAACCTAATGATCACACTGCGCTGGATTCATGTGAAAGCTTTCCAATCCATTTATTAACAGAGATGGTAGTCTGCCCACCTAGTCTTCACTTTCTGTTAACTGCCTGCTAGTGTGCTTGTGCTACTGTCAGTTCCCCTCTGCCCCTTCTGAGGCTCACACTCAGTTTTTACTTGTTCCCTCTTAAGCACTCCCTTTCATCAATTAGTGAGCAACGTAACCTCTTCGCACCTTCCTTTTCACTCCCTCGCCCTCGCTTACCTAATCACAGACTCCTTTCCCTGTGTTTAATTTGCCTGTCTCAGAAATCTGTTACAAAAGACATTAAAACATTAGCACTCCAATTCAAAATAAAGAGAGGAGTTTACTTTCTCGTCCTCTCATTTCATTTTCATTCAACCCATCTCTCCCATTCATTCTCACCCTCTCTCACCCTCCCTGTTTATGAATTGAGCATTTAGTGCATGCTAACTGAGGCATTTTCTCCCTGATACATCATAACCGCTGCATGTCATCGCTGCCATTTAGGCTTAATGTCACTTGCCTCACTCACGCTACTCCCACAGTGCACCTTATGCATGTTTGATTGTGTGTGTCTTGATGTCAAGTACGTGTGTGCCTATTTGTGTGTTGAAAAAGAAAGAATGTCAAGCAGAGGGCGGTGCATTATGACACTGCTTTGCTCTATGGATTTACATACTTGGCAGAGGAGCACTGAGTTCAGACTGATGGCGTGCAAATGGGCAAACACAAATACACACACGCACACAAACATGCATAAACAGGCACCCCACTGGCATGAGTTCTGTTAGCACACTAGCTGCTAAGACCAATCTAATTTACTAATCTCAAGTCTTTTGTTTGTTCTTCCACTGCCATGAATAAACAAATACAAATGTGTATATCGCACCACATGCGCTCACATACAAAATAGATTAGATGATACCTGCTTGTCATGTAGAGATATAACCTCACCCAACACGCATGTACCTACACATCTGGGGTATGATAGCTATGACTGAAAGAATGAATTGCAATGTTAGTTGGTCTCTTTGGAAAACAGCACTGTAGTGTAGTGTGATTTGTCACTACATGGACACACAAAGCCAGGTGGAGCATTGGTAAATTTTACACAAGCCATGGAGAGAACATCCTGCACACGGGCTATTGGCTAACACACAGCAAACACAGACAGCCATGAATAAACAGTAAATATTGCTTAATTTCCAAGGCATCTGTGTGTCTGGAGGTTATGTTCACATTGCTACAGAATACTTGGTCTAAGTTGTAAAAGTGACACAAGGCAATTGTCTTGAAAAACACAAAAAAATCAAAGAATAAAATAATGGTGGAGGGAAACTTAAGTAAATTATAAATCTAATATAATATAGTGGGGCCACTCTGGCATAAAAGGTATGCACTCGTGGTAGTGTAGAGTAATGGCATACATTTTGATGAAAGTGTGTAGTGATTGAGTTGGACAAATGGCATATGATTAACAAATCCATTAAAACACAGACAAACTGTGCTCACAAAGATTTTAATTCTTAAAAAAATAGGTGAAAGGTCTCCCATTTCACATGTCACAATTCTTACCCGTCACAGTCTAGTGTGTTTTGCAGCACCTCATGGCTACATCACTCCATAAAATAAATGACTGCTGTATTGCTTTGGCGTACTGTCTGGAAATAGAGTAAGCACTACCAGAGTATTTTTCATTTTTTGGTATGGAGGTGGTTGACCTCATTCTGCACTGCAGTTCACAGTGGCAGAGCAGCGCAGCAGTAGGAGAAGAAAGCAAAAGACTAAGGGGGAAAACTGTGAATACAATGTATTTGTAAACAGAACTATTTATTTACAATGAAAGCATCCCATTTAAAATTTAAGAGAGCTGAAAAACAGTGAATTTTATATATAGCATTACAGTATAAAAAGGCTTATTTCTTCAGGAAACAGAGGGCGATGTAATGAAGTCTTGGTCTTGAATGCACTGGACCATACCATGACATGAGTCAGAGGGGTGTCAAAGGCCTGTGTGATTCCTCCCAAAACTAATGACCCTAAATACTACCATTACTGTCTGTTTAATTAGTCTGATCCAGCCGTGGTCACACACCAATGATCTACAAAGTCTATAAAGGTTGTGCTTGTATGCTGGTGTGGGAAAGAGAAAGAGAGATACTGAAGGATGCAGATTGTGTCTCTGTGCATGTCTGTGTTAATTTGTGTGTGTGTGTGTGTGTGTGTGTGTGTGTGTGTGTTGTGTGTGTGTGTGTTTTAGTGACTGCTAAAGAAATGGCCTCTTTGCAAACCTGATTTGATGAGGTCTCTTACTCTCTCTCTCTCTCTCTCTCGCCCACACATGCACACATGAACACACACAAAACCAACAGAGAGCTGTCACACTCAACAAAAGCCACCAAATCTCATCTTGACAAGGTCTCGGCCCGCTCACCAACCCACCACACACACCATTGGCATTATTGATCAATCACTCACTTTCTGATAAAAACAAGGAGAAAAAAGTGCAGCAGAGTCATTCACTTTTTTTGTCCTTTCAGCAGACATTTCTCAGTAGCTGTAAATTTCTCTCTCTCTCACTCTCTCTCTATTGGTCTCCCTGTTTCTTCTCTTTCTCTTTCTGTCTGACATATAATATAATGCTAGGACAGCGAAGGTCTTTGATAGTATGTGTCGTGATGGCAAAGGGTAACAGGGCCAACATGCGAGTCATCTATCATCCTTGAACTGCGTGTGTGTGTGTGTGTGTGTGCATGTGTGTGTGTGTGTTTGTTCCTCTGTATGACTATGTGCGTACACAGAAGCACACAAGACCACAATGTTGTGGGTGTGCATGTGTGCATGTCGGCCTTTCAGTTTATTGATCAGACCACAGATGCGAGGACTGCCATACCCACAGAGAGAATGTATAACACATACACATACAAGCATGTACATACAATTGCACACTTGCACCACAAACAGCTCCAGCAAATATGACGATATGCAACCTGACATTTAGCCATGAACAGATCAATGGCTGGAACAAATAGAATAAGCGGTCTTGATAGGTCTAAGGTAAACAGCTCTGTGTGCATGTGTATTTGTGTGGGATTTGTGTGTGTTTATGTATGTTCTTCAATTCTTCAACTTCCATAACCTCTATTAAACATCCATTTACCCATCAAGTTACAGTAGGAACCCTGCTAATAAAACAATCTAGATTCAGTTCACAAGCTTGCATTCTTTATTATTAACATAGGGCTTTGTTTGTAATCAGTTTAATGTTTTTGTTTTTTTTTTTTTGCAATAATGGGACTTGACCATACATTAAAGAAAAGTACTGTATTAACAGGGCAAAAAGCAACTTAATGGTTAAGTGTCACTACAAATACCTTTACTATAAACATCACTGACTGGGTCACATAAATAAAAGTTCAAGGTTGAACCATTCACTGTCAGCCAATCCCTGACTGAATTTGATAGCTTAACTTGATAGCCTGAGGGTGTTTCCATTAATGAATAAGGTTGCACACATAGTTACATGATGATGATGATGGTGATGACAATGAGAAAGAGGAGGAGGTTTTCATACATAAGGAAATTCAAGCTAGTTTACAAGTAAAATGGCCACAAAATGGTATCTGTCGACCAAAGAACTTCTTGGTTGGCAGGCCTCTAATAAGCTGATGGTAACCATACAGAATAAATATTACATTTGAAAATAATCATGACATTGCATGCAATTAATTCATAACCCACTACCACCTCAAACTAAATACAACAGCCCCTGTGAAAAATATTTGATAAATATTCTGCATGCCTATTTCACAAAAAGCCACTGAGGTTACAATAATAAAATGTTTAATGAGAATCTGTACAATTAAAATATTTACGAATACGAATCCAGGCACAGGCCAGTAATTCCAAGTAATGCTGTTAACTCATTTTGATGTGATATCAATATAAGTTTAAAAGTAGAATATGAGCCAAAAGCACAGACAATCATCACATTACAGGCTTTTATTGGCCTCTGTAAAACATCGTTACGACAACTGCGGCAACAAAAAAATGTCCAGCATTAGCTCAGTGGCCCAACTGACAGGAGGTCATGTCAGTGCAGAGAAAAACAGGCCAGAAGAGAGCAGAATGCAGGTGAATTAAAAGATTAACACATGCCCTAAAATGTCAGAACCCATACCAACTGAAATTGCCTATGGCAAGGTCAGATGAAAGGTTGGCATGTGCATGTTTGTGTGTGAGAGCAAGACAGATGGAGATGGATGGATAGACAGACAGAGAGAGAAGGCTTGTATACACTTGTGTGTGCATGCTTGTGAGTCTGTGTGTGTGTCATAGAAGGGGTGAATGAGTGTGTGTGTGTGTGTGTGTGTGTGTGCGTGTGTGTGTGCGTGTGTGTGTGTTGACCAAGATGCTGAAGTGTCCCTGTAAGCCAGGTCGGCTTCTCCAGGTTGACTAATCTTTGACCCAGTATAAGATGATTCCTCTACCTTTTTTCATCTGTTTGCAGTCTGTCTCTCTATCTGTCACTTCCACTACCCCTCTCCCTGACTGCATTATATGAAATGTACAACACAGGTCAATTGTTCATGACACCAGATGTAGGTTTATCTTCACAAGTGTCAATCACGCACAAAAGCCCACACATACTGTATATGACCACAGGAAACTAAACAGCACACACTCTGTCTGAGGTGTGACCTTTCACATTGTACTGCACATATACACAGAGATTTACCAGACACATTCATTAAACCATTTTTTTAACTGAGGAGTCAGACAGAGCAGGATCCAGTTATTTACACCAGGCAGAGGTGAATATATAAATACACACACAAAACAACAAAGTTACAAAGCTCACCTGTCCCCCTGCTGGCAGTTAATGTTTCAACAACAGAACCAATAACCATAAGCAATAAATGATGAGTCTTTTAACCATCACAAGACTGTATTTACAGTCTTGTGATGGTATTGTACAGTATTGAAAATGCCTAAAAACAAGCAGAGCACAAAACAATTTTAGATTCTGTTTTCTCAACATTTATAATAGTAAATCTCTAAAAACCTTTCATGGTAGTGATGAAGTTTGCTGCTGTTAACCTAGCCAGGTTAACAGTGTTAACTGATTTGAAATGGTATTTAATAGTGCAGTTCTTAATTTTAAATCCTTGCTAGAATTAGTTATCATTTCTCACAAATTATGCCTGGGAGGTTATTGAAAAGTCAGCCAGGGAACACCCAAAGTTGGAGCCTCGTTGGAGTATTAGCATATACAATTTTTGCATATGGGGTCACTGTGAGTCATATTCTTACACAGGGCTGAATTATTAAGTAATGTGGGCGTAAGAACTTTACAACATGGGATCAAGCACTTACCAGTGGGAAGACAGTGAGAGGTCATATTAGTGTCACAGGATGAAGGGTTGGTGTTTGAATGAGTGAGCAATGAAGGGAATAACCAGCTGCATAAGGTTGAAGAGAAGCAGATGTTATGGTCCTCAATTACACATCTGATCTGGCCACCAGGGGTTGAAGCATATGCTAAAGTTGTCAGCCAGAGGAGCTGACCCCACTGTGCACTTTACAGGTAACTCAGGGGGCTGACTGGATCTTGACATAATTTAGGTCATTTTAATTTAATTAAGATTTTTTTTCTTTAGCTTTAAATGATGAAAAGACTTTAAATTATAATATTATAAAACCATTTGAACTGGACTTAGAATGCTCTCAGCTGTGAAATTGAGTTACTAATTACTATAATTTATTATTTCTATTCAATTATTATTATGATTTAAGTGATTCAACTCAGAATGAATTGACTCTTAGCTATTGTACTATTGTTAAGATAGTTCTGATATTTCTGAGATAAATGTCATGTGCCTTCCTTACTTTGGTTAAAGTCAATAGCCTATACAGCATCATTTTTGCTTTACTGATATGTTATGTTTCTATTTTCAGCAAATTTCCTTTCCAAAGTAAGTAACAACTCAACAGCAATGTATTCTCTAAAATGAATCATTGGGAGAGGAGAAAAAAGAAGTGGTGATATACAGTATTGCATCATATTGGAGGCACATCTGAGTTATCAAAATAAATGGACAGACACCAAAAAGAAAACCTATACTAATGGCATTTTAATCTAGTATGATCCAGTGTGTTCTACTGATTCACTGTGTTTTCTCCAGGTGCTTCTAAAAAGGCAGTTTCTGCCAAATACAGTTGGATTAAAATTTAAACGATTTTTCTTTTGACTAACAACTTTGCTCTTGTGCCTGCATTTTTCACTCCTCTTTGTGAGTTGAAGATTGGTCCTAAGTGGCCCTAACAGCTCTCAATCAGTTTTCTTAAACTAGGACAATCATCCTATCTCCTTCACTTAGCAGAGATGCAGAGCTGGGCTACTCTTTTATCAGGTCCCAGTAGGTGGCCAGTCATCTGATACACATGCACACACACACATTCTAGTAGACATGGACATACTGTACATCAGTTCAAAATAGTAAGTTTCCTGGAAGGAAAAGCCTGCTTGACGGCCAAACAGCACATTCATATATTGCTGCAAAAATCATTGAAACTGTAAGGTGTGTAAATACTGATACAATGAAATTCAATCAGCAATGCTGAAAATCTGTATCAAGGAAACTATTTTAGCCTTTCTCTGTGTCGTACACCTAATAATTCTAAGTTGAATCTACAGCATACCCACTGAGACAAACTAAAAAAAAATGCCATCAGTAATTTCAATTACATTCATTCACAAAGGAGAAGTTGTAACTCCTTGCTGAGAGCATGTGGGACGCTTCATAAATAAGTTATTAAACACAGCTCCAACACAAAATGCCTTCTGCAAGATCGAAGCCATGGGGCACTGTGACCTAAAATCAAGGCAAAGCTGAGATAATAGATCAACTGACCCTAAAGACAGATTACATCTTCTGCTCCCTCAATTATAAAGTCATTTTATTCCTCTATTTCCTGCTGGGCCCTGTGGTGGGGAGACTATTTGACCCTGAGCCTGACCCTATTACAGAGACCAGAGAGAAGGAGATAACGTGACAGTCTGCAAGTCAGCAAGGATGTGTGTATTAGTTATACGGTTGTGCATCTGAGAGAAACAGTGAGACAAATGCATCCTCAAGTATGTTTAGAAGAGAAAAATCCACTGTGTTATCCAACACAACACCAAAGAGTCTGAGGAAACACAACAGTCAATGAGGGGAACATGAGAAAAGAGAAAATGAGAGCAAAACAAGGAACAAGGAAAACAGAAGAAGAAGACAGAAAAGAAAAAGAAAGATGTGAAATGAAAAAAAATTAAACCACCAGGCAGCAGTAAATAGACCATCTGTCCAAGAATTATGTCTTTGCTTCTGGGCTGATCAGTAACAAATATGGTACCAGTATTTGACATGCAATTGCAACTCTCCTCTTGGACCAGTCAGTAATGTTGAAAACATGTTAAAATAGTGTGGTGAAATGTAACTGCTGTGTAAGTTAGTTCAAAATGCAGTCGCAGCTCTCTCAGATATCACATGTGACAGAAAATCAATAAAGAATGAAATGGGTGAGTCTTACTTACAGATTTAAAAAAAAAACAACAACAAACAACTACACACATGCCTGTGATCCCTCATTTGTGCAAACATAAAAAAAATAAACACATATGCTGGCACACACACAGCAGAGGGTCTCCATGGGTTGGAGTGTTTGGAAATTGGACTCTGTATGTGTGTGCACTTTTTCTTGACACAGCATAGCAGAGAGTTGTCAGTTTTCATCCTAACACAGTATTCAGTTTCAGCTGCAGTCAGCAAGATTCAAAGGGATTATACAGTATTATACTTGAATTGAACCATCAAAACAACCATGTACAGAAATGAAATGAAACACAAACACTGTTAGAGAAAAGATCGCCTTCACAGTTACAAAGAAATCAAAATTGACTGTTGGTAGGGGCATTACAAAGCAAAGCACGTTCTCTGCTGTAGAAGTCAACCCCCTCCCTAAAAACAGTTTTGTTGGTATAACCATGATATGCCACTTTCATCTTTCCACTTAATGCAGACAATCTTTCACACAAACACATAAGGTTGCTTCTCAAGAAAATGACCATAAGTCTTTCATGTAGTGATGACAGTTTCTGTACGTACAGCGTAACAGCTCTATGCACTTTGTTCAAAAATGGTGCTCAAGCAATTCTCTGTTCTCTAGTGTTTGTGGCTGAATGGACTATCAGTAAATTACAGTGTTTACAGACACATTTCTACCTGGGATTTATGAAGTTACAGTACATGATGCGGTGCATGAGTCCTGACCAAAAAACATACAATTTAGTAAAACCTGTCTGCACAAGACAGAAGAAATCATAGTAATTAAGTGACCACACCTTTCAATCACTGTACACTGATGGCACCCAGAGCTTAAGTGATTCTCTTGAATTTTTCACTTTTCAGATAGCTGTATCTGCCGGAGGGGCTGTAAGGACAATATTTGTGGTCTCTGCAAGAACTAAAAACAAACTCAGTATGGATTCAACAAGAGTGTAGAAGTCAGATGCTCCACTTAAAAGCTACTATGTTGTTTTGTGGCCATCCAGAGGCTTTCGGAAAAGAAAGCCCTTTGTGTTATTGTCATCTGTTAGCAAGGTACTGTACTCACAGAAACTCTTCCATTGAAACATCCCATGCTTTTATCTGTTTCTGTGTCTTTTCCCTCAGTCTCCCATCCACAATCATCTCCCCATTTGTCCTTCTTCACTGCACACACTCTGTGCCTGCATTTTTTTTTCTCTCACACAAACTGCCCCTTTTCATTTCTGATTTTGGGTGTGTTTCATCTCTCTCTACCTTTCCTCTGTTTTTCTTCCTCTCCCCGATCTCCCTCGCTTTCACCCAAGACAATTCCAATTTCACATCTAATACATCTTCGATAGCATAAATCTCATTAGGAATTGAGTGCAGGAATTACCAGAGGATGCAACAGCCCAAACCATGTTCCATAATCGAAGCAGCAGAAGTATAGGGAGGATGGAGGGAAGGCATTAATTTTTTTTCATCCCACTTACTCCATTATTTCCCTCTGAAGGCCACACACTCACCTCTGTTTCCCATCTCATGAATAATGTATAGTTTGTTGTGTTTGTAGGTACATGTCATTATTTAATATAATGATCTGTGCCCTGTATTGAGACTGGCACATGCAAGAATGTGTGAGGGTGAGCGTGTGTGTGTGTGTGTGTGTGTGTGTGTGTGCATGCGTGTGTGTGTGTGTGTCCACATGTGAGTGCATGAAGGTGAAGGGACATAAACTGATAAAGGCAAGATAAACTGATAAGAGATGGAAACCTGATAGTGGAAGCCTAGGGACCTAAAGGATACTTTTAGGGCAGAGAGTGTATAAAGTGCATGTAAATGAGATAAAGCATGTGTGTATGCATGTGAGTGTTGTATGTGGCAGGGAAACAAGGGAGAGGGAAGAGACAACAGATAAGTACATTGGCAAACTGAAAAAAAAAAGTGTGATGACAAGCGCACCTAGACACACAACCAGGCGCACACACACAAATCCATATCATCTCTAAAGTACTTACTGGCATCCCCATTAGTGCCTGTACTAGCAGCAGTCAATAGCGCTAACCTTTGGTGCTCCTTACACACACACATGCAGACACAGACACACACAAACAACCAACCTTTTAGTCCGTTAGCAGTAATGCTCCATAATCATTGTGCTTCCAGCTCCATGTGCTCAGATAAAACCTTAATGTCATCGCACATCACGCGCATCTCACACACACACACACACACACACACACACCCTGTTTGTTGAGATAAGAACATAATGCCACCTCTGTCTGGTGATAAAGTTCAAGGAGAGAACTAGAGCCAAGCTCTTGAAGTGCCCTTTTAACTGCACTGGAAAACAGCAAGCAGAGAGACCTATCTCTGGGTGAGTGTGTGTGTCTGTTTGGTGTGAATACATATATTCATATACAGTGTACAAGTATGATGACACAACTTCAAAGAGACATGGACCCTCAGCTGACCCTATAAGAAAAAAAGAACAGTGTATGTACCAGCCCTGCCTAATTATGTTTGTTTGGTCGTGGTCCAGTTACATTGAGTTCAGACCAACCAATATGAGCCTGATAACAGTGTGGGGATGACTGAGGCTCAGCTGGTAAAACAGGTGTCTATTAAATGCAGAACTGTCAGTTTGTTCCCTAGTTCCTGCTGTCAACATGTCAAGGTGTCCTTGAGCAACACACTGAACCCCATTTGCTCCTAATGGTTACGGCCATGCCACTGGTGTATGAGTATGTGTGTAAATGGGTGAATGAGAAGCAGAAGTGTCATTGTGGAAGAAAATAAAAGCAGCATCTGGAATTTCTCACCATGTCTCAACAAAAAGGCCAGCGTGTCAGACCTTCTTTTGCCTCTTCTTCTAAGGGTTGACAACTTCTATGATGTGTTCTGTGACAAGGACCTATAGCAGCAGACAGTGCTCTTTTGTGCACAACTGTAAACATGGCGACTGAGAAATTATGCTGCATTTCATTTTGGTGAATCTGTTGACATTTGGCTGTTACCCTTATACACCTACACTCACATCCTCTTTCTACTGACTGGGAGACAGAGCCCAACTTCACTGCTGAGAGTAGATTCTTACAATACATATGTAAACATCTGTTGTTGGTACTGTCAGGTGGAACAGTAAAGTTGCTCCCTGTCACAAGTCATGAAGCACACCAAGCTGACTGCACATGGTCCATTGTATAGTCTACCGTGTCTCTCAGTCTAAGAAAAGGTAAGAATTTACTGTACTCTGTGATGGCCTGATCTGACACAATGCCCATCGCGTAAAGACATGTGGTGTGATCTCAGCTTTACTGAGAATAAGAGCAAGGTTTTTGACATTTTGTTTGATTGACAAGATTCTTAAAATGCATATTTGGCATTTATCAACAAATGCTGGTCTGGCTGTTATGGCTGATATCTACATAAATGTGCAAGAAGCTGGCATATGACTAACACAAAATTTTATATGTCATATCATCAATACCGCACCAGTTTAGGATGACTACTTTCTTACTAGTGTGTGTTCTTTTAGGGAACAATAAATGTTAGAGCTATTGACTGGTGTGCACTGGTGGTGTCTTTGATAACACAAACTAAATGCCATTTGCAGAAGGCAGAATTACTTTAAAATCAACATGCAGCACTTTACCAAGGTAGACTAATTTGGGGGATTTTTGTGCGTGTGTGTGTGTGTGTGTGTGTGTTGACATTCTTCCATTGATTATTCTTTTTTCTCTGCTAAAGAGTGTCCTTCTGCTTTCCTCTCACCATGTCTCTTTACCTTCTCTATTCATTTGCTCCTCACATGTTCATCCTTCACACTCCACATCATCCATTTAGGTCTCTTTATCTATCCCTCTGAGCCGTGCCCTTCTAAATCACTTTTACACTGACCTCCACTAAGGAACAAATACAAATTTCAAAGTCATAAAGGTCTGAGCCATAAATGCAAAAGTCCTGAGCAATCTGTATTGTAGCTGATAGGAAGTCAATTAGTTTTTGAAGTTTCATAAAATAAGTCTAGGAGTCACTTCATTTATCAATTTAAATGCATTTGACGACACCTTAATCTTTGTTAATCCCTACTCCTCTTTGTATGCCATCCTCACCCTCCTATTTTACCTACCTCAACTGATCCCTCAACTTTCTTCCCTCTCTCTCTACTTGTGTCACCCATCTTTTTTTTCACATCATTTCACTTTGTCATTGCTTCTTTTCTTACATCCTCTCCTACATGCATCTCCTCCACTGTCCCATAATTACAAGTGTCAACATTTGTTCCCCATGCTCCATCGCCAAAGCAAAGACGTCACAGGAATGACGCACAGTTGTGTGTGTCACACAAAGCTGAAGGAAATCTCAATAAGTCAAAGAATTCAATCATACTGCCCACAAATCAGCATGTTAATCACTGTCATTTTCTACCCCTCAATTTATTCTAACAGTGCCCAGCCAACCCACTGCCCTCTGTAGCTGAGTGGTTAATATGGAAAAAGTTCAGTAAAAGGTGGCTTAAGACTGAGAGAATGGCAGAAATGTTGGCCTTTACATGTCAGTGAGCAAAAGGGGAAGCACAGAGAAAGACACAGAGGATGAGAGCATATTGAAGATTGAATTTGACTATACTGAACCATAGAGTCATATATTTCCTTGTTGGAATTTCTCCAATTTCCCTTCTTCTTAGAAGACATTGACATTTAATCAACTAGTCCTGAGATATAGTATTTCTCCACGTAAGAGTACTCAGCATGATTAACAATTAAGTCAGCCAGATTATAAATCTACACCAAAGTTATTAAATCAACCATAGTATAGAAGGGTATAAGGCACTCAAATATATGAAAAAGGACAAAATACATCACAGTGACTTTTAAAATGTGATAAGACAAGAAGATTAGGTACAATTAGATCAATTTATTTCTTATATCCCAAACTGCAAACTATAAAAAGGAACATATTTCTATTTTTAATATAATATAATATAATATAATATAATATAATATAATATAATATGTCTTATATTTATCCCTGAATGCACTGAAATTGACAGCCCACATTGTCTCTCACAAGCATATATTTCATGGTCCTTGGGAACAAAATGAATCAGAGGTAATTCATTATAAATTGTGGAAAATTCATGCACGGGGTGTTGATGAGAAAATACATATTCATCAATGGCAGTGGTGCAGGGCAGAATCACAACATCTGATTTAAGGCTCCATTAGCAGTAGAAGCCTGTTAATCCAGACCCTTCAGGGATGATTGCAGAGAATGAATTAAAATGTATTTTAAAAGGTGATCGGATCTGTATGAAAATTGCCCATGACCAAGAAAATTGCTTTGCACAAGACACATTTCAGACATAAGAGAGTGTTTTTTTTTTTGTGCTCCTTCGGAATACCTGTGGGAAAGGATGCAACTTTATTCTACCTAAGTCTAGCTAGGACTTTAGATGAATGATAGTATGTATGTTGTATAATGATACCTGTTTATTTTTCCAAATAAAAGCATCTCCAGACAAACCCATATTATACTGTGGATAGTGCAGTCACAGACTGATCTCATCTCTGAGTTTAGACAAGACATGTGGTGATGGCCATTTATCTAAATTGACCAATTCTCTGTGTCCACGCCTCATCTGTGTTGCTTTCATTGAATCAAAATAGATGAAAATGAGGGAAACAATTGCCTTCTGCCAGAGCACTTCAGCAGAAATCAGCAGAACTGATGATGAATGAGTTGCCAATGGAGTGCCCAGCTGAAATGTGTAATCAAAGAAAAAAATATATAAAGTAAAATAAAAAAAATCTACCAAACTCCCACCAGTGTCTCCCTTTTCAGTTGGACATTGCTCTCTGTCTCTTATTTCACATCCTCCCAGTGTCGCCTGCACTAAATATGTCTGCAATCGTTAACCCACAATACTTTAAATTGCACAGTTCATTCAGCACCAACTGCGAAGTCCCTTGCCAGATTCTTTTACAAGCCTGTCATCACTCATGTATGGTAGTAAAAACTGTACAAAAACTTAATTTATGAAACTTTTATGTACAGTTTGTTTGCATAAACTATGATAGAAATGTGAGATGTCTACCTCACCTGATTAAAAAATTTTGAATAAATTATTTTAGCATGTCTATGTTAATATCCACATTGTAAGGAGATTCTCTTTGTATGTTTCAAATGGGTATGGCATGTGATTTCATCCTCTGTACAGAGGATCTGTGAACAAGGGACACATTAAATATGTGATCTCTTTTTGTAGTTCAGTTGTACAGTCATAGAACAAATATTTGAAAGTCAGACCTCTTTCAAAGCCAACACATTCTGCTAGCTAGGGTTAAATGTCTCTACAATGGCATGTGTAGTTCTAAATTGCTTACTTTAAAATTGAAATTCATCGTAGTGTTTCTATTACTCTTTGAGAGACATTCTGCAAAGCTTAGGCAGACTGGTTTGGCAGAATTTTCCAAAGACTTCAGTAGATTTTCTCAGATTTTAATTTGACAATCATTGCACTGTAATCAGTATATCTTAAGTGGGTACTACTGTTTAAAAAGAGAGACATCAATTAAAAACTAAACTAAACAGATAGTAGAGAAAACAACACAGAGAATCACACACACTGAGATAGAGGAAGAAAGAGTAGAAAAAGTACAATCCTGAAGCTATGACACCGGCTCAACAACTTTTTCAAAACACAGCTCCCAGCAGAGCCACCCACCCTGACTATAACAACAAAATTCTACCCACTGAGTAAAATAACTTCCAAGTTGCTTCTGTTCCAAATGCGTTTTCTTCGGGCTATTCCAGACATGGGAAGAGAGGAGCATAGATCACACAGCCTTTATATACCATTTCTGTCTGAGTTTGGGGACCTGTCAGCAAAAGAAGAATTAAACAGACCTGGAAGTATGATCAAAGATACATAAATAAGAAATAACCTGTCCCAGGTTGGTACAATTCATCAAGTAACTGAACCAAGGCAATGGAACAGCCAGCAATCCAAGATATACTGATATGTGTATGCTGGTGTGATCTGATTTTCTGGTCAATATGCAGTCAGTTAGTTTCATGTTCTATGTTGTGATCATATACATTATATTATATAATCTTTCTCTGCTTCTGGTCAAAGCTCTATACAGTGTCTGAGTATTTGAGTATCTGTCATAAAAGACAGGGGACAGAGATGATAGTAGGTTTTACTTAGGCAAAAACTTTTGCAGTGGATACAGACATATTCAGGGAATACATTATTCAACATGTCTTACACAGAATATTTTCCTTCATGTTTCATTTGCGACATCTGTCATCTCTGGAATAATCTCCAACTCGTTTGATGGTCCTTCAAGTAAGAAATGTCAGTTAAAGAGAAAATACTCCCAAAATGGCAACGTTTTAAAATTTTAACGCTTTGAGATCAAATGGCAAAATTCATATTTTCCACTTCTTTGCATATCTAATATGAAGTCTATCTGTGTGTGTATGTGACAGAGAAAGTGAGAAAGAAAACTAATTCTGCTTGGGTAAATTTTGACTCAGGGTAATATTGTCTAATTTCCAAATACTAATACTTTCGTTTATATAATATTCATCCACTCATTATTTCATGCTACTTCTGTCAAGAAAATATGTGATGATTGGCTGCAAAAAAGCACTGACTGAAACACAAATGAGCAGCACAAGTTTTTTGTATAACACAACAACCTATAGATATCAGTGAATACAGTTTTCTTCCAAATTAAGGAATGTAAAAAGTTGTGTACTCTCTCAGTTTAAGCTTGTTATACTGTACCTGTATTAACCGTTTAGTGTCATTACAGCCAGATCATAGCCACCATGCATAGGTTGTATGCATAATTAATGTGTAGAATATGAATATGTATAACTTCACAGCAATATATTTTAGGATTATATTATTCTGTCACATTGTCCCTATACATTTCTGTTTCTTGATATGTCTGTGACTAGGCATCACAGACAAAACCTCAAAGCAATAAGTGTAATGATTTGAATGAATGTTTCTGGTCCTTTATGAGCTGAGTAGGTCTAGGAAACCCATTCATAAGTCATGATGAAGACAATGAAGTGATACTTTTAATAAGACAATGGTCCTGTCTACATGAAGTGGGTGGAAGAGGGAAATGTATGTACCAGCAAAAGGCCTTGTTGGCAGTGACTGGTACATCTGTGCTGCAGACATATCCGTGTGCTTGTGCGGTGAAATGCATGGATGCGCATGGTGGAAGACACTCTACTGAGATCCCCGCAGATGTTGAACTATATTTCCTGCTGGGGTCACATCACAACAGGGACATAAAACCCACAAATCACAGTAAAGCAAGGACAGAGACTCACAATAAAGTCACAATAAGAAAGAGATGAGCCAAAAGGATCATAATAACTCTCATCTTTTATCTGACATCATGGTTTGGCTCAAAACCATTCATTCTTACATTTACAGTTTTCCTTAAGTGGTCTTTTATAGGCACAACCATCAACTATCTTAACTCACTCTCCTGTCAATCTGTCAGTCCAACGGAATCTTACTTTTGAATTCAGCAAGCACACAGACTTTGCAAAAATATTGTGCTACCTCCACCCATCCATCCATTATCTATACTGCTTATCCATTAAGGATCGTGGGCGGGGGGCTGGAGCCTATCCCAGCTGTCATTGGGCGAGAGGTGGGGTACACCCTGTGCGGATTGATCATGCTGCATGACAAGGTTAATTTTGTTTAACAAAACTGATTAGGCCAAAACAAACAAGAAAAAAAAGAAACAAAAAAACCAAAAACACAAATCAGTGGTTAACCACATGTTGTGCACAATCAACAAGTTTTTTTAACCAAGAAATTGTCACAATGGCCAAAGAAATAAGTACAAGTGGCCTGCACCAATGCGTTGGCAACAGATTACAGTATATGCTTGTTCACCACATTTAGTGTTGTATTTGTTCCTGTGTTCATCTGTATCTTATTTTGTCCCTTATTTGTTCATTCCTTTCATTTGGTTTGCTTCCCTTTATTCACAGTTCAAACTCAAACACAGTTGGCCTTTCAATTTTTGTGTCTCAATACTGTTTCAGAGTGCATGTGAGCCAGTAAGTATAGTTTGAGAACATAATTTTAAAAAAAAGTGAACATATCCTTTGAGTTTTGGTACAAGGTTAAAGTTTGGAAAGGTCAGATTTGGGCATGTCCTTGCACTTTCTTAATTGTATTCCATCCTCTAATCACTCTCTCAGCCTGCCATATCTCTCAACTCCCTGTCTAACCCCTTCTGCCAAGTCTCGTAATTTTGGAACAGCTTTCAGTCCACATATAACATCAGGGTCTAATGCATCTGGATGGGAGGTGCTCTCTGTGACAAATTACCTCACAAATAACTCTGATAGAGAAAAAACAAGGTCCCAGTAATCTGTCTCTCTGTCTCCACATGTGTCTCTGCCTCCCTGTGTCTGTCTTTCAGTCCCTGTTTCTGTCTCTCTCTCTCTCTCTCTCCCCCTGGCAGGATGGTGAGGAGAGGTAAGGGAGGGAGAGGGAGAGGGAGGGAGAGAGGGATATATATATATATATATATATATATATATATATATATGTATAGAGAGAGATGTAGAGAGAGAGAGAGAGAGAGAGAGAGAGAGAGAGAAAGAGAGAGATGCGATCATCAATCTTATCCACCAATCTTTACTATCTCCTGACACTTCATCTCAGAAAACCCTCTCCACTTGATGTTGGACTAAATTAGATTAAATGACTTCTTTGTCAACCTTCCCATAGGAGAGAGAGAGAAACGCTAGAAAACTAATTTGGGCTCTACTTACACACTAAACTGGAGCCTGACACTTCCATATTGTGTAATAGCTAAAGCAATTTTCCACATCTATTGTAAATCACATCTCATAAAATGAACAAATGAGTGATAATAACAATGCATTCAATCATCAGTTTTTGAATATTTTGAGTCCTTTTCACAATTTTTTATTTAATCAGAGGCCACATTTTCTATTTAAAACTGGTGCCCTAGTCATCTTGCTTGCTTAAGGGGGTCAGTGAGGTAAATCATGCGTGAATCAACACAGATGATCTAACCTAGTTAGTCAAATGTGGTTTAAACATAACTAATGTTTTCTAAACTGTAAGTTTGGTGTGAAACACACCATTGTCTTATTTTGTCATAGTTCTAACTTTTTGTCAACATAGCTGCTGCAGAAAACAAACATAAAATAGCCTCTCAACCTGTGCTTTGTAAACATTCATTAGATTATGCAGATGCACTAGTTCAACTTTGGCCTTCAGTATTACTATAGTGTACAGTTAATTATGGGAAAAGCTGTACAATGTCTAAATGTAATAAGAGATTACGACCAACAGTTTGTGTGCTCACTTTAGGTCTGAAGCCCAAACACAACAGGCAACAAAATGTTCATTGCTGTGAGTTTGTTTTGGAGTCTTTCTACTCTAGTGGTCAAAAGTCACTTAAGGCAGGCTCAAAGATTTCCTTAGCACGATCCAAGAGTGTGAAACCTTGAGACACATTGTCACTCTGGCCGACACAGTGGACTCACTTCAGTTTGTTGCCATGCTACACTTACAAGGCTAAGACTACACAAACTCTCTCACATACACAGAAACACATTTATACACAAACACTGACGCTAACACACTCACAGACACACAATAACACCCCATCTTTCACCCCCTCCCTGTTACGCCTCCAACCAAATTAGATTGTGATTGCTCTTTCCGAGGTCACTTTTAATTAAACTGAGATGAGAACATGACACATGGGATTAAGCCCCATCCTACCACTTCAAATTATGAATTCCTAACTAATGCTAGAGCCTATTGCTTTCAACCATGACCTCCATATCATTTATGTATAAGAGCAAAAGGAACTCCCCTAATCATCTTCTTCTGCAGAGATAAAGAGCACGGTAGGAGGGTGGATGTGTGTGTATGAGTTCACATTTGTAAGTGAAGTAAGGGAGTAGTTAAAACAAGGTAGTGTTACTGTGCACCATAAATCAACACTGACTTGACAGGAGAGAGGAGGGGAGAAACAGAAAGTAAAAGAGAGAGAGAGACCAAAAGAGTATGCAGAAACTGAAGAATATTTCCTCATGTCTGATGTAAATGTTCAGAGCATCATGAATAAAACTTCATTGGATTTGAGAGGACTAGCTGCTATATTTGTAGCGGATCTGGTTAATTTGTAGAGACACAGAGAGCTTATTTGAGTCAGGGAAACATCCATGAGCCTCTTAACATGATTAGTACATGTATGACCATGCAAGATATAATCCTGTCAGAACACATTTGATAACCTAATATACACAAGTAAAACCAAAACTATTGTGATCATGTGATAGAGCATCCAAGCCTTGACAAAGGCAGATCCTCCTGTTGTGGATTTTGTGCACATAGTCAAGAAAGTCTACCTAACAACTTCAGCCTGACTCTGGACATACTTCTTTTTCCTCTGGTAGATAAGATGCAGTGCTGATGTATTCAGTTAGATGAAGTTTGGCCAAAAAAATCCATTCCTGATTGATTCCAGCCTAGGAGGAGCTGTACTGACCTAAACAACAATTTTCTATTTCTGTACCGAGGCATTTAGATCAACAAGCCATACTAACATCTCAATAGACAGGACTGTGAGGAAAGCCTGAACTACTACTACTGGTGTTGTCCACTTACATTATTAATCGCAAAACGTAGGACCAAAAAACACTCTCCTTACCTCAGTTATAAAAGCCTTGGCAGTGGCTGGGCTCATGAACAGCACAGCTCTGCGTAGTGTGTCCCTGTATCGATGCAGCTCTTCCACGCGCATTGTTCTGAACAGACTTGTGATCATCATGTTGATATTAGATTCCACCTTCTGAAGGGATACGTCCATTCCCTGCTGAGAGGTCCGGTCCAGGAAATCTTCAATACCACGGATATCTGGGGGAAAAGAGGTAGAGATAGAGATAGAGGTGTGACTATAGATTTGGCTATAGAGGCACACAAACATTCCTCTCTGAGTATTATATTTAAGTGAGAAAAAAAACAAAAAAAAACAAGACATTATAAAGGACAGGCAGAGCATAGAGACAGATTGTACACACAGATTTAGGACAAATATTAAGACCATCACTGATGACTTTATACCATATTCTCTGCTGTAGCTGACTGATTATCTCTCTGCATGAATAGGTTCAGTAAATAATTCAAATCACAAGCTTTTACTTGAAGTGATTCTTTGCTATCAGTGCATCTGCATTACTTAACTTTTATCCTTTATATTTATCTGAACTAAGGCTTTTGTTGTCACCACAGCACATCTGTCAGTACTGAATACCTTTCTTTCTAGAAACTGGAAGGCACAAAAGCATTCTGTTGACATGCCCTGTCTTACACACACACACAGACATGAAAACAAAAGCATATGGTGGTGATTCATTGAATGTGGGAGGCATGTTTTTTAGCCTGTTTGATCTATTGATGTAGATACTTTGGTTTTTTGATGTTGATAGACAAAATATCAGAAGCAAAAGACATATAAAAATCAAAAGGTTTATATAAACTTTACAGTTCTGCTCTGGTGAGGAAAGAAATAAAAGTTTTTTTTTTTTTTTTTGATGTTTACATCTTGAATTTTAGCATCAGAATTTGACGATGCATATTCAAGCAACAAGAGTTGTTGAGTTGACCTCTGTTTTTGAATCTGAAGTGAGTGTACTGAAATATGGTAAATTCAATATAGCATTTGAATTTTTGTACACTGTGAAATTGACTATTGAGAAGTTCACAAAGTAAAAGTTAGACCATATACAGTAAATTCCTCAATTCATTTTTCTTATTTCCTGTGATGTTCGTCAAGTATCTGTCCTAAGCCTGTTCTTTTGTTGTGCTGTCTCCTTGGTCAAATCATTTATAAATATAAGATTACTATCACAGCTATATTGATGACATTCAGCTTTATTTGTAGGTAAACCCAAATAATATAGATCCATCCAAACCCATGGGAGCTGTCTTCACAAAGATTGGATGGCCAGTACCTTCCTCCGGGTGAACAAAACCATTCTTTTTCTGTGATTGATAATTGTGTTCCCCAATGACTAAAAACCTCAACCAGTTTGCTGAGTATCTGGAAGCATCTGTCTTCTGAACTAAGGAAGACTGAGTGGTGAATATATATAATAGTAATATTCTTGAATCTAAATCTCACAGTAGTCAAACCAGATGTGATGAATTTTAAACAAACGGAGGCTTTAGTTATGAGACTGGAAAAAAAAAGACTTAAGTTGGCTTTTATCACTTGAACTTCAATCAGGGAAAGAGGTTTTGTTGAGATGAATGTATGTGCTGTTAGGACAGGGGTGCGTTAGCCAAAAAGAGTACAATTTTGCTGAATTGGATATACATATTCTTATCAGCATGCTGAGAGAATAACTCATGACACTGTTAAGAGTTTCGATTAACACACCAAACCACTGTAATTATCACTATTAAGAGTTATTTTTGTATGATAACAGAATCAGGATGCTTGTGTCAGTATTTTCACTGCCTGGACTCCTCTATTCTTAATGAGCTACATTGCAGGTCAAGGTAATCTTAATTAAGGCACTTTGGTTGAGACCACTGCTAATGATGTCAGAGGATGTGTGTGTGTGTAGGGTGTGTGTGGGGGGGGGGCTATGTAAAGCAACTACCTAATGATGTATTTGATATGGAAAACGGATGACACCACCGTCATTGCCAGTGTCATGGCTAAGCAATTAACTGGATTGATTAGACTTGTTAAGGGCCAGAGGGCTAGGGCGATGGTGTGATTGCATCAATGCCAAATTTTGGAGGTTTAACAGCATATTAAGAGGAGAGACACCATGCAATGGCATTGATTCAGAAAGAAATTAATTTGGAAAGAGGACAAACACAATCCTGTGCACATGCACATACACACATGACACTGACACTCATAATATTCAGTCTGTGAGTTAAGAAGGTTAAGCAAGGACAGTGGGAGATATACTGGACAGTCTCTCTGTATGTCAGATATCACACAAACACCTTTTTCCACAGTGAGAAGATTAAGAGGGAATGTTTCAGCAACAACGACATAACATGGTGAGGAGGAATATGACAGCAAAGTAATACCAGTTTGTGCTGGAAAGTTGAATTCTTTCTCTTGCAACTTCATTTCCTTTCCCAAACATGTGCATAGCAGCATAGACATACAATACACTCAAGCAGACAAAGAACTCCAAAGGACAACAGCTGGGCATCCAATCTGTTTACAAGGGAATTTTAAATTGAAACAGACTTGTGTGTCTGTCTGGGCATACACATGCACACATGCAGATGTGCATGTCTTGCTGTGTTAGCAAAACATAGAATGAGTGAATGCTAAATTTCATCATGGGTCAAGGATCTACAATCGTGGTTTGCCTACTAATTGTGACATTTTTGTTTTAGCTCTCTGTGTGCCTGTGTTTGTATACAGAGACATCGTGATGGCATCTTTAATGGCCAAACAACAGTGCTCTAATCTGTCCTGGAGTACAGAGTTATCAAGTCATTAAAATCTAATTACTATTATTAATTAGCAGAGATAATTATTCGTAGTAATAGCAGTAATTACTGTTAACTATATTATCACTGGCAACACAATCATCATCACAAGTGCTGTGATTCCTAATGATATCCATCCATAATTGCAATACACACAGACAGGCTAGTACAACTTTAAAATAACATGTAATATGTGGTAATTTACTTAAAAGTTGTAGGAACAGAAATCACCCTACATTTGACTGTAGGGTTTATTTCAGAGATGATATTTTTAATCCTGCGCCTTAGTTTATCATGGCTCCATTTTTCATCACAATAAATGTGAAATTCCATTCACTTTTTCATCCTCATCAATAAACACCAGAGCAAAAAAGATGTATGATTGCTCACACACAAACAAACACACACAAACAAACACACACACACACACACACACACACACACACACACACTACATGCTCTATACTTTCACCAGTATAAGCAGATTTAAGCTTTGTTCTTTAATCTTCATATTTATCCTGGCACGGCCACTGCCATTCATAATCAATGGTGCCAAGCCACATAAACATTTTTACACTGTCTGATTTATGTTCTCTGTGGTAAAAAAAGGCATGTAAATCAACAGAATCAAAAAGCTTTTGTCAACAGAGCAAGAAGAAATTAAACTATGCGGAGAGCACAGTGCATAACACTTGGTTGCTTATTCTTATGCATGTCATGCTTGTTTTACATCACAAATTAATTTGTGCCAGTCCAGTTTTCACCAGCATGTGCTTAGCAATCGGTCTGGGCGTCTGTAAGCTTTATGTTGGATCTGCCTATTTTAGTGGCTGTGTTATAGGCCTCTTTGTCGCCTTGTACCTGCCTGTCAGCTATTCCCTCTGTCTGCTTGCTTGCCTTGGTGACTGACTGGCGGGTCGGACTGGCTTTATTTGCCATCATCAATCCTTTCTCCACTCTAGCTTATAGTACAGGTTGTGTGTCTAATGCATTTACCTTGCTTCACTGTGTGAGGAGCTTAAACAACAACAAACCCAACTGTCTCATACAGCTCACTCAAACTCCCTGCTCTAAAAACAACATTGTATTTGTAAATAACTTACTACAGGATAATGTGAGGTATACAAGGTTGTATACAGTATAGGCTATAAACAGTCATTGAATAATTTGTCTAAAAATTGCAGAGTGCATTGTGTGCAACTCATGAAGTTAAAATTAAAAGGTGCAAAAAAGTAGAATTCACTATAATAAACAGTTTAAGTCAGGAGATCCTCCAGCAAAATAATGAGGCATACAGGAGAGATGAGAAAACTGGTATTATAGTGTGAGATATTCAGTGTAGTTTTGTATGACTACCACTGAGACAATTAACAAAAAAGTCCCTGACTTTCAAATGTGGACATATCCTTGTCCCATTTTACACATTAATAGTCAAAAGCATCCTCATTCCCTCCATCAAAGTTTGGTTGAGTTCCTGCTTCCTGCTGTTCAAAGGACACGGCTTGAGCATGTACTCCCCACTGCTGAGCGGATCATTGACTGTCAGAACTGCTCTCCGTCAAGGAGCTTCAGGACACCGTAGCGGATAAAAAGACGGGTAAAATTGCCACCGACCTTGCCCACCCAGGCAACCATCTGTTTGAGAAACATTCCTCTGGGAGACGGTACCGGTCCATTAACACCTATGATCACCCATCACCTCAACAGCTTTTTCCCCAAGCGCTGTCACCTTACTCTACCACTCCCCCGAGTCTCTGATGCAAAGACATACTGTGCATCCCTACAGTCCCAGGCCTCTTCATCCTCATCTAATAGAGATGACTGTATTACTACTGCCATGCTATTCCCTTTTAACTAAGTGGTTTGTGCAAACATTTTTCAAAACTTTTAGAGTGTTCTATGACCTGGAGTCACTTCAGGTTTTGTACACTATGTCACCTCACATACTTTCTGTTTTTTTCATAATAAAGAACAAAACAAAGATTTCAATGATGTGCTAATTTATACAATAGAACTCCAGCCATGTCACCATTGAGAATGGGAATAACTTCTGACACCCTGCAATATGCCATCATTGCTCTTAAAATGTTATAAACAAGTGGAAATGAATGGACATTTTGCAAGGAAAATTCACTCAAGTGGAATGGTTTCCATGATTCCTTATAAAACAAGGTTGAGGTTTGTATCGTAAGGGTCTCTGTGTGTCCCTTTCCCCCATTTGTCAGGCTTCCCTTCTTTCCCCTCTACCCCATCTATTCTCCAAGTCCCTGGCTCAAAGTGAAAGCTAGAGGTAATGTAGTGTAGCAGCCAAAAGCATGCAGGGATTTTACCTGCATGTACCGACCAGCTCAGTGGTACTCTGTCTGTGCTCAGAAACCTCCACCCTGTCCTCCCCTGCTTGCTTTCCCCTCATCCCTCTCTCCCCCTTTGGCTTTCCATGTGAAACCTCCCTCAGTTTCTCCAGTTTGCTTTCTGTTCTCTTGGGCTGAATCTCATTTTGGGAGTGAGTAAAGTTCCAAACTGTTATTTCACTCTGAGGCAAGCTCTATGTTATGTGTAATGTCTGTCAATCCCACACGAGTCTAATGTTTGCATACCATCAACAGCCTGTGCTTGCTTCTTTTAACTCTGACAGTTTTCTTTGTGCCATCACATACCTTTTAAGTAAAAAACATGGGTTGCTGGAGTCTGCACTGAGAACATCCCTTTAGAGGGAGAAAAGCAAAGAGGATAAAACATTGGCATGAACTTTACACTGTGAAGAACTGACATCGACCAACAGTCCAAAAGGAGACGTTAACACATCTGGTTTTAGACTAGATTCCCCTGAGTGTGGAGTAAGAGGGAAACATCAAACATCTGCAAATGAGATTCAGCCGATGTAACTCCTTGGCTGTCTGTCAGAGCCTCCCTGTTCCCCTGTTCTCCCTCTTTCACTGCCTTTGCTTGACTTGCAAATCTTCTCCACCTTCAAATAATAAAGAAAATACAAAACTCTGGGACTGTGCACTTTTCACTCTGCATCTAAATTTACAGTTTCAGGCCCTTTTCTCTCCCATCCTTCTTCTTTGTTTCAACCTTCCTTTCACTGCCCAAGGCATTTAACTTGCAACTTTTGTTAGAGAGGTACTGAGGAACAGTCAACCTTTACTGATGGTGACTTTACCAAGAGGTTTTGTCCATCCATCCAGCTTGACTGAGCTACCAGAGCTACCAAGTCTTCCCAAAGATTAGTGCCTGCTCTCCAGCAGGGAGCGTGGCTTGACCGCCCACTGTCCATATCACCATATCATAATGTGAGTTTTTTTTGGAGCCATAGAATCCATGCTGACATAAATTAGTTATGTTCAACTGGTGAGGAAAACTGGGGAGGAGTGGGGTAGGATAAGTGTGACGTTTAATGCCAGTGTGATTGGTTGAGGCTAAAGTGTGTATCACAGCAATACATCGCAGTGCTTTATACTGATGTTGTTGTTTTTTCCACTTTCTGTAAGGTAAGTGGAAAGAGATTCATCATTCTTGCAGTTTGTGTATGGACCAAAAGATGTTACTGAAGGGTTTTTTTTGTTTGTTTGGACAAGTACATACTGAGTATTATTATTATTATTGTCATTGATAATAATAATAATAATAATAATAATAAAATTAGTCACCCACTAAAACATTGGATATAACTAATAGGTTCTGACCCTGATCAACAGAAAAAAGTAGAGAAAAAATAATTTTCAATAGAAATGTATTTATGTGCAGCTACCTCTCATACTATCACCACCCTGTTCTGTTCTGCTGTTAGACCAACATCCTTATCTCTTTGCTTTGTCTTTCCCCTCGGCCTTTACCTCGAGCTATCCTTATCCCTGCCCCAGGCATTTCACTGTTGTATGGCTCAAAGGCAGTGGTTCTTAAAATATGGATTGAGCCTCAAAATGGAATGCAGGCCTATTTCTCATAAGCCCACACCTTGAGAATTTATATCTCAGTTGAAGTTGTGGCTGAAAATGTTCAAGTACTCAGGCCTTGGGATCAGAGCCTAAATTTGGGAAGTTTACCACTATATAGGAAATAAAATGCTTTAGGCCCTAAAGCATCAAGTATCCCAGCTGCCTATTGGTCTCTAAATCATCTATTCCTTTAGATCTAAGTGCCTATCTCCGTCCACCACTCTTGCTTTATTTCCCTCCTTCTCTACCTCTCTTCCACTCTTTTTTTTTCTCAAAGCCTCAGGCTTCAGAGTCAAGAGTCCCCACAGAGAGCTTAACTAACACTTGTAAAAAACCAACACCCTATAAAAGGCTTGGCACCTTTTAGGTGTGCATCACCTTCCCTATCTCCCCAAATCTTCTCTGTCTTTTAATCCCCCCACACACGTTCTCTTTTCTGCTATTCACATACCTTTAGTGTCCAAACTTTTCTCCAGCTTCCTTCTTTCCTCGTTTCTTCCAATTCTTTGTGACCTATTTTGTGACCTTCCTATGCCTTGAGCTGTTTTGATATTGCCATATTTTTGTTTCTGCTAATATACACTATTCAGGAAATACATATACAATACAACAGCATGTTCTTACAGTAATCAAAACTGAAAAAGCACAGGCACAAAGTATCTGGTACCAGGGTAAGACACTATTTCGTTTTCCACACAGGACTGTGCAACATGATTAAGTCAGGTTTAAAGGGCCCGTGAATTTTAGCATAATTTGGATATGTGAAAATTATGGACTATATACTGCCTACTTTATGTAGCCGATTGGATTAAAGCTAGACATTTCCTTCCAAGGCTGAGTTGACAGCTAACTCTGAAGTCTACCAAACACCTAGAGAATTTCACCCATTTAGCTATCTGTAAAAAACATTTATGCTTCTTTGGTTTTGTCCTATGAAAAAGTCTTCACAGTCTGCCATATGTTCATATTCTTAAAGCTACCTTGTTTTAGTCTGGCTCCCTTGCTAGAGGACTGCATTAGGACTGGGATCGCGTGAGAACAAAACATTATTCATATCCAGCACCATCCATTACACAATTGACAACTTTGGTTGCGTTTTGAGGGTGTTGTTTGCAGCTCCCTTTGATGATGGTGCATCTAAAAGAGGAGAGAACATCAGTGACCTGCTGTTCCAGAAACTCTTTGCATGAGTGTTTTCCCTGCAGGACAGGAGAAGACACAAAATCAATGGAAGTCTATTGTGTGGGCGTAAATGGTCAGAAGGTTTGCAGGTAAGGGCTGGAGCGGACAGAGACATTGCGGGAGTGGGTGGTAATGGTCAGGAATCTAGTGGGAGCAGGAATAAGAAAAAGGTCCTGTGCAGGGCTCTGGCACTCTCTCTCTCTCGCTCTCTTTGTGTATGTGTGTTTCTCACTTTTCATTGCACCTCCAGTGTCCTCCAAGGATGTAAAACTACTTCTCTGGGGTCACACCCTTCTGTAAAAGGTTTTACACCCTTTTTAGTTGTTTTTGTGTTTATCTGCTTGCCTGACTGCCTTTTACTCTACCCTACCTAATCTGCTATGCCTTTAGATCTGTGTCCCTATCCCCTCTCTGCTTTACTATTTCTGTTTTCCGTTATATATTCACAATCTCTTTTATCTCTTTTTCTCTCTTGCTCTCTGAACGATTTTACTCTGGAGAAGACAAAGTAAGACATGACCTCCCTGTATAAAGCTTGTAGATCTTTGGTGTTTGACTCATGAGTGTACCTGTTTGCCTCCATTCCTCTGAATCTGCCTTTATCATCAACTTTCCCACGTCTCGCTTGGCATAGCTTTTATGTATTTTTCACCCTCTCTTTCACCTCCCACCAGTCTTCCTCCCCTGCAGCTTCTCTGGGCTTCACTACCGTTACAAAAAAGGATATCCATCTATCCATCTAGGTATCCATCTCTCATCATTCCTTGTTCTCTTTCCCCTGTCTCTACAAACAACTTCATACTCGTCAGTTTCGTCAAGCTCTCCTCTCTCTTTTTCTTCCTCCCTCACACAGTTTTGTCACCTGCAATTCAGATATGGTTCAAGTATTGCAACTCATCACTTCCAAATAATGTCCAAACAAACATCCACGTAAAGATTTATGGATTTGCAGATGTTTGGCTCATTAATCCTCCTTTCTTTTTCCCCTAAACTCTGCCACCACCACCAGTCCTCTCAGGCCTTTTGTGTCACTATTGTACTAAGTCATGTCCTTCCACAATATTGGCTGGGTGACACAACAGGTCTGCATCTGGCAACTTCAAAGTAAATGTAGTTTCAAAAAAGATCAAACTGGAAAATATAATTCCTATATTTCTAAGCATACAAGAGCTGACATCAAAAAAAGACAAGAAAACCCATCATTGACGTTATAATTGCTCAGCTAATGTGTTTACATCTAAATGTTTTGAAAAAAAGAATTAATTGCTTAAAGCATAAGACAGGAAGCAGAGTATATGACTACTGTATGTCTCATCTATTAGAGAAATATGTACCTGAGTGTGTTAAATAAGTAAGTTTTAAGATGGTTTTCATGTAGTAGTGGAATTAATTGGTAAATAATTTCAATCTTGCCTGTTACATGCAGTATTTCTTCTGAAAGTTAAAGCGTTTCAAAATGAAAAATCACAGCATTACCCTCCGACAAGCACCTGCTGTACCTTCCTGTTCTCAATCTCCTCTCAATGTGTTACCATGTGAAACCCGCAGAGGATCGAATTGACAGTGGGATTTTACCTACCATGAGTCCTCTTTAAGTGAAACCTTGACATTTCAAATTTCTTTTTTTTTTCCCATTGGCGTCCTCACACTTTAAAGGTCTACATGTCATCCATTTGAGATAAAAATCAAATTTTACATCCATCTCTTCTTTAACAGCATCGTATGACTTATTATGTTTTGTCCTATGACCACAGCCTTTTTATATCTAGTCCCTTTTTTTCTTTCTCGCTTTCATTTTTCTCTTGCATTTCTCTGCTCAATAAATTCTTCAGCTCCCTCTGCCCTGTCAAGTATTTGCTTTGTTCACTTCTACAAAGGAGCAGATGCAACAAAGTGATACAACACTCTTCACTGTAACTTCAACAGACACAATGTGGGACAGATTTTTCTTCATGTGAACCCATAAGATAGTGTTTGTTGCTGACTAATGAGCAAATTGTTAAGAGGGAGTTTAAAGATAGGAGGGAGGGGGGTTTAAGGTATGAAATTCTGTTATAACACTATTACATTCTTCATTAGGCAGCACTGTGCAGTGTGAAAGAGCCATGTTTAATGACCATGGACATGGGCTACAACCTGAACCCCAACCTACAACACTTTTAGCACATGGCACAGACCCAAGACACTATAGCATCTACTGTATGGACTGCATTATGACAAACTGGGCCTGGAATAAATGGTATCCTCTTAAGGTGGGCACCAATTTACCATATTGATTTAACATTTAATTTAAAAAAAAAACTTGTGCTAAAATATTTATAACTAGACACTCAGCGTGCAGGTAATGGAAAACAGGCATAAAGGAATAAGATGACATTTTATAGGTTTGCTACTTTGACCACCACACCCAATGTGTAACATATATCACCGTTGTGAGGTGAATAGCTGTATCCCACATGGATGCATTTAAATGACTTATCTTCAACTTATGACATGAAACGTTTATCTTGGTTAATATTTGAGGCTTTTTATCATTTCACCCACTTCTCACTTTTATTGAGAGAAGCATATTTGTCCAAAATATCAACACTTTTCTGATTTCCTCCTAATAAAAGACTGGCGACCTAACAAGCATCACACTTTTATAAAGCTCTTTTGTTCAGCTATAACCTTTTAATATTGTGTCTCAGGCCCCTCTTGTCATTGGCTAAAAGCAAAACAAAACAAATCATCTTAATGTCAACAGTGTTATTACCACTAAGTGGTACTTCCCACATTTGCTCAACAAGGCCAGTGTTGCTCTGACTGGATTATGGGCAAGGTCACTCAGCAGGTAACAGCAACCTGTCACTCATGTTTTCAATATATGTCAGGTTTTACAGTGTGAGTACAAGACACCTGATGAAAGCCTGAAAAGAAGTGAAAGCAAAAACAGAGAGAGGGAAAGGAAAGGAAGATGTAGGGAGAGGGAGAGAGATAAACTATGAGAGGAAAGAGAGGGAGAGAGAGATAATAGAGAGAAAACATGTGTTCTCAGTGTCCGGAACGCACCAGTAGAGCTGAAAATAGGGATTGGGACAGTTGCACCGTAGCTTCATTTGAGAGGACACACTCGGCTGTCTGTTCTCTAAAGAACTCTCCTTGTACAGAGGCGAGGCCTTTTGGGAACACTGCTATCATCTTAAAAGGCCATCTCTGTCTCTCTCTCTCTGCCTTGCTTTCTTGCTCTCTCTCTCTCTCTCTCCCCCTCTTGCGCTCTTACTTCTCCCTTCTCTCCTTGAACAGGGGGTAAGGCCATTAGGGAACAATGGCGATATCTTTAAAGGGC
Source organism: Lates calcarifer (assembly GCF_001640805.2). Taxonomy (NCBI): domain Eukaryota; kingdom Metazoa; phylum Chordata; class Actinopteri; family Centropomidae; genus Lates; species Lates calcarifer. The sequence goes on from NC_066845.1 coordinate 7,683,734, forward strand.
CTTCTGTGGCTGAGAGAACAGCACTGCCAAAACCCAGAGGATCCATGTGCTGAATCAGTGGTCACAGAGCACAGAGAGGATAGAGGGATTTATGGGGTAGGGACATGTGTGTGTTTGTGTGCACGCATATGTGTGTGTGTGTGTGTGTGTACTATTGTGTAGATATTATGTGTGGACTATGCCACATTTGGGGACAAATTTTGAATTGAAACCAGTTCATTGAAGGTTGTCTAGCCAGGGGCAAAATGGGTTCCCCTGTTTTCAGTCTTGATTAGGGTTAGGTTAAGGTTAGAGGAAAGGCCTTTTCCCAACAGGCATGAATATATTTGTCAGTAATTGCAGTGCAACTGTTAAGAAGTTGATCTCATGGCAGCCATTTCTCAATCTGCATACAAATATCATGCAAAATGCATGCAAAGCATGTACGGCAAAGAGCCAATTTTGCGTGTAGGTGATATGCATCTCCTTTTCATGGCCATGTGATGCATTTCAGATGAGGTGTGACTTTCTTTTTATTGTATAAGGTGATTTTTGGGTTACTAGGAGGAGGCATGTGTTGGGTGACTTCATTATGTTGCATGAGCATCAGGACAGCAGTGTTCAAGACCAGTAACTTTTTTTTTTCTTTTTTTTTTTTACATTTTTATCATGTCAGGACATTTGTTCTAGACAGTCTGACCTCCATTCCACGCATGTCAGTACCCTTAAATGGTATCTTTACAGATTTAATGCAAACCACAATCTTTCTTGAAAACTAACCAAGTGGTTTTTGTGCGTAAGCCAAACAACACTGAAAGGAGTGGCATATTATTTGTGCACAAATTGATGAGACCAGTGTGGTAATGGAGACTTTCACAGTAATGCAGAACTTGCATGTAAATGTTGCGTACATGCAAGTTATATATCCATGTAATAACAATCTTCATCATTGTTGCCCTGGCCTTAACACATCATCCAGACACACTGAGCAGGATGACTGTTATACACGCTTCAACTGTGTTATTGTATACCTGTAGTCTGCCAATTATTACAAAATTCTTCCCAAATGTTGCTCAGTGTTGATTTAATTATGGTATTCACTGCACTGACATCTGCAGTGTGGGACTAGCATTTCCAGAAGGGCCACATTAGCCACTATTCAATATTCATCCAATATAAACTGCGTGGTAGAGCTCACCATAGAACATACTTTCTTATGACATATTCAATACACTGATAAAATGCTTAATGCCTTGGAAGATTGAGTTTGAGCAAAACAATTTCACTGCAGAGATCACATTGGAGATCAATGCATACAACACATTAATTGTGTTAATTGACTACAATGAGTGAAATGGAGCCCCATTACGGCTATAAGGAGTAAATCAACGCTGAATCACCCAGGGCAGAAAACTATTACATTGCTCTCTAGGGGCTTAAACGTTTAGGTGTGCTATATTTCTGTCCTCCCAACAATGAGTGATGTCACAGCTGGTGTTTTCCATTAGCTAATACCTGGTTTGACATCACTCGTTGGAGTGAGATGTAAATTAAATGTGCTTTTAAGTAACCCAATAGAAGCAGTGCACCAGCAGTATTCTCTTCTGTTTGATTACATTAAATTAAATCACTTGTAAAATCCAGAACAAAGAAGATAGTGTAATGGTGTAAACAGGGAGTGTGAGTGAGTTTGATTAAGTTTGTAACACTACTTCCAAAGAGAGGGACAGCTGTGCAACAAGATATGATGATGTTAACATATTGTAGGCTGGGGTAAGAAAGGATGCAGACAAACCATGTGCATGAACACACCTACACATTTGAACACACCTGTACATGCATGGGAAACAACAGTACAATATTTCTGTAGAAGAGAGCTAAGACACTGAAGAAACAGGGTGGCACTTTATAGAAGGGACATAGGATGTTTCTCGTCTAATGTTAGAGTTAATGGACTGTAAATAGAGAGGGTGAAGAGACAGAGAGACACAGAAGGAGGGTAAAATGGGACAGCGCACCCACGCGCAGGCAGACTGATGTGTCTCCAGCATAAAAATGCATAAAGATACATATGCATCTGTGCACCTGTTTCTGTGCATATGCGTGCACATTGTAGAGAGAGAGAGAGAGAGAGAGAAAGAGAGAGAGAAAGAGAGAGAGAGAGAGAGAGAGAGAGAGAGAGAGAGAGAGAGAGCAAGATGGAGAGAGAGAGCCAGGGTTTTTGACTTAACTATACATCCATTAGCTCTCTAATGTCCTACCATGCTGAGAAACCATTAATACTGTTAGATCAGATAAATTCAGAATTTTCACTGCACTGGTTTCATAGATTAGACCAACTATAGATGTCAGCTCAAGTGAAACATCTTCCTTACCTACAAACAGACACAGAGACAGATAGATAGATAGACAGGTAGACAGAGAGCCTGAATGTTGCCTTACCAAAATCAGAATCATAGAAGAGGATGAACTTTTGCCAGCTGTACTCAGACACCACTTGCATGATGACCTCATTGAGATAGACAGGTGGGCGGACCATTAGGGTGTAGTCATCTGTTCCAGGGACGCGACTGGTGGGCGGGCAGGCGGAGCGGGGTGTACCCGCTGGGGAACGCTGGATAAAGAGGTGGGGGATGTGCATGGCATCGGCAAGAGTCTGAAGGCTGCCTGCCGACATGCAGCCAATTGAACTGACCAGGGCCAGGATACCACGGTTCATCAGCTCACAGGCTGGATGGAGGGGAGGGAGGCAGCAGAGAAAGAAGGAGAGGGGAGGAGGAAAACAGAAGAAGAATTTGTTATTTTTCAAAGCATACAAAGGAAATGATTCTACTACTCATTTTATGCCAGGATTCACTAGTGGTAAAAATATCTTTTACAACTACAGGCAAAACCAAGTCATATTTTTGATCCCAGTAATTCTTTGTGCTAAGAGTGCAGCAAGGCAAGTAATTCCTATTCTACAGGTCACCACACTGCAGCACCAACTAAAGAGACAAGGAAATTGTTTATTTGTTTCCACATGCATTGCAGAGTTATTTTGAGAACCAAAGATGCTGTAGTCATATACAACCTGTTCTGTGGTAACAAGAAATAGAGAGGGATACATACACAGGAAAAGATACAGATGGGTGACAAATTCAGGAAAAATCTAAAACACAAGTGGAGAAAAACATGACAATGCCCCCATCCACTGATGGGTCACTGAATGGTTTGATGAGTTTGAATATGATGTGAGTCATACACTATGGCCTTTGCAGTCATTAGGTCTCAACCTATGGCAGATTTTAGATTGACATGTTAGACAGTGCTCTCCACCACCATTGGCAGAATGGTGTTCTATCACTCCAGTAGAGCTCCAGAGACTTTGTCACCTGTCTGTATATAGGCAGCAGAGTAGGAACACATTGTGTTCTACATGGAAAAACCAACTGTAACACAGAAGGATTTTTTTCTGCACTACTTCCTTGTCAATAAATACAGGCAAACTTCCGAAAGCCTCAAAACATTTATGTCAAGCTGTCACAGAGTATTGTCAGTCATTTTACCAATGAATGGTGACGCTGAGCTGATAAAAGTACATATAGAAATAGGGGTTCATGTTTGACCTTCCTATGAGACATGAAACTTACATGACACAGGATGACCACATCACTAGAACTAGTGCAGAACAGTTGCTGCTTTTTGCTCACTAATATTACATTTAAGTCAGAGCACAGTGACAGCACGTTTTTCCTTCCTTCCATCCATCCTTTAATTAATTGACCTCCAGGCTACTTCCTGAACAATAATGCAATATAAATCAGTCTAGTATGGAATATTGGTCTAAATTTTGCCTCTACAAAAAGTGTATTCAAAGTTTTATTATAATATCATGTTGCATTCTGTAGCATTCTTGCTGGAGAGACTATCCACAATCCTCCAGTTGTTTGTGTTCTGCTGCCTAAATGCTCCTCAGCTCTGAGACACTATCTGTGCTTATTTCACCTCCTTTTCCTTTTCCTCCTTTTCACTTTTCATGCTTCCTAGGCCTCTAGTGCTGTCAAAAACACCTCTACCTCCTCCCCTCTCAACCCACTCCCCTGTTATCTTCCTTCTTGTCCAAAGCAGCCCCTCTGAGTGCTTACCTTTCAGCCCCAATCATTTCAGAGCCGCAGTCTTGCAGTGATTTTCATTTTAGTTGCCTTACAGCACCACAGAATGTTGTACACTGTCCTCAGTTTGGAGTCATCTGCCTTTTTCCTCCACCTCCTATCTAACATCCCTACTTCAACACCTTTCCCATTCCACCCACCAATCTTTTTCACCATCTTTACTCACCAGCCGTTTTCTCCCTCATCTCTTGTTTACCCTCGTGGCAACACAAACATCCATCTATCCTCTTTCCATCCCTTACTCAAGCCATTTTTGATTCATCACCTCTTTATTTCTTTATTTGCTGCATACTTCTTTGCCTCCCACAGTCAGCTCCTCCAGTGCTTTTACCCACATGGCCACCCCTGCTTTGCCCTTATGTCCTTGCCCCCTTTTTCCATCCCTCATCCGTCCTGATCTTAATTTCATCCCTCACTTCTGCTCCCATGTTGCTCCTCACCGCATCACTTGCTGTGTGCTAAGCACCAGACTTAGGTGTTTATTTTACTTCTAGCAGACTAAAACCCTGTCACACAAAAAGTGGTTAAAAAAAGCACAGTGAACTCAAACACACACATACACAGATACACAAATGGTGCAATGGCAATGTATAACGGCAAGAAAGCACATTCAAAAACACACACACAGTGAGCCTGTATAATGCCACGGAGTAATCTGTTGACACTGCAAAAATAAAGCCAGAGAAAGGAAGAAAGTTTCCAAGAAAGAAAAGCTTGAGGAGATTCACAGTGCTTAGAACAGAAGAATAAAACATTGCTATGTGTGCATATCTATGTAAGAGAGGGAGAGAAACAGACAGAGAGAGAGAAAGAGAGTCATTGTATTATCCTTGATGTTTTGGCAATATTGCTCACCTGACATTCATGCCAGAAAGGCATACTGAATTGAGAGGAAGGGGAAAGGGGGGCTGGTGTCTGGTTTGCACAAACAACCTGATGAGTTGGATTTCAAAGCGTTTTGTGAGGCTGAATTCTCAAATAGTGACAAGCATGTGCGTGCATGTGTCTGCCTGTGTATTAGTGAAGCACAACATGATGTCTGCTTCAGTGCTTTTGTTGCTTAACTGCGTAGTTTAAGTATTGCTGATTTAATTTGGGTACATTATATTTGAGCTGTGTACGTCACCCTAAAACTAATCTTATGTGACACTATATTTGTCTTGAACAGGCTGTGTTAGTACACCAAAAAGCTTAATACACAAGATCAAAGCTATTCTGGGGCTGTTCCACCTAAAAAAGTCACAGTTTATAAGGTACAATCGTCACGGTTGTCATTCAAGGCTTAAGAGGTTCAGTGACATAAATCAAATTTGGAGGCAATAGCTATAAGTATATGAACACAAAACCCATTCTGTAATTAACTGGCAATACTTTGTTAGGAATGATTTTCCTTTTTAGCAATAGCTAAAGGGTTATTTCAGGCAACCATTTCCTCGTGCACTGATGTAGAAGATTAATGAGTAGAAGCTAAAGCAGTTTCAGTCTCACTGCCCATTGTGCAAGTCCACATTTTGAGGAATTAATTAAAGTGTAACAATATATGATTAAACCTCACTAAGTCTTAGCGTACTACTTAGTCATGGCCATTATTCTTAAAACCAATGAGCCCGGGACTCATCTTCAATCTACTATCACCTTAATGTTTGAACATATGTACACCTCTGGGTGTGTGTGTGTGTGGGAAGATACACCTGTGGATTTATTTATGCATACTTTAAGTGTGAATGAATTTCATGCTTATGTATGTGCGTCTGCATTTTTCTGAATATTTGCGCTGAACAACACAGTCATGTATCATAAGCTGCATTATCCAGATTCCACATCCCCATTATAACGGTCATGCTAACTAACGCTTTAGCCGCCTCACTCTAGTCAAGCTATAGCACATTAGCTTAGCATCATCAAGGCTTCTGCTAATGGAAGGCTTTGCTAATCCTCCACTTATTAGGGCACTTTGGAGAATTAGTGCCCTCATCCCCTCTACATCACACACTCTTGAGTCGGCAGGGGGCTTCTAAGCACTAGGCTCATTAGTACTCTTTGCTAATGACTTAAAGGGCCTGTTGTGTTAACCCAACCCAATTTTGCATCACTCTGAAGTAGGCAACAGTTAAAGGAGAGTCAAAGTGAGTAAGAGCTGGAGGTGCTGGCACAGCAAAATATATCTGTGTGTAGTGACTTTGAAGAGTTTGACATTAAAAAAGGCACACCTTCCTGACATTATTGAAGGTTTAAGGTATGTGAACAATTCTAAAAAGCCATGCCTGAGTGACTAAGTATGAGTTGAATTTTAAGCTAAGCTGTACAGATGGACAATGTTTTCTTATACCATGCTACCACTTTAAGGAACAAGTGCTGTGTACTATGACTACACTTTGAGCACAAAAACAGGTTTCGATTTCAGAGAGAAGAGGGAGAAAGAGGTGTGTGTAGGAGTGCAAACAAATAAAAAAATGTAGCCATTTGGAATCTTTCACCTATCATCCTGAACCATAGCCACCCACTACACCACACTCACACACCACCATCATTGCCCACCCACACACGCAAAAACACACACACCCCTCATGCACATGAGCAGTATGATAAATCATTCTGAGATCAATCTCCCAAAAGCAGCAAAGATCTGTCAGGCAGTTATGCAGAGGTGTTTATTTGAGGGATGTACATGTCAGTCATGCACACAGACATGTACACATCTGAGAGTTCAGACTGTCAGCCACAGGGATTACTGTAAGGCTCTACCTTACTAATTCATCAGCTCTGTGTTTCTGTGTTTATTTATTTTCACTGGGATGCCATTATACCTGTGTAGTAATCTATCTCTTCATCAGACTTTGTGCATAGGTTCTGTTTTTCAAAATGAAATGGCTGATTGATCCTGCGAGTCTCAAAACTACCACTGGGACTCAACTTGCAAAATTAGATAAATCAACTGCTTCTCATAATTTTTCATATATTCAAAATGTATTGAACCACTGTCTCACAGAGATCTTGTTTACATGCAGACATTTTGATGTATGTTCTGCATGTCAGTGTGTATTGTACATGTGTTGCCTGTGACAGAGTATGTTATTGAGCTCTCTCTTCTCCAGCTTGTCGGTCAGTCAGAATAAATGGAGTGCAAGCACTTCACCTGCACCCAGGTGTGACCGATTCTTCTCTCTATCTGTGTCTCTCCAAGCAGCTCTCCTCCCACCACACGCTCACACACTCTCTCTCTCTCTCTCACACACACACACACACACACACACACACACACACACCACACACACTGTACACACTTTATCATTCTGATACGCAGTCGTCGAGTTTCTGCGGCCCAGTGACTGAGGATGGAAAACGAGAGGAAAGAGAGAGAGGGGCGGGAAGCAAGGAAATCAATACCTGAAGAAAACCAATAAAAGAGTGTCTGTATGCCTGCAGCTGATAGAACATTTCTTGAGTAAGTTAGAAACCATAAGAGACCTACACAACACTAGTAACACAGCTTTAAACAGAATAAAACATATAGATAGTCCATAATGCCCCCTTTAGTTTGCATGTCACATTTAATATCCCTTTAGCTATGCACTGGTAGCTGAAAGGAGTTAACTGGAAAATGATAGATTAAACCTTAAACATTACACAAATGCTGGCAGTGCCACATATAACACTTGTGTGACGTGACATTAGTGGCAATCTCACAACAACAGTAGCTAAAGCATCTGTCTGCCCCACTGTGTCACCTGGGTAGATGTATGCTTAATGGATGCCAAAGGTAAAGTCTTCACTACTGCCAGGTAGCAGGTGGGATGGGATAGGGGGTATATCAGCTACAAATTTGTACTTTTTTTTTTTTTTTCCAGGTTATGGCTTAGCTGACAGGATCAGGGACGACTCAATTTGTTTTCAACATGGGAGAAGTACTCTCTTATGTAAAGCAATAAGCTGAATGAAAAGACAGAGAGTATCTGTTGGCTGTAAAATGAGTATGTAATTATAATCAAGTGTTTGGCCTCATCAGAAATTCACTGACAGAGAGAGAGGAAGTCCTAGCCAACACCCACAGCACTGTCATAGCCGAGAGTGTATCTTCATGTCTAGTTTGTGTGTGTTTGTGTGTGGATGACCTACTTGTGTCTGCGTATTGTTTCATGTATTGTTCTAGACCCACAGCTCCAAACTGCTGCCATGCATTGTGCCATACACGACTAAGCACTGAGTGGCAGAGAGAGATGCTTACTCACACAGCTGGCAGGCTGAAAATGTGCTCTGCTCTATAGATGCCTGTGTGTGTGTGTGTGTGTGTGTGTGTGTGTGTGTGTGTGTGTGTGGAACGCTGGTTTGCTGATATACACTCCTTGAGGGAATTAGCACTTGAATTAATGTGGTCAGGGAGGTAGAATGAGCAAAAGATAACATGCCCTTTTCGACTTTGTTTCTCTAGAAATTTATCACTGTAAGTTTTCTGACTGCTGGCACTTCCTGTTGCTGAAAATACCAGACCAATGATTTCTCGCAAACACAATCTGTTCTTATTCCTGCCCCCAGTACGCCTCCCCACCCGCTACCCTGTTCCCATTAACATTTAATGGACCCCCTTTGGTCCCTTCATCTTGTCACATTTAACATCATCTATTCCTAGCTAGCTCTAGTCTTTGTGCCCTGGAGATGTATACATCCTCGCTTTCATCCAGCCTCTTTTTTTGTATTCTCTGTAACTCTATCTGTGCCTCCTCTCCTCATTCCCTTCAACTGTCCCTCAATTCAGTACCCTTTACCACTATATTTATCCAGTAACTGCAGTCACCGTTATCACGCTCACCAGATGAATGCCCCCTCTGGCTTTTTTCCCAATCCCCATCTCTCTCTTTCTCTGTCTCTCTCTCTCTTTTTTCTCCCTCTTTCATTCAAACTTTCACTCCACCACTTTTACTTCTCTTTGACTGCTCCCTTTCTTTTACCCAACTCATGTTTCCACCTCATCCTCATCTCTTCTCTCCACCACCACCTCCCTCTATTCAATGTGAGTCAACGGGATAATTTCCTAGTTTTTTAGCTGTTGGCATTGTTGAGCATGACAGATAAACACCTCTTATCCACACACTGTTCTCCTTCCTCCTGTCTTGTCTCCAGGCCTCACTGATTTCTCCTTCCTTCACCTTTTGCCACCAATCCAGACTGGACTAAATACTCCATTACCTGAGATTGGTGCATGTACAGTAGAACATTCAGGGGGCTAGGTCATTTTTCCATCCATTCATCCATCTAGCCATCCATTCATCAACTCAATTGTTTGCTAAATCCAATTAAAATGTACCTTGCACACATTTTCTTCTAGTGTCTACTTCATTTTCTTTTCCATCATATACCCTCCTTCTCTTACCCTTTGCTTTAACATCACTTTATCCATCTTTTCCACAAACAGGAAGCTACAGCATGACCTGTACAGTATTTGTCTGTAACTGCTCTGTTTCCTCCACTGATGTGAGACTGTAGAGATTCAATCTACACCCATGAAGGCTTTAACATTTCCAGGTGCAAGAGGAGCTAAGATGTAAGAAGAATATAACCTCAAAACTCAAAATAAATTCAAATTGATGTACTGTGATAAAAAAAAAAAATATATAAAAAAAAAAAACAGCACTGCACAAGAATTTTTCAAAGTGCTCATGACAGTGTTCGATTGGCAGTGCCTCTTTATGTGCAACTTAAACTCTAGGATATTAACACCCCTCCTCTTCTTCATTTTATCTACTTTTCTTGTCTCTTTAGCTTCCCTTTATTTCCCTCCATTCCATTCAGGAATTCCATTCCATTTAAGACCCTTTTTCAAACCACGTCTGAAATCATTTTAGTCAAAATTCTGATGGAAAAATAAATGCAGTTTTATGCACATTTTTCTTTCATACTTCTGGTTTCATAAATCTGGTGTCATGTGCACATTAAGAGAAAGAAAAATCATCAGTTTTTCAGTGTTTCCTTTCAGTTCTGTGCCCGCTACTCTCTTTGTCATACTAAATGTCAGTGGCTCATGTTAGCAATAGCTAAAAAAATGAATAAATAGATTTTTTTATGGTCACAGGTTTTTATTGAACAGAGATAGGGTACAGAATCTATCTATCTATCTACTTCCTCAGGACAGATCTATATCCTGCCCTTTCTCTCCTACTTCATTTCCCTACACTTACATTTCTATTTTTATCTTATTTTCTCAAGATATGGAATTTCTGGCTTTGTAACAGCTTCAAGTGTCAAAAAAGTATTTCCAAAAAGAGGCACCAACATACACATACAGCATGATATTATGTGTATATAGAAGCTGACTGTTGCTTATGCCTAGTCTCTCTGTCTCTCTCTCTCTCTGTCTCTTTCACATTTTCTTTGTCAGCTAGGGTAATGACCCATTTGTCAATGCTTTAATCATATTTAGAAAATGGATTGGTTGTTGTTCACTGCTAATGGCTCAGTGTGTCTCTGTTTTCATTGCCTGTGCACACGGCAGATGTCATATTTTCCCACTTGGTATCTCAATAGTCAATTGCACACAGGTGTGTGTGCATGTGGGGTGCATGTTTTTCTGTTCTCCAATGTGCTCTCATGTCTGTGCATACCTGTCATTGTCTGAAAGTGAGACATATTATTAGAAAGACATGCGGATGTGAGTTGAATTTTTGGAAATAAATGAGTACAAATTAACTGGCTCTCATTCGTTTTCACTCCCCACAAAGACTGCCCAGTTGACGGTTCTCCATAATGAAATTGGGAAAATGACAGCAGATAATCATTGCACTATTCATCTCTACATCATCAGATTTTGACAAAATGTTTGGGGGTGTTGCACCTCAATCACTCCAGCCACTCACTGTAAATACTGCAGTGATTGGTCTGGAGGGCGTGTTCATTTACTTGTAACTGACTGGTCCGATGATGGACTGTATTATTCAAGGGAAACAGCATTAGCTCAACCTTTGAGTTCTGAGTGGGTGAATGTGTGTCTGTGCGGTGTTTTACACAGTTTGTACAAACAGAACACTCTAGTGATTTTGATATAACACATTAGTGTCATACATTAAACATAATATTTAGAGGTGTTTACACCATTTACCAGTAAAAGATACTCCCCACTAACATGGTACAACTCCCTGTGCCCGAGACAGCAGCATGTTGAGTGATGAAACAACTTAATTAGCTGTAGCTGGATACAGAGATTTGGAAGAGAGAGGGGAGAAATGGATGGGTTCAGTGAAAAATGGTGATGAATAAGATGAGTTTAAAGTCCATAGAGAGTGAGTTAGGGATGTGCATTTCAGTAAGAAAGAACAAATGAGGGCTGGATAGAGGGAGGGAGAGAGAGATTTTTTTTTAATCGAAGTATTGCGGTAAAGAGCTCTGGAAAATGAAGGAAGGATAGAGGCCTGTAGAGACAGATGCAGACAAATGCAAATCAGCAGGCAGGAGAGGGAGAGGGTGAAGGCAATGAAAGGAGGGAGGGAATGAGAGATGGATGAATTATGAAGAGACTGTGGGGAACTCTGTAATGATACATGACTCTATCAGATTTACTTCAATGAGAAAGAAAGTGCCTGCTCCCTCACTGACAGAGGTGGGAGCAGAGTGGGAAACAATAGAGAGCATTTGGCATGCATGTAATGGAAGGTTAGAGTGATTAACCAAAATTAATTAATTGAATAATTTAAGCAAAAAAATACATTGCATTGAGAAGGAAGATCACAGTATAATTCATCCTAATGAGAATAAACAACATGTATGTTTCATGCATATATTTGAAAAAAAAAAAATTGCCACCAGCTAACTAATGTTTTGTTTACCTTACAGAACAGTTTTAATTGCTTTATGCAGAACCCACCTTCAAATCTCCTGTGATTACTGTGGACACAAATTATTTTGTTCTAAGCTCATTTTGTAAACATTTTTCATGCTTCTGCCTAAGTTTCCTTGCTTCTCAAAGTCATACATATGCAGTAATATTGACATGAAAAATATTCTGCATCATATATCGATGAGTTAACTTGACTGTATACACGTAGCATGTACAGGTTTCCGAATTGACACACATACACTCATCAGATATTCTACCTTCATCACATTGCCACAGCAGATTTGTGCATGTTCAATTCAAAGAAAAGGAGGAACACCAGTCATAAGCAATGCAATGAGCCAGTTGGGGCATGATGTGCACATACACACCAACACACAAACATGCACCGAGTTAATGTATGCATCCAGCTGCCCACGGTCACTCATATCAAATTCCAGATCCTGGTGCTGGCACACAAGACTGTGAAGGGATCTGTAGCCCCTTCCCTCCAGGCAACTATCCAAGCACAACATGCCAGCTAGTGTCTTGTGTTCAGCCACTACAGACCTCCTTTCCTTGTGCTGGGCTGGTCAGCACTCTGAAGGGTATCAACTATTCTCTCTCTCCCAGCTCTCTAAGGGTGAAATGACCCTCCAAACTCAGTCAAAACAGTAGCCACTCGCCATCTTCCCAAACAAATGGTTTCCAGTTATATCTTGCTTGATATCCTCTTCTACTCACTCTGTTTATTATCTGAGTATAGATCTCTGCACTTTCTGAAAGACTGTAAGACTGCAACAGTTAAATGCATGAAGTGCTAATGTAAATGTGTGCACAAAACATACATTAACCTCCAACTAGCCATAGTTCTAGTCTTAAAAATGCACCTGATGATACTTTTTTACCTTTTATTTTCTTGTTTTGACTTTAAGGAGATGAAATGAAAGTACACAAGAAGCCATGAAAGGAAAAAATATGCACTCTCGGGTTACAGAGGGAGCACAAGAATAAAATCTGAAACATTGAGATCCTTTGTTAATTACATTAAATAAATACAAGCATTATGTGCCTACAATTGAGCTTGCAGTTTGCATTCACTAGTAAAGAATTGTCAACAGTAAGTGCAACAGCGGTATGCTGTCCTGTTGTTCTTTGGTTTTAAGTGAGTTTTGTGATGTGGGTGGACGACAATAAAACTCACAACAAAACTTGGCCATTACAAAGCTGTGAAGTGGCCCTTCTCTCAAATAGGATACAAGTTATTTCAAACACTATTATTGCAAGTCTGTAATTAAATGTGGAATGGAAAAGTTGAATTCCAAAAACAATCCATCAGGTGCCCTTGATTTGGGAAGCATGGTAGCCAACAAGCATTCATTTGACTTTAAAGAACGTTGTACTGTGTGACCACGAATATTCCTCCTGACAGGTTTATAAATAGCGCCATACTGAGTGAGAAACAGAGTCATTAAGCACACTTTGCACCTTTGCACATGTGTATATGTATGTATATATGTATGTTAGTATGCACATGTGTATATGTGTGGGAGAGAGCACAGGAGGGTCATTTGGCTTGTTATAACTCCAGAGCCTTGTGTGCCAATTACTATCCAAATGAACAACTGAACATAAGTGTGTGGGTAGCAAGCTTACAGTAAGTGAAAGTGACAACATTACCAGCCAGCAGGCACAGCCAGTTAACTTGATGGAAGCACAGTGATTATGTGAAGTACCATGATAAAGTATAATTAATTAACTGTTGATAGAAACTAAATGTGATAATATACCAATTGCTTATTGATAGGTGATCATCTAAAATCTATGATGTTAGCAGGACATTTAACCCTGGCCTTAGTTTCAAAAGAAGAAAGACAAATCTGAAATGAACTGTGTTGGCACTGCTACTGATTTCTGACCAAAAAACATGCAGGCATGCAGCATGTACAGTATATTTTGTATATAACTTATGCATCTACTTACAAAAGCTGCTTGATTAAAAGCACCTTTAATGATTATCTGTAAAATCATCCAAACCAGTTCAGTTTGAAGCAACACAGTCATTAAAAAAAAAAAAAAAAAAAAAAACACACACACACAACAATTAATGATGACTTTCAATAAACCTGATGATCTGTAGATGAAAGCTTTTTCTGGAACGATATCAATGGACAGAGTGTAATCTTTAGGCTTCTCCCTCACACACACACACAATCCGCATCTTTGTGTGCATATAGCATGGAGAAGTAATTACCTGCCCAAGTGGAATCAAACCTTCTCTGCACAGAAGGTTTGAGTCCACTTGGAGCCACATACTGTATACTCAAGCTGTTTGTATGGTATGGTCTCTGTGGCACTTGAGATGAAAGCCTCCTCAACTGACATCTATGAGAGATTAGACAGAGAGACAAGGGCCATGCGGTGAAAAGGTTATTTGGGGTTATAACACTACTCAACCTGCCCATGATGAAAAGAGAGAGGGAAAATGAGAGGGCTCTGAAGTGCCAGTGTCTAGCTAAAGGCTACATTCACCTTTTATTTTACAGAGGAGCGAGATGGGGGGAGAGAGGAGAGGGGAAGGAAAGAAAACTGACAGAAGAGAGTATGTGAGAGAAAGAGGGAAAAAAAGAGAGATATTAATATACCCTGACACATATAAGGTTATGGCAGAAAGGGAGATGCACACAAATTGAGATACAGGAAGACAGAGAGAGAGAGGAAGAGGAGAACACAGACAGTGACAGAGACAGGTAGAGAAGAGATTAAAGCACAACAGCATGGGAGTAATAACAGATACAGAAGAGAGAGAAAGAAAGAGATATTCATGTTTTTTTCTGATGCATTCCAATTGTATTTGGACACTCTTGCAAAACTGTCAATATGACACTCATGTCAAGACAGCATAAGGAAATTAACTTAACAGGTCACATTGTGGCTGACAGACAGCACTGCCACTCTCCTGGCCTCTGCGCATAGGTTATTAGCAGATGTGTTGTTCATGGGGTAGAGTGCAAATATGCATGCTTGTTAGAGCATATACTTTTCTATATGATCACATGTCTGTTTGAGTCCTTCAGAGACACAGTGAATGAGGCAAGAGATACGGGTTCATAGATCCTCCTCAGTGCATCACAATACTTTTCTAAACTGTGTATCTACAGTAATACAAACTATAATCAGACAGAGACTGGCACACAGAATACACACACACACTGTATACACACCCAATGTCCCAGAAAACTAAATTGAGAAAAATATACAAGAGTTGCACTGCAGCCAAACACATGCCATCACTTTCTCTTTCTCTCCCACTCTATTCCTCCCTCCTCTCTCTCTCTCTCTCTCCCCCCCTGACAGCATGCTTGATAACTTTTATGTTTCTGTAACAAGAATGAATGAGCTCAGAGGGAGGAAAAAGTGTGTGTATGTGGGTGTGTGTTTGTGCATTTCTATTGTATGAATGTTTGCGCCACCGCAGGCTTGTTCCCAGATCTTTCTCTTTTTTTTTGTCGGGTGTGTTTGTGTGTTTCTCTGTTCACATACTGCATGCAGCGTATGCCTGGTGTGTGACTCTGCATGTGTGCGTCATATGACAGATGGCAAGCCCCCTGTGAAGACCTAGAGAGAAGAGAGGAGCAAGGGACTGATGTGTTTCAAGTTGAAAAGCGACAGCAGAATCTGTTCAAAGTACTCAGTAAAGCCCCTCTGCTGTCACTCTGTTGATCCATAATTGAATGAGCAAGTGTTTATAGCCAATCACGCAGCATGAAAACATTAACAAACAGACATGCTTTGTGTGTTTTGGGTCTTTGACTGTAGTTGTGTTTGATAAATATCCATTTTCATTAAAGTAGCTGTCAGCTTTGGCTTTAATGATTGCAATGTAAATCTGTGGTGATCACTGTGATAGCTGTTGGCTTGTTGAAAGGCTTGCACACATTGAGTCTGTCAAGGCCTTTAGCCTAGTCTGTTTTCCTCCCACTTGTTCTGCTCTGTCACTGTCTGCCTGTTGGAAGAGCACTGAATAATGAATTGTTCAGTGGCACACGTCATTCACTCTCACAATGAAAACTGACCCTGAGTATCAGAGTCAAATTAGTGGTATAAAGATTTTCTGCTCTTGTGTGTGTCTGTGAGCCAATATAAGGCAGATTGTCACTGTTGGAAATTGGCAGCAACATGATTATTTCAGTGTATGCTGTGTACAATAGCTGTCAGTTTTAATACTTTGAGAAAATGGTAATTTTGGTGGAGACGCCTTTAAATAAACATGGTCTGCTAATGTGTTTGCGTTACTGAGCAAAACCTTGTGTCTAAAAGATATTGAATATCTTTGTTAAATTGTTTCAGCCAGCCCTAACAAAAGGGGACTGTGTATGTGGGCGGGTGTCTGGTTCTAAAGCATGCAAAACGATTAGTGGATTATACATTAGTGTTCACAAATGTACATGTGTATATCTATGTGCGTGTTGGTGGAGGTGCCTCAGTTGGCTTTTATGTGTTTTTTCGTAGTTTGGGGAAAGTGTTTATTGCACTGAGTACGTGTGTTTGTGTAGGAGAGAGAAAGAAAGAGAGAATGAGAGAAATGATGAAGCAACAATGACATTAAATGGTTCTCAAACAAAAAGGGTGTACAACTGGCCTTGTTACTTAGAAACTCTCCAGAAAAGCTTCAATATTCTGACTCTGATGGACTGATATAAGAAGCTGTCTCGTGCTGATTTAGTAAAAACATCCATTAAAACAATTTTCTTTAAACAAACAAACCCTGATAATCAAATCATTTTAAGCTGTTAACTGCACTTACTTACACTAACAGCAGCACTGTTTTCACAGGTTTGGGTTTACAGCTGTCTGATACTGGCTCCTTAGATAACACTAACTGGGAACAATAGGAGATGCAAACTACTTCAACACAATGACAACAATAACAGCTTTTAGTGCTGTGCTGCTGAGTGGCACAAACAGCCGGGGTGGAAATGGTACAAGAGATGAACCACCACAGAGTCAGACAGCTAGGAACACAAACAGGCCCTCATACAAAGACACAGACACACAGACAACACACATACATACACACACCAATTAGCGACAAATGTTGTAATTGCATCTCATAAGGATAGCAAAGACTCATTAAAAATTAAATGAAAAAAAAGCCTACATCCACCATACTGTGTATTGACAGAGAATAACAAATGTCTTTTTTTGGTGCTTCATTTCTTAAAAATTAATTTGAATTTGATGTGTTTACCAAAACACTGATTGCTTTAATGAGCGGCACATTGTTGAGTAGTTGTTTGTGTGACCCCCTGATGGAAACTAATTGACTTTGAGGCTAAAACTTTGATTGGAAATGTTGTCTTACTGGAACATCCTTCTGGCAGAAATGAGTTGGGAATTAAGTTAGATTTTGGTGTGAGTTCTATATCTTGTGTATGTACTGTAAAACTTTGTTGCTTTCCATGAAGGGTTCTGACAAACTGCAGTTTGTACAAGAAAAAAAACAAAAACAGACAATTGTCTGGGAAAGTATGAGAGGGAAATTAAATATTTTATCTTACTTTATTATGACTGTGCTACTAACACAAAGCAATAAACAAAACCAAATCACACATGAACATAATCACTTCATAAATTTGTGGCTATAAATAGTTTTGTATAAATAATTTGTATTAGGGCATTATTGAGTGGTTGTAACCCTGTCCTTTTAATTAAATCTAATTCAAAATAAAGTTAAACAACCAAGTATAAACCTGTGTTTACAAAAAGTATGGCACCTATAGATGCTGTTAAATCTTTTAAAACGCTAATCAAGAAGTACTGTACATTTTCTATGTTCAATGTTTACTTAGTTTGTGTGTGTGTGTGTGTGTGTGTGTGTGTGTGTGTGTGGTGTGTGTGTGTGTGTGTTTGAATGTGTGTGTGTGTGTGTGTGTATGTGAAAACTTCAACAAGTTGAATGGCTACACTTAAGTGTCTAGTCTCTGTTGTTTCTTCTTCCATCAGTGTTAACAGCCTCATAATGTTACTGGACGTGTTGCTTACTGCTAGATCAATGAACCTGATTGCATCCTTAGCTACATCTCATTCACACGTGTGCAAACATACACACACAAACACACACTTTCTGTTCTGTGCAAGCCTGTCTTTTGTAAGCACAGAGAGATGGAGCTCAGTGAAGGGGAGAGATGACAAGTGTGTGAGAGAAGAATGGCATATAGAAACAATAGAGGATTGTAGGTGGGCAAGTTAGATGCAGAACAACAGCGCTGTGACATTGTACTGAGACATAGACTGAGATGTGATAGGAGCACAACAATGCCAAGAGACAGAAAAAAATATGACAGAATAATTAAGAGCAACAATCTGGTGAGACAGGTCATCCAGAGAAAAGGTTCTTTCAAAAAGCATGAAACACATTCTGAAGCAAAAACATCCTCTCAAATATAGGGACCCTTCCGGTTTGGTTACATTTGATCTACTAAACAATTTTCCCAATAATGGAATAACAAACAGTAATGGTAATGGTACAGTTGTATGTTTTGCATGTTTATCAGTAACATTTATTTTTTTCAATAGGGACGTAGTGATAGTTCATGTTTTTTTTAATGAGTCAATGAAAATATAATAAGAAAGAGAAAAGTCAAAGGCAGTGGTCAAAATGAGGAAAAAAAGCCAATTTTGAAAATGAAGCTTTACTTCATGATTTCATAAGCTCTAACATTATTATTTTTCTCATCTCGCTGTGTGTTCCACGAACTAAGAACTATGTTCATGAAGCTCATAAAAGGCACACTGCAGAGAGGATTTGTCTGAGGAGTTCTCACACGATCAACAAGAACAGCAATCAGAAGCACAAGGAAACACACTATAATGTAAGCTTTGAAAATGACGAGTATTAACAAGAACAAAAAGTCAATAACACAGCAAAACATCTTGTGGTAATGTACAAAATTAGAACCCTAGAATATATTTAGGACTGTTCTTGCAGAGGTTATCAATGAGAGAAGGGATGGAATTACAAATATGACAGACTCATGCAAGAATGGATTACAAACAGAATAACTCACCCAGCTGTTTCAGAGTAAAAGAGGGGATTTCTGTCTGGCTGAGCTTCTGTTTGTCTATTGTTGTTTCACCTACAATGGCCTGTTAATCTAGCTGATGCAAATTCATCCTGCTTCCTCACATGTATGCATTCATGTGATTGAGTTTCAGCGTGTGTCTGCCTTTCTGTCTGCCTGTGTAGTTGTCTGTTGTATGTGGGGTGGAGAGGTTGGGAGGGAGACAGTGACCGCTTTTAAGGAGATATACTAATTTGTCACACCAATATCTTCTGCAAGCAGACTGTAAATTTGTCACTGTAACTGAAGTCAGTACAGTGTTTAAATGGAGATCAAAGGAGTGTGTTCTGGGCTTTTACAAACAGAAACACACAGAAGAACATATAGACACGCAAAATATACCATAATCAGAAAACATCAGCAACTACACTGCACATGTACACACAAACACACACAAAAACCAACAACAAAAACATCAGTACATAGATTGTTTATACCAGCAGCCAAGCTCAATCCAACCATAACAGAGTGATCAACGCTTGCATGCAACTCCACTATCAGTTGCTGTGTAGCAACAAATTTCCATCTGTACCTCACTGTCCTAAGGGCATAAACATAGCTTGATTTTTTAAGCGTCAAACATTGGCAGAGGCCTTAATCTACATCATCAGTCTAACTAAAATCCAAATGGATCATGAGGCAATGAACAACAACATTTGAATTTTCATATAAATTCTGCATGTATAATATATGTAAATGTCATGCTTGTGGAATTTTGCAAATGAACAGGTGCATTACTGGGGATAAGAGTCAAATAACAATTTGTTTTTCCTGTTTATGTCTTCAGGGGGAAAATGGACTGACTTCATATATTCCAACACCCTGGTTTATATTCACTCAGCTACATTCACTCACAGCTAGAAGGGTCTGAAATGGATTGGAATAAATGTTAATTTTGGTATACAGTACAATCTTCAAAAAGAATAGGGTATAAGACAGCGAAATTATTTGTCCATTTTGGGAGAAACAATTTGTAAACAGACGCTAATTCAAGTAGATTTTAATACAGTCTTTTTTTGGATTGACTTTATTAGGATATAAGTAAACTTTTAATATTCAAAAGTTCACTTCATGGTCATTCACTTATGCACTACTAAATTCAAAATGCATGACATGAACTATTGGCTTTAAACTTCCCGTTTTTCAGAAAATGAAGGGAAAGCCTTAGGGATGCACATTAACATAATGCCTTGGTCATGTAAGGTTATGTATTTTAAGCAGCACTATAATATTTAATAATTTTCTACAGCTTGAAATGTAAAAACAATGGCCTAGTACATGTCATGCATATTATTCACAATATTCAGATGGATGGTTTATCCTTTTGTCCTTGCCTGAAGTACTTTTCACTTGAGAAATCAAAACAAATGACTTTTTCATAATTAATGTAGAGGGTGTTGTGTGTGTATGCTAAATATATGCTAGATATCAATATATCAATATATAACTAATATACGCTAGATTGTATGACATCTTATCTTATCGAGTCACACTTAATAGAACAGACCCATGGTTACACTTGGTGTTTATGATGCATTGATACCTGTGACCATTTCATTTTCTGACGTTTGTCTTTCTCTCCTCTATTCCTCATCCCTCTTTCCCTCCCTCCCTTTTCTACTACTACTCACTGGTTTTCTACTGTTTTTGTTCTCTATCTTATCCTGCAACTGTTGTCTGTTTCCCTTTCTTTCCACTCCCTACCACCTGTCTGTCCCCCTCCCTAAAATCTCTCCTCTGTAATCTCTCTCCCACTCTCCTGCCCTGCTCTGTGCAGAAACCAGACAGATGCTAAGGTTTAATGCTTTAATTTGGCTGGCTGTCAGCCCTTCAATCTCTTTGATACTTGTACACCTAGTCCCATCGAAGACACTGTGATCCAATTTGGGCAAGCTGGCATCCGCTCACACAGACAAGGGTTTGTGAGACTACACAGTTTTTCGTCTGTGCCGTTTGAGTGTGTTGGCATGTTTGTACGGGTGCATGTTTTTATTTATTTCACTGCATGTATGTGTGTAGTTGCGTTGGGGGGAGGGCAGAGACACAAAGAGAAAAAGAGAAAGATTTGTCATTTGGCAGCACAAAATGTCTGGTGTACACACAAATTCAGGCACTTACACAGACTAAAAATACACATGTAATTAATGCTGCCAGTTTAGCGAAATGAAATGGAATGTTTATCAGAATCAAGCACGACCCTGGAGCAGCACAGCACAGCATAGAGTAATCTAGAGAAGGGGTTGGAACAGATTGAATATACTATATTGTTAATAAGAGGAATACTTTAGTAGCAGGTGGAACTGGGATGGACTCCAGCAATGGCCAATCAATCAAATTGGCTCCTCTAATCACCTTTAAAAGTTGAGGACTCTCCACCATGACATACTGACAATTTTCTAATCAACCAAGAGCAGAATCCAGGCCAGCCCCTAGGAGGAAGTTAATATTCTTGTCCAAAAGGTAAACAGTTCCAAGATGCAAATTCACCTATAATTAATGTACAGCACCTCAAATATGAATACAAAGCAGCCTAAATATCCTTCTAAGGGCAGATAATGACCGTTTTAGTTGGTGAATAATATTTCAGGAAACAATGAAATCCCTGCTACTGTTTCCAGTGATCAATGATGTGTACCAGTTATTTTAGAAGACAATACTAACTGTGCAACTACTATTTTTGTTTATTATGTGGACAAATTGTGGGAACTTGTGTAGTCTATGTTGCAGGTGAGCCAGCATTCCAGACTAAAAAACAAAACAAAAAACAAGCAAAAAAAAAGGGAATCTCCCCAGGTTGTCTCTGTTTCAGTGGCATGATGGGTTGGTGTGCAGAACAGCAAAGACCTCTGTGAACTTTTGAAAGAGCACATACTTGTTCACTGAGTATAAGTGAATGAATGGATACATGAATTATAAGCAGCTGTGTATAGCAGTATTGCAAAGAATCACCCATTAACCTAAATGAATACAGATTCTGCTGTAATCAGATTAGAACTTAATTTTGATGCACATTTAAAACACAGGCAAGGATTGGTTATTAACTTGGCAAACCTAAATTAAATAAAAGGGGATTATGTAATTTTGAATCAGTATGTACTCCTTTGCCAGTACTGACAATAGCTCTGTGCACCTGTGTTTGCACTGCGATTGCTGGCCAGGAAGTGCAGGCTTAGCTTCATTCCAAAGCTGCACACAGCATCTGTATTAACAAACCCACAAACAAGTAAAGGCAAACAAAAAATTAAATTTAAATCTTGTGGGTAATTTTAAAATGTATCTCAATAAATGCCAACTAATAAAAAGGCCATGCCTTCTATTTTTCCCCTGGGCTCAACTATCCATTTTGATCTGATCAAAAAGTTGCATTTGTGCCTGACAATACTGGCAAAAGGGTAGCAAGAAAGAAAAACAGAGCCTGTGTTTATGTATCTACATCCTTTTCCTCCGGCTTCACTGAAAACTAAACAACTTATGTTCCAATCCACTTTATTTCACCTAAGTTTTCCTTGTGTGTATGTGTGCTCTTTCCACAAAAGACACTGTCTAAGCTGCCACAACTTGCTATAACCACAAAAGGAACTTGTTACCTTATGATTACTTTTTTAATGTTTCCTCCCTGTCTGAATAAAGTTTTAAGTTTGTAATGGCTGACATACATTTTAAGCCTGCGTGTTGTTTCTTTGAGTATGATAGCAGGAAAACAACTTATCTTTTTTAGTTGTAGACATCGAGACAGGAAGCTCACGTTAATAGGACAGTCCTTGTCCAAAACATCACAAGCAGAAGAAATGCTCCCAGCATAATAGCGTGAGAGTAAGCTTAGCTGGAATATGTGGCAACTAAATCATTAGGCACTGAAAGACTCAGATTAAACTGGGGCAGGTCGAGAGCAGGGTCGGTATTTGTATGTGTCTCAATGTTTGTAACAAGGAAGGTGAAATCATGCCAAGTCCAAATGTCAGAGACAGACAAACCAAATAGCAGGCACAGAGGGAGGAACTTACACCCAGTTCATAAAATTGCAATTCTTAGAGGAACTATGGGTGGGGGGGGAATCTTGGATCAAACACTCGCAAAGCTAGAAAGGTTAATATTTTCCTGATAAAACAGTACAGTCAGTCTGGTGTCAATACCAAGCTGTTTATGGTAATGAAAAAGAGACAGCCAGACACACTTAATTTAGGTTTTTGTCAAAACTGAAAATGTATTGACAAAAACATTACCAGTGCCTTCAGTGTGACAACACAACAATAAGAAGAAACCATCTCGTGATAGAAGGACTGTGGTTCTACAGGGATCAAAAAAACAAAAAAATGATATGAAAAAAATCTCTCTCTCTCTATATATATATATATATATATATATATAGTATATATATATATATATACCTACATGAGGTTTAGCAAATAAGACAGAACAGTGTGCTACAAACTAACTTGACATACAGATCAAAGCAGTAGAGAGTCAAAACAATGAACATATACACATCCTTAATCAATTATTTGGACATCAATGCTTCTCTGTGTGTCATGGATCTTTAGATCTGTCAATCAAAGTGCAATTTCTGTGTCAAATGACTGTGTCATATTAACGAGTTCCTACCCACAGTGTAATTTCTTCATCACACACCTCTTAATCTTCACCAGTAGTAATGAAATGGGGAAGAAACTCAAAAACAGCTTAGTTCACAACATAGCACTTATGGAAACAGGACAAATAGTGTGCTTTGAAATAAAAAACAAAAGAAATGCATGACATGACCAAATGAAAAGTGCATTCTCAGAACATTATGTTTCTACAGTTTATGTTTGGAAAATGGCATGCGCACGTTTTCTGTGCAGTCATGCAGCATTTACAAATCTGGTTGCAGGTGTTCTCTTGCATCTTCTTTAACAGTGTGCTCATGCAGTGAATTTCATATTACTTTACAATAGGAATATATTTATCTCTCATACCAACCTTTGAAAAATAAGTAAATCCAAACACAGTGGAAATAAGCTGCTGGCTAAGTAGAAAAAAACAGTAACCCACTCAAGAAAACCCTGCACTTAAGACAGTGGATTCAGTCACATACTGGAGGCATGTGGTCGGTGTGCACGTGTATACCAGAGCACATGTTTTTTTCCTCCATGAGACATCTGTATGGTTTTACAGTAATATAGAACTGACTTAAACACAAGCACAGTTTTTCAACTAACCCTTTATACCCAGATGTCTTGTTCAGACATACAAAGCTATGTCAAAGAGTAATGGTTTTCACCCTGTTTTGTGTGGTTTTTTTTTTTTCCTGTAATTGCAGAATGAATACTTAAGCTTTCAAGGGCTGACATAAAAATACTGCTTTGTGTGGCAGGGCATTAAGTGGAAAAAACGAGTCACAAAAATAGATAGTAGGTTTATCTCAGGAGAGCAAATCAGAAACCAGGGAAAATACAGCAGGCTTCAGAAAGTATTCACTTTTTGTACTCTATGTACAATAACCCATGATGACAAAGTAAAAATATGATTTTAGTTTTTTTTACAAGTTTATAAAAAACAAAACTTGTGTATTCAGACTCCTAATTTAGTACTTTGTAGAAGCCCCTTTGACAGCAATTACAGATTCAAGTCTTCTACAAGCTTTGCACACCTGGATTTGGGCAGCAAGCTCTGTCAGATTCGATGGGGAATGTCTGTGAACTGCCATCTTCAGGTCTCTTCACAGATGTTCTTTGGGACTTACTGGGCTTTGGAACAGGCTCTCAAGGACAGTCAGAGTTCCTCCATTTAACAATTACCGAGGCCACAGTGGTTCTGGGAACACTCAGAACTCGAAAACTACGTCCAATCAATTCAGTTTACCACAGGTAGACTCCAGTCAAGTTGTAGACACATCTCAGTGATAACTAAAGCAAACCAGATGCAGCTGACCACAATTTGAAGTGCCACAGATCTTTTTTTAAATGTGTGAAAAATCTAAAAACATGCTATTTACTTAAACATTATGAATTATTGAATAGATTAATAATATATAAAATGAAGTTTTATCCATTTTAAATTAAACCTCCAACAAAAGCCACTGTAACTAAATAAATCAACATATAAACAAAACTAAAGGATGATTTCCAATAATGGTGACACCTGACCCTTATGGGTTTGTGTGCACCTCTGCAGCATGACAAATTCATGTGCAAAATGCTACAAAATCACATTACAAAACATCACCGTGTCCTTGTATGAGTGTAGAGTATTAAGAGAGAGATGGAAACAGGCCAAGTGGAAAAAAGAGGTAAGAGCTATGTGTTTCCATGGCAATGACATTTTTATTGTAAGGCCTACAACAAGCACAGCTGGAAATGTATGGAAGTGAACTGAGGAAGGAAAAAATAAGAGAAAATAACAACCATTGCACAGTGGGTTTTTTTTTTTTTTTTTTTTTGGTTTACTTGTTATGTATTTATGATTTTACCCTTACCCAGCCTACATTTAGCCAAAGAGGATATTTGTATCTACAAAATTTTACTTGTTCAAATAAGAGGAAGAGGATGAGTTTGGAAGCATTCAACCTCTTTTTAGAATTTGAAAATTGGGCAGCCTCTATTATTCCTTAATATTTCTTGTCTTCAGGGAAAGACGGTGCAAAATTGGGCAAGGAATGCAAAAACATATATGATTACCAAGAGCCCTAAAAGAGGGACCAAGTTGTCAACACCAAGACCACTTTGACAGAAACTGTAATGGCTCAAGCTGGGATAGAACATAGTGACCCATCAAGTGGTGTAGTAGTGCGATCATTTAAGCCAAGCACAGGTTAATTCTTAAGAAGAGTGTTCAGTTTGGAAAGGCTTCAGAAACCAATAAGTTATCTCTAGAGTGGACCAGTCAAAGGCCTGTGCAGAAACCCTGCTTAAATATTGAAGAGAAACAAGGCATCAAAGATGTGAAGCTCAAATGGAACACCTACACCAAACCATTTACAAGGGTTAAAAACCCTTAGACTCCCTGCAACTTTATGAAATGTTTTCCACCATTTAAAAAGTGGCACCAAAAAAAGAAAATAACTTTTCTATCTTAAAAATTATCCTGCAGTACTCTACATACTACAAAACTGCTAACCTATTCATACTGCAGCGCTATTATCTATCCATCTCCCATCCTGTACTTCAACTCATTCCTTTTCGCACCTGTCTGAGTTTGTCAGGTCTTTCTCTCTGGAATTTAAACTTGTCACCCAGGTCCTTGAGTTCTATTCCCCAGTGAAACTGAACACAAGTCTGAACCATCATTACAGCCTTTGGTAATTGCTCGTTGCTAAGCACATTTTCCCATTTGCTCTAATTGGGAGCGGTGTGTAATCAAATTAATTTTTCAAATAATAAATCAGCTTGTGTCAATCAATGCGTCCAGGTTCATTGCACATTATCTGCCTGTGATTATGTTGGTGTGTGATAGTGTCCACAGTGATGCTATTACAGAGCGTGGGTATGGTGTGTGTGTGTGTGTTTCTGTGTGTGTTTCTGTGTGTGTGTGTGTGTGTGTGAGAGTGTGTGAGTGTGTGTGAGTGTGTGTGCGCACACATGCATGAGGCATGTGTAGATGCACATGTACGTCCACTTTTGTACCTGGACTGAGCCTATAGAGAAATTCTTCAGCTTTGTCTGTTAGGACAATATTACATGGAAGTCATACCACAACTGATACTGATACTTACTTACTGTCAGAAATGCCTCCTCACACTTCATTCTGTAACCGATGTCTCTCAAGCACCTTGAAGTGTTTATGTGTGTGTGTGTGTCCAACATACAAGTGTGTATTATATATGTGTGAACATGTGCTTTTCATTGGTATACAGTACATGAAAGCAGAACTGGAAAGAAAGCACTGTTTCTCTGAGAAAACATAGCAGCTCATATTTGAAGAATTCACCTATGCACATCAAAACAGAGAGAAGACGACAAGAACAGATGTTCTGTCTTGCCCCTTCCTTCTGCTGTTGGACTACAAGGACGTCTTCACATATCTTCCTTCCTTCTCAGTCAGTATTTTCCCTTTTCCTACCTCTCTCACCTCTTTTTAAAAATTCAATTTCCTTTCTTTCACTTTCAAACTTATTTTCCTACTTTGTTGCTTTTCAGAATGTAATGCTGATTTTTGGTTCCCCCACTCAGAAACAGACATTTGGAAACATTACCCTGTACTATGCTTTTCTACCTTTTTGCCTCCTCTAGTGCAACAAGCCACAGATAATCCAGACTCAGAAGTGAGACAATAAACTGAGTACTCAATAGAAGAGAGAATGAAGATGAAGAGACGATGATGAGAGAAGAGAAGAAAATATGTGGCAAGAAGAATAAAAAGTGTGGACAGCTGGTGTGTGGGAATGGAGAGGTACAAGTGTTCATTTCTCCTCCCTACAGATGAAAAGCTTAGGTGTCCACTTAGTGTTGCCCACTAAATGGGCGCATTAGATTCTGTGTGTGTTTGCGAGCAACTGCTCATGTGTGCTTCTCTGACCTTTTCCTGTGGGTGTGTAATAGGTCAATGAGACCTTTCAACCATCTGTATTTAAGGCAGCAGTCTCTTTAGCAGTCCAAGCATACACACACATACCTCACACATGCACACCTGATCGAAACAGTTTCTCACCACACAGAACCTAGAAAGATGCAAAGGGAAAGACGTGCATCCAGAGTGGTTCCCTTATCTAACCGCTGCAATGATATTTTGAATCACATTCAATATTGGGTAAATGGGTTTTTGAAGGCCACTGCAATTATTCTCATTTAGTCTATAATATCTATGAGATGGGTAATGTTCAACATTTAACTTGCAGGATGCACTATAATTGCCATTTACTTGATTAGAGGAGAGCAGGTACTAAAAGACAGATTGTATGAGGATGGACAGAGGAGAAAGTGCTAAGGAACAAAGGGAGGAAAAGAGAAAAAAAAATCAAGGTGTGCAGAGAATTCCAGTTCTTAACATCAATCCAGCTAATGTGGAAGATGAATCAGATAGCTGTAAATTTGTAATAAATGCTAGTAATCAGATCAATGGCTGAGTATCAAAATTTGTCATTGACAGCAACCTGTATAATTATGATTCATTCAGTATGGTACCACTCTGACTTTCTTCACAATCACAAAAATACTGTTTTTACTCACTAATTAATGCCAATCAGTTCTACTTTGCTTTCCTCTTCTTTTACACTACTGTCAATGAAATTTAACATTATAAGTCTGGCAGGAAAGGTGGTGGTGACAGGGTGTGTACTTTTGTGTTCAACTTTGAAGACACAGCTGAGTCACATGAAGAATTCTACTGTGAGATTTTCTTAATAAACCATGATTACTTTCCACAGACCTTACCAAATTGTGTTTTGTTCCCAAATTATAAACTGAATAAACATATCTCTAACAAGGAAATGACACAATGAACCAAACAAAATTGAGTGTCTAATTTGTCCGCCCTTGTCATATCATGTCATTTGTCGTACTGTCACAAATTTTCACTTTTTAGCAATGCGTGCCATGTTCATTTCACAGCTTTTTGTGAGATTTCTTGCATCCTCTGTGTTCCCAATCAGTGTTTGGTTTTCCAACCCTATCATTTTCTTCCCTCTGCTCTCTTTCTCTCCTTTTCTCTTGTGTCCACCGCCATCCATCTATCTCTCTCCTTCCATCCTGCTCCATATGTCGCTACACCCGCCCTTCCTCACTATTTGTGCTGAGTACATGAGCTGAATCTCAACAATGTGGAAACTCTTCACTTGATTGGGTGTCTTATCAGTGAAAACACAAGAGCTTTAATTAAAAAACAAAAACTTTGCCACACATTGCTGCACAGAGATGGGCGAGAAGATTGGATGCAACTGTGTGTGTGTGTGTGTGTGTGTGTGTGTGCAAGCGCATATGCCTGTGCGTGCATATTTTTTATGTATCTGTACAAATATGAATACGGTTACTTCTGTGTATATGTGCGTGTGTTATTTATTTGTGTTCGGATGTATCCATGCATCACTTTCACCAGTAGCACTTTAATTATGATAACGCAAAATTATAATTACTTTTATATCGCTGTGAGCATCATTATAATTCTATAAGTTGTCATGCATTCATTCCTCTCATCACAGCATCCAAGGGTATAATATATTGCATATATTGCATGGTGCATTAAAAACCATCATGATCACATGCACATTAGACTTGGCAATGACTTAATATCACAGCCTTCTCTTAAAATTCTACATGGGAGTAT
The DNA here is from genome assembly GCF_001640805.2 of Lates calcarifer. Classification (NCBI taxonomy): domain Eukaryota; kingdom Metazoa; phylum Chordata; class Actinopteri; family Centropomidae; genus Lates; species Lates calcarifer. The sequence goes on from NC_066845.1 coordinate 7,713,028, forward strand.
ATTCAAGGTACGATTAATATGATCAAGAGAAATTCAAGTTTTCTGAAGCATAATGGCTTTCATTTCTTAAGATTCAGACCAGTAGAGACCAGAGAAGAGAGGAGAAGTGATAGAGATGAATAAATAAGAAAAAGAAGAAAAAAAGAATGAGACAAGGCCATTACAGCTGCAGTCAGTAGCAGAGAAAAAAGATAGGAACCAATAGAGCTGTCTCCTTCTTAATGAACTTAGCTTGCCTCCTCATAATCATCTCAACAAACAAAGACACAGTCTACATTTTATTTCACCCTGTACCTTTGGTTCCCTTTTACTAATTTTCCTGCATTTGATTAAACGTATTCATCCTACTGTCTTTATTTATGCCTCAAATGGTAGAAAGAACATATTTCTCTTTGCAAAATGAAGCCAAGCCAAGAAGTCAGGTAATGAAAATCTACCATGTCTGGCTTTAGTGAGTCATTCACGGGAGAGACCACTGAACAGGACAGTGTTCTTCTTTATTTTTGAACCTGGATTTTCACATTATAGTAACAAGCAGACATAAAACATGTTATTGAGAGACATCAAGTTATGACAGAACATCAGAGAACAAGTTCACAGTGTGTATTTTTTTTGGAGGATAATTTGTCTGTTGTGAGAGGCCACACCTTTCTTGTTCACAGTCCATGTTCAAACAGGGTGCAATTTAACACATTTATGCTGATTAGTACAGAATTAGTACATCATGAACTATGTTTGCATGCACGCTGGGCATTTTAAGTAATGCTTTCCCCAGTTTTTAGTAGTCATCAGAACATTTTGCTGGCTCAATTGGACTCCATCCACCTGGGATTCATATTAGCAAAGTTCTACTGCATAATTTTCTGGTGATTAGTGATCACTCTGTGGTTTGGGTCTGGTAAACACTACTACAATATTGAACTAATTTGTATATGAAAATCCGGACAAATATTCCACAGCTTTTTTTTTTTTTTTTTTCAGCAGAGCAGAGGCAGAGCACACATTAGTATGATGTTAGCTTTGGGAAAGAGTTTTTCATGTTAACAATACTGATGAGAGCAATTTTAATTTTTTAAAGAAGTGGTGCTTCCTTTTAGTGCTGGTGATTGGGTAGCCTCATTTAATTGCTTGCTTATCTGTTGTCTACCAGTCCCTCGAGACAATTAGTTGGCTACATAGACATGGAGAAATGTCAACACATTAACTCTGTAAACATCTTGAGGGATGATGGACTGACAAGGTTTCACTAGAGACTTCAGAGTCTACACACCCACAGACAAATGTATACACACAAAAACAGATTTTACTAGTCCTTATTATGGCAACTGCCTACTGATATGCCTACGCCTACAAGAAAAAAGAAAGAAATAAACCTTAATGCATGGCAGACAGAGAATGCCAATGTGCGTTGTAATGAAGAGGAAAACACTTTGTGCGGAATTCAGATGCCTCTCAAAACCTAGAAAAAAAAACTTGCTCTGGGGAGTTTTGTTGCCATATGGTCTAAATGCTGTTTAAGATGCCTTACAACACTGCCAGGGAACATTTCTAGGGGAAAACAGAGGCGCAAACACACACACACACACACACACACAGTTTGATTCTCTCTCCCACTCATACCACACTGACTGCCTTGTTGTCTTTTCCTCACACTCACACTGCATGGTGCCCCGTGCCCTCCTCTAGTTCACTGAACTCTGCTCCCTTCTCCACTTGTTCCGCATCCCTCCCTCCCGACTGTCTTTACCTCTCTTTGGTTTCCCCTAAGTCCCTCCAGGCATAAACACACAGTGCCAGCTCCTTCTCCTTCTCCCTCACTCTGATCTCACAGGGGGAGCACTCCTGTCCTGCTACTATTCCCTCTCGCGGCTTATTTAGCTTCAGGCCTTTTCCTCTCTCCAGCTCAGCACTTCTTCCCTTCCCCCCTTCCTTTTTCCGCATCTCCTTCAGGAAATGTCATAGTCCTTGTTTCTTCCTTTTCTGTCTCCAGTATGTTCCTCTTCTGATTCTCTCCCTTCATACGAGAGGGAATAATTTGATCTGACAGAGAAGCCTCTCCTCCTGGAATTGCTATCTTATTGGCATTGAAAGGTTTGAGTGCCCTCTTGACCCTGGAATGTATGTTGTCTGGAGCATTAGTTCCTGGTAGGACCTTTCCTGGGAAAAATTGCTCCCAGGAGAATGAAAATACATAGACAAATTATTGGAGACCTGCAGAGCCGCCTAACGGGAGGAGGGGTCTATGCCTGGGAGGTTTGGTCTCCTTCAATATCCATGTCCTGTTCACATTGAACAGCCTCCATCTTGTTTTTTATCACCACGTGGATTCAAGTCAGTCATTCACATCTCTGCATTAATGTAGTGTCATCTCCTGTCTCTTGCCTCCTCCCTCTGAAACCTGACAGTCTTAATGTCTCTGTCAGTCATCTCACCCCTTCTTTCTTTCCTCCATGTTTTTTCCCCTGGCATTCTTTTTGTCTTTCTTTCCCTCCCTCATTTTCATTGCCCCAATTTCACTTCCCTTCTTTCCTCATTTCAGATAGAATACTGCCATTTCTGTCATCGCTTTCACACCGAGCTATTCACAACTCATACCCTCCCACCTTCCTTTCAAACCTGTGGCGAGCCCAGTTGTCTTTTTACCCAGCTCAACATGCATTCCTGCCCTGCCTATCACCTCTCCTTTTTTCCCCATCCCGCAGTTGTCTCCACACTCGTCTTCGCTCTCCTCTCCAGCAATTTCCTATATCCTCTCTTGCTTTGAGGCTCATTCACACTGGGCTTGAGTTCAGCTGACTTTTTTGTCTGTGCTTAGCATGAGCCACCACTTTCTCTACCTCCCTCTCTTGCTCCCTCCCTCTCCTGTCCTTTATTCATGTTCACACTCAGCTGGTCTCTTCTTCTCCACTAGTTCCCACTTGCTGTGTCCTCATGTACACCTCCCTGTTATGAATCCCTCTCTCACTGTCTTACCTCCTTACTTCCCCCCTTGCCTTTTCACTTCCATCTCTTGCTTCCCCCCTTTTTCTTCACCAGTGAGTCTAACACTTCACACTGAGCTGCTTTTCTGCCCTCCTTCAGACTTTCCACCCTTCATTTCCTCCTTCCGTCCCTCTCTCTCCTTCCCTCAGTGAAAAGAATTATACTTCCAACGGTGCATGATAGGGGGTCAGACAAGTAGCTAAATGTACCAGTGCTCTGTTTCTGAAAAATGCTTTCACTCACAAACACTTTGACTCCATCCCTCCATATTAGACCCTATACTTCCCCTTCACTTTAGCCACACACACACACACACACACACACACACACACACACACACACACACACAGGCACACAGTAACAGCAGACCCAGAGTCCTTTCTCTCCTCTCATTTCTCCCATTTCTCCCATCTCCCATTTCTCAACCCTATCTCAATAGTGTGGCCTGTTTAAATCGTCTGTCCCATTACAATCATTACAACAGGGCCTCCATCCCTCGCTCTCCTCCCTCACTCCTTTTATATCATTACACAACTTTTTGTTTCATTTTTTAGAAGCAAGCTGTGCCCACCATTCCCTCCACAAATGACTGCCAATATACCCTTGAGCAAAGTCATTTTCCACAGATTGCTCCGATTGAGCTGCTAATGGTTATACTGGGTAGCCTCCAGGTGAGTGTGTACATGTGTGTCTATCTGTGCAGTAGTCCTGATTTGTCCTGTTATTTGTAATAGTCACAGAGCTTATCTGCGTTTTTAATCCTGCCCTGACCATAATATAGTAAAAATTCCAATTTCCAACCATATCTTACAAAATACAGGCCATTTGACAATATTAATCTAATGAGAACGGGATCTCCAAAATATTAGCATATATCCTATTCGCTAGGATATTTTTGTTTCATTATGTTTTGGATTTGGGACATCTGGAAGCTGCAGTGCACATTTGTACGAAAGCCTCCGTTTTTGGTGCAAATTTAGGAAGCTCATCATTATCACCCATTCAGAAAATCAAATCAGTGACTCAGTAAATTTGAGTAAAACACAGCTGTCATGTACTAGAATATGAAACCCATGATCACATGAACCCACTGCAGGTAACTGTAGTCCAGTGTGAATATGACTAATGTCTGTAAAGTAGCTGCTATGACAGGACATCTGTAATGTTAATGACCAGTTTTAATGGGATCAGAGTTCTCTGGAATCAGTCCCCCCCAGTTTATGGACAAGGGAGAGTGTGTTGTATTTGTGAGCTGTTACAGGAGATGTAACAGCTGACAACATGTCACATGTAGCATATATGCCATGGTAATAGAATGGCTAATCGTAAATGAACTCCACTTATACTGCACTTCTACCTTATCTTACATATCTTAATGGACAAAGTGGTTTACATCATGCCACTCATTCACCCATTCAGACACACAAACCAAAGACAGCAGCGGAAGTAAGAGTAATAGGTTATATGTAATCCCTTCTGTAAATGACTGGACCTAAACCTAACACAATTACTGAGGGTACTTTGGTGTTTCTGTATTTGATTGATGTGATGTTGAGTTAGGCCAACAGTAAAAATTAACTGGACTAAGGCTTAATATTTGGTTATGTTATATTAGGGAAAAACTAGAACACAATATATTTTTAATAATCTTAAATTTAAAAGGAACTCTCACTCAGAACATAACCCCACCAAATCCAGAAAATCTAATCTCATCCAAATAATACTTAAGATATCCTGGTTTGGATTTAAAAAAAAAAAAAAAAAAAAAACAACTAACTGCTAAATCATGCAGCACCATCTCCTTTAGTGGCCCAGTGCTTAGTGTTAAAAAGAGCAAAAGCGCAGGTCTGTGGGGCATGGCAAAGTGAATTTAGGAATTTAGGTAATGAGGCAAAATAATTCATACAAAGAAGGAAAAAAGGTGTGTGTGTGTGTGTGTGTGTGTGTCTGTGTGTGTTTTATGTGTAGACATAAAAGAAAGTATTCATGCCTACTTCTCTGCAAGTGTGTGCTGTCCTACAGAGATGTTAAGTTAGTGCCCCTGAACACAAAGCCAGTTGAAGCAGACTCTTCATGTCATTCATAGTTCACCAACTGGCACAGATGGCAAACTAATACAAGGAATATTAATTTTGAGCTGCACTACTGAACCAGCGGTGAGTATCTGCATGTCCACATGTGTAAGAAGTATGCATATGTATATCAAAATGCCTTTGCACTGGAGTCAGTCACTGTAACAAGATTAACGGCTGGCTGAGACAGAAGTCAATTTTCTTTCTAGAGAACAAGTGAGAGGAAACAAGCTTGATGGCCTGCACAGTGTCTCTCTGCCCTCATCCTTGAGGGATCATCTCTCCCAATCCCTGCTTTCTCTGTGTCTTTCTCTCTCTCTCTCTGGGGCCTACTCTTGCAGATTATTATTGCGGATCCATCTCTCTTTCTCCCCTCCATCCCTCTCTCTACTCCACTCCACAGGGAACTCAAACAGAAAATAATCCTTTGTCCCACAAGTAGCGACGAGAATAAAATAGTTTAACAAAGCTAATTAAAAAGTGAAGATTGATGTATATGTTCATAGACTGAATAAGGAACCGAGGTAGAAAAAGGAATGGGTGATTTGTGGGAAGAGGTTGTCTGAATGACTACAATCACTTAACTTCACCACTTCCACTTATGAGATTGCACACACAAACATATACACACAAAGCTACACAATTGCACATAGACATAAACATAAACAAGGCCACCGGAAAACAATACAGAGTTCTATATGCTTGCACCAGTGTACGCAGATGCACACACCCACAGCATAAATGATGATATATCTTTTAATGAAGGGGAAAGCATGTGAGAGGAATGCTTTATGGCTATTTAAACAAGTCAATTTCATGCTAATGTGACCACTGCTTACCATGCTAGAAAATTATAAACAACCTTCTGGTGTGGGAGGATGGCTGTAAGCAGGAGGGTGCAAAGACAGTGAAAGAAAGTAGATGGTGATACATGGCAAAAAGAAAGACAGAAATCTTTAGTGTGTGTGTGTCATTCCCCCTCTAAACATGTGATGATCCTCTAACTTGTTATCTTGTGGACACAGTTACATCAGACCAGTAACAGAGTACAGAGTGCACTGTGCACATCAGTGATCATTTCTGTAGTAACAATGGCTCCTTTTGTCTTTTGTCTCAGTTTCCTTCACTTTTCTGATTGTTAACCTTCCTCTGTCATTCTCTTCTAAGGTAAACACATGGAAGACTACACACACACACACAGACACACACACACACGCGCGCGCACACACACACACACACACACACACACACACATACACACACACACACACACACACACACACACACACACACACACACACACACGTTATTTGGGCTTCCCTTTGTCACAGGAGGAAAACAAAAGGAGGGTTTTTCAAAGTACTGGAGAAGAAAAATTCAGCCACTGAATCAAAGAGGTGTGTGACTGTGGAGGGGTGGGGGTGGGGGGCATGGAGCCATAATATGAAACAGCCCAGCTTTCCTCGAACCATTACACAGAAAACCGTGGACATTTTATGAAAGCAGAGAGCTGGAAGAGAAGACAGAAACAAAGGATGATTTGAAAGAAAGAGGGATGAACTGAGAGAAGCATGAGAATGATATTCCCAAATACAGTTACGCAGATATAAGATGTGAAACAATCTGGGATCATTCTATTCTGGAGTGAATATTAGCAAGACAAATCATCCATAATATGCCTATCAAATCCCATTTGCTGATATTGTACTGTGTAACACAGCTCTGTGAGCAGAATACCATAAGGATTACATGAGTTCTTCTTGTTCCTCTTCTTATTTTGCTCTCTACCTCTCCTGCTTTCACTCTCTCTCAGTCCTCCGGAGCCCTAACATTATACAGCATAATGGAATATCGACAGAGTCACTCCATTGTGATTTAGACACACACAATTCCCCCCACAGATGAGCCCATATTCTATTCTAAAATGGGAACCAATGTACTTATAATGCAAAGGGGCATAAAGAGCATAGCATCGGAGTGTATCTGACGGATCGAATATTGCAATCTAAACCTTATCATTGTATGAGGCACAAGGCTGAATCCTTGATGAGCGTACTGCACTCACTAAGCACTCATTTGCTCCATCTCTGTCTGTTTCTGTCTCAACACTGCCTCCCTCACTGACGCATAGTTTGTTTTTCTATCCCACCATTTCAGTCTATTTATCCCATTTCAGCCTGTCAGCCAGTTTCACTATATATACATTTCTTTTTGTCACTCCCATCTCCCCCCCTGCAGATTGCCATGGTAACAGGTGAAAGAGACTTAGGTTGAACACAGGTCCTCTGTCACAAAGAGTATGCTGTTAATTGGTCATTTAGTCCAGATTATGCAAATATGGTGTGTTAAAGTTCCAGATTTATCTGTCTTTGCTGTGCCTACCACTGCATATTTGTATATGCAAAGAGTAATCATCCCTCATACTGACAAAACTGCATCCAAATAACTTACTTCAATAACTTGGCACATACTGTATGTACTGGGACTGAGAAGAAATACAGCTAGGATCGATTAACTCAAAGAAACATATGTCTGAGAACATGGAAATCATCCCATTATCACTATGACACCTGTCTCTGTGAGGGTAAGCTGATGTGAACCTTTACATACAGGATAATTGATCCATTGTATCTTGGCTCTCTTAACAATTTCTTGACTCAGTCAGCCACAGTATGATGGGCAAATATGTGGAAGCAAGGCAGTCGATTTATATAACTGTGCAAGCTTAGTAAAGAAAGGCTAATGATGATTGGGTCAAATGGAGCAGAATGGAGGGAAGAGTGTTTGTAGGTTTCTATGGGTCAGTCACTTTCTTACAGAGACAAAAAAAGGAAAAGGATAAAAACTGTGGGTCAGTTGCTCGGTAACAGCCAACACATAACAAAAAAAAAAAAAAAAAAAAAAAAGATTATGCAACCAATAAGTGAAAAGGAAACTAGAATTTTATATTTCAATGTAGTTTATCTTTGCAAAGAAACAACACCAATAAAGGTCCATTCATACATTTAGCCAAGATGTATACATGCATCCATCTATGCATCTACATAATGCAATGTTGTGAAAAATCTTAGTTTCATCTCTTGAAATCCATATCTGCATGCTCTGAATTCATTAACTATCTCACTCTATCCCCCCTTCCGCAATCACTTCTCCAGCCATCCCTCAAACAGTTTTTCCTTTGCCTGTGAAGGTATGTGCAGCTGTAATGACTTGTGAATCCTAAATATCCAAACCATCCATCCATTTATCTCTTCACTTATCTATTCATCTACACATTCCCCTATCTATCCACCCATTTACACATTATTCTCTCCATCCATCTATCTCTTTGCCACTTTTTCATTTACTTCTCTCCTCGAATGAGCTGAAGGATGAACTGTAGGATTGAAGGATTAATGGTCGCCCACATTTATGATTTCCCTTTAACGTCACTGCCCCACCCATCTCTCCATCTGTCTGCTCTCAGCTTCCTTCCATCATGTCGCTGCTACTTCTTCAATCCTTCATTTTCATATCCCTCACTATGTGCATGCAAGTGTGATTGCATGTGTAGAAAAAAATAGAGAAGACTTAGTTGCCATAGGGATGAGAGGTGGCGCAAGAGCATGAGCTGATGGAAAGATGAGAATAAAGAATGCGTTACGATAGGAGCAAGATAAGTCGGTTTCAGGTAGAATAGGAGGAGGATTTTATGGGTTTTATTTAATGTATAACCATCCAATTTCCTGTTTCAAAAATAAAATATACACAAAATTCATTTGAGGTCCTTAAAAGAGCCCAAAGGATTAAAAGACAATACATCCTGTGAAAACAAAGTGTTTTAAGTGTTACTGATAGCAGCTATGGTGCTGAGGATGTTTTCTCTTGTGACCAATGAACCAGTGGTTAACAGCTACCTTCTTTTGTGGGTTTGTTAGTGTGTTTTGGTGAATGGGTGGGTGGTTTTTCATGCCTTAGTATTACTTTTCTTTCCTTTTGTGATTAATGCATTTTCTCTGTATATGTTGCTATGCACTTCACTGAATTCACTTGTACTGAAATGTTCCATATAAATATAATTGCCTTGTTATGTTTGTTTTGTCAGACAAACATTTACAGCATATGACAGATGAACCACATGTCATTCTAAAGCCTTAGCTCAATTTAATGCTTTGGTACTGCATAATCCTCATTATGTCAGACAGAGTGAGGAAATATTGAGATAAAAGCTTTTAAATATGATCATTTAAAATAGAAACACAACATGCTGTACCAATATGATGAACCAAAGAGTACAAATGTGCTTTACTGGTTATATCATTTAATATTTCATGGCATTTTAGAGATTCAAGATACAAGATTACAAGAACAAGTTTTTATGCATGCATGTATGTACAAAAAACATGGATTTAAATCTAGTTCCTCGTGGACCACAATCTGTGTATGCATGCTGTGTTTCCTTTTTTTTTTTTTTTTTTATCATTTTATCAGTTAAGACTGTAGCTGAGTCATTTCTCAGCTACATTCCAGTAGAACATCTTTAGTGCACACAGAGGAAGCAAGACCTACAACACTTAACAGACATGCAAACAAGAACCATTACCTATTGCCCTATTATAACTATACTAGTTTTACCTGTGGGTTAACAGTGTCTTTGTGTGTGAGCAGGGAGTTCTGTATGTGTAGAATTTTACTTTGTTTTGTGCATTGCTCTTTGCCCTTTAAGCTACTTTGTCCCCTACTGAGCAATTCTTCCTCTGCCCTCCTATCCAACTGCCTTTCTGTCTCAAATAATGCCAAACAAAGCCAACAATATAACTTATTGCTTTGCTTCCAAGTACATAATCACTTTGTTATATGATTGATTGCTGACTAGTTGATTCCAGTAGCTTTTTTCTGTTTGAAGTTCTTTTGAGTCACATGTGTGATAAATGTGTGGTGTAGTATGTGAACTATGAATTATAATTTCACTATTACCCCTCCCTGTGGCTTCCAGATATTACTCTCTCACATAAATTCAATAATTTGTGGGTTACTTTTTATCTGATTGTTCATAAATTGCATCCTCATCACAGCATATTGCCCCAGATGCTGCTGCACCTGCTGACTTTTCCTTCTATGCAGTTTGTTTGCTTGCACATAATTTGAGAACTGTTATCTGACATGGCAAGAACTCCCACGTAATCTCATCCTAGCCTAATACTGACGCAAGCCTACGCACCCAATCAAAGCACACATTACAAGACAAAATTACTTAGACTGCTCGCACCATGACTACTTACTAACACTAACTGGTGGTTGCCATGGCACCAGCCTATCAGAGGGCCTAGGGCTAAACCACAGAGTTGTATATAATCCTTCCTATGATCCCAGTCTGTTTCTCTGGGCAACGAGCCTCCTGAGATGATTTATGTATCTGTCTCTGCCGGAGTCTGCAGAATCTTGCTGGAGGAGTGCAGAGAAGATTGAGAAAGGAAATAAAGTTTAATCACAAATGTGTGTTTTTTTTTTCTTTTTCTTAAATCTTAACCTTGTGCCTAGAGGAGAATAGCAAAGATGTGAAACAAAAGAGGACTCATCTTAAAAGTATGTTCCCTTCTCCCTTATATTTCTGTTAAACAACACATGACAAAAAAAAGAGCACTTCTCTCCAAAAAACAACACTTTCTGTAACAGTTTTAGTCATTATACCAACCTTTAAAAAGCTTTGACAGCTGATTTGGCTTGATTCATCAATATTGCTTTCTAAGTTGGCGTTACAACGAGAGTTCTCTCTTATATTACTTGCAAAGCTCCATAACTTTTTATCTGTCCACTTCAAGGACAACTCACATGACACACATTGTCCTGTACAAGGACAATATCCAAATCCCTTTGTGCTCTGCTTCTAAGTAACTTTGCTATCCCTTGCATAGGGATTCTAAATCGCCTCTAATAGTCTTATGTTTGCTCCCAAAGGACACTGATGTGCTATTTGAGTATCTAAAGCACCCTGCCCGGTGCTATGTTAGTACCTAGGCTTATGAAAAACCATGGGGAAAGCCTGGTGATAAACAATATGACCTAGCCCCAGCTTTCAGAGGCTTTTCGTGGCTCAGTTGTTGAAAATAGCTGTTGATATACTATTGAGACACCTCATATCCTTAGACACACACAAACAAACACACACACCACTTGACTCTAAAGTACAGGAGTGGCTAGTACTAGACTTTTAAACTCAGGCAAATTCATTTGAGGTGATCCACATTTACTGTTCTATATTGTGAAACTGAGGAGATACAGGCCACTTTAACAGATGTGGAGTGTACTGAGTTGGCTGGAGGAGGTTTGCATTTGTCTGTAAGGTAGAGAAAAAGCCTGCAGACACAGTGGTAAAGAGGAGGAAAGGAAAAGGAAAACAAGGACGACAAGACCCGCAAGCAACACGTGTAAATGTGTTCACACACATCCGCGCAGCATTGCACACATATATGTGGATCCATGCCCACAAAGCTCAATCATATTCCCTGAAGTAATATTTATATCCTCTTTTCAACACCATACATAATATACTACAGTCTACTTAGCTGTTTCTTGGAGCCAGTAAGCAGACAAATTAAAATAAATGACTATTTCAATGTTTACTCCCACTCGTCCCCTTGATTCCTCCCTCTCTTTTCCACTGCTCCAAACCTAACTGATGGTATCTAGATAGATAGATCTAATTAAAATACAGCATGAAAAAAAATCTATAAAATAAAATCTCTATTTTTGATTTGGGAGTATGAGTACCAAGACAGCTTTGGTGAGATGGTTGCCAGATTTATGATCACAGTTGCCAGGTGTTTGGATTACCAGTATTGTTTGCAGAGAAACAAGTGGATCAGTGCAGGGGGAGAGACAGAAAGAATATAGCTCATTACAATAGAGTTTCTCTTGACTGATTATGTTATAGAAGATAAACTATACAGTACACCAATGTAAAGAAAAGGTTATTCTAGATAGTTCTTCCAAATAGCTCTGTGTGGTGCACACACTTTCAGCACTAGCCTCAGCACTAACCTCACTACCTTCACTAAATGTCAATAACTAACCTAGAGAGATCTTCTGCGTTTTTAGTGCGAAACTGTAGAATACATTGAACAGAGTAAAGCTTACTGTACAGTAAATATGTAGGACAGGAAATTTATTGCAATTCAACCTTCACTATTTTTACCATAACTGTAGCATGGTTATTTTAGGTAAGTAATAATAAGCATGGAGATGCACAGTATGAAAAAGCAGCACTGGCACAGGCTATTCAAAGATTTCTATAAATTTATGATACATTAGGATCAAGTCATCATTTTCACTGATTTGATATATAACCATAATCGTAGTCAAATGTCACACACCTGTCAGAAAAGATGGCAAACTCAGGAGGGTGAGTGGTCTAGACATTATGGACCTTTTTTCACAGCAGCCATTTTGGCATATCATCACTGGAAAAGCACTGGCATATCTATCTGAATAATAATGCCTGCATGCATCTAGAAGCTCCAATTCCAGGAGCATCTAAATGCATACAGTCGCCATGCTCACTGGCATGGCTTACTGGGAGACTTAAAAGGAACATGGCCATTGGTAGTGTTAGCAGTTACATCTGTGCTTCTCCTGTTTTGAAAGGTTGAACAGAAAATAGGAGAGGCTGCTGCAACCAAGAACATTTAAATGGTCCATTTACCCTTCAGTGCAAAATGTACCTGTTGCATTACATTTTGAGAGTAAACACTTAGGTATCCTTGCTGGAATAAAAAACCAAATTAATATGGTATAAGCTCAGAGTGCTAAAGTCTGAGAGTATTTCTACTTTAATGAAAATTGAGGATTTGAGCTATTCAGCAACCACATAGACCCGTCATCAGGCAGAAAAGTTTATGAAGAAGAGGTCACAAAACTAGCTCCTTAGTGGCAGCTGCAAAAATGAATGATTGATAAGTAAACACTTCTGCATCCTTTTACTCAAAATTTCAGGGGGAGAGATGCGTGTCTCAGTTCCTCTGAATGGAGCTTTTCACTTTGAAATGGTTCAGTGACCAACACTCATTTACACTCTTCAAATGTCAATCATAAATCTCATATTCAATTGATAAAAAAAAGACATAATTTGTACAAATTATATCCCGTAGAAAAAACACTACATCTTAGTAGACACCAATCCGAAGGCAATTACTTTCTAGAAGAACAGCCTGCGATTGAAAAGATGTGAGGGAACACGAAATGCTGTATAATATGTGATCAAATTAAATGAGCCCTTATGCAATAAGATGAGTAAACAAGCTCAACGGCTTGTATTTATTGTTTTTGTTTTGCTTCGCAACACTACATTAAGATATCAAAGAAAATCATAGTCATAGAAACAAACTCTCCATTGCCTCTGAGCTTCCTCACTGCTGTGCACATATCTGTGTAAGCACCCATATGTGTAGTTGTGGATGCCTTGTGAATGTTGCACTGCTTGTATGGCAGTGAGGTAGTCAACACACAAAACACTCAACTGAAACCTCTTCAAGATAAAATGCTCAGTATTTTATTTAGTCAGCTCTGTTCCTTTGTGTCTTAAACTAACTGTTTACTCTTTGGTTCTTCCTCTTTGTTTCTTTCTATTTAAATCATCCAAACAAAAGAGAAATGTATGTCTTAGGAAGATTTGCAGAGATTAAAGTTTCTCACAGTCTGTGAGGCATGCTTTATATATGATATCCATACTCACACACACAGCCTAGTGTTTTATCAGTAGTGTTAAATCTTCGGCACAGGTCTAAAAAGGGAGGAAATCAACACTTGCTCTGTGCTCTAATAATATACACTGATATGTGAAAGGTAGTAATTAAATTTTATCAAGTTTATGCTAACATTATTTTTTCTGAAGAGTATTGTAACTGACAGTCTTTCAGATAAAACAGTATAACCGCCATCACCTTCATCTATACCTTCGACAATTCCTGCTCCATTCAGACCTAATTTTGACAGGTCAGGTCATTCCTGCTGTGTGCGTGTATGTGTATGCGTGTGTGTGTGGTGGGTGGGTCTCTTAAATATTTCATGTGTCTGGTGTGGTGCTAATGCTGAGTGGCACAGCATGCTCTCTCATGTTTCATGTTTCAGTGCTCAATGGACTGTTTTCCTAAATGGAGCAAACATGAAGGTTGATACATTTTGCCAAAATGCTTCACATAACAAGTTTCTCATGCATCTTCTCTATGTGACAACAGTAGTTAACCTATACTTCACAAATATAAGTAGATGGTTGGGGCCTCCAAATTATAGTCTACACACAGAATGACTGCAGAGTCATTGTAGTGTAGTGTCTGAAGTTCCATATATGGTTTTTACTCTTTTGGAATGCCTGAAGCTCTATGTATGTCTTTCTATTCTTTGGGTTCATGTTTAGGTTAGTAGCCATGAACATATACATATAAGGGACAGGGAGAATGCCTTTCCTCCCCTCTCTCTGTTTCTTGGAAAAGTGAGGTCACTGAGTGAGATCCCGATGTCTCGCTATAAATTATAAAGACAACTATATATATATATATAGTTGTGCTAAGACGCTTCTCTGTATGTGGATAGTATCCATAAATGTGGACAACTATATATATATATAGTTGTGTATATATATATATATATATATATATATATATATATATATAGAGAGAGAGAGAGAGGGAGAGGAGAGAGAGAGGGGGTGTTGTTGAGAGGTGTTAGGAGAGAGATCCATATTGGCTCGGATCTTCTCACAGGCTACTGCAGTGCTTGTTTTGATGCTGGACTTCTTGTAATAAACTTCTATATACAAGCAAGACAGTGTCAGCGGAGAGCTTCTCTTCATCGTCTTCACATCATCACCATCAAATATACCACAGTAGCATTACACTGCATGCAAATAAATAGCTTCAAGTACATTTCAATTAATCAGTTACAGCTTTATTAGGATCAGACTAAATCGGTTAAAATGGTGACCTCTGTGGATTTATGGATACTATCCACATACAGAGAAGCGTCTTAGCTTTAGGTGTATACCTAGATTTAGGCTCTTGAAGAACAGGGTGTCATGACATCTGCACAGCACTCAAATGATGTGAGTTTATGAGGGTGTTAAAGGTTAATCACTGCTGGGAATAAACCTCAATAACTCACGTTTTAAATAACGCATACTCAGAAGTTTTTTTCTGAAGCCCTAAGGCAACCGCTCTGCTCAAAATGCAGAAACCTGCTGAGAGTATAGGTGAGCACACTGACAGCCAAGTGAGTAGAAAAAGTAATGTAGAAAACACTTATAACACAACGTTTAGAATGAAAGAAATAATTTGTTTGGTAAATAGGTAGAAACTCTACTGTATTTACAGGAAACAGTATTTAAAGGGGAGCATAAACCTGTAATACCAGTGTCACTGGTCCCAGAGATAAATCTTTAATCAGTTAGGTTAAGCCTTACACACGTATTGTGTCACCACAAAGAAAATCTACATGACTTTATTGTTGTTTTGTGATTGTACTCATTCTCAATTTCTGTTCTAGACATATCACCATAGCTACCTGCCAAGTTTCAAAGGATAGTTCTAGTCTTCATCTTGCTTCTGGTGCAGTTCTAAGATCCTTAATGAGTACATTCTTGATCCCTGACCTTTCAATGTATAAAACATGTCTGTGTGCGTGTCTGTTTTCCATTTGGAGAATACTATATGTGAGGCTAAATGAAACTAGCAAGCACAGAGCAGCTTACAATCCTATATTTAGACTGAACAGAAGTAGAACCAGAGTCCTCCTTAAAACTTAGGCAGGTTGACTCATTCTACTAGCAGATCATCTGAAAGCACAGTTCTCAACCTGTGTCTACCCACTGCACTACCTGTCTCTCCCAATGTTTCCTGTTTGTTGCTCTCTGCAAGGCAGTTTGCACACTGCCAACCAATGACTCATGAGCTTGAGCACAGCAACTTTTACACACTAAGTCTTATGCACACACTCTCATATACACACAGAAACTCAGGTGGAAAAAATTAAGATGAATAAGCCCAGACAGGCACACCACACTCATGCACATGCATAGGCAGACACAGACACACACTAGAACATGCTGGTACACAAAAATCCAAGCACCTTCTGCGCCACCTTAACCCAGATTAATGCTTGTTTGGCTGCACAGCCTAGTCAACCATGCCAGGATTTTCCAACAGCCAGCACACAGGTGTGTCAGGGTAACACTTAATGGGTTTAAATTGCAAAACAACACGACTTTAATTGCCATTTCAGTGCCCTAACATCATGTACTAATGTCTAAAAAAGGAATTCTTAAAAGCTGGCTGGACAATGAGCGTTGTAAATTCTAATTTTAGAAACATTTTAGGAGCTGTAAATGGCTGCACTGGTTGATATGGCCCATTTAATACCAGTAGCCACAACTTCATCAAGAGCTCACTGATATGAGGAAACAAGCTACTAATTAACTTCAAGACAGAAAGACAGACACAGGCTGTCAGTCAGGTATGCAAAACAAACACTTGCTATATAAACACTAACAAACAGAGTCTGTAAATGACATAAACACACTGTTAATAAATATGCAAGTCTTTCAGGTTTCTAAATGCTGATCAATGCTGAATCAGAAATTATCAATAGAGATTTCAAAAGTTTAATATTGCTCTCGGCAGTGTGAAAACACAATAAGAAAGACAAGGTAATGTCATGAACATAAGTGGAACCTTGGGTGCTGGTGCGGTTAAATGAGAATTCTATTTTCAATCAAAATAAATGAGTAGCTGTATCAGGCTAAAATGAGTCATGTCCATTCAGCTCCTTTTATGTCTTCTTCTTTAAAAGCAGAGTTCTCCCTCCCATGTGCAGTGAATGTTTCAAAACACTTCATTGAAGAAAATCCAGTTACCTACTTTTGACAATTGTAGAAACTGACAACGTCCCATAATTACAATGTTTATATAACTGAGGTACTTTGATTATCCAAAGAATTGGATAAAAAGTATTATTATTATCATTATAATTATTATTATTGCTGGGAAGGAAAATGTTCACATTGCCAACTAATATAATTATTAATTACAATGCTTTTTGCATTAATTTTCAGAGGCTTTCTGAAAAGGAAATGACATGGCATATGGGATTGTTGCCTTTGGATAACTATATTAAACATATTTGTGGCATCCTGCTAAAGGATTCCATCGATGGAGAGTGGACAGAGACTTCCTGAATGTCCCAAACAATCTTCATAAATCTCAATAGGCTACTGTGCCCAGTGAATCCACAATATGTTACAATCCATGAATCAAGAAGGCAGAAGAGCAGGCAGAAAATGTGATACTGAAACCGCACAGCCGCATCTGATTTGTATCAACACTCCAAACTCTTCTCTTCTCTCCTCCACTTTAGTGCAAGCAACATGGGAGTGCACAAAATTATGGAACAGGAAAAAGAAGAAGGAGAAAATAAACCCTCTTCATTAGTGCAAGGTCACTACACCTGATCACTGCCAGCATGAAATGAGGGACCATTAAGAAGAGCTTAAGGCTGGAAGCCCAAAATGGAGCTGTGTCTGTCTGTTTGCTTTAAAACAGATGTACAGCAGAAGGCTGCTTACTGTTCTACTGAGTAAGAAAATGTTTATTGGAGTAGTGTACTAAGACACTGATGACAAATTTGACAGCACACAAATTTCAGCAAAAAAATACAAATTAAAGGAATAATGTTTTGGGAAAACAGTTTAATATCTTACCAACAGTTAAATGAGAGATAATGAAGTCAGTTAACTACTACACAACTTTTCCCACTGGTGAAATGGATGCTACCAATTCTCTGTAAAGGTGGCTTGTTCATTCTCATGAAGCCTGTTTACCCACCTATCCTTTTGTGGATGTCCATAACACATGTTTTGGCTGACTGCCTACACACACAAGAGGCATGAACATAATATTTTAATATGTAGTATTTGATATGTATATTGATATTTAATAGTTAAAAATATTCCTTCATTTTGACTGTGGCCACAGTTACCACACCGTCCAGCACTGTTTCTGGTGGCTAGAGTGCGATTTCAAGGCTTCTAAACTAGAATAAAACCCTGAGTGTAGATGTCTGCTAAATAACCAGGCCACAAACTTTTTGAGATATAATTTTTTTTGCAACAATTCACCATATTTTCCTTTAGCATTTCTGTGCTTGTTTGCCATATCCCTCTCTAGAGTGTGGTTTTAAACTGCTGCAACTAGCAGTGTACATCTTACCAATATTCAAGCCAGAACAGCTGCTGCACAGTAATGATGCGGTCTACTCAGCTCTCCCCTGAGAAACACTGACTCTATGCTAAACAATTCCACTTGGACACAGACAGAGAAAGAAAAAAAAATCTTCTCTGCACAGCCTGAAACAAGAAGAAGACTAGGGAGAGAAGTGGCAGCCAGAAATGAGAAGGGAAAAGGTGATGCAGTAGAAGAAAAGAAACAAAGAGACCAAGAGAGATTAATTATTGATATCATAAAACACTGATTTTATCCATATGCTCTGGAGTTTGATCTCCAGAGTATTAGGATAAAAGTTATTGACTAAATATATATACATATATATATATATATATATATATATATATGTGTTGGTTTTCTTAGTTACAAGTTTAGTCTCTGTCTTACTGTAATCCTCTAATGAAGATGCACTACAGTCACCCTGTTCCACAAAACTGTCTGTGTTTCAGGTGTGTGTCTTACAGAGTGACATACACACACACAGAGTTTCTGGGTGATGTTTGAGTCTGTGATTGTTAATTCATTCTCCCATTTTCTCTATCTTCTATCCTTTATCAACAGACTGACATGGAACATCACATTTCCTCATCTACATATGCCAATTATTCTCACTAAACAATCTTATCTGTGTGTGCATGTGCATGTGCAAAGTCGTGTGTGTGTGTGTGTGTGTGTGTGTGTGTGTATGTCCCTGCAGGGTCATGTGTTTCTCCCGCTTGCGTATCTATTATTTAAGGCATCATACAATATTTATCAGAGGTTTGTCTCTCCAGTGCCAACCACAGACTGCCAGTGTGTTCCCCTGGTACCTCTTGACAACTCTTCTAACTCATCATCATTTCAACAGGCTTTCTCATACCATTGTTTCTCAAATTTTAGTTAACACACCAAAAAACATGTTTGTAAAAATTGCTGAGGAGTGCGTTTTTTTTTTTTTTTTTAAATCAAACCATGAAATTTGTTGCTTCGGTCTGGGGGTCACATACCCCTAATGATGAAGGTCATCACCTGGAGTCTAAAGTTAAACTGAAATTATAAACAAAGGAAGGATCAGATTAAGATCAGATCAAATACATTTATAGTTAAATAAAAACTTGGGATAAGATGGAGGGCTTCTCATGCGCATATGTGTGTGTTGCAGTTTCAGACAATTCCATTGATCTACTAATACATCATCTAATACATTTATTAGAGCTCAAGGATGCAAACAGTGTGTTTTGGTGAATGAATGTTAATATAACTTTTGTTAATTCACAAACAAAAAAAAAAAAAAAATCCACAGGACACCCTTAATAGCCAGAACTTCTATCATAGAAAAAATACTTCACATTGAAGAAAACCTGTGATTTTTGCCTGTATATAAATGCTGAAGCAAAAGAAAGACTCATCTCTGCCTGAGAAACTGAGAGGTAATAATAATTAGAAGACATAAAGTGCCAGAATTTGAGTTCACAAGATTTCTCACAAACACCCAAATGTGTGAATGAATAGACTCACACATGCTTGAAGAACACATAACAAAAGAACACACTGCCCTGGAACAACAGCATTGTTTGTGGTAGTGCCAGTTCACACAGTTAACATGCTACCTTCAAGCTTAATTGCTCAATTAAATTAATGAGTTGGCTCGAGAACCCAGAGAAAAAAGACATAAAACCATTACCATCCATCCCCTCAGAAATTGTAATTGTAGACCAATCTATGTCTCTCTATCACCCCTGACTGTCTCTTATTAGAAACAAGTCACATAGTGGAAAACTGCAGTGGGCCAGTTGGAACAGGTTTACTTGAATAGTACCTTGGGGAGCACAACCATGGGAAACTCTCAAATCCTTTAATTGGGACATCATAAGTTTCACCTGACATACAGCAGGGAATACAGGCTGGTTATTATAATGAAGAGTAATAAATGGAACAGCTTTTCCATGTTGTCAGTGTCAAGTTTGTGGCTTGTCGTGTATGTTACTATTACTGTTGTATGTACTGGAACAGTAAACTGCAAATACAATAGATGCCCTCATATCTTAATTAATTAGTAGGCGCTTATTGGAGAATCACAGAGATAACTCTTGGAGCTGTGTCACGGAAATAATTAAACTGTGTGTTTATAGACTGATGTTTTTAGCCTTTTTATAGTACATCCAAGTGGGTCTTCATTATTTTTTTAGATCTGTCTTTTACGAGGGCACAGCTATGAACCAGATAACTTTTGCATGTCTTTGTAACAATATTCGAACTACCGCCATCATGGTCTTGTTTTAAACCATGACAAAAATGTGAGTTACTGGATGTTCAAAAAGGCAGCTGATGCCTTTTTTTCTTTATTTCTGTGCTTGGTAAAAAATTAATTAAGATGTATTTTCAAGTAGAAAAAGCATTGAAAAGCGTGTGACTTTACATCACACTTGTCCAGAGGACAATATCAGTCCAGTCTAGTGAATACCAGTGACGACCAAGTGTCTTTTTTTGTCATTTTGCTATAGTTTGGATGTGCAAATTAAATTAACTGAATAGCATGGCAATTCATTGTAAAAATACTTATTTTGGCGCCACCCTATATTACCAACATCCCTACCCTACACAGTAGAACCAAATAAGCATATAAATAAAAAGTATGTAAACAAACAAATTATACATGATGTCTTAACCAATTCTTTTGCAGACCACCCCTTGTAAAGTCTGTATGCTTCAGAGAGACCAAAATATTACCAAACAAATCCACTTGGGGGTGATGGAAAGTGCAGCAGTGGTTCAGCGAGCATATAGTACAGAGTGGGATTTCTACCATGGGTACATCTGTATGCTCAACTCTCTGAAGTGGTGTGATACACAAGAGCCACTTCTGGGAGGGCTAAACAACATTTTTATTCTAACAAATTCTTTATAGGCTTAGCTCTTCTTTTCAACTTTGGTGTCTTTGAAGTTGAGTGTTTGTAGTTCTTTCTTTGTCACAGCTGCCATTACACTGTAGAAGCATGTAATCTGGACCTGAGAGATAAATACCATGTAAAATGAAAGGAGTTTAAGTAAAGAAAAAGTGAGAAAAATATAACAAAGGTAGTCCTACTAAGCTTGATTCCTCTGACACATGCACACAAAGTTTAGTCCTGCACACACACACACACACACACACACACACACACACACACACACACATATATATATATACACACACACCATGGTAGTTTTCTCATTAGCCAGTCTCTCTCTCAGTGTGTTGGTCATGCCATGTTCAAAGCGCCTGCAGCTAGCAGACTGCTCAGTATGGTAAACACACTGGTCATAGTATACTGCAACACATCTGTCACATTTGAACACTTCTGACAGAAAACTCAGACGCTCTAATTTTATGGACTGCATTTTTATGACTTCCCAATGAAGGAAATAGTACTATATATCAGTTTAAAAACTAAGTTGTTAGTGGTCACAATAAGGTGTAATCAGAGTACTACTTAACAAAGGTTCAGCACAAGTTCACATAACTGAGGTCATTCAGAGTGCACATCCCCTCATACATGCACTGACAACAGTATTATTTATTCTATCCTCTCACACATCACATGTTCCTTCATATCAAGGATTTTGTAAATGCACTCAATCACTGAAGCAGATTTTGCACATACATTACCGAACAGTGTCTACATTTTCAGTTTAACGTTATTATGCATGTGTGCTAGTGTGACCATGTCATGACATCAAATGCTGACAGATTACAGAGTGCACTACTTTGAACATACAACAAAATGTTTTTCTCATCATGCAGAGTCTCTGCCTTTTTTGGGATTGTGTATAATGGAATTTATCTTCTTTCTATCACATCACATGAAACATGGGAGTCTGTCATCTGGTATCAACTCAGCATAGTCTGGTGGTAGATAAAACAAAGAATGTTAGCATTATTTCTTTAATTTGGCCAGATGCTATTACATATGAATCGAAAGCTACTGCCTTCTAATAATAATGTCTTTATGGTGCTCTCTTCCTGGTTTCTTCTTCTTTAAGCAATTCAGTTGTAATTTGTCTATAACAGGAACCTCAACAGCTTGACCTGAATATGTATGCCATCGACCCAACACTTTATCTGGCAGATAAACCTGCACACATGCACAAAAATATGCATTCTACCTTCATAATTATATGCAACATTGTTGTCTATTAGCTAACCTATATGCTCCAAGGACTAAGAAGGCACAATTTACAGTCCATATGGCCAAACACACACACACACTATCCCTCATTACGTAAAATATCTCAGTTATGTAACATATGGCCTTACACCTAGTAACGAGTCATTGCCTGTGATCTAAATGTACAAAAACAAGTATGTGTGACATTGTAATGATGATTAAGGTCCATGAGGAATATACTCTGTGATTGGTGTAGTTACCTGTCAGACTTCTCAAATTTCTTGAGAGCTTTACAATGACAACAGGCCTCAGTTGTATAACTAATTCATTTGTACAGTGAGAATGGTCAATATAAGTCATGAAAAACATTTTAAATGCAAATTAGACAGCAGGAAGTTATTGCTGTTATTTGGCTCCACCGTGCTCCATGTATATATAAAAGGGGGTTTTGGCTTACATTTCAGTGTCAGTATATCTGCTGGAGGATTGGTAAATGGGCCCCAGAGATGTTTAAACTGTACATCTTGAGTGCCACTTTGGATGAAGCATCTGTCATTTCTGAAAACATGCTAGACATATATGACAAAGGTTAAAACTCTCCTTGCATTTGCCAGTGATGGGGTTTTCTATGAGTATATGCATCATTCAGGTTTAATATTCATGCCTGGGCTTGCATGTCTGTGTCCAGCTCCTGTCTTGAAGCAGTGGCCCAGTGGCCTCATCCAAACTAATCCTAGCATAACCAAAAACCCTCTCTATTTTTAAAGGCAGACATGGCAGCATGGGAGAATAATTGGGAACAGTTGTAATCCTTAAATGAATAAATCTGGCAGATGTGTTATTCAAAGGAAAATATGAGTGTTTCTGGAACATGGCATCTCTGACCAACTCACTGGTTATTTAAAGGAGCAACTGGAGACAGACTACTTAACAGAAGCAGAGTGGAAAGGTTGCAAGATAAAATTAACGGATAAAGTGGTTA
This sequence comes from Lates calcarifer, assembly GCF_001640805.2. Taxonomy (NCBI): domain Eukaryota; kingdom Metazoa; phylum Chordata; class Actinopteri; family Centropomidae; genus Lates; species Lates calcarifer. The sequence continues at coordinate 7,736,438 of NC_066845.1, forward strand.
TTTAAGTGCGGTCATCAGGTTGGGGAAAGAGAGATGTAAGAATTGAAAACATGAGCCTTTGACTGGTCAGGCTCTTTGAAATGTGCCTTTTAAATAAATCCTGGTAATATTATGCAGTAGCAAAGACACATTCGTTACCTGAATATCAGTTACATTTAAGATAATTGTCTTTGATGTACAAAAATGTATACATATAATGAATGAACAGACACCTCTACAGAACTGTATCTGTACTTCCCTATTGCAGGACAAATATTTGTCAGTTGGATGGTTGAGCTGGTACAATCTGGCTCATCATTCAGAACAACATGGATTTATTATAGCTCTTTGTTGCTCTGTCATTAAGCAGTCTAGCTGTAGTTTTTAGTGTAACCCATGAATAATTATGGTTATTACTTTAGGAATTATTAACTCTTGAGCATAAAGCATTAAACTATAATGTAGCTGAGAAGTGACTGTGTATCATACCTCATGATAGAATTAAGTATATTTGCTGTATTTAGATCATGTCTTAATTTGTGGAGTTGGTTTGTTGCTTCAGGTAAATACTCCCACTTTTCCAAAACTTTGGACATTCCAGTACTATCTCTAGTGAGATGAAAAATATCGATAAAGTGAGAAACACTCAACCACTTTTATCTGTGATGACTCCTTGACAGGCACAGTTTCTTACACACCATGTCTATGAATATCAGCCAACTGTGGAACAAACACACTGACTCTGCCATGGTCATGCACAAGTGAACATACAAAACTAGGCCTGTACAAACACAACCCCACACACGTACAAATGCCTCAACCACTTAGATACTTACGTTTGTACATATGTGAACATAGAATAATCTGTTTACAAGTCATGCAAAACAAATACTACGCAGTTGAAATGTTGCACATGCCACTTGCCAGATGGCATCACTGTTTTTCCAACATGGCAGTCTTATTCCTGAACAGTCGGCCAAATCTGCCACAGCTTTGACCATACCAAACACACTGCTTCAAGACACACGGCATAAATGTGCACACAAGTACAAACAATGTACACTAAAACACTTTAAACAAGTACAAAGATTCTTAAAAAATTGGAAACTACAGTAAGCTGTGCTCATAAAAATAAAATTATATATTTTCATTATTAAAACATTATCAAACTAGCGCTTGGGGAAAGACAGAAGAGGATCCTGCTTCCTGGAAAAGAGTCAGATGATATCTCTTTTGCTGTGTGACATGTTGGATAATGTTTTGTTTCTGGCTTTAGGGACTGCTAGATTTTGAAACTGGAGAGGGAACAATACCCTAAGAGATGAACATAGGCAAACACACATGCAGACATGGGCAGGCACACACACAAATTTCAGCACACACTTATGCTGTGGCCCTACATTCCCTCGCACCCTCCTGTGCCCTCTTCGCAGTTTTGAAAAAGCCTTGCAGTGACTAGTAGATGTCGCTGCACATAAAATGACAGCAACATCTCCAAAGGCAAGAGCAGACTTTTCCATGCTGAGAGAGCTGTTTTAGTTCCTCTGGTCTCAACACACACACATACTCACAAACAGACAGGAAAAAGACACACGGTCCAGTTGGGTGCTTGGGTCATCAATAGGGTAGAGTCCCCCTGAGGGATTACAATAATATATCTGCTATAGAGCAGACACCCACACATACCAAGTTTAAAAGTTTGACCTTGACTATTTGTTGTCTCTGTCTCTGAAACTACATGACCACAGTGACAGTGGTCGTATGTTGTGTGCTCTATGCTCTGTTTGCTCCTACAGTAGGTGGCTTAATGGCTTTCACTTGTGACAAACAACATACAGTAAGGCATCAAAGTGGTGGTGAACTGTGCAGGGAAGACACTCATCCCCATCTCCAACCAATGAGTAACACCCATCATCATTTGTACTGTCATAGAGTAACTAACATCAACAAGTCTGGCAAGGCCAACATAAGACATCAATTGTTACACTTCAACAATCTGTCTCTGTGGCTGCTTTGGCTTGTGAAAGATGGGCATCTTACATTTACCTACACCATGACATTTGATGGTAAGGGGCAATTTAGTTCCATGTAAGCAATAATTCACAAAAGGTGTTCTGATAAATAAAAATAATACAAATAATTTTTTTAAAAGCTTGTGGTCAATTTACCCTGGTTATGTCTGGTTTAAACAAGGAGAACTGATTGGTTATGTTCCATGAAACATTAGTTGCTATGGTAACCTGGAGGTAAACATGCCCAGTGTTGTGATAATGCAGATTCTTGAGCCTTAACAACTATATAGGTTGTTTGTCCGCACCCTTGGATAAGAGTTTACCAGCAGGAGGCTTACAAGATCTTTATCGCCATGGTAACAATAACAAACATATGGTTAAGATGTCCCACCATGCAATTTTAAGAGACATCTGCCAGTCAGTTTTCTATGATCTAATCTAATGTGCAAATAACTGTCGAACTATGGCAATTATCCATTCCACCCAGGTGTGCTGCAATCTAGATCACAGTTCTGGGCTAAACCTCTTTAGCCCCGTCAACTGTAAAATTTATAATGAGGAAATTCAGGTGCTCCAGGCTCCAAACACAATTTCACTCTTGACATACATAGAGTGAGGACTAAAGCCCATTATTGGGTTTCTGACCAATAGTTTATTGATATTGCTCTAAATGATGTAGATAATAACTGCTGTAAAAGTGCTGAAAAAGATCCAACCACAAAGTTCCTGCTGTTCATCCATCCATCAAACTAAGTGTGGGTGTATATGAGTGTGTGTGGGCGGGTGGAGGACGATTTTGCCAAAGAGTTCCTGCTGTCCCTTCATCCGTCAAACTAAGCAGCATTAGAGGAAGCTGTGTGTCCCATCAATTATTCCCCTCAGCACATCCATTATTGATGACTGCTACTTAAAATAAGACACTGAAGGACTGACAAGGCACTGAGCTAAGTGAAGACTCTGGGTTTGAATGTTTGCAAGAGTATGAGTGGGTTTCTGAGCATGTGTATGGTGGTGTTTGTGTATGGTTTATGTCTGTGTGTGCCACAGTGACAGACAGCTAGGTAAAGTTTAACAGAGTGACTCAATGAAAAAGGAAACAGACTTACTGATTGGGTCATTTTCTGGCCTTGGGACAGGAAATGTGAAAGTGTTCTGATATCCAGAGGACAGCAGTAACTAAATGTGACTACTTTCTTATCCGGCAGCAATCTAATTCTACAGTTGTTCTGGGCAGATGAGTTTAAACATCCTCCAATAGCGGCAAACAACAGCTTACATAGCAAATAAAACCCTAAATCAGTGTTGGTAAATGGACTGTAAATAAGCCATCTATAAATCCAGACATTACTTCAAACTGTCAGACTTTTTACATCTCATTTTCATGTGCCACTAGAACACTGGAGCTTTTTTAACATTTGCCTCATTGCTTATTTCCCTATTATATTCTTCTATAGTCAAAGTAACTGAAACAGGATGAGAATTATTTAATAATTGTTTTCCCTTTGGTGTAAGGCTAAAAAAGGAGCTACACAGACAAAAGTAAGGATTCTATTGAAGAACAGCTACCTCTGAAAAGTATTTGTTAGTATGAGATCAAAGTTGTGCTAAAAAAATTATATTTTATCAATGTCATCAGTGTCTTTTAACACTTTAATACTTACTACTGCTACATTTCTTGAGTTCTTGGATCAACTGCAAATTAGCTTGCAAGTTGGTTAAACTAAATTAGAATAACATTAAACATGCAATAAAACTTACATAAAAGGACAAATGTTTGTGATTTATTCCAAATCTGAATTGCTGTGTTTACTGTAAATCCAAACATTCCCCAGATATGGTTAGTTGGGGCTTCTAGTCACTGTTTCAGAACTGAGTGCAGTACAAAACAGGAGGGCAAACTCTCTCTCCTGCTCTCCTTTCTTTTCTCTCTCCCTCCCTTCCTTCCTGTGTCTGGTCCTGTCTTGTCTCAAAGCATGCCAGTGGCCATGTCTCTCCCCGTGTGGCCAGCTGTGTCACAGGTGATCCATCACCACAGGTGGAGGCTTATTATTGGCCGAACCCCGTGGGCCCGCCGATCCTGACAAATCAGCTGTAAATGCCAGCCCTCAGCTGAATGCTCTGATTGGTTCTGACAGGCACAACAGGCCTTATGCCAGCTTCATGCCCCCTACACCCCAAAAAACCAGGTGTAGGCAGGTATGTGTGTGCATGTGTGTGCCTTTCTCTACTACATTATTCAGTACCTGCTGTTGGGGGTTTATGTCTGTGGTTTCTTTTCCCTTCTACCCTTGACTCAACAGTACACAGTGTAGTGGTCAGCTGTGTGTGTGTGCACTTGTGTGTGTTTATGCACCCATGTGTAAGTGTCACACCACACTTTAGCCGTTGTGCCTACATGCACATTCAGCGCTTTTCTTTTAAGAAGTCAACCCAAAACAGACTTTCTTATGTGACCTGGGTTTTTTCCAGAAAACTTTTCTGCTTACCAAAAGCTTTAGGAGTTATTTCTTGCACATGCCCCCAGTCAGAGTTTGTCAAATTAATGTGGTCATTCCCATGCACGCACTGTCAAATGTGGCCAGCTCTCAACTATTTTCATTCTGGTGCAAAGATACTATGAAATATTAGATTGTGCACGGTCTGTTATTTCTGAAATTACTCCACTAAGCACTTATGGGTAGTGAGGATTCTTTACAGAAGCAATGAGGACATTCTAAAATTAATTTAATCCCACCACAGGTGGATCTGTATGGGCCTCTTTTACCCCAGTGATGATAATCCACAATATCCCCACAACAAGCCATTTATACAAAAAAGGTAGATCTGGGATGTAAGCCAGGCTGTGCTTCACAAAAAACTGCTGTGATTACTGCTAGTTTAGACTGAAGTCAAACGAGGTTAACAGTTTCTCCTACATGACTCCAGTACTTTGTTTTGCTAAAAGCTAGGTGTAATTTGTTAGTGTGGGTGTGTTTTCACCAAAGGCTGCTGAACCATATAGCTTTGCTGTTTGTAGTTTAGTTAAGTAGGAGTTAAGCTTGTACTAAGTTTGTTAAGGATCAAGTTGTTCAAAATAAAACAAAAGCCTGTTTAACCGTTGTATCAGTTTTGATTACCGGGGATGACAATAAATTGCAAGTGGATATAATGGTATGGATATAATAACCAGATGCCAGACTGATGTATCTAAAAAGGAAAACAGTTTCTCACTGTCTTGATGTATCAACCAACATACTCTGCTGCACAGGAAATGGAAAGCAGGGTCAGATTTTCTGGGAAAAGGTGACCGGTGGAGAAAACTTTTTCTGTCCCACTGAAATCTTCATTTTGCAATGACCTTTCACATAATGTCCTGCATTACACTTTAGAAATCAATGCTACCCTTAAGGTGGGTCATGTACACAAGTCACTGGACACACTTGTCAAAAATACTTGTACACTAGCATGTATCCCGTGTAGGACACAAGTTAAGAGAGAGTTTAGTTGAAAACTGGTAGGATAAACCACAACTTACTCTTTGTCTTTTTTAAATAAGCATTTGTCTCTATTCATTTGAGAACCCAAGGGGACTCAAGTAAAAGCAGAAAAACAATTGTTTTATCTTGTAAGTATAAGTGTAAGTGTAAGTAAGTCTGGATCTCTTTGTTTTCCATCTGTCATCTCCACATTTTCCATATATTTTCATCGCATTATACACAAAGTGCTCAGACATCAGTATTATGTATGGATGAAAGAGGATCAAAGGCATTCCAAATTCATTTTCTCCAACTTCCTTATCATTATATGAAGTTAAAACCAGCCCTGTTTAGTGCTCCCCGTTCATGATAGCCTCATTGAAAATAGAAAAGCTTTAAAGCTCATTTTTTGAGGGCCTATGCTTCATCCGTTTCTGCTGGCTAAAAATAAGCCTCTCTGATGCCAAGTAAGCATCCACATAATCCAACCCTTGACATTACATGTTATAGACCATTTACCCAGGTGCTGGAGCCAAGGAAGACTGCAGTCATCAAAAACAGCATGTGCAACCTTTAATATTTCACTGTTTCACAACACCATGTTACAAGCAGGTTTCATTGATGTGGAGGGAGAGAGAGGGGGAGAGAGAGACAGACAGATGGTGAGTGGGGAATACTGGAGGAACAGCAAGTCCTCAATACCCTACCTGTCTTCACAAGAATACTACTATTACTACTACTACTACTAATAATAATAATAATATTATTAATAAAAATTGTACACAATGTATCGGATTCAGAAAACATTACAATATGCATTGTGATGCTGAAATACTGTATCGTGATGTGACTGATGAAGTGGGCGCTGTGTCCTGAAGTAATCCTTTACGCTTCTATGAGCAATCACTCTGTGCACCGTACAAAGTAACAGTGGTAAATGAAGAATTAAAGTGAATAGATTTGAACTGCAGTTTTCTCTGACAATGAAACAGCGTGTGGCTACTTCAGGTTCTGTTCAGTCGGAGGTTTGCAGACAACTCGCTTTCCCAGTGACCACTAATCAGCTGACTGAGTAACTGTTGAGAATCGATCCCTCTCTCACTCTTATTCTTCTCTCATCATTATTTTCTATGACAGTTAATATTTTTCAAACTCATCATCTGTAACAGCTGTAATTCTCAGCTATCTGACAGATTTACCCTGCATTCCATTTCTGTAGTAAAGACACCGGGACACACTGTGAACTGTTTTCACTCGCCATTAATTTATTTCCTCTGTCGCAGCAGACCATGTTACAGCAACTGCACAAACTCCTGCAGTTAAACTGAACTAACCAGACACTTTTAAGACTGATTTCCTCTGAAAAACTCACTATACACAGACCGACAACACTTGCTAGCTTAGCAAAATAATTTAAACAATCCACAATGCAATACTCTAAAATACTGTAGTTACACTAATACTCGCTCCATTCAAAAAGAATATCAGTGGTAATGAATGGAAACGTAATTGTACCAGGGGAAAAATATTGCCTTATATTATGGCCAATACAGCATCCTTTCTTTTGCTTTGTAGTCTGCAGAATAAGAGACTAACAGCAAAAAAGATTTTATTTTTACATTTTAACTGGAATTTGATTTACAATAAGGAAAACACAGTAAGAAACTTGGTTTTGTGGCAACAAGAGATTTGAGATCAGTGATTTTATTTTTACACTAAGAAGAAATAAGAATTCTAAGATCTTAGTTTGTTTTCATTCTTTCTTCATATAGCCTTAGATGTACTGTGAGTGCATCGAATTGTGACCCCTGTATCAAGTATCGTACTAAATCGTGAGTTGCCCTGAATCATTACATCCCTAAATTGTATGCTACTGTTTTAACAAATGGACAAAGCTGTCCTTTTTCAGTCTCAGATGAAAAGATTTTGAATTTAAACCAACATCAGCCTAAACCGTGCAGACCTGGCTTTGTCCTACCAAATGCTCATGAAATAAAAGTGAAACTTGGAAATGTCACACAAGTACACTCACACATCCCTCTCATGTCATATTTGCATGTTGGTGAGTCAAACTTCAAACCCACTCTAGCAGCAGGAGGTTGCAATCATAGACAGTTACACTGCTAATAGTAATTAGCCACTTCCAGTAATAATTTAACCAATTTTTCACCACTTTCAAAAGAAAAGAAAGTTAAACTCAAAACTGAGAATCAAGATGACCCAGCCACGCGTGATTGTTGAAATAACAGCTTCTAAATGAACAAATTCACAAGTTGTCAAAAAAGGGAAGCAGTGTTTGCCTACTGCTCTTTAGATGTTAAAACATCAAGGGGAGGAATACGGTAAATGCACATGGGAAACCTGGGATCATCTAAGGACTAAAAGAGAAGGAATGACAAGTATTTAATGAGAGTCTAGCAATCACAAATAGTCAGGCTGAACAGCGTCACAGATTCAGCGTTATTAATTGCTGGATGGCTGTCGCTGATTTACACAGCAGGTGTCTAATGTCTTCACACCTTGATTAGAGTGGAGTAGTGAAGATCAGAGAACCTGAAGAGGGGCAAGAAAAAGAACGAAAAAAAACTTTTCAGAATAAACTAGTAAATATAATTTGATTTGCTAAATTACTAATAGGGAAATGATAATTTTACTTTCAATATGGACAAACAATGATAATATAAGACGATGATAAGGATTCTGTCCTTGGCAACCACAGATCAAAAGCTACCACAAGGGTGTTATTTTTTGTATAAAGGAGAGCAGTAATACACAGGGAATCCCTTAGTCCCCAGTGAACTGACCGGGGCTTTGAGCCACGTTGTTCCTCTACTTTTACTTCAAACAACAAACACACACTCACCCATGACACCCCCCAAAGAACAAAGAGGAAAAACACAGACGGAGCAGCAAAGACTTAAGATTAAAGATATAAATGACAGATAAAGACACTGAGAGGAGTGGAAAGAAGAGGAAATGAAAAGGCCGAGGTGAGGAGGAGTTAAGCAAAAATAAATCAAGAAGAGAGAGTTATTTAATAGTGATGCAGAGAAAAGAAGTGTGCAAGGCCATAAAGGAATCAAAACTGCTGTCTTTGCATAGTCGGTGATGTCAGAGAGTCACTAGAGTGATGAGACAGACAGCTGTGAGATGGAGCCGTCTGTCTCATCTGTTAGTAAGCAGAGCAGAAAAACAGCTCTTTCAACAAAAAAACATATTTTTCCTACAAGAATGAATCTGTATCTGCATTTTGTATGATTTATTCTATCAGCAATGAAGTACTTATACTGTAATTACAACTATGGGCAACAATCTATCGCAGTATATTTTGTTGTCATAATTTATGAAGATGCTGTTGAAGATTATTGCTGTATGGTTCTGCAGTTACAAGCAGCTAGAGTGTTGACATCCAAGGTTTGGGAGTTTACAGGGAAAAAATGGCAAAGGCACAAGCAAAAGGAGTTGAAATCACAATAAATGCTGCTTGTGACTGCAAGAACAAAATTAAATAAGAACATGAGTGAAATATTTGCATCAGGTTCTAATTGGGGAAAAACATCAACAGCTTTAATTTGTTTTTAGTGGAGCATTCTCTTGTTAAACTCTTCCTAATGTTTTTAGGTTATTCATTTACAGCAGCCTAATCTGCTTTGTGCTGTCTGTCTAACATCACCAGTATATTGTAGCCAGTACATTTAGGCTTTAACGTATTCATTTCAGAATAAATCGATGTTTTAAAGTGCTCAATTCATAATTTGTGGGCCTAATGGTGATTTTAAGAAGCGTCCAGCTGCACCCTGTATTCACACCAAACACTGACTGTATCCCACCTCTTAATAATCTGAACTTGGTTTAACACACAGGATTTCCTTGTGTCCATATTTGTGTGTGTGCATGCATATTCATGTGTTGTAAATCTGTGATAAAGCTAGTCACATTACATTATAACAACCTTTTCTCTGTTGTTTATGTGGTGTATTATTTAAGTTTAGAGATGTGTGCATTTTGTCTTTCAAAAGTGGGTCTCTAATTTAGGTTGACTGTTCCCAACCTAAAAGCCACTACCTGTCAGTGAAGATTAACTGAAGGCCTAATGAGATTGTTTGTGAGTTAATTGACTAAAGGTCGCTGTCTGCACTGGTCACATCAGCACTGTTAAAAGTAACAGGTTCTCAGAGAACTTTTTTCTCTTTTTATGATGGAGTAATGGCAAAAAACAATTTGCTATAGTTACTGAAATAAATGAGCATTAAATGCCAGTGGTAAGCACACTTTGAACTGATCACAACAGCAGGTTAATAATGTATGTATAAGCTGCATAGATGTTGTTAATTTAAGAAGTTATTTTGAATTTCGATTATCACTCTATTATACTGTGCAGTGCTTCACTCAGTTTGCTCATCAAAGATAATTATGGCAGATGATTAACTTAGGTAATCAGAGCGTGTGTCACATCAGGAAAAGAGAAGTGTGTTTGCGTCTGTGTGTGTACTTAAATTGCTATCTTTGAGAGATCCAGTTTTGAGTTATGATCTTATGAATTGAGGACACTTTGGGAAAGCAGTAAAGGTAAGCAAGGACATCTTGGCTGTTCCTCACAACTTCAGACTTGGTTTTATGATTCAGGTTAGAATTAGGTTAAGCTAAATGTTAGGTTTAGGTATTTAGTTGTGATAGTTGAGGTTAGAGTAAGGGGCTGGGGAATGCATTATGTCAATGAGTGTCCTCACAAAGGTAGAAGTACAAGTATGTGTGTGTGTGTGTGTGTGTGTGTGTGTGTGTGTGTGTGTGTGTGTCAGCGCTGTCTTTTGGAAGCTTTGCAAATCCCCTTCATGTGAACATCCTAGAATCCCTCACAGCAGGAAGCAAAAACACACAGCAGAGGGATAATTCTTAGTAACATATGCAAACACACACATACGCGCACACACACACTCTCTCTCATACACACTCACACTCTTGCACTCAACCACACACACACACTGCAGTGGTGCTGGCCTTCAGCCACTTCCTTCCAAGCTGATCAGAGAAAAAGAGAAAGTGCCAGAACATCAGATGTAGCACAGCAGGTGGATGACCCACTGGGATGGAAAGATCTTTGAGTGTGCGCATGTATGTGTGTGTGTGTGTGTTGACCGTGTATGATACGATCATTTAACAGGACATTAAGTAAAAAAAAGGAGGGTATTACACTTTTTTGTCCAGATCATGAATGAAGAAAAAGAAATCAAAGCACCGGATTTTAGCTTCAGCCAAAACCAAGAGCTGATTACAGGGGATACCCTGTTCCAGTACATTGCTTACATGCATGTTAGACCTTAAGTCTAATTTAATTATGGAGTACTTCAAAGAGTAACTGCACCCAGACAAATAATCTTGCTTGTGCTGCCAACTAGTAGCGCTTACATGCTTTTACCACACCCTCTTAGGGCTTGTGCATCTGAGTGTGGTCACAATAAAAACAGACAACACCTGACTACACCTGGCTGTAACCGTGTGTTGTCAGGTTCGACATACTTGCAGTCTATCTTTCAGCTCATACAGGTCAGTGCAGAAATGTGTTTCTTGCATGCAAAACAAATTCCAGTCTCCCCAAATTTGGCTTGGTCAGAGGCAAACATTTTCTAAAACAAGTAACATAATGAGAGGCACAATATAATACAACTTAACTGAATAATTCAAAAATATAACAGAAAGAGCAAAAGAGCAAAAACAAAAACCAATAAAATAATATAAGTAACTCTTGATACATTATTCAAAAAGCCCACTGAATTGGAAAAACTAATAGTAAGTCAACCTTATCATCATCACACTGTTAACAATTGGGGGCATGTGAAGAATATGTGTGAAAATACTTTTTAAAAAATACAGTTTAGGGACACTCACTGTCTCAGTTGTTAAATGCAACAGCATTCAGACAGAATACTAACACCCAGTAGTCTATTGCACACACAGCGAGAGAATTCTGTGTATTATATTATTGTTATAAAACTGCAACATCACACTACAGGGAAAGTCTGAGAAGGGTCAGAAAAGTACATTTATAATACCAAAATAATTTAGTTTGTAAATATTACAGCAGAATAGCAGAGTGGGTCCTTGTTTTTTCTTTTGTTCATGTCTGGTTCACAGCCAGATGTCAAAGTCATATTTAAGTGCCCCTTAAGTTTTATTGTTAGTTAATAATAAGATACCTACATTTTGTTTCTGTGCATCAGGATTTGTTAAGCAGTGCAGCTGGTTTTTATTCAGCTTTACTAAAATGCAACACAGCCTGAACTGTTGCATGAGCTGGTCCATCCACAAGCCTCCGCAGTGAAAGTGTGAGAGGTTCTAAAGGCTATTTTTTATTCTATTTCAATGTTCCTGAGAAGCTGATAAATACGTCACAGATTAATATCACCTCTATCTGCTCAAACAGAAAAAGATTTACATTCGCTGGGAGAAATTTCTCACCTTGACTCTCTTTAAAATAAAAAAGATCAGACTTCCTGTCACGTATACAGCATAGCTAAAATTAGAACCAACCTGTCCAGACATGGTATCAGCATATTTAAAATGGTGGCCACATGGCATAAAATGTCTTTCCTCCAAGGGAATGAAGAAATTACAAGTGTCAGATCTCAGCAGAAGGAGTAATGGCCTGGTGATTTCCTCAAACAGAGACTATAAAATGTTTGCTAAGCCCCACACACTGAAGACATGAGAGAGAGTGTGAGTGCTTTGATTTCTTGTCTGTTTGTGCAGTCTTAATGACAGAATCCCACTGTTGATGGTAACTTTGCTTTTGTGCAGGGAAAATATCATGGTCATATTACAAATCTGACAAGGTGCCTACAATGTGATGACACTGTACTAACTGGTGTATGAGACTTTTGGACACTTGGCTCTTACCTTGTTGGAGACAAAACAAGAAGCGATGAGACGAACAGAAGAATTGGGAGGACGGGAGGGGGGGGTAAAAGAGAGGGGAGAAAAAGTGAAAAATGAAAAAATAATATTAGATTTTTAAAGTACAACAATCACAAAATAAACAAATTCAATTTAGATCTGTGTTCACTGCGCAAAATAAGTCAAAAAATGGCTGCATTCAAAACACATTGTTGGCAAAATTCAAACCCCACACCAGCATACCCAGACACGCACACGCAAAATGCACACAAAGATAGAGATCATCAAGATGCATGTGAATACCTGTCATAATGATGGTTATTTTGTAAATCAGTGCAGAACTCACAAGTTTAATTTACAAAGTCGACTGAAACACCAAAGGAACATCAAAATATACTCAATTATTATATTCATGATAGAAGTAGCCCTGTAACTGTTTCACATACCATGCAGCTGGGTGAGGCAGATGTTTTAATTTACAAACCCTTGCTTAAGAAACTGTTGGAATATGCAACTGTTCAAACAAAAGTCTTCACATTTAGTCATTCGTAGTCAGTAATTTGTTATGTCAAAGATGCAGTGTTACTAGTAATTAAGTGAGTGAGTTAACTTTGGTGTTTTACAGGTGCACATAAAAATACAATGCCATGAAATACAGCGAGAATTCCAAAAATAGAAGTGAGAACACAATGTAACAGACACATTTGAACCAAGCACAAGAATAAGCTCTTTAATTGAGCTGAAAGTGTCACGGGACTATGTTTCTACAGAGACAACATTCCTTCTTAATTTGAATGCAAATAGAGGCAGATGGTATCTTTAACCCAAATGGCCTCAAAATGTTGATGTTATTCTACCCATTATTGACCACTCACTTATTACCACATGGTCAAGACATTCTCTAAGGTATTGTGTAGACTGTGCTAGACTATAAGTGTAATTAGCAAAAATGAATCAGTCAACTGTGGCTAATGTCCAAATTTATTGGACACTAAGTAAAAAAAAAAAAAAAAATCCCACTGTTTCCCATGAAACAGTTGGTGCACTTGGGGATTGGTACTCAAATGTCTTGCTTAAGGGCATTCATTATTTTTCTAGCCTTAATGTAGAAGGTTGGTGGTTTCCTTTCAATTACAGGCTTGCTTCTCTAACCTCTCTCAGCTTTCTCATTTACCAAATCAGGAGTTTCCAAGACTCAAAGTTGAGTGCTCACAAGAAGAAAGCAATATAACTACATAAACTTGAACTCCTCTGATTCACTGACTTGTTCTTCTGTCCATACTGTAAAATACTTTCTAAAATATGTCCCCGCTTTTACTTGGTGTATTTTCGTATTGTAAGTTTAAAAGGGAAAGTGGTGGACCGGGAATATGCTTCCCTTTCTGTGCAGTGACTCTCTCCTTGTCTTTCTCTAGTGAGTGCACCCTCAGGGAAGAAATGATGCAATGAGTAATTCATTTCCTTTCTTCTTTGTCTGTGTCAGTACACAAAGAACAGGGCATTGGGGTCAAATAGGCACTGTTACTATCAATAACAAGCCACTTACTGTGACACATAGCAATGGTTAACATATGTTTATCCAGGAGAACACATTCTTTTCTTGAAATATATAATATATATATATTTAAAAAAAAAAAAAAAAACATCAATCAAGCACACTCCTTTGTGTGTGTGTGTGTGTGTGTGTGTGTGTGTGTACACATCCAGGAATGCTTGCGTATTCACTAAATCACAGCATCCTTTCAAGTAGTCAGATTAACATTACTCGAAACTCCTGTCTCATCATCGACTGTGGCTTTCGTATCCAGCATATGAGGATGAAAGGCATGGATCAACGGTTTTCATGTGACTACACTCAGCGTAGATAACACGTGATTGCACAAAGCTGCTTCAAAAGTGGATGTGAAGAAAAACAAGAATCACTGTTAGCATGAGCTTGTTTATATGCTGAAGGCGTAGGTGTGCTGTTAAGATGTATAACTACAGCATCTAATGTGTGTGCGTTGAGTGTGGGATAAATTTAAGACTGCTGTATGTAATCAGCCACTGGGGGAAAAGGTAATATTAACACTGCCTCTCACTCCCCTCACAAGGTATCCTGTAAAGGCTTAATTTTTGATCACTACTGTAAAAATATACTGTATGTTTATTATTGAGGTTGTAGTAGAGGTGTTCTAGTGGACTGCATTACAATGAAATGTGTTTCTAATATTTACCAATCGTGTTTCTAATGGAGTGGATTAAACACTTCATATAATGCAGTCCACTTCAACTGCAAACTACAATCTTAATAATAAACATTTTCAAATTAACATTTCTCTGACAGTGTCAATAAAACTGAACATTATTATCTTTGTAAAAGTAGAATTTATGGCTGAGCTGTTACCTCTCCTGTGTTTTTAGTCTTTCATGCATCTATTCAGCAAATCTATTTTCACACCCATTGAAGTTGTCAGTGCATTTATTTATTTTTTTTTTAAACTTTCTTCAGCAATAAATTCAAGAAACATTCCAGTCCACCAGTTTCCTCATTTGTAAACTCACACCCATTTTTTCCTCATAATTGTCAATTTCCAAAAGAAAGGTCCATGAAATTAATTTGTGGGTGATTGTGATAATTATAGGCCCTATCACATACAGGTATGGAAACTGAATGAAAATGATGCAAGAGCTGGAAGGTTGAGTTCATCCACAGACTCTTGAACAATCAAAATATGTCAACAAGAAACACACCTATTCATAGCTACCATTCACAGTTGTTCCTTACTGAAATGGTTGTCTTTGCATGTAAAACCATCATGTTAAGCACTGGGCCAACAGTATGTGTTACTTTAACTTTACTGTGTGAGTGGCTGAGCACCAGTACATGTTTGTAACATCGATCAGGCATTTTATGGACCAGTAAAGTACACTGCTTGAAGGAGCTGGCCCTTATGGTATGACTTGTGTTAAGAAAGTAGAAAATGTAAGACTCTTAGACCTCAGAACAGAAATAAAACATGGGTACAGCTCTGTATTCTGGTGTGGGCATGTGCCTTTATTTGTCTGTTACCACTGTATGTGTATATGGCACCATTTACAAAATGACTGAATACAGAGACATTTGTGAAAGCAACTGGTCTGTGGGTTTACTGTGTGTGTATGTTCTCTTGGGTGGTGTGTAGACTGATACATGTCTACACTTGTGTGCTGCATATTTTTTTTTTCTTCTTGTTTACGTGGGAATGCAGCCTTAAATTTGCATCCATTATGACAAGCAGACAGGTACAACAAATCACAAGTGTGCAACAGAAATCAATTTCTCTCTCCAGCAAATACATTGGGAGAGGCAATCCAAGCTAACGCAAAAGTCATCAAGAGGGGGAGCAAAGCAGGAAATAAGATAGCAAACGTACTGAAAACTTAGATCTAGCGTGGTGATCCCATCCCACCTTTTGCCTCCATTAGAATACTGAAATACTCAAGTCTGCGAAGTTGTGTGTGTGTTGGGGGGTGGTCAAACATACTTTGGCAGATAACCTCAAAACAGCTAAAATTTCATGAATTTAAATATTTAAATTTTAACTTGTTCAGGCTTCTGAGTAAACATGATTTCATGATAAGTTTACTGTCTGTTGTCAGTAAAAGCAATATGTTGGTGACTTGAAGTAGTTTGGCATTGAGGTAGAGAGACAAAAAAAAAAAAAAAAAAAAAGAAATACAAGAAGATGAAGGAGAAGAAAGAAAGAGACAGTTGATAAGTTGCTGAACCTCTTCCCAGTCCACCAACAACAAAGGGTGACAATGAGTGAAAGAGAGAAAAAATAAAAGGGATATTAGCCCTGAGCAGTGTGATAAGAGAGGGATGTAAGCGGCTTCCTCTTATCAGTCCAGACAGAAACAAACCCGGTCCATTCCTGCTCACAGCCAAAAGACAGAAAAAGCCCAAAGACACACAAGCACACCCACATACACATACACACATACTCACACGCACTTTTACCCTCCTAATCATAAAAACATCCAGCAAATATCAGAAGTGGAATAAAGGAGCATTTGTTTAGGCTGAGTAAGCAAATAAACTTTTTTTTTCCCCTCAAAATGAGCCGTAGATGTCTGACCCAGGAGCTCCCTCAAAAGAAGCATAAAAAATGACTAAAATACAGTAAGTTATGTCTTGTACCATTTTGAAGAGACAGAACTACTGTGTTTGATGCCAGTTCCAGTGTGGTAAGTCAGAGCCTACCAGACTGTCCATCACACATGTTACATGTTCGCACACAGCAGGAGAAAGGAAAAAGCAGGGAATCATGTGTAATGTTAGATCAGAAGGATTCAGTATCGATCATTTTCGTCTAGTGATGCCTCAGATGAACAGTTAAGATGAACGCGATCAATGCGGTGTAGAGATGAAATGGCCAGGGATGCAACCATTTATCGAGAACACAGACTTTCTCTTTCGCCCTCACATAGTCTCATGTTAATCCCTTAATCTTAATCCCAACATTACAGTCAGTGATTTTATTCCTGAGTTATGTTCAAGAATGTTGTGTAATTTTTGTTCAATTTAATTCTTGTTCAATTTAGATTCTTTAAACATCCATTATGTGCATGGATCATTTTAATCTGCAAGGACTCAATGCTATTTTTATACCTGATGTAAAGCCAGTCAAGTTGGTGACAGACTGAGAGACCATTCATTTATATAATTCAATAAAAGCCTGTTTCCTAAGTTACATATTACTACATATGTAAGCATAAGGCAGTATGACCTCTTCAAGTATTTTGATATAAGCAAATTGATCCATGATCCCTGGTATGCGATAAATAGGCCCGACACCATAGTAAGAGAAACAGCCCCATATCATGATGCTTGCACCACCATGCTTCACGGTCTTCAGAGTGTACAGTGGCTTGAATTCAGTGTTTGGGGGTTGTCTGAAAAACTGTCTGCGGCCCTTGGACCCAAAAAGAACAATCTTACTTTCATCAGTCCACACAATATTTCTCCATTTCTCTTTAGGCCAGTCGATATGTTCTTTCGTAAATTGTATCCTCTTCAGCACGTCTTTTTTTTAACAGTGGGACTTTGCAGGGGTTTCTTGCCGATAGATTAGCCTCACACAAGTGTCTTCTAATTGTCACAGTACTCACAGGTAACTTCAGACTGTCTTTGATTTCCCTGGAGCTGATCATTGGCCGAGTCTTTGCCATTCTGGCTATTGTTGGATCCATTTGAATGGTAGTCTTCCGTTTTCTTCCACGTCTCTCTGGTTTTGCTTTCCATGTTAAAACACTGGAGATCATTTTAGCTGAGCAGCCTATCATTTTCCACACTTCCACACTTTATATGTTTTCCCCTCTCCAATCAACGTTTTAATTAAAGCACGCTGTTCCTCTGAACAATGTCTGGAACGACCCATCTTTCTCAGGTTTTCAGAGGGAATTGCATGTACAACATGTGCTGGCTTCATCCTTAAATAAGGGCCACCTGAATGACACCTGTTTCTTCACATAATGAATGACCTCACTGATTGAACTCCACACTGCTATTATTTTGAACACACCCCTTTCAACTAATTATTCAATTACACAGACTCAGCATGCATATCATGAATGTTGGGTCTGTTGGTTTCTCTGACTCTACTACACCTACTGGTAAATTATTTGCCATGTAATAATATAATTTCAACCAAAAACAGTGATTGATCTGGTTAGTCATGTTGGACTGCTATTATTTTGAACACAACTGTATATGTCAGCAACAAACTAGTGCCACTAACTGTCTGAACTCCTGGACACCCTGTTTGTTAAGTAGTTTTCATTTTTCTGTGACCCACCTCTGAAGATTCACTAAGAAATCATCTACCATCTAACCATCTAACACAGGAAGGCAAATATTGAATGGCTTATTGGTGGACTATCTGTCAGGGTCATTGAGAGTGGGTTTGGTTTGATTATCATCACAGGGGCTGCTGGCAATTAGAGTCAGAGTCCTAATTGCAGTGGACCATGGGTTTTCAAGCTATGAATGCATCCTCTAAAATAAATGGAGCTATAAAAGTCATGATTTGAAAAGAGTGTTGCTGTGGGCAACAAGTGTAATTGCTGCATATTATAGAGCATTTTTTATTCCCGTACATAAGTCCCAACTCTTGTCAAAAATTCCACAATAAGAAGATGTGCATTAAAGACACAAAAATTGATCCACTTACAAAAAAAACAGTAGCCCGATGATAACTCTGACTCCAAATGACCGACAAGTGTTGAAACACATAGACTAACACAGGGTAGAAACTGAAATACCAGTCATTCGTGGTTTCTGGTAGTTTAGTTCACATTGATAATGTTTGCAATTTCAGGAATAAAACAGACCTAGTTTCAAATGTGGTAACAGGCTAACACAAAAATGCTTATTTTTCATCTAACTAATGTATCATCTTACTCACCATCTGTTACTTTCTATAACTGGCAGCAGCTGTAAATCAAAAATATGGGGTATTAAATGTATTTCTGTGTCAGTGGAAATGTTTTTCTCATAAAAAAAATTCATGAACAGGCAGCTCAATTTCATATAAGCATGTCTGCATGTCAGTGTGTTTGCATATGGATGCACGTGTGTGCATATTTTTGTGGTGCACTTGGCAGCTGAGGCTAGCTCTGATTCTGTGTGTTAATCTCCTCTGAGTGGGGGTTAATAGCACAGAAGGCTGAATGATAGACCCTTCCAACATTCAATGGTTGTTTGGCGCCAGAAGTGTATCCCTTGCCCAAATAAGCTTCTCACCAGCCAAATCATGCAACGACAACTTGTTTTATCGTCGCATCTATTCTCAGTGAGGAGCCAACTGCATCATATAGGAAGAGGAGTTGGCATGGAAATTCAAAGCACCTGCAACAGTTAGGATTTAAAACAAGCCATATTCAAGGTTGATCACTGTTGCTACTGCTGAAGGTTTGTTTTTGTAGAGATGAGCACTGGTGAGTGGTGACGCGCATGAATTGTAATGAACTGACATAATAAGCTGATGGGTAGTTCATGGAGACCACTTAAGAAATGAATCAACTTCATAGATGGGAATGTGTGCAATGTAAAGGGGATTCTTGTCAAAACTCAGAGGTTATAGATGAGGGGTGTAAGGGAACAAGGGAGAAAGGGTAGCCAACTATCTAAATACCTAAATCCACATTGCGCATTTTCTTTTAAGGTTGCCTCTATTAAAAAGTGTTGCTGCTGGAATGTGAAACAAATAAACCACTGTCCATAACCCTGCTATTTTTAATAATTGATGCAACTATAATCTGAAACTTGAAATGTAAAAATCACAAATTGGGTTTGCTGACCAGTGATTAAGAGCATGTCATTAATGTGGATTAAAGAAGCAAGAGGGCAGAATAAATCTGTGCCTCTGAATATTTTTTTTAACTCTGTGTTCTTAAAAGGTCTTGCAGATGGGCTCTACCAATCCAAGGCAAATGGAGGTCAGATGAAGGGAGCAGGTGGGCAGGCATCACCAGTGTCAGCCACTGTCCAGCTTTTATTAACCAGCTGTGCTAGACATCCCAATCACTATCTGCAAGACAATGCTAAGTCAAATTAGACCATCAAGCCAAGTGGCCTTGTGCCCATTACTCTCAACCCCCACTGTTAGGCTGGTGTTAAGTGCTCATTAGGCCCAAAGAAAAATGCTATAAGAGAATATGAAAATGCTCCCCTGTGATTTCTCCTATTTACAAATTTTTAAAAAAGCGAGAGAAAAGTGGTAGGTTGCTACTTTAGCCACTCAATTACTGTTTTGAGTCTTAACAGATTACCAAGGTGTAGGGAATGAGCAGATAGGTCAGACTAGACTGTCTCTCAATAGAGGCAAATTTTCTGTCTTTGATGCACAGTGTGCATCAGAGCAGTGTTTGCTTTCATCTGTGTTTAATCACAGTGTTAAATCACTGTTCTTGGGTCTCGCTCTGAAATACACAATAATTAGGATATTGTCATTTTAACTATTTGGCAAGTCACAAATAAACTGTTAGTGAAGGTGTCAGTAAAATGTTCACAGACTACATGTTTGTTTTTTTGCCAAGATGTCCAGTCTTGCAGTGAAATATCTACTCTTTGTGACTTCAGCATTATCAGACTTTTTTATGATTATGTTTAGGCACTCACAGGACCTGGTTAAGGTTGGAGAAAGATTGTAATCTAATTTAATATAGAAAAAAGCAGTAAGCCCTGCCCCTCACCCCGGCAGCATTTATCTTATCTACATTATTTAGTCTGAAGAATATGATTTCATATATTAAGGAGTTACATTACACCTCATGTGAACTGGAAACTTATTTAAATGTAATGGACATGATCAGCCACTACCTCTAGAAGTACACTTTGGTGTGTTATTGTAGGACTACTTATGAACTGGTGACTAAGAGCTTACTGGTTTACCCATTAACAAAAAGAAAAGCGCCTGAGCTCAGTTTAATGTCTCTAAGTCACCATTAAAAAAGGACAGAGAAAACAAACATTCACGTACTTAAAGATGTGCATTCAAAGAGATGCACTGCACCACATACATATACACACACACAGTCACGTGTGTATTTGTAAGCACTCTGTTCCATGGTGGGATGACAGAACTGGGACAACCAATTGTGAAGTTAAAAGACCCCATAAGGCACAGTGTGTCTACCACCCCGTGTTTAGTGCTGGCGGCTGAACCAGGCCCTGCTCTAAGTAATGATGGCAGCATGTGGCTCACAAGGGGGTGCTTATAGTTGCTAGAATGTCTGCAGTGCAGTGGTCTGTCTTCCCAGACAAACATTTAGAAGTATATCCACACACACACAACATATAGATGAAAACTTTCAAGATTTCATGGGTTTAGAGAAAAGTGTCTATCTCTTTCTAAAGTTTATACAAGTTTACTTATGTGCACTCAGTGGACACACACACACACACACACACACACAGAGAGAGAGAGCTGTATAATCATTCACTCACATATGCATATAGACAGATGACAAACCAGACTGCTTAGAGTACTTCTTGCATAATCATATGCAAACATCAAAAGGAGGTAGATTTTTTTTTTTAATGCTGTGTTATTCTAAATGTCTTGGATGTCTGTGAGAGCGTGTCTTAAAGAGGGAGAGGGAGAGATCTCTGTCAATGTACAATTGTGTTTTCCATTATGAACTCCCATGTTCGATGGTTTTGTGCTATTAATGGTGTTAAACATATTCAGTTTGCTTCTAGCAATTAGCTGCACTTTAGAAGAGATTACAAAAATTCAAGTACTCCTACTTAAAGGGGTGGGTGGGCCTGAGGCACATTAAGTTGCTGTGAAAATTAAAATTAAGGTGATTTAGCCTTACAGTATGTGCAAGATGAAAAGCCTTGCACCTGAAGATGGAAACAATCATTTGCATCATTGCAAACAGAATAAAATATATTGTAATCAATTTCCAAAATAATATACAGTATTTCATTTTTCATATACTTTATAATTTCATATACAGAGCTGTTCTTTTATGCAAACAAAGTTTGCATCTCAAGGTTCTATTTTTATGAACCAGTGGCATACTTCACAGCAACACAGAACATGGCATCAGAATACTGACGTATGTGGCCAGTTGTGTGCAGCAACTTTGGCACATTTAGATTTAGAACATATATATGTCTTTATTTTAGGTACAGGATGAAACTATACAGGGAATTCAGTAGGTGTGGTAACAACTGGTATCAGTCCCTCACAAAGTAGCACTGCAACACTTGACCACCACTGACACAAAGCCCTCGTGTACTGCTCCTCTGCAGGCAATCAAGTTCACAGCATGTGACCAAAACAGCAAATGGGCACAGGTTGGGGAAAAAAAGAACCTGTGCACCTTGACAATAATACACATTTGCAGGCACAAAGCCCTGCCATGTGCTGTGCACTATTATGAAGATATGTAAGTAGCATTCACTTTGTAGTTAAAAGTCCCATGAAACAGCTTTTAGATTGTGATTTCCTCTCACAGTTTGATGTGTTTCTGCACAGTATTAGTGGGTGGGAAAGTGAAAGAAAGAGTAAAGACTGCAAAGTCAGCTCTGTGAGCTTGTTCTTTGTCATCCCCTTTGTTGGGTGGAGGAGGAGGGACATTTCATCCCAGACCATATCCACGTTGAAAATGGTTTTAGCTTTAGACATGGCTGCTGTATCTTTAAATTAATTATCGGTTTCTTCTTCTTTGAACTCTTTGTTGTTTTTATATACCGTAATTTCTGGACTATAAGCCGCTACTTTGTGTGTGTGTGTGTGTGTGTGTGTGTGTGTACCTTTTTTTTCTTTTTAAATTTAGTGGGTGCGGCTTATATTCGGGTGCGCTCAATAGTCCGGAAATTACGGTAAGTGTCAAACTTTTCACTGTCAGTTTAACAAAAGTGGCTATGATCAGTGGCAGAGTGGCATTGATGGGCTGCTACATAAATTGGCAGTGGCTCATTCTGGAAAGAAAAAAATCAGAGAGAGAGACAGATAGACAGCACAGTTGTGTGTAGTGGTGATCAGCCAGTCAAGCAGGCTGCACAGCCGTCATCTCTCGAATAAGTGACCCTCCCTGTCTAACTACGCTCAGTTCAGTCCTGCAGCTCCGCCCACCCACTTACTACTTTATGTGTTTGTATCTTCATCATTGTTTAAACACTCAGGCAGCCAGCAGTAGACTTTTGCTGACTCGCTTTGCATTATCATTTAATGGCTTAGAGGAACGAAGTTAAATTCCACAAAAGCCCAAATGATTCAAATAGTTATGCATCTAACAGCAGTAACTCTGCAGACAACAGAGCAGCAGGGTGGAGTCAGGACAAGGATCCCAGTGAGTCCAGTACAAACAAGTCAAATTTTACAGCATAAGCAGTAGGCAGAAGACTACAGCAAGCTAGTCTGAGTTTATTTAGCAGAATGATGCTTTGCTAAAGCTTTGTTTTCTGCTCTGCTTTCATCAGAAATTCTAATATGTTAATCAAAGTATTCAAAGTTTTGTGTGAGTAGCTCAGACCTACAGAATTGTATTAACAACAAAGATCCAATGACGAATGAAAAGCCACTAAAATTAAAATATGTCTGGTGCTGGATTCATTGCTGTACCAGTTTGAATTCCAATCTCACACTTTCTATAGCCTACTAACTTATAGAGTGGGAAGGGAAAAATAGAAACACTGTTTAATATAATGCAAACTGAACAGCAGTAAATACCAACTTACCTTAATTATCAGTTTTCAGTTTTGAGATTGTAGCTAATTTGTTGTCATAGTTGTGAACTGTAAACTGAAAAGTTATTGCTGATATCATTTGTCTTCAACTACAGTAATAGAGCCACCAAAGAATCTTTAACTGAACTGTATAAATAATTAGACGATAACGTTACTTAATTATATACATCTGATTAAAGTGCAGGTGTTTCTATTTCATGTATTGTTATATAATACAAGGACATTAATTTATAGAGCATTTGACATTACTGACCCTGATAAACTGATGAGGATGGAAAGATAATGTTTTCAGTTTCTTTTAGGCCATAAATAGCTCATCTGAAGCCATGAAAGGTACAAAGGTGCTTTGGATCAAGGCACGATTAATTGTTGGGAGATTTTAGTTCATAGTTTACATTACATCTACATAATAGTTGTAGATAATTAAACTGTCAATAATGGGTAAGGCATCAAGACAAATGAAACTGGTAAAACAAATGTTGATGATGAGTGAGAGAGAGAGAGATAGAGAGAGAGCAAATTGCACAGTCTCATGCAGAATCATCTAGACACATATAAACATACAGAGAAACCAGGTTGCAGCTTGTGTAATATATTTCAGATACCTCCTCATATGCACATAATTTTCCAGAATGACCCCTCAGCTCATCTCTGTCTGTTCAGAGTCAACGTTTATCTGGCAGAGGTGGCAGGACAGTCTAGGATGATAACACCCAGGTGGCAAGATAAGGAGAGCAGAGGATACACTATGTCCTGATCTGTCACACTCTCTCTCTCACACACACATACAAAAACACACAGGTGTGAAAATTTGATACATTTGACTAGACAGCACAACAACACCACATTTGCCTGCTATGTTGTCAGACAATCAAACCTGGAAAACAAGCAGTACCGAAACATGGTTGTCATAAAAAGTAAATCTGGCCTTGTAAGTTGGAGGTTCTCACAGCACATGGGCACAATGCAGCAAAACAAGTGTCAGCTACACACAGAGCAACCTGCAGTCTACATTTTTACACCAAGTGGGATAAAATCTATAAAAACAGTGGTGTCATGCTTGAACATTTTTTTTAGAAATGTTGACAGACAGAAACAGAGAAACCTTTTGAGAGCTCAGAAGTGTTGAAGGGAGGGAGTTAATACATGGAGCAGACAGAGACAAACATTTATGTAGTATATTGCCTGCTGCTCTTACTGTTGTAAAAAAAAAAATGCTTCTTTTAATACATAGTCCATAGTATCTTAGTATAGATTAGAGAGTTTAGATTTCACACACAGTTTTTTCCCCATGGTCTACAGACTGAACAGGCATGTATATTAGAGAAAAATAATCAAGCTCCCTGGTGTTCATTACACTTTGAAGGGTGTATCTCTTTGCAAGACTGCTAGTGGGCACGGCGGTGGACCACATTCTTTAAATGGAATAATGGGTCACTGGCTGTGGCTTAGTTGGCACAAGATTCACTACATGTAATTATCTGTGTTCATATTACTATATTCATTAGGTCTTACATCAGTTTATGTTCATTAACAACCTCTTGAACGAGGAACATTTCCTCCGCCAGTGTGAGGACACATCAATATTCCAATGGTGTGCTATGCATCCTCTCTCTCACCCTCTCTTACACCTCTCCTCATCTGTTTTCAGATCCTAACACCATGCAGTAGAAATCACTTCAGACAACCCAGTCAGAACAATTTGCATATACCCTATCAAAGAGGTCTTACCATTGCACGGCTCATTCATATTCATGAGGTCATGGCCAGACGGGTGCCCCTCATTGGCCCTGTCAAGGCTCAAAACCCGCCTCTGTGATCAGAGCTAACAGCTATTGGATGGCTCTTCATTAGCAACCACATCCCTGTTGACCCAGTTGCCAGTGGTTACAGATTCTTTTCTCTGATTGCACGTGTGGTGTGACTCAAGGCCCAAAACTGAAAGCAGTTTCAAACTAGGTGTTCTTGATCTAAACTGCAGTAAGTACTTCAGCAGTATTATCAGTGAGCTTATCTCCTACGATATACATGAGGCGTTCCTGTTTCTGAATCTCATTATTTTCACAGAGCCCATTAATTTCAACACACACCATCTGCTTTTTTTTTTTTTTTTTAATAAAATAACCCGAGTGGACTGTTTTAATAATTATATCAGAGTCATTAGAACAGTTGTTACTTTGAGTATCTTTGACCAAAAACACAGAGATATTTTTTTCTTTTTAATTAATCACCCAGTAAAATATTCTTGGTTGCATTATTTTTGCTGTTTGCAAACCTAATGAGAGTGAATCTTTATTTTGTACATATTACATCAATGTGTATGTGTAAAGAGTTAAGAGCAAATTTCCTTATCCAGTCTTGCAACAAATATGAAAGACACTTGCAACCCGGCCATCATTTAATAAAAACCAAAGGGGGTGACCTCAGCTGCTTTAGAAACTTTTCAATCTGTTGACATTCGAGCTTTTCAACTGTGACTTCACATGCTTTCCCTTCTGATAAATGAATGCCTTTTAACTGAGGTGCCAAGTGTAGAGCATAGCCTTTGGATGGAAGTGTGACATCTGTCTCATCTGTGTGAGTTACTGGCATCACAAAACTGGAAAACTTTTTTGTTACAAATTGTACACTGTATGTCTAGCTCACACCACAGAAATTAAAGACATATTAATTGATTAATATTAACATGTTGATTTTCTGTTAGTCAGTAGACATGTACAAGTTAAAGATCTGGTGCTCAGATATAAATGAAAACCCAAGAATAAAGTGATTGAGCCAAAGGAAGGTTCCAACCAACAAGGAAGCAAGTTTGTACAGATAGCTGCTTTTGCTAAGTCATAGCACCTGTTCACACAATGTAGCATCAGCATTTACTGAAATGCCTGACGAAGGTTATCTGACTGGAACACATTCTAAAAGAATGGTGTGTTTCGTCCTACAGGAAACTACTGGCACTCAAAATGGTGCATGTTATAGACAGCTACCATTTTTATTAGATCTTGCTAATATCATAAATGTATACCAGTGTGTGTATGTGTGTGTGTGCACATTCTTTATTTATTTATTTATTTGTATTTTGTATTACACAATATAAGGACTCAAGCATTGTGTGATCTAGAATATGAACCTTGAGGAATATCAACACAAGTCAGTACAAAGACAGATACAATGAGAAAAAAAAATCTTCCTACTTGTGCCACATTGAATGTACACATCATCACAGTATCATTTGTCAGGTAGACAAGAGTCTAAACATAACCCTCTCATTCAGACCCCTTGGACACAGACATCAAGTGGAACTTGAATATGGACACAGCTCACTACAGCACATACTGTGGCAGGACATAATAGGATCCCTGACATAGGGGTACCACGTCTTTAAAATAGGCCTGTATAATCCTGTGGTGTTATTGTGCTATAAGATGTTCAGTGTGACAAAAATGGCAAATGCCCTGTGCAGATGAAGCCATTGGTGTACTTTTTCATACTTTCTGCACTATTCTCATTTCTGTCCTAAGAGGTAATTCTAGGGCCTTGTGCCTTCCAACCGAGTAATTACCACACAATTTCATATTTTATTACTGACCACAGTAGAGAGAGTATAACATGATTTTTACAGGCACATTTTCTGGCAGTGGGGCCAGAGAAGCAATTGTGCAGCATCCATATATTTTAGCACAAGATGGGACTTCTTTGGCAACTATGCTTATTGAAATCGTAGAATCCACAGTAATTATATACTTTGTTCTAAGAACTATGCAACCAAGGGGCAATTGAAAAGACTAAAATATTAAACAATGCAATATTCTCTAATCAATGTGTGTGTGTGTGTGTGTGTGTGTGTGTGTATGTGTATATATATAATATATATATATACACACACACATACACATAATGAAAAAAATAATATATAACTAGAATAGCACTTAGTAGAGCGCATACCTCTGCCAAGGCCAAACAATCCTACATGTCTGTCTAGCTCTTACAATAGAAAAATAAAGGAACTAGTTTAATAATGTTGAAAAAAAAATCCCTATCTTGCAGTGTTAGGGAAAGTGAAATTCCTCTATCTGTCCCTTTCACCAGATCCACATCAAACATCAGTGGGTTCTTCCCTGGCCCATGCCCCACCCCTCCATTGTGATCAATGTAAATTGGTTCAGTACTTTTTTGCATAATCCTGCTGACAAATAAACAAACAGGAAATTATACAGTGTTTTTTATGAATATATGCATGTGTATGGATGAATGTATCCATATGTATGTATGTATCCAAATTATACAACTATTGGTTGGATAAACCTTTTGTGCCTCATATTACTTTCTTTGGTGAGAAGACACAGATAAGACCAACTAAATGAAAGAAAAAGACACACAACACTGCTTGTGAGCTGGACTTGAACCCTCAATGTTGTCATTGCCAGCCCAATCCAGCACTTACCTCTAACCACAATGGAAACCACTTAAGTGTCATTTTTATGGCAAATGAGTGCTAAGGAACACTGGTTGTGAGACTGTGATTTTCTACTGGGAGAGTGTATAATGAATAATGTTTATCTTGTTGTGGAATCCTCTGCCATATTATGTGAAAATGGCCACTTGAGGGATGCAGCAATGTACAACAGAGATAAACACTGACCATACACTAACTGTTCCTTCACCTTTCTTTTCATCGTTCTCAGTTTCATTTTGAAAGAATAAATGTGGCTCAATTTCATGTCAGTACTTCTCACTGCTCAGTGCCGGGGTGATTCCTGCAGGGAGCAGGGAGGCGATGGAGAGATAGCTGTAGGAAACAAAATATGCTGGCCTTTCAAAGAACCCTCAGGTTTAAAGTGTCTGTTTTCAGGTAAACGGATTTACGCCTGCCTCTTCACAAAGGCTCAAATTACTCTTTCGCCCACACCTTTTTCCTTATCTTGCTGTCTCTATCGCTTTCTCACACTTAGATTACTTCTCTGTCGTCTGCTTGCTCCATTTTCACTGTCATCTGCACATTTGTAGTCCTTATCTAGTTTCCCTTCTCCTGTTATTTTCAATCACCGGCCCATCTATCTCTTTTCTGATTTCTAGAATTCATCCAGCCTCTATACATATTTCTGCCTTCTATCCATCTACCTCCCTTCCCATCCCCTCCAATTTAAAGTCCTGGTGCTTTAGAATCATGTGGCCTGCTGGCTGATAAGCGGTGATTAAAGTGTTGTGATACAGTGATAGTGGAGGATATCGAATCATGTCAGTTAAAAACCAATTAAGTACAAGTCAGACCTTTTATATGAGACACAGATGGGGCATGTGAGAGAAAAAAAGGAGAGAAAAAAGATAAAGCTGGGAATCATAAAGGAGACAGAAACAGTTTATAGAAAAGTGAGTACATATATATATATATTATATATATATATATATAATATATATATATATATATGGTACACACACACATACACACACACACAGACACACACACACACTATTGGTAAAACAAAGGCACTATCAGTGTGCTCCTCAGATAAATAAATAGCTAAATTGCAAGTATCATCCACCCTCCTTCAGCACCTGGTAGGGTGGGGTGGGGGGTATTATCATCACACCTCAGTCTCTGTTATGCTAAGTTTAGTCCTTTCTTATGGGAAGTGGTGAGGTCACAGCCAAGTTGTCAAATATAAGTACTCAACATACCTACATTAACATAATGATCCAATCAGTGTAAGATGAATGACTGAACCAGAGTTTTTGTCTCTGTTTTCATAGGTAAAGGGAGATGTATATGCTGTGTCAAGTGCTGTGTTTGCTGACATACAGTGACAAACCACTTTATGCAGCCTTATATAACAGTCATTAATGACAAACAACTGTCATTAATGAAACAGTTGTTTGTAGAACAGAAAATTAAGTTATATTGCATTTTCCTTTACAAATGGTGAATGGTGATGAATTTAACATTGAACATTCCATGAAAGATACCAGGCAATTTCCTACCACCCATTCCATTATTCTGCCTCAAGTGTCATCATGTGGAGACTGTGATACCATCAGTGGTATCAGTCATACCTTGTGCTGTGGTTGGCATAGAGAAGTAGTTATTTTGTTTGCTTCTGTCTTTATTCAAAGCCTAAGCTTCAGTTTTATGCACACAGTT
Organism: Lates calcarifer; assembly: GCF_001640805.2. NCBI lineage: Eukaryota > Metazoa > Chordata > Actinopteri > Centropomidae > Lates > Lates calcarifer. Next base: position 7,766,138 of record NC_066845.1, read on the forward strand.
CAGCATAAGCAGGAGCATTTTTTGATGTAATGTGTCTCAAATTACCATTCCACACCTGTACAGCTTTGCTCGGGAACAGACTCCTCTGGTTTTTATCTCATACATTTTAAATAAATGAAAAACTTCACACTCTTCTCTCTTTATCTACTCCCCTCTGCAAAGTCTACCCATAATGTTTGAACACCTGCTTTGCAGCTGATATTTAGGTAACATCTCATCATGCTGCTGAGTCTGATCATAGCTTCAGTACTCTGTGTAATATGGGGATAGAGCTAGGACCCTCATCCCACCCAACTCCTTATTCTTTCTGCTATTTTAATTACACACTGACATTTGATTTTACATGTACCACACTGTGTTACAGCAAAAAATAAATAAATAAATAAAAATTGAAAGAGCTATGGTGTACATATACACAGACACACACACACACACACACACACTCGAGGATTCATGCCCACACATATGCACATGGTCAAATATACCTGTTTATGCATACATAAAACTGATTGCTGTAGCCCAAGAGGACGTCTGTGATCAAATGTCATTTGTGTTGAGTCAGGCATTAAAAAAAAAAAAAAAAAAAAAAAACAGAGTCTGAATCACAAGAAAACCAGTGGGGACCAGAAGCAATAAACATAATATTAGTCAAAGTATAAGATTTTCTCAAAATGCTTCTACTAAATGCTTTCGACTGAAATTATTGATATTAGTTATAAAAATAAAATCAAACTTCTTCTGACTTGTTATCCATTGGTCTGCATTTAAAGTTACTGAAACATGTCAACATTTGAATTTCTCCAGTGATCTTAAGGCAGTGTTCTTAATTAATGCTCTGAGTGATCAGTTATTTACACTGATATCACGCTGACATCAGTTTAGCCAATGCTGCCAATTTAATGAACACTTTAAATCGTCAGCATGTGGAAGTTACTGAAGAGGGGCTGCTGTGGCTTTGGCAGTTTACACGATGAGGAAAATAAGATATCATTTTAAATCAATTTAATCACTTCCACAGTGTCTCGCCCCTCAAAATATAACTGTCATGCTTTTGAATGCTGTAGCACATCTTAGTATTACCTGTCCCCAAAGCAATCTTGACACTTCAGTCCTTTTGCCCTCAATTTACTGAAGAAAGTAAACATGTTTGAAGTGAATATTCATCATCAGTACTTCATTTGACTCACCATCTGTGACTGAACAAAACTGGTGCATGGATGGGTCGATAAGACACAAGACTTTAAGGCAGGAGATAGCTGTTCGTTTCCTGTGTGAAACTGACAGCATTATTTCTTTTATCCATATTTTCTAATAGTAGTACTTACTCTAATTCAAACCACAATTCCATCTTTCCCTAAACCTTACAAAGTAGTTTTTGTGCCTAAACCTAACCAAACTGTGACCATTCCACTACTCCATATGGATCATATCCAAAGTTAGGGACAAATGACCAAACTGGTTGTTGAGGTTGGAGAACTTGCTTTGCTGTTTTGTGGGTTTTTTTTCCCCTTCCTTCCTGTTTTGGAGAGAAACAACTGTATATGAGAAACATGTTTGTGCTGTTCTGTCAGTCAACATGTCTGACCCGTCTCTTTCTTTGACTGGCTATCCGTCCATGTCGGCCGCCACCCTTTTCAATGGGTCTACGTGCATGACCACAGTATCTGTCTATTTCACAACCATTCATCTACATAATAACCATACAGATGGACACAGACACCCACGCACACATGCAGTATATGAATACAAATTTATTCAATCCCATTACGTGGAAGTAAGAACAATCAGCCACACACAAGAGCACCTGCAACCTCTCCATCTCTGTGGCTCACCCAGAAGCCCTCCAACTCATTTAAATATACATGAACCCACACACAGAGACACTCAAGTAGCCACAAACACACACACAAACACATACAAACAAAGATGAAAAAATGGTAATCAGATTGTGATTATGGGTCTCAATGGAGACAACGGCCAAGGTGGCCAATGTTTTCCCCACTATTATAAAAGCTAATTCCTATCTGTATAATGCAATAACCCACTATAATAAATCAGATTTAGTGTGTACTGTAGGTGTGTATGTGTGTCTTCACGTGTGTGTGCCTGAGTTGGTGACAAGGTCTGAATGATTAATGGTCACTGTACAATAGAAAACATTAAAAGAGAGTCTAGAGTAACAAGTAGACACACTTGAAAAGTAATGAATGATCAAGCAGCAGGTGTTTAATATTGACTCTTTGCACATACAGCACACATTTTTTGTAATCTGTGAAGATTGTAATTTTTCATCTCTCTCTCTCTCTCTCTCTCTCTCTCTCTCTCTCTCTCTCTCTCTCTCTCTCTCTGTGTGTGTGTGTGTGTGTGTGTGTGTGTGTGTAAATAATCCCAGGGAATGCAGAAGCGAATAACAGCTTAGAACATGAGCTTCATGCAATTAACTGTGAGCAGAGAGCAGATAGACTCCAAAGTCAATACTTCTTGTAATGCTGGGAAGGGACCTAAATAAAAAAGAAAAACTGTTTCTTCTGCGTGTGTATATGACTGCGTGTACACAGTATCCAGTATATCATCCAAAAATGTGGGGAAAGTAATGCAATTATTAAAACAACTCAGACAAGTATGGGAATGAGAGTAGGTGCATGCATGAAGAATGAAAGTATAAGGGGATGGACAACAAAGACAGGAATCAGGGTAAGCAATGCAGCAAGAAAAGAGATGAGGAAGAAGAAGGGATAAGAAACAGTATTGAAACACAGTGGGATAAACACACGTCTCTAGCCTTAAGGGCCACAACAGCAACCACAGTTCAACATGCACGCACATCAGCAGAGCAATCGATGTAAAAAACACACAGGCAGGCACGTACGCTGACACTCTGTCTCTCATCCACACATAAACAAACAATCTACCCTATTCTCCACTCTGAGCCTTGCATTGATTGTTTAGAGCTGCAGGTTCTGTATTGATTTCTCTTAATCAGTTTTAAATGACCAGTTATGGCCATATCACCAGCTGTTACTTGCAGCTACTCAACAGTTTGCTATTTTTCTCTATATATGTTATATTATGCATTATGTACAGTAATTTAATAAACATATGTTGTTATGATTACCATAATTTGATTACTTCTCTTCTTTATCTTGTTTTTACTATTACAAATGGGCACATGCTGTGGTAATTTAAATATGACAGCATAAAGAGAAGTATGACCTATTCTAATTAGGCAGCAGCAAAAAAGCAGCAATAGAAACAAGTACTACATTTTAGGAGTAATTTATTTAGAACAAGATACGCTCAAGTGACTTAAGCATTTGCAAGAAATATGAAGGCCATTTTACTGTAGTTCTTACAGTAGTTCTCAGTAAATGATTGTTGGGTATGCATTTTTGTTATTGAGCTAGTATTCCTGTCACACTGACTGTGTGTGCTACGCAAAGCACAGTTAAAACATCACATTAACAAGGTATTTCACTGTCTGGCTATCTCTCTCCTCATATCTTACCAAATTATGTTCACACACAGTATATGTGTGACAAAGATTATGGCAATGAAGCTCAAATGCAGATGCTGTTAACTATCAAGAGAATGCCCAGAAATAACATCTGCATTTACTGGTCCACAATCACACATTTTTCTCACAGAGCATCCATTATGATTGTTATTTGGTTCAGCAGTACTCACAAAACCCAAAATTAAAAAATATTAAAATATCTGTGCCTCAACTTTTGCTTGTTTTTCCCCTTGTTGAGTGTGCACTCCAATGCCTTCACTGTAGCACAGTGCAAATGACCATGACAACACATTCACTGCTATGTGAGCTCAGTCACCATCCTGTCTCCATACCAGCCAGCTTGATTATCTCTGTGTATGTCAATCTAGTCCTCATAACAAGCTTTCTAAATTCTAAATAATCTATTCTAAATATATTTTAATGATACCTTAACATACTTCTGTATTTGAAAAATATCAGCCTGTTCCTGCTCTTCTTTCTTCACACATTGCCACTCTCTCTTGCTCTTTGCCTAAAAAGAATGTTTAGAATGTAAACAGTATGAGGAACCAAGGAAACAGAAGGAAACTACTAGTTGCATTTGTAGGCAGTTATAGCAAAACAAGAGTAAACTTGGATTACCTCTCTGACTTAATACACAAGTGCTTTTCCTTTTAGCTGATTGACTTCAGAGTATTATTCTGTGTTCTATGCGTCAAATGTATATGTGTGCATAATAGCACGTTTGTTTGAGTTGGTCTGTGTATTTTGTGTGCTGGATTTCAGTGTGTGAGTTTTGTGTGCAGCTGAAAGAGAAAGAGATTTATCCCTCTTTCCAGGACCTTGGAGAGCAATTACTTCAGCGAATCAAGCCAGCCCAGGACTCAGGAACTGAAATAAAGTCTGATTGTTTTTTATTCCTCCTGTTGTTCTGTATTACTGCTCCCTGGTGAGAAAGAACTACAGTAGCAAGTCCCAGTTTTCCTGCTCTACTGCTGCATCATACTTTTCAAGACAAAAATTGTTTGAAATTAAAAAAAATAAAAAAACATATTGTATTTTTACAGTTTTACATAGATTGCACATGTGATCTGGTAGCATGGACATATAAAATATATTATAACAGAAAATGGAAAATAGGAAGGAAGCAACAATGTGTTTTTTTTTCTCTTTTTTTCCCACATGAACAATGTAAATATGGAATCTGAATGCTGGAAAGAAATAAAAACAGACACTTTCCAGAGCAAGAATCTTTGCTTAGCCAGGCTCAGAATATATTATCATACATTATAGGTCACACTATGGGTGAAGTTAGAGTAACATTTATTACTTTCATTCCCTTTAAACCAAGGGCTCTCCCTGTCATGATGCACTGTCATCTTGAGAATCCTAATCCAATATTAATACCAATTTAGGAATAGCTGAGAATGGTCTCAATCATTTGAGCAATATACCATAAATGTGGAGTGAAACCTCAGATGGAAGGTAAGTGAACATTAATTGGAGGAAAAATATGTCAGGTATAGAGGAAAAAGTCATTAGGGGATGTTAGGGTTAAAATGTCTGTCAAACACAATGATGAAAGGTCTGAGCAGGAGATGAGGGAAGCAAAGACAAGTGAAGGGGAGGAGGACAGGAGAAGATTGAAGAAGGGGAGAGGAAGGGTGAGAGCACTGTCAGAATTAATTGTGGAACAGGATGTAGATGGGCTTAGACAATCTGCAGTGTGAGTGTGAGTCTGTGTCTGTGTGTGTGTGTGTGTGTGTGTGTGTGTGTGTGGGTGGCTGGGTGTGGACCACCGCTGATGGGTGAGCAAACGTGGGAAGCAAAAGAGAAAGTCATTGAGGACACTAGAGCAGATCTATGCAATCCTCTCCCCTTCTCTTCTTTTCTATCAATTTGTCTTTCTTGACTGACTTTGTATAGCCTGTCTGTCTCCCCTTAACATATTAATATTTGCGTTGTATGCTATTACATTAATATAATTTAGTCCTGGGGGCCTGTTTCATCATCAAAACCTCTCAACGTCTCAAACAGCTCAATTTAATTTCAAATAAATGGATTTCAAATATTTTATTGAACTAAGCTGCAATCACCCCCAATTTTTAGAAGGTTAATATCCTAAACATCCATTTTTCTTGCTTCAGTGTAGAATGAATTATTTTCATTGTCAATAATTATAGCAATTATATACTCATGTGTCAGCAAACTAAAAAAAAAAAAAAAAAAAAAAAAAAAAAAAGTGGTAAATGGTAGGTTTTAAGAGAGACATAAAATTTGCTATGTGACCAAATTTTGTCACTTAAAAGCAGAATTTATTTAGTGATAAAACAATACTTGCCCTCTCTACATCTTATTCTCTCATTTTCTATCTCTCTCTCTCTCCCTCTGTCTACTAAAGTCAAGGAAGTGCCGATCAAACAGCTGTCAGACATTCTCTATGAAAGAATGCACTGGTTAAAAAAAATCTGTCTAGACACATAATTTGCTCTCTCTCAGACTGTGACCCCCAGTAAACTCCAGTACCCACAGTTCCCCCTGGCCTTGTGTCATGCCTTATTGGCTGCCTAATTCACAGAAAGAAAGAGAAGAAGGGAGAGACAAGGAACAGAGAGACCATTAAATTGCTTAAAAGAGATAGAAAGAAACAGTGCTTATAGGAGAAAAATGATGCAGGATAGACAGAAAGAAATTAAAGGGGATCATCAAACCGTGAAGCACTCAGGGCACCATGTGAGCACGTCTAGCCAATCAAGTGCTGGCTAGCCAAAGGGGCCAGATTATGACTGGCTGGTAGAAACAGGGTTATTGTTCACAAATTAATGCCAGGGCATGATTGTTTGGCTGGATTTCTCCCTCTATTTTGCTCTCCCTCTCTCTCTCACACCCACCCACTACCCCTCCTTCTCCCTTGTATCCCCTCTGGTTGAAAAGAAGAGAAGATAAAACAGTGATGATGAAGGTGAAAAATGGTGCCAAGGTTGCCATGGTCTAGGGCTAAAGAGAGAAATATAGTGGGACAAGACTGACCATGAGAGAGGTTGGGTTGGGGTCAGCCTTAATCCATAGTTTCTTAGCAGTCTCTGAAGGACATTACTAGTCCTACAACCTGTGAGGGTGAGTCTGTTTTGGAAAGCTGCCCACAGATTTGTTTGTTGCAGTACACAGATACTGTGGCTTTCTGTTTAAAAACATATTGAACAAAAAAATGAACCGCAGATATAGGTAGTTCAGTTTCTTTCACAAATGTGGTAAACTTGTTTTCCTTAAAAGGACCATGCTCTGACTCAAGATGCATTCCAATTTTCTCTCTCAGATTCTCCCTGTTTTCCCCCAGTTTGCATTTCCAGTTCTCTCTGCACTTCTGTTTCACCATGCTAAGTTTGCTGTTGGCCCAGGGAGGGATGTAGCCAGACATGTGCTACTTCTAACACACCATGTTGCCAGCTGCATCTTTTCACCAAACAATGAAAATATGGGACTTAAAATACGGGAGGCTTACATGTTCGCATTCACCTTCACCCCTCCACCCCACCCCACACCACACTCCAATGTACATGCACCACAACCAGCCAGTAGGAGTCACTAGTGCAGCGGCAACCCCGTATTGGCTGGGACCAGAGGTACCACTACTAAAAATGTGGACAGAGACTTCACCCCTGTGCGACCCAAGAGACATAAACACATAAACACTACATCAAACACTAAATATTCTGTTTGTTTTAGCAGACAGTAAATTAGCAGACAGCAGGGACAGCCAACAGAAGATAAGGCATCAGAATTCAGACATGTATCAGAAGATCTTATTTGAAATGTGGACATTTGGATGATTTAACAATTGCATAAATGTGAGTGAAGTTTTCCCTCACAGAATCATTGCTGTTGTTGAATGTTAATACTTAGAGGATACTGTAGAAACAAAAGCTATGTCATTTTCCCCCTGCCCTGCACGTCTTCTTGCACTAATACTGAAATTCATCCCAAATCAAAATGCGATTCAAATTTGCGGTAGAGTAGTCTGGGCAAGTATGCACAGCTGTGCCCCTTTCAGTTGGCAGGCATGGGTTGTTACACCTGTTTTTCCTTGTAAACCAATGATTTGCTTAGCGAGGGTACTGGAAGGGCGTATTAATAGTCTGTAAAGAGGTTCGGAAAAAGGGGGGAGTGAATGTGGCTTCCGTTCCCCTAGGAGAGCGGACAGCAGTGTGGGGGATGATGCCAAATATATGCTGCATCTGGAAGCAAGAGACAAGAACTGTGGGCATTGGATATTGAGAGTCTGCCAGCTGACAATTGTCTAGACCAAGACAGACGGAAGAGAGCTCTCCATCTACAATCTGCTGGCTTTCTGAGATTGTGAGCTGAACAGAAGAATGCAGAGGACAGTGGGTGAGGATGCCAAGCTCTGCTATGCCAACTGCTGGAGTCAGGAGCCTGTTGCATCAGCTGTGACTCAGTTCATCAGTGTCTTGATATGCTTATTGCTAATGTGAACAAGGTTGCATGATGCCTATTAGTAAAAATATGTCAGTTAGTCACAACTTAACATGTCACACACATTTATTCTTTCCAGAAGCCAAGGTACATAATTCAAAGCCAAAAAGAGGCACACATTTAAAATAACCCATTCTATGTGAAATGCACAAATTTGAGAAGATATTATAGTTATTTTAGATTTGTGAGAACAAATGTGGGTATTGCAGCCGCTCAGTCAAAAATAGATGTTCTTCCTTGTGAAGAAAACTGACATTGTGTCCCCTGTGAACTGCCTTACCTATTGTCTTACTTTTTTACTATTTCAGTGTTTTAGTTTTCCATCATTATATTCCACTGGCCGCACTTATTATCTTTTCATTCTCACCACCTGCCTCTCACTTGTTTGCTCAATCACTTGCTACAACACTCCCACTCTTCGGCCTCTTTCAACTTTATTTCAGTCCCTTTTCACTCCATATTACTCACACACACTTACGCCATCTCTCCATGCCTTCCTGCCTTTAATAATGTTTCCATCAATCTCATTCTTTGCAACCAAATCATATATGTATGTCCATGTTCTGTCTAAGGTGTGGGCAAGGTACTGTATGCATGTGTGTGTGTATACCGGTGGGTGATGTACATTGCATAAAGTTCTGCAGGGAGCAGTTCATTGCTTTATGCAGCTCACATACTTGAATATATTTTCGAACATGCAGACACTCACAAGCACTCACACACACACACACACACCTGTCATCTAACTCAGCAAAAACCAACCTTTCAACAATCATCAATAAGCCTTTATCAATAATTTAATCATATTAGGGCAGTTAACTGTGTCCTCGCAAGCACAGCAAAATCTGACCACACACCCACACCATTTGCATTCAAAGTCCTTGCCACTTGAGTATACCTCTCTATCAGTGGTAAATGTCACAGATAGAGGGAGGAGTGAAGGACCAGCAGTGTGTGTGTGTGTGCATGCATATGTGTGAATGCGTCTGTGTGTCAGAAGATGGAGAATGAAGTGAAGAGCTGGCAGACAGTCCATAAAGGTTAATTAATATGGAGACAACTAGCTAGCAGGGGCTTGCTATTACATGGATAGATTTTTAATACACACACACAAACACACAAACACAAACACACACACACACACACACACACACACACACACACAGGCCTGGAAAGAACCCTTCTGCTTATATCAGAAATGTCCAGACAGATGCTACAGTGTTGGCAGAAATGTGGCAGAAACACGTCACATTATTCAGTGTTTATAACAGCTCTCATACCACCAAATCAACAACATTGATGTAGCAGCAATTAGTCAGTACAAATATCACTCTGCAGGGCAGAAAACTGCAGTTTTCACTGCATATAAACACACATACTGTTACTCACACACAGGGGTTATTTTATGTCTATGTGGGTGGTGGGTGTCTGACTGTGCTGAACATTTGATTTGAAGTGCATATGTTGTAGGAGGTCAAGGTACATCTGCAATGAAAACACTGATCATTTGCCCACAGTTCATTCCCTGATATATTAGGAATGATTATGCATCACAATGTGTAGGATGAATCTGATTTGACAAGTGATTCATATGTGTAGTAAGACTTGTGTTTTCATATGACTGTGTTAGAATAAATTGTTGGGGGTGAAGAGAGGCTCATTAGCCTTCGTCCAGCTGCCATTCATTCAATGTATTTTTAGAGAGAGGGATTTTTTTCATTGGCTGTTCCGAAAAGCCAAAGCATCCTGTCCATTTTTCAGCTAAATGTCATCTGCCATTCGACAGATGTATACTTTGTAAGCTTTTATCTGTCCCCAGCACATTTTGATGAAAGAATATTGTTAAAAGCCTCTACAAGGCAATTTAAAACTTGATGAGTGACTCAAGTCCCTCAATGATAGTATTTTAAGTCAGCTGGCTGCCAGCTAAACACAAATAGACTACATATAAACTGAGATGACAAACTGACACAACTAATGTGACTGGGACATCTTGGGGGCATCTTTGACTTTCTGTGTAACAGGTTTGGAATTTCATATGTTCAGTAATTGCAATTTACTTTATGTAATTTCAGGTTTAAGAAGTTTAAGAAATGAAATGAAATCATTCAAACAAGAGTGCCTAGTCATTGCCAGCACTGAGGTGACTAATTTGTGGAAAGATCGGACCTCAGAGAGTCAGAAGGGCTGTAGGCTTGAATTCAACAACACAGAACAACAGAGAGTAGCACTGGTTAGCTTAGCAAGGAACAGAAAATATGTTAAAGATAACCTTCTGCCCATTCCATCCTTTTTTGATGGACAGATACTCTTTGGACAGACTCCCAGCCTCTCTCTGAGTACATTACTCCTTTCTCATATCCACCAACACTGAAAAGACAAATCCAGATGATACACTGCCCATTTCAGTGCCCAACTAAGTTCATTGTACTTTTGAAATGCTAAAGGTCACAGCAAATTTAATCTTGGCTGCATAAAGTTGTGAAGAAGATGAAATTTATAACTGGCTATGTTATGAGTATAATAGCCCTAAATTGGATCTGAAGCTGATGAATCATTGACCACTGCTGAGAAAATCTGCCATCTGAATTGCATTCGTTCAGCATGAAATATATCTTGTTTACCAAAGAACTGGTTCTCACTTGGGAATGGTCATCTGGTAGGAAATGACGGTGGTGGTGAGTCATGATGGACAAACATGGTAAATGAGAAAATAAGCCAATGTGAGACCAACTCTGTTGTAAGGTTAAGTGTTATCTGTAGTCTTTGAAGCACAGGGAAGACAAGTGCAGCATTTTTAGCTGGTCTAATGAATACCCTTTCCTACGTGGTCTATCAATAATGACATTGCTGTTGAGTCAAAAATAAAAGGGAGGAAATTATCTCTATTTTTGATATATTTGATTGCTTCACCTTGCAGAAATATGCCCACTCCATAATCAATCTAACATTTCTTCCATGCAGTATTTTGTGGCAGAACATGGAAATAATAACAGCTGACACTGCAGGGGCCTCATTCTCCGAAAAAAACTGCCATCCCTGTTTGGCAGATTAAATCACACTTACACTTAACTTACACTTCAATCTCCATTCAGTTAGTCAAACACACACTCTATTCATCTTTTGCTGCACAGTCTCCTGCCTCTTGAAGTTACGTTTAACTTTTCTGCTTTTGTGCTTACCCCAGATTTTCTCCCATCTCTTTTTTCTCTTTGGTTCTGTACACAGAACCTGCAAAGGTTGCTAATAAATAACAGGTTATTGAGGACCAAACTCCAATGTTTTTTATTAAAATACTTAATGCAAATGTCACATTGGGTATATGCATTCAAGATATAGACAGGCAGTCAAATGGGGAATTCCTCCCAGTCTCTCTCATAATGAAGCAATCATCTTGTTTTCTTTTGGTCCTGCCCCTGTTATTTCTCACAGGTCTCTTTCTCACTCTCCTTCTGTGATAAATGGGACTGTAGGTTGACAGGTGAGAGCTGGTTCTGCTGCAATGTGAAATCTAATTCTTCACTATAGCAATGCTGCCAAACACATGGAACAAAGTACTATATTCACTTACATAGTCTATTCTTTCTTTTCCCCCCCCCTAAGCCGGATGCTAGGTTTTATCTTGAATACTTCACCATCAAAGGGTTGTGTTGGGTTGTATTCTCAAAGTGTCACAAAACAGAGAATTTTTGTACCTCTCAGAGGGTGATAAGCTGGTGTAAAGCATGGAGCTGGCAGGGACTTGGCAGCATTGGTTTGTTAGAGACATATGAAAAGGGGATGGCAATGCCTCTTCTTCTTGACACTTAGTACTCATTTGGAGGATTCATTTCCCCTGTTTGCTGTGGTTCTCTACTTGTCTCCCATCCCTCTCTCTCATCTTTATTTTCAGTTGTGCTTTTCCAAAACTGTTAAATATGATTATATTCTCATGGTGTGCAAAATACACTTATAATGGGCCACAAGTCTTTTCATTTTTATAGCCCTCAAATAATCAGATGCTAACTTAGCAGCAAGTCAGTCAACTAGCCTAGTTGGTTGTGTTGCCTTACAAAAACAGCTGTTTGTGTTAAAGGTAAGTAACATATATAGCAAACTTATAATACAGATGGTCACTTAAGTCACCTCTCATTAAGTACACCCTTACTTCATGTTGGCTTCTGTCTCACAGTGAAAAATAAACAGTTGATATATTATGCTCATCCAACGAACTAGCTTGCAAACAAATGCAAAAACAATTTGCCAACAATCCAACCAGCACCCAGTATAGATTGGATAAATCACAGAAGGCAGGACAACCAAATGGCAGTATGCGGATGCATGCCTTCTACACAGCTAGCTCGAGTCTGCAAATCAGCCAGAAAACCAGCCAGTCAATAAAACACAGACAAGCCAAGCAATCAACGAGCTGGGTAGTTCCCTATCCGGTAATGATTGGATTAGTCACAGGAGGCATGGTTTTAGCAAAGCCACTGTAACAGCTGCCCTCAAAGGTGGTAATGTCAGACATTTCCTTCAGTTCCACTAAACCTGATACTTTATCCCTGAACAACCTCTAAAGTATATAAAAGAAAAAAGAGACATCACTATAATTATAGCTTAACGGATGTTATAGTTGATCTTAATTAAGTATGCTTTCACATTTTAACTGCTGGAGGGGGCACATAAAGGAGAGAATCACAAAAAGAGACAGAACAATGAACTTGATTAGATTGTTACGTGTACAGGGGTGGAGACACTATATCAATCATGTGAGTTTAGCAGCTTATGTGTGTGTACCATATCTGAGAATGATTACAGTAATCCTCAAACCAGCAACAAGTGTGAACCTTGAGTGGTTTTATTTTCATTTAACCGTTTCCAAGACCTGTATGAGCACTTGTTAAGTGATACAAGTGAAAACAAATGCAGTTTGGTTGACAATATAAGTTAGTTAGTTTGTTCTATTTCTCAAATTAGCTGAACATCACAGAAAACAGATCTCCCACAGCCTTCATAACAGAGAAATATTGTAATCTATAATGGATTTCAAGCTTAATTATACTTTCTTATGCAAAGAGAAAATGGAATATGTTAGATAAACTAATTTAGAAGTCAAATACCCTAAAATTTGAAGGCTTGGTGGATACATTTCCTTATTTTTCAGAAGTTGGGTTCAGTGTTCCATCTCAGATTACTCTAGATTGTGATCCAACAAAATTGTGGATTGGAGGAGCATATGGATTAGGAAAGGAGTTTACTTCATAGGGTGTCTGGGCTTATCCTTTGGGATAGGGTGAGGCTCTGAGACATCTGGAAGAAACTCCTAATAAAACCTTAACATTGAAAGGAGCCCTTTGAGGTGGTTTCAGGCATCTGATTAGGGTGCCTTCCCTGTGGAGGAAATCCAAGCATGTCCAACTGAGAGGAAAACCTGGAGCAGACCCAGAACATGCTGGACGGATGACATATCCCATCTGATCTGGGAAAGCCATGGGATCCCACATGAGAAACTGGAAGCAACTGAATAGCCAGCAAGACAAAGAGGCCCCTGATATATTAGGGTTGGTGGACAAAATCAGTGTTACAACATGAGCAGAAGAAACTGGCTGTGAAGTTCTGTTTCTGCTGAGTTTGGTAACAGTGTTTGGTGCAGTTTTTAGTGACTATGAAGTTTGTGTGATCAAAAAACCACAATGCATCCTGGATAAACATTTCTTTTTTCTTTTGGTCGTCAAACACAAATAATACTTTGCAAATGCAAATGCAGGTGGGCAAATTTGCCATCAACCAGCAGGAGAATTACAACTGGAGACAACTTCTAAGTGGATAACAACAAAGAGAGCTGTGAAGAACAAACCAGACCATCTGTTCCCATCTTACAACCATCCTGTAGTGTTGTATTGATGAGTACAATACAACCTGAGCTGAAATCAAAAATAAATAAATAAATAAATCTGGTCAAAACTGAGTTTGGATTTTTTTTAACAAGCAGTCTTTCTGACAGTTGCCAGACGATACTTCTTTACAGGAGTCATGCTGTTGTCTCTCACTGCATAATTACCACAGGTCTATTAATGGGCATGAACATTTTAAACACATGGCAATGCACAATGTGCTCTCTTATAGTTCCTCTGACAAGGTTGGAGATATTTTTAACAACAGAGGAATTGGTAGCAATAGCAGTTTGCACACATTAACTTGCTCTGCTTGACTAAATGCAAGTAAAACACATTTACAGCAGGTCAAGAAACTAATACTTAAAGGATTAAATATGCCCAGGGTTTTTTATGTGCAATTTTACAATAAAAGCAAAGACAAAAGAAGAGATTCAGCAAGAAAAAGTCAATCTGAAATGACACACACAATGACAAACAATTTCAGAAATCTTTAGTGTTTCTGTTAATATAATGTTAATATATGTTTTATATGATTTGAACTCTGTTGGAACTACCTCAGATGGAAACAGGCTTTGTGCCCCAAATTCTTGTAGATTTTAAGAAGCTTGCATAAGTTTGTTGGAGGTATTTGGAGGAAAGAAAATCTTCTGTGACTTATATCTCACATGGGGCCAAACCAGAAGTAGTACTCTCTAAAACATCTTTAAGTCCTGTTTGATTGGCAGGCTCCTTCTTAATATCCACAGCAATGCTCACAGTAAACAATCCTTGACCTGAGGTCTAACTCACTTCTCTCCACCACTCCATCAGTGACACCTCAACAAAGTAACTGATAGGATGGACAGGTTGATGAAAATAGAGGAAAGGGAATGGGAGACTGAGCCAGAGAGAGAACAGACTATGCAGGAAGAAAAGTAAGAGAGACAGAGAGACAATGAGCAAGGAAAAGCTATCATTGGCAAAAACAGAGACTGAAAGAGAGTTTGAGAAACAGAGAGGGACTGGAACGGGCAACAAGCAGGGAGAGGAAAGAGGGATATGGATTAAATTGTAGCTGTGAATGCTTAGAAGAGGATCCCAGGGCTAGGGTTTTGAGCAAACTAAAAAGTTCCACAATAGTCTAAAATAAATGACACACTGAGAACACTTACCAAAGACTATTATTTAACAGCATTATTGCTAAACAACATGTAGCAATAATGTTGTGTGTGCCCATATCAGACTATGTATATGCATGGATACCCATGCAACTGTGCAGCTTTACAGCTTTCACACACCTTCATTAAAACCTTTTTCCCCCATTCTCATTGTGTCACTAAGAGATGGCTGAGACTTGCTTGAATTAAACAGTTCAAGGTTCTCGGCCCCTAGAAGATCCTGTGAATGTATGCATTGCAACATAATGCACTTTTGACTGCTTAAACCAGAGATGAGAGGCAATGGTAGCTATGTTTAAAGCAGCAGTGAATACAAAGGCATCCGATATAGCAAGCAGCATTGAGATAGACTGCAAAGCTTTGTAGGGCAGATGAGGGCAGGGTGAATGACGGTGACAGGCCGATTCAACAGCTTACCATGGCAATCCCGCTGCTTACTTACTCACTTCCTTTTTGCAGCCTGATTTTCTCAGTCTAATGTGCTCTTCCTTTTCTCTGTCTCTCTTCTCTTAGAACCGCCTGACTATAGACTATGCTTGTTTATCTTTTCCTAATTCCACTCTTCACTCAATCTCTCTCGCTAGACAGATCATTAGGATTAGGGCTCTGACACTGCCTATCCCATCAGATGCTGATCGGCCACAGTGGCTGAGTGTGGGAACCAGAAAATGAGCTCCTGACAGATAATAGCCTGCTCTGTACCTTACATCAGACGAAAGAGATTGAGGGGGAGAGAGAGGGCGAGTGAGAAAGAGAGAGAACTGCCCGACGTTTTTTGGACACTCATTTTCAGACTTTAAGGACAGTGTTGTGCTGTTGCGGAAAGATCTGTTTATTCATGGAGACAGCAGTGGTCTCAGCCATTCAGGGTCTCTCTTCATAGTGACAATAAAGACAAGAATGAAATTGTACTCACTCCTACCCAGCATGAGGGAAATGGCAAAATAAGATTTTTCCAGTGAAACTACAGCATGATTTATTTGCTTGCTTTATCATTTGTTTTTCTTATTGGTTTAATGTCAGGAAAGCCTGCTTAAAGCTACTGGGTGTACATTTTCCTTACGTCACTTTAAAATGAATGCAGTCCTTTTTAACTGAATAATTTATAATAATCTATGCTATCTTGTATTGTATTATGTTGCAGATGCTGCAGTTTTATTCCAAATGCACTGAATTCATCCTTAGCACAAATAGCACACTCAATCAGAATACAGTCATGCTGCTGGCCAATTTTTCAAAGAGCTTTGAGTGAAACACAAAAAAGGTTTATGATTGGCTGCTAAATGATGTCAACCATGCAAACAATGTAGAAAACAGGACCAAGATGCAGCCTGCTGATGTTGTATTGGCTTATAAGAAGTCTCAGAAGTAAAATTTCCAGGGACCACTGTGTTGCCTTTGTTGTATTCTTTAAATCTGAGCTTATGATATAAAGCAATGTAAATGTACCACTATATGTGTGGAGCTGAAGCCGATAAGTGTACGAAAGCAGCCTTAAATTGATAATAAAGCACACACCCATTTATCTCTGTCTCTATCTGAGAGAATAAACTCAGCCTAACCATAATTTTCTAGCTTGGACTTTTTACTATGATAAGTCCTTTAAATGCAATACACCTTTCACATTAGTCACATTATGACTTTCACATCAAAAAAAGTTGCAACAAGTAGGAAATCTCATTATGACATGACCACTCTCACTGGGGCTACTAGTGCTTCCAAAAAGCTTATGTAATTTCTGAATAACAAAGTCCTTGAAATTTTCAAAAATAATGAGTTACCCCTAGCACTAGCAACAATGTTATTATTTTAAGCCATTTCATCTGTATCGTAACAAAAAACAAGGACATGAAGCTTAGATGGTCATCTTTTGAGCTGAAATTGGTTCAACAAGTAAAAACTGAAAGGGCTCTGCTGGTCTGCATGTGAGATAGGCGCAGGTAATGAATGAATGAGCTTTAGTGATGTTGTATACAGATTTGTTCCAACTCTCTATGCACAGTAATCATGAATAAAATGGGTCTGCTAATGACATACAGGAGAGCACAGTGTAATGAGCGGGAGACATTGCACCTCCCAGCTGTGTCGTGGCTGCTGACTAATGTAGCTTCCCTCACAACCGCAGTGCCAGCCACTG
The DNA here is from genome assembly GCF_001640805.2 of Lates calcarifer. Classification (NCBI taxonomy): domain Eukaryota; kingdom Metazoa; phylum Chordata; class Actinopteri; family Centropomidae; genus Lates; species Lates calcarifer. Next base: position 7,783,298 of record NC_066845.1, read on the forward strand.
GCTCAGTTTAGCTCTAAAGAGGTAGTTCATCTGTGCCATGAGCCGCGAACAGATGAAGTCTGTGTGCAAACATTTCTAAATATTTCTACTGCTTGGAGTACATTGACATTCATGAATATACTGTGCATACATGTAAGTGTGATGTAGCTGAGTGTGTCTTCAATCTAGTTTGGCTTATAGTGCAAAAATTGCCTGAAAATTCTATGCATTTAATATCTTATAGTGTAGGTTCCAAACTATTGAAATATTTAATATCCATGGCCTTAGCTCAAAGCTGACTAACTGGCCCCAATGCTAAGTGCTACTGGCCAACTCTTCATGTGTTAAGCTGTCTTTTTGGATAATCAAGGTTTTTACTGTTGTTTTGCTGAATGTACTTTGAAATCTTCAACACCATTCTCTCATAGGACACATAGAATATGGTCACTTAGTTACACAACAAAATTTACAACACTACCAGAGGATAAACATGAGGCATTCATAATTCACAATAGTTGACAGAGATGTACATTTTGAGCTCCAGCCACCTAAGTACAATACAGAAACAGTGGAAAGATATTTTTGTTTGTTTGTCTGTTTTTGTTGTTGTTTGAGATGCTGATGAAATAAAATTAACTGATCAGTCAATAAATGTCGGGATTATTTAGGAACTGTTGGCAGTTGGTACTGTTTCACTGAACCCAGTTGTCACCATCATTTAACAGCAGTGACACTTCTGTCTTTAATCAAAACACAATATTCTAAAAAGTCTTCAGACATGCAGAATGCCAAATGCCGTATCTATACAAACTGTCATTTAAGGGCTTTTAGCCAGATAAAGCAAAGAGGACACATACGTAATTCAAGAATATCGCAATGCGCATTGTACTCCACAGCAATAAACATTTGTATTGATGATGGGCCAAAAACAGATTGCATGTTTGAAGGTAAGATCACAACAAAAATTCAAGTCTTTCTCTTTAACATGAACCTGTAAGACATCACAGACATATAAACATGTAAAACAAAAAACTTCTTTTTACAATTGGGTTCACCTAAAGGTCAATGCCAAAATGTATTTTCACAAATTTGTTCATTTCTCCACACTGGGATCATGTAAAGATCTACAGTGTGTCTTTTTCTGGTATGAAAGTTTGAAAAATTGTCAAAACTGTTAACAGACCTAGGCAGAAAGTCAGTTTCATTGATGAATAACAATATTTATTCAGCAGAAAGTCTACCAGCAAACATTAAAAAACATCTTATCACCAGGAGGAAAGGCAGTGTTGCACTGCCATCTCTGCTTTTGACCTCAAACCACACTCAGCACCACTGATGGGTGTGTGGTTGGGTGTGGTCTAAAGTGTGCTCTGTTACACTTGAAACACTAAACGGTGATGTCACAGTGTACTGACACACCCTGTACACTTTTACATCACTGCATCAAGGTTAGCAGTTAAACTACCCAAGGACAAGATCTTCACCTAATGTTGAGTTGTTCCTTAATCTGTTTCAACACAAAACAGCAGTATCTCATTCAAATGCATACTCTTGTTAACTAAAAGATTTTAACTTAAATTCTCATTAATCTGCTGTGGTTCCATACTGCTCAAATAAACCATTATTGGATCAAGCCGACTTGTTTTAAGTCAAACAAGGCCAAAAACCCTAATCTACAGATTTACTGATATTTCATCACAAACACTGCAGTTGTATCTTCTGTGTATTTGCTGCTGTCTCCTTGACAATGGGAAGAGCACTGTGAAAGCCCAATCAAACTGAAGTTGGAAATGCACATATTCCCATGAAATAAGTCCCAGTACTCATCACCATCTGATCAGTCTACTAAAATAGAGCACTTCAGCTAAATGAAGCAGCCTGTGTGATCTTGACTGACAGCACACAGATGTACAAGTATGCTTAGCATGAATATACCTAGTTTAAATGCTCATATGTTGCTAGAAGATGATGATCTGAGAACATCAATTCAGCTATTTATCATGAGAAGCTCAAAAGAGTGTTTCCATTTGTCTGTGGAGATTCTCAGTCATCCAGGTCATGGTTACCAGGAACAGCTGAAACAAGGGCAACTCAGCCTTTCGGATGAGAGATGAAACATCCTCAAGTATCTATAACCAAGTCCAATTGTCCTTGACACACTGTATGGACCAGTGCACTGTGAAATAGATGTGAACTGAGATGACTATACACAGTATTTAGAGTCACACAGCCTGCAACATATGGATATTAATGATGCTAAAACATGTCATAACATAATCACTCAGTCACAATAGTCTATTAGCACAGGTTACAGTCACTGTACTGCTGACAACTTGATACTGTGTACGAATGAAACTGTCCCTTTGTTCTGTGTAGGTTTGGCTTATGCATGTAGACAGATAAAAATCTAAAATCATCAAGTTTATCACCATATTAGCATCAAATGGTCTGACTTCTGCCATAAAGGATTCAAAATCAGGTTTTCCATCCCTTAATTCCTTGCACACTGACGTTATATGCTGTAATGTTCTCTTATATAAATTGCAGGACCAACATTTTATACTCACTGGCAATGTTCAAGGCAAATGCAAGAGTAAAGTCATGTGTAAGAAGTGGTAGAATAACATGCCTAGGTAACTGTCCCATCTTGTATGACCACTGACTTTTTTTTTTTTTTTGCATTAGCATTACTGTTCAGGTAAATTCAGTGTGAATGTTCTGTCTATTTAAATGTAATCTGTAACCCTTGATCTATCCTGTATTGTCCACAAACATAGCCAGATTAAAATGTCTCTTCCTCTCAATACCACTTGTTCCTCCACCCGCCCACATGCCCTTTATCTCTTTCTTATTTCACAACACCATTTGAGAGAAAAGTTTGAGCATGTGTGTGTGCATGCGCGTGCATCTGTGTGTTAAATTATGGATGTTCAGGTTTCCGTAAGGCGTTAATGTTTTTAAAAGAGGTCTTGCTGTAAAGGCCAGGGGAGTGGCTTTGCCTTGCTGATTCATTTGGCTCGCTGTCTAACACACCAGACGCGCACATGAAAATGCTCATGTGCGTTCACGTACGCACACGGTCAAGGACTCTTCCCAAACTGCTGATGCTCTTAAAGTAGCTGGCTCTGGGGTATAAGCAGTGACAGTAGCTTTGCTCAAGAGGAACTTGACATGCTGCTGATGGTGTTTGTGTGTGTGTGTGTGTGTGTGTGTGTGTGTGTTTGTAAGTTTGTGCAGTGTGTGCACTGTGTGTCTGTGTTTCGTTCACTGATGTCAAACTTCATCTAGTCAAAACATTTTGCTACTCCTTGGAGCAGAATCTAAACTAAACAAACTTATACCCTATTGTACAGGCATTTGGCCTGTTGCCTCACTTGGAAATGTCATAGAATGTTTGTTTGTTTGTCTTTTTTGTTTTGTTTTTGTTTTGTTATTCAGTTCTCTTGGTAGGCACCACATTGTTTCTGCTATTTACTACTTGTCCCATAGCAATCAGTCTGAACAGACCATGTAATAATTCAAAAGAAAAGAAAAAATCTGTTTTAGCAAACATCTCATTTACCAAGCAATTTTTCATTTCGATAAAATAGACCTCTGGTTACTGTCCATCACTTCTGGTGAAGGAAAATTACATTAGTAACAGGCAAACCAATTTCAAGTGTAATTGAAATTAAGTGCTACTTGATGGATCATGTGTATGCCAAATTGAAGAATGGCACCCAACAATTCAGAGTAATACCCTGAAAGCAGCTTCCAAAGACACTCCAGGGAAATGCTGTTATGTATAATTTTACAGAATGCTGTGCTACATTGACTGAATCTCATTTGTAGTATTATTGTTGATTACCGTGACAAAGTTATCAATATATCTCTGGCAGACAATTACATCACACTACAATATAATAAAATGCAATAAATGAGATTTATATTCCAGTAAACATCCTAGGAAGAAAGTCACAAGGCCCACAGGGTTGTAAGAGCTCCAGTGACAAATATGTGGGTCCACATCTTCAGTATCTCATTAATTTTACAAAGACATCTCAGCTTTTCCAGTCAAATATTATTCTAGTTGTCAGTCACTGGAATAATATCCACACATGGTAATGTTCCTTTAAGTGGCAGGTTTTTCTGGAGTTTTTTTTTCCAGCTTGCCTGTTAAAAATACTCTACTCTTGCTTACGTTTGACCTGATGGAAGAGAAGCAACATATCATGCAGCACTTAATATCACATGACTCCAACATCAACCTTCACAATAAAGTATGCAAGCTCACCAGAGATACATACAAGCACATGTTATTCTTTCTGCCACAACTAGTCCAGCTCCATTTAACAGCAGACACACTTAGTCAGTTCTTCTCCTTCCAAAGCTCTTTTGAAGATGGCCACAGCTATTAAAGGAGAGAAACTGTGTATGGAAACATTGAGAGGGGACGAGGGAGAGGGAGAGAAAGTATGTGTGTGTGTGGTGTGTGTGTGTGTGTAATGCCATTCACTGGGGAATACAGATACAGGAGTGTATCAGTTCAGTAGAAAGGTAAGCGTGCTGTTCACAGCCTGAGGGCATTCACTCTTGATCGCTCTCCCTCTCTTTTACACTCTCACTCACACACACACACACACACACACACTCATCACTCACACACACACACACACACACACACACACACACACACACACACACACACACACACACCACTCACCACACACACACACACACACACACACACACACCTCAAGCACTCATCCTAAAGTGCTGATGTGCTCTCCTTCATGCATCTCTATTAATAAAATTCTTTGTGTCTCAAACAGTGTAGCTTTGACACCTCTGCCCCTGTTAAAGCTAAGTTCAGCAACTGTTGGCTTGAGAAGTCTGTCCAAAGTATTTCCTAATATCCAACTGCTATTGGAACCTGCTTGCATTTTCTGTTGGGTACACCACCCCCCAAGAGAAAAGGGGGAGATTTGTTGAGTCATTTTTTTTTTCTAATATTCTTAATTCTGTTGCTTATCGAGGTCCTTTGAGATATATAAATTGCTGTAGTGCTCCAAAAAGAATGGTTGAAGAATCCCTAAATTGTCTGCTTCATTCCTCTTGCCTGTCTGTCTCATTCTCTGTGACTCCGTCCCAGAGTGCACTTCAAAAGTTAGGTAGAATGCACTGGGAGGGAGGAAAGGACAGAGGTTGAAAGCAAAGAGGGGAAAGGAGTAAAAAAAAAAAAAGAAAAAAAGAAGTGCATCACAATGCATACTAATGTTGACCTGTCTTTCGCTATGGTGTTTGGACTGACAAAATTTGGAAGACTATCAGTAAGTTATAACTATATTAACTACAATATAAGAACACAGAGCACTTTATTAGGAACACCATACTAATACTGAGTAATTACAAAGTGTAATTCCCTACACCATTACACCACCCGCAACAGCCTGGGCTGTGGTGAGGCAGGTTGGGTCCATGGATTCAAGTTGTTGACGCCAAATTCTGGTGCTACCATCTGCGTGCCTCATCAGAAATCGAGATTCATCAGACCAGGCAGGTTTTTTCTCATGTCCAACTGTTTTTTGATGGTGTCAGTTTTGATGACCTGTGCCTCTGCAGCCTCTGTTTTTGGCCGACAGGAGTGGAACCTGACATTGTCTTCAGCTGTTGTAGCCTATCCATCTCAAGGTTCAACATGTTATGTATTCTGAGATGCTTTTCTGCTCACCACAACTGTAAAGTTTCTGTCTCTTAACCAGTCTGGCCATTCTCCCACAATGTCTCTCATCAACAAGGTGGAACTTACACTCATCAAATGTTTTCATTTTTTCATTTTTTTTTTTTTTTTGGGCACCATTCAGAGTAAACTCCAGAGACTGCTGTGCGTTCCAGCCCACCAACAATCATGCCTTGATCACATTTCTTCCTCAGGAGGAATACATGCATTGCACTACTGCCACATGATTGGCTGATCGGAAAATTGCATGAATAAGCCAGTGTACAGGTGTTCCTAATAAAGTACTTTGTGAGTGTATTCACAAATATTATCATCTGCAAAGGCAAACTGTACTAGTTCACATGTAACACGCTCATTTCTGACCAAATTTGAAACTTTCTGCCAGAGAGGGCAGCAAAATGCTACTTTTCAGCCTAGTGTTAAGTTAGAGAGTAAATGAAAAAAAAGAAAAGGTTTAAACTGAATGAAGCGCCAAGCTTCATTCACATAGAACCATTCAAGCACCAGTTTATCTGAGGGAATAGTAAAAGGTTTATCTGAGGAAATACCACAAAACCTATTCCTTATTCAGTGTTCCATCCCACAAAATTTCAACAAATTAACAGGCAACATTCACAAAATTACTTTTCAAACATTTATAACTGTAACACACAAACATGTGCTTCACAAATGTGCTTTGTTATTTGCATGCATTAATAATCATCATGCTAATTAGTAGTCTGTGTGCATGTGTCTGTGTGCATCTGGGTTAAATGGTGGATTAGTAAGAATTAAATCTGTTCTTCTCATACATGCAGGAGCCAGCAAAAAATCAGTCTGCTAATGACAAAGAAAAGTCACAAAATATGTATTTTCATTATTTTATAATCATTGTTCTGAGGATGACGCACTTAAATCATTTCCCTTTGCCCTGTTCAGCTTCATTTATTCCTGCTCTATTCTTTTTGTGGCTTGTTACGTTGTAAGTGTGATTGCCAGAAGTAGCAGCAATGAGATATTTGCTGCTTGAGTGGCACTCAAGAGAAGCTAAGAGAGGTATTAACTGAAAGCAAAATTATGAGATGGCAAAAGCAGCTTATCTCATTAAGCAATAAGTTCATCTCTCCAAAATGTTCTGTGCAGTTACACTAATACAGACTGTGATGCAAAGCTCAGTCTTTGCTTCCTATGCTCAACAACCTTTACATAATTTGGGCCATGTACACACACCTGTTGTCAGTGTCCATAACAAGTAACAGATATTATACAGGGAGAATAGGAAACTATGACTGAATCTACTAACTATGTTGGTGTGAGATGAAGACAAGGTTAATAGAGAACATTGATACAGAAGATTGTAACACATCTGAATGGAAGGGGAAGGGGTGGATGGAAGGGGGGTGGGGGGGTGCAGACAGAGAAATGGTGAGGAAAGGATGAGTCAAAGTTTGAAAGAAAAATTGGAACATCATAAGAGTAGAAGCAAACATTGAAAAAAGAAAGCCGTTTGCATGTGACCAGACTCTCTCACTCTCCCTCTTTCTCTCTCTCTCTCTCACACACACACATCAAAGTAGTGAGAATGGCCAGATCTGAGCTCAGCTGATGGCACAGTCGATACACTGGCATGTCAGGCATAACCATACAGGGCAGAGGTTTCTGTGTGTATATTTGTGTGTATGTGTTAGTGTGTGTGTGTGTGTATTGTGTGTGTTTCTGTGTTTGCAAGCAATCCATGAGACAGAATGTGTGTGCTGTTGCGTTGCTGCCACAGCAAAAAGCAGTCAAGCTGTTGGATTTACTAGATAAGCATTCTGGATGGCTGCTCATGGCTGAAGTTTCTACTCGCACACATGCAGACACACACGCACACACACAGGCTCCAGAGATGATGACAGATCTGGCTATGATACACATGTGATATGAAACCTGGTGTTTCAGCACAACAGAGGTTTTACTGTATATAACCACTCAGATTCAGATAAGAACTTATTGGATTTGTGTGTTTGTGTGTGTGTGTGTCTGTGTCTGTGTGTCTGTGTGTGTGTGTGTGTGGGTCAGTGGCATTTCGTCGTGACTGTAGCCCAATGAGAGCTGGATATGAAGCATGAGTGCAGATGTTTTGCTTATGAGTCTCCAAGTCTGAGAGCTGTATGTGCTCTTCTCTCACTTTCTTACTTCTTTGCAAAAACAGAGGCTTAATTCTAAAAAAAGAACACACATTTTTTTGGTTTTAAAGTGTCACAAAGTGCAAAGATGAATCCATGGCCAGCAGTAATCAAAACACTACACATACACTGTGGGATTCACAAAGTCACTGGGATTCAGCTTCAAGGTTCTAGCTGCTAAACTTTGTTTTCTGAATCTAAATTGTGAATAGCACTTTTTCAGTTTTGATTAGGACATTAATTAAGTTCTTTTTACTAAAAGGCACTAGCAGCCAAGGTGGTGTTCATTAATCAGACATGTAGGGCCACAAGCAACCATGAGCCTCTGCCTTGATGGAGGAACTTTTTGAATGAAATGCAAAACTATTTTAAAACATCTTTTAAATCCCACACTCTTGTCACAGTTTAATCATTTAAAATGGGACTAGATTATCTCGTGGCAAAGTTATGCACCTAGGAACACATAAAGTGACATTATCTTGCTTTATTTAGCAAAAGTATTTGATGTGTGAATTCCTGACTACCAGAAGGGAAAACTGAAGTATGAGAGTCATTGTTAATTACGGAGGCAGCCACTGATGGTGGTTCACCTCTCAGGAACTTTAAAGAGGACATAACTAGTGAAAACTGTAAATGTTACACCAAAGTGAAATATCACTTTAATTAGTCCACAATCTAGTGCGTGTCCACCCGGAGGGAATACAGCGGAAAACTTTCAGGGCAGTTCTGTCTGATGATTAAAGCACTCAGCTGAGTATGTCTCCTCCTGTCAAAATCAACAGAAGACACAAACACACACATGCATGCACTCATACACACGTAACTTTCAAAAGCATTTTCCAGATGATAAGCATTGAGTGTTTTGGCAGCTGCTTCATTCCTGCTGCAATCAGACTTCATAATGAGTCACTTGACTAACTGCTTCACTTTAGTATTTAAGACAGGAAGTAACACTAAAGCACAAGAGAAATCAAAAGAGTCTTTTAGCCATGCTTTGATAAGATTAAATATCTGACATAAAGCCTGCATCTAAAGTCCATTTCAAAATAAAAGCATAAAAGCATGGATATGACAAATACTTGGCTTTTAGATAATTCACTAAATACGAAACACTTTGGACAGATACTATTCATTTGATGGACCTTGTGGTGAGATTGTTTTGTCAACAGCTGTTTCTGTGGTCCAAGAACCAAGAAGTCTTTAAAGTGCTCAGAGGACTGAAAATTTCTGTATCTACACGTGGACCACTCATCTACATAGGATTTAGAAGCTTCATAACATGGCTAATTTGACAGAGACTTGAAGCCAGAATATGATAAATAGCAAATAGCATGGTTGTGACAAGTGAAAGAATCTGGAATTTTGCAGATTTATGAATAGCCTTTTATTAAAATATAAAACTAATTGAAAGCTGTCCAATAGTGTGGATATGCTGTGTATACAAGCCTGTACACAATGGTGTTTTACCAAAGATTCTCTCAAAGAAATCTGTGTAAATTACTACAGAACACTGTTTCTTCATGTACACAGCCATGAAAGCAAGCAGACAGGCACAGACACACATGCTCGATCTCTCTCTCTCACTACATCCACTCACACCAGCTGTTTCTGAATTAAAAAGAAATTAATTAAATGCAACCTTGGAATGGTCCATTTGGAGAAGACTGCTGGTGTTGTCAGATTCACTTGCATCAGGAAAATGCATTCACATGTGGAAAGAAAAATCCTTAATTTTACTAAAAATATCGACTCAGTGTTTCATTTTGTGTAGTTTGTTTCAATTGCATGAGGGACGGTTGGTAATTTCTAAATGGAATGTTTGATTAATTGATTGGCTGACTACACACTACATCTAAATTCTTAACTAATATGTCAAAAGGCAAACTGCAGACTGAAATCCCACACCATGAATAATCTGTGACGGATTTTCTCTTACTACACCAGTATCAAAGTGGAAATCGTACTTGGGGGGGGGGGGGGGTGTTGGAGAATAACAATTTCCTCTTGGTTTGTGAGATAATATGGGTTGTTGCCAAGAAATGATAATCTCCTATCTAAGAAAATGATTTAGCTTTCCTGCCTGGCAATTCTCATATCTTATTTCTCTGAGGCAATACGCCTGTTGATGTTAGATAAATAAATAAAAAAAATTAAAAAAAACTACTGATGGATATCTGGTTATAGGTAAGCATAGTATGCAATGTCTGATCTCCACTCCATGCTTCAAATGTGTATTCCTGTGTGTGGGAGTGACATCTGTAAAAGCAGTAACAGACGTGTGTGGACCATGATGGATCTGTTATAATACAGTTGATGGATGAAGAGATTATTGCTAGCGGCACTGGCATTCTGTTGCTCTGACTGAGTGTGTGTATCTGCGTGTATGTGTGTGTTTTCCAATTCATACAATAATGCTCAGACAATATACTCACTGACCTCCAGACATCTTCCTCTCCCCTCCTCCCCATCTCCCTGCCTCTACCTCATTTCTCTCATTCATCCCCCTGACCTCATTTGTCACTCCTTCTCCTCTTCTCTCTCCACCCACAATCTGTTTCCTCCATCACTTCCATCATCTTAACCACCATAATATGAAAATGCTTCGCAAAAGACCACACATCTCACCATCTTGCCCCTCAGCACAGCTCCTCATACACAACCATGTTCATAGTACTTAGCAGTACAAGTCCATCTAGAAACTATTAATGAGCTGAATTACCTGGATTCACACACTTCACACACAGGATGACTGACTGAAAGGCTGGCTGCACATTTGCTTAATGGTGATACAATTAAAAAAAAACAAAAAAAAAAAAACACTTAAAGTCAAAGTAAGTGTCGCTGACTTGGGGCCTTATTGTCTGCCAGGTTGATTAACTGACTGACTGGCTGAATAACTAGCTGACTGCAGCAAGCAGAATCCAAGAAGTGTAAATGTAAGTGTTATCCGTAAGTGTAAAATGTAAAGAGAGAATGGCAGAGAGACATTACCCCTGCTGACAAACAATTGTCAATATCTGTCTTCTCTGTCTAACGCTCAAGAGTGAGGGTCTGTATGCACAATGATGGGTCTCAGACTGTGATTAGACTTAATGAGGTGTATGTGTGTGTGTGTGTGTGTGTAAGTGCATGTGTGAATTGTGTGTATGCTCTGCTCTTTTGTGTCGGCATCCATGCATCCAAATGAGTAACGGGGAGAGAGATGTCAAAGTGTAGATTTAGCAGTTCCTCCGGATATTTTCTCAACTATTCCACAGCTATTTCTGACTCTAGCTGTGGGGATAAATACCATACTTCCATTTAGCGCCAGCAACAGCCTCTTTCCAGATACACATACACATCTCACAGAACAAATAATGAACAAAGCTTAAGAGTTTGACTTGTTAGTTGTGCATTTAATACCTCAAACATATGAATTTCATGGAGGAAGAAAGACACCACAACCATTTTCACCACAAAATAATAGAGCCAACTGTGTGCTTCTCTGAGGAAATCAAAGCTGTTCTTAGTGGCTTTTTAAGGTGAAATTACTTTCCAAAAGTTGTTACAGTAAATCTGGCTTGACAAAGTATGTAAACAGAAATAAAAACTGTGTCATTTGCAAATGCCTTGTTTGGACTGCAGTCAAAAACAGCACAACTGAGAAGTAAGCCAACCTGAAAATCTTACATAAAGAAATAAAATGTCACTGCAAAATAGATTCCTTAAGGGCAACTGCCCTTTCATGGGATGACCACGTCACAAAACACTCCAGCCGTGTAGACCAGAACTGACATGCAACATTTTGCCATGTTATGTGTCCATTTTAACTGATTCATGTTTGATTATGGCTGTGGTATGTTTCATGACTCACTCTAAACTTCCCTCTGCTCTTTTATGTTCAGCCTAACAAGCAGCTGTGTACAGTGTCTCATTATATTTTGCAATGTGTACATCTGCCAATAGCTAATGTAATAAGAACTCCCTGTTGCCAGTGATAGCTCCGCATTAGCATGATGAGGACATCATCTAAAAGCTTATGTTTTTGTTATTGTACTTTTATCTACTGTGTGCCCTATTATTTGCTGCAGGAGTGAACTCATTTTCTCCTCAGGGATCAATGCAGTTCATCTTATCTCTAATCTCCCTACTAGAGCAACAGATAATGCCTTTTTTAAAGAGGGAAATGGAACAACCCTGTGGGATATGACCTTATGTTCTTAAATTGCTCCAAGTGATTCCCATAGAGAGGGATTATGCTTTCATAACTCGAGGTCCAAGGACAAGAGTCTAAACATTTCACTTGAATACTACAGGCTGAGAAAATCCACCTACTTTGTGACATTTACAGTGTGTAGTAAAAGGGGAGGGCACAAGACGATGTAATAAGAGGTCACTGCTATGAATAGTACTTTTGTGTTAGAGAGGTTCAAGAGAGGTATCCTGTCATTCTAAAGTAACAGTACTGTAGTTCATGGCACAATAAAAATATTTTAGTTATTATTTAGTTCATGCATTGTACAAGAGATAAATGAACATGTAAATTTAACAATACTGTATATGCATGAGACTGATAGTCTTAACAGAACTGAACAACTGCACAAATATTGTATTCATCACAGTGCTAGATTCCACAGGTGTTCGTGGTATGGTGTGCACCATCTGCTATCTCAAATGTGTCTTTGTACAAGGCTGTGAAAAATGCTTCATTTAACAATTTTTTAAAAAGTCTTAGATAAACTTATCTCTAGACTACAATGTTTCACATATTTTGTCATGTGCAGCTGGCATCAAATTACCTGGGCAATGTATATTAACAAGGGACAGGCAGTGATATCTGTCACCGTTTAATTAGCTAAGTTACTCTTGTCATACTGCCCATCTATTTTCAGTGCCAAACTTATTACTGTTACCAGCAGCAAACTGCTAACATGCCACAAACAGTATATCTGTGTGATGCATTATGCTTCATCATGTTGGCCTTGAAAATAATGACATCATGTTGATGGATGATCATTAATGGTTTGTTTTTTTAGCATCAATATACCAAGACAAATTCCTTGTATGTGCAAACTTACAAATACTTTACTTGGCAATAAAGTGTTTCTGATTCTGATTTACTTCTAGTGTTGCTTAATGGTCTTCGCAGGTGTTATTGTTTTAGTAGTTTCCCTTCAAAATCTGCTTAGAGTCTGTGGGCTGATAAACGAGCTGCCGCTAACGTTAGCTCACGTTGTTTCTAGATGCTCAGCTTGTTTTTAGGTGAGGATTCCTTCAGTGTTCATCGTTCAGGAGGTTTTTACTGGGAGGTGAATTATCCACTGAGGCCTCATTGAATAAAGCAGCTTCATATTTAAAAAAAATCAATGTTTCTCTGCGACGCAGACATGGGATGCCCTGCTGGTTTAAGATTAGAGTTATAACAATATATAAAGCAACAGTGACATGACTTGAAAAATTCAGAAAGTAGTCGGGTGAAAATAATTTAGTGTCATCTGGCCAACAACCAGGCTTACTGGTTTATAGTACCTAAACACCCATGACAGCTAATGACAAGAACAAATAACCAGTGGTGAGCCATCAGGGCCAGCAAGGCCTTCTCTGATGGCCCAAACACTGTCACAATCACTGAATTATATATGTTTTTCCCATTAATACTACATGTATTAAATTGTTTCCAATAGTCTATTTTCTTCATCTCATTTCCTCTTGGTTACACTGCTTCAAATACAGTCTGTTTATGTTAGAGCTTTTATCCAATGAGATTTCAGCCCTGTTTTGCCAAGTTAATAGAAATCTGACTTAGGGCCTTCAGAATCAACAGTGCAGGCCCTGGTATTTTAAAATGAATGGCAATTAAACTGTTACCTCCCAGATCCTTTAACCAATCAGATAGTATTTCTCGCACAAGTTTTAAATCGCTTTAGAGCTGAGAATGTCCGCTCGATTTTTTTATCTCTACAAATAATCAGCAGTTTCAGTGAGTAAGATGCATTTTACCTATATTTTATTGTTTACGCTTTTGTCATTTTATTAGTTAATACTGATGCTTCTGCTGGATATGATGTGTGTGGCTCAGCTGTGGCTGCAGTGTTTGGAGAAGTATTGAATTGTGTTAATTGGGTCTTTATAGAATTGCTTCAGTAAAGGCATTTATTCTGGCTACATGACATGTCTGTGCAAAGTTCTGTTATACTGCATTTCTGTATATTGTTGATGGTTTCTCCAGCTGTGACATCATAATGGCGGTAAAACACCAGTGAAGGCCTAGGTGCGAAATGCACGGCCCACCACTGCAAATACCAAATACTTTGGTGACTTGACTTGATGATATGCAGCTACAGCTCTGAAAAAGAATCTGATGGAAGCAAAGAAAGTAGCAAAAACAACTGATACAGGGACAGCTCTCACATTGGACTTTTTTGTCACTGTCACCGTTACATAGATGGATTACTGGAACATTTCAGGTTCTGTGCTTTAGACACGCAGCACAGATGAGACACGCTGCTGAGAACTAGTCTGAGGTGCGTTGTTGATGAATGGGGCTTGGGAGGTAAAGTTAGTGCATCTGTATACTACGGCACAAAAAACATGACTTGACATGACAACATATTATTTTGGTTTGAGTGGAGGGCACATGTTAATTATGAGGTCACGACTAATCGACTCGTTGACTTAAATTGGCTTGATTAATCAACTTCAAAGAGTAATTAAAATGTCCATCCCTAGTATCTGGCATCACTAAGCCTAGTATTTGTCTTCCTGGTCATACCAACCACTCTAAATTATTAGAGAAAATATTACACAAGCTTACATATTTCAAGATATCAAGTATTGTAGAGTGGGAAGAGAATGAATGAAGAGAGGGAAAGACACACACACACACACACACACACAGAGAGAGAGGCAGAAAGAGAGAGAGAGAGAGAGAGAGAAACAAGATTTTACAGCATAGGCTGATGCCAAGAGGCATAATCCATCCATCCATTCTCTAAACCACTTTTCCCATTCAGAATTGCAGAGACCAAGTTTTACAGATCGCATAGTGGTCAGGAATTGAACCTGAGTCAGCTGCTTAGGAGGCAGCAATGATAGCCATTACTATACTGATACTACAAACTGATGTATAAATGCACTCATACATACACTCATACACACTTGTGTTCCCCTTACCTTTGTTGGAGAGGCATGACATCAATGTAGAAAGAAGGCATGAAAGAAAGAGAGAGATGAGAGAGAGGGTGAGAAATGAATTTACATTCTGCAACTACATTTTCTCACAGATAATAACAGATGCTGATGAAAACTCTTTTTTTGTTAGCCAACAACCCAATTTTGTGTGTATGCACGTGTCTGCAATACACAGTGTGCCTCTATTTAATTACAATACTAGTGAGTGTCTGCAATGACATAATGATATAGACAAACCATTATGCATACCTTAGACACAGCTGTGGACACACACACAAACACACAGACACAGTTTTGTCTTGAACAGTTGTGTGTTTATAAGGTCAATACAGAATGATTGCAGGCATCTCTACAGAAAACCTTGCATGAGGGGTAAATCTTAAACAAAAGGCTGTTGATTGCCCAGTCAACAGACATACTCAATACCTCAGCCCACACCACACATTCAGCACTGCATAACTCATATGAATGTGTGTATGTGCCCACACAAACAACAAAGGCATTAGGGCATTTGAGAGATAGCCAGTGATTTCTTCCTGCAGCCTGTAGGCAGTCAGTCTAGGGGAGAGAATCAGCACAATAATTGTTAATTTCCTGCTCCGCTCCATAGTTCAATGATGGGGAGGAAATCCTGCAGACATACAGGGAAACAGACATACACAGACAGACAGGGGGATATAGACACAGACTGACAAACACACAAGAAGGGTAATTGCTAATTTCCTGCCATGGTTGTGACTGGTTGATAGACACCACAGATTGTTAATTTTTCTTTATTTATTTATTTATTTTTGCTCATCTCAACTCAAAAGGTGAATATACAGGGAGATTGAAATGGCATAACTGGCATTTTGCTGAAACCAAGGATATGCCTTAGAAACCTAGTTCTGTGAGTACAAGTCACTCCTATAAAGGCACCAGAAGCTTGGCCACTCTCCTTCAGAGGTCAAATTTAGGTGACAGCTTGACTGTTGATTGTCCTGTTTTACCCTACCCTTCCTGTGTATTTCAATCCTTTGGTCCATGTGGCAAGTATTCAAGTTTAGAGTGCATGTTTGAGGCTGTGGACTATTGGAAATATAACATACCTGTTCAACATATATACTCAAGGCTGTTACTGCTGCAAAGCATCTCCATCCCACAAATGATGGTTATTTCTCCCTCTCTCTCTCACTCTCTCATTCCTTTCATCTTTCACTAGTCTTGCTCAGTTTCCCTCCCTTTGTTACACTGTCTGACTTTCTCAAAACACAGACTTGGGATTCTCTGGTATTGATAAATGTGTTTAATTACAATGCCGTGTGAGGAAAGAGGGAATTCAATTCATTATTCCTGATGTCCAGAACCTCTGTCTCTCTCGTGCTTTAGATGCCACAATACTACACCCTGAAACTCAAAAAGCTTCATAAACAATTCCTGAGCGCATACCACCTGGGTTTCTCACTCTCTGTCTCTCAAAGTGGGAGCACGACTGTCTCGCTGCAAAGGTCTTTCAATCTGTGTGCCTCTTTTCCCATTCCTCCTCTCAATGCAACAGACTCAATTTTGCCTGGATGCACACACCAAGAAAGGTTTCAAGATTCCACTGAGTTTTGTGGTTTGTTTGGTGGAACTGAGACAGCCACAGTGTCTCCTTCACTGTGTCTCTGTGTAACGTGGAGTGGTCATTAAGTGTGCGGATAAGAGAGACTTCTGTTCCAAGTCCCATTTCCTGGTTGTAGCTGTATATCTAATTGCAAGGGCTTGTCAGTGTCTCTGCCAAATGCTAAGAGTAAAGGGGACAACTGAATGCTTGTGTGTGTGTGTGTGTGTGTGTGTGTGTGTCTTTGCAAAAGCTGTTAGCAAAGACAGTGAGAGTGGCTTGCTGAGCAAAATACAGAGTTTCATTTTCTAACTACATGACACACTAACCCTACAACCATCTGAAGCAGAAAAATTATTATGTCCAAGAGTGAGAGTGGGTAGCAATTGTATATTGCTTTGTGTGTGCATTTCATGTGGCCACCTGTGTTTGACATCGTGACAAAGCTGTGCAAGACTGAACAGATTTGTAAATCCGTCTTTATGCTGGTCAAGAAGAAAATTTAACTTAACTTCTTCATTCTGTTAATATAATCATAAAAACAAAACAATCAACCTTTGAGAAGTAAAATAGCTTTTAAGGTAGTTAGATCAATAGAGGGGTTGGTGGGGGATTTTGGGTGGAAAATTGTTTTTCATTGTATTTCAAAAACAGAAAGAAAAGTAAGTGAAGAATGTCATTTTTTATCACTGAAGAGCTTTGAAGGAATAAAAAGAGATTTCAAAAGAGAAGTTTTTCAAGTGAGGTACAAAAAGAAGAGAGAGAGAAAAAGAAAACCCCTTATATTCTTAACTGCATCGCATTTGGGTGGTCATTTGTTTTCAGACATCCCTCTGGGGAAATCTACAGTTGGAGTTGCAGTCTGGAGTTTAACAAATAGCATTAGCTAATAAACCTGAGCCTGCATCTTTCACTGTGGGATCTTGTACTGTTTTGAACTACTGTTATGTGTACTACTGTAGTAGTACACATGTACTGTACTACCGTGTGTGTGTGTGTGTGTGCTCAACATCTGTAAAGTGCACAGTATGTGCACATGTGAGAGTGTGTGTACAGAGGTTTTTGCAAATGTACCATGTATTTGTTGTGCATGGACATCAAACCAAGGTTGTAAAGTGCTGATGTGACTTCTAGTGCTGATCCTATAAATCTTCATAGAGGACCACGTGTGACTGCAACAATGGACTCGATATATAACTAATGCCACAGTTCTCAAGGAAGGAAGGGGTTCAACAAGGACAGCTCCCTAGTGAAGGTTAAAAGTTGATGTTACACATTCTCTTTGTTTCCTGTAATATAAATAACTTATCACTGACACACACACGCTAGCACACAAGTGTTGCAACAATGCAGTGCTGCTTTCTCTGATCTCCAAACTGTAATAGTCATAAGGGTGCGCTTAAAAACTGCTGCATGTGTGCCAACACACACACATACACACACTGGGATTGCCTTGAGATGATGAAACCGTATGAAATTGTTCTTTTTTGGAACTAATGATTCTGCAGAGTTCCTCTTCAGAACCAATGGGTCCATACGGTTCGGATGTGCACTTTGAAACAAGATTTATGAGCCATTTATCAAATTTAGGGAAAGAACACATCATTTACTATCTACTGACTGGATCCGAGTCAGTTGGCTTTTTTTTTTCTTCTTGTGCACATTTAAAGCATGCATAGACACTGAGACACACACTCACAAAAATATAATACAAAGAGACACAGCAATTGTTTTAAGTATTTCCCAAAGCTACTCTGTCCTACCACCCCATACACTATCAATAGCGACTCCTTAAATGGAATAGCATAACCATCGACTGCCAGTTCGACCCACTTTAAGCCTCACTGAAAATTTATTCACAGCAGAGGCACTTGAGGATTTAGGGAAGCCTGTAATGTATAGCATTACTATCGGAATTCCATGAGAAGTGTTGCCAACAAGGAGTCTAACATGTACTGTCGATAAAACGGTAACAATAAGACAGAGGGGGAAAAAAAAAAATGGGTTAAAGGCACGATTACCCAAGTAGGTTATCTGATAGTAGTTCAAGGGTTCATTGCTTATGGCAGTGTTCAGCACATAATGTATTTGAAAGACTAAACTGAAAATTCCACTGCTTGATTTTTATTTAGTATATTTTTGTAAGACAATCTGTTGGAAAAGACTCAGTTACCCTTAATTAGGTCTACAAGAAATCATGTCAGAATTTTTTACCATTTGGTTTGCCAAAGCTGGATTATTTCTCACATTAGTTACTGCATCCTTAAAAAAACAGATGTTGGATTCCCCACTCCAGTGCCGATGATACCTCCAAGGGCATCTCTCTTTACCCTTTACTTCTTGGCTGACTCTGCTTGCATAAATGTGGAGGTGTTTATTCACGGTATCAAGATCAATGATGGCCTAAAATCAATAACTTCCTGGGAACCTGTACACTAGCCACCTATAGATTTTGTTTCATCAATCTCTCTCATCCTCCTCTTCTTCTTGTTTCTACTCTTCTCCTCATGAGTTCAATCCATTTTTCTCTCACTGTGAAATTGATAGCCCTTATTTTCTCTTGAGCAATTTAAGACGCCTTATTCATCTAGCTGTCCATCTTAGGACTACTACTCATTCTATCTCTTTTACGCTGCTGTTTCTCGGTCAGGCCCTTCTAAGGAAGGGACACAACACTGTACCTACATTATAAAAACTACTCTACCTGTCATTTCCACAGCAGTTAATATCTCTTGGACCTCATCATTTCCTGGGTGACATGGCAATAACAGTCAGTATGTCACACTAACAGCTCTGTTTGGTAGTTATGGCTCTCTGACTCTGATTTCTCTCGCTGCAGCCACTCACATAGTCAGCGACCACAATAGAGGGGGAAAAAAACCCTTGTGTTTTTTTCCCCCTTTGTATGGATTTAGTAGTATAGTCTAACACACTGCACAAAAATCAATGAAGAGACTTTTTCTCATTTTTGTATACAGGCAACACGAGCGTCTGATATGAGAAAAAGTAATGAGATTCAAAACCATTTAGTCAAACAAAAGTCAGCGGGCTAAGCTGTGGGTAAGTCATTGTAGCTGTGAGATGGAGGTAACAGGAAACCCTTTTTTTTTTTTTAACAGCCATTAAATCTTCTACCTTTAGAAACTCAAGTGCTTAGGCCAGTGACAAGGAGAGATACAGATGTACAACACACTAAATCGCAAGGGTGAATTAAAATAAACAGAACTTCCAAAATGCCATAGAGGGGAAATTGTTAAAAAAAAAACACATTTCCATACTGGAGGAGGAAATTAATTAGCTGTTAAATTAGCTGACTGTTACTTTATATCCATGTGATAATCATGAGACATTGACCACAAGGTCACGGTCCTAGCCACCAACAATAAGCAAATCTGAGAACATCATCACTCATTCAACCACCAAAACCCAGGAGAGCATATCATGATCTGAGCCCTGTTTGAAATTAAGCACAGGCCCTCTCATCTATTAAGTCTGTATTGATCTGTGCCAATGTCTTTGAAAAATGGCCACCAGGAAGTGATTGATCAGCCAGTTGTAACTGTAATCAATTGGCCTGATTGCAAGGATAACTAGCTTAGGATATGCATGATGTATGGATGTTAAAGCTGGTCAGTTATAATATGCATGGCATGCAGCATGATGCCCCGTCACATAAAGACACAGTTTTAGAAAAATCTTCATTCATCATCAAATCATTCATAATTTGGATGTAGGTAACAGGAAGACTAAGTGCTAAAACAGCCACTGAAAAGCATGCTTACACATGCAGAGGTTTCACATTTCAATTAAAATTAAGTGTAAGAACAAATATCTTCATATTTCAGCATCTTCATTACACAGTCAAACAGTAATGAGCCCAAGCAGAAAGTGTGATCAGCCTCCCAACTCCATAAAACAAGCATTTCACAGGCTTGAGAGAGTGGATTTTATGGCCCAATACATGTCTCTGTCTTTTTTTATGCTGAGAAAATAAAACACAGAAATGTATGACATGTGAAATATTAAAAATGACACAAGAATAAAACTATCCAAATGATTATAACATACAGGAAACATAGCAGGATTTATTTATATGTAGTGTGGAATTTCTGCACTATATGTGGATGTAATAATTCTGTATGCACAGAGGTCCCCTCTCATCTTCAGCGACATCTGAAGTTACAAAGAAATTACAAAGTTCACTATCCAGAGGATCTTTTTTAATGCTAATCTGCAACTTTGTAGATGACTTGTGAGGCCCATGACCACACATGTATATGGTGCACTATCCATTAATGGTGATTCCACTCAGTAACTAGAATGGATAAAATTTTAAAATGATTTGCAGTAACAGTGTTCATTTATTGCAAAAAATGATGGGAATTAGGAAACTGGATGTAGAAGACAAATTTCCACATTTAATATTTTCACCACCAAGAGCAATGTGCTCTGTAGTTTAATATGAATGTTATTTACCGGGACCTCTTAAAATACTATACATCAAATAAAATGCAGGTATATGTTATTTTAATTACCAATTAATAAGTACTAATTATTAACAAGCTACATCAGCAGAATGTAAGGGCGTAAACAAACGCAAACATTTCTGTGTTATGATGTATATTAACAAAATGTTTATCTGTGGGGTTGCATTATAATATAAATTCATGTTACTCTACCAGACAACATTACATATCCTACAAACTTGCTGTGTCATATAGAACGGCCAGTGGCTGCATCTGCTGGTTTGCTGCTGCTCCTTTTGCCAGGTTGTTTTTAATGGAGTGGAAATATTGAGCTTGTAACAGGACAGTGAGTTGATGGGATAGACCCAGCATCCATAACCTGTTTTTGACTCAATACTCTTTTCTAACAGCTGAAGGGACAACAGACAGCAAGACCAACACATAGTTGTAAGATTATCCCGTAAGTGATTCGACATCCAGTTTGTCTTCACACTATATGTGGACTGTTTATTAATATAAGACAGAGGAAATATTATAAATTCCCACAGTGTATGTTTTTAACTTTACCTGTCACATTACGTTTTACTTAACTGTACTAGCACTGTTAGCTAACAAATCTTCAATCTGGAATTTAGATTTAAAACAATTTGTTCTGCACTCTTCCGTTATCTCTAACTTCCATGATCATCTTGAGCATCTGTTGTCTAAATATCACTCAAGGCCCTTTATCAATCCAGGGACACAAGAACAGAAGTGAATGTACCATGAAAACTGGGGGTATGTTTGAGCTTATAAGAAATGTACTAATAAAAAGATATTGAGTGTGTTCTTTGGCAAAATGGAAGATTTGGAAGAAATCAGAGTGGCTTGTGTATGATACCGCTTACTTTTTTCTTTTCCTTTTATTTTTCTTTCCCCCCTCCCGAGTATGACCGACTGAACAGCATATAGATACAGTATGGACAAAAGAAAGGCACCACAAGCATTTATATATAAATTATAGAGGCTCCACACCAATTGGGAGTGCTTTTAGTGTATTGCTCTGGTTCAGTCTTCTCTTACAGTGGACAAGGTCAGAACCAATCATTAATAACATAATGATCTTAAGTGATTATCTAGACCCTTCATTATAATGAAGAGTGGTAAAAGTTACTGTTTCAAGCTTTGTATTTGATCTCCCATAAATTGATGATTGGGGTCATTTCTAATTGGCCTAGCATATGCCAATCATCATTCTTATTGCTTTTTAGTCCATCAAGTACCCCTCTTACTCCCATAAAAAAAAAGAAATGCATCATGGTAGACAGGTGACAGTCAATGCCCCTGACTTACTCGTTGAAATGCCCATGCCCTTAACCCAACAAGTCAAACATGAAACTACCAAAACATTTTTCATCATAAGATAAAAATATTGGCAGACAAAGTCTGTGAGTAAAAAAAATCTCAAAAATCACAGGACTTTACTTCAGTGTTATCAGTAGTACCTGAAAAGCTGCTGAAATTATTTTTACAGATTGGATGGATGTCCTAAAAATAACTCATACTTTGGGCCAACTCCACAAACTAGGACTAGAAAGCTTTTGTTTTTTATGTTATTTAACCTCTTTTGCAAAAAGTTGGATCATACTGACAGACATGGACAGCTGTCCTGCTGCAGTCTTCATCAATATTCAGTTTGATGGGTGCCCTGGCAGCCTATTATTAAGGTACTTACAACAAAATTGCAACATTTCCAGTTCAATTCCAGTCAGGGACCTTTGTTGCATGCCAACCAGCAAAAGAAAAACTTACTGACTCTTAAATATAGTGTGTACCATCCAAACAGCCTGAGGCACAAATAGATTCCATAGTTTTGAAGGAAACTGTCCTGAAAATCATGTCTTCCACAGACATTTTGGAAGATTGTAAGATTAATTTCATGTGATGTTATGCATTATTTACAGTTGTTGCACTGTTTGTTTTTCCCACTACTTTGCCATCATCTTCTACCTATCCCACATCACCAGCAATTCCATCATGCTCTGAACAGGAGGTTCACTGCTGTTCGAAGTAGATGACTGGGAGGCCACCCTGTCCTGTGTGGATTCAGGCTCCAAATCGTTATTTAACAATAGGTATTGACAGCAGTATTAATAAAATGTCAATAGCCATGGCAGATTCTCTATATCTGCAGTCAGCAGCACTTGAAAATCTCTGGCTTCCTCTAATGGTTGTCATGGGAAGCTTGCAGTTCCTTTGGTGCGAGTGTACAGATACGCTAAGTATGTGTGAAACTGATGGCTTTGTGCCATATATATATATATAACGGTGAATGGAGGGATAATCACTTCAAGGGGAAGAGAGGTGATGTCCAGAGGGAGAGTTGAGGAAAACACTGTGAAATGGATGTGCTCAGGAGGAGAAATGACCTCTCCACCTCTCTCCCCATCTCTCTCTCACTTAGACAAAATGTTTCCCTCTAAACTGTGCAATTTCTGTATGTCTCTGGCTCTACATCATTGTCCCTCAAAAACACTCACCCTCTCCAGCCTCTCATCTTTCTCAGCCTCTTGCCTGATTGCCTTTCCATTAAATCACTGCAACATAGCAATTCCACATTTCATACTTGTTTCAATCTTTCAAGAATCAACTGCCACCCCCACCACCCCAGAAACATTTATGAGGGTGAACATAAAAGGCTTGGCTGGCCCAAACAACTGTTCAGGGGCCTGATCCCTCATGTCAGTCCTGATAATATGGCACAAGAGGGGACAGAGGAGAGGGAGAGAGGAGAGAGCAGAGAGATGAAGCAGGCAGAAATGAATAGGTTAAGAGGAGGTGCTTTTTACTGTTGTCCCAGACGACTGTTAGTTTCAATGGTTGAGTGTGGTTGAGGATATCTTAAGATATAATTGGATTTAATATATAGATTATGGAATTTCTAGGCTGAATTTTTATATTAACATAAAGACTGTGACAAGAGCTGTGATCTCAGTATAATAAGTGAGGTATTTTGCAGTTCTATAATAGAGAGAAATGAATACTAAAAACAGACATTCAATAATTACTGATTACTGAAACTTCACAAATTATTACATTATTAATAATTATTACATGTTACAACATTACTTGGATTTCAAAATGTTCACCGTTAACTAGCAATCTTATGGTCCAGCCTGATAATTTGCAGTACAAAACATTTGACAAAATGTGGACATGTTTGTGTTGCATTCAGATTAAATTAATATTTTCCTCTTATCACCAGCAGCAATTTATCATTCACAGTGGTAATTGAAGCTGTTGATCTGTGTGCACAAGAGTGCTGCACAGTGTTCAAATTAGTGTTTTAATCTTTCCCAAACTAATGTGGGAGAAAAATACAGTACATAAGCCAATTGAACACACACATACACAAATATAAGTCAGTGAATTCTCAATTAGTAAAGCTATGGCAACAAATAAGAAATACAATGTTTATGTTACTACCACTATATAATGCTGTCATTATACAGTGTATTTACATAAATTGTAACCAGTGGAAGGTGATACTGCCATTACTGGTAATGTCATTGGTTATTTTACTTAGATGTAAGTATAGTAGGCATAACTCAATTAACAGACCAGCTTACTCACAAGTCTTTCTAAATCAATCTTGCCATTTTCAGTAAACTCCATAATTTGGTTTGTTTGTGTGTTTCATCCCATTGCTCATTTTACAGAAATCAAGGACTGAGCCAGAGAGTTTCAAAACATTTTTTGGAGAGACAGGAAAACGGTTTTCATGTTAGAACTACACAGCAGATAACAGAGCTTATGATGAAGTCCTCTGTAAATCCATCAGCAACAAAATGTGTCCTTCCATTGTATATTATATTTATCTCGTGTTGTCTGCTTCTGTCTTCTCTCTCCCCCTCAGGTGTCACACCCTTCCACAATCTTGACATCAAGCATCCAGTATACATTGTGTACATGTGTACATGTACACATACACAATCAAACACAGACACATACACACAAATGACTGCAATGGAGACAGTCAGCTACTGCCACAGCCAACTTTCCATCAAGTCATAAAAAATCTGGGTTTCAATACCAGTGATGCCTGTGAGAACCTTTGACACTAGAATATGACTTTTCCTCCCTGGCGTACACCTCAGAAAAGACGAGACACCCACTGAGAAAAGCAAGACATGAATAGCAAATCTATTGCCTCTTCCTATTTCTATAATCTCTCTCCATTTCTCTCACACTTATACACTCTTAACACTTTTTTTGTGATCTTTTTGCCCTCTCTCTCTCTCTCTTTATCTCCTGCTCATTGGGGAGTACTGCTGTATGGTCTGACTGAGGTAAATGTGTGGCACACACACGACACAAACTGGGGTCCTACAAAGAACTTAAAAATGTGAATCTGAATTTGGGTTCCATCATGCCTATTATATCTAACTCTGAGTGTCAGTAGTTGTTTTTTCTTCTTTTTGTTTTTTTTCCATTGCAAACCTTGGATGACCATAAAACCAGTGAGTTCTGGGCTAACTGTTGGGTTAAATGGGGTGGTGGGACACAAATGGTCTAAAGATTTTATGTTCCCACGCAAAGCCAGTCAATCCAGCAGCCCTCTTAAGCAGCATTTCATATTCATAACATGTTTCCCATCTGGCTGCAGGTCGCTAACCGATTGAAATATCACACAGTCTACTCTAATCGCATTACTCTGCTCATAGAACATTCACACTAGGCCCTCAGTGTGAGGCTCCAGTCTTTTGATGTTGTACATTCACTGACTAGAAGGCAGAGAGCTCTCTGACTGACAGTCTGACTCAATGCATGAATGAGTGACTCTGTTTTGCCAGCCAAACACCTAACTGTTTGACTTACAGACCATAAGTTCAAGTCACTATCTGACTTACTGACTGACAGATTGTTTATTTAACTCAGGGTGCAGTTCCATCAAACATCTTGTGTATCTGTGTACTGTACGTGTAAACATGGGTTAGCTGGCAAGTGTGATCACTGGCAGACAGTGCATGCTCCTTCTAGATAAGCAGATATAATTTTGGAAATATTTTATAAATACACTCATAAAAATTCCACATTCCTTTAAGCATAGGTTTATAAATCAATCTATGAATAAATAACACAACATTTACAGCAAAATTGGGTTCAGTATCAATAACAAATTCAGATTTTTATTTTGTGTTTGTGGCAGGTGGTGCAGCTTCTTCTTATACTTCTTCTGTGACAACACAGACGACCTTCAGAATATTGAATAAAGATTAGTTAACTAATTAGATACTCAACTCTTTCCCCCAAATGAAGAGCAGCTGTACATTCACATAATTCTTTTTTTACAAAACATCCGATGATAATAAAAATCCCTTTCAATCCAACACATTCTTGCCTGTAACACTAGGAGCTTTAAATGATGCCTCTTATGCATCATATCATTGATGAGCTCACTGGTTTGTATTAAACCTTTGTTAACACTTATAAATTACAGAAACTCCATGTGTCAGATACATACTGTACAATGACAAATATATTTCATACCTTTGGATTTAATGATGGAAAACCAAAAAATCTCACAAAATCAAAATTCTGAACTAAAGCATTAGTAATTAAACATTATACTAAGGATCAGTGCTTGCATTCCACCTGTTCTTATGTACTTGCAAAATTAGAGCAAGCTTCTCCTCTAATTTATATTTTGAAATTGTATTTTTATGGTATTTTCAAAAAAAAAAATCAGAAAGAAAGAAAGGAAAATGAAATGAATTGTTAATTAAAGTAGGGACGTAAAGCCAAGAGGGCCTCTCACCACTTCAAATTATCAGCACCAACATTTGCAGTTGCTGTTTAATTTAAATACCAAATGTCAGAATCAAAATGCTGAAATTCATATACAGTGCAAGTTGATGGTATCCTAGAAACCACCAGAAACTAATCAATCACAACTTTGCAGTAAATGTCAAAGGAAAATTGGTTGATTAAATTATGTTTCATTTCTCCAAACACCAGAGACTATATCAGGAGAATATACTTACCCTCACTAATCAAAGACAGTATACACAAACAGTCTAAACAAAACAAAAAAAAACAAAAAAACTTATTATATAATGTATATGTGCCTATAAGCCCAACTAAACCTCTAGTCTAATGTGCAATAGATGGTGGGTGGACGAAAGCTGAAAAAACTAGCTATATGCACGTCTGATTTTCAGCCATTTCTCTCCCTTTCTGTTTCTGTTTGAGTACGGTATATCTACCATGACAAAAGCTGCACATTGTCTGAGGTTCTTTTTACAAGTAATGAGTTTTTTTAATGGCTATTTTTTTTTTATCCCTATGCATTCAATAACCAAATCCCAACAGATTTGCAGAAATTAGAATGAAACATAACAAAAGATACAATGTTTCATCTTCAATTAAGAGACCTAATTTAGAAATCAAACTGTATGTACAGTACTTTATCACAGAAGCAGCCTGAATCTGTGTCAATGCAACATGATATTAACACCTCATTCACAAACAGCACTCTGCAATGTATTTGTGTTTCTAAGGCTTGATGGACAAATCCCCAGTTGGATAGATCTCTACAACACAGAATTAAACTAATCCTTATATATCCTTCAGTGTAAGTGATACTGCATGTAATCCAGAATTCTACTTTATCAGTGCCAACTGAAGTCTTGTATTCACTTTCTACCAATGCATAGTCCCTGATGAAAGGCATTTCTAATCCAAGACTTGGCTGTCTATTTCATTGTTATATTTATAGACGATCCCTTTAAAAAAGATACAAGCCTTATCATGGATGCACACATTCTACTGTTTAGCCATACCTAATGTACTATTATTCATCTGACAAAATGAAAATGTCCCAACACTTGCCAGTGAATCGCTGCAAAACACACATACTGTACATACGTGGAGTGCCACTAGAGTTGCTGTTAACCCTGGTGGCAGCCAGTTGCCCCTGCTCTCTGTTCTTGTCATTGTTTGTTGTGTTGTTTTGAGTTGTCATGTCAGCTTTTCTTCCATTTCACATCACTTCACTCCACTGCAGTTAAAGTCAGCACTAAGAGACTGGGAGGATTTTTGCTGGTTCCTTTGTTGCTTATTTCAGTTTGTGGACATGGAAACAATGTCTGTGGCTATGGAGGTATACTTTACACTCCAGAGTTTAAGAGCCAATCATTGTTGTTACCTTTGTTCAGGGATTGAGAACCACTGAGTTTGTATACTGATATTTATCAAAATCCTTTAAATACATACATAATCATTCCTTACTTTTATTAAGTTTTAGAACAGTTAGCTTTCAGAGGTATGCTTGTAAATGTCTAGATTTCTGCTGATGACACAGAGTGTGACACAAAGCTCCATTCTGGGCCATTCTGTTCACTGGCTGTGTTGATGATATTGTCTGGTTTCTACATAAATGTCAAATAAATCTTTAAATATTGTGCTGCTCATTCATTCCTAACAAATAACCACCAGTTATTGAATCCATTTAAAATGTTTTGACAAATCCCAATTATATTATATAAAAATTCATGCAACCAAGATCCAGAGATAAAGGCTAAAAGTAAGAAGCATAATTCTGCTAAAGATCTGTCAAAAAAGCTCAGCTTCTAATGTACACAGATTCAGGCAGCTTTTGTTTCAGTTGTAGAAAGAAGATTGAATACAATTACAGTTGAGGGATCACAGATATGCAACTACTTCCACACTCACACCATTATGTCCTGTTTACATTTAATTCCTAACTCATTATTGGTGCTAATTACAACACTCATCACTGCATCTTATATGATAAGGTTGGTTGGTCTTTTATATCAAGTCGCCTGTCAGGAAATTGCCATCATACATCTTATCTTTGATTGAAGTAGAACTCATAACACATATCTATGTTGCTCCAGTGCACAGCTGATGTTACAGGCAGCCCTGTACCAGAATAATGAGTAATTCTAGGAAAGACAGTGTTTGCAAAACAGTCCTCAAAACAGTCTTTAATTCTGAACTCTATTCTGGTGAGGAATGCTCAGCCAACCTGTGCCATGTATAAATAAAGCTCAAATAAAAATACTTTTATTACTTTTACACTGTCATAACTGCTAGCTCCCATTGATGTTCTCAGAGACAGAATAAATCTGTGCCATGTGTCGTAGAAGCTGCTGTCTATAATCACAAAGTTTCTAATGATTTGTGAATGAGATTGTAAATAAACCATTTGATCGCTGCATACACATACCATGATGAAGACATTATGTAAAACCTTTGGATTTAGTAATTAAGTAGGAGTGTAGAAATAATTAAACATACAGATTGTTAATAGATCTATCAATAGTATTCAATATGCCGTTTGCTACTCTGACACAAATGGTGTATAAACCTTATGAGGCTTGAGCTTATAAAGAGTCCATGGTCACATAGAAAAGGAACCATATTTATATAAAAGAGAACAAATCAGAATATGTTACACAAATCTGGCAGTAGGACTTGAAGACAGATTTTTCAGCAGCGGAGCAAATCTATTGTTTCTACAGATTGATCTGAATGACCCCAATCTGAATTGCCATGGATACTGCACACCATAATAATCCCTACTTAATCAACTCTCTGGAGTAAGGAGGGGGAGTAGGTTCTGTGCGTGCATGTGTGTGTGCGTGTTCAAGTTATTTGCTTCCTAAGTAATTTGGTCTTAGAACACTGCGCAAACTGATACATCAGAGGATTTTGCATGTGAGCTTGATTGTGCAGGCATGTTCAAATGTACATGCCCATGTGTGCTGCTATGTGTGTTTGGACACACACCCTTCCTACACGTCATAGCCTAGATCACAGAGACAGGCTCAGTGACACTGCATGTCACCACGGCAACAGGGTTAAAACCATCAAATCCATATGGGCCTTTTAAGTGTCAGTAAATCTGTGCAGGTGTCTCTGTGCTGGTGTGTGTGTGTGTGTGTGTGTGTGTGTGTGTGTGTGTGTGTGTGTGTGAGAGAGAGAGAGAGAGAGAGAGAGAGAGAGAGAGAGAGAGAGAGAGATAGAGAGAATAGAGAAGAGAGAGAGAGAGAGAGAGAGAGAGAGAGAGAACCAAGTATCAACAATGTCATTAGTTTCCTTTACAGAAAATACTAAAAAAGTTACAGAATATGCAGTATTTCACACACATATTTTGTGTGATCATTGCATGGTTAATATCCACTATGCATAGTTTCTGTATACCTGAAGTACATGATTTAAACAGGTGCTTGCTCTGTTTTAAACTAATAACGGCTGATAAGTCAGTCTGGTAAAACTGAATTTGTACGTGTGGTTTCAAGGACTAAATTATGGGTAAAAAAAAATAAAGTGATCAGGATCCAGCAACCGACTGCTCACTTCTAAATGAAACAAAATACGACTTAAATAAAATAGCTTAAATACAATTTTTAAAAAGTAATGAATCATTACTGGATCAGTCTAGAGCAACCAAAACCAAAATATATAACTAACTATGGTATGATGAAGTAAATATGAAATAAACACCAGTGACTGCAGACAGAAGAAATGTTGTAGGGGCTGTCCATTGTGTTTGTGGCTGTTCAGTCTAATAAATAACAGACTCAGTACCAAATCATGAAGACAAAATTACTTTAAATTACATACAATTACATTTTTATAGGTACACAATTGTGCACATGTACATTTCAGATTATTTCAAAACCCAAGTGGGATTCCAACTGAATTTGAATTAGAATGCAATTCATGACTTCATGTGAAAAACCGACAGGTGGACAATCCCACCTCTTCAAGTGTTGAATATTACCAAGAATAAATAAAAAATATGCCACATTGGTTAATGGGCAGGGACGATTCAATTTTTATTCTGTTTTGCACCATGGAAAATTAGCTTTGATTCCCCAGGAACACCATGTAAGAAACGTATCATCATTCACTCAGAGAAAAATGGGAATGGAAAATACTCCTTCCTTGAATGTGAAGGGGGTCTTTAACAATGACAGTTTTACTTCAAATGGAGCTGATTCATTTTGTCCCTATACCCATAACAGTATAAGCGAATACTGACTGCCTCATTAATTTTTACTACTTTGTAGAAATTACATGGCTATTTCTTTAATCAAATTTACTAACCATCTTTTATAGTAAAAATATGGTATGTGCACTGGGCTGTGGTGGTGGTTCAGTCTCCCAGGTTCCACATTAGAGAGTGCTAAAGCCAACCAGCCAAATCAACTCATTCTTATTAACCACTGCAACTGAAATACCCTATTCCTTGATGCTGTTAGTATTGGTCCCACCACTGTAACCACTCAAATTATCCAAATACATCAGCTAAAAAAATTATACCAAACAATGAAAAAAATACATTTATTATTTTGCCAGTTACCTTGGGTTTCTTACATGAGCGCCATTGGTGAATGTTCAATGCTTCTTTCTAAGGTCTCAAATTAGGCCATATAGCCATCGGTAGTAGATCAACAGTCACTTACAGGAATTATAAGGTCTATAATTCAAAATGTCTTATACCTTAAAAAAATACATGCATGAGTAAAATGATGTACAAGTATGAATTGTGTCTTTTGTACATCACTGCTGGCAGTCTCTTTAAGACACTTGGACTTGCCTGGCAATTCTGTCATTAAACAGTGAATACACAGGGACCATTCACTGAGGATACCCCACAGATTGAAAACAAAAGAGGAAAACCACAGACAGCACGCAAATGTGACACACACACATAGACAGTATATACAAAAAAGAAGAAAACCACAGGAAGTGTCCTGGTGATTCAGTGAAGAGGAGAAACACTGTTCAGACTTTTTCCCTCTGCCTCTCTGCGCCACTGTCTGGCTCTCTGCGGGAGGGGAAAAATGACTGAAAGAACCTCCAATCACAATTCAGACTTGACAACTCCATAGAAGTCATTCAGCATTTTCTTCATGCACAGACATATACACATACACACATCATTTATGTCTGCACAATTGTCCATAAACCAGAGAAAAGTGTAACTATTTAATAATACTCTTGTGTTCCCAGGAGATCTATGGGGTCAGCCTGTGAGTGTATGTGTGTGTGTGTGTGTGTGTGTGTGTGTGTGTGTGTGTGTGAGCATGTATTGATTCAGACTCTTCCAGTCTAACTGGGTAATTGCCTTTTAACCGTAAGTCATGATTGAAGGACACTATGGGGACCTGTCATAAATGGAGAGAAAAAAGGGGAGAGGAAAAGAGAAAAAGCAAGAAAAAGAATGACAGTGATTAGTAGAGAGGAATAGATACATAGACTAACAATAAGCCAAGGTCTGTCTTTCACTCTGCCTCTGGTTTTATGTTAGCATTCAAAAAAGGGAAAAAAAAAAAAAAAAAAAAAAAGAAATCAGCAGTGGAGGAGGGAGGCAAAGACATTGTGGACATGTTGTATATGAATTGCTCTGAAAGGCCATTTTGGTTTTCATTTCCTCATTTTTTATTCTCTGCTCGCTTTGCTCCAACATTCATTTTCATTCAAATGAACTTTTCTTTAAAATTCTTCAAGTTTGTCACTGTGTCCTGGGGATGTCTTTCACAATGTTGTCTCGCTCAGCTCCATTTTACAACATTCACACTTTGTCTATGCTGGCTTTAGAGCAGGTCTGAGACATGTTCTGAGGTCTCACTGGCCCATCATGTATGAGAGAGTGAGAAAAGCCTCTCTTTGAGTCATAACTGTCCAAACATGCTGCTCCCGCTGCAGTGATAGGCCAGATGTAATGATGTATGAAGGGGGCTTGTGACTGGAGAACAATGCAAATTTGACCTTGAGGCCTCTCTCCACGACAATGTCCAGAAAACAAAGACAAAGGTAGTCTCTGAAGTTATTTACACACTGTAAATGTAAAATGTATTTCAAAGTTAGTGAGATACTCTTATATTTATATTTGAAAATCTAGCTAGACTTGTTTTGAGTAAGGATTGGGCTATGTAGTGCTGCCTATGCAATGCTGTTTGACTTAATTCAAGTAAATGTCACTTGCCTTGTGACAATTAGCAATTTTATAATATTTGAATGTTTGCTCAGATTGTTTCACTATTTACTTAAGATCTAGACGTCTGATGACAAAAATCCTTCATCTGGTTTAAGATTATAGTTTTAATTTAAATAGTTTAAATAGTTAATTTAAAACATTAAGAAAATAGCCTGCTGAAAATGTTTTAATGTCTAGCCATCCAGCCGACAGCCAGTGCTAGCGTGACACTGACAGCGTGCTCCACCAGTGAACATGTGTTGCACCATGACCAATCTACTTATGGTAAAGCAGCTAACATGCTTCTAAACTGTAAAAATCACTTTAGGTTTCTAATGCTAACACACACACAACATATACACACACACAGAAGCATCTTGAGTATAGTAGAGGGTTATGCTACACTAACTTTCAACTGTTTTTGCCTTGTTTCTTGGTAAATATATTCCCCTACTGATAGAACACCAGAGGACCATAATCAGGGACCCAGAAATCCAACTGTAGTATCCCATTCAGTATTGTACCTCCCCTTAGTAACACAGTGCTATAAACGAAAGCACATGCTCAGTCATCCAACATTTGTACTGAATAATGGGTTATATGTTCATAATATTGGTCAGACTGATAAAGTGAACTATTAATTGCCACATTAGTTCAATAGTATGCTGTCATTTGAATTTGAATCATACATCTAATTGTGGTATATAATCAGGTATAGATTAAAAACTTCCATGGTGGGCTGTAAATTAACAAGGTCACGTTACACCATTTGAGGACAATCTAGAAAAAAAAACACATAATCCAAAAATATGCATATTACCTATCAGGACTCTTTGTCATACTAAAGATAAAGGATTTTAATTGACTCTTTCGTTTGGGCTTTGTGACTTTGGTTCACAAGTAGGCTCATCCTCTTATGGTGTATCAGATAGTGGAAAAAATCATTAAAAAGGACTCAGCCCTTAGCAGCTGTCCAAGAGATAAATGCTGCAGCTTGGTGGGAAGAGGTGACAAGGGAGCGAGCGTGCTCAAGGCTGGCCCTGTGGTATCAATCTGAGCAATGTTAAAAAGTTTCTCCAGGCTATGAAGACACTCAACCTCGGCTGCTCTCTGACCTCTTTTAGCATTTTAAAAGATCCAAAAGCACTTGGAAAAAGGGCAGATGGCTATGAGATGCAAAAATATGAAAATAAAGTGATACAATACAGAACTATACACATAATATACTACAAGAGAGTTAAGATGAAACAAGACAGGTGTAATTCCTTATTTAAGCCCATTGTGAGACAGTTTCCCTGGGTTAAATATCCATCTCGCCTCTGTTTGTGCAAAGCAGTGATCAAGATCACCACCTGTGCTTGAGGGTGTGATAATCTCAATCTCCCAGACCTTCAGATGTGTGCCCAAATATCCATGTTAGATGAAATGTGCAGCGAGGGGGAATGATTTGTGCTGTCTGTTGATGGTGCTTTTGTGTTCCATAATCTGGCTGTGCAGAGTACGTTTAGGGCAGGGGCATTCAATGGCATAAATGACCCCTTTTACCAGTGATTTTGTTATGGAAGTCCTTAATGCATTTTGAGAGGGGCTAAAAAAAGGATTCAACAATACAGACTGGTTACTGGACATGAACCAACTATCAACTGAAAGAGGTAGGATAAGGGAGCTTATAAGAAGAGCTTTGAGTAAAGGGCCAACTTTGAGATTAGAAATGTAAATTTCTAGAATATTTCCTGAGAACAGAATGTGTACCTAGCTGCCGCTATAAGGAAATCTGTAAGTGTAAGATTCGCTCTTGATGCCCACATTACGCATAAAAACACACATCAGCGCTTAAGTGCAATGTCTTTTCTGGTGATATGTCAAAAGCTGCCATGCAAACCTCCAGTGTACTAAAATAATTGGACACGTTCTGTAAATTAGAGAGGAGTTCATTATGTTTCAGATGAGCACAAGTCAGCAAGACACAAAGCAGCACTTAATTGCATACCCCCAGACTGCATTATATCTGTCATTGGCCCTCAACCCTTTCCACAGTGAAAATTTGGACACTTCCTGGTAATTACAAGCCAGGTTCATAGCATCAAAGGTAAAGCACCAGCTCCAAAAAGGTTCTTACTTCTGGTTAATGTAGTGTTTTAATGAACACTAAAGGAGCAAAGGGAATCTTGCTTGTATAAAATGTTCATGTTCTCTCCAGCAGAAGAAAAAAACAACCTTTGAGCTGGGTAATTCTCTAAAGTAGGGATTTTTGCTATGTTTTCAGTGGGGGAACAAACTGTTTACTCTAGCCTCACCATAGGACCCAGTCTCATTAAAACACACTAGCAGTCACATAAAGGGAGGCACTATAAGCAGACATGAGATGCATTTTGGGTCCAGATTCACAGTTAGATAGATGCAAGTCAAATGTGCCCTTCTGTTATAATAACAATATAGTTAAATGTTGACAATAGGGATTCTCTTGTCTTTTCACTGCAGCAGGGAGGAGCTGGGCCTCTGGTTGCTAGTAGAAATTGAGTGTCTTGCTCAAGGACACTTAAGTAGGGCAAATGTGACAGTGCTTAGTTTCACCAGCTTACTTATAATTATCTCAACACCTGACA
This sequence comes from Lates calcarifer, assembly GCF_001640805.2. Taxonomy (NCBI): domain Eukaryota; kingdom Metazoa; phylum Chordata; class Actinopteri; family Centropomidae; genus Lates; species Lates calcarifer. The sequence goes on from NC_066845.1 coordinate 7,818,959, forward strand.
AAGCACAGAAACTCGAATCTGTCAACCTATTAGGTTAGTCTATTCATGTTCTCCTCAAGACATACATGTCACTACCCTCTTCACACATCTCTCAGCATATTTACCTAAATAAATCTGTTACTTGTGTGTTATATCAACTTCAGTGTACATAGTAATGAGTTTCCTTGTTACATTCAGTAAATATCCCCATAAAAACACAGGAATCTACCTAGCTGTTATCAAAGCTTCCAACTGCAACCTTGTCCTTCATCAGAATTCTTTCCCTTTCCCTTACTATTAAACAGAGCAGCCATACATCTGTACTTGTGAATAGATGGTGTAGAGGAGAATGACACAACAGGAAAAAAAAATAATAAAGAATACACACACACACACACACATCACACATATACATACATATATATATATATATATATATATATATACATATATATATATATATATAAACCATCTTCACCTTCCTCAGACTGTAAAAGTAAAATCTTAGACAGTGAGGTGCCCCAAGGAGGACATAATAATTGAATGCAGCCCTTATAAAAACCTGTAATGTAATAACTTTGCACACTGTGATGACTTTATATGATGTATAAAGAATATGAACTCATAATTTAATAAAGTGCCCATTTCGTTAAAAAATTCCAGTTGACAATCTAATAACATATGGCATGTTATGTCAGTTGTTATAATATAATGTGAGCTTCAATTTAGTGTTGAATAATACTGTAATTCCTGCATATGACTTAAATATTAAAAGGCATTCTTTTTTGATATCTTAAAAACCATCTATCCTGAAAACCTCTGGTCTACTACTCCTGTTTTGACTAAAATGACTAAAATGCCAACTTGTCACTGAATTCTGATTCTTAAAATATAATAATAACAAATGGTTGTTAATGTGCTAATTATCATTCATTTCAGACTGTCAGCAAATCAACAAAGCACCACAGGTCATCACTTTTTTTTTTAAATCAATTTCAACAGATTCACAAGCTTTTAGTGCAACAAGCCATCACATTAATTCATGCATTCATTCATTACTTATTTCTACTGTATGAGGAGTCTTTCAACTCTTACTGTGCTATACTTATTATGAGGGTTAAATTACATTATGCACTTATTACAGTGGGTACTGGAGTTATTGCAGAGGCCCAGCACATCAGATCAGCAAAGGTGTTTTTCACTTATCCTGGATGATTAGACCTCTGCTCTGGTAGATGGTAGGCAGAGCTACGTTGGTCATTACAGGAGCTCATTGGTATCCATGCACCTATAAGAATGATAAAGGTGCAATTTGTTCCACCCTGGCAGGTGCAACAAACCTAACAGTTGTCTGAGGAAGACTCATGGGAAGAGCTTTAATCATTTTTTTATACGTAGGTCATTTGAATAAAAATATAACCTTCTAGTATTTGGACCAGTCAATTATTAACCATTATTAACTTACATACAGGTAGCCATTGCTCCTCACATGCAATGCCTCTTAACCAGGAGAGAGAAAGAGCTGAGGAAGACAGTGTGAAAATCAGTGTCACAGAATCAGAGAGTAAGGCTCAGAGAATGTGTTACATGACTAGTAATGTCTAGTAAAACATGTCTGGTAAAATATTACATGTTCTCAGACAGACCAGATAAATATATTCAGGCCAATATAGTTTATTATGTGTTGCCTCAGGACCTTGAATAAAAATAATCCAAGAAACCCTAAAAACTAAATAATAGCAGTTGTTTAATAGAGTAATGCTTTGTAATCACCCTTTGGTCCACTAAAACCTCTGGGGTGTCATTTGTTTTATGAGTGGAGTTTTTCTGGCTGGAATAGGCTAGAAAATTACTTTGCCCCAAAATAGGAATGTGTAAAGATGCCACATAATTTAGAAGACTCTAAATGTGTTTGTGTGTATGTGTGTATCTCCAAAAATGTATGTGCTTGGGTTTGTGTCCACGTCTAATATGTCAAGGTGCACCTCAGCGAATGTGTGAGTCAAATGTGTAAGTCAACACATTCCCTTGTTGACCGGTTCACCCATCAGTTGAGACGACTCTAATTTCTAAATGGTTCCTGCATGAAATGAGATGCAAACACATTTGCCAGGTGTAGTCAAATGACTCACGGTGTGTATGTGCCTAGTGGCAAGACACAAAATGGGATGGTGTGTATGGGTGAGTGCTTGTGTGCCACTTTGCCTGTGTGTTAAAGAGAACCAACGCTACGCCTGTTTACCAATGCATGAGGTCAGAACCCAGTGAGAGCAATCATCAGGCTCCTTACTTCAGAGCACTGCCATCTCATCTCTATTGGCCAGTCACTCTGCTTTCTTCCCCTCCTTTTTCTCCCTCACCTCTGTTGTAAAGCATACACCTTTCAACTGGAAACTTGACAAAACTGGCTCATACAAAAATGTGGTACCTTTTTGTTAATGAACAGTCAAACTGCCAACTGTAAAGACCCCAAGAGATTTAAAGTCAATATGAAAAATATGCTCTCCACTTTGTTATTCTAATTTTCCATGTCAGGGCTAGTTGTAGTTTGTTTTAGTTTCTCAGTGAAATTTTATTTATTTGTTGCCTTGTATCAACATTATGATGATTTTTGTACAAAGCTGTATATTTTGGGATAACCTCGTTAAAACAGTTTGCACTCACCACATGCATAAACTTTAATTCACACAGCAATGATCTAAATGTCTCAACTCGTCCTATTCAGCCTTCTTTAATGCTGTGTGGATTAAAAACTGTCAGCAATATGCACAGCATGAGTTTACATTAAAAATGAATAAGTGAATAAGTGAATCTGACTCATGTAATTGAATTTTAGCAATCACAAGCACTGACAAACTTTTTGAGATTAATAAGCCTTCTGGTGGAAGACCCTGACAAATAATAGCATTAAAATGTTATGGATTTCTATGTAGGCCATTAGGAATTAGTTCGTATATAGACTGGTGCTACTCTCAACTGTAAAGCTTTTGAGATTTATTGCTAGGGGAGCTCATAAAAAAAAAAAAAAAAAAAAAAAAAAAAAAACTTATAGAAGCTCTGAACCAGAAAATTCACCTTTATGTTCAGAAAACCCTTCCAATTCTGCTCTTCAATTGATTCTCAATGGAGATGTACTCTGATGTAACCTCACAGATTCGATAGAAAAACAAATAATTCCCTTTCTTTTGTTGCTGCAAGAAATGAGGAATGAGAAATGAAGTGAATGTTCCCTAACAGAGACTTAATTATATCAAATAATGGAGAGGCTGTAGCTCAGGTGGTAGTGTGGGGGTGGTTAATAATAGGGTTGTTGTTTTTTTCATCCTGTCTACACACTTAATTGTACTTAAGAAAGACACTGAACTCCATGATTTATTAGAGCTGCAAGTAACAAACAAGCAAAAAATGCCTATCACAAGTTCTCAGAGCCCATGGTGACATCTTAAAATATGCCAAATATATTCAGTTTACTTCAAATATATTCAGTTTACTATCACAGATGGCAAAGACAAACAGAAAATATTCAGAATTTGAAGCTGAAACTAAAGTTTTTTGTTTTTTTTTACATTTTGCTTAGAAATGACTAAACCAATTAACTGACTTTCACATAGTTGAAGATTAATAATCTGTTAATTGACTTATGAATTAACTGATGAACCACCAAAGAGAAAGAGGAGAATGAATCACTGGAACACTTCAGGCTAAAACAACCTAAAAATTATATTATCTTCCTCAAAAAAGTTTTCTCTCAGTCTCTTTGGGGACCCCATTCCCTGAGTTAAAACCTGGGCCTTTAATAGGTTTATCCAGTCCTTCATCAACTGTGAATACACACAGTCTCTGTCACACAAGCCCTCTGTGCCCCCTGAACAGCATGCACACATGAAGTTGACAAACAAAAAGGGATTTTAAAACATAAAAATGAGAGCATATATGATCCATCTCTATGGGGTTTTGGAGAGGTTCAAAAGGTGATTTAAGTCAATGTTTATGTTTATGGACAAAAACACAGTTGCCAATGTGTGTGTGTGTGTGTGTGTGTGTGTGTGTGTGTGTGTGTGTGTGTGTTTTCATGGTCTTGTGCCTGTGTCCATTATTCCCCTTATATGTGGCTCCTAAAGTGATGTCATGTGGCCGAGATCCCATAGTCAGGGCTGCAGAGGCTGTTGCCATGGTTTTAGCTTCTGGGGGCTGTTGTTTCACAACAGAGGGAGGGAAATAAACACTGTATAGAGCTACTGAAAACAACCCTCCTCCTGGTAAAGCCACACAGTATGACAGTGTTTCTGTATGTGTGTATTGTGTGTGTGGGTGTATATAGTTGTGAATCTCCTTTGTGCCCAATTTTTAAAGTTTGACTGTGTGTGTGTGTGTGTGTGTGTGTGTGTGTGTGTGTGTGTGTGTGTGTGTGTTTGTGTGTATGAATGACTGAATGTTTCTACATGCAGTATGTGTGTGCCCCCATGTGTGTCTGTGTCTCTGTCAGCCCACCATGTAGACAGCTCAGATAAAAGAAGATCAGAAAGCACAAAAGACAAAAAGACAGAAATGACAGCAGGGAAGAGAGTGGGAGTGAATAAACAGGGCAACCGATGAAGAATGGAGGAGAAGGAGGGAGAAATCAAGGGAGATGGAGACAGAGGGGAAGGGACAGAGAAAAGGAAAACAGGAAGAGAAAAAATGAATGAAAGAGATAAAGGAAAGGAGGCCAGAAGCGCTTAGAACACAGGAGGAAAGCACATTGAGCCATGAATACTGAGACAGAAAGAGAAGAAGCAAACAAAAGAGAATGGAAGAGCTGGAGGTAACAGCTCTCTACTCACTGGCCCTCATGGGCACACAAACACACTGCCTTGGACAAAACAGTGCTAAACCACTGAATCACAGAAAGAGAGCTGCCAAACCCACCGACCTGCAGGGCATTATCTGGTACAGAGGGCACCCTGGTACACAGAGGGTGAAAGATGAGGTATTACCCATGCGTAAGTCAGAACAGGCTGATATCTGGCCAAGAAAATGCCATTTGTATTACAAGTCAAGCCCTGACAAGACAGGTCAGTGACTCAAAGACCAACTAGGCCAACCAGGCTTCTTGGCTTGTGAGCCATAAAACCAAAAGAATATATTTATATCTGCTGCAAGTGTGAACTGTATATGTCAAAATATGATGTTTCCATTTGTATTCAACAATGAAGGCAGCCAAAAAGCAGCAAGTATTTCAAACAGAAGACAAAAATATTTACGAGTAGAGTTAGAGGTGTGAAATTATTTTACAAAACATGTTTTCCATTTTGTTCTTAAAAGTTCTCCTTGCAAAAATAATGTTGCAACCCCCTGTGCCACAGTAATTCCCGAGCTGATAACCACCATGCTAGGCAACTGCAGGGCAACAGAGAGATTTGCCCCAGACTGAGCATGCGGGGGTTGAACAAGTGAGTGACTGCCAGAGAGGTAGCAACACAGAGAGATGTGTTGGTGTTGCCTGTTCCAACTTTATGCTGAACAAGAGCCCCAATGGGCAGGAGTTATAATCCAACTTCTGCCAAGAAGAGGCCATCATGTGCCAGCCTAGCATAGGGCAAGTGCAGTACTGCGGAGAGACAGGAAAGCTGTATCTCCACATGGTATAAACAACTTAACCTCTGCCAGGGAGGTGCCACTGCGTGCCAAGCTACCACAGAGCAAGGGCATAGAGACATGCGTGGCAGGGAGGTGAAAACCTCTCTGCATTTGTCTGTGACTACTGTAAAGATGCCACAGGGCAGAGACAGACAGGGCACAGACAGCTCAACCTCTGCCTGGGAGATGCTCAGTGAGGTGGCAACTTTGTTTGCCGGCAGGTACAAGTCAATACTATCAGGGGACATGGGGGTGCAGAGCTATAGGTGAAATCTTTTCTGTGATACATCACAATGTTTCTCAATGATCAAAACACATTCAGGATTTCACAATCTAAAATCCTCTGACACATTAACAACCTGATTGAGTATTAACAGTCAAAATTCTGAGGTAAAATAACAGATTAAATGCAAAATACTTACAAGAAGTAAAGTTTGCCCACAGCACCACAGTTTCTACAGTGTCATAACACTATGGTATCACAATTTAACAGATACACTGAACTGGGCAGAAAGATGGTTCCCTCTGAGATTTGGCCTTTCTGCTGTGAATAACTGCCAACTGCAAGGAGGCAGAGAATTCAGCATTACAATAGCATGATGGGTAGCTCTTCCTGGGAGCTTTTAAATTAAACGCTACAGTATAAAGAAAATATGGACAAAAGAGAGAAGAGAGAGGTTGTGAAAACGCAAATGTCACAACTTCATTTAGCTTATAACAACAGGTCTTGAGATTCAGACTAAATACTGTTTCTAAATGTTTTTGTCAATTAAGATGCTGATTTTATTTGGGCAAGATCATAGTAAGGCAGATTGACATGTGGATAAGTGCACATAAAGGCATGTTAGTTTTCATGCATTACATAACAGTTCCATAATTATGAGCCAACCACAGTAAAAGGGATAATCTGGCACAGGTTAAAAATGAGTAAAGAGAAAAGACATTTTTAAACACAAGACAGAGGGAAAAGGAGATGCAAGTGAACTGGGAAGAGAGGTAACAGCCAAAATAACAAGTAAGCTGACCTGTGACTATAGCCTTGCATGAGTAGGGCCACCACAGGGCAAATGTACTAACCCATCTGTACAAGATGGAGGGAGTTGTGGCAGAGAGACAGAGGGCAAGCATGAGCAGCCAGCCTGCTCCTAAACACTGCAGCTAGGAAAGACCAGGTGGTAAGGAAAGGTCAGAGAGCTCCACTCAGGCAAGTCTGGAGACCACCCAGTGTTTTCCTGCACCAGCCTGGCATTGACAAGATATTCAGTGTTTATCTTTACCAGTTTGACATTAACGCAGGGTCAGAATCACAAAGCCTATTGCACTTTGCTTGATTTGCATACATGCTATTTATGAATCAGGTGCACCAGCCTGAAAGAGCAGGTTGCCTGTCATCTAAAGTGCCCCATGCGTGTAAACACAAAAGTGTGCCTCTCTTCTTAATGCATATGCATTTAATGAAGGATTTAAAATGATGGGTGGAGATAAGTGGTTGATTACACACTTTCCTGGAAAAAACTTTCAAGCATTTTTGAGGGTCAGTATGGCATTAAAAAAACAAACAAACAAACAAACAAAAAACTTACTTAACCTGTATTCTGAAGATATCTCAATGACAGCAGAAGGGTGAGTGCACCACATAAGAGTGGCTGCTAAATAAGTTTATTAAAGTAGTTTCTTATAAAAACAGAATAGTAATAACAAGTGGACGCACTATCTAACCATCTGCTGATATTTTTTAACTAAAAAGTGTGAGTTGAAAAACATCAAAAGTGACCTGTGAGGAAATTTGGGAAATGTGTGTTATTTCACATACACTATCCTGCTTCCTCACAGAGGTAATTTAATCATTTCATGCTGTTCTCTCTTTTTCCTTCCCTCAGAAGTCTGTTTAAAGACATCTATCACACTGATTTTACCAACAAAGCTTATATAATCATTACAAATATCCAATGCCCAAATGTTCATTTTATTTTTTAGCATCACTACATTGTAATTTAGTGCTTCATTTATCTCATTTGCAAGAAGTGACTAGTCTGAGTGGCTGATTGCAGAAAGAGTTGCTGCTTTGGAAGCAATAACAAAGTCAGATGAATGCAATTTAATGAAGCACCTGAAACTGCAGCATTAAAAACCACCATAAAACTGAATCAATACTTTACACCTTATTAGAGGCTTTTCAAGCATTTTTTTTTTCATTATTTTGAAATGCATGAATCATGTGTTCTTGATAATGTATCCATCCATGGTATGTCTTGATTTCTCCCATGGCAGTCAAATTAACGAGAACTGTGATGACACGGTGCTATGAGGCATATCCACACACAGAGGCCTCCTTCATTAGCCTTTCATACACACATACACACACACACACACACACAAAGCTGTGATCCTGCTAATGAGACACATATGGACCTCTGATCACCATGGGTGTCTCTGACATTCATCTGCCCCAACACAGTCACTTAACATTCCCTGACAGGCAAGCATTGCTTTGTGTATTTGACAGAGAATGTAAGAGAAAGACAGAGAAAGGCTATTTGTGTGTATATCCATCACTGGACTAAAGAGTATGAATCTCAGTCAGTGCTAATCTCTGCCATGCACCACTGGCCAGCCCTCATTACCAATTTTATTAAAATGGCTTTCAAACATGCATAGAATAAATATGGAAACACAAAAGAGACAGGGAGAGAAAGAATCAGTGTAGATTTGTAAAGTTTGTTGTTTGCTCAACTTTTATTCTAATTTGGCACTTTCACTTTTAAAATAAAGGATCAGGAAAGAAGGACATAACCCTGAGGAATGAAGCCTGAAATGGTTGGAACAACACTCACAGAGAAACAAATTCTTAAGGAAGTAAAAAGAAATAAGGATAGAGGGAGGTAAAGCGAGGATTACATCCATGAGATAAGTAAACAGAAAAAAATAGTGTGAGTTAAAAGTGGTCTCACTGATATTGATTGTTACCAGGGGGAATATGAGGCAGCGAGGAGGAACGCCAACAAGACAAGTAACACTCACCACACACACACACAGAACTGGGGGCACTGTTTAACTGAAAGGTAGTTTCATTGATATTGATTTGTGAATTAGCTAATGAGTTGAATGAGAAATGGAGAATTTATTAGGGGAGGCAGAGAGATGAGATGAGGGAGCACAGCTGTCACACATCCATCAGACCCACCCTGGGGAAACCTGAAAAGTGTCAATGGGTTTGTTGTGGGCGTCCATGTGTGCTTGAGCCACTAAATGTAATTTTCTGGTTGTGTGTGTTGGTATGTTTGTCTAGGAAGTTCAGAGACAAACAAATGGCTGTGTAGGTGTGTGTGTACATATACATGCACATGGTTGTGTGTTTGCAAATGTGTGTTGTTGCCTGCCAGGCTCTGCACCTTTATCACTGGCCATTTATCCATCTGACTGTCCATCTGCCCACTTGTCTCTCTGGCTGTTTATATGGGAGTCTAATCATGAGGTCTCTAAACATTTTGATGGTCCATTTACAAACCAAACTGACAAATTCTGTGTCTTGTACTAAGATGCAAGATTCCTGCTAGCACACACTAGTGATTAGTTAGTGACAGTAGAAGATAGAAGTAAATCCTACCTGAAAAAAAAGCAATGAGCATATCAAAATTCATCAGACTCACCCTTAAGAGAATGTAAAATATATCTGACCCACAGTTTCTACATCTTCTTGATGCATCATCAGTGTCATTTACAGGGAAATGCATTATGTCTATCTAACAAAGCATTTCCAAAGGTAAGTTTGGTATTCTGTCAACCTCTTTAATATAATTTGTGCATACTCTCTTTCTTTCTCCTGTCATTGTTAGTGACTAATTGCTTTACAGATTATGTGTATGTATAAGTGGTGCCATGGGCATTTAAAAGAGAATACAGAGAAGAGAGAGAAGAGGATGGAAAACAAATATTGTGTGTTCTCCAAAGTTTGGATACAAGACAGATGGAGGGAAAAAAGCAAGAAAGAGGGATTGTGTGTTTGTATAAGTGTGTGTGTGTGTGTGTGTGTGTGTGTGTGTGAGTACTTTGGGGCTAGTAAAAGTCTGATCATCTTAATGATGTTGATCATTTATATCAATACAAAAACCTGTAGCACTAAACTTCATGTGGCCCTTTTGTTTATCTTTGCATGGTTATTTCTCAACACTGTTCCACTTTTTTATTTTTGCCTCTTACACTCTTTTAATGCTCTGAACCGCATGCCCTCCTCTTTTCAGAACATGGGTACTTAAATTATTACAGCGTTATAATTGAATAAAATTGTCACCCTATGACTAAGGTATGAAACAATTCTTGACCTCTCAGAGCCCACTCAAAAGCTCTGCTATCATTTCTGGCCTTAAACCTCATTTTAGGAAAATTACTAAGTAGTACCCCTTCCTCCGTTTCTGTTCAGGTTCCATCAGTGTCAGAAGGCATCTGTATCACTGTGGTGGCACTCTGTCTCTGCTTTTTACTATCCTCCCCTCCATTATCTACTTGTGAACCACATCTTCAGTTCCCATCCAATACTCATCTCTCTCTCACACACACTAGTAATCATCTACTCATGTTTCCTTTTTCTCCTCTGCCTAAAATGGGATTCCCTGAGATAATCAGCAACACATATTTCAACAGCCTGTTTCCAATAAGCTGAAGACATTAAGCAGGAAACACTACCTAACAATCCAATCAGGACTTATGTTATTTTTATTTGCTTTCTGTGCTGTGAGTATCTAATACCACTGATTCTGCGGACTCATCCTGGCTCCATATTCCTCCTGCAGCATCAAAAAGCAGTTTCTGTAATGATAATTACAATAACACGTATTCCTAACCTCTTTTAAAAGAATATTGAAAAGAAAAAAAATGGTTTTCTACTGTAGCAAAATTTTTAATTGACTTTTTTCCCCCATGGGCATAGTATATATTTAAATATTGGCAGTAACAATATTTGTAACAGCCATCAGTGAAGATTTTGAATTTGACTGAATTAATTAATTAACTACCTGGATGTATAGCTACCTTATGAACAGCACAGTCTGTCACATGATCTTGGCAGAATGCACAGAGGTTTAATCACAGATATGTGTCTGACAGGTGGAAGGGGCAGTGAACCATGGCACACTGCCCACTGAACACTCATGTATGATGTGATTGATGTTTGTCATACCATTAAAGCATGCTTTGAGTTTCTGTGATCGATGCTACTGTTGCAAACAGTATAGGAGTTTGACAGTTGTGAGATCCACAAGCAGTTAGAGAAGCAGATTCTCAGCACAGCTCAACAGCATCACTGTCAGGTCAGAATGCATATCATGTTACACTGGTTGAAATAATCTAATACTGTTCTGGAAAATTAACTTTATACCAGTGTTAATTTACTCATGATCTCAGATTATCATATCTATTTTTAATTGTGCATTGTGGTTCTGTATTTTGATGGGGGAAAGAGATGGTGGGGATGCTATATTTTTGGTGTGTAATGCAAACTTAATGAAACAGGGAAGACACATGGCTATCTAGACCCCCTCTGGCAATAGTGAAAATTAGCAGTGACCATGCCACACTGGGGACAAAAAGGGGGGAAAGACAACTGATTGTTATCAAGCTACATATTGTATATACTATAAATCCCTCTGCCGCATACAGGCACCACATATGAACACATACAATATGTGTGTGTCTCCATGGACACTTATGTGCAGGTCACAACCTGAGGGCTCTACAGCACATACATCAACTTCTTCTACTGCAATGAATTTATGTGGTATCTTGGCAACTGGTAACACAGACAATCATACACAATAATACAGTGGCTTCAGGGAATGGTTTGTGAAGCCTGATATCTTTCATAAAGTGTTAGACCTTTTTCTAAAGCTTCTTAAAATTGATTCCAACTAAGTGGGAACACACACTCACACATGTGCAAACACACAGCACAAGTATCTAGTACAAATAAGATCTTATAGAGGCACCTACCCACTCAAAGGCTACTAACCTAGTGGTCATACAAGGGAAAATAAATTATTTTTTGTTAATTTGTTTGATCATTTTATTTACTTTTTAAGGATCTACTTATGGCCTACTCATGACTTGTAGGATTTAGTCCCCGTTTACATGTTACAATAATCAACCTGGGTGTCTCAATGTGAATACCCATCATTGTTTAGTTGTATCCTGGGAGGGAGGAGAGGGAGGACAAAGGGAGATTGTTTGCTCTTGAGAAAATGAAAAGAAAAGAGAGCGAAGAAGGAGCAAAAAGACGGATGACACTTTTGTCAGGGGTGACTGAAGTGAAAAGCCCTTAAAGCCATGGTGTTTAAAGTCATACAATTTTGACCATTTGCAAACAACACTACATAGCAAAAATGAAAGCTTCCAATTCTCATGTAACCCTGTTTGAACCTAGTATGATCAGCAGGCTACTGAATGAACCCTTGGTTACCCTTGGTCAGTGTTGGGAATGAGGCAATGCATCCATTTCCATAATAGGGCCAAGTAATGAATATGTGGTAAGCTCTGTTCAGAAATGTCACATAAAAACAGGCTAATGTTAACTTGCCAAGAATCTCTCTAGTGGAAACCAGCCTAACAAGTATAGCTTAGATAGTCCTATTTGGATCTTAAGCAGCAGTCTTTAAAAAATCTGTGAAGACCCTGCCTGACCTGCCTTTACTAGAAACTAGTTGAGTCGGGAGTCAAACTTAGACCTGGTAAACAGGGCCAAATGTAGGGGGCACTGAGTGTTGTTTTCTTGCTAATTATCTGGCATATAGACAAGTGCTTCAATTATTTATGAAAATAAAGAAGTTTCTAAAACTTAAAACTGGTATACAAATAGCTAATTATCAATGTTCAGGATCAAACACATTCAAAACTTTAGGACATCACTCATTTATAATGGCAGTGTTGCTTGAAGGCCTATTGATCATTGTTAAAACCAGATAACATGGGCATAACAGACTGGAAACCACATCAGTTTGATTAAGGAGATAATTTGCCCATTAATACAAAACACACCTAACACCTACTGTTACCAAGCCAACCAGCACATCAAAGAGCTTGTAATGCTGGGACCAGACTACATGACAAGCGGGCCTGGCAGTGTAACATAATCAAAGTGATGTGCTGTCTGTGACGCCCCACGATACCCTGACGAAAAGTCTAGCATGTCAGGATATTTTGTATTTTCCTTGGATGACATATTCTGTCATGCATCCCTTCAAGTTGACCAGTAGGATGAAGAAGCACTCTCTTAGGATAATATAGCCACCTGTTGGTTTGGAATGCTCTTGATGGTGCTTGACAAGGTGTTTACAACTTCTTGACCCTCCTCCCCGACAACAAGCAAGGGCGTGAACAATGACTGGTTTGGGTTAAACTTGTAGTGTTGCCAAGTCTTTTGACCAAGATACAGCAAGAATTTATAGCACAATTATTGCCTAATCTGATGTGGTGATCGTTTTGAAAGACAAAAAAATCTAGGCATAAGTGGTGTAAAAGATGATGTATTTTCTTGTTTTCTTTATTTACCCACAGTAAGGTACCACACTCATACAGTTTTACCAAAAATATAAGATTTAAACAGGCAATTGTCTGGTCAAAAACATGATACACTTAACTGTATGCGTGTAAATGGACACTTTAATTTAAGCTGCCCTAGAGTACCCATTAGCACATATTATTTTTGTTTGATCTTGAAATGCAACAGCAGCTCACCTGTGGCAGCTCCCTCATGTGATTCACACCTAGTAACTATTATGGAAACTGAGTGACCGTGCATTTTTCCTTTTTCTTTTCTTTTTTTTTTTTTAAACACATGCACACACATGCACTTGCACACACACACAGTCTAGCCATGTTAATAGTGATGGGCTCAGTGGGACCATTTATCACAGGCTGACAGAAGACAGTAATGACTGAGTGATGGAAAGAGATGAGGAAATGGAATGATGTAAAAAGACAAAAAAAGAATAAATTAAAAAAGAAAACAGACAGAGCACCCAGGGGTTCTCTAGGCCTGCCATCAGGACTTCTAACAATTCTCACAATCAGGTCCTCTTCTCACATGAGAGGAGGGGGAGAGAGACAGGAAGAGGGGAGTGGAGGGACAAGAGAAGATGAAATAAAACACATACAGTGAAAATGAATCATGTCTACAAAAAGGAACAAGGAGGAAAAGTGCAAAATGAAAGCAGGGGAAACTGAGGACAAGTTGGATGATGATTAGGAAGAGGCGTGAGGTAGGGAAAGAACAAAGAGAAAAGGAGTTTTGGAAAACAAAAAGACACGGACATGGAGGATAACAGGTAAAAAATAAAATAAAATAAAATAAAACATACAGAGGAAAACAAACAAGGGAAAGTAGTGTGATAGTGATGCATAGGCAAGAGGGAAAGAGAAGAACCAGACTGAGAATCACCCGTGTCTGCGCCCCCAGTGATTCACAGAATACTCATGGGAAATCTAGTGCCACTCATACTGTTACATTGTTCAACTGTCATCTTCAGGTGTGCGCATGTCTGACTGGCACATTGACTGGGGGAGTTTTCATCAGAATTCATTCTGTGACTTCTTCTGTCTCCCAAGACAAAGAGAAGCAAAAGGGACAGAGAGAGAGGGTGATAAAAAGAAAATGAGAGCAGCAGAAAGGATTACTGCCTGTATTTAAAAGCTACAGGCTAACAAAGCTGGCCCTCACTGGCCATTACAAATATTATAGCAAACAACACACACAGCTAATTATAGGTAAAATTCGTTACCTCCTCAGCATCATTATTAGTTTTGAGATAAAAGGGAGAGAAAGGATGAATGAGAGTAAAGCAGAATGAAGGGTAGCTTCTGAGAGGACGTCCTGTACTTTTCTTTGTCATATCTCCATGAGAAGAGGAATGACAGATTTTGTGTAAGAAGACTCAGTCAGTTACTCAGTCTCCTGATTATCAAATACTAAACCATGCTCTAAACAAACACTTGAGAGGCATTGCTCTGCCACATTACTCTGCGGAGGTGGTCTGATCATGGTTCTAAATAAATGATCTGTCAAACTGCACACTATGAATTTCACTGATGTATCTAATGATGTATTCAGCACACTGTAATATAGGCCAACTGTGCATTTGCTGATGGTTAACTTGGAATGTATGCCAATTTCTGCAGCATTCACACTTATGCAGCACAGTCATGACTACTTCCAATTAGCTGGTATAAAAGGCATCATTAGCCTACTGTGTGACTTGAGAAACGGATATTTTCTCACGGTTTTCATGTTGAATATAGCTACCATTGATTTAGCTCAGTATCAAGGGTTATATACGGGCAATATACATTGTGACATAATATACTTTAAAATATAAAAATAAACTACCTGTGCACTTTGTCCAGAATGCCTTATTCAAGTGCCTCAGCATCCCAGTCCAGCAGTGTTCCAAGACATCCAAAAGTCCACAGTAGTAATAGTAAGAATTTTAAAATACAACTCAGATAGCATACTTACTGTGCTGACCCAGATTGATATGATTATTGCACAACTACAAAACACAGAGCTTGTCATCAGAAAAGCTACTGTGCAGCAATTAGAGTAACATTAGTACTTGATTTTAGGGGCTGCATGAACAACACTATTGTGTAAATACTGTTTTTACAGAATGTATTTTAGAAATAATATTAGTCAGTCCTATTAAAATGCAATAGTTTCATTTATCCATTTTCATTTAAACCTGGGTAATATTTCTTTTTGGTTAAGGTCATTCATCCACTCCAAGGCAGAGATTTTGGAGAGAAGAGAGTTTGAAAAAGACTCCACTACACACAGATTAACAACTGTGTCCATTAGGGCTCACAACACGAGCCTAAACCCTGTCATTGCAATAACGACATAAACCCTCTAGTGCACTGGTAAAGAGCGTGAACATGACTTTCCACTCTGTAAGACACAGGTCTTTTGAAACAGGCTGTCTTGCAGGACATGCAACCTTTCTGCATATGCCTCTGTTCTCCTTCTTCTGTTCTGGTTTATTTGGTTTAGTTCTTCATTTGTGTATTCAGGTTCAAACAGAAATGTGAGGTCATCACAAAAAGATGACTCACAAATACCCTTGTATAATTCAGATGGGTATTTCTTTATTGGTTTTTGTTGATCTGTCTGTCTTAATGTGGACCAGGCAGTAACAAGTACCCTTGTGTCCTCTGTGTATTTGATAGAATACCTAATAGCTAAGTATTGGAGGTGGGATTTTTTTTTTTTTTTTTTTTTTTTTAAAGGGTTAAGAGCCAAGAAATTCACTTACAGCTTTGCAACTTAAGATGTGCTGGATGTTGAGACTGCAAGGATGTGCTCCATGTTCATGCTTTTTCAAGTTTTGATTCTGCAAAGGAACTTGGTGAACATGTTCTCCCCACAAATAGTACACACACTGACTTATCTATTACAGATAAGGTGGTGAGGCATTCACACGTAGATCAAACCATCCTGTTTCTGATGAATATCAAAGAAATTCAATGAATTTCAAAGAAATTCATCATCAATATTTTTAGTGTGAGAAAGTTTGCAAAGGAGACTAAAAACAAACTCAGTATCAGGCTGTCATGGGGCTTCTCAGACATCAAAGAACCTGTAGCTGCTGATTGCACCTGACCATCAGTGAGGAGACATTGGGGGCCAATTGTTACAGAACAGATGTTTTGCATTGACTGACTCACCACTTAAAATCTTGATACCAAATGAAAACAAGCTTTACAAATTAATTCACTCTCTTGCCTTACTTTTGGTATTATTCTGCTTTTGGCTGGATGGAGGGGTGTGTCTTCACCTATCCTCCTTTCTCAGCATTACAAGCTGGCACATTGCTTTCCTGAGATCAAAGAATTGACACACTGCAGACATTTTTTCCCACCCACAAAGAAAAAAAGTAGTTCATTGTCTGTATCAGACAGTTCAACTGATCTCTATTCTAGCACTAAAGAAGAGATGTCTCTTCAACACTGCAGGGACAGCAGTCCTCCAGCAGACCTATGACCTTTGAGAAGCTAATGACAAAGCTGCATAATTATCACAGTAATCAACTGTTCACAACATGTTTTGTAATGTCATGAAAGCTCTGCCTGTTACATCTGAACGATGAGGTTTATTGGTCTTTCAAATTAATATTGGTAACTGCTAGAGGTCATTAAAGGTTATCAGTTACTGAATGCCCTTTAACAGGGACATACAGCTATGATGCGATTTGGCGACTAGATACTGAAAATATTAAGTCTGATCTGCAGTGAGTATTCATATTCTTCATGCATGGCACTGGCAAAATAGTAAATGGAAACACAGATTTGTCTAGGAGGAGGAAGGAAACGATCTGAAGAAATCAGCTTTTTATATTCATATGTTTGCCGCGACTCTTGGGGTACTTGTTTGTTTCTTTCCTGTGGTGATGTGAATTCCACTTTACAGTCTGGTTTGTTGTGTTGTGCTATGTGCTGGGTTGTGCCGCACTAAGTCTTTTTTTTCTTTCTGTTTTAGAAGTCCAGGGGTTGAAAGGCACAGAGGCAGCGTCTGGAAATTGGAAGTCATGCTTCCTAATCCCCTAGCATTGGAATACAGAGTAGAGGGTATGAAGTCGCACACACTTACACATATGCAGCTACCTTACAAAGATATACACAAGGAGGGGCACACACAAATACACAACAAAAGAAGATGCATGGACATATCCATAACATCCACAAACATACATTAATACACATAATCTGATTACTGAGGATGCACTTCAGCCATTTGGATTTGGATGCAGTCAACAACAAAATTATTCATAAATAAAAACACGTTCACTGAATATTAATCTGATGTGTAGAGAAAAGAATGGGCAGAGAAGATGGGTGTAAGAACTGGGATAAGCTGGTGACACAGAACAGAGAAGTGGAAGGAACAGAAAGGGAGGAAGGGTGGATGGCAGTAGGAGGTAAAGGGACAGAGGGTAGTGAGGGCACAAAGAAAGGGGAGAGTCCCACAGGGCAAGACGACGAATGAATGAGAAATCAAGAGTGAGAATGAAATACAGGGCAAGAGGAAGAGAAATATTGGCTTTCAGTCACACACACATGCACTCAGTCTCACACACATGCACAGGCACGCACACACACAGAGGCCTTATTGTGTTTTAATGCAGTTTAATGGGGCCCATTCTCCAGGCTTGGGGGAGTGCGACCAATTCATTACTATGCTGTACACACCATCTTTCAGAGCTGAAGCATGGAATTGAAGAGAGAGAGACAGCTAGAGCAAAACAGAGAGAGAGAGAGCGAGAGAGAGAGAGAGGATACAGTGCATCAATTCTTTCTCCAAACCTTGACTTGTATTATAGGCCTCTCTCTCGCTCTCTCTTTCTCTCCGTCTCTCATTTGGCCTTTATTACTCAGCCATGGCTCTTCATGTCTCTGCTTGAAGGACCATACTGGTACTTTTCATGTTTTATTGTAAGTGCTACAAATTATGTATGCTTTACATTACTGACACTCCATTTTCTAAAGAATACCATCATGCTAAAACTTTTCATAGGCCTTGCATTCTAATGTTGCTCTTGGGGCTCACAAAACATCTTTGCTTGTCTGAGTACAGAGTATTTTCTTTGCACTCATATCTGTGGAAACTGGCCCTCAGCAATGGCTACTCATCCTCTCTTCTTTAGTGTCCAGCATGACAACAATGAAAGCCAAGGTTGGCTTCGTCACAGTCCACTTGCCTCTGCCCCCCTTGTCCCTGCGTAATCACCACCAGACAGGTTTCATCTGCCTTGGCACTGAGTGTGCTGCTGTCAGCACAGAAAATCCACCTGCATGCCTGAACAGTTTTCCTAGCCATTCAAGGGTAAACACTTATGGGATCTCTTTCAGTGCTTTCCTCTCATGATGTTGCATTTGGACGATGGCAGCAGCGAGGAGTATGGTGATGGATTCTCCCGATCCCTGCCTCCCTGACCCTGTACTTGACTCACCATTGTTCAGTGCCAGCAGACAGTGGCCCACAGTGAAATTGATCAAGACTCTAGTTGTGGCACTCTGCCCTTTCTATCCAGCGAACACAGGGATGCAGTGCCAGGGCAGCAGCATAGAAAATGGAGACATCCAAGCTCTTAGTTTACTTTGATTGCAGGCAATAGATACTTCTGGTTATCACTGATGTAAAGCCACTTAACTTGGCTTCACACTTGGTAACTCTTCTAACTGCAAGATCAGCAGAAGTGTCTCAAGTCCATTCCAGTAATGAGATGGGACAGCTCACAAACTGTTGGGTCAAATATGACATCCTCCGGCAGTGAGCCTCTGTACAGGCAAAAGTAAACATCTCTGCTTGCTTCCAGCTCTTCAGCATGGAGTGAAGGCAGTTATGCTGGTTTCCCCGTGGCAGAACATCCTTGGATGATTAACCAACTTTCTCCACAGGATAGGGAAGTGCGTTGCACTGCAGGGTGAAGTCTCTACACTTGTAATCATGTCAATGTTTTACAAATGCTTTTATGCAAACAGCACCTTTGTACTGTGTGAACTCAAGAAGCCATACATTAGGCTGCTTCCAACTTTTCCTAACATCCCCATCTCTCCTGAGTGGGATTTGTTAAGTATCAACAAGAGATCTGTCAGAGGCAGACACTGTGCTATTGATGCTTAAAGCATTCAACTGCGGTCATGCAAGGCAGCTTCTATGTGTTTGAGCACCCCACAGGCCAGATAGGACCAGCAAGAAAGAAAGGCATCTGAAAACAATAACTTTTTGAAGACAACTGTCTGCAGTAATGTGATGTATACATAACATGTAGTAAATGTGGTAAGAATTTTAATATTTTACCACACATGGACATATTTGATTCTTTAAATGGGAATACATCTTAATATAAATATATAATAACATTTTAATACTTAGCTATTTTTAGTGCTTGAAATTGTCACAATGGAGCTATTTTTGTTGCTACTTCTGAACCAAAGCCACCAACACGTAAACCCTATCCACCACCCTACTGTACTGTACATCCCTTGAGTACGAAATAGTTGCATACAGTGTACGAAGACATATCACCAAACAAATCAAATATTAGGCTAAGTCAACATGTGTGTCCACACTGTACAACAGTAGAATCACCAACATTCTACTGTTTTCTTGTTTCTAGCTTTCAGTATCCAGGTTGAACTGATGAAGGTCATATAAATGCCATGTACACTGGAGCTTTAAGGTAGATTTTCCCACTCTAGGGATGAATTTAGCTACTCATTCTAGGAAACTACTATGTTTGCCAAGTAAGATTAGCTTATTGAAAATCATAATGAATTGGACTATCCATTAAAATGATAATTTTTTATTCAGGAAGAATTAAAGTGATGTCTTGCAGTGGTTCCCCAGACTGAGAGTTTGGACTCCCACATGTGTCAAAATGTTAAAAGTGATATTACCTTGAGCTTGAATCAAAGAGTGTATTAAAAAGCCTTAAGGCTTTTCATAGCAAGATTCTGAGTGAAAAGGCATAAAAAATGAAAACAGAACATAAAAATGGGTCTTGGCACAGCTGAACAAATGCTGTATTGACTATATTCCAATATTCTATATTTGTGCAGTAGGTTTGTGGCTGAAATCACTTGACACATGCAAAAAATTATTATGAAATGCATTTCATTTAAATATTTTTCACTGACAAGTCTATTGTAACAACCACTCATTATTGTTAGATGATTTTTTTTTTCTTTTGTAAGTGTAAGCATTTTCTTTCTTTTTTGTGTGTCTCTTAATCTATATATTAGACTCATTGTTATATAATGCACACACACACTATTATTCAAGACACACTGTTACCACAGCTACACTCATTAACCCAGTGGTGGCCAAAATACTGTCCTCAAGTCTTAATGAAACTCTCAACACTTTAATACACTCTGTATACAGATGCTCTGCATATTACTGCCTCAGGGATTCACACACACATACTCCCACATCTCTTAGCTCTCTCTCACTGCCGCGATCTTCCTTCGACTTACACACTCAGTGCACAAAGCAGTGTACAGGGTGTAATTCAATTAAGCGATGCAGAGTGTGAGAGCTGGCTGGTGGGTTTTATGGCCCATCATTTCAGTCATTCATCTAAGGTTAGGGTTAGTGAGCTTTTTTCATGGTCTTAAAGACTGGGGTTCCCTTTAGACAAATCCCTGACAACCGCGCCCTAACTTCTCCAACCACCAATCTAGAGAATAAAATATTAGAGTGAGGGGTTAATGTATTTAATTGTTTGCTGAAAATCAAAGTGAATTTACATTTCAACGTGGCATATCAATTATCATGGTAGACACAAATAACTTAACAGTTAAGCTTATAGATTTTCTAGTTCATGCTTGCAGACAATTGGTGACAGATGTTACAAAGCTAGATTTTGAATCCCCAATCTTCAATAACTTCCTCAATGGAATAATTTGTCAGAACCCATTTAGCTGCACCATGACCACAGATTTCATGCTAGCCACTGACAGTACTGCCTGCTACAGGACACCTGCCGGAGTAGGAAACATCTTCATGTTCCTCTGCTCAACACAGGTCCAACTTTTCCCTAAATGCACATTCTGACATTCATATATATGCTAAAAGCTATATTTCTTTGTGTGTGTGTCCAAATATATCTGTAGGATATGCCCTGTTTTGTATTCTGTATATGCTGAACCAGAGGGAGCTGGATATCTGGAGAAAAAAAAAATAAAAATCTCAGAGCGGGGGATGGGATGCTGCCCTGAGACAGCCAGCAGACTTCTAGTATGTGCACTGTTTTTATACACATCTATTTCCATGTGGCAGTCCGTGGTAGACATCTAAATCAGATAGATGATAGATTTAAGGAGGATGTCACACAGCTCCTCTGGCATTCTAGGTTCAAGCTGTGGGTTCCCAAACACTGCTGAGTCATCTCTTGCACCCTAGTAGCAACACCACTTTGGCATGAAACTGATTTTGCACCATCATTACATAATCCTTAAAACCACATAAAAACTTGTGTGAATGGCCATATCTCTGATGTGGTAAATATCCACTCAGCTTCGCCACATTGGTGGATTTGTTCACCTTCAACACAAAAAAATGGGCTTTTCTGAATGCTGTCCAGGACTTGTTTGTTTATATTACACCCAAATGTGAAATGTAGTGAGCCACAGTGTCTCTCCCCATCATCATCATACAAATGTTCTCAACTGCCAATGGGAATTTCCACAGTGTACGTTTTTTTTTTCTTGCCTTTGCAATAGGAAAAATTAGTTGGTATAAGGCCATACCACACAACATACCATACCATACCATACCATACCACGGTTGTACAACTGCTTCTCTCGTTTCAGACTGTGAAAGTCAGACTCCTTCTTTTAAAAACTGCTCCAGTTTGCTGATTCACACACTCTTATGTGCCTCAATTTGTTGTGTGACAGCTGTTGCCAGTGTTGGTCTAAAATACGGGTGGCCAATTTCCTGTTCAATTTTCACAGCACATGCCTTATGGTGTTACAAGAGACAGAGGAATCAACTCACACTGAGATAAACGAACAGTTATTCACCTGGTTCGTGTTTCCATTCCATTTCGTTTTCCATCACTTCTAAAGACTACTATTCTATTTGTGCAAAAGGAACTTAAAACTGAGTTTCTGCAACTTTAAGAATTCAATTGCTATTTTTATGGCCTGGGACAGTGCAGAAGTGGTGTCTGCCTTAGAGAATTTGCAAGCATAAACAGCCTGGGATGTCAGCTAGATGTAGAATCTGCAGGTGCTCAAATGCAATATGAATTAGGACAGCTGGTAAAGGTGACTGGCATCCACTGAGGACAGAGTGCACACAAGAATTCTGTGGGTGCAAAAAATCCCTTTCCCATTAAGTGCTTGTGGTCCCTGCAGGACAGTGATAAAATATGAATGAATTAGTGGCTACACAGGGTTATTTCACACAGAATAGATGGCTGGTTGCCTTTTAAGGTTTACACCAGGCACAATTCTCCCAAAGGAAATTTGTGATAAAATTGTAGCTTGATGGATGCCAAGAACATGCACATACACACCGAGAAACTAGAAAGCCATTAGTGTTCACCAGACAACACATTAGAATGCTTCAACCACTGTGATCCCATGGTAATACACATCAAACACTTGCATCCTCTTTTCCCATACGCACTTTTCCAGATCGCTATCATCTCCTTTCTCAATCTTTCTATCCTCATCATTCACTCATCTCTGCCTCTCCACTGCTCCTTTGTCCAACCATTTGTCATTCCTTCTGGTACTTCTCATCCTGTGAGCATACCTCTCCCCTTGGCTCTTCTGCCTAGACATACTCTTTCCCCCTCAAAGCTCTTATACATCACCTGCACACTCATCTCTTGCCAAGAAAACAACAATAGTAGGTGTCACTGTCCTTCTGTTTGTGCCATTCACTCTACCCTCATCTTTGTTTTTTCCATTTTCTTCACTGCTTTCACCTCTAAACCATTCTTCCAAACAACTAATTTCCCCCTCCTCTCTTCATCTTCTCACAGTTGCAATCTTCTTCTGTGACTTTCACTTCTACCAACTTTTCTAGTCTCCTCTCTCTTTTACCCTCCTCCTCTCTTCTGGTCTTGGTTTTCAGAATACTGGTCGACATATACTTCGTGTCAACTTTGACTTTCTTCTACATCTTTCTTTCCTCCTCTCCCTCATTCTCCTGACCTCCTATGCCACTGCTAAAGAAATCATTGGAATAGATGCCCCTTTCCCATTATCAGTGAGGCAACACTCATGAATTCACATCTCAAACCAACTGGCAGTACATGTCAACTTACACCTCACTGTCCTTAGTGAGGCCTCTGTCTCCCTCTTTTTTCTTCATCCATCAATCCCCCTTCCTGCCTCATTCCTTTTAATTTTATTTTCCTCTATTCTACCCATCTGTTCATTTTCTATCGCTTTGTCGCCTCTTTTCTGGTCTCAGGAAAGGGGTGCCCTCCTCCCCCCTCTTCTTTGCACCACTCACCTTCTATAACCTCTCAACCTGCTGTTATTCTCCTCTGTCTTATCTTTCCCTCTCTTTCTCTCTCTGACTCTCAGAAGACCTTCCAGCTAAAAGGTGTGAAGGAGGAACTAAGTGCTTTCTCCTGTCTATAAACAATGTCCTTTATGCCTGCATGGCTCTGGGCCTGCCTGGTTGTGGGAGGGAAAGAAGGGAGATGTCTGCAGAGATTTACCCATTGCTCAATCTCTTTGTCTCAAATTTTCTCGCACTCTCTCTTTCCCACCCTGTCACCCTCCAGCAAAAGAATGGCCAGCAGCAGACTTCAAGAAAGAACAATATAGACGGTGCAGTGAAACAAGAAACCTAACAACCTGTCTAGGGATGAAGGGAAAGTGCCAAGTGCTTCAACACATGTTTAATCAGAGATACACTGACTGCCTGGTCCTTGAAGAACAGTCAACATAATTCTAATTAGTGAATGTGTAATTTTAAACCAATGACCTGAGAAATCCTAACCTGGGAAAAAGGGGGGAGAGGACATTTATGCATGAAAAATCTTGGCTCTTTTTAAAGTATGTCAAATGGCTGGTCTAAAATTTAACACTAGGGATTGACAGTGTGTAAGCAGTGCAGTAATAACCATATAAGTGGTGAGCAAAGATTTTTGTACCTCTCAGAGGAAATTGAACAATTTCCTTTGGACTTCAGGGCTCTAGGCTGATTCTGCAGGGCAGGGCTAAGAAATACAGTCAGTAACAGTAAATACAGGATAAAGATAGCAAGCTCTATTTTCCAAGTTAAGGAGATCTCCTGTGGTCTGCTTCAGGCATACTGGAGGCTTGGACCTTGAAATGAAGGACTGTAAGTGCTATAAAAGGATCAAGAAAGAGAAACAGAAGCAGAAAGAGCAGGCATCTAAAGAACAATCTAAAAAGTATTTTGTGTCTTTCAAGGCAAGAGGGCCAAAACCAGAAATTAAACAGGTAATGTAAAATAATTCTGAACAAAAGAATGGAGCACACTGAATTGAAAAAAAAATCTGAATCTTTGCAATCATGTATAAAGATTAAGCAAACCCCACAGACTATTTATTTATAGACTATGGAATAAAATTAAGTGTGAAACAGTTATACTCAGTGAATTTCCTTTGCCCCTTTATATGAATATAAGTTTCTGAACTTGCCGGCGCTGTTCCCAATTTTGGGGGTGCTGATCAAGGACACTTCAGCATTAAATGGTGATGGTATATGGTGCTGACATTTCAATCATTACTGACATCTTCACTCAAAAGACTAGGCACTAAGTGCAATAGGAAGAGACAATTTAACAGTCAAACAGCTCATTTCCCCCAGCCACAGTCTCTCTTCACCTTTCCCTTTCCCAGTTCTCTTCCCCAAACCACAGAGGTGAGGCTTATCTTACTTTATTCCTTTTTTCTCTCTGCATCTGTATCCCTCAACTCCTTATCTATCTCTTTATGTGCTTGACTAGGACCGGTGCTACTGGATTGGCTCTTTTGAGCATTTCATTAAAGTGCTTCTTGGAGCTCACTCCTCTCCACATTCACCTGCCTGACCCTGCAACTTTATTGTTGCTGTGTGCGCTTGTGTGTTTTCGTGTAGTAAGGGCATGTGTACAACTATGCCCTTGGGAACTGCCAGTAATGGTTCCAATAATGGCCCAAAAAACAGGGGAAATACTCTTGATAACCCCCCTCCCTTCACCTTTCCTCTCCTATTTCTGTCTCTCACAACCAGTCTCACCCAGGTGATTTACACATGTCACCCATTTGTCAAGGAGAAACAGTAGTTTGAGCTATCACTATGGTAACTCAGTGGTCTGACTGACAGCCTGTCAACTGGGCGTCAACCATCAGCCAAGGGGAAGCCTGTAATCTTTTTTCCCAGTGATAGATGGGATGGCAAAGTGTAAAACTCGGAGGAGAGGGAGAGAGAGAGAAAGACAGTGAGAGAGATACAAGAAACAAGGGGCAAAACATTTTTTTTCTTTATGCAACAACTACACATAGAACAGGTTGCATGGGATTGCATAATTTCAAAGACTAAGTTTGAATTTCAATATAAATAGTCATCATCATCTTATGATGAATTAAAGAAATCTCATCAGACATCATGTTCCTCCTCCCTACCTGCTGTTTCACCTCCTTCTTGCCATTACTTTTTCATCCCTCTGTTCCTCTGTGCACAAGTTGGAAGCAACAGTAAATGAAATGGCTTTAAAAAATGAAAAGCCAAAATCACGACAATAGAGGCCACAGAGGGGGAGGAGGCTGAGGTGTGTGTATGCGTAAGCTTGTAAGTGACTGAGAAAGATGAAGAGGGAGGGAGAGATGGAGAAACATAGTGAGGGAGAGATGGAGAGACATAGTGAGAGAGAGAGGGAGAGAGGGGGAGAGAGAGAGAGAGAGAGAGAGAGAGAGAGAGAGAGAGAGAGAGAGAGAGAGAGCGAGAGAGAGAGAGACTGGGGTTGGGCTAGTCTGGCAGTGGGCAAAACAATTACAATCTCCCTACGGGATGAAAAGGGTATGAACACATGCATGCGCACAGGCAAACACCTCATACACACAAACACACACAGCCACACACACACACAATACATGAATTATTTTCATTGTCCCTGGACACAGAGCATTTCCCTGCATTTTGGAACAGGAAGCAACTGTCCTTGTGTGATGTGTGTGTGTATGTGTGTACTTGTCTCTCTATGGCTGTGTGGACAACCATATAAACCATTGTCACTGTGAGGTCATTTTGGCCAGACCTCACAACTTCAGTGGGCTAAGACTAAATTTTAAGAGAGAGACACTGACACTGACACTGACAGTTGTAATGGGGGTAAAATCCATAGTCTAAACCATGTTAATTATTTGTATTTGATTTCTGTAATGAAGTCAGTTCTCATGCCAATAGAACTTTGAATTCAATTGCTGCTGAATAAAAGCAGTGAGACCACAAGAGAGCACTTTATATCCAAAAAGCATCAAATCAAATCAGGAAGAAGTTTTTTGGCTGCTCCCTGCCTGTGTGGTTTATGACTCTAATAAAGCACAAGCATTAGAGTGGGGTGGCTTTCTACTTGCACTCTGTGTATGTGTGTGCACTTGCACTGCCACAGTATATCAGTACTGTTTATTAATTTATTGAGTGTTTGTCCACTGGTCAAATAGCACTCCATCAAGCCAAATGCTCTTATGGGGGAGTTACTTTCAATTTTTATCCTCCAGTGAATAAAGTTGTTTGATTCTACTCTACTATTAGGTTATGTGTGTGTGTGTGTGTGTGTCTTTTCTCTGTGCGTACATGTGTGTGGGTTTATTCCCATCTCTGTGTTGTGGCTTGGCAGATGATCACATGGATACAACAGATACAATAAATAAAATCAACAAAGCTATCAAGCTAAATCAAGCACCACCTGAGATCACGTAATACACTCACAGAGCTGAGATGAGCATTCAGATATAATGTAGTTTGCTGCAGGGAGGAATACACTACTCAGCTGATATGTAGTGAAGTTGTAGCTATGCTGTATGCAGTCTAATGAAAACAATTAAATGGGCAGGATATCAAACACCAGAATTTAAGTATGATTCAAATATGTAATAAAATTTGCTTTTGTCTGATAGATAATCTTATCAACCTTCAGATGTGGAGATTTATATCCATGTCAAATTGCAATATGTGCAGGTATCAACATCACCTCATGCCAGTTCATCGTCCCTGCTGCACTATGACAGGAGAAGGAGGAGAATGATCACACTACAGGAGGTCTATGGGCTTTTTTGTGAATGTGAATTTGAAGGAAATATTTCATGTCGAGTCTTAAAGGCAAAGAATATCACTGAAAAAAAAATGGAATGAAAGTAATGCAGTTTTCAGTTGAAGGACAGTACTACTTTAAAAAGAGAAGCCACAACAAAAATAATTTCACAGTGATCTTTTTTTCCATCTGCAGTGAAGGACTGTCTTTGTATTTAGAGAGGAGAAACTGGCTGTCAAACTGCCATACAGACTTTTTTTTTTTTTTTTTGGGGGGGGGGGGCAGCTATAGTGTACACTGGTCAATGCTCAGTAGGGGCAGGAAGGAAACCTTTCAATAGAGATGCACTTCTGACGTCTATTCAAATGACACTTTCTATCTACCAACCAATCAACAGACCTACCACCAATTGAGAACACACACACAAAGATACACTTTATTCAAAGCCCCAAAAGTCTGGTTGGATCTGGTTTGTCCCCAGCTGTCAGCTGCTGGACTCCACACACATACACACACATACACGCACATGCACGCACACACACAGAAAATAGCATCATACTGTATTGCCTTTTGTAAAATGTCAGTGTTGCCATGGATACCCCATCCCCCACCTTGATTAGTAGGGAGGTTAATTGAATTGTTGCAATTCATCACTGAATTAAGACAAAGATTGAGGGGGGAAAAATTGAAGTGAGAAAGAGAGATGAGAAAAAAATGGATGGAAATGTACAAAGCTGAAAGAACAGAGACGTTAACATCTTTGCAATTTAGCCTTGACTACTGCAGAGAGGAAGAAGGATAAATCTAGTGGAGAAGGATGAGTAGAGGGTTGCCAGTGCATCAAGAAAGCTACCGTGTGCACAGTATTAGTGCATTTATGTGTGAGTATGTGTGTGTGTGCGTGCTCAACTGTGTATACAGTTGTTTGTTAGATAAATGTTAGATAAATGGACAAATGAAGAGAGGATGGCAGCAGGAGGACGGCTTCCAGGCCCTGAGTGATGGAACAGCCTTAGAAAATGAGATGTCTTTGGTCTCTATGGCAGCTAACGAGACTTCTCCGTGCATTCACATCAGAGAATGAAGACATAAAGATGCGTAGGATGGACTGAAACATGGAATATGGAGGCAAAAGACAGACTTATTTAGGCACAAGACCAAATGATATTGGCCCCAGTTTCCATGGTAGCTAATGTCAGTGTAAGTCTGCTTTGTACGTGTCAAATTATAGTGTGGAGCTGGAAGTGACTGTGTGATATTGAGAGGCAGACGAATACATACACACAAAAAAAGAGATAAACCAGTTGGTTTGCAGTACATGACTACAGGTGTTTTGGTGTTGGATTGGAACATAAATGTACCCTAGTTTTAAAATGCTACCATAGATGAAGGTTTTAGAGTCACAGTCTGGAAATGGACTACCCAATAAATGTGATATATAAGATAAATAATACTGGACTTACTGGTAGAGCCCACTCATTAGTCTGAGGAAGCCACAGTATTGCTAAGAATGTGACAGATGATTTGTTTTGAATTTGAAGTCCTTCCTGAGAGGCTTCACTGTTGCAAACCTGGTCATTTTCAGTCAGACAGACAGTCTCTTTTGTATTACTGCAGACAAGTGCATTCAAGAGTTTGACAAAAAGGTCTCATACATAAATAGATAAATGCAGACACAGTTTCCACAAATTAACCAACAGTTTACATTAATAAGAAAACAACACTTTATTCATTAGATACTTGAGGTCATAATTTATTCCAAGGTAAAGTCTAACTTTGTGAAAGCGAACAGGGCAAGTGCTGGAAATGGGAAGCAGACTTCTGCCACTTTGTGATCTAACGTGACTTAATCCCCCCCCATACACATAACCAGGACCAGTAAACAGTCAGCAATTTCCTTCACAGTTAACAAGTTTGAATGTGTCCTCCGAGTCGTGCCATTGGAGGACACTGAATCCTTGTTGTGTTAATTAAAAATAAATGAAATAACGCTGATGAAACATTCACTATAGAGCCCACAGATCCAACAGGGGGAGCTTGTTGAAAATACTGCATTTTTCAAGTCAGGATTTGGTTTAGTATAATAAGAAAATGGCTTTAAATGAGTTTCCATCAAAGTCAGGCATTACAGCTAATCAAACAAGCCTTTTTCTTCTCTCCTTCCATGGACAAAA
This sequence comes from Lates calcarifer, assembly GCF_001640805.2. Classification (NCBI taxonomy): domain Eukaryota; kingdom Metazoa; phylum Chordata; class Actinopteri; family Centropomidae; genus Lates; species Lates calcarifer. The sequence goes on from NC_066845.1 coordinate 7,848,503, forward strand.
TATTTTGTAAATAGAGGGCATCATTATAAGCTCTCAATTATGGTAATTTTTAGCCTGCATTAAACAACAGTTGATAATAACACTGAATAAAATGACAATGTGTCATGCAAATAATCATTCCTAAAGCTGAACCACTGAATATCAACAACTCTGTAGCTTTTAGCCACGTTAAGCTGTATGGAAGCATAAAACAGCAAAATGCTAAAATCAACACTGGCTAGTAAAGAAAGTTTAACATCTATCAAGCTAAAAACACTTTTTTATTTCTTCTCAGGGATGAGAGGGGAAATACAGCACTTGTGTCAGGTAGCTTAAAGGATGCTCATATTGTTTACTAATTATTATTTACTATTATTATTGTTTACTATTGTTTTCTAACACATTCCCATAGTCGTTTGGTTTGACAGCTTTCCATTTTCAACAGTCTGTAGGTTGGTTGAGACCTGAAAGCCATCCATAAACCCTTTAGTGATCAATGAACTGGAACAAGACCACCACAGTGCCACAGCAAAGACTCTGAATACTTTCAGATTCTAGCTGGTTATTTCAGAAATTTACAAAAATCTCTAAAAACATGTTTTTACTTTGTCACAATGGGTTACTGAGTGCAAAAATGACTATCTATAACACAATAATGTGCAAAAAGTGACAGGGTCTGAACATTTTCTGAAGCCACTGTTTGTCTCCAATCCAGTGCTTTGACTTCTCTGTTGTTACTGACGCTCTTGTTTATGTTTAGATTGCAGACTGAGACTCCGGCAAAGGAGGGGGGTCTTCTAAATCTTTTAAATGGCACATTAATGCTTTATGAGCAAAGAAGATCATCTAACATTGTGAAATTCTGAGGAAAAAAATCCAAATGCCCTGATTACAGAATTGAGGTTCTCCATTTCTTTGCATTCTGAATGCAAATCCTGCTGCAAAAAATAGATGAGGACAGGGAGAGAGAAATATTCTGGGGAAATGTAAAAATCTATATTCAGGATAAAGAGTATATATTTAAAAAAAAAAAAAAGTGCTGCCCAGTGCCCTTTAACTATGACGTTTTGTTTTAGTTCATGTGTTTACATTATCACAGTGTGCTCATCAACATGACAAAGTCTGATTTAGTTATCCTCATCTCACACTCATGCAAGTGTTTCTTGCACCCTTGAGGCATTTGCTTCATGCTGACTTTAGCACTATACCACATGATTTCTGTGTATCACAACGAGTTCCACTGTGTCAAAATAGATCAACTGAAAAGACGACAAATCTTCTAAATATAAATTTCAGTCACTCTAATCCATTGAAACTTTAATTAAGAACTTAAGAAGATGGAGCATTTTATTATCATCTTTATACTCATCCCATTTTGTATTAGCAGGCCTTATAATTAATCTTCACTGCTGCTGAAAGATTTTCACCACAATCCTTTGTATGACATTAGTACAGGCAAATATTTTAAGGAAAATGTTCATTTATGTCTTTATGCCACTATTTCCCTTGTTGTTTTACTTTTGAAGTTTTCCATGTGTGTTTTCACAACTCTGTCTACAAAGTTTAATATAGTATAGAGTTGAATATTGTACAAGAGCAGCACTTCAATGCCTTTACAGTGTCACCAAAATCCTCTGAGAGCTGACCAAACTGTAAGATTTACTTACACCAGCACTTTTAGTTTAATGTCTCTCACTAAGTAAAGAATCATGTCCTTGTAAATGTTAAAAGTTGGCAAATGAAAAAAAAGGAGCTTTAAAGAAAGCCATTTAATACTGTCTCTGTCCATTCACTGTTTGCAACAAATCTTTTCTGATGTCCAAGGCAAGGTTCTCTGACTGATGTTTGGTGCTGTCCATGGTGCTGAATGTTCTCAGCAGCCATTTACACTACAGCTAACATCAGCAACATGTAAACAAATAATCATGAGCTTTGCAGCACAGCTGTAACTTATGATAACTGATAACTGATATGATAACTATGATAACTGAGGGAGGGAACCATATGCTTACGTAAGTTATTCATGTGCATTCTATCCAGATTTCTTTAGTATATTAACTAATGGTAAAAATGAACTGCCTCTCTTTGATGGGGACAATCCACAATGTCCAATGTACAGAGACAATGGTACAGGTACTGTGTAGTTTTCAGTTTTCACACCTTCTAGTGATGGTGTGAGACTTTTTTTTCTGTGTGTGTGCATAAATGCAGCTGTGTGCCCTGTGTGTCAAGACTAAGCTGAGATGAAAAATAAGCTGAGACAACTATTGAGTTCCCTCCCTCCTGTGGTCTCCTCCTGTTCTCCATTTCCTCGCCCCCCCACCTTTCCATAGACGGTTATCCAATTAGGTGATTCGCATCGCTTTAATCGATGGAGACATGAATGGGCAGACACACACATGCGTACAGATACACACACATACCACACACAGCTCTACCCTTTCCCTAAGTAATGTCTAGCCCAGTTACTATGGAGATAGGTGGATAGGATGTAAGGAGTGAAATGTGAATATAAGTGACAGGAGCAGATCCACAATTAAGTACCGTGAGGGAGGAAGAAGGGGAAGGAGGGAGAGAGGGCATGTGATTTAATTCAAGCCCCTTTACGCACTCCTGAGACAATTTTGTACACACACATGCACACATAAGTGCACACACACACACACGTAGCCCTTGGGGCAGAGAGCACAGTAAATCATCTGGATGAAGCATTTAAACAGATAATTCCCTTTGAAATTAAAACCTAGTTGGGCAGCTTTTTGTAATATTGTCTGAATTGTTAGAGATATGGTTATTGTGATGTACAATTTTTAATACACGCTTCAGTATAATAGTTCTATTGCTTCATGGCTAAGGGGGCTTTTTAGAAAACAGAGGGCAGTCCTAATGTAGTGCTGCAGTGATGCAATATGATCCTCTTTGTGTTTTTGTCCTCTGATTATTATTTATGTATTATTTTCTGTCACTGTGCTATATGTATCATATCTAGGTGTGAGTCAGACAGTGAACAATGCTAAAATAATTTTTACGTTTCAACATTTCAGTAATGTAACTTGAACCTCAAGTAAATTATTTATTCAAATGGAAGGTCAGTTTTAGTAAAGCTTCTGTAACCAGGGTCATTCAAATACTGAGACTTTTGTGTGTATGTGACTGGTTTACATTTCACTGGATTTACTGAGGTTAACTGAATTTGCAAGGGTCACTTTGTGTGGAACACCCAAGCCCCTCAGGTGTTTTAAAAAAGAAGGTCATGGTTTGTAAAAGAAGGTTGAACTAACTGTCATTTTGCAGAACTTTCAGTGACAGCAGGGAATGTGTGAGAGAACCCAAATTTGAACAGACTTGCATTTTATTAATTACCCCATTTTTTTCATTCAAAAAAGGATCCTTGATCATGAACCCAATACTGTATCTGCCTGTTTTATAACAAACACAAAAGGGATGGGGAGTCCTGGAGTAATGCCTGTTAAGCTTAAATGAGTTTGTAAACACAAATCACTATGAGCTAGCAGTTGTACTCTTTTGATCATTTGGCTGCATTTACCTCCACATTCTGGTGGGACATCATCACTCCACCCTCCACTCTGAGCTCCGGCTGAACCTGCTGCTCTCTCTCCTCTTCACACTTACCCATACCAGTTAAGAGGGCTTTATGTACTGCACTGCTCATTTCTAAAGGCTACATTTTTTTTTTCTTTTGGAAGCATGTTATTTAATTAGTGAGTATTTCTATGCTACATTATCATGTTGTGAATTTTTGTTCTTTTTAGTAAGCTTGTTGACCTCTGACTAATCCAACCAATGAATTACACCTACTGAGCTCTGAGTAAACTGTGGTGCTAATTATACAGAGATTGCCAGCACAAACTGAAAGAAAAGTGAGGTGCACAAAATTAGCCCTATACACTTTCATGCACGTAAATCTATTGCTACGAATCATATTACTGACCATGGCAGGTTCTGACAGTTTTAGTTTATCAACTGATTCATCATAACAATCCTTTAATGAATGCCATCAGAGCCAAAAACATTTTTGATTCCTCTACCGATGCTTTCAACACTGACTGGCATGTCTTGTAAGCACAATCTAAGACACGGAAGGTAAAATCTGTTATTTTATAACTTGACAGAATAGCCAACAGCCAAATGGTTAGGGCGCGTACCACATGGGCCCCAGTGCCCTGAGAAACAAGTCCCTGGTTTGACTCCTGATCCAGCCAAACCTTTGCCAGCATGTCATTCCCCTACTCCCTCTCCCCATTCCCTGTCTATCTTCAATATCCTATCAAATAAAGGTATAAAGCCCAAAAAATAACTTAAAGTATTTAGATTTTGTAGGATACTGAACTCTTTTAAAGTGATGTAACCAAGTGTCTTTTGTTTCTGCTTAAAGGGCACCAAACAAAGCAACTGAAACTATAATACATGAGAGACAGACACAGACAAAGACAATTGATCTGCCAGCCAGGTTACCGGTTAGCTAGACAAATACACAGATAGACAGGCAGATAGGGAGACAGGTAATCAATTCATCAGCCAGCTAACTACACAAGCAGACGGGCAAACAGAAAGACCGGCAGGCAGACTGGCAGGGAAATGAGTCAGGCAGTCTGTTCAGTACCAGGAAGACAGGAAGACAGGGCAGTATTCATTGTACCACCCACAAATTTGGACAGGCCAGTCAACAGACTGAGGGACTTGGAGGCCTGCAGGAGTTTATCAGTCAGCGATGAAAAAAGGGAAGATGTGAGAAACAAAGTCAGTTTGTCACAAAAACTAGCTGGTGTAAATCCCAAACAAAACAAAACAATAAAGAATTTGTGGCATTTGATCTGCCCTTAACAAATCCAGTACTACAAATAGATACTATGTGCTTTTGGGAAACTAACTCAGACTCTCCCTATTTGTCTCCCTATTTTTGTGGCAGCAAACAGTACTTGACAGTGGAGTACCTGGCATTAAGTTGTGAGTGTGTCTATATTTATGAAGGTGATGTATGAGATTGCTAAAAGAGAATGTGCACTGCAAGCAAAAATGCATTTCCTGAACTGAAAAAAAGTTTACAACAAGAAGTTGCAGAGTAATCTGGCACAATTGGCAACTCAAAATACACAGAAATGTAAGAAATACAAAAAAGCAAGGAACACAAAAAAGACGTCACATATTGCAGGAACATGCTGTTCGCTCAGTCTGCTCGGTCAGAGAGCAAGTATTCAAATGCTGCCTCCTGCTGCGCTGTCACATCTCTCTTAGCTCACTGTCTTTATTTCACTCAATGCTGATATTCTTAATAAGAGACCTGAGATGCAGGTTGCTCCCTGTCCCCAAAATAAAGAAGGAAGAAACAAACACAGACATTTAGCCTACATGCACAGAGAGCCCAGATAATAGAAATACTCAGGTTAGGACTTCAAAGAATTACAGCCTGACTACCGAACAAAAATGCAGAGCCCTTATATCAAAGCAACAGCCTTAACAAGGCTCTCAGAGATGCACAAACACACATACACACATACACGTACATTACAGCCACACAAGGTCCTCCAAGCTAATCTCTGAGAAAGAAATACACTCAGTGTTTGGCCACCATTGTTTGCCACAGACATACAGCCTACTGCCTGTTTGATTAAAATGCAAACAAGCTTACAGATACATTCTTTGCGCTTTCCTGCACTCTTTCAGCAAAGGCTTATATAAGGTTTCTTTATGTTTTCCTTAATGTTTTATGTTTCCTTTATGTGTCGTTATGTTGTGATAAATGTGCCTTTGTGTTTATATAGTTTTAATGAATTGGTTTTGGTTTATCTTAATGAGAGAATGGTATATGGTTATCAAGATTAACCATTTCTCTAACATCAAACATCAAAAAAGGTTTTAATATAAAGCTGGGTAGTCAGTAGTAGGTAGTCAGTTTTTCTTCACTCTTTACATAATAATTAAGATTAGTGAGATATTTGGTACTGAAAGAAGGACTGCCCATCCTACCATGATGTAAATCTCCTTTTGTGGCTTTGCAGTACAGGCTGTAATATTTGCACACATTTCCGTATCTCAAAAATAGGCCTCAATAATGTGTTCATAGTCACTCACAAATGTGTATGTATAGTAGATGGCTTATCTGGTTTATTGAATCTCGTCCCATATCAAGCTTCATTATTGTATTCAAGATAGGTTTTATGGCGCACAGGGAATTTCTGAGATGTCTGCTATATGCCACAGTTGTACAATATAATAGATGCATAAAAGGTAAATATAAATAAATATGGACTGCTCTTTGAGGCTGACTGATGGCTTTGATGTTGTTTCCCTGTTAAATGGCATCATTTTAAAGTAAGCATGAGTATCAGAGGAAGAGAATTAAATAAAAAGCAACATGAGCAATGTGCAGCCATATCACACCAATATGTAAGTACTTCATTAGCCTCTGCTCATGCCCTCTGTATTTTGGTTAATTCTTTTTTATTCTGAATGAATTGATTCCTAAAGGCAGCCAGCCAGTCATAAAAGCTCCCACTCACTCACACACACATACACAGAGAGAGAGAGAGAGATTTGGGTGATGATCACTTTATCATCCCATTTTACTTTGTGCCAACATACTAACTGCCCCATTAGAAACGTAACATTCAATGCAATGTTTCTCTGATCATGGATGATGGTCCATATGTTGGACCAGTAAGCTTGTCATTACTTACAATATTGTTTCTTGCATTAATGCATCAATTAACTGGTTTATTTCAAGCTGTATTATTTTGTGAATTGCTATGGTCTATAGAAAACATTCCTTCCTACACTGAAGATATAAACAAGTATGTGAGTCAACAGTGACATTTTGGAAGAAAATCATTACCATTACTCACAGAGAGCATCAAGAATATAATATGGTTTGTTTTCACGTACTGCACAAAAGCTTTTGGATGACTATCAACCACAAAACAAATGCCCTAATTAGCCACTCACACAGTGTAGATGAAAAGAATGTGTGTGACACATTCTCTGTATCGTCATTAGCCATGCAGGCAATGCCAATATGAGTGTTGTTCCAATTTATTGCTGCATTTTGTAATTTGCAATATTTCAGAATGTGTCGCTGAAAGAAGAACTGAGTTATTGTTTTGTCAACATGTGATCAGTTAGCTTCTTATCATCTATGACCACCATACACTTCACAGTGATTCTTCACTAAAAGTATGGTACCTTCTAGTGGTGGTAAGATACACCCAATAAAAAATGATTCCAACATTCACTTTGAGACGTACACAAGCTTGTTTTAAGAAGAAACTAATATGTTCTTTGAACAACTTCAGCTCTTATTTATTTGAATTTCCAAAGTTGGGAAAGGGGGGGAATTGGTGTTGCCAGGCTGAATGTGCACGTATTTCGTGTGTGACTAGATATTTCTACTGTATGTTCTATGTTATGATTGGTGTTTGTGTCTGTGCCTGCCCTGCAACAGTGAAATCTGATCACTGTAATGCCACAGTGACAGCTAGTACCACCCACACATACTCATCCTCCCTCTCTCTTTCTGCCTACTTTGCCTACTACTAATGACATTTCTATGTTATCATTATTCCTGCAATGCTATGTTTAACCTGCACAGAGTGTGTTGATAGCAAGTAAGACTGCTGCTAGCAGATGTGTGCAGAGCAAACAAACTAAAAGCTGCTCTCATGGACTAAGCTTAAACAGCTTGTAGTCCTTTGTTTTGAGATGCAATGAACAAATGCTACAGATAACATGCGTTTTTTTTCTAATGACTTTCTTAAAATTGTGCTTATCTATAAGAGATTAGCAATAAATTCAAAACTGAATAGCATTATTTTCTATTACATATTACTTTAGTTGACATAAATAGTGTATATGTAGTGTAAATCTGGTAAAATTTCATAAATCTATCCAGCTAATGTGTTCACTTCCCTGTTGTGATGATGAATGAAACTAACTAAAATAATAAAGAGCTACTGTAGTCCTTAACTGCACTGCTGACCTGATTCATTAAATATGTGTAACAAAACTGCTCCTCATGTGTAATGTCTAATGCTGCACTTCTACACCTGGAGGTCTTTTGCTGAATTAGTCAGATAAGGATATCAAAGATATTTGTTGGACTAGAGCATTACTAAAAGGTTTTTGACCTCATGAAGCTTTATTACACACATTTCTTTCACATTAAATGCTCAATTTAAAATCAAGCCTGTTGGTTTTGGTTGTGAATCAGCAGCAACATTATATGACTCTTTGACAGGAATGCTTTGGCATATTCAATTCTATGTACACACGGATGAAAATGACCCGTGCAGATAAATGTATCCGCTATTTGATTACCTATACTGTATATCAACATTCCAGAGTCAATTTCTTGTCCAAACCCTATTTGCATGAAATAAATTGACTGTCAACATCAACATAATCCAAAACACAAAGAGAAGAGAACATAAAAAATACTCTGCCCCATCCTCAGCTGACTGCTTGATGCAGGTCAACTCAGAGGACATGCAACCCATGCATGAAAAACTTGGGAACATTAAAGACAGAGGCTGATTTTGTGCCAGTTTTTTGATGCTGTATTTTAACATGAATTCATTTCCCGTGCCTGACTGTTCTGAATTTATTGAGCCGGTAATAAAGAGTATAGACAGGACGTGGGAGATCTGGATGCTACTCCAAGTATCCATAGTAAATACACTGTTCAAGGACAATGGGAATGACCAGTTAAGGAAGACTTGGGATTATATGCTTTTATGTCAACAGGAAAAAAAAGAGAAATTTGACTTGATTGATAGACCTGCTGGCCGCTGTTGTTCTAGGCTAACATATTAAAGACAACATTGTATTATCATCCTACCTTCTTGCACAGCCTGGAAGGGGTTGTTTCCATCAACGAACTCCACAGAAATGGTGATCTTCTCTGTCTCCAAGATCTCGTTGTTCAAATTGAGATCTGCCACGGCAAGGCGAAACACCTCGTCATCTTTCCGTGCTGACTCATCAAAGATGGCACCTATTGAAAAGTAGAGAGGAAAAGAGGAAGCTATTACTCAGTATCAGAGTACTACTGGGATAGAAAACAGGGTAGGGACAGAAATATAGTAATACCAGGGGCAACAGTATGCAGCCCACAAAGATGAGTTCATCAGAGAATCAAAGGCCAGGAAACCTACTCCATCCCAAATGGTCTAGCTTTACAGCAACGCAAATCTAATTTTGGCAGTTCTTGCGCATTGTAAAGTAAAAACCTTCCAGTTTTGCCACCAAGAAGCAGCTAGATAGTAGAAAAAATGCAGTGACAATATATTCCAGCTGGTAAAAAGATGAAACAACAGGATTTATACCCAGCTTCCATTATCCATATCCTTCAGAGAATGTTTTCACTGATCTAGTTTAAATGTTGTATTTACCAGTGACTAATGACCAACTGAGCACTACATTTTGTAAATATGAGAGGGTCACTTGAGCTTTCTGGACTTTAGAACAACTGCCAAAAACTACCTTTATACAACTGACCAGATTGTAATAGGTTATGAGATACTGAGGGCTGTTAAACTTCTTGTTGTGTTCTCTTGAGAAAAAGAAAGCTGCATTGAAAAGGAACCTTCGATTGATTTGTTATGACTAGAAATGTGGGCTTTAAGTATTGTGCCCCTGAATTGTCACCCGGCTTCAGAAAGATGGGGTGTGAGGGGGGAATGGGTCAACACCAGTGTTCATTCTAAGGTCAAACACTGCCCAAAGGCACACTGACTCAGCCAGTGTTTACTGCACAAAGGGAAACGGAAGAAAAAAAGACTGGTGAGTGCCAGTATCTGTAGTGGCAGATAAAGTTCATACTAGTTAAAACTAAATTAGTCATTAAAAGAAATGTCAACCTGTTGCGTTCGTGAGACAACAGAATGAGGCAACATGGGAACTGACTGGCTGGTAGAGATTTGGTCTTTACTTTTGGTCCGTTACACACAATTAACCAAGTGTTATCTTTTTCTCCCTTTCTTCCCCTTTAGCCTCTCATTTCAACCCAGTTTATCCCCTGAATCCACTGGACCACTAATTGTGTAAGCCAGTGCAGTGAAGCACTACTAACTGTATTTCACTGACCAGAAAATAAGTCTCATATTGTATAGTGTGTATGTGTGTGTGGATGTGTGCATGTGTGTGAGACACAGGTTGCAAATTCCATTAATAACTAGGGAGGCTATATTGGCTGAGGGCTGTTTTATACCACATTTAGAAGACTGTCGCTGTAATTGGTTGTGTATAGTTCAATGAGCAGACTCTGGTGCTAATACCACAAAGGTTATGGTCTGAATTCCCACAGAGGCCAAACTTACTGAAGAAAATATGCTGTCTTGGTCATGCAACATGCAGATAAAATTACCCTGAAAGTATATATATCACTTTAATGTGATAAGATTGGTATTCTAATTCAAGGGATGTGTCTGAGAAACCCCACTTTCCTGCTTAATTAGCTGAAAAAATGTGGAGCTTATGCCCTGTACAGGTTACTACAATGTAATTAAAGAGTCTAAAACAATACATCTAAGAAGAAGAATTTGTGGACAGCATTAATCTTGATAACTTGGATTCTACTTTCTCCACATGAACTGTTGATCAAATTTAACCTCTGAGGGACAATTCACTTCAACACAGCATTTGCTTGCACGCATGCACGCACGCACGCACACACACACATATATATACACACCAAATTCAAAACCAGCTGCTGTTTGAAGGCAGATAGGAACAGTATGCTAACTGTCTCTTCATTATAAAGGCCTCATGAAATATGTATCCTTCAATAATTTGACCCATCAGCATTTGGCAACTGTAAATACCCTCCTACTGATTGACTCTTGGTTGTTTTTATAATCATGCAGTATAGATGAGGTGAGACAAACAGGCCTGGACAAAGCGATAAAGAGTGAATCACAAAGACTCATTAACTATTCCATTAGAGATAAATTATGAATGGGGTTCCAATCAGCTTGAAGATGACACTGCTGGGGAAGGATTTGTACACATTTTAACTAGCTCTGTGACACAGGAGGGCAATGTCAGGTTGTGTATGTCTAGAGGACAAATGCATGGAGGAGACGAGAGTAGAGGAGAGGGGCGGAGAGGAGATTAGAGGATGTGTATATGGCTTTAAACTAATGTTCTGGACAGGAAATTCAGACAAAAGGTGGAAACATTTGTTTACACACGAGTCAGAGCACTTGAGATCAGTGCTTTTTGTACTTCAGAATATATACAACAGAAACTAATTAATAAAAGTATATAATAGCTTCTTTAATCTTGCTTTTACAAAGGAGTTGCCATAGTAACCTCACTAATGCTTCCTGGCATATGTTAAAAGCTAAAGTGGAATATTTGTTGAATTGCAGCTATTAATCAGTAATATTCCTTTCTTCCTTCTCTCTCGCTCTTCCCACTACTCTTTCTTCTCTATCTCTGTTTGTAAACTGGTGCACCTGTGCAGTGACTTATCAGCAACCTGTATGTGATTGAAATCCAGTCACACACATACAGAAACACAGAAATGAAAACCTAGTAGATGAGAGTGAGGGCTAAACAGACAATGTGATAGAAATGTCTTAAATTTGACATTTGAATCATCATCTAAATGTATTTTAAACATTCTTTTTAGGTCTGGAAAAAAAAAATCCAGTAACATATACACTCCTGATTTATCCTGGAACCTTTTAGTCCATTTACAAACTGTGGTAATTTTGAATGTGTATACAGCCAGCATTTGTTGGAATGTGATTATGCACCCATATGGACAAATATTTTCTGTATTTATTTTGTTATTTTTATATTATGGAAAAGAATGTGTATATGAGGGAAAAGTGAAGAACTAAAAGGAGTAAGGAGGATGGGTAAATGTCTGCTGTTCCCTGCATGTTAGTTTGGAACAACAACATCACTGCATTCTGATTTACAAACACAGACTGCACATACACACAGACACACACACACACTCCTGGCTCTGCCTCTTCTCCAGTAATGTTATTGTGAGCACAAAGGCAAACGTCACAACATAAATCAACCAGGAAATAAAAGCACTGAATCTTGCTTTACACAGACACTCCAAGGGCGGGCATACATAGGGGCACACGCACAAACTTACCCTCTCACACATATGCACAAAGTTTGTGGGCAACAGCACTAAATCCCTTCCATGACAATAGCATCATCAACAACAACAACAGTGGTAAATTTGAAGGGATGGAGCATCCAAAAGTAGAGACCCCAGATTGTTTGGTCAAAGAGGTATTGATCCAATGTCTCCCATTGGTCAAGTGTTTGGTATTCATTTCCTAGTTTGTTTACACTGATAAAGACATAATAAATAACTTGTTTGTCTACTTACTGCCAAATAACCACTTGGGATGGATGAGGGATGCTGGAGGTAGAAGAAAAATGAAGAGGGGATCGTGCACAAGGAAGTACAAATAACTGATAAATCTGCCATGAGATTGTTCTTCTCCAATTTTTCATTATACTGATTTTCAAATCTCAGTAATGTTAGCTTTTACGTATTATCTCCTTTTTTGACAGTATTTCCCTAGAATTAGAGTAATTCCTCAGTAATTAATTATCTACAACTTTCAACCTCATGTAGAAAAAAATCTCTATCTATTACACAAAATATTTTCAACTCTTTCTCCTTGCGATTTCAAAATTGCTAAATACATAACATTACATAACACCGTCTCCATGACAGCTCTTTGATGAGTGACCTCGATGTAAGGGATCAAAGTATGTAAAATATAATTAAAGTTTCCAAAACAGGCAAACATGGATGAAAAAAATCATGCAAGATGAAAGGATGATAATGGGCTAATGAGTCCATATGTGGCCAAGCAGGTCTTCCCAGGGCTTTCATTCCAGCTTATGCATACACATTATTAGTTAGTGGTCTGTTTTCCACAACATGAGTCTAACCAGAGGTTAACTCTTATTTACGCAACCTTAACATGACTAAGAGCCTACAGTGATGCTGGCAGCTCTGTGATTAGGCATAGTAAGGCCTTGAGCTAGATGCTAATATCAGTGTGTTATCATGCTCACAATGATAATGCTAACATGTTGATGTTAAGGTTTAATATTATTGTTCACCATTGCAGCAGAGTGTATCAGCATAAAAGCATTTGCTAATTACAAAGTAATTAAAAGTACAGCTGAGGCTGATGGGAATATCATTAGTTTTATAGTTATTAGTTACAAATCAAAGTATTGGATAAATGGATTTTTTTTTTTTTTTTTTTTTTTTTTTTTTTTTTTGCTAGATGAAAAGTAAAGACATAAGTGATTACAATTATTCCTGAAGGGGGCATGAATGTGTGAAGCACATGTTATGGCAATTAATCCAATAGTTTCTTGACTACTTATCAAACTCATGGTGACTATGGGATGACCAAAGTCAGTGGGGAACATTATGGGAGAACTACGAACATCTAGATCAAATTTCAGAGAATTCCATCAAATAGGTGTTGAGACATTTCACAGAAAATGAAGGAAAACAAAAAAGAGTGAAACAAAAAGAAATACAAATGTGACCTTAACAAGAGCTGAACTGAGGGAAGCTGGACTTGGCTGTAGGCACCTGAAGACATCTCACCTCTAATTCAAAAGAGCCTTCCTTGGGATAAGAGAAGCAAAGTCTTCAAGTATCTACAACCAAGTAAAACTGCCCTCAATTCAACTTTTCTTTGTTAACCATGACCTAGATGACTGAAATATGAACCACATGGGGCTACAGGAAAAATCAGGAGATTACCAAAATAACAAATGAATAAGAATTTATCTTCTGTGAACAATGAATGTCCCAACAATACGCTAATTCACTGAGTAGATATTGTGATCTTCAAGTCAGGGTATCAAAAAGTCAGTAGGATTCATCTTTTCAAAACCATGAATATATGTACCAAATGTGATGCTAATCCATCCAGCAGTGTTTGAGATATTTCAATCTAGACTCAAGTGGGGGACCAGCATGAGCCTTGCCACTAACATAGCTAATTTTTTCTTTTCTTTTTTTTGTGTCTGTCTCCTTTTATGACCTGTTGCAAACAGAGAACAGATTTCACATTAAGTAGGGCAAAGTTCCACATCAATACTGCTTTTTAATATCAACATATTGAATAGTTTTCAGAAGCTTCAGTGCAGCTTGGCCTGGAAGCAGAAACATGGGTATATTCATTTTATACATTTTTTTTACAAGGGAATAATTCATACAGCTCAGCAATCCCAGTAACTATATAAAATCAGATAATGTCATTCGGGCAGACAAAGGCACATTGTTGAATGTACAAAACACAGCTCAATTTCCTTATTAAATGAACAAATTAGGATGGCACATCATCCAGTGCAGAGTTATTATGTTCCCACACTCTATAAAGACCCAGTAATTAAGCCAGCTCTTTCTCAGGATAATCATTCAGCATGACTGAAGGAATGATTGTTAGGAATGATTTAATGTTAAAGGAGGAGGACAACATGAGCAAATGAGGTCTTGAAAATGATAGAAGTTAAAATAAAATTAATTTGTTGTAATTCAGTTTTGACCAACAGTTTTGAGGCTGCCATCAGCTTGCTGGGTTAACATCCCCTAACAACCAACACTTTTCTCTCTCCCAGTCTCCATGTGTCTGCCTCACTTTTTCACAGAGGCAACTCTAAACAGGGCACTGAAGATTTCTGAAATACTATGGAGGATCCATTCCTCTGTCTGTCAAAGTAACTCACACACCTGTTGTTGAGATTCCAGTTGATGACAGTAATGTGACAGGAACACTGACAGACCGACAAGGATAATGACTATGGAGGAATACATACACAGACACAGACTCTCTCTCTCTCTCTCTCTCTCTCTCACACACACACACACACACACACACACACACACACACACAGGGGTGATGTATTGCTGATGTGTGACAAGGCTGGACCGAAGCGCTGCTGTCTCAATGTGATGATGAAAGCAACGTGGCGGTGGCGCTGAGTGATGATGGTGATGAACGGGGGAGGTTATCGTCCTGTGTCCACATATGCATGCACGCACGCACGCACACACACACACACACACACACACACACACACACACACAAACAGGCTGTTATTTACAGCAGTGATGTGAGAGCTGGAAGGGAGTACGTTTTGACACTTGGGAGGACAGCGTAGAATTAATGTGCATGTTTGTGTGTGTGTGTGTGTGTGTGTGTGTGCGCTTGTGTGTGAGGGAGAGGGGGAGGACAAAGAATTAATGGTCACAAGAGAGCAGAGCAAGCCACCGGCATATGATAGGGACAGATATGAAAACAGCTTTAATATTTATCATATGGGCTCACACAAGGCTCTCACACACAATGTTCATGTAGTTTTGGGAGGTATAAGGAGTAGTAATCCATTTTTTGTATCTGTGTATGTGTGTAAATATAATATAGTAGGTCAGCAGAAGAACTTTGTGTTTACTGCACCAGGGACATTGTGTAGCAGAAATGTTGATACAACAGTAGATATACTCAAGATAGTGAATCATCCCTGACAATCTTTGTTCATATGCAGTACCTTAGCATACTGCAAATTTGAATGTATAAACAGTCTATGTTCTTATCTTTGTAGGTACACAATCAATATATTTTTCATATAACTCACACCAAATGTTAGAAGACATGGATTTTTAATTGGCAAACTACTGGAAACCAGTTCCAGCCAGCCAAAACCCTTGTTACCTTGCTCATAATTTGTTACCTTGCTCATGATTGAGCACACTTGAATTGTGTGTAAATGTATGTGTATACATATATGTGGAGTATACCTGCAAAGTGTGTGTGTGTGTGTGTGTGTGTGTAATGGCTGCATGACAGAGGGATGCCTGAGGTTCCAGTTTTCCCCCCTGTGTATTAATGGAGAAATCTCCCAGGTAACCTGATTTGAGCAAGAAAAATCTCTCTTATTCTCCTACTTTTTTCACCCTCCCCCCTCTCTCTTGTCCTCTTCCCTCACCTCTTTTCTTTCATTATAGGCGTGTAAATTAATTTGCTCCATCGTTAAGGAGGCGAGCAGCCAGGAGAATTTGTAGTCATAGTTCAGCAGCACTCTAGTCCTTTGTCACACTGTCACACAAAGCTGTGCCAAGGTCGTTGCTATCTCTGCCATGTCTCTCTCCCTGCCTTACCTTTCCCTCTTGCCTTGTGTAGATGGAGTTCAGCCCTCCTTTGGAGAGGCCTACTGCAGATATCCAGTGGACTTTCCTCCCACACAAATGAACTTACTTTTAGTAGGTGGAGGATTTGTTTTGTGACTCCATTTGTTAGTCGGCAAGCTGAGCACAATTTGGAAATAACCAATTCCTCTAAGGCACGTTTAAATTCAGTTCCTGAGTGCGCATCCAGCAAAGTGAGAGGCGGACAATTGACAGCACCGTTTTTCTTTTTGTGTTTCCCTTTCATGTCAGCTCCTTCATGTCAGCTCTAGGCCGGTTTTGGCCAGGTCCAGCTCGTTTGTGAACCACAGCTGACTCAGCTCCAGTCCAGCCAGGCTTGCTTGGGATCTTAAAAACAGCAGAGCTGGTGGCTGCGAGCCAGATGTTAGAGTATATCTCACTCCTAGCCAAGGTATAAGTAAATGATAATTAGGGTGATAGCAATGTACCTTCTAAATGACCCAAGTTGTATATTCATTGTACCTGTCTATACCCTTGACAGCTTTGGTGCAATGATTTCTGCATTTTGCTGCTCCATATTTTCCTTCATATTAACATGTTGCATAAAGAAATAAATAACTTTTTGCTTTACAGCTCTAAATGTTCAAGTAACCCCCTTGTCTTTGTCAACTTCCTTACACATTCTTATTCCCTCTACATTTCACCCTGCTTCTCTTTTTTATCCCCTTATCCCTGAATTCTTTCTCCATCTGTTTCTTCTCCTCTTCCCTTTAATATAACCACCTTATCCCATTCTCTTTGTTCTGCTGTTCTGCTTTATAGTTTGTTCCACCTATTCATTGCTCTCTTCTTCTCCATCACTCCTTTGCCATACCTTTGTTCCCTTTCTCTCCTCATTTATCTACATCTCCCACCCTTTTTGCTCCTCAATTCCCCCCTTCCTCTTTTTTACATCCCTGTCTTCATACTGCCATTTTCTCTATCCGTGCTCTCTGCCTCTATCCTCACCAACTCCCTTCCACGCTTGCTCATTGTAACACCCTTTGTGACATTTCATCTGAATAAACTTGACCTGGCTTGGAATGCCATGTTGTGCCATGTTGTGCTTGTGTGTGCAAGTGAAATAGACAGGAACAGGGAGACATATGTCTGATTAAGAATGAGCTGACATTTAATAATTATACAAGTGCTTTTGCATTTTTAGAGCTAGTGGTGACGAGTTCTAACAACTAACATCAACTGCAAACAACTGGACAAAATGTGGGAATCTCAGTGAAATGTTATATTTAGTGGGCACACAGTGGGTAGTAATGTAAAGTGGGCTCAGACAAAAACATCAATAATATTTGTCAATATTTGTCTTTTGTCTTTAACAATATCAGTGAATTGAAAAAAGTTTTTTTTTTTTTTTTTTTTTTTTTTTTTTTTTTTAAAATGAAGATTAAAAAGGCCAAAGGTGGTAGTGGGTGAGTATTCCTCTTTCATTTTGTTAAAAGTGTTAACATACCAAACCATATGGGAAATGAACCCTCAAATCTGCTTTTCAAGTAAGAAGCCAGTCTTTTTAAGCACCTTGAGTCTTTAAGCTCACTCTCCTGATTAATGCTGAACATTTGGGAGGATTTTGCCTGAAGCGCTGGTAAGAGGCTCCAGACTTGTACACATCATAAATGTCATATTATATTTCAGGGAGGAATGGATTTTGTGGGATCCCCTCTTTCTTGCCCTCCTTCCCCCTTGCAAACTACATGTCTTCAGCATCCTCACACTTTATATTCCTTCTGTGGTCCTCTGCAACTCTGTGCTCTTCTCATTTCTCTCTATTTATAACCTCAAAACCTCTGAATGCTCCTCCCCTTTGTCTCTCTCCCTCCCCACCTTTCTCCTCTATCAAACTGTTCTTCTTCATACTTTTCTGTAACACCATCACACAGTCCCTCTCCTCCTCTCTACCCCTCTCATCTTTATCCTTCCATCACAGACATGTCCTCTACCTCCTCCACACCTTCACAAACACTTTTTTTCCATCCTCACCTGCTATCCTCTGGCACTCTTATCCTCCCATTCCGTATCTCTCTGTTCCTCCTTTCACTCCTACCTACCACCTTTTTTTCTGTTGCTTCCTTCATCTCATCTTATCCCCTCTGTCTCCTTGCCTACTAGCTCTTTTTTCCCACCAAAGTGTGCTCTTCCCTCCTGTCCTTCTTGTCCTCTACACCCATCACAAATTCTGGAGGGGGTTCAGTTCATCATTACTCAAGCAGTTCAGTAGCTAAAATAGTCCTCGCTCCTGTCCTTGGTGATGCTGCTGCAGCTATGCTTCTCTGCTGGAGCTGGGACTTAAAAAGAAAAGTACCTTACTTGCTGGTTTCACAGTGCACTAATACAACAAATGAAACACTTGTATGAATGTGCATAAAGGCACATACTAGTATAGAGGCTCAAGGGTATATTTCCTTCATTAATAAGCCTCTCTGAACCTGGTAGCCAGCAGATATACAATGGCTCTAAATAACCATTAAACAGATGACCTTTGATCAATACAGCAATACTAATGCAGCATCAATAATGCACTCAGTGTGTGTGTGTCTTATCTACTTCTTTCTCTTTCATTAACTCTGTCTTACTAATTTGTTCTTTTTCTTTTTTTATCATCAATCCTTCTGCCCACACAGTAAAGTAGAGTTAGCACCACTTTGGTTGTCCTCATTTTCCCTCTATCACTTTCTGACTCCCTTTGCCTTTCTATCTATTTATCTCTTTCTTTCTACCTCAACCACTTTCTCTTTCCCCCACCCTCACTATCCCTCTATCATAATCTCTCACCCTATTTCCATATATCTCTAGTCCTCTTTCCCCTAAGGCCTCTCCTCAGTACACTACCACCCCCACAGAATACCTTCTGTTCCAAACCTGCACCCACCTACCTCATATTCATTACTAATACAGACATATATTCACACACACTATGTTCATTACTCGCAGTGAGCAGTGAGTCAGTTAAAAAGTCATAAAGAGCATAATAAAGCTCCTCTATCTGCAAACCTATTAGCAATGGGCAATCCTAGGGGTCACACAAGCAAGCGTAAATGCAATGATGTGTTCGCACATGCACCCTTGCGCACACACATACTGTTCACAGACACACACATACAATGAAAAACATGATACACAGACTGTGTTTTCATGTGGGGTCAGGTGGTAATAATAGGCTTCTAATGAATGCAAGTGTTGTATTAATAGATATTCATTACAGAGACAGAGACATCAGTCTCAGTAAGTACATGATGGATGGATAGGAAAGAAGTGGTGTGTGTGTCGTGAGCATGCAAGATCAGGATATAATTCAGAATTTATCATAATCAAAAATTATCTCCATTTTGAGCTGTGCAAATTCAGCAGTGATTAAAACTATAGGAGAAAGAAATGAAGTACAAATTACCTGCAATGGGTATTTCATTTAGAATCACGGAGATATGTTCTGCAGTATTTAAGAAATCTTGAGAAGTCCTTCCAGCAGAGAGGAGAAATTGACTACTCCCAGTAGGAGTCCCACACAGGACTTCTAGACTCCTACTGTAGCTAACGTGAATATGATTAGAGGCCACAAAAAATGTATTTAAATGTATGTTTATTGTATCATATGAACATGTGTATGCATTATTACGTTAGTAAAAGAAAAGTCTTCAGTTACTATGGCAATTCATATTCTTGTTGCCACTTATAAGTAGGTTTAGTAGAGTAATGGTGCAGTCAGTTCTAACTGATACTGGATACAAGATTAAGTTTGATGCAATCAAATCAGGCAGGTGTTGTGTGAAATAAACAGTGTCTGTAAAAGATCTGATTTTCTGATTTTTACAAAATGAAATGTCCAAGAACTTAAAACACATTAGGAACATGTGGTTTCTTTGTCAACCCTTAGCATTTAAACAGAAAATCTGTGTCTGGGATTGATTCTTGTGAGATATATATTTTAGAAGAGCTGATGTTAAAGTGCAGTTTTCTACTGCAGTCAGAGACAGATTTAATCCATTTCAGAGCTGAGTCAATTTTACAGGCAATCAAGCAATATGTTTTATTTAATTGTGTCAAAAGTTGTGTGCACAGATCAAGGCTTAACAGGTTGAAACAACCAAGTTGCCAAATCTCAAAAAAATGTAAATTGTGAAAATCCAGAATAAAGAACCCTCCATAGCAGAAAGATATTCATCATTAAAATTACCTTTGAAGTGACAATTCCCCCCGGTGAAGGTAAATTAGGGTGAACAAAAATATGAAATGTGTTGGGTGTTTGTTTACTCCATTTGATCACAACTGCAAAGGCATGTGAAAGATAAATAATATCATGTTGGTAAGTCTAGCCTTCTGTTGACAGTAATCATTTCACTGTCACTGCTGTTGGTCCTTTTCAACTAATTTTTTTCAAGTTACCTTGTATGCATGCAGACATGATTGCGAGCAGAGGCGCTCACATCAGCCAGCGCCAGAAGCTGCCATACTGCCAGCCAGAGGAGTTCATTTAAAAGCCAGCGCGTCAGCAGAACCTCTACACACACACACACACACACACACAGCTCCAAATGGCTGTTGTTTTATTCATCACTGCAGTAAGGTGGGTGGCCCTCAGGATCCAACACCCACAGAGCACCAACAAGAGGTAGAGGTGGCAGGGTGCATGTCTGTGTGTGCATACATCTATTTGGGTGTTTGCCATATAATGACAATGTGTATAAATGAGTTACTCAGTACAATCAACAATCACTTCCATGCCTATGAAAACTGTAGCTGGATAGGTGGTAAAATCGGGGTGAGTCATCTTTACCCCACACAATGGAAGCTCTCGCTTTTTTTTTCCTCTCCTTTGATGAACAAACGTCTGTTAGTGGACGGGTACACATGAAAACCCCAGAAGACAACATGCTTGACCTTGGCTTTAAGAGAGACTTACACGAGGTAGCCATGTCAAAAGAAGGTGTATTTCACAGGGGTTGACAAATAGAAGACTCTGTTAAGCGCAACCAACCTTTTACAGCAAACACAACACTTCTAAAACCATTTACAAGCCTTATGCAGGGACAAGATGCAGAAAAAGACATATTACACTGTTTGACATTTTGGGCCTTTGACATTTTCACAAGATGGAAACACTTGTAGACTGCTTAAGGGATAACTACACAGTAAATCTCTGGCCTCTACAGATAAAAATGGTGGACTTAGGTTTTTGGCAGGATGTTGTATAGAACAGCAGTACTATTCACTGAAACGCTAGGTAGGAAACACATGTAATTGAGTGTGCGCCATCTGATGTGTGGTTACAATATTGTCAGTAAAATTGGAACATTCAAATAATTGTGGAAAATACAACTGACCTTGATGTAAAGGCTGCATTCAAAACAGCTTTCCCGCACAATCAGGACACCAGTCTGATCCAAACAAAGGTAAAACCTCCCAAAGGAGTGAACAACACCATAGGTAACATGGCTATTCACTGTTGTCTGTGCACATACGATAAATATTGTACATAGTCAAGTGTCTAGCGTGTCATGGAAGTAGTAAAACACTCAGTAAACACTCAAATCAGGTGGCTGTTGCATTTCAAGTTGCAATGTAGTGGTGGCCCCTGATCAGTGAACAGCATTTAGCACCAGCAACAAGGGAGATACGTTGATTGTAGGACGTGCAGTGACTCTACATTCAGGCCTCCCCTATGAGCTCCACTTCTGTGCATCGATGCAAGATTTTCGACACTTACACAATAAAAGAAATACATATAATTTTATTATCAGATTCCCTGGCCAATGATTCACTGTTATCCAGTTAGGGAAATTAGCCATGAAGTTCAGCATACAGCAGAGGGTCAAATTTAGGCCAGTAGTCTGTGGTGCAATCACCTAGGAAACTAAAAATGAAATAATTTAGTCAAATCTCACCTCCTTGTAGCACACATACAAACACATACAAACACACTAGAGAGAGTGGAAAGCTTGAGCAAGAGTCGGAATAAAGCAAAAAAAAAAAAAAAAAGGTACAAGGAGGGGGAAAAGAAAGAGAGAAGGAGTAAGGAGGGGTTTACTGAAAGATAGAGAGGAGAGAAGCTACAGAGGAATAATATAGCCTAATCCTAAAATGCTCCATTTCATAATTTAGGAGATAATCATGTGATACACATTGGTCTTTCTGAAACTCAGCCCTTTGAATAAAAATAGCCGCTGAAAGCAGTACAGAGAGAAAAAAAACAAGCACCCTGTTTCGGCAACAATCGACAGACAGAATTATGTTGGAGGCATATTCATTTTGAGATTAGTGGATTTCAAAAGCAATCTGCTATGCACCACATGCAAATTAGTCCAGGAGGTTTGCATTTGAAATTCCAATCTGCTTTACCAATCTGTTTTGAGCCCAAGACTTCCATCACATTCAGATTCACATTCAGTCTTTTTCAGGGGCTTTGATAAATTCCTTGACATATTACCCAGAGGAAATTCAAATTTGGTGCAAATGATACCCCTTGAACTTGTCTTGTAAAGAGATCTAAGCTTGGCAAAGATGGTCCGTAGAGCTGGACATGCTAATGGAAAGCTGTGGAGTCTTGTTACCTTGCGTCCATCAGATACACAATGCAGAGTGCAGGAAAACATAGGGTTATGGGACTCTGTGAGCCAATAACCTGCAGGTCCACAGTTAAATTCCAGTCTGTTTGATCTTATTATTTCTTTATGGTTTTTGCCATTATTAATTATGTATACCTTTATAAGGTGCATATTCCCTGTTGCCAATGGCACCCTACTTCAAATTACTACAACAACTCACGATAATAGCTTGGAGCTGCCCAATATAGAGTTGTATATTGCTGGGCTATTCAATATATAAAAACTGCCTTGCATTACTGCTCCCAGTTTTAAGTATTAAGTTTCTGGTCTCACAGCAACTAATTTTACCCTTAGGCAAAAGATACCACATGTCTTGTTCCTTTCAATTCCTGGGAGTCCTGAAGTGACGAGTCATCATTCTCATCCTACAATATATTCCTTTCTATATCAAATGTAAGATTAGGAGCCCAGTTTCCAGGAGCAATTTCATCGACAAGAACACCTCCATTCAATGTGTAAAAGAGCTGCAGTTTTACTCGTACATCTAATTTGGCCCTTTAGAAAGAGAAATTTAGAATAGAATTCAGACGACAAACCAAGAGTTTGGATTGTGACCACACTAAAACAGTTTTCTGTTTTCTGATGCTAAAGTAAAACTTGACACTATACAAAGAAAGTTCTGCACCAAATGTCCTATATACATATTTGACATTAGCTATATATATATATATATATATAATGTCAATATGTATATAGCTGCACAGTATGAAACATATAACATATATACATATATATATATATATATATATATATATATATATATATATAAAAATTAAGATCTCTGATGGTAAATACTAAAGACATTGCCATACTGTGGCATCACATGCAACAGCTATGGAGAGCACTACATCAGTGAAAGAAAATATTAAATGCAAGTAAATGAAAAATGAACAGGTCATGGCATTGAAAGGGAAAGTGTCAAAAACCAAAGGCTGTTCACATCCAATTTCATCTTTGGAAAAAAAAGAGGAAACAATCATTGATTGCTTTCAATGCCAACAATCCCATCAAGGTGCACCGTGTTTTAATTTCTTGTTACAAACTGCCTTGAGATAAGAAGCTTTATGCTCTCTACATAAAAAGAAATCACGCTGTCTGAACCAATAGTAATTCCTGTTTTCTTTACATCTATACCAAACAAGACTCTCCTGTAAAATTTATTTCTTATGCTCATTGTTTAATTACATTTCTTTAAATAGCTAGGAACCCACATTTCAGGGAGGGGGATTTCTCCTCCTGTTTCACCCACTCTGCCAAATGTTCCTCCTTTTCTACTCTCTTCTACAAATACTTTCCTCCTCATCTCTTCCTTCTATTCCCACACCCTCAATACAGTGAATCTGTCTCATTATTACTCCAGAAAATCAAACAGTATAAGAGCCAGTAATCAAAAACAAACAAACAAACAAACAAAAAAAAATAGACCTGCACATCATAAGTTAAGTCTAACAGATGACAGGATGTCTATTAATAAGGGTTACACATACACACACACACAGATTATTATTTTGTAGATTGCATTTTATAGACTGCTTTGTTTAGCTTTGGGAATTTATTTTCTTCAGGTGTAACAAAAACAACAATAATAGCAGAAAATCAATTTCTACCCTCACAAGAACCATTTCCTCTCTCGCTCCATCTCCTTCTCTCTCTCTCTCTCTCTCTGGCTCCTTATATGAAATGTAATTCCAATTAGTGACTAATTGAAGGATTAGAAAACCAAGGCATCAGTATCAAATATTTAATTAACAAACTGTGAGGGACAAAGTGTGCAAGTCTATCTACTTTAGGTCTCTCCAGACAGAGCCACAATTAGAGAAAATGAGACGTGAAAGCTCAGCAGAACAGTAGGTACCTGTGGTTTGATGAATTCACAAATGTAAAACGGGTACTCTAGCCCTTCACACAAATGTCAACTTTTCCATTGCTCAAAAATTCCACAAGCTGTTGGCAAAGGAGCAAAATAAAGCTAACACTTTAGATGGATGTCTTTCAGTCACATTTTCTCTGCCATTTGTCTGGTGTAACAGATGCACATCCTCTTTAACTGTCTACAGCTGCCATGCAGAGGCCCACACTTTGATGGAAAGCCAGCTTTGCTACAATTTATGTTATTTCCTGCC
This sequence comes from Lates calcarifer, assembly GCF_001640805.2. NCBI lineage: Eukaryota > Metazoa > Chordata > Actinopteri > Centropomidae > Lates > Lates calcarifer. The sequence continues at coordinate 7,873,429 of NC_066845.1, forward strand.
ACTTTTCTCAAAAATATGCCATCCTGCAACAATGCTTACAGCTCAAGAAATGCTTTTTGGTGCTTTGTTTGAGCAGCAGATACTTGTACATATTCGCTAAAAAGGTCTATGCAATAAACACCAAGCCAAGTCTTTTTTTTTTTTTTCTTAAAACAACTCCGTGGTATGGAACCTCACATGGCCACACTTTTTGGGACTCCAATTGCCATAGTATGCAAACTATACAAGCACTGACACATGCATAACCCACTTGGTAAAAGGTATAAGACTGAACCTGCTTTCAAGAATCAATTAGCATTTCTAGCATTTTTAACATTTCTTAATAATTTCCCCACTTTTTAAAATCTGGAACAAGTTCTCAATATCCAAACGTACTGCCTCTTGTTTTCCTATCTCTGCTAGTGTACCTCTCCCTTATTTCCCTACACTTTTCCTTGGAAAAAACAGATTAGTTTGACCTTCACAGGCTGAAGGTCTGGCACAGCAACTTTGAACTCGCTTCATAATGCTAAGAAAGCACTGGCTGACATGGAGGGAACAGATAGGAAAAGAGAGATGGAGAGGGAAAAGCGGGGTGGAGCTAAAATGAGAGGACAAGAGAGAAAAAGAAGTGAGGGATGGGAAGCAGAGACAGGGGAAGACAGGGCAATTGCCCACGAGAGATTTATTTGTCTGTTAGTTTCCTGAAGGACGACAAACTGCAACTCATGATCCAGGAAACACATGACACAGGCAAGAAAATCATAGTACAAAGTACAGTTGCTTTTCTTCATTTCTCTTCCCACAACCTCTGTCAAGGACCAAGTGATGGGGTGAAGCACACACACACACAGAAGTAGAGGTACAAGAGAGTGGGAGGGAAAGATGAGGCTGAGAGATTATTAAAAACACACAAGAAAAGTCTGTATTGAGACTATAGAGGGAGAGACAGGAGGAGAAAAGGCATAACATGAAAAAGATAACTATAGAGAGGTGAAACCAGAGTAGGCAGAGTAAAAGGGGGGAGGGGAGAGCCTGGAGACTAAGAGAGTAAACAGGGGAAAATGTCTTCAGCACTCACTTGGGGGAACATTTGTTGGAGGGAACATGAGTGGGGAATGAATCCATGTACTTCCTCTTAAGGGCTGGTTGTAGCATCTGAATGATTCAACTACAGTGAATATGTCACTGTGAATAAATTAGTAGCCAGGTTCACAAATAGCCCACCACTGAGGAAAGTTCAGAACCTCAATGCTGAACATCTCTAGCCATCGTGTCCAACAACACAAAAAAACAGGGAACTCAGATGAGACCTGTTAAATGTATAAAATTATCCATTTAATCTTATACTGATGCACCATGCCATCCATCCTTACTTAAGTCACAATATAAATCTACAACTGTCCAAAGACTAAAGTCTGACACTGATTAATGGCACATACGTACATAGATTGAAAAAAAAAATAAAAATCAATATGCATTCTTTTGCTATATGTATGTTTGTAAAAATGGCGAACAACCAAGCAATCATTTGATGGCATTTTTGCGCGTGTCCATTGATAATATGAAGATATGTTAGGTATGAGTATTGGTGTTTTCATGTAATATTGAATCTAATCATTTGGTGGGTGATATGGTCTGAGAAAAAATCATTAGTAACCTGGATATGATGGCCTTTAAGGCAGACGTTATTACCATTTCAATCACCTATTGTACCACAGTGAATCGGCTGTTGTTTCAGTAATTGGCAATGCAGCCTTTAAGGCCAGAACAGGACAATATTTAAGCTCTGTTACCAAAGTGTAATAACCACATTCCCAACAGATATCTAGTTTAATCTCAATATCGATTCCCTGTACAAACCTGGTAGACCTGGGCACATTACTTGCTGCTGAAATTTAGTACAACCATCCACAGGGACATGAATTTGGTGTCTAATCACTTATGGGACACTGCAGAGGTCTGACTGTGTTCCTTTCATTCATTTATATTATTTGTAAAGGCAGTGAAAAAGTAGAGTAGGGAGATGTGGAAGGTAAAGCCGTTGTGACTTCAGCTCAGTGTATATACACACACACTTGCAGATGCACAGATCACTAAGCTCAGTTCCCTGTTCATTTTTTGTCTTGCTTAACAGACATGGTTCAAACCTGTCAAACAAGAAACAAAACCCAGAACACACCCCATCAGTTTTGAACAAACAGAAACATACCATACAAAACATGTCAATACTAGGGGTTTGACAGCACCAAAGCTATGTATCAGACCTCTGGAAAGATTGTGTTTATGCTGCTGTTGATTTAGCCTGCAGCAGAAACACTTAATTGACACCTCAGTGGAGACAGAAAATCATACTGTACAGCTTGAAGCCCATTTAAAATATCTGAAAAATATGTGCTTTGGGATGGAAGGAGGATGATTATATTTCCATAGCTGACTTGTCAGTCTGTCGATTATTAATGCAGCGTCTTGAATAACAAATCACACACTGCTGCTGTGTTCATTCACTATTAGTGGTGAGGGAGTTTGACTCGGTTTCAACTACAACTATGGAACTACAAGCTAGCCTGCGCTGTACCCACTCACTCACACACTTTTTGAGGTGGTTTGACACCTTTAATATGCATTCTGCTGTGAAAAGAATCAGGTGAGAAACTTGTATTGACACACACATTAATTCTCAGCCATGCTCTGTGCATCCAGCTGCATATTTTGATGGCTGAAGGTACTCATGTGGAATGGTGCTGCCAGTGCTATAATGATCAAACTGTATGTGTGTATGTGTGTATGTGTGCGTGTGACGTGAACCATACACGTATGCCAAGTAGTTTCTTTGTAGATCCCCTCCTCATGCGTATATATATGCGTGTGTATCAAAGGAGACAGTGTTCTCATTACACAGAAGCTTCTTTAAAGCCCAGCAGGGGTGCAAGCAGTCAAGCTTTGTCTGGAAAACAGGCATGTGCGCCCACACATCATGTCCATTCTTTGAAGCATTAAAACTAGTATCACAGCCCTTCCCCCCAAAGAACTGAAAGAACATGCAATGGTCACATTATAATTAAAGCTCTGCATGTTGAACCAGCACAATGGTGGCACTCTAAACACATCAGAATCCACAACTGCATTCTGTTGGACTTTTGATCTTTGCTTAACAAGTGTGTGCTGCCTGGTGCTTACAGATCACAGTGGGTCGAGAAACGTGCACTGTTTTTATAGTTTGTGTTCATTATAAACAAAAAACTCATAACTATTTGTGCACTAGAGCAATTTTAACAATCACTTAACTATTGTATGCAAAGTGTGCTGCACCAAAAGTCCAGTTTGTTGAGCTTCAAATCTCTCGTGTGCTGACCTTTGAGAATGTAACCAATGACTGCAGGCAACTGCTTAGTGATCTACAGTAGCTGCTGCTCCCATTTAGAATAGCTTTCAAGTACATTAGCTAGAGCATCAGCAGACTGGATTTGATATATTACCACCAAGTGTGCTGGCAAGGTTTAACAATTGACTGTATAAGATCTTTGGTTTTCGACAATCATGTGAACTCCTCATAACCCACTGCTCTCATTCACTCTTCCCCTTTTCTCCTCTATGTCAGTCAGTTCTTTTTTTTGGTCTTACTCAGCCCTGACTTTACCTCCCTCTACCATTCTTAGTCATACAGTCTGACTTTCTGCCAGTTTCCTCCACTCAGTCACTATGTTTCTTCGCCTCTGCATCTACTTTGCTCTTTTCTCCCACTGTCCTACACAGTCTCGTTTTTAACACGCAGATAAGGCAGAACTGTGCCGAGTTACAGGTCAGAGTGAATACTAAATTCAGATTAGGACTTCTTTTTCGATTTGCATCACCAAGGCACAGGAGAGGTGAAAAGAGACCAGACCCAGCATGACACAAGTAGACAGATTCATGTCAGACACATACTCTGCTCTCCCCTTTACTCTCTTTTCCCCAACCTTCGACATTTCTCCACTCTCATTCTCATTCACTTCACTCTCTCTTTAGCTAACCCTGTCTCCTCCTTTGCATTTCTCCTTCTCTCGCTATCCCAAGCCTTCTTTTTGCTTGTAGCCTCATATGCCAATATTTTTCAATTCAGAAACTAATACCTGACTACAGTGTAAGCTTTTTGTGCGTTGTAATGTGTTTTCTTTGAATAGGATTCCAAATAAATCTACAGAAAGCAGATAAAAAATATAATACATATGTAATCTATAAATAATCCTCAGTTTCAATGCAGCCTCTTTCTGCTCTAATGAAAATCACCTTAGGGAAATGATAAAATGCTGGGTAGCCTTGATGCTGCTGAACCAACAGTCTAAGGCACAAAAGATGCAACTATGATGTCCTCTGTTTGATTTGTTCGCATCTTCTCTATCACCTAATAAATAAGGCAAAAATTAACAGTAATGAAAAACAGATAAAATTGGCATGGTTTGATGTATTGCTATGGAGCTGAATGTCATAATATCTGCTGTAAAGGGAAAAATAGAAGTATTGACTTTTTTCTGCCACATTTCTAGGTAAAGTTGGGGGAAAGTTTTACATGGGAGGTGCATACAGACGAAAAAAAAACAGTCAAAGTCAACATCTCAGTGCAATATAGCATACTGAAATGTGTCTGAATGACAGCCTCTCCCCACACTTACACTTACACACCAGGAATTGTGGCTATTAATTGTGGTATTATTGATTTCTTGTATTGTACCGACAATGCCACTCATTAAAAACAATATTTTCATTGATGCTATGGCTGACTTTGTGCCTGTATGTTGCCTCTTTAAGTATCCTCACATGTGCATGTGAGCCTTTAAGAGTGTGACTGTGCTTTTGGATCAGAAGGAAGGATGAGGAAAAGAAAGATAAGAAGGGAGAGAGTGCACTGGAGAAATTGAAAGAATAATGAGGGATGGGGGGCTGTGGGTCTTCTATAGGTGCAAAGCTAAAGTGAAAGCAGAGTGATACAGCGTGGAGACTGAACCATGAGAATGTGAGCTGAAGGAGATAGTGGGTAAAACAGATTTCCACAAGGGTATCACTAAAATGCTTGAAAAGTGAGAGAGTAAAGCACGGGTAAAAAGACTGAGAAAGAGGGAGAGGGAGAGGGAGAGAGAGAGAGAGAAAGAGACCAAAAGATAAAGAAAAACAGAGAGAGAGTGGGAGGAGGAGGAGGAGGAGGTTGAGGAGTACAGTGGGGCAGGTTGAAGGAGCAGTGTGTTATCCATCTAGTAAAGTGTCCAGCCCTATGAGTCAGCTTCCAGCTGCACACTGGATCTCCCTGTCGCTATGGCCCACAGAGCTATTTTTAGCATCACACCCACCCTCAAGCACAAGTGCGCACACACACATATATGCACACTCACACACAGATGCAAACACACACACACTTGTGCAGACACACAGTTATACACAAGCAATCACACATCCTGGACTCCTGCTGCCGACAAACAGATTCAAAGCACAGATTGCTAGACACAAAGAAAGAGATTGCAACAGACATGAAGATTGATATAAAAACTGAAAGAAAGTGAAACACACAGAGATTAAAAGCTAAAATGTAGAGACAGACACAGACAAAACAGTGTGTGTGACTCAGGAGGGGATAGCCCAAATTTAGGAAATCCTTTGGGGATTACACGACAGTTGTGACTTCATATGGCGGTGGTAAAGGAAAAAGGTGAAGCAGGGTGCCATAATTACTCAGTGTGCTTAACTACACTGAGAAATAAAGAGGGAAGGGAGTCAAAGAGAGGGCAAGACCAGCTCATTTAGCGACAGACTGAGATAAAACAGAGCGCTAATAAGCTGGTGCAATGCACAAGGACAAGACTTGTCAAACTCTATTACAGTAACTGTGAGTATTCCAAAATTTGATAGCCAAACTTTGGACAAATCATAAACTTAGATTTTAATTAAAAATCTGCTGAAATAATGTCAGGATAGTAAAAGAAGAGAAATTTGAAAAACATGCTGGACTGCAGCCATGTGGGGCACTTGGAAATTTGACATAGAACTAGTGAACACTGCATAGTTCACTAGTTCACCATGTACATATTTTTGCTATGATACCAGTATATTTTTATTCCACAATCCAACTGAACACTATAAAATCTTTGAAAGATGTCAACTACTCATGATTACTTACCTTTACACTGATAATCACTTCATGTTTGATCATACATGTACATCACATTCATTGATTAGCTCTAAAACACTTGAATGACCAATGATGCAACTGAATTTTCACAAGCTAGTGTTCAGTGTAGTTATAGCATAAGCAATATACATTTTCTCATGCGAGACTTCCATTCATTCAAACTGAAGATTATTCAACCAAATAAATATAAGCCTAAATAACAGATGTAAATCAAAGATCAATATGTTTTTATCCAATTTGAGCTCCAAAAAGGCTAAATGTGTAACTAATCAAAATTAAGTAGACAAGCTATGTAAGTGCTTACTCAGTCATAATAAGCCCAACTGGTAACATCTCCCTCCAGTTTTTGATTTAATAGGCTAAATCTGTCAACCAAATCAAGTTCAAAGAAGCTCCCAATTCCTCATCCTTCTCATTCAAAAGAGAGCTACATGAAAAATCAGTCAAAACTTTATTTCACTATGTATGTGTGTGTATGTGTGCGAGCGTGTGCTCGGGAGACCTCGGGCAAAACATCCCAGATGATGTTTCAGAAACCCTAAAAACCATTTAAAAGTAGAAGGCAGCTCATTTTCTTCCTTACTGCACCGCAGAGAGAGAGGGAGAGAGAGAGGGGGAAGAAGAGTGAGAAAGAGAGTGACCCAGTTAGAGAAAATTTAAATAGGGATTCCATTTAGAGGGCCACATTAATTGGAGCAGATGCCTTCTCAATTATTAAGAGGCCTCCAAGGGTGTTAGCACGAGCTAAATTTATCCCGCATGGCTTTGACTGGGCCTGTCCAATCTCATACAGCATCTGCAGACAGAGGGAAGAAACATGCATTGTGTTTCATACACCAGTGTTCACACGTCACAGGCACAGAAGCTCGCTCACACATAAAAGAGACCCAAACAGTGGCCATAAAAAGAGGCACTGGCCTCACCAGTGCCTCTTTTTATGGCCACTGTTTGTACTGCGAGATGTACACACAAAAAGCTGTAAAGCAGAAAATATGAATGTAGACATACGCACAACAACTCACCTAAGACACAGGTACACAGACTCACAAACTGCCCTAAAAGTACTCCCTAGAGAAGAGACACATTCAAAATAATCTCCCGGTGAGTCAATGGCCCATCTCCCTGGCTCCATCTCTTGCCATGTGAGCCATAATGGCTTCCTTGTTTCCACCAACCTGCGCTGTAATGAACCAGCAGGCAGGAACTAGTCCCGTGAGGGTAACACTAGAGTCCTGATAGAGCATTGGGCAAAACGGGATAGGAAGAGAGACAGGGAGAATAGCAGTGAGAAATACTTCTGCACTATTTCATACATTTATTAATAGTCCCTCTCTTCTCCTATGTCATGAAAAAAGAAAATCTAAAGAGATTCAGAAAATGACAGGCTCAAATCTGACATGTAGATGATGAGGGATTTTTTTTTTTTCTGACTGAAGATGAGAGGAGTTTGTGATTAATTCATTGTCTCTGTGACATAGGCTGGTGGCCACAAGCTGGTGAAAGGAGCTGTAAATAGCACGCCTCCATGAGAAGCAATCTAAGTAAACTAGAGGCATCACTCCAGAGAAAAAGCCTCGAGGAACACTAATGAAATTGTTTTGTTTTCCACTCTCCCTCAGCCAATTTTTCACAAACACTGTGCACAAATGTCTGCATTTTAAACAAGCAGCCCATAACCTGCCAACAAGAAAGTGAATGCAATATTAAAAAAAAAAAAATCTCTGTCTGTCAAAAACCAAATACACTTAATTTCTGTTCATTTTATAGGGTGACCTTTCATTTGTGTATCCATTCTGATGTTGAGGAATTTAGAGGTATCAAGCTGTGTCATGTGCCAAATATAGCAGTGAACCAGACCATCACTATTTGGTACTCAGCCTCAACGAAAGGGACTGGGGTTACAACAGACTAGTGTCATTCTAGATTAAACCGACTGAATGAATGAAGGGAACGGGGAGCACACCATATCAATTTTCCCATAAGGCCATGTCAGCTATTTCAGAAATCTATAACTGAGAAACCCAACAGGTTAATGAAACTATGAGTGATCTAATCAATATCTTGTATCTCTAGAAAAACAAACAAATGTTGATGTAGATGCACAAATCATGCAAAAAAAAAGTACGTAATCTTGTGTCCTCAGTGTACTTATTGAAAGGCATCATGATATTCAAGACAGAATGTGTGGAAAAAACTGTAGCTAATCTAACAGCAAGAATGTTTGACTAGCATGTCAATGACTAAATTGTGTTCTGTGCTAATAACACACCACAGGGAGTTCAGTCAAGGTTGTTAGAAGTCCTTTGTTATTAATAACAAGAGAGGAATTAGAAATATTTTCTAAAATGAGATGAAACATCTGTGCCCTCATGCTGTTCTTATTCAGGTGAACGAGGTGAGCTGCCATACACAGAGACCCAGAGCATGATGTGTAATTTAATGCTAATTTTCCGCCTATTCACTCCACGCTGCTCATTACATAGACAACTGGTACTCCACCTAGATTTATAGAAGCCAATTAATCTGTGTCAGGGAGGTGAACACAAAGACAGTGTGAGGTAGAGGGGGGAGAGGGCATACGCATCTGCATCTGCACATGAACACATAAACATACAGAAAGTTTGTCTTAGATGAGAACTTGAGAGAGCTGTGTTGGTAATGAGGCCAATGTGAGTCAATGTCTAAATGTGGGAATCAAAGTTTTCTAGGTTTTCTCTGGTGGCTGTTAAAGGTAGAGACGAAAGGAAATGAAAGTCTTTCACACTGACATGCTTGCCTTTAATCTAGCACACTCTTATTCTACTTTTTTCGCCCCTCACAGCCATTTTTAGTATCTCACACTTATCTTTATCCACTTTCTCTCTCTTCCTCATCAGCTTCTTTCCTTATGTCTCTCCCAGTTACTCACTTCCTCTGCCATCTACAGAGGCATCCAGCTGGGTGGAAAATGAGGCCGAGGTCAGCAAATATCTGGGCCATTCGCTACCTCTGCTTTAACGTCCACTGTCCATTTCTTCTCTCTCTCTCAGCTCCTCCTCTCCTCCTCTGGACCTTGACCCATTCCCCTCTGTCCCACTCTGCTCCCACTCCTCCCTCTTCTTCCCCTCACTCCACCTCTCCAGCTTCCCATTTTGGAATGATTGATGACCATGATGCTTTGCTCTTGGGCAGTTTATTAACTTCATGGAGCAGAGCTATATAGGCAGCAGGCTTCACTCTTGTCTCACCATCCCCTCCAACCCCCCCTATACTTTCTGCTTTGGTGCTGTCCCTCTTTCTCTCTCTCTGTCCTCCTACTCCCTTTCATTCCTTTGCCCGTCATCCTATTCTACGTAACCCATTCCTGCTCTCCTTCTCCCTCCTAGGCTCTGACTTTCTCTGCACCTATCTATCCTATTTACTCTTGGACAAAAAACAGCTGAAGACGATCTATGTTTCGCATGGTGACATATATCTCAGCACATCTGTGTGTGCTTGCGCTCCCTTATCCGTTCGTTTGAGTGACATGGCCATAAATTTACTTTATGTTGTCATTACTTACAAGGGAACAGCAGGCACACCTCATGGGAAGCACCGGTTGCGTTCAGGGCACGTGAGTTACGGCTGGGCGTAAGATCACATTTCTTGACATGTAAAAGCTGCAAACACAGCCATGAATATATGTCCACACCCTGATATTTACACTGAGCAGCATGCAGGCTTACTCACCCACACTAGCCAATATACATGTGGTCAGATACACACACCATTGGTCAGGTAATGCCATGTTAAGGGAGACAGAGGGCGGGTTGACAGGCTGTACTGTAAGTAAATGGTATTAGTTATGGTGTCCATTACTGTTTGTCCTTGAAACTACCAACGCATTTTATGGTGTGTGTGTAAGTGTGTGTGTACGTGTGTCATTTTTATGAACACACACATGGATGTTTAGGTATGCACGGGCATGCTGTTTTATCATTTACCTATTTGAAATTTACACAAATAGCACACATAAGTATAGTATACTCAACCAACAGTCATATTACTAAAAGCAAAAGCTAATTTACAATTTGCATATGTTAGTGCGTCATCCTTGCAGTACAATCCATCCACGAACCCAGTATGACAGCACCAAGAGGTTCAGTCCTAGTAGCTGTAATAATGTTCATAGCAGCTACTGTGTGGTAGGAGTAATGGTTATGATAATGGAGGCTTCACAGGCTATGGCCACCCTGACAAACTACTATGCTAGATATTGCACCTCAGGTTAGAGGAAGAGAGAGAGGAAAGACAGAGAGAGAACAGATAACAGAAAAATTGTATGAAAGGCAATGTCCTTAACAGATTTATGGTTGGATACAAAATGGGTTGAGAGAGAGGTCTACAATGAAAGTGAGTAAGACAAATGGAAGGAAAGGTTTAAATGGACGGTTTAATTTTCAAGCAAGTGACACTAGAGTAAGCTATAAAGAAAAAACACAGCAATAGACTAAATGAATGAGTTTAAGTCTGTCCAACATAAGACACCAGAGCCCAATGTAGCTCTCGACAAGTATCTCTTCCACCTACTAACCATGTGAGTATCTTGTTGTTGCTATAGTCCACATATGACAAGGAGTGACAAGAAGAAATCACAGTCAGCACTGAAATACTCAGCCAATTTTTTTTGCCTCTTTGCAGCCAGGCTTTTGGCTTGCACAGTCCATGCCATCCACTGTCTGTGACTCTCAGCAACAAGCTGTTCATCACCCACAAGACTCCTGCTGTATGATTTCTTTTTATTCCTTTTTATTTATTTCTTTAGTATGTTCAGAAAAATGCCATAAAAAAGAGTAAAGTTCTCTTACATAACTGAAGCAAGCATCAATATGGAGATCACATTTAAAGTTACTTAAATCCCTCACCTTGCTCATACTAATGTTCAGACTAATGGAACCGGAATCGATTTGTTCCCGTTTTTTTTTTTTTGTTGTTGTTGTTTTTTTTTCCTTAAAGCATACCACACGTACCAGATCCACTATCTGTCAGTGTTATACAGGGTGAATATTGTGCCTGGTACAGATTCAACTGAATGCAGAATTTTGTTTTTCTGTAACAAACCTTCTTGTCTGTATGTCTGTAAGCCTTGCCTGCTCTTTTTCCCTGTCTGTGTCTTGTGTATCACCACTGGGTTCTGAAGATAAAAGCTTTTGTCAAACAGCATATATAATTATAGAATTTTAATACATTAGAGAGGTGCCAGGATTGCAAGACAGGCTTGCGTGTTTTGTCCATTCTCCATACAGAGGTAGAAAAACAAACAACCCCCCCCCCCAAAAAAAAGGACGATTAGGGGAGGGTGAGGTGAGGTGATTGAGACCAATACTTCTTTTAGGACTTTGAGTCAATGACATGGGCCCTTGCTGAGGATCTCTAGCCCCCCCCCTTGATTTGTTCAGACTTCATCTCTTTGTTCAATCCATACATCAGCACTTCATTGCTCTGCTTTCACTCTGCACAGAATCAATCACTTCCTCCTTTGTTTGTTTGTTCCTTCCAAATCTCCTTTGCTTTCAATTTCTCCTTCCAAATCCCTCACTCTGTTTTACTACTTGCCTTCCACAATCCTATATTTTCTTTGTTTCCATCTTCTCTGTCTCCGTGTATTACAGAAATCCCCATTATTTTTCTGTAGCTCTTATTCTCTCTGTTGTTTCACTCTCTTCCATCTACACCTAGTTTTGTCATCCCATTCCTCTGAAACTCCCATTTTCTGACTCAACCTTGAACCTCTTTCCTCCATATTACCTATTCAAAATGAAGAACAAATGCACTCAAACACACACACACAAACACTATGGCTACTATTGTTCAGTATAATTAAATCTGCAGAGTTGTTAATTTATACACTCTTCATGTCCCAAATCCACCAATTAAAGTAGTACTTTTTTCGATACCAATTTTATCAAATCAATTCTAACAAAGAAAATTACATCACAAATGCTTTTTTTGTGTGTGTGTGTGAGTGTGTGTTCAAATGCTTCATCAAATTGGTTGTGTTACCGGCCTTAGCAACGATGTCCTTTTTGCAAATATTGCATCGTGCACTATTGGCATCAATCTTGCTAAAATGGAGACACACTTTTGATCTTTTTTTTAACCGCTTTGACACACACACTGTAGTTCACAACTCATACACATGGCCACCGTCTGTGGGCGTAACCACGTAAGTATTTTTCCTGCATGCCTCTACCACATGTAACGTCACAGCCAATCACCGGCAGATCTTGATTATGTGATTAACTTCTTGGTATCGAAACGTGCCATAAAAGAACCGAAGTTCGGTACCCAGCCCTAGGCATCTATGAGCATGGCGGAATTTATATAAACGACAGATTAAGTCTGACTCTTCCAATAATACAATCATGTAAACACTAATCTGGGTAATTTACATCTAAAACATGGACACTTACAACAACAACCTACAGCAACAAACAACTCAATGGGGAACTAACATAAGCATGTTTTCAGGAAAGTACTGATCTATTATTCCTAATGTATAATTTACAAAAAAAAAAATTCACAAAGAACTACAAAACATATATTTTTTAAATTAATAAATATTCTTTCTCTCACGTTCAAATGCCTGGTGCATAATGTGTCAATCATGAACAAATTGGTGGGTGTCTAAAGCACTGGGACATATTAATGGTTTCATGTGCTACAGTCTCTCTGTGGGATTCAGTGCTGAAAAACAATAAGAAAACCTCCCCACAGCTAGCTACAGCTGCCTCACCAGAGGTGATTACAGAGAGAATAAGTGTGGGGCAGAATGGTGAATTGAATTGTACTTCATCGTAGAATGATCATGAATTCTTTACCATCTTATTCCTACCTGACCTATTTATAGTAAAATCATGCAGAGTATGATTGCCCCGGTGAGCTGTTTTCTTCCTCTCTCCTCTCACTATGCCTCCCTTTCCATGGAGCAGTTGGGGAATATAAAGGAACAGTATTTGCTTGTGTTTTTCTTGAATAATAAAAACACCACAAGGTTATGGTACTTTACAGTAATGTCTAGGGCAGACTTAACTCAGGCCTGCTCTATGTGTCCAGTCCTTTGTGTATTAATGCATACTTCCCCCATATCTGTGTTAAAACACTGTTGCATAGCTCCTCTAATGGATTTTGACAGTCTCATTTGTAGTGGTGTGGTTTTTTATAAAGAAACAATTAACACTGATGATAGCACCATGAAGTGGTTTACTGTTGCTACCTGACCCTAAGGGAACAGAAAATTATAATGTTTTTTTAGTGGCTAACACTTTATTCATTCATCTCTGAATGTTCTGTTGAGCAAACTGATCTCATGCAGCTGCTTCCTCTTCAGGGTCAGTTACAGTCATACACATTCAAACTTGGGGCCAACCCACAGTCTTCTACTGTGGGCCACTGAGCCGCTCCACCAGAGCTGCAGAGGGTTAAGTGCCTTACTTACTCAGGGGCACCACTGCGGCAAAGGAAAGCATGATTCATTCAATTTCCCCCACCCAAGATATTTCCCTTAGAGGTTCAAAGCTTTGATATAGAAACATTTAAATTACAAGCATGCTTGATGTAAACTGATTTCACAACAGTTTAGGATAAGACAGAGACAGTGTGACTATTATCTGAGGCTCCCACTGATGTCATAAATATAATTAAATACTCATCTAAAATTGTAAGTCAGTTAGTAATGGCAGAATGGTATTTGCATGACATAGAACTAGTGCCGTGGAGCTGATTCTTTTGACTAAATAATATCTATTAGAAAGGATTTTGAGAATCTCATCTGGGAAATATGCCATACCTATGAAGTTTGAACACATTATTTCTTCAACTGCATAATTTTGTGCTAGTCCCTCTGTCAACATACTGTAATCCCCTGACCTATCTCTGCACAATTAAATTATGTGTCTTCAGTACTGCTACACACTGTATCATGAAACAAGGCTTTTGGCAACATTGAAAATTAGTCAGTATTTGAGTGCTGGCACATTAGGTGAAAGATATGATTTATGCCCGTAATAATCAACAAAACCAACAATATAATAAGATATATTAGAGGTGAACTCTTTTTTCCCTTCCAGTGGGGAATACTGTGAGGATTCGTTGAACCAAAGACTTCTGCAGCTTTCAGGAAATACTGCTGAGCTCTAGTTCTCTGCAGCAAAGGCCCTGATGAGTAATGAGGTTTGAAACTGTGATGAAAGAAAACCAAGTCTGATGCCTTTACTTGTCAAAAATTTAAATGTCTTCATCCCAGTAGCAGTTTTCTAAAAGGATACACTGCAATTTCAAAGTTAAACTATTTCATAAATTCGCTGGTTATAATGCCGCAATATAAAAGGCGCTTACATTTTTCATTTTTTTATATATATAAATCTATATCTTAAAATTCTGCTGTAATTAAACACTGATGGTTCAAGACAATGAAAGTAGGAGAATCAAGCTAAAGACCAAAATTTAGATGACTGATGATTTCTATTTCAGTTTGACCCTGGCTTATTGGCTTGGTCTGTTGATATATTTGGAGTCATTTTAGGAAAAAAAGTGAGAAGCACATGAATGCACTCTGCTCACACTGCAATCCCAGAACTATCAACCCTATCTGCCTGTCCTTCAGACAATCTACGGAGGCATCTTTATGAAACTTTTAAAAGCTGTAATTTCTTTGAAGTGGAAACTTGTTCTGAGGATGGCTTTGTATAATCCCCCCAATTCACTTGCTTGCTGTACTGTGAAAAGGCCTGGTTTTGCTAGAGATATAGCAAGTGCCTCCACCCACACAGAGTGCTAAACCACAACATCTCAGGCCTCTCTCTCTTTCCCTGTCTCTTCTCTACCATACCACCACAAACACACAAACAAATGCACTAACACACAAATTTAATAAAACATGTCCTTTTCCCAGGCTTTCACTTCCACAGCTGTGCCTCCTTTTCTGTCCACTTTGGCCAGTTTTTGTTTCTCCCACATGGTATCACTTGGTCAACCTGATCTTATAAAAGATTCACAGACCGTTTACATGCACCAAATCGCACCACATGCATTATGCAGTGCATCTAGTGGTGTGGCTCTCCAATCCTGTTCCTTTCTGCTCTTTGCTCCCTTCCTTCTTCCTTCCCTAGACCTCATGACTTAAAACCCTTCCATTTCTTTGCCACTTACCCTCTTTTACAATTTCTCTCATTGAAAAACCTGCTCTCCCCTCCCTTACCTTCTTCATTCTCATTCCACATTTTCGCTCCCTGTCCTCATGCAATTCTGCTTCCACTGACACCCCCACCCACCACCACCACCACCCCCTTCAAATTTCATTCCTACTTTCCTTTCTTCCAACAGCTAGAGGTGAAAGTTTGACTCTTGATATTGCTGCGTCATGAAAAGCAGCCAGCATAGAGCTAGACCACCCTCTGAGCTCGATCTGCAATTCAGTTTTCTCTCTTTCGCTCTCTGTTGATTTCCCTCTCATATCCTAAATATCTTCTTATCTCTTTTCTGTTTCGCGCTCTCACCATTTCCAGATCTATGTCAGGGACATTTTTTTTACTAAGTTAATATTGTTTTCCATTATTTCAGCATCGTGATTTGAACATCTTTATTTGTTTATCCTCACCTGCCCAAACTATTGCTCTCACAGCAGAATGTGAGATATGTCAGTCGAAAATAACAAACCCCTACAGCCTTTAGGATAGCACTCAGCTTGACAGCAATGCTACTTTTGCTTGAACCTTAGTGACCTTCTCTCTGTCCTGAAACACATTTACAGACTCAACAGTTCCTCTATATTTAGAGTTAACTTTAATGCACATCAGTTTTTAAAAAAATCATTATTCATATGGAAAATGTTATTCTATTAATTTGTTTGCCAAGGCATCATTCTCTGATAGGATATGCAAATTCATAAAAAGTTAAAAAAAAAAAAAAAAAAAGTGTTCTGTTATCCTCAAGAAACTGACAATAACATAGGTTAGAAAATGACATTTGGCAAGAGAATGAGGGATAAATAGTTTAATAGCTGATATTCTTGTCTTTGATGGTTTCCTTCATTACTTGGAACCAGTGTTTTGCTGTTTCCATTAAATGCATCTGGTACAGAGTGGTCACACAGATCTGAATCGAATGCCTTATCCATACACATGAACACAATTTCTATAGCACAGTATTTAAAATTTATATGGGACAATGGATTTGTTGCTGCTGTAATTGATGAAGATGGCTGAGGTGACTGTGCTCCCCAATGCCACTGCTTCAGTTCCTTGCTTCCTGTCAATGACATAAGCTTGTAATGAAAAATCTAAGTGAAGCAATAATTACACTGGCCTCAGCTGGCCCAGAGAGAGAGAGAGGGCGAGAGAGAGAAGGAGAGAGACTGTGTTACATGTGACACATTAGATATTTTCCTTCCATCTGATGCTGGACTAAAGCCTCCTCAGGTTATACACAAGTGACATAAATAATTTCCAAGCATAGGCAAACAAATATGCACAAACATGCCTATTCATGTGTTCCTGCACATACACATTCACACTTTGTAGTTGGCTTAAGAACACATTAAATAAAGCTCTCACTGGGGAGTCCAAACAGGCCTAAAGTTACACATACTGTATATGCACACATTCACACACACACACACACACACACACACACACACACATTTGTACATGCAGACACAGGCCTAGATATCAGATTGGGAAATGGGAGCTCCAGATAAACGCAAACTGCTAATCAGGCCAACCAAAATAGAGCTCATCATCTTTAGGTTGAAATGAGGTTGAGACTGAGGTTATCTTTAGCTGTCCACTGGGCAATCACGGAAAAATCCATTCGCACTAGAAAAGCATTGATGGTGTCAGTTTGTAATAACTTATATGTGCTGTGGCACGTAATTGCATGATCTATATCAAACTGACAATATTGCTCAAGCCATCAGGTGGTTAACTTGTACACCTAGGGAAAATGACTAAATTGCTTTAAATTGACAAACTGAGCCAATATGTCTGAAAATTGCAGTCTGAAATACACCCAAGGAAAAAAATTGATTGCTTAGCATCATACTTTGTTTTGCAGCACAAATGATAAAGTGTTTACAATGAGTAAAATATCTTTACTGTTTCTTGAACAGATGAAAATGAAAGGGTTCAGGTGAGTTTTCTGAATCCCTGAAAAAGTGTCATTTGTTTGTCCATATTTGACAGCAAAGAGGCACTTTGAGCCAAAGCCATATTGAGGTTTAGCACTAATTTGGTGCACGGCAGGCTACACCTGTGGCTCAACTGGGCCATCTAGGGAAATGAACAATGATTTGACAAGTAGAAATAATGATATATATTTTTCCTTCTATTCCTTTTCCTCTAACAAAAAATAGTATCAAAAGGGTGGATACAAATCATTGTTTGATGTCACGTACACGCATGATTATGCTATCGACAAGGCCTTCTAAATAATTATTGCTTTGTTTTGGGGTTGTTGTGCTCAAAAACACTGTCATTTGTTTAGGCAAGTTTCTATGCATTTTTTGTTGTTGAATATAGTGCTGCTTTGGTGCAGATAAATAGCTCTGTTTCAGCTTTTTAAATGGCTAGAGACAAGCCAGAAAAGAGCAGAAATGTCACAGCTCTAACCAGTGGGCTATTGTGGGTGGGTTATATGTGTAAACTGTAGAGAAACTTGTTTTCTTTTGAGGCAATTACACTGGCAAGAAAATGTTAATGATTTGTCACTGTACTGCAACACAGACACAAAAGGCTGATGTTCAAAAATATACTACATCCATACTGTGAGACCTCTTTGATGAAATACTCATTTAACCATGAAATCTGTGACCTTTGATTTGACAGCTAATCCAAACACATTGAAACAATGACCTTAAAGTGGTCTATGAAACCACCTTTACAGCCAGTAACACACACTAACAATAACAGTTAGGACACACACACATATTTTATATATATATATATAAAAATATATAAAAAAAAAAAAAAAAAAATAAAAAAAAAAAAAAAAAAAAAAAAAAAAAAAAAAAAAAAAAAAAAAAAAAAATATATATATATAAAAAAATATATATATATATATATATACACATCTCATAATTATTCTCTTCAACTCAGTCTTGCTGTCTCATGACGTAAGACTCAAACACGAGACGAAAAGGTTTCTGCGACACAAGTTCCCACATAGCTATACCTCAGAATGACAAGGTCTTGGGGACTTGCTTGAAGCAGTCCAGTCCTTTTGTATGTGCATGAATCAAACCTGAATCCAGCCAGTCTCCTTTTTGTCTCATCTCATTTCAGAGAAGATTGGGTTGGTGTGATTTACAACAGGGCTGTACATCTTCTTTATGTGCTCTCTATAAGGAGAAATGTCTGGGAATGACGTATGTAAATGAAGGATAGGAGGTTGATGGTGAAGAATGGAGAAACAGAGGGAGGAAACACAAGCAGGAAAGAAAAAAAAGAGACGCACAGATAGAAAGAAGAGAGGAAGGAGATGTACTTAATGATAGGGAGCTCTGAGGTGAGGACTCAATGCACAACCACCAACACTCTCAAAAACACCCATGAGACTTCCTCCACAACCTGTTGTGTCAAATAACACATGTTTAAGACTCAAAGCTCTTCACTACCTCTGCAGTCTCTACCTTTCAATCTTTTTCACTATCTTACCCATCTTCTCTCAGTCTAGACCAGTGTTTTTTTCCCCTCATTCAAAAGAGTGACTCATCCATTAAGATTATTGATCAAAACAATCAGAGAGCAACAGGGAGAGCAAGAGAAAAGGAAAAAGAGAGAAAGAATTGAACTTTGCTACCGAAGCTTACTAATTTCTCAGAGATATGCACGGACAACTTCCTCCACTAAGTGCCTGTCAGTGCCAGTGCTGAAGAAGAGTATTTTTTAACATCTCTGACTGATGAAAACCCATCTGCAACAGAAAATACTTAATTACATGAATTTGGAAAAGAGAAAAGATAATTTTGCTATTGCTGCTCCATTTTGGTTTTGATTATTGATTTCTAGGTGGATGCTTGGGAAATGCAATATAGCATATTTTTTCCTTTAGTTTTTACATCATCTGGTTTTTTTTATGCTAAAGTGCAGTGTATCTACAGACACCTATAGTAACTGACATTTATGGAAGGTCCAGGAAATACTAACAATGTCAACCTCCTCTAAGAAAAAAAATGTCCACAGTATTTTGTGTACACACTCTGTGTTTGTGTGTGTGTGTGGATGCACATTTGTATTTCACTATAAAGAGATAGTGCACCAACTGGGGATATGTACAGACAATATATATCCCAGTTTGACTGAGTGATAAACCTCTCAACAGGCTGCCGTGAATAATCCATTCCATTAATGTTCCCTCTCTGAGCCAAACAATGGGCCTTCT
The DNA here is from genome assembly GCF_001640805.2 of Lates calcarifer. Taxonomy (NCBI): domain Eukaryota; kingdom Metazoa; phylum Chordata; class Actinopteri; family Centropomidae; genus Lates; species Lates calcarifer. The sequence continues at coordinate 7,892,963 of NC_066845.1, forward strand.
CAACTATGACCAATAGAACTTCATTACTTCCCATTGTGAGAGAGCCAGGCTTCCTATAACATTACAGCAGCGTGACCTTGACATCTTGTTAGAGCTAACATTAAACTTTATGGGCACCGCCTATGGTGTTTAACTATGTCTGAGATATATAGAGTCAGTTCATATGGATATGGACCGGAAGGGGGAAGGAGGAGGGGGATGTCATGAGATCACAGGCTATTTGGTTTAGCTGGTGCAAAAAGGCTGAAGAAGTGTGCCGTTGTATGAGCAGAAATCCCATTTGTTTTAAAGGCTTATGAACCACTGAGAAGCTGTGAATTAAATGCTGTCATAATACCCTGCTGGTTTGTCCAAGATGATTGCTTTTATCCACAGCCATTGGCCAATATTTTGACTGCTATTAGCCATGTTATGTTGCACTACTTAATGTAAAGATGCTAGGTTGTTCAGATAAATAAAGATTACAGACAAGATTTACAGATTGTAAAGCTTTCTGGGACAACCTTGTGATCTTAGCTATATAAATTAGCTTGACTGATGTTCTATATTTGTACACCACTGCTGCATATGCTGTTAACTTTGTTCATGTGGAGTTATAATTACACCCTCAGAATTGGAATATTTAACTGCAGCTAGTTTCTAAAATCATCAGGCTTCTGCCACATTATGTAACATACAACGAACACAAGCCTTTATCATTTTTTGTGCCTCAGTCCTTCTTGTTCGCAGCAATTACAATGAAATGTTGGCCTGTGATTAGGGACTTACGCCTGGCAAATTAAAATGCCAGAACTGCAAACTAGTAAGAAGACTTTGCTATCGTTAAGTTGACAGGCAGTGCTATATTAAATTTATATCACAATGGGCATGGCTTTATTAATATTAGATTTATGCACTCTCAGAGAGAGGGAAACCTGATTGCACTTTTACAACTACTGTGGATTAAAAAAAAAAAAAAAATACCCCTGGTAATTAAAGTGGGCTGAGTTGTGGGTGGTGTGCATTTAAAGACTGTCATTGGCCACAATATGCTAACTGAACCAATAAAAATTCCCTCATCAAAACCTATTCACAAAACAAACAAAGCTCAGAAAATGTTAAGATGCGGCACATATGGAGATATATACCTTCAGTGAGTCAATTCATATTTCAGTGAATCCAAGGGCAAAACTTGCACAGTTTAAATAAAAGTAACATTTAAGTCTCAGAGTTCTCATCAAGTGAGGCTGTGATCAAAGGCTGCAGAGCCATGTGTTGACAGAGGAAGAAAGCAAATGTCAAGAAATGTCACTGTTTTATTAAACATACAGAGCTATGGCAATTCTGTTTAGGGATATCCTTTGGGATTTTGTAAGTGTTGCTAATTCTTATGAAATAAATTTAAGAATCTAATCCTCCCCTGTTTCTGTGAATATAATATGTACTGTGAAATACTGTACAATTTCATGTTCAGCATTATTCTTGTGTATATAGAGGAGCTAATATTACATTTTCGAGCACACTGTCCTCTTCAATGGCTCTACAATGATGTTTGTGTGTATACTATTCCTCTGATGCTTTATAGACTAAGGTTGTAGGTCTCTTTCCTCTGCTTGTGAGTCTATCCCTTTTTCTGTGTTTAATAACACATGTCTCATAGCTGAGAGAAAGCCCCTGAAAAACACTTAAAATTGCATACATTTCAGTGTCTAAAAAAGAAAAAAAATGCAAAGCATTAGCATCACAAAAGGAGGAATGGTAGCATTGTCCTCTATGAGTGAGTGAGTGTGTGAGCAACCCTGTCTTCTAGAAACTACGTTTCTATACAACTAAACTGCAACAGAAAATACATCTTGTAGAAAATGTAATTGCTGGCTGGATTATGTTCAGAGGCGCCACGTTTGTTAACAGAAAAGGTGGTAAGCTTACGAGGCGCACAACTGTCTCACCATAGGCCAGAGTTTGCATTCAAAGTCCTGTCTGTGGTTAGGTTTAGAAAACAAAGGCACTTTGGTTAAGGTTATAAATAAAGGCATTGTGGTTGAATTCACTGTGAACTTATCTGTATTAAACCAGATCACAATGTTTCCCTAACCTTAGCCACAAGCTTTGAGTGCCTAAATATGACCATTTGAGATTTTGTAGGATAGAAACCATTTCTGAGAGACAGTTGGAGTGAGACGGTGAGTGAGAGAGTATTGCATGTAAAGGAGAATGGCATTAATTAAATAAGGGAAGAAAAAAGAAGAAACATGCTGCAGCTACTTGTCAGTGTGATGCATGTGTGAATTTGAGTCGTTTTCAGCATGGCCTCTCTCAAGTCATTGCCCTCTAAATATGGAAGCTTATACTTCTGAACCTGCCAACCAGTCTCACAATAATGCACAGCTGACAATGCACACACAGTCAGGCATAAACATGTATGCACACACACAAGCACTCACCGCCCAACTCCACTCTGAATGGCAAGCAGCTCTTAAACAGTTCCAAGTCTTATTGAATTAGATTAGAGAGAATACAAAATTTGACATATTTGGATTTGGTGCAGCTGCAACAACAAAAGTGCACATTTTGCCAAGGCATTCTCTGTATTCAAAAAGGATGTGGAGACCAAATGAAAACCGCATACTGAATCCTCTAAATAAATTTCAAAGGACAGAGAAAAGGGGCCTGCTGTCTTCTTAGTTTTTGAATTCCAGTCACTTATGTTTAGACTCCCCAACTGTGTAATCTGGGACTGGCACACAGAGATGGGAGATTCTCCGCTGTTCAAGCATTTATCACATCTCTTTGAAGAGGAGATTCGGTGAATTGCCTCATAATTCTTTTAAATGACTTGTTTATACAGAAATGAACTCCACTTGACTTGATGGCTCTGAATACTTTTGATTACTTAGTTTGATTCAGATTATTCTTATAGAAAAACTATTCTTCCTCTGACTGAGAAATAAAACACTACTAAGAAGCTCAAGTCTTTTTAATAAGCAACTTCCAATTTGTAAGTTAAACCAATGTCAAAGTGGGATTTGTACTGTTCTAAGGAAAGTTTATAGGCATACACGCTGCAGCCAAAAAAATCTGAATCATATTTCTTGTTGATGCAGCATTTCACTCCTTACTGCCACAGTGCAAAAGAAAAAAACATGTAAAAATGACATTTTTCATGGATGCAAAATTTAATGGCTATATGATATTCTTGCCTCATTTCATACTGAGGGTAATTTTGAAGATTTGTGTTATAGCATATTGCCTGGGACTGGATTTATAGCTTAGAAAGATATGTATCCCAGAGTCTCTTAATTGTAACTCTGATTGAATTTGTTTGTTAAACTTGCTATATAATATCTACTATTAATTACACAGCCTATATACTAAGCCTAAGCAAAGGCACCAATAGTCAAAAGCCCATAAAAAGTGAACACTTACATAACACTTAACACTTATATGAACACTTATAATATTTAAATTCATAAAAATTTAATTACTTCATGAAACACACTGATGTGCCTCATTTAACAGGTTTATGATATAATAATAAGCATAGAGGTATCAATAAGCATACGGCTGTAATGATTTATAAGTATTAAATCTGCACCTCCATTTCAAATGAAGGTGCAGCTGGAGACTCGACGATTTTACTTTATTAGTTAGGGGAAATCACTGGCTTGATTCCACCAAAAGGGAATATGCTGTAGTTGTGTTCCAAGAAAATAAGTACTTTCTACTTACACAACACCTCCCACTGTAATACTGACTCAGAGTAACTAACTAACACAGGCATTTTGTTTGCATGAATCCTCACTAGATACACTTGCTTTATTGGAGTATGCACCAACTACAGAAAACAATCTTCAGCATACAAGGCTTTTCACCATGTTTACTGACTTTGCCAGTTCTTTTTGCTTTAAGCCTCATTTCTGGAGCATGTGGGAGTGTTTGCCTGTGTTTGAGAGAGAGAGAGAGAGAGAGAGAGAGAGAGAGAGTGTGTGTTCCTTGGTGTTTAAGTTTACTTGCAATCACAATCATGTGTTGTCATAAGTGGAAGAGTGCAAACCAATTTACTGGCAATCAATACAGATTTACAGTGCTTTGTTTCTTTGTTGAACCACTGACACTTGAGAGAGAGAGCTAGAGGGTATAGACACACACACAGGCCTTAAAGTACTCACAACCATTCATTTTTTGCACATTTTATGTTGAATTACATCTAAATGGATAGAAGTGCCATGCCCATCAATCTACTCTCAATAAACTGGAATTTTAGAAAGTTTTGAGCGGCTGGGCTGCTCAAGGACAGCAAGAGCCTTGTCCAAAAGCCATGCAAACATTTTTCTTCAAGGACCTCTCTGTATTTGACTGCATTCATCCTTCCCACAATTATGACCAGTCTCCCTGTCCCTGCCACTGAGAAGAGCATCCTGATAGCATGATATACTATACCACGCTTCACCATAGGGATGGTATTAGCCAGGTGAGGAGCAGTGCCTGGTGTTCACCATTTGGCAAACCCCAAGCAGGCTGTCATATGCCTTTTACTCAAGGTGGCTGCCCTCTAGCATGAGGATTTGAGTGCTGCATCTCTGCAGAGGACTTCTGAAGCTCTGTTAGAGTGACCCTTGGGTTCTTAGTCAACTCTCTCACCAAGACCCTTCTTGCTCCTGCTGCACTCAGAGTTTTAGAAATGGTTTTATACCCTTTCCCTGACTGATTCATTATTGATTTTGGTCCTGACATGCAATGTGAATTGTGAGACCTTATATATACACACACGTGTGTGCCTTTCTAAACTACGTCCAACCAATTCAGTTTGCCACAGGTAGACTCCAATCAAGTTCTAGACAAATCTCAAGGATAAAAAGAAAAGAATCCACAGCAAGGGTCTGAATGTCGATTTTTGATTTTTTAAGTTTGCAAATTCTAAAACAAGTCTTCACTTTTCATTTTGTCTACTTATTGTAGTTAATGCAAATGAATTTTATCTATCTATAATATCTAAATCTATAATATCTAAAATCTATAATATAAAGTGTGCAAAAAGTGAATGGGTCTAAATACTTTCTGAGGCCACTGTAAATACCTTTTCCTGCTAAAGGGACAATACCACAACTCCTGTTTACTCTTTATCAGTCTATATGAAAAGGAGATCAGTCAGTTTAGACTGCAGCTATCTTTATATTTAATTACTTTGTAATAATCATTTTACCCTGTGACACTGGTGCTTCTGCATTTCTGTTGAGATGACTGGATGTGAAAATAATAAGACCTATAAACTATGCTATAAAAGCAGAGAATGCAAGTGTCTTGTTTTATCAGTTGCTTGTCTCAACAAGTTTTGATAGGTTTTACAGAATACTGTAAAACAACATTCAATAAAATGACATTTTGTCCTTACTAGATTGTTTTCTCTTTTAGCTTTGACTGAGGTAAAACTTGATTTTATCCACAGATATCTATGTGGAAAACTTAAACCAACCAGTCTGTCAAACTAATGATATTCTGATTATACTATCTACTAGATTTGCAAGTCAGTGGATTTGTTGTTTTATTAAAGAAGTTGTGTTCTTCTAAAAAGGCATATAACAAAATGGCTTTCAAAATCAGTACTAGTGTCTAATTTCTAAGCAGTTATTTTAAAAGTAATTTCAATTTAGAGTCCATAGATTACCAGGCAAACTCAGTGACCATAATTTTCTCTCAACATAGCATTGGCCACACTACACTGTGCTGCTATTTAGGTGTTTCATTGCATTTCAAGCAGAAACATTAACTTGAATATTGACTTGAAGTAGGTCCCAGCTCTGTCTCTAAACCAGGATCCCAGGATGACATCGACTATTAAGTCCCAAGATGGAAAACTTTTAAGGACTCATAATATCAATCAGAATGAATGGAAAAACCATAGTTGACGTATTTTATTGTTTTTAATGTGGTCTAGAAGATGAAAGGAGACAAGAGAAATTATGTTGTTGCTGTTAGTCTGGTAGCTGCATGTAATAGTCCTGAGCAATCTGTCTTGGTTTCAATTTGTTGCTCTGAACAGAACAGGAAGTAATGGCCAGATAAAGGGCTTTTCTCTCTGCACTCCATCTCTCTTTTGGCTTACAGTTTGGAGTAGATATGTTGCTGGGCAGCAGTACTCATGTTTCTCTCTGTGGATGTGTACGATTAAGCTGCTGGTGCTGTTGCTGCTACAGTGCACATACTGACAATAGTGGGCAGGAGGATTACCTGTCACTTAACAGTATAGAAGATCAATAAAAAGTTTTAGCTAGATGCACTATTGCTGCCCTAAAAGTGTAAACTAACATCAGTTTTTCCTCATATTATATACTTTGAGAGCAATACATGAAAAAAATAACACTTTCGGTTCTTTTTAATTCTGTTTCACTCACAGTTGCAACATTTTACTTATTGGTCTTTTGCATTTAAGAGAATGACCATTCTTCGTCTATCTTTACCATCAATGTCTAAAATATCTTGGTCCTATTAGGTCATTATTTTTGTGATTTAGACTTGTATATCATGTTGATCTGATCCAGTCAGGGTCATTTCAAACTAGCTAGGGATACAAAGGCTTCCAGCAGTCACAGAAAAGCTGCTCTCAAACAAACCAAATAAATTAACTTCTGTCTCTTTCTTTACAATTGTAATGAAGAATGTATTTAGATTACTGCCTGATTGGAGGATTTTTTTTCTTTTCTTTTCTTGACTCAGTAATTGTTAGCCGAGTACTGTTGATTGTAGCCCAACTCAGTGTCAAACTGAAAAGCACTGTTATTGATGTTCTATTTTACTGGCAGGTTACCACAGAACCCTCCTGAATATAAAGCAGTGCTGATTTTATACTGTGTCTGTGTTAATTTGATGTTAAATCAATGAGTGAATAACACTGATTGAAATAACATCGAACATTGATGGTGAATCAATACTACTTCAGTGTGAAAAAGCATGTTAAATGGAAGTGTTGATGCATTTACACAGATTCTTCATTCTTGCTGATTACATGTTAGTCTGCTATTTTTGCCTAGGGAATAGACAGCCTACTTATTCAACTGTCTGGGCTGAAATGTGATCGCAATTAAAGGCAGCTGCAACTCTGCAAGAGGTCGGGCAAAATGTAGAAATGCTATAGCTTCTTTTTTTTAACTTGTGAGACATGGAGAATATTTTTGATAAAGTATAATTCAGCATGATTTAAAGTAAATAGTTTCTTTGGTTAGATTTACAAATATAAGTGTAATCTCTTAAATTGGTGACAAATAATAGAGACTGCTGGTATGTGAACCAGTTGAGGTCTGACATTGTTGTAAATATCTGGTAATTCGACATACAGAATGTGGGCATCAAATAAACCATAGTTACTTGCACTTAGATTTTGTGGATTTAAGTGTATATGATGTCTTCAAACTTTAGACAGTTAAGGTACAATCTTGTTAACATGATTTTGGAGATGTTCTATGTCTCTACCTACATGTTCACAATGTTCAGAGATGGCACACTGACTCTAGATCTTTGCTAATAAGCAGATTTATCCATTACCTCAAACATCACACTGGGATTTCCCATGAAAAGTGGAAACAGTTATAATAAGACCTGTGGGTCACAGCTGTGTGCTTCATCAACAGTCAAATTTTCTCAGAGCCTGCCAAATTTCAAACAGCAGATAGAAGAGAACTCCAGTTTTTGCACAATGCAGACTCAACAGCAGACTATCAGAAATCCTCAGAAAACATCAGGAAAACTAGCAGGAGCGAGATCATCCTGAGCATGCATAAATGAAAAAAAGAGGGTAAAACAAATGCTTTTTGAATGTTTTTAAGATCTGTTTGGATCTCAGTCAATAAAATCCAAACTCTGTGACTACTCTAGCAGTGCTTCCTCTGTGACCAGTGTAAATCTCATTCCCCTTTATTAGCTTGGTGTTTGCACTGCTTTAGTCAAAAATGACTATGGCTGCGCTGCCTCGTCTCATTTACACTATGTCTCTCTATCTCCCATTCTACCTTATCCTCAACTATTTTCTTCTCATACCTCTCTGTCTCATTACATTCTGACAATTTTCTGTACAGCTTTCCTGTTGAATTGTACCCATCTTCTTTTGTTTACTCATGTCTTTATCTCTCTATCCCTGCTTCCATCAGTCTATCCTTTTCTATTCTCTTCAAAGTTTCCTCCATCTATCCTGTATCATGTGAATCCATCTGTTTCTTTCAGTCTATCATTCTCTGATCCCTGGTTTCATCTGCCTGTCTTTAGGCCATCTACTTTCTGTCTATGCCGGCTAGTTTTACCTGCATCAGAGCACAGGGACCCACACTGGCAAGTATGGCTCTCTGTCTTAGCACGTATCTCCACTCCTTTTCCTTCACTAACTGTCTAATCTCCAGTTGTTTTAGAATTTCTCTTTTGCTCTGAACTTTCTTCTCTTAAGATGCTCTGTTTAAGTCTACCTTTTCATGTCCTCTGCTTCGTCCCACTATGACTGGTGCCATTTAATTCTGCCTTCTAATGTTCTCTGTGTTTCATTTAGTTTCTTTTGTCAATAATTTGTTTCATTCAAGGAGTATTTAGTACTGTGTGCAATAGCATTTATACTGTATTTAAACTCTGTCCTTGTCTGTTCCCACTAATTTTCCATCTGTACATCTCACCTACTGACCATCTCTCTCTTCTCTTCAATTTTTCTTTTTTTTAATTTGCTCCTAATTTTCATGCTGTTGTGCTTTCCTGTGGTTGAAATATTCCAGTTTGCAACCTCTTAGTTCTTATTGTCTTATTTAGTTTTAGCAATTATTCTGTCAAATCATCTTTTCCCATCAGACTTTGTTGTAGTGACATTGCCATGTACCCAATCAAGCAATTGATTGTGCACAGTACAATGTTATCAATCAAAATCAATAGACATTATGGCCAAAACTACAGAAACAATCTGTAATAAAGCAGAAGTATCCTTCAGATTAAGAACATGTTGAAATCTGTACTCATATGTACGTTCTGTATGTACAGAATATTTACACACAAGTAGATATTCACACACGCGTTCCCAAAGGCCAATAATTCTTTTAACGACAAGGATAAAGCAGCTATATAAAACAAAAACAAAACTTGAAATGAGTTCAACATCTATTCAACAGCTCTACAGTATCAGTCTGGTCAAGGCCAAGCACTGCTTGTGATGAAATCAAGGCTTCTTCTGCGTTTCTTTGTGCAGAGAATGAGAATCACTGCCTCCTCACAACAACTGATAACCATAACAATTTCCATAACGTCTTTGTCTCTGGAGATTTGAAACCGCCATCAACCATGAATAAATATCTTCTGGCACACTGACTCTGGTGTGGGTGTCTGAAGTGTGAGAGGTAAAGGGTGTGATTTATCTGTATCTGATGTGACCTGCACAAGAGGGCCATCCTTCACTCAACCTCTCAAGTCACATAAGCACACATGAGCTTAAGCAAAGAGACAGAAACAGACTGAAGTGGTTAGTCAAACTGTTTTGTCATTTAGCCGACAGCTACATTACATGCACCCTCTCTTTCATCGCCTTGCACGTTTTCTTGCGTCTCCTGTCCCATTTGGCTTCTGTACTGAAATCAAAAGCCCTGTAATAAGATGGAGAAGCTGCCAACTCTAGTCATCCCTCTGGCTCTGACAAGCACAGAAACAGGCAGGCATGCACCCAGGAAATTACGCAGACACATGCATGCATACACAAAGACACACACAATACTGAAATGAAAAACACAGAGAAATATCTGAGTTGGATGAAAAAAAAAAATCAATACATTAAAATACATACTTTTTTCCATGCATCATTCTGTAGTGCAACAGAGCAGAGGTTGTTTCTTAACTTACATAGATGTATCTTTTCCTTTATGTGTTACTGTGATTGACATTTAGTTTACAAATAAGTAAAGAAGACTAAAATCAATATTATTTATTCTGCCTCCATGTTCTTTAACAACAATATATGCGTTGTATTCCAATCAAAGCAAATCATTTTTAGACTGAGTTCCTACCCTCCCACTGGTTTCAGTTAATTCAACTGCAGAATAGACTTGCAACTTGACTGACATAGGAAACTCATCATACACAATTAATTGACTTCTATGTATCTTTCTATGAGAGATGGGTAGATAAAAGTAAGACTCTTTATCACCAATAAAGTAAACTGATATAATTATATCAATAAAACACATTATGTATCTCAACTCTAAAGACAGACCTGCATGCTTTTTACAACTTCATTTTCATCACTTAATTGTCCATGGTATTGAAAACATTATATATCTTGAGATGGCTGAATAGCCAGCTCTGCCAAAAAAAAAAAAAAAAAAAAAACACTCTCAGATTCATGCACACACATCTACGAAGACAAACACAAACACACAAAGTGGTAGTTCAATAGCCCAGCTGAGGAACACTGTTTCTCCTCTAATCTCAAATTGAAACAATCTTAATGTGACACTTTCAGTAAACACTTGGTCCTGTGGGGATGGTTGGGCTGCACGCAGCACAGTCTCAAAGAGGTTTGGTTTATTAGCACAGTAAGGCTAGACAACTTAAGATAAAATAAATACAAACACAGATGCAAATACACAACACCAAACACCAATACACACATTACAGGTGATTAAGTCCTTTCATAGATTATTTCAAGGTTTTGATAACAGGTCATTCTGAGTTGACAACTTTTGTCAGAACATAAAAATTCTCACTGTAAACTAATGAAGCCACAATTCTTGTCTTCTTATTGCGAATGAACACAGCACAGCATGATAATGGGCATGTAGCAGGTGCGAGCAATAACTTTTTTGAGTCAGTATTCCACAACATCTGGACTTGTGTTACACATATTTTATGTGACCACTTGCAGCTGCACATTGGTAATTTCACCATGGAGCAGCAGCAACACACATCTAAGTCTGCAAGAATCTCTGCCAACAGGCCCAGGTTGACCCAGCCTTCATGTTGAGGACCATCACTAGTAAGTAGAGATGGGCCTATGGATATGACTGAGAGACCAAATGGCAGTCTTCGCATCATTTTCTTTGACATTTGTGGAGCTGTGCACCGTGAATTCATCCCCCAGAGTCAGACTGTCAACACCGAGTTCTACAGCACTATTCTGAGGTGTCAGAGGGGGGATGTTGGACACATACAACCTGAACACTGGCACAATTGCAACTGGGTGCTCCATCATGACAAGGTGGCCACTCACAAGTTTTTTGGCCGCACCAATACAATTGTTGCTCACAAACCACCGTACCTGCCAGATTTCACTTCAGTGGCTACTTCTTCTTCCCTAAAATGAAATTTGCAGTCACATTTGATCATGTATCATACCTTTTACCTTGTGGTTGTACATTGTATATAAATGTACTTGTGTCTTCACTTAAACTATATGAGTGTTTTACTGTCAAAATACCTCAAAGTTGTGGTCGAAACTTGTGGAACATAAATTCCAGTGGGACTAGGAAGACAGATGTGACAGTTAGACTGCCAACTTAAAAATCAAAGCAAGGCACTCCAACTGCCACAACTGATGGACAAGCTGTCACTGAAAGAGCAATGAAAGAGGTGGATTAAAAATAATAAAGCAAACCAAAATTGTAAAAAAAAAAAAAAAAAAAAAAAAAAAAAAAAAAAAAAAAAACTGGAGCCACATGACAACATGGAACAAATACATGAGCTGGATTAAAGAAAGAGAACACGTCTGCAACAGTGCCCACTGTCCCCTCTCAAACTTGCTCCTGATGTTCCCTGGTGATCATAAATAAATGACACTGTTTGATAGACCTGAACTTGTCAGACAATGTGCTGTTCAAGGACAGACCGTGGATGGATGGCTAGAGACAAAAACTTCATAATAACTATCTAGAGACAAAACTTCATAATAGTAGTCCTGTCACCATTAGATGAGATCAAATCCTTCCCTCATGGGTGACACAGTCCTTTTTCATGCATGTTAATATGTACAAACTCACATTTTCTCTTCAAACACCCAAATCCCACTGAGAAGTACCTGGAAGAGCACTCAATACTGTATTCACTGCTAACAACTGTGACCTGAATATGTCACAACCTACTCTCAGATTGCAACAATACTGGCCACTAGATGATGAGCTGTGTTCCGAGGCGCAAGCTCAAATCACACTATGGATGCTGCCACAACTGCTGTACTGTGGGAAAACTGTTTTCTTTTTTTAGTGTCCATAGCAGTATCCTTACAAATTTAGTAAAAAGTGAAACAGTCAGCTGACATTAATGGCTGTTCTGGGACCTATTAGTTAACATAACTCACTCATCTAGTCAAGAACTTTATTCATTTAGCTTCAAAGTCAAATTATTGGGCCTTTAGCACTCATAAGATGTTATACTGTGTGGCAAATATGTATTAGTTATATTAGTTTTGGCCATTTAAAACTTTGTACATATGGTACTGAGGTTTGACAATATCCCTAAGGTCAGTAGATACATCAGTTGCCTCACAGCTGAAAGATCCTTAGTTTAAATTGCTTCTCTGAATGTATACTAGGAGAGGGTCTACGATCCCATGACCCTGATTAGCAATATGTAGTTCAATAAAATGGTCAGTTAATGTATATCCAGGTGCTGATATTCATATCAAAAAAATGTTAGCATTTAGAAAAAAAAGATAATCATCTCTTAAGCTTTTTTTGAAAGCATCACATCCAATAAAGTCTATCCAAAGTGCAACTTTAAGACTGATAAATTGAACAATGTGGAGAAGTGACAGAGTGTGAATATTGATGGGATACCATATAGGTTCAAGCCAGACCAGCTAGTGTTTTGTGTGTGTTCAAGTGTGATGGGGTGTCTATTAGATGACTATATTTAGTTGCCCTCCCCCAAGCTGTGACGAGGTTTGATTCCTCTGAGCTTCGTTTTAAATGAACTCTCTAAAAGAATTATCTGCTGTCACTACAATTCTCTATGGACACTGAAGACCGTATAAAACACTTCATCCACCATACAAGCATACCCACACAACATACACACACCACTTCATTTGCACATACACAGCAAAGATTCTTGAGCACACATACATATACACCATCAATAAAGTCACCTTTTCTCACTATTATATGACCAGATGTAATGATAACCTCCAAATAAGATCAGTGCTGGTGTCACAGCAAAAATCATTGCAATGGAAAATAAACAATCGCTTCTCAGTGGTTGTTCAGGAGACAGAAATTGTGTATGGAAACAACTTGTATCAGTACATTGGGTTAGCAATATATGCTCACAATGATATAAACTTAAGACACGTCTCTCTTATTGTGCAGTATATCCAGCTCTGCAGTCCTACACCAATTTTCTCAACCACCACTGCACTGTTGCGATAAACGTTAAATCAATCTTTTCTGTTTTGTGTTGTTTGTTATGACACTTTCTCTCAGCTCACACACAGCTTGCTTGGACCTCTGACACCTCACAAATAGAATTCTACTGAGAAAGTTGAGCAGGTTAGAGAGGAACAAAGACGCAGGGATAGAAAGAGAGAGAAAAAAAGGACAGTTTACAAGAGAAAATGCAGTGGAGACTGAGGAACGGGGTGAGGAGAGAGATATGACAGAGTGAGAGAGAGAGAGAGAGAACAATGAGGACAAAAGAGAAAAAAACTCACAACAAAGAAAACAAATAGCTGATGTTGTGCTTACATTTCCGTCTCTCCATTTATCAACCCCTGGCATTCTCCCACAGTGATTAACTTTGTTCTCTAATGCTTTGTAGTTCTTCCTGTCAGAGCATCCCTTTTCATATTTAGGGAAAAAAAAAACAGTGATTTTGATGTTGCTTTCCATTGCTGTTTGCCCCAAGCTGGTGACCTTGGCTTTGAAAATTATGCAGCTGAAAATCTTTGGAAAGTAAACAAGAGAGACAAACAGAGGAAGGGAATAGAAAACAGATGCTGAGACATGACAGAGGTGCTGAATTTGGCTTCAGGAAACAAACTAAGACATTGACATGTTGAATATGCAGCCAGCACAAGTTTGATATTGTATAATTGAGGAAGACTGTTCCACATGGATTCACACATACACGTATATATATGCTTAAACGCACCAAAGACAGGCACAGGCACCACCTAGATGTTGAAAAGTACCTCAAATTTAAAAATATCTCTCTTCTATCAATATTAATCACTCTGTTCCAAACCAAGACACGCTTTAGCTCTCACACATGCATAAACAGAGCAGATAGAACTGAATCTCAAGCAGGAATGAGATCCTGTACAAAGGCTGAATAGAGAATTACAGTAGCTAGTTGGTGGATTGCCAGGGACGACAAGTGAGAGAAAGGAAAGAGGGAAAAGGAAGCAGAAATTCAGATTAAAAATAGAGGGAGATAGGCTGAACATTTACATGCACAAAAGAAACCAGGTTACTGGGATAAGTCAGGTTAAGACAGAAAAATGAAGAATGACTTTACATGCACTACAATAACCAGGTTACTGTAAAACTCATGTTTACATGAAGGTGGTGAGGAGACGAGACGAGAACTTCTGTAGAAGTTATGAGTTTGGGTCCTTCCTTTCTGCCAAATGGATTGTGGCGGAATACAAGCCCCAGTCCTATTACTAACTCTGTATGCTTTGTTTATACACAGAAGATACAAGTAAGTGTTTGGAATGAGAGGGAAAAAAAGGATTATAAAGGATATATAAAGGATTCACTCAGGAGAATTAAATTTTCAAATAAAAATTCAATCTTTGAACGTGAAAGAAACTCTAAAGATTTAGGTTATTTTACAGAAAAGAGGTGTGCCCAGATAAATGTCCAGAAGCCAAACAAAGCTAACAAGACAAATAGACAAATATTTACTTTGGTAAATACTATATACACAGAGCTATTCTCTCGCCCTCCATTACCTTTTCATCCATCATTTTCCACTGATCCTTGAGCATCATAGAAGCTCATGGCAAACCATGCCTAACACTGCCAAAATGTTGAACTTGCCATCCAACTTCAGACTAGTTATCTACTTCAGTTTAACTAGTTCATCAATAGTGAGACTCATTAATCCTGTGTCACTTTTAGATTGCCATGAGTTTGCAAAGAAAAGCAAAGGTATGTGCTATGATTGATACAAAATTGCCAAATTTCATAGACACTTGAAACAGCTCATCTCCTCTACACAGTCCAGTATGTATGTATGTACTCTGAAACCCCAAACTGATTCCCATCAAACATCATTTCCCTCTAAGGGCCAATTGAAGAGTTTGCTGAAAGACACTGAACATTCAACACATTAAACATCTTGGACTCATGTTTTATTCACTGCACTGCAGCAATGGCCTCCTTCAACACTTATGCACAAAAGCAGAATATACAGTATATGTACCGCACTGACACTCACAAAGACATATGTACACGAACAAGGAAAGTGCAAGTGGGTGAAAAACACGGCATCAAAAACAGTGGAATATTCAGGTTGAACTAACCACACTAAGCTGTCCAAAAATTGTAGGAGGGGTAAAGGGCAAACATTGCCACAGGGTATGTGGTTGGTGATTCTAAATATCTAGAAATGCCAGCTTACAACAGCAACAAAGGCCATTCTAGTAGGTAGGACTGCTAATGGGCATATCACAAACTTCACACTGACAATTCAGACACTATGAGACACTAATAATGACTTTGTGCTCACCATTATGTTAAAATTTAAATGATTTGACACTGTAGTCATAAACGGAAACAACTATTCATTGGAGGACAGGCCCTATTGTGAGGTTCTGGATTGCTCTTTTTTTAACCAAGAAAAAAAACCATAGATAGACAGAGGCAGAGTTTAGTCTGTATATGACACTGACAGGGAGCTTTGATCCAAAATGTTATATACATACATGTTCAATTATGAATTTAAATACACAGTTCAGCCCCCCTAAGAATCACAGCCATAACTTGGTGGAGAGGTTTGTGCTTTACTATGATCCAGGGAGCTGTGTTGTTAGGGGCAACAGTCCCCAACAGGGACTCTCAAGGCAAACTTGTCACAGGGGAGTGGCCAGACCAAGCCCAGACAGGGGACTGAACCATGTGGAAGGGGAACCAGAGCCCCTTCTGAGAGCTAGGCTAGAAGTTGTGACCATATGGTCACACCTATGGTTGCAACTTCAAGTAGTGCTTGAAAAAATTACATCACAAATGTAAGCAGCCAGACTGAGCTGGCTGGGCTACCCTTATACATTGGATAAGGAGCTCAGACATTTGGTGGGAGCTTTAAGTAGAGTTGCTGCTCCTTTACACTGAAAGGGGCCAATTGAGGTGGTTCAGGCATCTGGTCAGGATGTCTCCTGGGCACCCTCCATTGGAGGTTTTCTGGAAACATCCGACAGGTAGGAGAACACAGGGTGGACCCAGAACACACTGGAGAGACTGTATATGTCATCTGGCCTGAGATTGTTCATGATCCCCCAAGAGGAGCTGGAAACCATATTCATAATACCAGTACTGATCAATTCATATTGTCCATTAAGGTCCATTAGGGTTAATGAATAAACAGGGTTAATCTGATTGAGCATCATTAACAAGAGCTGCAACAGTGATGTTCCTCATTCGCTCCGCATTTATCATTTTGTTTGGTCTACCGGCTGCTCACTGGATTATTCATTTCAGCCCTCTGCTGCTTTCTGCCTTTTATAAGGCAAGGTTGTTTGTTTGTTTTGACTTCCCCTTTTACTCCCCACTTTCAAAGAGACATTTCCAATACCGGGGTCCTTGCTACTCTTATACTCTAACTGTTGCTTGAAATTGTTGCTTATTTTAATCTACGAATTACAGTCTCACAACCCCATTGAGCAACAGACCTGAAGTTGCAGTGGGTAAACTGATATTTTGCTTACAGCAGCATCTTCGACCGTGGTGTAAGAACAAGTCTAATTCAATTTCATTTGACTTGTTTTGTCAGATGACTTACCCTAGGCTGCTTTGAGTTGTATCTTCACTATGGCAGTGTATCATTCTTAAGTTATTTTCACTCCTATAATAGCACAAACATAAACAATGAATATCCTAAATAAAAAGAGGAAAACTGCCTGTCTCCTCGCCACTTCTCCCATTATAGCCTTTCAGTCTTCTTGTAAATGTTTGGTCAATGACCATTTGCATGTTATAGTCATATAATCTCCTAATATAGCTAATGCACTGTGAAGAATATTTTGTTGGATGAATCAAGCCTGCTTCTTCACAACTAAGGTTTTTCAAAAGATTTTCTCAGTCATGCTCAGAGTATCTCTGGAAATCTTCTGCCTCATTTCTTTTTTTCTGTTTTGTGAAATGATAGAGCAGACTGACACAATATATTCATATATCTTAGAATTTTAATATTCATTCATCCATTTTAATATTAATCTGTTGATGACTTATTCATTCTAATTGCCCTCAGTTCTCCTTAGATCTTTTAAACTTTTCTTTTTCATTTCCTCATTTCTCACAGCGAATTTCTCTCTAGGTCTTACCTCCATCTTCAGAAGCCCACACATCCCTTACTCCATATATATATATATATAATATATATATATATATATATATACACACACACACACACACACACACATATATACATATATATATACACACACACACACACACACACACATATATATACATATATATATACACACACACATATATATAAATATAGATATATAAATTACCAGGTATTTACACCAGAATCCAAATTTGAATGATTCCCATTTAGCTCCCTTAAGAAAGGAGAAAAAAAGGCAAGCACTCCAGTGGCTATTATATCTTAAACTAAATAGGTTTAATAAACAGTGGATATTCAGCAAAGCTAGGAATGATAAACAAACTGAAACTGAATGATACAGTGTCACAATTTTTCCCCTCTATAAGAATGCTTTGCTGCAATCTGAAAGCCAATTGTGCTGTCAGACTAAGTCTGAGGCTAAAGAGGCCATTTACTCCTTTCATCTTTAATGTCCATATGCCCCAAAGTATGATT
Source organism: Lates calcarifer (assembly GCF_001640805.2). Lineage (NCBI taxonomy): Eukaryota > Metazoa > Chordata > Actinopteri > Centropomidae > Lates > Lates calcarifer. The sequence goes on from NC_066845.1 coordinate 7,910,936, forward strand.
CTTCCTACCCTGTAAAAAGGAAATTTTAACATTTTTTAATTGACATAGGACTTATGAACGGAGTAAATTATAGTGACAGTCAACAGCTCACTAATATTTACCAGTCTTCCCATCGCGATCTCTTTAATTACTGCTTTAGCCTTTTCTGCAAACTCATATGCTTTTTCCTTTTATCTCTTCTTCTCACCATCTCTCTTACCTCCCTTTACACTAGCATCATGTCATTTCATGCACCACTCCTGTTACTCTTTTTACTTTTGAAATGAGTGGAGGTGTGGGTTAAAAAGATTGTTCCTTGCTATTGCTCGTTCAGGTATAGGATTTTGGTGGAATGAAATGACTACAAGGAGATTTTTGAAAAATATAATGGTATACATGTCACACATGGACATAAAAGGGAACATCAGAGAAAGGTGATACAGTTTCTTGTAAAGGCAATCCATTGAGTCAAATTATTATTAATTTCCATTTTCCCCTTATTCCCTTGTTCAGTTTCACAAAATAAAATGAAACTTCTGGGAAGTGGCTGTACATGTGGTTGAAATCAGCTAGTGCTCAATTGACAAACATTCTCACTGCTATATTCAATAATAAGTATGACCCATCTCTGCAGTTTACTTTCCTCTTTTTGCCATGTAGTTGTTTAGATATGCCAGTGGAGCATGTTTTCAGTCTGTAACACTGCTTTTGAGAAATTATGCATCATGATGGACACGCACACTATCAAATATGAACAGCTCATCTTATCTGCAGACTATGTCCGACATCAGCAAAGTCCCAATCTCTCTCCCTCTTTCTCTCTGTGCCATTCTCTTTAACATTGCCTGTCTTATTTCTAACTATGATTTTATCTCTTTCTTCAGCTCCTGGCTGGGTTTCATTACTTTATTTATTAATGTAGCCATGAAATTCTTCTGTGCAAGTAGCCACGTGGGTATTACAAAGTACAGAGGGAAAGTTTTCAATTAAAAAAAAAAAGAAATAAGAAGCTTTTTTTTCAAAGATTAATGAAAACTAAAACTCTTCTTGATTCTCTTTATTTGAAGAACCGAGCTCATAAATGTCTTATAGGCATCTGCTTTATCTCAGCAAGGCCTAAATAAGAACTGAAGGAGCTGGTAAATTATATCTGATGTCTTCATAAGGAAAAAAAAAAGATTATGTAGCTGTATGAAGCAAATTATGGCTGTTTTTTGTCAGAACATCACAAAATTGTTCCACCTCAGTAGTGTGGGCCACATTATAATAATCTGTTTAGTCACTGCTGTAAGGGTATGTATACACACAATATTGTACATGGCTGTAATTTGCTTTAAAATTGCACAAATTACTGATATTTTTTATGTTATGCTACCACATGGACAGATAAGAGCCCGGTGAGAGAAAATGTAATGTTATAATAACACAATATTGGGTGAATTAAGTGAAAAAGGTATACGTGTCTATGTGCTGGTCAATGAACAAAATACAACATTGTCTTCTTTATGCCTGCCTAAACAATCTGTTTAAACTGGAGGCATCCACATTCAGACAACATCTCAGAGCTGGTTGTAATTTTATAAGAATGTAAAGCACATTACAGGGCTTTTTTCCCTTACAGTGGCATTTACATCTGGCACCATGACTAATTGTGCTTGTGCCCTTGTTCTTCTTTGGTGACTTGGCAGTAAACACGGCTGTATCTACAACAAATGATAGAAATAGAGCAGTGGTGCATGTGCCGGTAATGCCAAGCCTACGCAGTACAAAGTGCAGTTTTGGTTTTTAGGATTACCTGGCTTTGTACTTATTTTCCCTGCATGCTCAAACCTTGCAAGCAAGTAACATTCTATGCTATTTCCAATATTTCCATGGCTCTATCAACCAATGCATGCACACACTGACCCCACTCAAAAACCAACCTGTCTGTTTTATGGAAGATATATTGGCCAGTCAGATTTCAGAGGGCATGCTGTGATGGATCTGCTTTGGAGACAGTTTTTTTGATCAAATTTTTAGAGTGCTGTGATACAAAAGGACAGAAAGATTGGCCTCTCCATTTTTTTTTTCCCAAAGCTAGCAACTCTCACCAAAATGGGCTGAAATTCTTCTGCCCATCTTTAAAATTCAATACAAATTCAATTACAGCAACCTGTGCACAGTGCTATGCATTATGCCCCACTGGTTCATAGACCCCCAAGTGTCCTGTTCACAAAATGAAGCATGTGATGCTTGCCAATGCAAAAGTCTGGACTGTCATTTCAAGGACAATCTTGTTATGCTGTCTTTCTTCTAAATATACCAGTATACAGGTGCTTTGATGACGCTAATACAAAAAGCTGAAATTCTCTATTTTTCTGTCTAAACCATGACACAATGCACTGTGCATCACTGTGTGTCATTCATTTTTTTTTTGCTATCTGTGTGAGAAAGTACAACAAAGACATGTTTCATCACAAAGTCTGGTGGGAAAAAAAAAGGAGAGGAAACAGTCAGAGAGCTGAGGAGATGTTAGAAAGAGATAGGAAGAAAAAACTGGCAGACAGATGATTACATTCCCAGTCATGTTCTTTGGTCACCTCAGATTGACCCTATCAAAGACGCTATCAGACATACAGACATAACGAAGAATTCAAGAGGAGATATCTGAAAAACTAGCCTCTCTGTTCTTGGTTTTCCCCATTTTCCATCTTTCCTCTTTTAACCTCTGTTTCCTTTTCACTGCATCTCCCTGTTTCATCCTTTTCTCTTACCATCTCTTTCAAAATTGAGAGAGAGGGAAAAGACATTATTGTAGTTTCAGTAACGGAAAATACCGTTTCTACTTCACATAATCTCTTTGGTCTGAAATAAAGGGAGGGTAAAATGCAAGGTCTCATGCCAAGTGTCTAATGTCAGAGAGAAATGGTGAAGGCAGCGCAAGCAAATAAGGAGGGAAGGAGGAAGTTTCTTCACTAGGATTATGACAATATATTCAAACAAACAGATTCTGGTGTATTAAAAGTGTCACTTTAGGAGTATGAATTTACTAAAGAGGCTAACTTTAGTTAATAAAGGGTTGACAGCCAACTCTGACTGATGCTAATAATAATATGGCTTATGCAAAAACAGACGTTTGCAGTATTACCCATGAGAAGGAATACAGTGAAGGGATTAAGGCATGAGGGCAACTTTTATTTTACCTAAAATTTCATTTTCAGTGATGGAGAAAATGAATTATGAGGTACAGTCTTAAGCCTTCCTACATTTAATTTGAGTAAATTCCTTCATGGAAAAAATTGACATGTCCTGGACTTAGCTGGCTATTATAATGATCTAAATAACCAGGGATGGACTGGAACAATAACTCAGGCTGGGAAAACACAGCTAATTTTGTAGGCTAACGCTATTTGATGATGATACAGGCACCGGACTGGTTGGACTCTATGTTCTTCCAGAAGAAACACCATCCAGATTACAAAATACTATATTTAGTAGCCAATCTGAATACTGAGTTTTCAAGGTATGCTATGAGTACATTTGAACCCTAAAAATGCACTTGGAATATACCAATCATAGTGCATACAAATGTACAAGGCTAGATTCACAAACAATTACCCTGCACTTTTTGAAAAGAGAGTGACATACAGACTTAGCTCAAATGTTCCAATGATTATCTTTTAGCTAGTGTATTTGACTGACCTGGTCCTTTACTGGCCTGTTTCTTTTTGATTATCTCCCTCTCTGCTCCATTGTTCCTTTTCTTCTGTCCATGAAGATCATACATTTCGCCAGATAACTACAATATGTTACTGGTAGAGAAAAATGAATGTTGACAGAGAAGCAAGTACATGGTTGCTATGTGCATCGCAGAGAGAAGTAATGATGTCATCTTTGACATTCCAGCATGATGCATGTATTCTGAGAGGTCAGTCAACTCATTCCCACTTCTTATATTACATTACATATTACATAACAGTCAAGTTGACTGTTCACAGCAAGCCAAAACAACCCTGAAGCCTCCAGGAAATGTCCTGGTGTTCACAACAGGCTGTCCACCACTGTAAATAACAATGCTAGTTATATCACTGTGAACAGTGTGAGCCATAGTACCTGGCTACAAAAGGACATTCAAAATTTAGGAGAAAAAAGAAAAGCAATGGAAGCTACCTTGGGGTGAAAATGATGAATCAACCCTGTGCTGTTTACCATCGATAGTCAAGGAGGCAGATCAAGCTGGCTCTTTTCATGTCTATCACAATTGATGCCAATTACAAGTGCCAGCAGCACCTAGCTTACCTGTTGGCAAAAGCAGGTAGCTGACAACTCCTCATCAGGTCCCATTAATGTCCTGCCAAGTCAGATGAAGGGAGATACTTACCAGACTCATGAAAGTCCAGTCAGTGGCACAGGTGATAGTACTACTAGTTAAATTTACTGAACAGCTTCCAAGGTCAGTTGGGATAATTAATCCATGGAAATATTAACTAACTGCAATTTAATGTACCTAGAATTTTAGATACATGTAATACATTTGAATTTTTAATAAAATAAGCTACTTTGACTGGTTGTGTGATTAAAAGAAAAAATTATGCTTTGGTTTGGACTGAGAATTTAGCCTACAGAATCTTGGTTCCTCCTTACTGGACTTTTTACTACAGTCTACTACTTTCGTTTCAGACCTACTGTCTGAAAGTAAGGTATTTGCAAGTAAAACAGCATTTGCTATGAAACAGGAAACAAAGTACATTCACAAGTCTTGAGGATGAGGTGTAACATCTGACTCAAAATTTCATCTCACCACCTTGTTTTTCCTCCTTCCTGCTTGTCTGGGAATAAAAAACACCGTCCTATTACGCTGATAAAAAAAAATAAATAAAAAAACTTGCGTGGTATTGAGCTTTTCTTCCCCGTTGAATCTTTGTTCTGTTGTTTGCTGTTTAGTATTCTGCAGTCTGCTCACTACAATATTGTGACAGCTTGCAAATGATGCCATAAGAAAAAAAACTATAGTGGATTTACTGTATTATATGTGAAGTTACAGACAACTAATTCAGTCAACATAATGAAGTAATTAAATATGCTTGAGGTGATGCAGTTTGCATATACTTATTGCAGTCTAGGTTGTGCTCTTGGCAACTGTGACCATAATTTAGATTGATATATTAATAGTACATCAGTAATAATTATCTGTTCATGAAATTCAAAAGAATCAGAGAAAGAATTATCTGAGGGGATGGACAGGAGGATGGATTTTTACATGAGGAATGAATCCTACTTTTTTTTTTTTTTTTTCCCTTCAAAAAGGTCTTGGCACCCTCTGGGTCCTTACAACTAAAAACTTTGAACTATTAACCCAACATTTATAGAAAATCACAGTTCAACCATGAAATGACCAATGAGTATCCTGAGCAACTGTCAAAATATTTCATCTTAGCAGGGCCTCACAAAGGTTGACATGTGAAAGAGGGACTGCTTATCGTTGCTACACTGAGGATTTCTACCCAAGGCAGCTGGCGAAGGCAGGAGCCCTCAACTGATATGAGATAGTGGTGCTGAAAGAACATGTACTCTACCATTCCGGTCTCACTCTGCCAAAGGCATTTCCGTCAGACTACAGGCACGATGCATTGCATAACAACCTAAAAAAGCATGCACAGAAGCCAGGAACATCCAACCATTAGGCCGCAGCACAAACATGCTGTTGCTACTTGGAATAATGTGCATACCAAATAACAAAATTCTCCCAATATCATCTGCTATAAGATGGCAGATGTTAGTTAATGTGCATTACAACACATTGTAAGAAAAGTCTACCTCATAAGGCACTGACTCTTCCACTCCACTGTATTGTTCAAGCTTTTATATCTGTTTTTTGATTCTGTATCTTTCCTTATCCTGCCTAAAACACAGAAAAATAATATTGAGATGACAGGATCACCATGACCTCCCTTTGCTCTCAAAACAGCCTCAGTTCTTCATGGCATGGATTCCACAAGATCCTGAAAACATTCCTTTGAAATGTTGACATAATTGCTTCACATAATTTCTGCAGATTTGCCAGCTGCACATTCATGCTGCCAATCTTTTGTTCTACCACATTCCAAAGGTGATGGATTCACCTGACTGGGAGAGATCACTTTCAAGTACACTGAAATCATTGTCATATTCATGAAACTAGTCTTAGACAAGTTTTGCTTTGTGGCATAGTGCACTATTATGCTAAAAGTAGACATTAGAAAGTGGTAAATTGTGGGCATAAAGGAATGCATATGGGCAGCAATAATTCCTAAACAGGCTGTGTATTTCACACCATGATTGATTGGTATTAAAGGTCTATAGTGTGCCAAGAAAACACTCCCCCACACCATTACACCACCAGCAACCTGGACTGTTGACACAAGGCAGGTTGGGTCCTTGAATTTATGCCGTTAATGCCAAATTTTGATCTTTTCACCTGGGTGCCTCAGCAGAAATCAAGATTCATCGGACCAGGCGATATTGATTCCAGTCTTCAACTGTCCAGTTTTGGGGAGCCACTGCAGCCTCAGATTTCTGTTCTTGGTTGCCAGGTGCGCAATCCACCATGGTCTTCTGCTGTTGTAGCCCATCCACCTCAATGTTTAACATGTTCATTCTGAGATGCTTTTCTGCTCACTACATTTGCAAAGAGTCATTATCTGAATTCTCGTACCCTTTCTGTCAGCTTCAGGTAGCCTGGCTATTCTCCTCTGACCTCTCTCTTCAACAAGGCGTTTCTGTCTGCAGCCACTCACTAAAAAGGCTTTTCATTTTCTGTGTCATTCTGATTAAACCTTAGAATCTGCCATGCATGAAAATTCCAGGAGATCGGCAGTTTCAGAGCAGTCACGCCACGGTCAAAGTCACCAAGATCACATTTTTCCCCCATTCTGATGTTTGATGTGAGTATTAAGTGAAGCTCCTGACTCTAATGCCATGACTTTATGCATTGTGCTGCTGCTACATGATGTACATCCCACTTGGCAGTAGGCTTCTATTCAAAAAATGTACAGATGTTTCACGCCACAAAGCATTATCTTGGGTACAATTGTAGGTCACTGCACTGCATACAATGGCCAGTATAGTCAGAAACATCAGTCTGAGCTGACAGTGCCAGACTATAGGAATAATGCAATCGCATGGCAGTGTCAAGTTCAAACTGCTGCATCAACATCTCTTTGACAACTTGGATGAAATGTGAATTAGGAAAAATCAAATAAACCTGATGGGATTAGCAGAGCTTTTAAACATTTTTTAACAGACTACATAATGAGCTGTTGTTTAGCCACTACCCACTGGACTGCATAATGCTGGCTCACTTTTCACATTTTGTGTAACCTCGTGCTTCTATCATTTCTCTCTGGTAAGGCTACATTTCAGCAGTGCTGTAATTTTTCCCCTAAGGAAACTAAGGCCCATTACACACTACAGAGTTTTTTTTTCCCGCGCATTCTGCATATATTCACAGCTGTAGTGCACTCACATACATACCCTCACACACTAAAATATACTGCACACACCAACACATACCCTGGCACACTTAGTGCATTCATAGTATGTTAACTGACGCAATCACACACAGACATACTGTACAGAGCGCCATGCACTGAAGTGACCCATATAGTACTCACCCATACAGTATGAGAGCATGCACACACGCCTGATTTGGTTTGACTGCACAGTAATGCACTGAGGTTAGATGGCTGTCCAGTGTGCGCAACCCTCGGCAACCACATGGAGATGAAAAAATAAGACTGTCTGTTCTCATATTCAGCTTCTCTGCTGAGCTGCACAGCCAGACACGATGGCCCAGGATGGAGTGTCTGTGTCTGTCTGTATATGTGTACATAAACAGCTGGTTGCCATGGTCTACCACTCATAGCGTGTACTGTACAGCTGATATGTATATATTTTATATATATATATATATATATATATATACATACAGACAGACACAGTGATACAGAACACCTGGAATACAATTGTCAATCTCCCTTTAACAATTCCAGTATAACTCACTGAAACACATTTGAAATGTGTTTTTTATCACTTTGATCACATTTATTCTGAATAATGGAACTCCAGACACTTAGGGGATGCACATCAAAATTCCTCTTGATGCTATGGCTGCAAGAGTAAATGTTTCCATTATGCCATAGTAAATGTTGTTGTATTGCTCCAATCTATATGGTATTACCTCAATGTTACACTAAACCAGGAAACAGTCGTTGACATAAAGTAGTAATCCCCCTGAAATACACAGATGCATGTAAACAGAATACAAATCTATAACACTGCACACAAAAATATTCATACTGCCACATACAGACAATATGACCATCGATAGAAGGAGTCAGCATGTGGACATGCATTCATTTCACAGCTCTAATTTGTTATCTAAAGTCAATTCCACTTTAGTTCTGTATGTTTACTTTGGACTCATGCTGCCTTGTAGCCACAAAACGAACTAATCCACTCTTCCTCTCACCACTAAACCTTTCCTGAATTACAGCATTGTCCTATTGTGCATGTCCTGTTCTAAGCTCTGCTAACTCCCTTGGATGTGTGTGTGTGTGTGTGTGTGTGTGTGTGTGTGTGTGTGTGTGTGAGTTTGTCTCTCTGTGTGTGAGAGCATGCACTATAGTTTTTTGGATAATGACAGACGATTTGGAAATGGAACACAAATCAGAGTGACCTTTGCTCACAAACATTTATATGCATGCACAGAAAATGTCTACTCATTCTCTCTCATGCACACACACACACACACACACACACACACAAACGCACACGCAGGTCACCGGAAATCAGTGGAATTAATAGGACCAAAAACAACAATATCCTGACGATTAGAGCTGGGACCTTCAGACTAAAGAGGATTTGCAGCTTAACTTTTTAAGATTTAGCTACAAGACTTATGCTCAGGACCACAGTGTAATTGAATAAGACATTTGCATAAGGATTACCAGTACCCAGTTCTAATTCTTTTTATTTAATACTGCAAAGAGATATTTTCAGTCAAGTGAATAATGGTTATAAATAACAAAGGTAAAGTAAGCACACACACACTCTCCCTCTCACTGTCTTGTGTTCTGAAGGGTGAACAGTGTGAGCAAAATAAAGAGATTAAAATTATACTCATCCAAACATTTCCTTATGAGGTGCATTATGATGCCCAGAATACAACTGCATTAGTGTGTAAATGTTTTAAGGGTCCCCTCTCTTCTTAAACCAAGACAACACGTTCCTTGAAGTACACACAGCTTTCCCAGAAGCTACAAGCACCAAGGCCCTACACCTCACAGAGCAGTATCCTATAACTTCTCATTTTATTGAGACTATCTGCACAAACAAGAATGAGCTGGAGGGAGGCAGAGACATGGGGAAAATAAAAGCGGTAGTACAGATAATTAAATGCATCTGCATAAGTTAAATATAGATTTGAGGAAAACTGAGGGGAAAGAACAACTGACCTATGCCTTGTTAAATCAGAAGCAATGTGTAGTTACCATTTAACAAAGTGAAGTAATAAATAATACAATACTTTTAAACAGTACTTCAAAAGACCTCTCTTCTTTCCCATACCCATTAAAACATTCTTTATTGTTTGTCGACTCCATCCTATCTGCGTCTGGATGCTACATTAAACACGGAGACTGAGTTATGCTGCAGACTGGCACCACAGTGACAAAGACAAAGGGACTGAGCAGCCTGCATATACATTTTGGCTGAGACACACACACTACACTGCAAGAACAAGAAAGAGAGGGAGAACAATGCTTGTCATAATTCATCCATGCAGCCTGGCATGGATGAAGACAAAACTTGAAGGAGATTTATCTTACTTAATGTAGCCAGACGTGGTTTAAATGTTTTTGATGATAGAGATTAGTGGTGATGGTCTTACAGTACTCAAAGAGACATACATCTTACAGATACAACCCAGATTGCAAAATTCTCTGTAAGTGAAATTGCCCCCTTCTAGGAAATCTCTAAGCCAAAATACAATATCAATATTCAGCTTTGGTTTTACCAGAACACAAAATGTTTACTGTGTGGGTATGTTTCTTGCTTTTTCTTACACATCTGCATTTATGAAAAAGCAAACTGAAAATGTTGAACATTTTGGTTTATGAAACATTGTGTTTTACTCTGTTACAATTATTAGGCATAAATCTTACACAACACATTGTTTTAAATATAGAAATTCTTTCTCTGTATTTCTTTTGGGTTTGTGTTACAAACTTGAACATTTTCATGACATGATATTTTGACATGTCACAACAGAAGTAATAGGTGTAATGATAACAATAATCATGAGCATCTGAATTATGGCTCACTCGTGTGGCTTCCTAGGACATTTCAATAAATATGAGCCATTGTTAATGTTATTAGTTCCACCTGGGCTTTCCCTGTTACAACTAGTCAAAATGTCTGCTGTGAAAAATTATCTGTTGAGATCTGTGACAGCACAGACATGCAAGCAAGCAGACTTGCACATTTACCAACAAGATGGTGATGAGGAGAATCCAAAAAGCCTAAGCCACTCATATAGATTTTTTGGTAGCCTTTAGTATTAAGTAGAGACCAAAATCTATCACTGTAGTGTATGTCTCTATGTTTAGGGGCACTTTGTACAAGGGCACATGTACAACTCTTTACCTCTTCTAGTTGAACAACACATTATTGTACGGTCAGTGGTAACTGTCTATGGTAGTATCTGTGACAGCACTCCTGAATGAGAATGAAGTACTGGTGTTGCCGATGTTGTAGTCTGCATAATACAGGGAGACTCAGAGTAGGTAATAACTCTCTACTTGCAGTACAGACTCCTTGTCTCTTACTGTATGAATAAGTACAGCTATGAAATGTTCTGTCTGGGAAATTCTAACACTATGCATTTAAGAAGGTGGTAACAAGTGGAATGTGCTCCAGCTTTTCACTGAGAACAAGGATGAGCAAAAGAGAAATATAAGCTTGACGAAAAGAAAAACAGATGTGAATTTCCCTTTGATTGTAGGTCAGCAGACAGTTAAAAGAGCCTGGGGTGAAGAAATTGCATGTGTGGGCAAGAGGGGGGTGCAGAGGAGAGAGACTGAAATGGTGGAGTAAAGAAAAAACAAGTGAAAAGCAGAGGGGGGTGAGAGTAAGAGAGCCCAGAGGGCTGTCCGCTGCTAGACAGGTTCTAATGATGCTGTCTCACTAACAGATTCTGTTGTACAAGTACTGGTTGTGCTCGAGTGTACTCTGAAGTAAGACATTTCTTTAGGGGTTCCTGGTTTGGAAGCATGAGGGAAACATCTCTTTATGATACCGAAACATTTTAGGAATACAGAACAATGCTATAAAAATAGTGGCATATAGCATGTAAAGACACAAATATATTTTCTTAGGCTTCTATGTGTATGCTGCCACATAATCTTGGACTTACATTAACTTCAGTATTAAGCTTTAAATGTCAGATTGTTTATATGTGAATTCTGAGATCTTCAGACTCACAGGATACACTGAGCATATAGCAAACCTTTATATAAATGTTCTAGTTGGACAACACACAGTAATGACAATAACTCCCAGCAGTACGTTACACCTATGTCACCATCTGTTTGAAAAGGGTCCAGGCACATCACACATAAAACAGTACCTAACATTCAATCCCTTTCTGCATGCTGTAACTAGTACAGTGACTGTGTAATCAGCACAAAATTGCAGTATAATCAATATGCCAGCCTCCTTGCTAACAGTCCCAATGGCATTCATTGCTGTAAATAACAATGAAGTTTTTATTCGACCTGCTTGAGGATACAAATTTGTAAGCTATTATAAAGCTTTGAATTATGTCACTATGTGGGCAGTTTAGAGACAAGCACTAGATTTATTAAGAGCTACACAAAAGAGATATATGTCCATTCAGAATATCTTGTCCTATATAAGGAAAGTGATAAAATATGTTGCTGCCTTTTAAAAATTTGGGGGTTTTCTGACAGCATTTTTGCTGTTTTCAGAATTCTTACGAACAAAACAATCAATTGATTAATCAAGAAAGTAATCAGCAGGTTATAACACAATGAAAGTAATTCAAATAGTTAAAGTTATTTCCCTTCATCTCAACTACATTAGTAAAATTCTACTTAAACATTAATTGATAAATACTAATGATTTAATGATATAATATTCTCCTGCATTCAGTATCTTTGCTTTTACATACCCTTGTTTAAGTAATCTTTATAATACAGGACTTTTACTTGTAACAGAGTAACTTTACAGTGCAGTATTAGTATTTTTAGATAAAAATTTGAGTACTTCTTCCACCACCGGAGATGTTGTTGTGTGCATATTTTCTAAGGTAAAAGCTGTCTTTTGTGCCTGTATCGGCACAACTCCACAACATCTGACCGGGAGTGACTGGTGATAAAAGACTTTTGAAGGAAATGCTTGCATCAGTCCCTGAGGAAGAATCATGCTAGCTGCTATTGACCACCCCAACCACAGTCAGGGTAGCTGAGTGAGACTCATGTAGTCACACGGGGATGAACATGTTAGATCTGATCATGTATTGAGGCACATTACAGGGAGAGATACTGGTACTGCTTTGGCTTCTGCTTTGAAGGTCACAGGCACACCGGCAGTGAGGGGTTAATGGATGGCAGCTGGAGTGTACATTTTCAGCTAAACTTAAACTTTGTCACCACATTTTTTTAGAACTATTCCGAGTGTATAAAACAGATATTCTGGAGCTATTTACTCAGAGAACAACTGCTGAGTTCTCTCCATGCTGAATGAATTAAAATAGAGATGATTTGTTGCACCAAGTTTTTGATTCTTCAGAGAACTAGCAACTCTCAAACACACAAGAAGAATATCCATGACAGTGATAATGTCTGAAATGCTCATATGTGATTTTTTGAACAATGATTAGCTGTAAATAACACTTTTGAGACATGTCACTGTGCAAACATTGTGAGCATATACCTACAATGGGACTTGCAGTAATACAGTTAGACCTATATCACATTCTTTTGACATAGTGCAGTTGGAATGGCCAACACAGTTGACTATAGCTATCTACTGTCTGTCTACAGCATTTATTATCACCTAATGTTGTTTGCACTGCATGCAGTGTCTGCATAAATCATTTCACAGTACAGCTTTTTAGCCTCAAGATCTGTTTTTCTGCAGTCTCTACTGACCTGCATGGAATCATATAGGTGTACTCTGATTGCAGGAAACATGTGGAACAATATACATATAGCCCACTCACCAGGAGTACAGACGCTGAGCTTTTATAACCTGAAGTAATAATACACTTTGTTGACACACATGCACATCATGCGCTCATGGACAGCATGATACACATTTCAGTCAACAGCAATTCAGCTTAAAATGCTAACAGTGTGCAAAGACAAGAGAAGAAGAAAATAACCACAAGATGATGGATGTTCATTCTTCAGCTTCAAGAATTATGTTTGATAGAGATGATCCAAGCACAAGGGTCCACTTACTTAACATCAAAGCTTTCAACCATCTATCTCACAGGTCTTCATTCAGCTAACAGAGCTGGCTCAGGCACATGGTATTTAACATGATGTGTCACATGACGTCACTCTATTACATGACAACAACTGGTTATAAATTGGAGCCAGGTCATAAACAGATGTATCTCTTCTTACAGTATAAAACAACTCCACCAATTACCTTCAAAAGTATGCCTAGGTCACAACGTGAGATGTTGTTGTGCACTAAGATATAGTCCAGAGCATTCAGTGTGCTTGCCATATGTAACACCCAGAAATGCATGTCATACATACACACATACATATATATTCTTGCACCAAGACCTGTTAATTAATTTCCGCTTCAAATATTCAGTTGCACTTTGGCCGTACTGGTTGGTTTAATGAGGGTTACAGCTGCAGAGGAAAGTTGCAGTGTGTGTGTGTGTGAGTCAGGCCATTGTGGCCGTGACATATTCACAGTTGGTTTAGTTAAATCTGATGCGTGGTACAGGACATTATATTAACATGACAGAGAGGTTGTGCATAATCTATTAAGCTCGCACTTTCTCTCTCACTTCTGTTTTAAGAACTTGAAACACAATTTACACTGGTTAACGTAAGTGACTGACCATAGTAATTTAAGATTGCAGGCATGATAAGCAGGGGTAGCCTTTGATTATTAACAGACTGATCAATTTTGCACACAGAAAAGAGAATTTTCAAAACACAAAAATGCAAACTACATGCAAATGTCTGCTCTTACTGATCTCTCCCCCTAAATTTTGTTTATTTTCTTTCTTCAGACCCTAAAGGAACACTAGATTGAAAGCTACAACCCAGATGGGCACATGCAGGCACATGCAGGCAGCTTTGTGACGTGTTGCCAAGTGTGTCAGACAAAACAAACAGCACATTACGATTCAACGACAGTGATTAGCAAAGTGTTTAACACCTCTCAGTTCTGATGCCTGTTTCTGTAATCACTGACAGCATATTAAACATCAAGGGGGAGGTGGAGACAAAAGAGGGAGAGGAGAGCAGAGGAGGAGAGAACAGGGAAAATCGAGGAGCAAAATATAAGAGCAGATACCGTATGGGCACAGAGAGAAAAAACAATACAATTCAGAGGATTAAAGAGAGAGATTCAGACAGAAGCAAAAGAAAAAGAGAATAAATGAGAAAACTGGAGAGAGAGAATGAGACAGGAGAAGTGAGACTGAGAGAGAGAATAAAATTAAACAGTGGAAGAGAAAATGCGGGAGAGGAACACAGTAAAAGTATGGAAGAAAAGAGAGGTTTAACCAACAGGAGGAACAGACCAGTACTGTAGAGATTGTACTGTGATGGTGAAAGGTGAAAGGTGAAATGAAATGACCAACTTTCAAGACTACATCTGCATACATAATCATACCATGGCTTAAACCTAGGTGTAAGAATTTCAACATTACAATTCTCAGTGTCATTATTTAACATTACAGTTTACATTATAGTCAGAGTTCCATCTCAATTTTTGATTTTCATACTGTTCTGTTTGCTACTGTATCACCACATTTGAAACCAAATAATTACTATAGATATTTACAACGTAATGAAAGAAAGTAATTGCAGTGTGGGCAATGCTGTTTCAACAATGGTGTCACTGTGACAGTATGTTGTATATGCAATGATGCAACATTGAGCAACCTTGACATTTCTTGCGTCTGGCATAATTTTCCTCAATTGTCACTTGGAAATGTATCATATAAGTATATAAGAAAAAAATGCTGAATTTTGCATGTCAATTATATATATAAAATATTTTAGCTTTGTCTTATACAGCTTCCAGACTCCACTGTCCTTGAGGTGGCTTCCATCTGTTTTTAATGTTAAAAATTGCCTACTTCGTATTATCATGTTTTATTTATGACAGTTTAAATTGAATTATAATATCATCACAGTATTTTTAAGGCATGAGTTTTGTGTGTCAATGTTGAAATGTTTTTGACAACAAAACACAATGTATCTAAGGATTAATTACTTTTCTTCACCCTTTGTAAACGAACTACTTGTTTTGGAGTATACAAAGAGGGTTGTGAGGGTTGTTATGAAAATTGGCAGCTAAGGTGTGACATAATTAGAGATTGGGAATCCATTATTACTGCTCAGTAAACAACATGCATGATTTGTGGTGTGACTAATGAAGGCAGTAAAGCTTTCACATGTTGAGACACAGGGGTCGTGCAGTATGGTGCAACACAGGAGAAAGTATTGTACAAATAAAAGAAAATCTCAGGCAACTGCCAATATTATTTTTTTTAAAAAAGGATTAAGAGAGAGAGGTGAGAAAGCAACTCATTTCTGTGTGTGTGGGTGGGTGGGGGTGTTCTTGAGGCAAAAAAGTAAACTGGATTCAAAAGCACAGCATCATGAGACTCATTTGCATTTGTATTTGAAAGGCTATAGTACAACGAAGTTCACGGCCAACTATCTCTATGCTTTACTGTCCTATGAATCATTTACGAATGAATGAAGCAATGCAAGACTATAAAGGGAATGTTCCCTGGCTTTGTAAGTGTCCGTGTGTGTTAGTGTGCTGATTTTCTATGATTGTGTGTGGGTATTTCGTGTGTGTCTGTGTGTGTGTGTGTAAACATGAACTATATGCGTTTATGTGTGTGTGTGTGCACACTGTAGAACAAACTTGCCAGTGCCATGCTTTCTGTGTTTTATAAGTGCAATGAAAAGCAGCCTGCCCATGATTGGTTGTCAAAGGAAATAATTCAGAGGAGAGAGGGGTACTGGAAGCAAATTACGCTGGCACTCACATACACACACATGCTTGAGGATACATAAAAATACACACCCACACACACTGGCATGTGCCCATATACACAGAACACAGTCTGGAGATGCGCTCACAAACAAGAACATTGCTGTGCATGCAAGTTCACAGTATGCACTCTGTTAAATGCATGAACATGCTCACACACATGCACACCTGACGTGCTCACACAAATACAGTATATACACAAAAACACAGTTTATGCACATTTATGGCACCCTCTGGTCCAATGAGACACAGCGCAGATTGCTGGAAGACTAAAACAGCATTTGTGTCAGCATAGAGACAGCAAACAACAGTATGTAAAGAAAGGAGAGAGATGGGGGAGAGGGCAGCAGCAAATATTCACTCTACTGCAAGAATGTAGGGAGTACAAAATGGATGAACACTAGACAAAGACACTTATACCCACATACAGTATATGTGTATACAGCACGTACATGTATGTGCATGTGTGCGCACGCACACACACCCACACACAAAAAAAAAACCTGTCATGCTAGTTCTTTGTCACTGACAAGAAAATTCTACTTCTCTTTGAAGTTTCTTTCATCATTAGCATGATTACACAGACCTACTGCACACCAAGCATTATTTCCAAAGAAAGCTCACTGCATACAAATGATTTCACTCTACTGAGTTTCAGTGTTTGTTCAACATATTTGTATTTTGCTGGTCTCTGAATAATAATTGCCGAATAGTGTGATTAACTCCTCAGTGTGTGGCAGTGGGACTGGCTAGGAGCTTTGTGTAGTATAACTTGTCCATATTCTGGCTTTGAAATATTTTTTTAATGCAGTAATATACACATAATAACACATCTGAGCAGCTGCAAAATTGTGTCAGGTGATATGGATCGAGTTCTGGGACATGGAAGGGTTGTCTGGATCTAATCCAGGTTTTAGTGTTAAGTTATTCAGAAAACTCAGTAAACATCCACTTTAAAAAAAGATATTTTTCATGGCTTCTGTTATGTATTGTATGAAGAGCAAACTTCCATCCACTTCAGAGCCTCTATTACCGGATAGATTTTCTGTCCTCAAGTGAAACTTTAAGTAGAAAATGTTAGGACAATGTCTCTGAGTACAGAGCCACACATGCTCTTACATATTTAATATTTTGGTTAAGTATGTGTGTGTGTGTGTGTGTGTGTGTGTGTGTAATCTATATGCGCGATTCTGTGCTAACAGAAGCGGTTTAAGTCAATCTCCATAAAAAGCAGGCCTACACTTATTTTGACAAACAACAAAGGGTCTTGTCCTCAGATGACATTAAGCATGTGTGACTCTGTGTGTGTCAAATGGATGAACACACACACACACACACACACACACACACACACACACACACACACAATACAATCATCCGGGAACAAGGGCCTGTGTTGTACAAGTCCTTCCCAGGCCATCTGGTCTGTTCTACCTGCATCACTGACTGTTGCAGTGAGATGAAGCACCTTCAGCAGGCCTGGGCTGTCTCTCCTCACCCACATCTGCAGTCAGCCTCAGACAAGCTATCATACTTCTTCTCACAGTTACCTGTCAGTCCATCTCAACCTCAGAAATACACACACACACACACACACACACATTCTTCTCTTTCCTTCTGTCTCTGCGGCCTGGTTAAGGGTTCTGCCTCAGTGACCAGGTACAGACGTCAGAGCTACTGCCTGTCTCTTTCCTCCACAAGAGGATGCACAACAGTCTCAAACATCACAAAAACATACACAAACCAAACACACAGTTTACACCTCTGTGAATCGTATTCACACTCACTCACACACACACACACACACATAAAACACTAGTGTTCATGCACACAGAACACACAGTGAGGTAATAAATCTCCCCAGTCAAAGATAGCATGGACCAACACAGCTGTCAACACTCATAGATACATAACTCAAAAGATATGAAGCATTTAATACACACTGCCCAGCCCCCACCCTTCTGAATCAGCGCATAACTGCAGATTAAAATACACACACTCACACAAACAGAAGTCGATAGTTCAAAAGAGGAAGCGCTGTTGACAGCTGTGAAACTCGTAGACAAAACCAGGCAGGAAAAGCCATTCACACACACTGAGATGTTTAGAAATCCTTCTCCATGGAAAAGACCAGAATAGCACCATAGTGAAAGAAAAACCAGGCCATGCCAGGACAAATCTCCCTCTCTGTCGATCTCCCCCCATTTCCTCACTTCTCAAATAATGAAAATGTCTCATTCATCCTTTCAACCCTTTCCACTGACATAACAGAAACTTTCTCTCACAACTGCTGAGGGACAGAGCCCCATCCTCGCACCCTCACCCCATGTACACACATGTGCAAGTAGTCCATAGATTCAATAATCCCTCTGTCCATCCCCAACTCCCCTTCTCATCACCATAACTGAACTAGACTTTTTTTTTTTTATCCCTGTCCCTTTTATCTAAATGACATGAGTTTCCATAGCTATTCACAATGGGACTGAGAGTTGCACTACAGAGGTATCCAAAATAGGTGAAAGATGGCAATCAATCACTAACACAATTTGTCCATTCTATTTCAATATGTCATCAAACATTTGCTGTATAATCATCTGTATAAGCTGTGGGCAAAAAAATGCACATTAAACAACAGAAAGAGCTTGGGCTGTAATAAAATAGATCTCAGCGGACCTCAGTAATTAGTCTGCTCTCATTGAAAACACCCATTGCCTGAATTTTGGGACCCCACATACTGTTTTTGTATTCCATTCTTAACAAACTGAGTAACAAAACACGCAGAACAGCAAGTGATGACATAAACCCAGTTATCTTGCGCACACATATACGACTGTCCTCCTTTCTACAGAGCATAAAGCCTTCAATGTCTTGTGAAGTCCTTGAATGAAATGTCTACACTTTTGAAAAAATAAAAATATTGCAGAGGCAACACAGTCTGTTAGACCAAATCCCTCCAGAATCTGATTTTCTGTGTTTTCTCCTCTACTCAGTATTGCTCTCTGTATTCCAACATTGGCTCAGCAGGGACAAACCTGAAGACTGTTCTGTGGGTGTTGTTAAAAATGAGTAGAATGAATATAATTTCTCAATATTCAACGAAGTTCTTGGCCATATATTTTTCAGCAGAAAGGGTAAAAACTAAGGAGTGAATGATTTACATATGAAGTGTTCTCAAATGCATTGATTCACACTATGTGCTGTACCAATTTCATGGTATACAGCAAAAATAAATAAAGCCCACTGTGTTTTCTACAACTATGACTTCAAGTATAGTACTGTAGGTGGACAGCAGATTTTCACAGCCCACAATGCAAAGGGATGACATGACACAGACCTTGCCAAAATGCTTTTGAATATTTTATTGATTATTATAGAGTTAGCAGACATTTACTTCCATGATAGTCAGTGCTGAAAAGATAACATATCAGGACAATCAAGTCTTTTTCTTCTCCTGTTAAAGTGTTAATTCATTTGATTAACACTTTCATTACTATTATGCTGTGATCTAGCCAGGAGAAATAAGATGAGAGAAAGACCATAACCATATATGTCATGCATAATATGTGGCTGTAGTGCACAAAGACAATGTGTAGCACGTAACCATCTTATATTCATTTCGATATTCCGTGCCTTTGGCAAATGTGTTAAAAACTACGCATGATATTAATCTGTAGGCCCAGACCGAGCACTGAAACTCATAAGTACAGCCTGGACAAATCTAATAAACTGTATCTCAGTGATTGGTATCAAAATGGTGCCTGTGTGCGTATGAGAGAGGAAGAGGGGGGGGGCAGGGGGAGGGGGAGGGAGAGAGGGAGAGAGGGAAAGCCAACGTACAATACATTATTTGAACCAGAGCAAACCAGGCTCACTCGCTGGCTTCCTTCCCTCATCTGTGATGCATAGTGAGCCAGTGGATGCACTCTGACACAGCATGACTAAAAACCAGTGTGACTCCGACATGAGGACTTAATCTAGCTGCATAAATCACAGTGACTTTCTAAGTGTAACTAATCAAGAACACACACAACCATGCACACCTCTACACTCTCTCCCTCTGTCTGCCTGTATGTCTCACACACATGCAAAATCCATACGGACCGCCCTCATAAAGCAGAGGGCCATTGCCATGCAGCACACGATGCAGTGAGGGCCAAGAGGCAAGCGAACTCCCCCCTTCCCTCTGCATGCTGATCATTAGAGAGAGAAAGAGGAAGGGAGACAGAGGGAGAAAGAGAGAGAGACTGGTGAGGCAGTGGTGCCAGCTACCCAGCAGCTCAATCACATTTAATGCCTGGACAGAGCAAGATGAAAACGTCTGCTAGTCACTGCTTTCAGTATCACTGAAATAATGGCAACTCTCTTGTATAGGATGATACAGATTTTCAGTATTGGCAGCTAAAAACGGTAGATGATGACAGCATAAAGTCTACTTTCTCTCCCTTTGTTCCCCCTGGTTTCTCTGTCTTTTTTCTTTCCATCTTCCATCTTTTCTCCCTTTGATATACATCTCTATTTGCCCATCTATCTCCCCCTCTCTTTCCCTCGTTCCATCTTTAGCAGCAACAAAGAGATTAAAGGGGGATTACTTCTGACATGTCAATGTGATGTGCCTGCTGGGTATAGTACTTTTTTTCTTTCTCATGCAGTCCTAAGTCAATATGATGCACACACATGCTCAGACAGGTTAGCACTGTATGAGTTGAAGAGAAGATGAGTGAAAAAAATAACTGGAAGTCTTCAGGGATACCAGTTGTCTTCACTTGCAAAATGGAAAATTCTGACATGAAGAAACCACTGTTAATGTGGCTTCCATGTCTATAACAATGCAAACGTTTGTGAGAAAATAATGATAGAAAATCGTAACACTCTTTCTTGTACTTGTTCCCACTGTATCAACACCCTGTTTTATCTGTTGTTTCCATGGTCTGAAGTGAGGATAAGGATATATGGGTGAGTGATGGAGTGCGAGAGAGGGGCAGAATGAGAAAAGAGAAGTATCATTTTTGGGGTGATAACCTTTTGTTGTGATTCAAAGTACTTGCGGCTAGCAGGGAAATGAACTATTGATTAGAAATAAGATGCAGGGAGAGAGCGAGGGAGAAAAAAAAAATCACGACTGAAATCACAACAACCACCCAACCGCCCACACTGATCCTCTGTCCTCAAACACACAGATACTTGCATGCACATGTGCTTGTTTATGCAGGGAAAAGTAACCCCATAACACACTGCTTAAATGGAGCTGTAACTAACCAGAAACCAATAAACTACACATTGCCTTCACTGTCTATTCTACTAATTGGAAACCACTCACTAGCCTGGTTTCCACAACAGGGTCAAGGAGGGATGGCTGGGTTTTCTCATTATCCATCACTAAATTTGCTCCTCAAACATATATCTGGGATTTGTATGGATTATGTTGCAAACTGGAGGTGATTTGAGAGCCTCTACCTCTGTAAATCCTATGTCTGTACAGGCTAATTTTACCCACACACTGGTGTAATACAGTGCAGTACAATATATCTATCTGTCTTTATGTTTACCATTCTCTTGGTATACAACTACAGATAGACAGATAAACACAAACACTGAATACTATCAGATCCATACCTATCTATGTTTGTTACTGAGGTATTCTGCCAGTACATCAAAAACCTCAAGTAAGCTTAAATGTTGTTGGTCAAGCTCAGGAAATCTATACTGAGAACTTAGAGTCAGTAAAACACCATGTTTCTACAATATAGTCTCAGTTAAGCCTAGATGTACAGAACAGAGACCAGTCAGTGTACATACAAAGAACCTTGACCCAGTTTCAGTAGCTGACAAGAACCTCAGTGCAGTTAGCCTACATAGTTGCAGATCCCTGTCTTAGTCTTAGAAAGCCAAAAAATGTCTCATAACCAAGGGATTTTAGTCACATAGCAAGCACTCTTATCTAAGGAATCTTACAGTCAGTGAGCAGGTAATGTTTTAGCATCTTGCTGCGAGACACTTGTAGAACATGTGGCTGCTGCTGGGATCAAGCCATCCAGTCGCAGGGTGATCCGTCAAACCAGGATTATAGTACTGCCCCTGTAGGGTCACAGCCACAGCCTACAACCCTGTATGTAGGCTGAGGCTTCTGCACATGTGACTTTACTAATACCCTAGCAGGCTTCTGACTACACTGCACTAAAATTTCTGAACAACCTGATGTAAATATCTTAAAACATAAATTCCTGACAATTCGAAAGCCATTTCAACAATCGGTTCATAGCTAGCAGCATCTGTATTGTTTGGTTTCCCCAACAAGAGATTTCAACCTGGTATGACTGGCATACCACCTGAATTTCCCATTGTCTGCAAATGAGATAATATGCATTCACTGTCATCTTGACCTGTATAAATCTCATTTGTTTGGCCGTGATGCTGTTGTAGGTCTGATATGAAGCATCAGCTTGGTCTACAGCCCAGAGAGGACCTTGAGCTGATCCAGCTCTTGGCAAATTGTATTCAGGTAGCTGCTAAATTGGCCTGGGGTCTGCTCTGTAAATCAGCTGACCAGCGTCTAAATGGATCCAACAGGCCAGTCCTCCCTCCCTAGCGCATAATGCAGTGGGTTAGACTGGTGGTTTATAATGGGTTATATATGTGTGCATGTGAGTGTGTGTGTCTGTTAAAATATGGATGTGATCTTGGCTACGCAATGTGGTCCAAAAAAAAAAAAAAAAAAAAAAAACAGTTCATCACGGACAGGTGCTTATCTTTTTGCCTGTGTGTGTGTGTGTGTGTGCTCGTCCCTCTCACTCACGCACCTACACACTGCTCTCTCTCTCTGGTCTATCGCCCATTCGAGGCCACAGAGTTGTGCAACGATTATGTGTGCCCACCACCACCACCTCGCGTCCTCATCTCATCCTGCAAGACACGCTCTCCAGCGTCATATCTCTCTCTCTCTCTCTCTCCCTCTCTCTCTGTGTGTGTCTTTCCTTCTCTCTCTCTCCAACCTATAGCCGGAGCCGGAGGCGCTGCTACATCGCCTGAAAGAATACGCTCCCTGATGTCGACATCACACTCAACACAACAGTGCCACACTTTGCCGGTGGTGGTGGAAGGCAGAAAAGACGTTAGGGCATAAAACGGTTTTTTTCCCTCCTGGCACTGCAGTAGCTCATGATGCAAGGTGGTAATGCCATCATGCTTCGGGAAAATCTTTAAGCAGAACATTTGCCGCCATCCAAAGCAACATCACGCCACCCCAAACCACCTGTTTTTCGCGCATCCTGTGCGCATATAGGCATTATTATGTATGAAATTCTATGGAAACGTTGCTCTCTGTAAGTATAATCCCGTTACTTGTCATTGCCCGCCTTCATCGATCAATTAACAAACACTTGGAATAAATGACTATGAAGCAGTTCTGGGGTTTATATAAGCAATTGGTGCTCAATAATCCCCAAACTCAAAAGCAAACTTCACTTGAAACGGTGTCCGTAATGGCGCATAACAGATCTCTAGTTCATTATTTTACCAGTACCCTAATATAAAGAAGTGGATGTGCTTAAAAAAAATTATTTCAGCTATGGTCTCTACATCCACAGACCACGTTCATAGAAAAACCCACTAAATACCACAACGCGTCAGAGAAATCGCAAGCAATGCTGCGATTTAAGCAGCGCAGCGCATATCAAGGCTGAAACCTCCAATCTGTTTCCTGAGAGACGCACAGAGAGCCTTATTGTGGTATAAGAGGAAAAAAAGCGCAGTAACTCACCGATGTGGATGATTGAATCCGAGAGCACCGACTTCCACTCCTGGCTCCAAAAAACGGCAACGAGCAACATAGCCGAGATAACTTTCATGTTGTCCAGATGAATTCCCCCCCCAAAAGCAGAGAAAAACAGAGCTCTATGAGTGAGAGCGATCAGAGTTAAAATCCCGAGAACCGAAGCTTCTTTTTAGTCCATCTGTAGGGCGGTCAAGGAAATTCCCTGTAATCTGTGCTTTGCTATGTTCTTCACTTGACGTTAGAGTGTGGTGCTTGTCAGTAGAGGAAAATCAGTAGTGATTCCCGGGTAGTCACAGACTGGTACCCTGTTGAAATTCCTGCCAACGTTAAATCATATTCTGGGCGAGCAGAGAGACGCTGAGCCGCAGAGAAAACAAACCGCATCCAAACGCCGACGCGTTAAGGCGAAGTGAGGGGCTGGATGATGTGGTCGTTCATTTAAAGGAATAAATCTGCAACCACTCAATAACGTCAGGGAAAACCGAGTTATCTTGAAAAGCAGGTCCTGTTATAATGACCCGAGAATCCCAGCCTTTCAGACCTGGCGACGCAGTTTCCCCCCTGCACCAATCACCAAATCACCAGCAGCAGCAGCAGCAGCCTCAGCGGACCCAGCCAACGCCAAAACTTCCATTTTCCCTGGGGCTTTTTTATTTTTCCTTCACTTGGCCCCTCTTTGAATATCACCACCGCCGGAACACACAGACGAACCCAGCGACTTTTGTTAGAGGGGAAAGAAATACCAAATGATGAGAAGCCGTGTCACATGGCATTAACACGGAGAGGTACCATATTCCGAAATTGTCTCTAGTTTCCTGTAGAGATGAGAGAGAGACCAGGATGGAGAGGACTCTTGAACGTATGATGAAAGAGAGCTCCAAAGCCACTCTTCTTTTCTGCGTCAAGAAGGGGAAAAAATGTGGGCTATGCAATCTGGAGAAAAATTTACCTAAGATGCGCGCAACGACACTCCGCGGTCCGCACTCCGTATGCGGGTACTCGCGTCAGCCTCAGCTCGTACGTTGGCTGGTAAAGAGGAGGTATGCCGCGTCCGTGTGGGAGAGAGAGAAAGAGAGAGAGAGAGAGAGAGAGAGTAACGGAGGGAGGGAGAGAGAGGAAGGAGACCCAGGAGAGAGAGAAAAGGAGAGGAAGAGGCAGCAACTATGAGCAGCAGCAGTTGCCAGCCGGGGCGTGCATCTGCTGTCTGGAATTACCTCCGGAGAAAGAGAGAGATATGATGTGCCTCTCAGGGCAGGCGGAGTATGCAGTGGGGTGCCTAACAGAGAGAGAGCCAGATGAGGAGAGGGGGTAACCTGCCAATCTCAGTTTTGCCATGAGCACTTTAGACCCACTGTCTACCGCTCACTTCATCAAGAGCTGGTGATCGAGTTGCCAGGCGGTTACTACTCATAATATAGAAGGTTATCTGTGTCATCCACTGAGCAGTGATGTAAATATTTCTCCCATAGCAATTTATGTCCATCCACTTCACCCTATTGCGATTTGAGGAGATTCGTGCTAGTATCATTGTCCCTCTGAGCAGTTCACTTCAAATATGGGATACTGGGACAGGATGCTTTCATATTTCCCACCTTTTCCTGTATCTGTCCACCCCGGTCCATTCCTTTCTCCACCCTTTACAAATCTGTTTTCGCCCACTGTTAACTATCCTCTCATCCTTTTGTCCATCTATTCTATCCACACCCCCTGCTATCATCCGTTTATCCATCCCTGCCTCCCTTAAGGGCTAGGAGTCCCCAGGGTTCCTCTTAATCTGCCCCAGACCTTGGATTAGGGATTAGGAGGGCTGGGAGCCTCAGGCTACCATTGCAAGGACTGTTTTGTACGCATTCAAGGAACGGGAGATTAAACTGACAGTGATACTGATGCTGTGAAAGCGTCTCGCACTTCTCCTTTTTTGACGCTATTGATTTATTATTAAATGTTTATATAACCACTCACGTTGAAGGGGAACGTCTCTTGTTCGGAGAGTGAGCTGTGGCTGAAAATACAGAGATAAGAAAAAGCAAAGGTAAAGTAAACAAAAAAAAACTACTATAAAAAATACTCTGGAAGATGAAAACAAGATAAATGTAATGTCCAGTGTTCATGCTTAGATCAAAATAAGAATACTTGGATACTAGGATATCAGACATCTCCATAGATGTTCTATGGAGATTTAAGACTGTGCTTTGCCTGAGCCACTCGAGTACAGTTGGAGGCTTGTCCTGAAGCTACTCCAGCTACTTTTCTGTATGCTTCAAGTCACTGTTGTGCTGAAAGATGAACCGTTGCCACAACCATGCTTCACTGTGGTCTGGATATCAGAGACATGACTCCTGAAAGAAGACAGGCCTTAGAAGTATGTTGTTTATTCTTTCACGTTATAATTAATGAAGAGGTTTTTGGTTATTGATGATGAGTTTTACACCTCTCTTTCACAGGGTAAACACACACAAATGTACTCACGGTCCTTGAATTTATGGCAGTCTGGGATATTCCTACCCAAAATCTTGCATATAAATCACTGTGTAATCACAAACTTTAATTCATTTTCTGGCAGAAATACAACTTTGTAAAAACCATTTAGAGGTTTGCATAATTTGATATGACTAATTCATAAAAACCATCAATAGAGAGGTCTTGACCTTTAGTTAAATTTATCTGAGTTTAGTGTCATGAAATGATCAGTAAAAAAAATTATTTCTTCTGTTCATTGTGAAGCCCCCAGTAAAGTAAGACCTTGGATTTAATGTTCAAATTTCTATCATGTTGGAAAATATCTGGACTGCTGCTGAGCAAAGAGGCTGAAAAAAGTGTAACCTTGAACAGCGCTCAGATGATGCATCCCCACACTACACAGATGACGTATTTCTGGAAATCACCTGTTTGAAAAAGGAAAATCTTGCACTAGATGGGCAGTGGATACTCAGACTTCCATACCAATTGTGTGTGTCTGCTGAAGATTGATCCTTTACTGTAATCCCTCTATCAGTGGTGTACTGGGAGCTGAGGACTGTGTGGATACTGATGAGTGGGTGTCTATGTGCTGACCCCACAAAAGAATACACGTACACATGTAGTGTCTGGTGTAGTAGTACAGGCAGCATAGGCTTACACTGTACACCTGTGGGTGTTACTGTTGTCAGTTTACAACCTCTGATCTCCAGCGTGTCATTTTAGGACATGGAGGATTTGAATGTTTACATGAGCCACAAAGAGTCAATGACTGTCACTGAGAATGGTTAAAATAATAATAAGTAAGTGGTTTTTGCATTATAGCATCATTATTAACTACTGTATATGCCAATACCCTTGATTATTTACCTCTCTGTTTACCCCCTTTACTTATGTTCCTGTAAATATAGTTTTTGCTTCTTGCTTTTGCTCTTTTCTTTTTATTATAATTGTCCTTTAGCACCGATATACCAAGACAAATTCCTTGTATGTGCAAACTTACTTGGCAATAAAGCCTGATTCTGATTCTGATTATGATTCTGACCTCCTTTTGGACTCCCAGTTTACTTTCTCAAAAGGATCATTTGAGAATATATTCTTGCTTCAATGAAAATATCATAGTACTAATCCTTAGAAACTCAATGTCTTGTACCTAAGTCCATTTGGGGAATACAAGTTTTACACTCTGTTAATGCCTCACAGCAATGTTTTACTTTTGCAGAGCTTTTTTCGCTGCCTAGTACACTCTCTTCCCTGGGGAGCCATTGTCACCACCAGCAGTGAAACTTTTTCTCTGGCTCTCATTATTAGTAACAGTAAACAAAATTAAAATGGCAAATTTCTTTGTGAAAAAGTAGGGCCATGGACACAGAATGAAAATGGGTAAGGCTCAGTCACACATCTATATACCCAACACACAGTGTCTTCAGGAAATATTCACATCCCCTCACATTTACAAAAATATTAAGTAGAAACCCTTAACTCAGTACATTGTAGAAAGCCCCTTGCAACAATTATAGCTCTGGGTCTTCTTAAATAATTTTCTACAAGCTTTATACACCTAAATTTGGACATTTTATCCCATTCTTCACGGCACATCCTCTCAAGCTGGCTGATTGGATGGAAAGTACGTGTGAACGGCCATCCTCAGGTCTCTCCACAGATGTTCTGTGGAGATTTAAGACTGTGCTTTGCCTGAGCCACTCAAGGACAGTTGGAGGTTTGTCCTGAAGCTACTCCAGCTACTTGTCTTGACTTTCAATTTCCCACCCAGCTTTACTGGTAATATCCAGTAAATAAATAAAATATAACTGTAAGTTTAAAGGTGTTTTAAAAGTCTGAGCTCCTTCTTAATTATCTTAGGGCTGCTGCCCTTTATTTGTGTAAGCTGGTAGAAAAGTCACCTTGGAACCTTGTTTAGGGCTGTACAAGTGAGATTTCATCTGGGTGCTATAGAGGATATATGTAAACCTTTTGATGAGCTCACATACACACACATGCGCACTTATAAGGAAAAGCAGACAGACATGCACATATGCCTCAGAGAGAGAGAGAGAGAGAGAGAGACAAAGAGCAATTCAGGTGTGAGCTGGGTGGTCTCTTAGTATGCACTGCTGTCACTATCTCTCAAGGACATTGTCTGTCTTGGGGTGGGTGGTGGTGGGTAAAAGTAGATGGAGGTCTGCATCTGTATATTCACATGGGCATGGATGTGTGTGAGAGTTAATGTGAGATATTTTGCACATTACATATAGAAATCATGCCTCCCCATCTGCGTTGCCACTGAAGCCATTAAGAGACCGGGCAGTAACAGCCAACATTACTGTGTCTGAAACCTGCTATCATGAGCGTGCATCCTCTGTGTGCGTCTGTTTGTGTGCACATGCATGTGTGTGTTAGCTTGTACAAGCTTCAAAACAAAAGACCAGACAGAAATTATTAAGCCTGAGTACCAGCAGACACTTTAAAATGGCCACTAACAACCCACAGAGATGATTTATGCTCACACAGAAAACAAAACAGAACAAAGATCAACATGAGCAAACATTTGTGTATTTATAAACAAAACCAAAGCAGCAATTTTTTTCAACTGTCAGTGAATACCAAGGTTGACATGAGACAAACCATCTGATTTAAACCGCAGAACATACAACAAATGTTGATTATTATCCCTTTTTTGTGTCGTGGTGCCAGTAATACTTAGACCAAGTTGTTGTCTGGCACTTGCAAACCCATTACACAGTTCTCTTTGCAACATAAGGGTGATTAGGAGTATCTTGGTGAAAAATCCTTTGGTGTTTGCATAGTTGGGCCACACACAGGAGAGAACAATATCACTAAAGCTAGGAAATCTAGGCTATCTATCACCACCCTTGCTGGGAATGCAATGGATTACCACTGTTCTGCTAATAATTGGATGTGCCTTCTTATTTATTCATATTTTGTGTTTATCTAGCAATATTTTAGAGGCGTTTCACCTATCCTCCTACCCGTGGCTTTTGCCCACTAATGGCTGCCTAATGTGGCAGAGAGGGATGTGTTTTGGGGCATCACAGGGCCCAATCTCACCCCAAGCAACATGGCAAAATCTCTCAATGAGAACCTTATTCCCAGCCACCGTAAATCTAACTGGCATTAAGATCACACAAACACACCATTATCCTCCCTGTGCACACACAAACACAATCTAGATCTAAAGTGAATAATTGATACACTCAGAGAGTTCTCGTTATCTAAGAGTGCTAAGACTAGTAGAGAGGACAGACAAGTGGAGAAAGGCAAGAAAAGCAAACAAAGGATGAGGTGAAAACAGCAGAAAAGAGTTGTTGGTCTTTATCCATCTTTAAATATGTGGGAGTTTTGGGATATTTCCCATTGGGGCAAGAAAAGGTGTGTGTTATGAGAAGATAAGAACTGCAGCTTTGACCAGCATGCATACATGCATTGTGTCTGTAGCATCTGCATAGAACAGCTGGCTTAAAATCGTGATTCCCCAGCATTTTGCTTATCTTTAAATAATAATATATTCACCTCTCCATCAAATGTTTGGACTTAAATGAAGTCTTCTGAAGTGAGCCATAAAACCCTTTTATTCCCCTTAACCCTGGATATAAAGAATAAGGGTAGGGTGGGGAGAAGTGGGGGAGTTGGGTAGTGGGGTCAGATGGGATGGGCACTGGCAGGCAGAGATTGAAAGATGGAGAAAACATGAGAGAAATAGATAGATCCTAGCCTGGGGCCTAGGTATTGAACTAATTCAGGGTGCTGAGAGGAGGTTCTCAGGGGTAATTATCACTCTCTCCCTTTTTGCCATGTCTCCTTGTATATACACAATGGTTGGGACTGTCAAGCACAAATGAGGAAAGCAACATTTCCCCGTGGCAATAATCTAATGGTGGCCATTTCACTGTGACATATAACACTTGCAGTACAAAAATGTGACACCTTGTCTGGCTCACAACTACTTTAAACTGGCCAAGACTGTCCTTGTATTATTCTTAGTTGATTTTCCCATTACGTCTTACAGAGCTAAGAGGGGTGTTTTCACACAGAAAGTCCAAAGAAAGAGTGAAAAGAAAGAAAAAAAGGAAAGAAAAAAAACATAATTATCAAAGGATTAAGGTTAGCCATCAGTGGAGTCAAGGGTTTGAGGAAAACATTCATTACCCTGTCTCTGGGTGACAATAACTATTTCAGCTGTTGTAGGCTTGCCAGAAAGTAATAGGTGCATTTTGGGGAGCTGTCCTCGTGTAGTGGTGCTGAAATGCTCAGCTAGACTGCCGCTTAGAATTGGAGCTGTCCAGTAAGGTGGTGCTGAAACAAAATTCATTTTTACTGGTAACATTATGTTTATGCTTCAGTCCCTTTCTGGTCATTATACCCTTACATATCCCTTCTACTTCATTCATGCACTTTCCCTTAGACGGTTACATTAAGGACTGTCCAAAACCAGTTGGTGGGGAACACAAGTGGAAAATAAAATCCTCCAACTGCAAGTGTGTGTCATTGCAGTCTTAACCATACTCAGGGATTGGTCATGTAGTTTTTATGGTGGATTTAAACAAAATCACAATATTTAATAAAGTTTTAAAAAAAGAATAATAAAAAAAGATACTGTCAAGCAACAATGTACAACTTATTTTATATAATGGTTTCAGTTTTGCATATTTTAAATGCTAGAAGGAAGACAGTACATTATCTAACTGAAAAGCAGATGACAAGTCAGCATCTATCAGTATCCATGATGACACCTATTTCCCATTTACAGCTGAGATTGGTAAGTGTGTCCCACTTTTAACCTATTTATTTATATCCTCTTCTTAAGTCCCTACTATCTGCATGTATGACTAAACATGAAGTGACACTCCACACTGAAGTGCTCATGGGGAGAGACTGATTTGGGAAAAGGCCTCTATAGACCTGATGATGACTTGCGAGGTTACACTAACACTTGAAATTTAAATTTTCTCTATAATCAGACAGCTAAAAACAGGCATCTCAAAAACACTGACCTTACTTAATTGAAATGTATAAAAATCTGTCCAAAATTATAACATGCTTTATATAATAACTGATGCTGAAATCTTATTTACACAGTGGTAACAATATTTTAGTTGGGAAGGTTAGCAAAGGACCGGGTTGGTTCCCAGCTTTAGGATATAGAACTGACATACACAGTATAGATACCTTGTCTCTCTCTATGCCATCATCTCTGCCATAAGCCTATTATTAGGCTCCAGCCGTTAACAGCGTGGGACATATCCAGTATAGTGTTAAAACTGAGAAGTGTTCACTCTGCAGCGCTGAAGAGTGGAACTTTTTTATCTGACTCCAACAGCCCACAGCATTGGAACATTCCTCTGTGGATGCTGTTGAAGTCAGGAGTGTTACATTTCATCCATTTAAAGCGACTTACAATACCATAAGTGCATACATTTTACAAATGGTGCCCAGTGGGAATGAAAACATACACTGAACAGCATCAGTGACTTGGTGTGCCAGTGGGGTTACTACAGGAAGGCTGTCTGTATGCTCTCTATCAGACCAAATGTCCATCAGATACTGTCAGGAATCTATTCAGTACATGCACACAATGTCAGAGAGAAGTCTGACTACTAACATTCAGCCTTAGTGTATTCAGTGAACTGATCAGCTTCTATTATACCGTGTAATGGAGAATTTGGCAAGAGGAAGCTTTTGCAAAAAATATCCCAGTAGCCATCCACCAAGGATGGAAATTTAAAATCACATTCAGAAAAACCGCATAGGGAGCTGTGCTCACTCAGTGGAGCTAAAATATGGTAATATAGGCCATTAACATGTGATATTTGGTGGATGCTTTTATGCTAAGCGGCTTACAGTTCCATGAGTGTGAATCTTTTTTAGCATGAGTGACCCCAGTGGGAGTTGAACCCCTAAAACTAGAAATGTTATTCTATAACCTTCAAGATATTGGATCTCTCTCTATTGCTGTCCTGCCAAAACTCAGAATTGAAAAAGTTTTCAAGTTTTTTTTTTTTGTGCCAACTGTGCTGAAACACACTGTCAAATAAATTAAAAAACAACAAACTTTGTCACTTATTCAGTAAACATAAACAGGCATAGCAACATTATATTGTCATATGTGAGCATTGGCTATATCCATAACACTCAAGTTTGCAGTTCTAAATTAAGAACTTGGAGTCAGAGTACTTGTAACTTACTACTAACAGACCAATTAACAATAGAAAAGGGAAAGAGATGACCTTTGAGGTGCAGCCTGTGTATGAGGGAGAGAGCAATATGTAATGTTTCCACTGGAAAATCTTTACACATTATCATATTGTGTAGCAAGATGCACACAATATTATTGAGTTAACTCAAGATTTGAAAGCAATCAGAACATTTTTTCTTGGCTGGCTGCTAAACTGTTCCCAAAGAGCGAACTCTCTTACTTTGAATACAAATTTTAGCCCTATTTCCATGCATTTAAGTGTTTGTTCAGAACTTCTTAGAATTCCTTTAAAAAGTTTTCTGTTCATTTTAATGTTGTAATGTATTTGAATTATCTTTGTGTATGATGTGCTATCACATTCTAAACTTGCCTTGCCTTACTATATAGCAAGTTGTTGCCTAGCAACACAAAAATCTTGAGGATTTGGGAATTTTGAGTGTGAGGAACTACATTATCATGTTTAAAACTACAATGTGAGGTCAAAATTACTTAATAGTATAAGTAAATGGATGACTTACATTTTTAATCTGATGAGTAGCCATAGTAGAGGTGGAATTTTAACTGTTATTAACTATTATTTTACAGTCTAAACAATTAACACATTAAAAATAATGAGAATTGTTATTAATAATAAATCGTACATTCATGCAATGTTAAAGAAAAACATTCAATTAAATATCTATTTCAAATTAATTAGTAATTTATTTATTTACTATACAGTATGATATGCCCATATTATTTTGTAAAAACACTTCCTTCCACTTCCTTTGAAACTATGGTTTTAGTTTTTTGATCCATGCAGCCAAAGTATATGGTTTACATTCTTGTCCTGGTTTTGAATTTCATCGTACATACAATACTGTCAACAATTCTGAATTCAAACAAGTAAAATGTATTTAAATAGAACATAAACATATAAATTACCATAACTTCTTGGTAGCTGTTGTGTCTTGTTTGAGGCCAGCATGGAGCACCTGCAGTGTGCATGCTGCTTCCATTTGCAGCCAAAATCCATTTGAGCAGTGCATGACTGCTGGTGTTTCTGGTCCTTGTGCAGCACACATAAACTGTTGCATCCTCAAACAAGAGTTCTACAATGAAACTGATTTGCATCTTTGGTAAATAGACATGCTGTCTGATAAGCTGTTTTATACCAGTACTCCTACACTCCCCTGTTGCTCTCTATCATAGTTCTATGGCAGTCCTTGGGTCTGTTGTGTAACACTATCCGATCTAAAGCCCATTATTACATTAAAGCAGCTCACTGCACAGACAGAACCTACAGAGATAAAATATACTCTTTATCTGAAATCTCAGTGCATGCTCAGTCAGTGTAACTACTGTGCAACTGTAACTGTAAAGCACAGCATGGAATGCACAGAAAATCCACATTTTATTAAACATGCAAAACAACACTATCACAGCCTCATTGTACTCTCTCTCCTATCATACCACATTATTGCAGTTATTTGTTAGGCTAACCACCTGCAGTTAACATTTTTCCACTGCCTGCCCTATTGAATATGGAAGGCACCATAGTATCCTGGCACTGTGACTGCTCAAATTCAGAACACTGAGAAAGCCAAGAGATCAGCAGGTACTGCAAGATGTAGTGTGATATTCAAATGTCACAACAGATGTGGGCCTTAATTCATCCAAGTGTCCATTCAAGTGTCACATATCAACAATTGTCCATTCATTGTGTTATGTGGACAGAAGGTGTTAAACATCTAAATATATGCTGCTGTCCTACATGACCAAGAGCTTCACGTTCTGCCAGTAATAAGCATTAGAGCCGCCCACTGTGGCTTGAGCAGAAGAACAGATTGCCCTGTTCTGTCAGCTTACTATATGGGATGGACTGCAGTGTAGTGACTATCCATGTTTTTGTCTTATTGTATTCAAATTTATTCTGTGGGTTTCCTCAATGTATGAACTACCTGAGCTAAACAAAGTTTGTTACCTCACAAATACATTCACCAATTCTATAATACATTTCCGTTAAGATATAAATGGCTGTCACAAATGGGAACAAAAGTTATTCTATTCAATTGCATTCTCTGTGCCTATTCTATACATTATGTTATTGGCCAAAACTAAGTTGTCAAACCTCACAGAAATCAATCCAAAACAACACTAGGCCCCAGAACATTTCACAGGAGCTCTGGCTGCTGTATGCTGCTGAAAGTTGTATCTTACTCTCACACCAGCATGTCAGCTTAACTCAAACACCTTTTTTTTAAAAATGTGTCAATGAAAAGTTGTTCAGACTCTCTGTGGTGTTGAAATATCATTTTGGCTCAGAGCTACCCACTGAGTAAATAAGAAAATCATTTTGTAAGTGGTAATAGTGCAAAGGTTTTCCAACTAGGAGATTTCACACCCTATTCTGCCCCCCAATTACAATAAAAACCTTTTTTCTTCTTTGTAAAAGTTACATAAAGCAAGGAGCTACTCAATGTAGCTATCTAATCATTAGTGCTCAAGAGTTTGACCGGTTGTGTTTCTATATTAAACAAAATCACATCAGTAAAGCAGCTACATTGTACAAATGCAGTATACAGTTTACTGTATGTGTCCTGTGCTTTACACCAGAAATACGGACACTGGATTTCAAACTCTTGTCATCTTTAATACAGGTGCAAATCTGATCACTTGCGGGAGACAGCTATGTTGAATTCAAACTCAGTCTAAAGTTCAGTGAACTTAGACAGAATACTGATTAGTATGTATTGATTTTATTTGGATAGCCTGCTATTTCACCTTTCTGTGTGTTCACTCACTCTTTGCTACTAAAATGCCACAACTTTTTCTGTTTAATGTAATCACAGCTGGAAACTATCCTCTGTGATACTGACCAAAATTAGATTATCCAGTTTTAGAAACTAGCTCTATAGATTTTGAAACTTCTCACTAAACAATAGTAAAATGTGTTGTTGTGTCTGCCACAGCCACAGCACTGTGCTATGAGTGATGCTGAAATTTGGAGGTTAACCCCTGTCAAGCAGCCAAAAAAAAAAGAACAAAACAAAAAAAGGTGATTTCCTGACTCCAACACTGAATATAAGAACTGATCTAGAAATATCAAGCCATAAGTACCTGATGCATGGTGTGAATTATCTTTGAGTGAAATACTTGTATTAAAAAGGCTGTCTGTCCCTTTAAGACGGCGGGGCTGATCAGCCAGCAGAGCAAGCGGCGGGTTGTGTGAGAAGAGAGAAGACGCAAGCTAGCAAACAGCACAGAGAGTTACAAATTCACCAAAGTTTAATTAATTACTCCAGATACGTCAGTTAAGCCGTAGTCTGTAACAATGGGATCTGTGCGTCAGTGAAACTGTGAGTTCCTATATGTGTTTCCTCTGCATGCTTGTAATTAAATATTATGGGAATGTAGCCTGTTTACTGTCGGCAGTAGTAAGATGGCTACAGTAAATAGACTGTTTCTTTTAAGAGAGTTGTGTATGGAAGAGTTCATATGTACTGTGTTGTGTTTAAATGCATAGTGTTCGTGTTGTTTGGAGAGATTGACCTAATTTCAGACATATTCTTTAATCTAATGGACGGTAACAGAATAGTATGCATCTAAGCAGAGAGGAGTTTGTAATATATTTGTATGTTGACCCTGAAACAGCAGTACATGCTCAGGGTATTTGGGTTCATTGAGATTTATATAAAGGGAGCATATGATAGATATTGATGGTATCACTTGTGTATCTAAGTCTATTTGCATTTGCTTTGTTTATGCTACAGAAACCACAAGTCTCAATACCACTGTGTATCGCCTCCTAGTTATGTCCTGAACATAAATAAAGAACTCTGTCTCGCAAAACAAAGACTGGTGATTGGAACCCCTCCTGTACTGCTCTGGAGTTCTGACTGGACTCTCCACAGTGATTGGAACAATCCTATCAGCATTATAGTTCACTAACTTTCAACTTTATTTAATTAATCATTAATATAGAATGGGAAACAGTCATTTTAAATGGCACTGATGCTCCTCATTGCTGAGGCATAGCAATGATTATACATACAGTGTCTGAAGAATTTCTTCAGACACTGTATGTGTAATCATTGTCCAATAAATTTGAATGCAACCTCAGGCATTTCTTTCTATTGTCTGCATCAACTGGCCTCTATGAACCTATTACAAGATTTCCACATCCTGCAACATTTAA
This sequence comes from Lates calcarifer, assembly GCF_001640805.2. Classification (NCBI taxonomy): domain Eukaryota; kingdom Metazoa; phylum Chordata; class Actinopteri; family Centropomidae; genus Lates; species Lates calcarifer. The sequence continues at coordinate 7,947,839 of NC_066845.1, forward strand.
TGTATTACTGGAAGGGATTTCATGAAGAACCCAGCTTGAGATCAGCACTCAAGACCAAATCATGAAAAATTTTCCAAGTTTGCCTAAGGCACCACCTGACATTGTGTCATCAAAAATCCTTTCAACCAGAATAGGATGAAACTCTATGACGGCAAACCTTTAAAAGTTGGTGAAAATAACACTCCATGCATGTCCAGTTAGTGCTACACAAAAATGATTTAAAAAAAAAAGATAGCTTTTTTATTCCTTTAAGCTTTAAATAAAAGAGCAACAATGATGATCACATGGTAAATCACATATCCACAAATTAAAAAAGAGATAATTTCAAGGTCTGATTTACATAACAGAGCTATCTTATTATGAATGATAGTGCACCGTCTTAGCTGCTATGCATTTTCTATAAATGTTGCCAAAACAAAAATAGCCTTATTAAAATACCAACTTGTGGCACTCCAATGCTTAGGATGCTGACAATGAACCACAGCTTCCCCAGTTTGAATACAGCTAGGGACCTTTGTTGTATCGCTCTCTCACTCCCATTTCCTGTCATCTCTCTACTGACAGCACTGCAGTACTAATAAATGCCTAAAACTGAACTGGTTCTTCAACTGCATATTTCAAATACCAGACTACTCACAATACAAAATAAAATTCATCACCAAAATCAAAAAAAAAAAAAAAAAGCCACTCCTCAGGAATGGCTTTACATTTGTCTACAACAATGGCCAGGGGTGAGGTACCAGTTCTTAATTGAAAATGTCAATGAATTCAAAAGTCACTTTAAAAGGTACTTCAAAATGCAAAGCCACCAAGAGAAGATGTGTATTTTGGCAGAGGATTGTTGCAAACTACTAGTTAGATGTTATTAAAGCAAAGATACTGTGGTATATGTAGGGACTGATGAACACAGGTTGACAGTGACCACAACACACAGATTGAAGTGCACTTTACAGTCCCTGCTTGACACTGTTGCGCTCCGTTAATAGCAGGCTGCCCCAGCTTTAGCCCAGCTGCGGTCCACTTTCACTTTCATGCTGCTCAGCCACACAGTTCTGCACCCCCTCCATCTCTCCCCGTTTCATATCTCTCATCTTTCACTCCTCTTTCCCCATCTTGCTCTCCTTTTCTCCCCCTTGTCCTTCTCCACTGACCAGAGGGCCATTAGTTGATCTAATAGTGGTTATTAGACAAGGTTGTCAGAAAGTGCTACAGCAGAAAAAAATAGCTACTGTATTGCAAACAGCTAATATGGCTGATATAATGATGCTTCAGAGACACAAGAACATACACTTTGAATTCCGTTGCACAAATGTGTTAACTATACACTGGCACAAACATCCTTTGCTGTCTTCGCTTTATTACAAATACCTAGGACTGAACTTGCTGATGTGATAGTGACCCACACAATAGGAAATCATGCCTGTAATGACAATGTGCAGCTACACAAAACTGAACATGATATACGAGATGAAAAATGATTCTCCTTTTATTATTACAAATGTCATGGCAGAGCAAGCCAATATTAAACTGACAACAAAGAAAAGTTGTGTGCTTTTGTAAAAAAAAAAAAAAAAAAAAAAAAATCAGTTATATATATGTATGTGTGTGTGTGTCAATAATAATCTGAATTTATTGATATAAATCTACATTTATTTATATAAATTCTGATCATTATTGATATTTTTATCTTTAAATTAAAAATATGCTCCATGCTGCAACCTCTTACACTGAGGTGGAAAACAGAAGAGGAAACAAGTAAAAGCTGCTCACTGACTCATTGTGTTCTATCACAGCTGCCAAGGAAAAGAGGTAGGAGGGAGGGAATAAATGATCAAAGACCCTGTGTGTTCACCTGCATTCAGTGTGCAATTTGTTCAAATTTAACTACATGGGGTAGTGGGATGGTGCTGAAATAATGTATTCACAGTTTTTTCATCCAATGAAGTAAATGGACATATACTACACTGTCTTAGCATGGATGATCTTAATCAAAACAAAAACATGAGAAATGTTTGTATCCATGTATTTAGATTTACAGTTTTATTATATATGTTGATGCTGATTTCTAAACTTAAAAACCATTCATAGCTAAATCACCAAGTTTACTGGGCTTGAAATGATGGCTGATTACCCAGCAAAAATGCTGTGGTGAAACCAGAGAACAGGTGACAACTTATTAGAGCCACTGTTCATTTCAAATCCTGGTAGTGTTCATAAACCTTCAACAGGGAATAATAATTATTTTTTGGAAATCATGTGAAAGCAAAGCTGATGGCTTCTTCAACTAAGTGAGAAAGATGTATTCATAAGTTCCTTCTGCATTATCTTTCAAGGATTTCTTGTAACCTTTAGAAACTGTCCAAGGACCTGTTCTTACAGAATAAACCTGAGGGAACATGTGGCTGTATTACTACTTCACTGTCTGTCTGTCTCACATCCTCCCTGTGTCCAAGATGTTGAGTTTTCTCTCTCTCTGAAAACGATACAATTCTTTATCTTAGTATATTATTTTATCTTTAGCTGTCTAAAGTAAATGGCAACAGACTGACTACCGACCCTTTCTACCAAAAGTCCATGTGTATCCCTAATCCATTCATACTTAATCCCACCATGTTTAGCAATTATCCCTCTACATGTTACATTTGAAGCGTAACATTATGCTTGAGATCTGATCTTTTTTGATTTTTATTGTAACCATAATATCTTGACTTCAACATGCACAGGCTTGCCAAAAGGACCTACTGTAAAGATGATTTATTTTTTTACTGATTATGGATTTTAGTTATTGATTTTTTTATTTTTATTTTTTTGGCCAGTGTCTTCAGTTCATATAAACCAGCTGGAAATTGCCAGTTTGTCTAAACATTATATCTATTTCAGGATCCATTATATTTAGGCATGAAACTAATAATTAATCCATCTTTATTTTCCCCCAGATACCAAAACAGAATTATTCAAGGAGCACACAGCATATTTGTGTCCATGGTATGGATGCCTGTTGCATTGTCACAACCTGCATATGGTCTGCAGTAACCTGTAGTACCCTCAGCCAACAGCAGAGGACTCTGTTCCTGCTATGTGTCTGACTTATAGCCTTGGTTCTGGTCATAAACACTAGAGCTGATGTATGTAGATGAAGAGTGGGGCAGCTTTGTAAAATCTCTGAAGGACAATCTTAATAGCTTTCACCTCAACACAACCTGTAAATCATGTATTTTTCTCTTTACTGTGTAACTTGGAAGACATCTGGAGGAAAACTATTTACCTGACTACTACCTCATTTGTCAAAACTGGACAAATTACCACCTGCACACATTTATGGGAGGACAGTTTAAGGGCCAAAAATAACAAACACTCAGTTTTCTCATCATGTGAGCAGTAAATAGAGGCCTTGTGATATTATCTAAACCTTTGGCCTGTCTGTAAGCACTTCAGATGAATTTAGCTGACAAAAGAGAGTGCCAAATGGTGTACCCTAAGGAGAGCAGGAAGTGTTAAGCTGCTTCAAAGCTAATATAAAGCCTACATGACAGTATTGTGCCCTCCATCCTTTCTTTGTTTGGGTTTGTGAGGATTAGAGACATCTAAAGAGATTTTCTAAAGGCCAGCAATGCTTGACTTTCAGTGTACAAGACTCGCATACAAAGAATTAGAACACAAGAATGGTAAAGGCTAGGTATCATAGATAGAAATAAAACCTATATAATACAAAGAGAATGCTTCTTACTCTAAGCTGTAGCTAACTTGGCAGAGAAACCTATTTTTGCACCTATTTAAATACGATATAAAATGTCTTCTTTAATAATAAGTCCATTCCCACAAGTGGGACAAATAAAGTATATCTTATCTTATTCATGAAAATACAATCAAATTTTGTATCATCAAGTTTTCATCATGAAGTTCCCTGGACCGTCCAGATTTCAGACTAAAGACTAAAATAAATTCTATTGCAATAAATAGTGACAGTAGTAAGACTTACAGTTTCACTGGATGGTCAGGAGTCAAAGGATTTTGAGGTTTTACAAAGAGTCTTGAGCAGGATGGAATAAGTAAGGCAACAGCTTTTGGGAGGAAGCTTTAGAGAAGATGGGTGGTCTCTGTGAATTGATGCCATATCCAAGCTGTAAGTTATGTTAACATGGTTGCCTGGATGTGAAATGATTTAGAGCTAACAAAGATTGATACTTTACTGAGGGCAATGAGAAAGTGGCTTGTTATATCATATAGTAAATGCGACAAAGATGGACAGCCTCCCCTCCTGGGGAAATGCATGCAATTTGATTTGTTTGTTATTCCATTTTTTGATTCCATGCCTACCACATAGTTCCTCTGCCATCCATTGGCATGAGAATGTCACCAAAATTATGAAACTATGATTAATATGAGGAAGTTAAAAAATTGGAGGAGTGATCCTGTGTGTTTCACTTTCCTTCACCTCCATGTCAAAGCCAACCCAAAAAGCATAATTTATTGCTCCTGTGATTATGCTCATATAAGCACAAATATGTAGGTTACATTGCACAGTGATGTGTCTTTAATCATTGTATTTTTTGTGACTTTGCCAGCATAATAAATGTATTGGAAAAATGCTTACTCTTGTCTGTGTGTGCACGTATGTGTTTTGGGGTGACTTCTACTGTATAGTGCATGACTCTCACTTCATGTCCAAGGTCAGGCCCTCCATAAGTTACTACTGATCTTGATTATACACCTCCATAGGTGTGTGTGTGTGTGTGTGTGTGTGTGTGTGTGTGTGTGTGTGTCATATGTGCTGAGGCAGAAAGGGAGAGAAGTATACAGGCCTTGAAGGACTTTTCAAGTGGTACTGTCCTTCCTTTCACCACTCGTACCTAAAAATCAATGTAAAGCACTTGTCAAATTTTCCTGACAGGAAAATATGGCTTTCTAAAAAAGGTATATGCCTCCACATGTGTTATATTACTCCACCATCTGTGAATCCCCTTCTAACCTCCTCTAGCTCACACAGCAATTTCAAGGCAGGAAGGTGTGATGTCTCATCATCCTACTGTTGTTGAACCCATGCTGCATTTGAAAATTACTAAGCATGATGTGAACTAGGTACATGTGTAGGTTCACATTGGTGTATGGCAGCTGGAGTGTAAGAGAAAGTAACTGTAAAAGAGAGTGAATATGAACAGCAGTTATTTGTGGGAAGAGAGAGCTTATTTTTGAGCATCCCAATGTGTCAATATTTATATCCCAAGGTGCAGTTATCAGAATTAAAGATACCATCATTGCATTGTCAAAGGCACACTGAAACAGCATTGAAAAGTATAACTGGTTACTGTCAGCATGTAAATGTGGACAATGTTATGCAAGCTGTCCTCTTAGAAATGACTACTTAAATACAAACTACAATATTTATATATTAAACGTCAAACCTTAATTTTCTGTAAGAAAATTCAGCTGTAAGAGACAAATAAAAGTCTTAACAAGAACAAAAAGGTGCTGGAGGTGTGTCAAGGTTGTTCAAAGAGACCATCCTGGCTGCTGCTAGCCCTAGAACTATAGCATTTATCTAGCACACAACATACAAATTATAAATGTTCTGGGTGGGTGAATGAATGAACTCATGAACAAGGAAAATGTTGATGTATTTCGTGAAATTTTGTTCTGTCCTAGCTAAAGGTCTTCTAGTCAATTCTTTGTCCTTAGATACATTCCTTAAATTACTTTCACCCAAATAGTAGCTACATACATTAATAATAAAAGATTATACCTTTGTTGACAAAGGACACTTTGTACTCATTGCTTAAATGAAATGGATTGGTCCTCAGTTCTTAAATTTGACCCAAGTTACTTGCATTGGGAGTGTAAAACAGACGACCTTGCCTCCTAGAATACTAGACTTGTCAGAAATGTAGTATAACTAATTTCTGCACGTGGCAGTTAAAATTATATCAGACTGACTAACAGATTTCTTTCCTTTACACCTCACTAAATGACATAAATACCACAGTGATAAAATCATTGAGGCAAAACTCTGAACAAAAAATGTATATAAACAGCATTCTCTTATTATTGCAGCAGATATGAGTTTAATCAAATTAAAAGAGGACCTGTTTCAGTTTCACCAGTGAGAGGCTTCCTACATGGCAGAAACCTAAAAGACTTAAATTAGTTTTCACAGCATTTTGCAAGACATATGGACATCCAACTGCTTGATGACAACTGAACTGTAGTCTACTTCTACTCTCATGTATTGGCAGAAAAGAACATCTCTAATTAGTATTTTTTGCCAAACTTTCACTGACAGCAAAAAGAAACTTTAGTAGCAACAGAATGATAAAGTGTAGGGCTAAATACTCAATGCAAATTATAATGTTGTAACCTTACATAGAAGGGCATCCTTAACAAAGTCAGTCACTTAACTAATCTATGTTCAACTGCATGGAAGCAAGAACAAATTCAGCAGCTTTTAAGCAACACACATGAATAAATAAGTCTTATTTGAAATAGTCAGTAGCTAAGTCACTGCAGTCTTGTTGAACACAGACCATGATTTCTACTTCTACTCTTTTTTTTCAAACATCCTGTTTATGTTTATGTTAGATGTTCAAACACAACACTTGAAAAGGTTTAGTTACATTGGATTCTTGTCTCTATCAGATGGCATACAACAAGTAAGTCCTTATTAGCTCAGAGATATTCACCACTGAGCTGTTAGCAAACATACTGTATTTTACTTCTGAGACTATCGAAGTTGATCAAGAGAAAAGTGCATTGGCAAAAGTTCTTTGACAACAGCCTCTTACTGTTCCCTCTATTTCTGTTTTTTTCCTATACTTTGACACTTCAATGTCTATGAAAGCAAAGTTTGTTTCAAGCAAATAAAATGAACTGCACTAGAGCCTGTGGCACCATTGTCAAAAGCACATACTACATCCTAAATTGGGTTTTGCTCAACAAATGTTTAGTATGCTATTATTTCAAAGGCATGCACATTTAGGATAGCTACTTACTTTCTAAGTGCTGTTACATCAGAGGCTGTCTCTCAAAGGAGTTCCCTTTAAACCAGCATGCATGCAGGCAAACACACTCAATCAAAGTCACAAATGCAATTGTCTGACCAAGCCAGGGGAAGGAACCTGCTTCCTATTTAATATGTTTCTATGCTTTCTGTCTGCTCATTGGCTTGGTGTGATTAATGAGACCTCCCTTCCTCACAATCACGCAGGTGACTGTGGAATGACTGTGCCTGTGCCTGTGCGTGTGCGTGTGTATGTGTGTGAGTATTTGAATGCGTGTGTCTTTGATGTTCTTTCAAAAACATTTCTACTTTAATGCATTAACCAGTAGATTGAGACTAAAAAAAGAAAAACATTTGACAGAACTACCTGAATTATCATTCAATATTTAGCAACTGAGATTTTAATCATGTACCTGTTCCTCAATCTTTATTCTCTACCCCTCTATTTGTCTTGTTTTGTTTTTGACAAAGAGTAATTTTGAGACTACTGAGATCTTTGCATCCTAATGGCACATTGTAAATGTAAGCAAATTTGCTTTCCCCTGATACACCAAACTTATTTCCACGCAGAACTGTATAAACAATTCATAGTCTTTTCTACTGGTAATCATCCTCAATTTCATGGAGTTTCTTGTCATTCTCTTTCTTGTTTTCTTCCTCCTCTCCTCTCTCCTTTCTTACCCCCTGTGTCTACTTGCCCCAGGTCAGAGAGGTAGCTTTGGTATTTGGCCCACCTTATGGATTGCAGGGAGGAAATGCAAGCCAGCCAAAACAAACTGCATCACCAGCTACTGGCAGGAGGGGAGAAATTGTGTACCCATAATTTGCTTATGGTTTGCAAATTAAGGGCTGAATTTGCTTCTAGCTCTATTCTGCATCTGTCTCTTCCTCTCTTCCCCCCACCATCTCCTCTTCCCCCTCGACACCCTTCTCCCTTTCTTCCTCTGTTTTGGAGAAGAACTGCGAGGAAAGTAGGCTATTAAATCCTTGGATATATGAGGCAGAGAGGGTATCAAGCTCTCATGTAAATTATCCCAATATTTGCATCTGGGTTTCACTGCAAAAAGGTCCCCACCACTTCTACAACCCAATTCCAATTTCATCTAGCGGATAATTGTCAATTCAACCAGGAGTGTAAATTCTATCAATACCCCCCATCAATCCTCTCTCACACATATACACTAATATTCTCTCTCCCTCCTTTGTTTGCCTAAATGACTCGTTTCAGAAAAAAGGGGGGAGGTGATCCATTTCCAAAATTTACTGTTCTCACTGCTGCCCCTGATATTGTTATTTCTCCTTAGTTACAGATGATATGAGCTTTGCTCTTCTGAGCTGATGGCTGAGGAGAGAGGTGGAGAAGAAAAGAGAGGAATTTTAGATGTGAGGAGAAATCTCTGCTGCTGCTCAAATGTGTGTGTGCATGTGTACACAAACCAATACAACAGTATCAAAAGGGCATGCAGCTTATTAATAGCTTCACCGTGAAGCTTTTCATCTCCCCCTCATCCCTCTCTTCTCCTCTGGTCATTTAGAAAAAGTTACATAGCTATAATTTTGCTCTATTACAAGACTATGGATGCGTCATGGCCTATACTGCCTCGTATGGTCACACTGACAATGACACATACACACCCACACAAGCATTAAGTACACAGAGCCAGTGTTCCTCAGATGATAGAGTGATGGCCTAATTGTCTGTCTAGCCAGCTGACCCTGAAAGCTGTGGAGAAAGTGAGAGAGGAGTGGCAGGAGAAGGAGTGGGTGAGCACAGAGAGATATAATGAAGTCAACTGTCTGGTCTATTGGGCCTCTGTCAAATGAACACACTGAGATATACAGAAGTCATGGAGGACTCAATGACACGCACTTACCAGAACCTCAAGCACTGAAAAGGGCTGTGTCTATAGTCAGAACTGTTAGAGTTGATGTGGCCGAAGATAAGATGGAGGTGATATGGCGCTTTCCAAGTTCGACAAATGTGTGTTACAGTATTGACTAAAAAGGGAAATCCTTCTTAAAATCATCGACCTCCACAGGAAGGTCAGAGTGCCAGATCAGCTACAAACATGCAGCACAAGCAGAAGCTAAAAATAATTCAGTACACTGCTCATGGAGTGGACATTGTTCATTTTTGGCCTGGGTCCTTGAATCTTGATACACTGATACTATAATGTACAGAAATAGTATATGGACAAGGTAAACATGGAGTTTTAAAGTAAAGGGACGGGACATACACTATACACTAACTAGCCTTGGGCTGGGGAACTTATTGAAAATATCAATGCGTTTGATAGATTCATAACTTTATACAGGCTACCACCTACCCCTGTAATGCACATGAAAAGCACAAAAACAAAACCCTGCTGACATATGTCCACAACCAGTCAGAGTTTGCAGTGTGGATTAATTTCATAAATCACGCTGGCATTGTTCCACCTGGCACTTTTACGCACATAATTAGCCATGTAAGTAATGTGTAACTCAGATAGATAAAATTACTTCAGAGCTGGTTATACAAAAAAGAAGTCACGTTAGTCGTGTTGGCACACCTTGGCTCCAGTCAAAGGGGAGGTAAATGAGAATACTGCTGGAAAATAGCAGAGTAGTGCAGCATATTTTGAAGTGTTCAGTGTGGTGTGGTGTGGTGTGTGTGTATGTGGGTGTATGTGTGTTTCACGTTGTGGAGTCAGGTCAGCAGTTAACCGTAATATAATAGTAAATGCTCAGTGTGAACTGCAGTTTCCCAGAAAATAAAAAAATACTACAGCTTATCCAGAGCCAAGCAGAGTTACATACTTTTGTTATCCAGGGTTAGTGAGCTACAGCATCAGCCTGGAACAGTAAAGAGGCTTCCCTTGTACTTCCTAATCAAAGTCTGAACACTGAAGCAGATTGTTTCACATAACTTACTGTATATCTGACTACATCATTGGCTGGCCAGGTAAAATCTGCCTGTAATAATGATGGAAGACCTGTGGTTTGATCTCTGCCTGTTTCACTGAAAACTCAACAATAAATACAGCTTGATCCCCTATGCTTGGTAATTAATACTAAAAACAAACACACTGAGGGTTAGCACTTGTAATGGTCTCAAAAAATTGAAAAAAAGTTGTGAGGGAAGAAACTGACAGATAGTAGCAAATATTAGCTTAACTCTTAGGGACTTTTGGCAAAAATCAGACATGCTGAAGTTGCTTATGACTTGATATACAATATAACTGTTAAATACAGAGCTTGATTGAATTGTCATGCCATAAGGGCCTTGGTGATGACAGCCAAGATTATAAATGGGGAGATCATAAATATGTCTAACTACATGGGACTTAAGACACATTCAATTATCAAAACAGCCACTGCTGTAATTTGATTTAAATTCAAGTATGCAATTCTTATGATGTCAAGGTTACTCAGCTGGATGAAATAATCCATCGATGTCAGAGAAGTCAGAGAAAGCTCATGTCTGTTAAAGATAGAGCTGGACTGGGATAAAGTTTTACAGGTAGAGAGTTAAAGATATATGAGAAGCTCCCATCAGTTGCTAATAAAATACAGGTACATGAAGCCATATTATATGTGGCCCAGTAAAACCACTCCAAAGAGTTAAAATCACTGTCAATAATTAAGTGATCTTCATATCCGGTATGGTGCTGTTACCAAAATGTGCTTAATCTTTTCACACACCATCAAATTATCACTCTTCTGAATGAAAGCTCCATTTATCTTGTCTGACTAATGCACTCTGGTCAAGTCCCTTTTTTCCACCATCTGGTGCATTTTCTTCTTTCTTGTCAAAATATTATGCATGTAATGGAGATAATAAGCATAATGAAGGGGTGAGTCCTCAGAACTTCAATGTGGATCTATGTAAATATGTAAATGTTATCAAAGAAGGAATAACACTTCCTCTCACAGAAGGAAATTTGATTCATAGGCCATAAAACATGCTGCTAATCCATTCAAAACACTCAAGGGTTTTGTTGATACAGTCTTCTATATAATGAACATTACTGAGGCAGGTTGTTTACTTGAGGACTCTTCTCTACTTTTGATACTATGGTTTACACACACAGGCCTTAGTCACACAGGCTGTCTTTTAATCAAGGTGCTTCTCTACCTACTGCCATACACCCTTAAAAATAAAGGTTCAAGTTAGAACCTAAAGTGGTTCTTCACAGTGATGCCATAGGGGAACCTTCTTTGGTTCTACAAGGAACCTATTACTTGATGGTTCTTCAATGAACCATTTATTGTCAAGTTCTTATTAGGACCTAGAACCTTATTAGGTTTTTTGTGGAACCTTAAAAGGAGAACCCTTTAAGGTTCCACAAACAACTTTTTATTGAAGGGTTCTCTGAAGAACCAATTCAGTTGGGTGCTTTATAAAACCAATACAGGTTCTTAGCCATGTTTCCTGACAGAGCCTTTACTGGTTCCATTAAGAACTAAGTTAAGAAACCAAAGGCATGGTCAGTTTAGACATGCTAGCAGTGTGGCTCTATAGATGTCAAAAATGTGCAGTCTGTCTGTTGGTCAGACAACCCAAAATTTTGGCCATGATGACATGCTAATGTATTAATATAGCTACATAAAATTAGTTAAGTTAAATAATGCATAAGGCCCCAATTTGTGAACAGACCATGAACCCTTTTGATTTAAGTAACAACATACTCTCTGAAGAAGAGCAAAGTTGGCTCTCAACATTTTGTCAGGATATTTTAATGGTGTTCAATGAGCATTAAGTTCTAGAACTTAATGGCCAGACCGGAGGGAACAAGATTAACCAAAAGTTTGGTTTTGAGGTCAATTGAGGACAACAATTTTAAAAGAACAGGTTAACAAAACTGCAAGACACATCAGCAGCAGGGCCTTAAAAACACAGACACAATGATAAGCACAAGAAGTGACACACACAAATGCATGCAGGAAGATACACAAACACTAATTCACTCACTCACAGACACACATCAGATTAGTGGAGCCACAGGCTCTAAAACCACAAACAGCAGGAACTTAATTGAAGCAGGCAGGAACCAAAGAATGTCCTGAGCGTGTCAAATGCTCTCCCTTGCCACTGAGACTGTGACACACACTTCTGAACCGATGGGTCATCATTATCAAATAGATGCATGACTCACTTATTCATACTCTCTGTCTCTGTAACTCTCTCTCATCTCTCTCCCTTTGTTTCCCTGTTTCTCCATTATCAATGAGACACATGACTGCTCACAGCTGCAATGCATTGAGGGAGCCATAAAACAGGTCAAAATAAATATTCTGCAGAGACATTTTTCAGACTCAGAATAGAATAGAGTCTGATGGACCAAGGAGGGAAAATCTGAAGCAGAAAAGAGAGTGTGTATGTGTTCATGAAGAAGACTGGTACTCCAATTTGTACCAGGGAGAGTTTTTCTACACTTTCATTATCACTGTTAAAGTTGAGGATTCTTATGTGGACAAAGACGAATCATTCTAATCGTTGACAGCAGCAGAAAATTGGTCTGTGAGTATTTTGGCAGCTCAGTTTGCCAGGGTGTTTACAAAGTACACATGCAAGGTGTTCAGGTCTTGGCTACCGCTGTACATCTCTCTCTGTCTCCACACTGTGATCTCTCTGTTTTTGTATAATTGCAGATAAACAATTAGTGTGTCCACTGCAATGTGTGAAAAGTCATTGTTGTTGCATGTAAGACACAGCTGGTCCTGAAAAGATTCCAGCGCAAGAGGTCACCAAGCCACAAATACTGTAAGGGTGGTGCAGCAACCCCACCTCCAGGTGGCTGAGGTATATCTATATTACAATAATTGTTATTTTTATTATTACTATTATTATTATTTTACTGTTGTGTTATTCCCCACTCCTCTGGTCCCTGTTACCCACAACAGGCCTATCTTTATTTTATTGCAAGCAACTTAAGTTTTCCAGGTGTTTTCCTATATTCTGTACAGCATGTTGTAGTAATTTGTCAGTAGGCCTATTGATCTGTTATGTCAGAGGGTTTGGACTGTATTCAGACGGCCTCACCAGCACAGACAAAATAAAGTTAAAATACAACTTTCAACCAACTGCAGCACTTAAAAAGAGTGGTTTTGTCTTGAGTGACGACTATGCTGTCAGTATAAAAATGGCATTGTTAGGAAGAAGTCAAGATAACTACTCTATCATAGTGTTTTGCTAAAATAATGTCTCAGTGCTGTCGAGATGTGATTTACTATTTGCACAGGCATTCTGACATTTTTTTGTTTGTTTTTTTTAAAACCATTATTTTTTCGGGGAGGATTCACTGAGAGGAAGCCTCTCTTTTGCAGGAATGCCCTGATCACATTTGCAGAGTTAGACACATTCACACCTGAAAGCTGCCCAGAAGAATTACAGCCTGATCTGCAGGCCACTGAGCAGCTCCAATGGAGCACTGTTAAGGTCGGCTAAGTCGTGTGATATCAGTGTGTGTTTACAAACAAAAACAAACATTGTTATCAGTTACTTACTTTCACTAAAAATACATTGTAGTTTCTTTTTAACTGCTGGGTCAGGAGACGATATTGATATTGTTGTATATCTACAAAAATAATATGTGAGAGTGGGAAAAAAATCAGGAAGCGCTCGCGTACATTTATACAATGAATGCATATCGGCCAAGCCGATTTTTTATATATGCCATTACTTGCCTTATGCTGTAAATGAATAAATATATATTCCTTTCTGTTGCAGTTTGTTTTATTTGTGCTTGCCAAAGATGGTGATCTTCAGTACTTACTGCTTTAGGTTGGAGAGCTAAACAAGATTCAGCTCAGCACACACTAAATAATATCAAATAAATGGTAGGTTTTCAGTCACACAGTGCCCGATTAGATTTTTAATGAAGATTCAATTAACTGGGTTCTTTGATTAATCTCCTATTCAAACATGATGAACAAGAAACTAAAGGCTAATCAATCAATAAAATGTCAACAGCAAGCACCAGACAACAGTGCAAATATGCCTGCATAAACTCACTGAACATAACAATTTAATATCTGTGCCCTCATTGGTTAATGATGGTCTTTGCAAGCTCATTGTTGCACAAATTACCAACAATAACCTGCTGCTGCCCCTTAATTGCTGACACAGTTTGTAGCCAACACAGCATAAACACAAAGTCTGCACAACTGCCTGTGACCCAGTAAAATAAAATAAATTGTCTTGTGTACTGCACAATATTACACATTACTTTAGTTCTGAATGCTGCTGCAGCACAACTACCACAGATCCACAAACACTGCAACTGAAGAGAAGGGTTATTGTCACACTGTTTCATGCTAGTAAATCAAGAATGTACTACTGTCACCTGTTCCATGAAAGCTTCAACAATCATTAATACGTTTTTGATTGATTAGTTGAATCTAAATCAGAATATGCCCCAACAGGTGAATTCTAAACCAAGCAGTCATTCAATGGTACGTTAGACAGTAGGTGCAACATCTACACACATCTGCTCTTTCTGAAGCAGACAATCAAAAAACAAAACCAAAAACAAAAGTAGTAAAACAAACATTTTACTGTGGAGATCTATTGTGAAATTGATAATACTATGGTTACCACTCTCTAAGGTCCCAGTGGGAGGAATACCAATGCATCAAAATCACAGAAAACACTGAATGACCAAAGTTACAGTTTTTTATCAGGTATCCCAAAAAGACACTGCTGTTAACCGATTGCAAATAATGACTCTCTGGAAAAGCCCTGCAGTACACCTTGTTGAACTGTCATAGCCACACCAAGCTGGAAATACTGAAACACATAGCAGTAAAAATGCCTAGCCAGTTTATTATTAGCTGATCACTTCCCATCCAGAAATAAAGTATGATTTTTATTCATTACATATGCTCTTGTGAATGAGAACAGGATTGCTTACTAGAAAAAAAAAAAAAAAGAGAGAGAATGAGGTCTAGTTTTGTTCACAATTCAGCGTAAAAACAGAAATAAATCAGAATATATTGATTGTCCCACCATTAACAAGCAACAGAATTATTAATCATAATAAAGTAATTATGATTTCTTTACATAGAGGTATAAGCAATGAAGTGATTGCAACAGAGGAAGCAGCACTGTGGCACTCACTCTCATCATTTGGCAGCAAGTGAGCCTTCACTAAGGGTAAGGACAATTTCAGGTCGTTAGGAAAGTGGAAGGTAGATGACCATATCAGACCTACCTAAAATTACACTACTGATTGCAACCATTGCCAGTGGGGTAGATGAAGTAAATGGAGGGTGGTGGGGAGTAGTAAAGAACGTGTGGCACAGTGCACATTTTTTCAGACTGCTCAGCAGAGCTTTTCACAATGCCTTTTTTTCCCCCCCGCAGGACTCTACTAAATGCACAAAATCAGAGTGAATGTTTCAGTTTATGCACCAGTCTCTGCTTTCTGAAGTTAAAATTCAAGAACAGCAGATATTATTCACATGAAGCAGCTCTTTGGTATGCTGTCACTTAACAGTACAGGTTTGGTTGTTGCTGTGTATGAGAAGCTGCTGATGTTCAAGTTCTGACCAAAAAATATTGGCTTATAAAAAAGCATATGAATGTCTATATTTGAACCACACAGTTTTTGTGGATTAAACCAACAGTGATTGATTTAGTCTGGTGCTCTGAGACCAGCAGCTAGCTCTCTCAGTGGTGTTTGGGAATAAGAGTAAATGAAAATATCAAAATAAAAGTCAGTTGGATGCCCAAAGAAAGGAGGACACAGAGCAGCAAAAAATATCTCTACAGTAAATAGTATACAAAGTCAACAATTGGTGAAGGACTACATGTAGATGTAAACATGTAGTCCTTGAATATTATATGATTTTATAATACCTTTGTCTGCAGATAAACCTTCAAATTGATTTGAGTCATCAGCTAGTCAACAACTGAACAAGGAGGCTAAGAGGCAAAGTACCAAACTAAGCAGAACCCTTAAGGTCACACACTACTATAGACTGTGGGACATCTCAGTATGTATAATAACACTGGGCAACATACCAGAAATTCTTGCTGATGTACTAAAAGTTTGGACAATTTTCACATAGAAAATGAAAATGTTATTTAGGTAGCATTGTAGACCTGCAGTGCAAGGCAGATATTTCATCTTTTGTTGCATAAATTTTTTTTCAAGTTGAAAAGGCAAGGGCAGTCAGTGGCTTTGATGATGAAAAGACACTATGTGCCTTAGCCCTGTATAGCTGCCTTTGGTAGTGCCCAAATACCCAAACTTCTCACTCGCTTTGCCTAATGCACCTCCATCATCTGATGGGTCAAGCATACGTGAACAGGTACACTCAGTCTTCAAGGGTGAGAACTGGTGAGTTGCTCTGACATAAAGGCAACATTATGTTAACAAAAAACTGCAACCAAAACCTTCATAAAGGAGGGCAAAGGCACATCTGTAGCTTCACAATTAAGAGAAAAGATTAAGGGGAGAATTTAGATGAAGACAGAGGTGTGTGTCCTTCTGATTATTTTTACCCTATTATGTAACATTTTGGCTCGTAGCACTGAGATGAGTGGGAAACCATACATAAGATTGTTGTACTGTATCCAGCCAACAGTCCATGTTCACAAGGCTGCATATTACTAAGCTTAAATTTATCTAACTTCAGCCAAGCACAGAATGAGCTGTAATGTTATTCTATTAACTTCACCTTAAGTTGGAAACATTTAATTTCTCACATTCAGAAATGACAACAGCTCAGTATGCGGAATGTTCCTGCATGATTTTTTGTGCTGTAGTGGTGAAGAGTGAAAGCTAGTGTGTAGGGGAGGACTTGTGTGCATGATCTTGCCTGGAGCACAAACATTACCAGGACCACAACATGGAAGGTGGTACAGGTAGTGCTGTTTTTGTGGCTGTGTATCGCATTGTTTTATCTTGCTCCAGTTTTTAGTAGTTCAGGTTCTGACGTCGTACTGCAGGGTAGGACCAGACTCTCTCACAAAACATCTACTGTATCTCAGCTGTGTTCAGATGGATAGTGTGCCATATCATTTTAGATATGTGTACTTGTGATTTGTGTTGCTGTATTCCTGCCAGTTTACTGTCCGTGTTTTATGATGTTTAAACTTAATGGACTTAAACAGACCGAGGTCTTAATTATAAAACAATGAGCATTATTTGCCACCTCGATTGCATATCCTTCCTTCTCTTAGTCTGCAAGAAATGGATGCATACGGTTGCGTACAGGCCACATAAGTATTTTTCTCTTGGCCATTTTGTAGCTTACTGGAGAAGTTTTCGTTTATACTCTGATTCAGATAAAGACCCACAATCATCACCATCCAAAATCACAGACATCTGAACCCATGTCACATTATGTTGAGTCAGAATTTGGCAGCTGAGCAAGTGCTTCATCTACACCCATTCACATGCTTGATTTCCTTTGTTGTGCTTTCAGGAGATGGAGGTTGGTTGCTAGATCTGTAGGTTGTCACAGCAGTTGCATTTTCCAAACCTGGGGCACTGTATAAATATACTGTAAATGGTGCAGAATCAACCATGATAAAAATTAGGTTAAATATCATCTTTTATAGTAAGGTCTACTGATAAATGGTGAACATTGTGTTAATTAACGAGCACACTGTTCTAATAAGCTTAGGCCCATCAAATTAAATCAGCCCAGTTAGTGTGTTCTCTTCTCTGAGGCATACAGCCCATTCACGCGAGACTCCCGATCTTCTGTGCAATAGCAATTTGGGGAAAATATGTAATTACGATTTTTCTGAGAGATATTGGGATTGTGATTTGACACACACACACACACACACAGAGTTTCCATTTTTCGCACCACAAGCTTTCATACACGTGTTTTTTTGTTAGTGGGCTTGTACACAGTCACAGTCAGAATGGCAACATGACAAGGAAAGACTTTATGATCCTATTAAGCATCTTTGCCATAATAGACATAATACATTTAGATTCAAGCAGCCTTTGTTACACGGTCACGATACGATTTATTCATCACATTCAATTAATAAAATGCCATATTGTCAAAGTATAACACGATGAATGACCATGTAGTAATGGTTCATTAAATATTTGATACCCTCACCTAGAATATGTGATATAATCTGATCATCACATATGACAATAGTTATGATTGAATTTCAGACAAATTGAGAAGGAGTGAGAAAGTAAGATAGAAAGACAGAGAGGGAGAGGGAGACTGTTTCTTATTTAGGTGCCAAAGCCTTATGGCCTATGGTTCTTGTCTCAATGTGAAATTTCATAATGGAGAAAACTGCAATAAAACTCTGCATTTAACTTCTAAGTTAGCTTTTCAAAAGTGTGAGAAGGTGAGCCTTTCAATTTCTAATATTTATGAAGTAATGGAAAAGAATAATGGATGGATGAATTCTGTCTTCTTTATGAGATGAAGAAATCTAAATTTAAAACACCCTGTGGCAACAGCTCATTGCCTCTGAAACATTAACCTCTTTCTGTAAGATGAATTGAGACATGATCAGTCTTCAATCAGACACACATGCTTTTTCAGGGGCTGCAACTGTGTCATTCAAAAAATCTACAAAGCAAAGATTATCTTGGAGTTGCACAGCCAACCTTAATACCACTATATCAAAGGACGCAAGACTGCACAACCACATACACACATGCATGCACACAAGCACCACTCTGTTTTACACACATCAAAGCAGAAGCACAAGAGCCTGTGGTTCCACTCTTCTTAAGTTTTGCGCATATCGATGTGCATGTGTATGCTAGTGAGCATAGGGGTTTTTTCGTGTGTGTGTGTGTGTGTGTGTGTGTGTGTAATAGGTTTTAGCAGGTGTGGGGGACTCTCTCATGTCAGTGGTCCTCTGAAGCCAGAGGCTGGTTACTCTTTTCAGCACTTGAAAAAAAGTGGGTAGTCCATCATCTTCAAGAATTTCTCATGGATTTTCCTCAGAGTTACCAGAGGATATGGTCATACTTAATAGCCCAAAAGAACAAATTATGCAGCATCATTTTATTGAAATAAAATGTAATGCATTTGATTTGGATATATTCTGTTTGATGAAACAAAGAGATAAAGACTCAGTCCAATTTTAAAATGTGCTTTTACATAACTAATCAATAATTTAAACATGTCATGTTATATAACATGATGGTTTTTTAAATTATGTCTTCTCTCTTGAACAGATGTCTGATGTGTCCACAATTCTCAGATCTCTCTGACAACAAAATGACCAAATTTGTATTAAAGTAAACAGTGTCCCCCTGTGACTTTGCAGCAACACTGTGAACTTTGCAATCCATTAATTCTTTATGGATTACTGTGGTGGTAGCACTAATATCATTACCTGAAAGACTGAAAGCAGACTATTCTACTGCCCGGTTAATTTGCTGGTATCTGTATCGGTATCTGTCCACAAGAGTATTTGCTTTACAACCATCCATAAGATACACACCTCTCCCCCATATGACCAACATTAAGCTCATGAAATAGAAATTCAACCCAATGACAACTTACAAATAAATTAACTTTTTTTTTATTTTTATTTTGAACATGTTGATCAGACAGTTGCTTAGACAGTGCTGGACTGTTAGTGCTGGTTAAGATTTCTCTTTCTTTGTCATCTGCTTTGTGGCCTCAGGCTCGAGCTGACTTGGTATTACAATGACACCATCCACACACACTATCTACGCAAATACAGATTCTGAACGAGCAGAAGCCATATGGCAGGTTACTGGCCTGCATAATTGGCTTAAACAAGAAACAGTGTGTGTGTAGTGTGTGTGTGTGAGTGAAAGTGTATGACTGTACGTAGGCGGCCTTTCCTCTCAGTCGCAACAACCCCGTCGATAATCATGCAGCAAATGAGCCTGCTGTCACTGCTGTGGTCCCCTGACAACTGCTGCAGCCACAGAGCACCCTGCACACACACACACACACACACACACACACACACACACACACAAAAGACACACATACACAAACACCACACAGACAACATGTACCCCCCAAACACATACACTCTTCCACTAATTCACTAACAAGAAGCTGAACTGCAATACACAGTCACCAAAAGAGCACATGCAGTACTGACGGAATCTACCGAACATTTCCATTAGTGCATTTGGTATCAAAGAGCAACCTTTTCTTGAAATCCAAACACTATCATTCCCCAGTGCTAAGTCATTACGCATTATCATCCTAATCTCAATGTTATTTCCCCACAAAGTTAGCTACAGGGATATGTAATGTTTGCTTTCTTTCTTGTACTTTTCCTTGCTCAGATGCCTCCTATGATCTCCCAAGTCTGAATCTCTGTCTGTTTTTGTCAGTTTCACCTAAACTACCATCTTCTCTCAGTGTCTCTCACTCTGTCTCCATCAGACAATCATTTTAGTTAATGCAGGCAACAAGCTAACTTTAACACATTTCTCAATTTGTACGCTAAATAAAACATGCCACATCAACAGGCAATGAATAGTAGAAACATTTTAGTACATTAATTTTGCAATGATAAATGTTCTTAAAATTGCATTTTATGCCTGCTGGCCTTCATTTATTCAAGGAAAAATGTTACAGCATCAACAATCCCAGGTTTTGGTTTTTACATGATGGACTGTACCTCAGTAAGATTTGAGTGCTCTTCCCCAGTTTCTCCTCCAGATTTTAGAGAGAAGGGAGAATTTTTGTCTAGAAATAACAATCCACTGTGTTAGGCTTTTAGTTTTTGTTTTGTGTTACAAATCCAGAAACACAGAGGTACTTTAACCGTAGCAACTGGTAAAAAGAAAGAAACATGGCGGGACATATAACACCAGTAATTAAATAACGATAGTACTATATTGTATATTAAAGTATCTACAGTGCCTCAAAGAAACTCAATAAATAAAATTACTTTGATGCAATTTATTTAATGTATTCAGTTATTAATCAAGTAATTCATTCATTTTTCCATAAGACTGGGTATGACCATTCAGTGGGTATAGACTTGCAGTTGCTGTCCCTATCTATACAATCTGCATATGACGTTTCTGGTTTATTCAAGTTAATTCCAGGTATTTATTCCCAAAGTCCTCAAGAGCTCAAGGGGGTTTTTGATGTATCCAGGATCTCACTTACTTCATTCAGCTAATCAAAGCCTGTTAATTAAGTTAATTTCAAAAGTTAAATGGGCCAGAGGACAGGAATGGTGCGTAGTGGTACTCGAATTATATGTCTGTTCTGATGTCATGCACTGAAAGGTGGACATTTACAACAAAGTCTTTAAAACTTTCTCCTGGGCGTGTGGGGAATGAGATTTATAAAATGCTGTCTACTGAAGGGAAGGGGGAAAAAAAGATGAATGATGTTGACCTGAGTTACATCAGGGTTAAACTCTCAAATCAACAGTCCAATTTCCTTTTCCATCTAAAACGTCTTCAGTTGTTTACAGAAAGTTTTGATGGGTTCATATTATACCAACTGGAGATGCAAGAGAAAACTGGGAGTTGGAGGAAGAGAGGGCAAGAGGAAGAAATGAAAGGAGAATGGTAGCGAAATTAAGCTCTCCGGTGTGCCAGTTTCCTCTTACAAGCCAAAAATGGCCCATTATGTTTAATATTTTGAGTCTCAGTGGAGGAGGAAAAGACCAGAGATGCCGAGTGGGCCGACTGGAGGAGTCATCAGGGCCTAACAGTATCGTCAACATAATACCCTACCATCTGCTTCCTGTAAAAGTCCAGGCTAAATTTGTCTTGTGTTGTACACATGGTAGTCCAGTGGCAATGAGCAGAGAGACACTGAGTGGGCAACATGAGCACTGTAGAGTACGTTCACATAAAACTATGCCAACTGTTACGCCAACTGCCTGGTTCAAACACAAAAAATCCATTCTAAAAATGTCAGGACAAATCTGTTATATGTTCCTCTGTATTTGGGAGGACAGCAGAGCAGTGGAGAGTCAAACGACGCCTCTGTGTTAAAAAGTCGACCCATATCAGGAAAATCTCTGGTTTCACACGCAAGGCTACAGAGAGAGAGTGGTAGAATGGAAGAACACACTGCAGGCTGACAGGGCCAACAAATGTGAATCACCATGAAGAGGATGATGCAAACCAGCACAGTGAACTGAGGGCTGAGGGTGATGGAGGATTAGTGAGGAAGCTACATTGCTGGTGAGTGCTCTTGTGCAAGGCATAAAGCCTCCAGTAGTATCATTCTGTGGATGGCAGTTAAATCTGTTATGCAAATTATTATAGCATAGTATTTATAACAACAAAAATGCATATGTGGTCATTGATATCCTGCCAATATCAATAAAATATCTCTGTGGGGAAGGTCAGGAGCTTAGTAGGCCCAGGAGTAACCCAGATTCAGTTCCCAGTAGTTGTACCTCCACCCCTGGTCATGTGTTCCAATAAACAAAAGTTGGCGTAGTCCAAGGATGGGAAGCCAACAAGGGATCATTTCCCTGTCACTGAACCTGAAATGACTCTTACTAGTTGGATGGGGAAATGGCTTGGTTGAGGGTGATAGCATGAACCTCAGCATGCTGCATCCCCTCTAGGTTAAGTTCCCCACTAAGAGGTGAAAAGAAGTGGGCTGATAACTCCATGCGCATCCATCTCCAGGCCAGCGGGGAATTACATGATGTGAGAAGGGCTACAGTAAGGGCAAGTGAGTTTAAAAGTTGGTGAGAAGAAAGGGAAAAATATACTGGAAATGTTCTTATGTTTTGTACAATTGGATATTATTCAGCATACTTATATTAACAATTATTATATAGATACTTAATGGATCTGCAGCAAACTTCGAGATAACTTGTTTATAACATGAAGTCAAAGGCAAAAACTCATCTGAACATAAAGTGTTCTACCAGCAACAAAATAAATCAGGAACGATGAGAAGTTTATGTGGCGCAAATCGGTTTCATGGGCTAGGTAAGCCATCACTGGCAATGTCATGGAAACCATGAAACTTTGAATGGCTTCACATGACAAAACCATTCTTCTGAAACATCTGTTTGCCAGAGCTACATGATGAGTGGGATGAGCTAAATCATTTTTATAAATCCAACTAAATTGCTCACTATAGCAACAGAGTAAAGTGTACATGAGATAAAAGCTTTTCTAATTGAACAGAAAATGGACACATATAGATCAAGGTAAACTATCTTGTGAAATGAAGGCTCACGACGTTCTTCATTTTTTTTAAAGAGAACTAGTTTTACTGGACCTCATAAATGTTGAGACTGGTGTCAAAGGAATATTGAAAACTAAGATGCACACTTCATTTGCCCACCACAGAAACCTCTTACATCATCTAGCAATGATATGACTTTGTTGTTTAGTAATATGTACTGACTGACACACTCTTTGATGCCAACTAATTGTAATAAAGTCATGAGTGCCAAATGCAGGACTACAAAGAAGGCCAGTGACTGATCTAGTTCCTGTTAAGCCGCAGGTAGTAAATTAGAGGCTTGTCACTAGTGTTCTTCAGCTGGTAACTCAAATACCTACTGTAGTCTAGCAACCCGTAGGATCTCTATGTGAAATGGTCTCACTAGTTTGGTGCCTCTGCCAGGATAAAAGACTATTTGATGCCGGCAGAGATTGTCAAGAATTTATTTTAGAAACAGCTGATTTTTCATTTCTTAGTCTACAGAGAGACTGATCAATTCCGTTTCTTCAGTTTGGACAAGCAACTCTGCAAAGTTATCTATCAATATGCTGGACTAACTAAGGAAAAAAGGTCACTCATACCACTGAGCAGCTTCAAAGACATTTCTGTATCCTGGCTGCTAGCAACTTCACACTGGGATTAGGAAACTGCTTCAAATAGTGAGAACCAACAGTTTCCAAGTGGTGATTATCTAATGAAAAGAAGCAATTATGTAACATACAGCAGGTAATAAATGTTTTAATTTTCAAATATAAACTTTAAATGCAGATAATTTGTGAGGAAAATGTCAACAGGAAATCTATTTATATTTATATATACTTATATTTTCTTGGATACCATATTGCATTTATATTTAGATATCCATCTTCTATGAATCATATACCATGCACGTCAGTGAGATCTTGGCCCAGTGCTCAGGATAGCACACTTTTATCCATCTTGCAAGATTGATGGACTGCTTTGGTTTTCAAGTGTAAAACAGCCAAGATTACTCATGTGGTCTGCAATGATCACCCAGTCTATCATGGGCATGTTGAGGGAAAAAGATCATTCTTGATTTTTGTATACATCTTGCAATACAGGAAAGCAAACCAAGAGCACACAGATGGGCATCTCCTTCTGTCAGTGACTGACAGAAAGATGACAGCTCACTTAAACCAAATGCCTAATAAATGAAAATGTTTAGCAAATCAAACTGGGTGGTAAGGCTGAAATGTCTGGAGAAGCCAACAAATATAAGCTACAATGTCACCTGAAAACTTACAAAAAAGCATTTGTAATCATACTTCACTTAATATCATTATTACCTTTTTAAAATATTATGTTTATCTTCACTGTTTTCATGAATTTCTGTTTCTTTGAATTGTGCTGTTCTGGGTTTAACTGTATTTAGACTGACTTCACTTTGAAGACTGAACTTCATTATGAAATGTAACAAATTACACTTTATAATATTAAGTGTCTGAGATTGAGAAGAGCAGAATTTATGATGAAAGGCTTGGAGGTTACACTGTACCATGTCTACAGTGCCACTGAGTTACCTTGTTGGGCTGATATTAAATCAAAATAGGGGGCAAAGCTCCAAAGGCAGGTTGGATGCAGCATGCTAAGCTGTTCACACTGAGGGAAAACGCAGATTTTTCAGGTGCTTGCTTTCAGAAAGAGGTATCTGTAATCCATCACCTCAGCAGTTTGCCACCTCTGTAGCTCACCTATGTTCTTACAAACCACACCATCACTGCTTATCAGTGTTGCCACATGCCAGTACATCTGCTCCATATTCTCTCAGTGGCTGGTAACGTTACAGATTTAACCACAGTCAAATGACTTAACTCTAAGTTGTTACGAAGTGAAAGAAAAATACTTGCTCATGTTGTGTATATACAGTGTGCATTTTGCAGTTGGTTCTTTTAATAGTCTAAGCGGCTGTTCAGTTTGATTTGTGCCTGATTTTAGATCTCATCTTATTTTAGAACAGTAAAGTAGACATATAATAAATGAGCCTGATTATGTGGGCTAGCAGGGAGTGTGTGTGTGTGTGTGTGTGTGTGTGTACTCTCAGTAACTTCAGGCGAGAGAGAATTTTGCAACTGCGTACCAAAAGTCATTGGCTGCGTGCTGCGCTGAGCCCTTGTGTTTCTGCCTTTGCCACAAAGTGAGCCATGTAACAGCCCTTTGGCCATGCAATAAGGTTTTCTTTGGACTGTTAGGGGGACAACAAGAGTGATTTGCTCAGAGACACAAAGAGGAAAAGGAGAGAGGGCCAATGACAAAGAGACAGATATGGAGGAAGAGCAGAAAAGCAAGTGAGAGACAGATGGGGGACAAAGCTGAATGGATCCAACACATCTACACTGATTTTGACAAATAGCACAGTGACAGAGAGAGATGACCATGATTTTCTCCTTCTCTGTCTCATACACATGCACACACACAGGCTATGGAGCCACAAGCATCAATGATCGGGTGTCACAGTGATAAAAATGGCTTAAATCCAAACTTAAATTCAGCCAGAATAGAAGAGCAGATTCAAGTAGCAAATAACTGAGTTTGAGACACACACACACACACACACACACACACAGAGACACACCACCCACCTCCTTCACCCTTTCACTCCAGGCTTGCAGACATTAGGGGAGCATGCCTGTCACAGCACACTAAGCCTACAACCAGAAGCGACAGTCTGACTGAGTGGTCTGGCAGCGCTTCAAAAACTGTTATTGATCTGTCTAGAAGTTGCAGTGAGAAAAGTACAGGACTTGACTAGTTAGCATCACATGCTACTGACTATGTGCTAAATGACACATCGCACTTAGAAAAACAAAGCCTGTTAATGCATGCAAATACATGACTTGCTCCTATCTACTGCATACTATAATAACTTACATACACAATTCCTTACCGACTAACTGATTGAGTGACCCATTAAGCCAATTATGTGTACTACAGTGCAACTTAAGAGCATAATAAAAATGAAGAAATTTCATCAAGCAACCACATTTTCACAGCAAACATTCTGACTTATCATAGGATACACACCACAGGTGTAATTTATAATAATAAATTATTTGTTCTCTTCCAGTTACTGTGGGTATCTCAAAGTTTCAGGGTGTGCCTGCTGCTATCATGGGCATAACAACCTGTGCTTTCTCCTGCAGTGAGAAGTCAAAATATCTGCAGTGGAAACGGTCTGTAGGGTGACCTACTAACTGACACATGAAAATAGGAAATTTTCTCTGTCCTGACAGGCCCCGTCAACATGGTGTCTGTTTGTGGACAGCAGCTGTTGTCAGATTTCAGTGGCCCTGACTGCAACAGGTACATTCAGGCAAACATGCTACACTTTACCCATTACAAGCAATGTAAGCACATCCACAGTTGGACAGTAACGTTATGCTCAGACCACAGAGATACTAAGAAATGGGTGTTTGCCTTACCTGGTATCTGAAGAGCTTTGTGTCCAGTTTGAGGTCCTTCACCACAGAAGACCCCTCCCAGCCGTTGAGGCCGCGCGTTCAGTCCTCTTTTCCTACCGAGGCATAGGTCCAGTTTCAGGGTAAATGTCGCTAACAAGGCCTTCCAGCAAACTCCATTTCCAGTTGGTCACAGTATTTGGTTTTGATATACATCCCAGTGATTTACCATCCGTTGCTGATACCTAAGCTAGGTACTATTAGTTTTACAATACAGTAGAAAACTTAGTAACTCTAACTCGTTTCATTTGAAGCACGCTGCTAAATTTATGATTTAATTGGTGTTCCGACAAAAGTACGGTGGCTTCCGTTCACAGTTGCTCCCACAGTCCCGACTACAAACGGTTTGGTGAGATAAATGGCGCTTAGTTACTAATCAAGAGGAGTTGCCGAAACACCTGCGCAGTCACGCGAACCACCTGACAACCACTTAACACACATTATAACGCAAAGGATGCTGTGTCCTTAAACTGAAAACCCCAATTTAAACTGGAGATGAAAAACTCCATATGCGGAGGTGGGGTACACCCTGGACAGATCGACAATAATACCCGAGGTACAATATACAGGCCTATACATAAATGCATAGTTAGTGTTTATGTAAAAATATATGCATATTTTTGTACGAGCATTTGCACGATATATGTGTATATACGTATATACAACGGCTTAGGATAAAATTTTTTAAAAAATGTTATCATCATTAGGCCCACTATCGGTTGGTTTTATTTACCTAAATGATTAGATAAGTTCAATGCTTGCAATAATGCAAGTGCTGCAAATATTAGTGAACTTACACAAACGCCTAATAATGATCCACTTGACACACCAGAAAAAATAAAATAAAATAATAATAATAATATGACTCCACCAGAAACGATTTGTTGACTTTTGCTGAAAAATAAAAATAGATGGTGTTGGACTCATTTTAGCATGGCAGCTTTGTTCCCCACGATTTCACTGTGTAAACTGTGAATCTGTGTGCGGCAGCTCACCTGAGGCATTTAGGTTACCATAAGGTCACAGTGCCACATCAGAGGATTTAAAAAAGAGAAAAGAATTAAATTGCTGTTGTTGTGCACAAATATATACTGTGACGACCATAGCTATTAAAAGGTAAAAAAATAAAAAAATAAAAAAAGTGTCTGAAAGCAGTTGTTTAAAATGTGAGACTGAAGGTGATGAGGGTGTGATTTGGATGTCAGGAGGGTGGCCCTCCTTTTTTAATCACATCTCAAGGTCAGAGCTTCAGCTTGTTTCATTCTGTCTTACTATTTGTGTCTTCATTTTTAAATTAACTCGACAGTTCTTGGTCTACAGAATATCAGAAATTACTGGAAAGCAACTGTCAAGGTGATGTCTTCAAGTTACATGTTCAGTCTGACCATTAATCCAAACCTCAAAGATACTGAATTACATCAAAAGCAAAAAATGGTCAACTACCAACTTTTAGTAATACCTCATGATTCATTTTCTGCTAGTAAACACATTTACTTTTTGGACTACATGCCAAACACCAGGAAAGCTGATTTTACAGCCTCCTGAGGATCATCAGAAGCCAAAATACACAAATACATATCCTGTCTATTACTTGATCTCTTCAACTTCAAAGCTCTGATAATCAGTGGTGTGTTTACCGATGTGCTGACCCTCTGTCATATCAATTACAGCAAGTTAGTATCAAAACTGCTATCCTCTAATCCCCTGTGTGTGTGTGTGTGTGTGTGTGTGCGTGCTAGTCAGCCAGTCATAATATCACCAACACTAATTGAGTGAGTCCAGAAATGAGAAGTGTGCACAGGTCCTCCCTAAGGGGTAAACAGTCAAAGTCTACATCCCCACACACACACACACACACACACGCATGCACACAAAGTCATTCTAACATAATTGATTTTCTAAACACTTCCATACTTTATGGTCACTGCCAAATGAAAACTCACTCAAATAGGTTGGAGGCTAATGTCAAACGAGGTAAAATTACTTCTGTCTGCACTTGCTGCCGTGTACAACCTTTTTAAGTCTACTCAAATGTTGCAGCTGAAAAAGTTATTCTCAATCTCTTAAAGCGATGGCCCCAAAGATTCTTTATTCAGCGCTTTATTGTAAGTTCTTCTTTCAGTCTTTGATTTTATTCATACTTTTCTTTAGAGATTTGTACAGCCAAATCTATCCTGCCTGAGAGATGGAGCCTAAGGTGCCATATATTCAGCTCTTTTTTTGGTGGAAGCAGAATCCATCTTTCTTTCTCTGCTTCAATAGGTCAAAGACACTTTACAGACACACCTTATTTTATAATGAAAAGCTTGATATTAGTGATGGAAAATCAAAAATCACAATCTTCACTAAATATTTTTATCTATTTTATTTGTATTAAATATTAACAATAAGCAGACAGCGGACAAAATCTTTTGATAGAACATTTCTCATGTGAACAAACAACTGTGAGAGTGACAAAAACTATCTTGGACAGAAAGTGAAGAGAAATACTTAAACACACACTGAACAGTTTTTTTGACCATAAATAAGCCCATCAGACAGTTCTTGTCAAACAGAAGTTTCAAAACTGTTAAGACCATATAAAGCGAAAAACAACTCTATGAAGAGAATTTTATTTGCTTTGGATGGATTGTCGTTAATGAGTTTATGAGCTAACTGGTCAGAGGCTCACAGTTTGAGTCTACCCTGTGGTTTTATATACTTAAACACAGACTTCATCCTGAACTGAAAAAAGCAGCTTTAATAGATTATTATCATCCATCAGCCACTTTTCTGACACAGATATGCAAAAGTTTGCAAAGTCATCTCAAGCAGAAGTAGTCATAGTGCAAAGGTTGGATTTAAAAGTGTGTGTGTGTATGTGTGTGTGTGTGTATGTGTGTGTGTGTGTGTGTGTGTTGGAGAGGGGAGGGGGGCTGGTCAACTGACCTTTACATGTAAAATTTATCATAGAGCCTACGTTTAACATAGAATTTGTCAGGTTTGTTTTCTGATGTGTAACTATAGCCTGAATTGCTTTGGTAATAGCTCAGACCTCTGACTACATTTATCAATGAATCAAAATCTTCAGCTTTTTTTTGTGTGTGTGTGTGTGTGTGTGTGTGTGTGTGTGTTAATCTCTTGTGTGCCAACAAACAACAAGTAGAATGTGAACCCAAGTTTTCATTTATGTGAACACAAACTCTTCATGTTCATGAACAGCCAATCATGAACAGTTTCAATCATTTATGTACAATTATACAATTAAATTTCTTTATTACAGCAATTCCAAAAGAACAAAAAAACAAACAAAAAAATGTAATTACATTAAGCACATTAAAAAGCTAGGATAGTATGTGTGATTCATTAAAATTATAATCATGGTTATTATTATTATTGTCATCTCAATCATGATTATCATCAGGACTACTACTGTTATCTGTTAGTGCCAAGATGCTTTTAGGACAGTGTATTTATGACAATAAATATAAATAAGGCAGAAACAATAAATAACATTCCAACAAATTAAGTGTAGTAAATGCACAACATGCTGCAAAGTAAAATGAAGAATCGAGGTTTGTGAGGTGTGCCAACTTCATGAACTGTAGACCACAGCAGTGAAATTCAACATCATTTCATTGTTACAATTGGAGAAAATGTGTTTGTAAAAGACGTTGGTGCCACTGCCATTTCAGAAGTGGCCTTTTCCTTTCGTGATGTGTGACATGGCCAGCAGCCTGCCTCTCAAACACAGCTGAATCAAGCACAGCTGTTTCAAACATGGTGAAAAAAAAATGAATGAGTGGGCAGCAGTGCACACAGGGCCAAATACTCCCTCATTCCACATGGTGTCAGCTACATTATGATACATGCATTGATGAGGGATGCAAATAGACTTTCTTCAGAGGTCAGCCAGCGACAAAGTGTTGTCACCCTCCACCTGTAAACAAACCTAGCAGGGAATGTTTAGTTCACATTACAGCTGTGGTTCTGAGTCCAGGTCCTCGGGAGCCACATTACTGCTGGCCTTCTATCTGACCAGGTAGTTAATTGCATTCACCAGGTGTAAAATTACTCCCCAATTAGAAAACTGGAATGAAAAACGGTAGCGCTGTGTGTACCAAACCGCAGGACACAGAGCCACAGCAACAGAATCAGTGATAGATACACCGTATGACAATACAAGCTTTGGGTAAGTAGGCTAAGCAGAGGAGCGAGATGGATATATACAGGGAGGGACTGAAGGACAATGAGGACGGTGGATAAACTGGAAAGGATGAAATAGGGTGAGGGAAAAAATATGGACAGAAAGAGAGGGGATGATGGAAAGAAAGAGAGGAGATAAAAAGAGAGGAAATAGTGTACAAATGAAGCAGACCAGAGGGAGGGTCGTAGCTTCCACCAGTGGGAACTGAGCTGTCTTCCTTCAGGCTCTTCTTCACCTCTACCAGGTCCTTGCCTCACAAGGTGTGCACTAGAACACACCCACACACACAATTTATACAACTTCCCTACAGCCAGGTGCCGTTTAGAGACAGACAAGGTCAACAGCTTCTCCCAGATCTAACATTTTCTGTAGATGCCGGGAGCTGTGAACTTCTGGCCTGTACTCAGCAGCAGAGCAGGCTCCCACCTCTTGGTTGACATTATAAGATTTTCCCCAAAGCCTATGAGAAAAGACAGGGTTGTTCGACAGTCTTGTCAGTTCAACAGAGCAAATACACTCACCGAGCATTTTATTAGAAACACCTGTAAACCTGAACATCTGTTTATCCATACAATTATTTAATCAGCCAATCATGTGGTAGCAGTGTAGTGCATAGAATAATGTAAATAGAGTTCAGGAGCTTCAGTTAATGTTCACATTACACATCAGAATGGGGAAAAAATGTGATCTCAGTGACTTTGACTATGGCAAGAATGTTGGTGCCAGACATGCTGGGTTTGACCGTTTCTGAAACTGCTGATCCTGGGATTTTCATGCACAATAGTTTAATCAGAATGGTGTGGGAAAAACAAAAAATACTGTTGACTCTTCCATCTGTGTGCCTCAGCAGATGGAAGGGTCAACAAATTTGGCATCAACAGCATGAATCCATGGACCCAGCCTGCCTTGTGTCAATAGTCTGGACTGCTGGTGGTAGTGGTGTGATGATGAGGGGAATGTTTTCTTGGCACATTTTGTGCTCCTTAATACCAATCAATCGTGGTTTGAAGGCCATGGGCTATCTGAGTATTGTTGATGTATGCAATCATGTCAGCATGGACCATGAGCTCAAAGGAATGTTTCCAGCATCTTGTGGAATCCATGCCGTTTTGAGAGCAAAAGGACGACCTGCTCAGTATTAGTATGGTGTTCCTAATAAAGTGATTGGTGAGTGTATATTCAGTGGCAGACTGAACACGTAGTTAGGCAGTCCAGTTGTTAACACAGGTTAAAAAAGGAGAATTTCCTCACCAATTAAATTGTGACACGTTTTGTACCCAGTAGTGTGATAATGTACGAGTCAGCAGGGCATGGCAGTTACAGCATATGTAAATCTCACTCAAAAGATATGTGTCCTACTGTCAACACAATTGCTAGCCTTATTATACCAAACACCACCTCATTAGGTCAGTTTGGAAAAGATAACCAACACATCTGAGATCAGGAAGATAAAAGAAGGCTAACATATAGGGACTGGGTATCAGTGAAAAAGTCAGTGCTGATGCTTTTACAGATAAGAGAGTGTGTAAAATCATGTTTTTCATTTTCCTTCTTTTCATTATTCGATCAAGTAAGCAATTTTCCGTCATTAGTGTCTCCCAATAGAATGAGACTCTTCTCAATTGATTCCCATGATAAAATTGTCATAGAAAACATGTAAGTCAACTGTAATTTCATCATTTTAAACATTTTTCCCATTGAACTCCTTAAAATTGATATTGACACTGTCATTTAGCAAAGCACCAGTAGGTATCCCTGTTCAATACCCAGCCCTAAAGAAGATTTGAAGGGCTTCATTCCAAAATCTGATAGTTCTTTCCACCAATTTTGGAAAAAGAAAATACACACTGCTGGTTGTTCCAAATCTAAAAAATCTAGTTGTGTTCAATCTTTTTGTCTGAGGTGTTCTGATGTTTTTATCTAAGGGTGCAGTGTAAGTGTAATTTTGTTATTACAGGTGTGAAATTGTTCAAATGACAGATATCTCACTTTAGAATGAAACGCTTCATTTCAGCTTCTGTACTCTACTAATCTAACATTGCAGATACACATTGATTCTTGTATATAAAGTGGGTAATATTGCAACAGAGTACACCTAATGCCTTATTTATGTGAATAGAAGGATAGACGGTTAAGTTTTAAAAACACTCTTCAGACAGGTTCATGTCTTAGAGGTCATGGCATGTTTGATTCCCTTCATTAAACACTGAGGTGAGAGTTGATACTGAAACATTATTAAAAGACTTTAAAAGTCACCCCCATCCCACTTCTGTTGCAGTACAAAATGCTCACCTTTATTTTCCATAAATTTTAAAAAGCATGCAGCAAAAGGGTAATGTCTCTTATTCTGGACAATCTGTAAGTGGACGTCAGGGAGCGAGGAGTTTCAGCTGATGGGTTTGGCAATGTGAGAATATATCCTTAGAAGCGCAAATTATGGTCAGTTCCATAGTTCCTTAAGCAGCACATGGTTTAGTAAAAATTATAAAATAAATGGATAAAAATAAATCTTAGAAACAAAAGCACACACACATATACATACCTCATGTCTTGGTTTAACACTCTGTTATTTGTACAGATTGTGAGGCAGAGATATCACAGATGATGTCTGTGTGTGAGTGTGTGCAAGTGTGTGTCACTGGGTCTAGTGTGTGTGTGTGTGTGTATCTGCATGGATATGAGGTTGTGAGTTTGTGTGCACTTTGTGTGTCTGTGGGCGTAAGCACATCTAAACTGTCAGCATGACACAACGTGGGAGTTCTGATAGACGGGTGAGTGCCTTTTTCATACTCACAGCGTGTGTGTGCACTTGCATACGAGCGTGTTTAAGTGAGCAAATCTATGAACAAAATGTCAGCAAAGGGCTGGTCTGCATTGTGACGGGAGACAAGTGTGATTGTAAGCGTGTGTGGTGGATGATTCGGGGGAACTGAGACAGGTGAAACACGGGCAACTTGTACCGAAGGAGCAGCAATTTTTCTATAAAGTCACACATTTTGTCACGTAAGTCAATGATATGGCTGCTTATGGTTGGGGTTCCCTCAACTGTCTCTCTGTGTCAGAGCTTGCAGTTCGGCAGTGTGTAGGGAATGTTGGAGGAAGACATTTTTACGACTGTAGCTATGCAGAGACAGAGGGCCTCGAGGTGGTTGTCCTAAACGACCGGTAAATGTGGTGGATGAGGTTGAAGAGGAGGAGGTGGAGGGAGGAGTAGGAGGTGGAGGGGAGGCTTGATCGGATGATGAGATGCTTGGAGAGGGGCTTCCTCTACTTGCAAGACTGTGGAGGCTTGAAGAGGCGCTGGCCCCTACTGCACGAGGGATATGGCTAGGAGGGTGGTGATCTCCCCCTCCTCTCCTTATTCCACCTGACAGACTCACTCCACCTCCTCCCCCTCCTCCTGTAGTTAGGGACTCGGCGGACGAGGACACCCCCTCTGGCTGCCTGGAGGACAGAGATGGAATCGCGGTGTGATTAGCAGCCGCCAAACCGGAGCCTGGGCATTGATTTGGGATCGGGCCTGGGTGTGACACTTGAAGCTGGGCTGGAGTAGTTGGTGAGGTTTGGGCTGACACTGCAGAAATGGCAGAGGACAGGTTGGAGGAGCCTGGAGCCAGATTTGGAGCTGGGTTACGGGCTGTGGACTGTGCCAAGACCCCCTGGCAGTGGCGCTCCTCCCTGGCAGTGTGTCGCTCAGAAGCAGGAGGCTGGCCGTGCAGAGGTGGGTAGTGATGGTGCTGGTTAGAGTGGTCCCCTCCGAGTGCTGCCCCCACACCCCGCACTACCCTTCGGTCCCTTGGAGCCAGGCTGCTGCTGCTGCCTAGTCCTGACCACCGGCCTGGATGATTGGCCTGATTGGAGATAGAAAAACAGAGACACAAAAACAGATGTTAAAGAGACTCTGCTATTTACTCTACACTTTCCGTCAGCGTCTTTCAGAGTGCGTGAAGTGTACCTGCCATTTTTCAAAGAATAATTCACTGAATATATCCCACGGGGACAAGTATAGGAGAGAGACAGGAAGACACAGACAGACAGAGACAAATAGAGAGACTGGCAGCACGAGAAAGAGCACTGTTGTGTGTTCAGTATAGATTGTTAATTGGGTGACATTTGGAGAACGATCTCTCTGGGCTCCTGCAGCTTGTTCTAATTGTTTCTAAATCAACCGGAACCCTGCTCACTAAAGAAGAGACACACACACAGACACATACAGACACACACACACACATTAGGAAACAAATAGGACACAGTGATATGTGCATGTATAAAGTTATGCACTCAAGGTATGCAAAATCCCTACTAACAAAGCTATGGGATCTCACTCTCTCGGTCACACACACACACACACACACACACACACACACACACACACACACACACCACACACATATACACACAATGGGGAGGATGGCACATAAAGCTAGATGGCAGAAACGGGAGCCACCTGTTCTCTTTCACACTCCACTGAACCCCCTTATGCAACATATCCCATCACTGTCCCCCTTCGCTCTCTCTCTCTCTTGCTCGCTCACTCCCCCCCTTTCTCCTTTTAACTCTCTTTCACATACACACATACACACACACACACACATAAAACTAAAGTCGCACTGGGACCAAGTGCGCAGTATTCACTAAAGTAACACAATCTCCTCCGACACTGAACCTCATGGGAGAATAAGCCGAGTTGAGTTGACATTTGCCGACACAATGGCTGTGTGTGTTTTTCTGTGTGCATATGGATGAGTGTGCGTCTGGGTAATTGTATAGGCGCACACGCCGTGCGTGTGTGTGTGTTAATATGCATCTCAGTGTGTACATGCATGCATTTGTTTAGATGCCCACATGCTTTCATGTGCATGAACGTGTTCGGGTTTCCATGTGTTTGTGCATGATGAAATGTAACATAATTACAGTTTTGAGGCTGTCGACAGGAGTTTGGTGTGAGAGGCAGAAATGTAATTAGCCAGAACACAGCTAACTGAGCAAGTACAGGTATGACAGTGGAAATGCTAATTCATTGAAACAGTTTCTTTTCATGAGCTAATACTGTCAACCTGAAATCAAATTAAATAAGGGAAGGGGGTAGGGAGAAAGTAGGCGTTCACAAAGAAACTTGAAGTTAGACAGTGTGAATTAGAAAATATGCTTATTGGACAGAGAAGCTAGCTGTGATGTATAATTGGCCAAAGTGTTACAAGCACTTAAAGATAAAACAAAACACTGACAGGAGTAGTAATTCGATTTGTAGAACATGCACCATATTGCTGATCCTTAAACACAACTTGATATAACCTACATTTAGTCAGTTTCCTCCTCTTCTTCTCAATCTTAATCTAATATTATTATCCCACTTACTTACATATCTGCCTATTTTTCTATGCAAGCCCACACACCAGCTCCTTGACACATATCACTGTGAGCTGGCACTGGCACTTGTGTCAACATACACCAGTGTTCTATTTCTCAAAGTCAATGCACATCAACCCTGCAGAAAAGCAGCAATTTCACTGCATCCTCTCCCTGAACTGGCCTATATCTATCTGTAATCTGACTTCTGTATGACAATGCCAGTGAGTGCTATGGGTGTCAATTTATGGTCATCAAATGATGACATGTGCCGGTGCGTGTTGCACTTCACGACACCTTTAAATGGATCCTTTTTCTGTTTTGTAGTGTGCACTGTTGTGTGCATACACAT
This sequence comes from Lates calcarifer, assembly GCF_001640805.2. Taxonomy (NCBI): domain Eukaryota; kingdom Metazoa; phylum Chordata; class Actinopteri; family Centropomidae; genus Lates; species Lates calcarifer. Next base: position 7,984,327 of record NC_066845.1, read on the forward strand.
GCACAGTGTCATACTGGTGATTTGTCTCAATATTTTATAAAGCAAATTGTAAAAAGTATCCGCTTTAATTAAAGCATATGTTGGGTTAGCAGATAAGAGTTCAAACCCTTCTTGTACATAGGACAGACACAGATTACAGTACTGATAATATTTAATAAAGTAGTACTTTTCATGAACTAAAAAGAAAGTGGTGCTAATTATACTGTGTGGTTGGAGAACTCTTATCGGTGCAGTGGCTTGTGAAAGTTTCCAGGCCCTGAACACCACCAGACTTTTAATATCTTACTGTGAGGTGCTATTTTTAGCCTTTTTTTTTGCATTTCAAAGTATGAAAGGATTCTATGAGGATTTAGCTGTGACTGTTCTGGGCTCTAATTTAGTCTGAGGCAGTGTGGACTACAGGGTGGGGTAAATATGATAAGTAAACAAGGTCCTGAGAACAATAGGGGGAAAAAAAGAACAAGTGAAGGGGGTCAATCTTGCTCTGAACCTTTATGTTCTTGATACTTGTCTTCAAGACTATAATGCAAAGTTTTTCTTTCTCGCCTTACTTTAAAGACAAAGAGACTTTCTTTGCATTTCTTTTTAATCTTGAATGGCTTACACAATCAAAATGTGGACTACAAAAGACTGTTACATTCATTAATAAAGTCTTAATCTGTCCATGCTGTGTGTCTCTAATGCTTGTAATCTCCCATCTACAGTACACAGAAACATGGGAGAAGTTTCTGACATGCTCATTTGATATGGCTTTTAAAAAATATGAATGACAGCCAAACTGCACTTTAAAAGCTCAGTCTTGTGTCCTTTCATGTCCAACTGTTTTAAAAAAACAAAACAAAACACACACACATGCACAACAGTGCTCTGCCAAAACATCAAACAGTGTGTCATCCATACAGCTTACTTAAAGAGCTCGGGGAGTGTGTCTCTGCTTTCTAATGGGCTCTAATGGGTGGATAAACACTACAAGACTTCTTGCAGATTCCTTGATCTAATTAAGAGGAGTGAGAATTTCCATTCCAGCCAAATTTTCTACATAGGGGCGCTGTGAGAGAACATGAGGGAATTGCAACAGTGCTGAATATCCACTATGGTCGTGCAGGTTTATGTGGGACGGCTTAATTAGGGCTAAATTGCTAATCTTAACAAAAAAAAATATCTGTAGTGTTTTTCCACCCTCAGACACTTGAGAAAACAACAGAAGGTAAGGCGAGAACAGCAAGATACAAATTGGCAGACAACTTTGAAAGAAATAATTACCAGGCACAGTACAAAGAGTTGGTTGTAGAGACATATGCTCTGTATCAAAGGGACATTTCTGATCCAAGTTCGGGGAGAAACTATACAAAAGAAATAATTAAATACAGTGACTGAAATGCAACTAAAATTGGAATAAAACTGGGGCGCCGTGTGTGTGTGACTGCACAAGAAAGGACAGACAGACAGACAGAGAGAAAAAGGTCAAGCACAATGAAAGTGAGGAGTAAACAAATAGGGGAAAAGAGGTGAGGAGACAGGAGTGAAAGAATGAGAGACTAGTGAAAATGTGATTAAAAACAGAGATAAAGAAAAATGAGAACAGACAGCAAGGCAGCAGAGAAAAAAAGAGAGGAGGACTGATTTACAAACTCAGGTGTCCTTTCTCAAGTACACGCTCTGCGGCAAGCAGGCTGCCTCATCGCCTGTGACAGAACGACCTGTGTGTGTGCAAACACTCGAGAGTGTCTCTATTACACACGCATGCACGCACGCACACACACACACAGAGTCCTATAAATACACACACACACATACACCTAGGTAAATCAGAGTGATTTAAGGAGGCCCTTTCCTGCAGCCTTAGTTTTTATTGGGCAGTGAAGAACACAGCAATGTGGTAATGGCCAAGTTTGCATAAAAGAGCTCCTTAAAACCCTAAAACATCCCTATGCAACACTTGCTATTTGCCTGTCTTACTCATTTTTATACTAGGAAAAGAGAGGGGGCAGGAGATTTATTTCATGACTTTTGTTCCCCTCAAACAAACTAAAACTAAGTAATTATAGAAAACAACACAGACTATAGCTAGGTGTAACACCAGCCTATAATGTAAACAAAGTACTCTAACTGTATCTACCATCAATCACACACGATGGCTCTGCATTCCTGCACCCACACATCTAGTTCTAATGAAGGCCATGGGGCTGAAATGCATAAGACCCCTAAAGTTTCCAACTCTTCACATTGAGTAAAAGTTTGTAAATGTGAATTTCTTTATGTTCTGTGACACCCACATACTCCGTGAACAAAGTAATCCTGTGGTTCTTTCAGAGTGTGAAACGCTGGGGTGTTCAGTACAGATACAATAACAGTACAGTACACCCACACAGATGGTACTCTAAATCCTATTTAGATGATAACCAAATACATTTTCCATCCGTGATACGTGAGCCCAAACCAGCCTACCTCATCCTGTCTACCTTTATCTCAACAGACAGTCTCATTCATATTTGTTTGTGTATTTATGCCCAGTGTGACAGAAAGTTGTCAAGGCGTAGAAATCTAAATTTGATCTCGCCTCTTTAACCATAATTAACGATACTGTTGTTGCGTGGGGAATCAAAAGAGAAACAATCCTTGTTGAGTTCTGAGGCAGTGGGCAGTACATCAAGAGTGCTACACACTGGTTTACATCATTTCTGAAAGTGGAGGAGTGGAAAAAAAAAAAAAAAAGCCAAGGCTGAGAAACATGATGTCCACACTCAGAAATCCCACAAAGCCCTAACTCTCATTTCCTGTGTTCTTGCCCAGAAAGCATCATTGAATATTCACAGACAAGATGTGTAGAGAAGAGTCTTCCACATCAACAAAGGGCACTTTGTTGGATAAATCGGCAACAAAAATAATCAAACAAGGGGTGAAACTGCAGCCTGGGCCTGGTGTCTCAAGGCCATAGCATACCTTTGCTTTGAACTTGCAGGTTTTCATCAATACACAATCCCCTTAGGAAGTGAGTCTCTTGTACAGCCAGTAGCGGCATCCTTGCTTTCCCCTCCCTCTCACTTCATCACTCTTTGTTGTAGTCCTCCATCTCTTCCCTGCCTCTCCATTTCCCTATACAACTCTCCCAGTTTCTAACTGCTGTCTCACTCTGCACCTCACCTGTCTCTCTGATTTTTATGTGAAATGTAACTCACACTAAATTACATGGTACAGGAAGCACATTAAAATGCAAGACATACAGTAGTACTAAATCAGGATAGAAATTCCAACAAAGAAAGAAGAGGAGGGGACAAGACATAACACGTAAACAATGTCAAAGGTCAAAATTGATACTGTGAATCACTAGACTTGACAGTAACTGTAGGAAAGAACATAAAAAATGGACCTAGACATAAAGAGCATTGTGCATAGTTACATTTATTGTAGTTCTGGTCAATTATAGATGGTTGACAAATTAAATGAAGAACCAACATAATAAGTTTTTGTAAGGTGTTGGGTCACCACGAGTCACCAGAGTCATCTCGAGTCATCTCTTAGCTAAGCTATATGCTTTTATGTACATTCAGTCTGTCCAACCATTGTCTGACTGTTTGCCAATGTTTAGTCTTTTCAATTCTGATTTTTTTTTTTCCTCTTTCAGTGAATGCTAATGCTACCTGGCTAAACGCTTTCAGCTGTGGGGGTATTTGAATTTAACACTAGGCAGGTCGACCTCTGACAGCCCTGCTCAGGACCCTGAGCAAAACATTCTGAATGTATGGACAAGTCGAGGAAGCATCAGCGCAGCCACCAGGCCTGTTCCTATCCTTGACTCTCACATCCCTCGTGACCTCCCCTCTCTCAGCTCTCACCTTCCACTCCACTCTGTCCTTGTTTTCTCCCTTCTTCTCCCTCTCTCCATTATGCAACTTGGTGCTTAGGAATGCCAGCGGCAAGCAGGGCTGAATAGACCCTGACAGCTGGAGGATTGATGGTACGCTACTGCAGTCTGGAGACCACACAGAGAGAGAGTGAGAGAGAGAGAGAGAAAGAGGGGGAGGAAGGGATTTTTTTCTTTTTTTTTCAGTGGTGACAGTTGGGGTGGGGTTGGGCCTGAGATGATGAAGAAAGATGGAGAATAAGAGCAATAAGACCAAAGTTGAGTTTACGTCGCTCTAGCTGTCAATCCGGCCCACACTGCAGCAAACTGCCAACCAGCTGGCTGCATGTCACATCCTGGACCTTCCTCCTGTAGGAACACACTGAGGCAGGACACTAATGTGTTGCACTGCACAGCTAATCATCTCACAATGCTACCTATCTTCAACCGTGTCACTGAACTACTGGAAAATTATATATTAGGCTGATGTTATATTGTGTAACAGCAGCCAAACACAGTAACCTGCTGCAACCCCTGAGTATTAAACAGGGTTGTGTGTGTCTGTAACTTGATAAATATTTAGACTTACAATATCTCAGACAGGGCAACTCCCACTGCATATGCAATGTGGCTGAAGGCCTGAATATATTACAATGTCTGAGACTGAGTCATTTCTTGCCTCTTTCACTACAAAGAAATTTGGAAAAGAAAACAAACTTATTTACAGCAATAGCCTTGAGGAAAAGCTGAAAACCTTATAACCAAACATACAGCATATACACCATCACATGCACTCACACATGTTCAAACGCACACTTGAGAGCTGCATGAAGACTCTCAAACTGCTGAGTACTTGAGGGACATATTAACCATTGCTGCTAACTTGACGCCTCTGTCGTGTTCCAGATCTCCCAACAGCTTTGTTCTCAAAAGAAACTGATGTGCTGGTGTCGGTGCACGCAAACAGAATTTTGTGTTTCTTGTTCGATCTAAAGAATTCACAATTCACAGCACCATCCTCTGCTAAGCACCTGGGGAGAGCAGGACCAGTGTGGCAAATACTGTATAATCATAATGCAAATTAGTACACAATGTCCTCTAATGACTTCCAGTGACTTTCTGTACAGTAACCACTGTACCTTTAAAAATAGCTAAAAACATTGATACCAATGTTATTCAGAGAGTGAGATGGACATTTTCTTTTCATGAATGGACCTGAGGAATAAAAGTTTGAGATAAATTTCAAATGTGCTTGTTATTACTGTTTTTGAATGCCTGAATTAGGTGCTGTTCAGATCTATTGTGTGTATCTTGCAGACACACAACTGACTGACAGCTGATAAAGTGTTGCCTAGCAACAGCAAGACGCCTCTCACTGATAAAACAACCTCAGTGAGATGTGGATCACAGATGCAGAGGGTGGGAGCATTACTTTGGTTTAGAGGCGTCCAATGTGATCACCTTCTACGACTGGAGTTGCTGAACTTAGGTCTCATCGGTGATTCCAAGTCACTGCCTATGATTGTCGATGTTGAGAAGTGTATAGCCCCAGGACTTCAAATTCTTCCCAGAGTGAAAAAGGCAGGCTGGCAAGTATTGAAGCCAGTGCCATGCTGTGGCCAGGAGGCCTAATGAGGTTTCTTGAGCAGCTCTGATGGGCATAGATGCTGAGAGTCTGGCATTGCTCATCAACCACCATCCCCAACAGGTCAGTTTGTGCACGCACATATGCATGTGTCGGTATGTGCACGTGTGTAATCATGGCGAAACTCATCGACCACCAGCCTGTGCCAATATGCTTGGTGAACATTGCCAAGAACCATAAGCAAAAGGGGTGGGAAGGAAAAAACGAAGCGAGTGAATGAGCAAAGATGAGGAAAGGAAATGAGAGAGGATGAAGGAGGAAAGGGATAGGAGGCGGAGGGTGAAGTAGAATAAAGGAGGAGGAGGAGTAGAGGAAATATTAGGACAAAGACATGAGAGGAGGAAAAGGTAAAAGAGAGTGGGATAAAAGACTGAGAGAAAAGACAAATAACATAACAAGGAGAAAAGAGCGGGTCAAAGAAATAAGGGGAGGGGATGACACATAGGTAATAGTGAGGTAAAACAACAAAGAAAGAGAGGAAAGGAGAGGAAGAAGGTAGATAGTCACATGGGTGCGGGGAACAACAGGGGACAAAGTGCGAGTAAAAGGTGACAGCACAGATCCAAAGTTACAGCAGATGAAAGAGAGAGATAATTAGAAAGCTAGAGTCGGGTATAAAGAGAAAAGCAGAGAGATGGTAAGTGTAAGAGAGGCAGCATCAATATAAGGCAGAAGAAAGAAAGTCGCTTCAATGGAAAAGCTACATGGTGGAGAGGCAGGGACACATTAGCTACTGCAGGTGCGACTAATGTGTCAAGAACATCAATTTCAAGGGCTGCATTGGAATCCAAACAGAGAACAGTCTTCATTTCCAACTAAAGTTCTGTTTAAATATCACTCATGAAGTATATAATATCTACTTAGCAAACACTGACTTTACCATGATCTCCACTGAGCCTGGCAGTTGTAAACTGTGTGTACAGTACACCAGTATCTCTGTCGGTATAACACTAATGCATGTGGTGACATCAAGAATTTTTTCTTTTTTCAGCAGCACGACTTCTATTTTTAAAGGATTGCTGGGAATTACATGCTTGTCATATGCTGGTGCTCATTTTGGCTCAGTGGGATTGGCTGCCTGATTTAATGCCTAATTTAAGTCATAAAAACTTGATTATCCACAACCCAAGTACCCATTAGGCTCCCAACAGCCATGTATCCATGTCACTCCAGAACATAAAAACTGCAAATGCGATCCAATATTGACCTTTACAGTTGAATCAATCAACAAAAAAATGGACAAACACCTATACTTGGATCTTTAAGCTATGTCTACTTATATTCTTTTTCTCTCACTCGTCCATTTTTGTTTTCTTTTCTTTTTTAATTCTCATGAAAAATCTAGACATTAAATACTATGTCTGAGATTTAAGTGAGACTTGGGGACTTAATCTTCTGAGACCATAGTCTAAATTTAACTGGCACTACTGTCTGTTATAGTTAGAGGATGATAAATTCTGGTTCTCTTCTCTAGGCGAGTGCTGCCATGCTGATTTTGTCTAATCTGCTTTCCTATCCGTAGACATGCAGGTCAGGTGAACTGGAAACTCTACATGGCCTGTAGGTGTGAACGTGTTGGCCTGTCAATGTGTGTTAGACCTGTGATAGACTGGCACTCAGTCCAGGAGTAACCTACATCAAACCCAGTGTGTGCTGGGAGACAATCCAGCCCCCATAACCCTGAACATGTGTACTGGTTTAGTTAATGAATAGATGGATGTTTACTTGTTCTGCTACAACAAAACTCTGTGTCACCTGATTCCATTTGATTTAGCTCCACACTAACACACAGGCTAACTACCTTCTCTTGTGTGCTTCAACTGTAACTGGACTGATAGCTGCACCTGGCTGCTCCCCCAGGTGTCAACACGGTCCCTGCTGGTGCTGTCTAATTATTGCAGAAGCTGTGATCTATGTTCAGCATTACTCTTTGCCTAATATGTCCCTGTAAGCTGTCACTACTGCTCACCATGTGCATACAATGTGCTGCTCCATCAGTGCCAACTCACCACACCATTCCCACACTACATTTAAGAAATGTCACCAATGTTCACTGTAACTTCTGTCTGGACCTCAAATTGCATTGACAGTGTTGTTTTACCAAGGGTTATCCTCACAATAAGGATCCCTGGCCACACCTAGAGTTGGACTCTTGACAGTGTCCATTTCCTTGGCTTGACATTCCTTGTCTAACAGAGACCTGGCAGTGGACCTGGGATTATTCCGCCTTAATCAGGCTACTGCTGTGGGCTTCTCCTTCTTCCACCAGTCTCACCCTCCGGGCTGCGGGGGCGGGAAAGCTGAACTATCCCAGTCTATGCCCAAGGCCTCCACTGTAACCCCTAAATCTCTGCATGCCTGCCCATGAATCACTGACTATTGCAGACCCAAACATTTTATTGCACTTCTCTGTAACTTCTCTAAACTTTTTAACTCTGGCTATACCATGTCTGTCCATCTGTGGTCATAAACTTGTCTTGTTTTGGCTCCCTGTCAAGCCATGATGGAAGAAAAATCTAAACATATTATTTTATTCAGACTCACTGTGACCATCCAACAGCACACTATCCTTCCAGTTCCACATAAGAAGCATCTCAAGGACTGCATCTCAAAATGTCTTCTGGTTGGAATACTTTGAGTGCATCCTCCCTGGACTTCTGGCAAAACTCACAAAGAAACGTCCAACTCATCCAAAAGTCTGCTGCCTGCATTTTCACTTGTGTTATTTCCCATGAACACGGAACCCGTCTTCTCCCAGTTACATTCGACAATGGTTCAAAAGCATGAAGACTTTAGGATTCTCCTACTCGCATACACCGTACATATCCTGCACCCCCGTGCTTCTGTCCTCCATGAATACAACCCAGTCAACAACCCAGTTTAGCATAAAAAACGTCATTTGTATCCTCCATTTCTTCTAATATGTAAATTATTTATTTCAAATCTTGGTATTATGACCATGAGTTTAAAAGTGGGCGACGGTGTGATGCTCAGATGTAATATTCCCAGATTTCTTTCATCAAATCAAATGTCTTCAGATAAGTACAGAACAACTCTCAACAAAATTCCTTAATATTGTAATGAAAACCACATAATACAGTTTTATGAAATGGGCCAAGTCTTCAGACTTGCTGTTGCTTTAAAATTTCTAAGACAAAGTCTAACCAACAGGGTCATTGAGATTCTGATATTTAAGGAAAGAAGTAAAGAAGATTGGAAGACTGACCAGTCAGCTGTTTGGGACAGATGTTTGCATAAGCAAAAGTATGCTGATAGTTGGCAGGGTGTGATTCTTTTAAACTGTTTACTCTGCACTATAATATACTTTCTATTTTTTGTGTGATAAACAACATTGCATTGTGCATGGATGAATGTGGACAAACATAAATAGGAGTCTAAAAGACAAGGATAAAGTGTAGGGGCTTGACAGCTCAAGTTTGGTAGGAGAGACTGACAGACTGGCAGTAAGGCAAACAATGAAGATTGTCATTATGACAGTGTGGTAACGACTGTCAGAGTGATACATCATGTGGGAGCGCTCAGGAACTGAAGCAGTAGTGGTGCCTCTGTGTGAGTGTAAACATCTTCATACAGATGTGTGCATTTACTTATACATGCTGCGTGTGTGTGTTTACTCTGTATGTCTGTGTGTGAGAGAGCAGTGGGGCTTGTAACATAATAGTAAGCACTGATGGAGCATGAAGCTGATGGGAGCCAAAACTCTTTCTCTGTCTGTGTATATCAAAGGCTCCCCTACCACCGTCAGTGCACCGACTGATTACAAATACTCACGCACACTCGTGCAGTTATGTGCTCATACTGCAGCAAGTACACACACACAGAAATATGCAGCAAGTTTTATTACCAACACATACAGTCTCACTAACACAAACGCATGCACACAACTACCCTCCCGTCAGTTGGCGCAGTTGATAAGCTGCTCTCCCGGTTTCTCGTCTTGTTCTGTGTGACAGCCCAGGAGAGCTGAAACAATACAATACAGGAAATCTAAAGAGTGTGTGTGTGTGTGTGTGTGTGTGTGTGTGTGTGTGTGTGTGTGTGTGTGTGGAGGGAGGGGAGGTGGGGATGGGGGTGGGGTTAAAAATGAAGTATGAAGAGGAAAGTAGAAGTGAAGAGGAGTCAAGCTGAAGGAGGAAAAAGAAATAAGGAGAATTTTCCATCAGATCTCTTAGAGGCCTGATGATATGTTGCAGCTGCCACCTGTGTCATCACACTGAAAACAACGGACTGCCCTGCTGCACCCACACTCCACTCAACAAGATAGAGAGAAGAAGAGAGAGATAGAGAGATAGAAAGTTGTCCCATGATACATTAAAGCAAAGTATTTAACACCAGCTGCTCTGCTGGATTAGCTTGGTGCTATAGTGATACTGTGGAAAATGTGTTTGATAGTAGGAAACCAAAAGTCCATCTTCTCTCTTTTTTGGGCTAAATGGCAAAAATATTTCACTTTACTTGCAGTGTTTTATTAAAATCACCTTGTGTCTGAGAAATCTTTTTTTTTTCCTACAACCAACTTTTAGTTATTCAGTAGAGTCATTTTTAATGTCACTTTGCAAGCAGTTATCAGAGTTACTGAATGATTCAGTCACTGTATGGGAGGTGAAAATAGTTGCTACCTTACAGTGGCAAACTGGTTCTTTTCTTTCTTTTTTTCTTTCTTTCTTTTTTTTTTTTGCCTGGACAAAACAATGGTTTGCTTTTGGCTGAAGTTGGCCTGGATTTTCCTCTCCATTATGCATCTGTCAGCAGTGCCATGACGGGGAACGCACTGCTTTTAAAGAAAATAAGATTAGGTGATTTGATTGGCTACAACTCTTGCCAACTCCTAACACACCTATGATTAATTCTTCCTATTTCAACCCATTTTACATCTGTGCACCCGCTGCGCCTCTACTGCATCAGTACCTCGGGTTATAAAATTACCAAGTACCTGTTCCTGTTTGTCACAGCTAAGTGCGCCAGTCCTGTGGGCTCGCATTGTCAGCTTGTGTGACAGAATGCGCCTGCACCTTGATTCACAAAAACAAACAAGCCCCATTTGGTCAGTTAGCCCCAGACATGTGACTATTTGTAGAGACAATAAACACAGAAGACAATGTCAACACTTTTTATAGAGAACCATTTCTCTAGCAGAAAGTCGTTTCAATGAAAACTGTTCACAGTGAGGTCTGTGGAAATCCCTGGTTACAGGGACATTCTGGTAAAATGTTACTAATAAACCTTTTAAATATTATTTTTCCATGCTGTGAGAACCAATAATTAAATCCCATTTATTACCATTATGAAAGCAAGCAAAAACAGATGTCACAAAACCTTTCACAAATAAAACCCAGAGTATCTGCATAGATACCACTAAAGGAAAGATCACAGATGTTTTGAGAGATAAGACAGAATTCTGTGTATTAGTCAATAGAGGCTTTTTCAGTCTTTACAAACTTTTGTTAAATACAGCCTACTGTTTATTCTGGTTTTGAAATAGTCCTTGGTTTTGATCAAGAATTCTTGAATCATGCTTTTTCATATGAGAAACGAGTACATTTTTTTATTTCTTGATAATGTATTTTTGACATCAAAGCCTGGCATCCCACAGTACTGAGCTCTCCCAACAAAGATATTGACAGTTTTACTGTGCTTGTAATTAAGCAAACATGCCCATCAGAAACATTTATTGCTGCATGGCAGTTAAAGAGTGTAACTGTCTGAGCATACTGATTGAAACACAATGACAAATTTAACTACTGACTCACCTATACACAGTCTATACACACTTTTCTTTAAAGAAAAAAATGTCTGGGCTAGTATTTCATATTTTGTTTCTTTGTATGAGTGAATAGAATGAATAAATAACTGTAGTCCATCACACTGTCTCTGTGACTTGAAACAGAGCAGTTAAAGGAGCTGACGAGTGATCCAGCTGCGCAGCCATCATCAGTAACTGCTGGTTTGGATTATGCTTGGATGTCTCAATTCACAAGTAAGTGTTCACACTATATCTCTGTCCTTGAATTTACCTCCCTTACGTGCAAGGAGAAGGAGAAAATTACCTCCTTATGAAAGACCATGGTAGTGTTGTTAGACTTGTCAAAGACTTATCCACGAATCGTTGATTGTTAAGACAGATAGGCATACTGTGTTGGAATATCCAGAGCAACCCAATACTGGGAAACAACCAAAAATTGATTCATTGAAGGAAGACAGAGCACAGCCACACTTCATAAGAATAAAATATTAAATGTAACCGTCCTCTTGAGCAAAGATTCGTGGTAGAATTTTGTCTATAAAAACAAACTCTACTAGGATAAGACGAGCAGAATTGCTATTGCACAGCTCCTGGAAAGAATCCAGAAAGACATAATTTTTCCAAATGAGGCACATTTTCCAAATGAGGTTGGACATGGAAAATGAGTTTGCAAAAGTTATTTTGTTCTAATTATGTTTTAATGAACTATTTTTGTTCTGAATAATTGAATCTTTTCTCATATAAAAGCCACAGAGATCATTAGCCTACATTCTACATTGGTATTGTCATTGTTTCTGCACTGTGTCCCATTTTTAGCCTTGTTATCGGCAGATACATTAAAGGCAGTGTTTAAATCACTGCCCATTGCGTAGTAGTTAGGGGTGGCCGCAGACCAACCAACCTCACTGAGAGGTTTATCTGCAGAGAGCCACAGTACAGCAGCTGCAAATCCAAATGTGAGCAAAACAAGAGCTGAATAAATTTTAAATGCCTGGAAAACACAAATTGTGCTCTATTCATCCGTATGTGAAAATAGTAGAGTAAAACTGGTTATCTGCTGTGGCAAAATGAGTTGCATCACATATGGTTCAGAAATATAGCACAACCTTATTTGAGCAAAAATCACAAGTGAAGTACTCAGAAGAGAATATTTAACAAATATCTGCGATATAAGACATAGCGTCTATTTAACATTTTTCAAAAAAATCAACAAATAGTTGATTAATTACTGTGTAATATATGAAATAAATTACAACTGGTGTTATTTTCTTGGATGCTTCATGAATAAAATAGAGTAGCTTAATATTGAATATGTGAGCGCTATATATGTAAACATGTGCAAAGAGAGAGGAAGGCAGAAACGATTGAGCAAAGAAAAGGATCTCTGTCCTTCATATCCTTTTGGAGTGAATATGTCAGCTACCATTCCTGGTATTCACGGTGAATGTGCTACAAATGGCAGTCTGTGTGTATATATACCTGTGTGTGCACAGGGGTTTGTGTGCGTTATCAGTGAGTGTACGTGCACACGCTGTTAAGAGTCACGTCTTGTATCTCTGAGTACCTGAGGGCCTTGAAAGTCTGGCACTTTCTGCCTGTCTGTGTTTCTCCTTACTGATTAAACACAAGGAGAAACAGCAAAGAGAACACAGAATGAGGAAAGAGGCAGAGGGACAACACATGGAGAGGACAATAAAGGACATGAAAGAGAATAGTTTTATGTGCCCACAACAGTATTGATGTAAGAGAAACAACGAGAAAAGGACAGAAAGACAGAGATGCTAAGAAAAGATTCATTCTGTGATTAATTATCCTCATTGTATCCCCAAAAAGCGCTGAAGAAAGAGAACTGTAGGAACCGGAGGAATACACAAAGCCAGTGACTCACATTCACACACACATACATACACAATCAAGCAAAGCCAGAAAGGTTTATGAAAGTTTGAGCAGCAGTGTTTCTGAAAGTTCATTAAATTCCCTTGAAGTTGTGAGGACAGGGCCACAATAACAGACAAATCACAGCTAGCATTTCAACTGAGGTCGACCGCCTCTCAGTTTATGAGGTTATTCAATACACAGTGTGTGTGTAAACACTTTTACTTGGCACAGTCAGAGCTTTGTTATCTTTCATGAAAACAAATTAGGCCTGCATTTGATTTTTGATGAGACTGCCCTGGAGTTTAAAAAAAAAAAAAAAGCTTTAAAAATTTGGTATGTGAAGGCAAAAATAGCCCCTAGCACAGAAAGACAATTTCCCATACTGACAACCCCACTCAAACAAAATTCACACACAAACACGGAAAAAACTCAGACACACATGCACACTTCTCTAATAAATTATGTGAGTGCCCGTCTGCCTCATCATTCCTGTGAGTAGCACCAAATTAACTATGCAATGGAAGCTGTTCCATCGCATGGAGTCACATGTTCACATATACAAAGACTGAGTGTAACAGAATGGTCATACACTGAGAAGATGATTAAAACTGTCAATATTAAAGGAACAGTTCAACATTATGAAAAAATATACTTATTTGAGTTAGAGAAAAACGTAGATGAGAGGTCTGAAGTCTCTAATGGTTGCCTGGCAACCTCATGGTGATGACAAGACCCTAGGGCCTTACTCGTCCCCGCGAAAAAATAGTCCTGTGTATAACCCCCGTAAAACCACAGCGTGTTTTTGTTAAGATTAAACACACAAGACATAATGTGTTAATTAGTGAGCTGTTGTGGTGCTGGAAGGCAGATTTTGTTACCTTTGGACAAAGCCGGGTTAGCTGTTTCCAGTCTTGTGCTAAGCTAAGCAGCTGCTGGCGGTAACTTCATATTTAGCATGCAGACATGAAAGTGGTAATGATCTCCATGCCTAACTCCAAGCAAGAAAGCCAATAAGCACAAGTCCCAAAATATCAAACTATCTGTGTGAATAATTAAATAAGAATGAAATTATGAATCAAGGGTTTTGTGACTTTGTGGTTTTGTACTGCAATTCAACTTTAAACACCCACACGTGAGGCACAGGCGCTGACACACACACTCAGGCGACATGAGACATAGTGAGACACAGAAAAAGCTATATTTAATACTCAGACTTATCCACACACAACGAATAAGATTCTTCATGCAAAACTTTTTTTCTCTTGGACATGTGAAATCAACACAAAGAAACAAACACCGCAACCAAAGTGTGTGTGTGTTTAAGTGGGCCGAGTCGCCTTGCTCAGAGGGGGAAAACATGAAAAACCCTAACACTTCCAGATTTCATGTTGTCACTGAATATTCATTTGCAATATTTGTCAGTGAAATATTCCATCTTTGTGTTGTGTGTGTGTGTGTGTGTGTGTGTGTGTGTGTTACTATTTTGCCTCTAGGCCATCCGGAATCTGCAGATTCCAAAAGAATAGCTCATCAATATTCATGTGAGTTTATGCTTTCATTAATGTTGCAGCAAATTGTCTCAGATCAAACTCACAGCTTGTATCAGCGTCCACACCAGTGTATCACACAGACAGAGAAAGCAAGAAAGAGAAAGAGAGAGAGAGAGAAAGTGAGTGAGAGAAAGAGGGAGAGTTATCAGACGGGGAATAGAGATGGAGAGAACAAAGAGAAGGCTAGAACTGCTACAGATGGCCCTATGTTTCCATCAGATGAAAAGGAGACTTTGAAAAAAGAAGGGAAAAGATCACACAGGATGAGGGGAGGGGATGAATAAAAAGAGGAGGTCAAGAGAAGAGAGAGAAAAGAGAGAACAGGATAAAAGTGAGGAAGAGAGACTGGGTAAGGAGAGAAGAGAAGAGAAGAGAAGAGAAAAGAAGCGAAGAGAAGAGAAGAGAAGAGAAGTTCTAAAGGTACCTGTCCTACTTTGGTTTGACTAATGAACCCAAAGTGTCCTGAATCTGTCCTGAATCACCGGAGGCCCAGTTAGACCACCCTGTGCTCAGACTCTGTGTCTCTGTGTTTCCTCTGGCATGTGTGTAAGCGTGAGAGACGTCTTGATGTGTGTCTGAGCGAGTGTGGAAATGTGCTTGATTTAATATGCTCTCTACTGTATACTGAAGTTGTGTGTATGTGATCTCAGTGCCCCTGCATATGTTTAATGAACCACTGTTCCTTCCAGTCATCTGGCTTCATACCAACATGTGTTAGTGAGCTATACACACACACACACTTATATGCACACGCACTGCAGGACCATGTATCATTTGACATCACATTGTTGTACGACCTACAAGGGTAAATTTACGCCCGTGGTGCCACACACACACCATGTACAACCAAAATAGCAGTGTCACCTAATGTCCAGGGAAAGAAAATACATATACAAACACACATGCACACAGCACTGGTAAGGAGTAAAGAGTATTGTTGCATCATAGTAACAATACAACCACAGCTGCCAGCTTCTCCAAGTCAATTCTCACCTCAGCACTAATGTTTCCATGCTCCGTATCCTTTAAATAAACAATCCCCCAGCGCCTTGACATGTTTCTGCATGTGTGTGTTCATGCTTCCTAATCTCTATCCTCATGGTACTCCAAGCATGATTAGCCATGTTCAAAGGGGATGACTATGAGTTAATGAGAATCATGTAAATTGGCTTTCATGTGCTAGATGGGGATATGTAGCCCAGAGAACTATTGCATCTCATGCTTGAAACAAGAGGCAAAACTACAAGCGCTGGAAGAAATGAATGGTATTGGCCTGGTTTCCAAAGTTAACACAGTCAATTAAGTCAACATAATAAACCGATATTATGATTTTGCCATAATTTGCTCTAAATCTGCCCCATCTTTCTTATGAAAAAGGGTAAATACTGTGTATGATTTGTAGAATGTTGGTTTTTAAGTGTAAATAAAAATTCAAAAAACAACCAAGAAAAGTAATAACTGAACATGGTGTATGTCCTGTGGCAAACAAATCCTTATTTGTTGGTTTAATCAGGAAACTATTTGTAGAGTAAAGGTATTTCTGTTGTACAGTAATGAAAATAAAATTACTTCGGGGTATCTGGTATCCATGGCTGCCAACTTTAAAAAACACATTCAAGGATTTTATAATGGCTTTCATTTTGTACAATTTCAGCTGTACCCGCAATATACAGGGAGAGATAGATCAGCAGACAGATAATACATAAATTAGTATTTGTTAATTTACTGTTTAAATTACAAAATTTTCAATTAACTGAATTTAATGCTGTGAAGTCCCTGAGGTCAACCAGCCTCTCAACTTTCTATCGCACACAATCTTTAACATTCAGCCATCTCCAGGATGTACTTAGAGCACCAGGGTGTAACAAAAGGAAGAAATGCAATCACAAATATGTGCTGTATCTTCACTGCAATTAACAGAGAGAGCAGTGATGGAAAATAATACTTTCTAGTTTTCTTTTTTCATTTCAAATGCTGCAAGGAAACCAGCTTTAGCTGGTTTTAGCAGTAACAGGCAATTTTTCTTCTCCTGTGTCTGAGTGCTGTATTTTTCATGTGGATTAAATATATGTCTTGTATCTCATGCGTTCCCTCTGCTGGCTTCCCACCAGTTCCTCCCACCAACTAAAGCACACCTGTTTCGATCATCTCCCTCTGTTGCCGTGTAACAGCATATTCATATGAATTCAAATACATTGCTCCTATCTCCTTTCTGTCCTCCCGCATACTTCTCTTTCCAATGCTAACATGGAACTCCCCATGGCCTTTTCTCCAATTCTCATAGATGAAGCTCAAGCTAATTGCTTTTTTTAATAGCTTGGAACATGGTTTATTGTGTGTGAGCCTGTGTCCCCATGTGTATATGACCGTATGGGTGTTCACTTGTGCAGCTATAGAATGATATGATTACAGGAACTTGTGAGAGGCTATTGGAGTTTTTTCATTTTGTTTTTTTCACTCAATGTGCTATTTGATGTGGCTCTAAAGCCTCATTGTGATATTTGCTAGATTTATTTAGTTGCTTGCCACAAACTGAAGTGGGGAAATATCATTTTTGTTTCCCACTTCTAATTTTTTCAAAATTATTGAATGTAACTCTTGGGGATGTCTGTGTGGTAGAGTGGAATGAAGAGGATAATATTATGAATAGTTTTTCGGTTTCTTACAACTCTTTAGGGCAATATAAAATGTGTTACTGGTCTTAATGGACCTGCCTACAGAAACTAAAATAATAAGAAAACTCAAAAACTCAAACCTTAGCTCAAGCATTTCAGACTAAGGCATGAAGTATTAATGTGTAAAAATATCATCATGACAATGCAAGGCAATGAAACATGACATAATGTCAGTCTAAAAAAGAATAAAAATTATAAATAAAATAAAACCAAGTTTCAAAATACATTTTTAAATGACAAAAAAAAAAAAGGATTGTGGTTTCAAGCAGTATGTAGAGCAGTGTAGAGCTCTGATACGGGCCTCTCTTCAAAGGCAAATGGCCTTTCATCTCAGCCTGCAGAATCTCACAAGCACTTGTACACACACACACGCAGTGCCTATAAAAAGTATTCATCCCCTTTGGACTTTTTCTTCTGTTATTGTTTACAAAATTGAAACACAGAAGATGTAATTAGGCTTTTTTTGACACTGATTTCAAAAAGAGATTATTTCATGTGTGAAAACAAATCTACACAAATGATTCTAAATTAAGACCAGATAAAAAAACACACGGTAACTTAACATAAGTTTTTTACTCCCTTTACTATAATGTGAAACACCCTTTCCATCACATTTAAAGGCCCCACAGGTTTCTCCTGCTGTACATAAATCTGATTTTCATCAATTTTTCACACCCTAACTGGTGCAACGTGAGTCTGGAAGATGTCAAATTAACTAGTCTGTACGCACCGCCACAGTCCTCCAAAGGGCATCAAATTTGCAAAAAATAATTGAAATCACCTGCATGTGTCTGTGCTGTGGATGTACAGGACCTTTGAATACACTTATGAAGATATATCAAATTTCTGTTACAGTGATGATAGGCTCCATCTTGCTGCATCACACTACCTCATTTCTATCAGTTATTCCTGTCAGTCATCATTCCATCTGTCTCACTTTAAGACACACACAGACACACACCATCCATTTCTCTTGCTACCTTTCAATAACCCTACCCAGTTTTTCTTTCTACCTTTCTTTGATGTAAGGTGAAACGCAATTTCAATTTTCTATATGTCAGGTACATACGGCAGAACTGACAAATAAAGTTGAATTGACTTGACTTGAATTATGACCAGACTGGCCTCCTTAACCGAAGGAACATGCCTCCAATTGAGTCCAGATCAAAGATTTTGCCACCCCATACACTGATAATATATGGATAGTAATATATGGATATGATATACTGTAACACACTCTCTTGCATAGATGTGCACATGTAAACAACCATTCAAACACAGAATACAGCTCCTCCAAGTAGGAATGTCTTGATCAGCCGTTTTGCCCCAATCAATGTCCAAGAGATTTAATATTGAGTAACTACTGGTACATGCCCAATCTGTCAGTTATTTTATATTTTCCTACATAATACTGCCTGCACAGGGACTACATTACAGTTAGAAACCCAATTCAGATATGTTTGACAACAGAATAGCTCAGCATTAAGAAAATTCTGCCTAGATCACAACTTACTTTTAATGGTTTCTGGCAGTGTGTAGTTTCCTACAGTTTGTTTTGTACAGTGTCCCCTCTGAGAAAAGCTGCAGTTGCAGTTGCACTGTTGTATTTTAAGGGTTTGAACTGGTAAACCTCACTTCAGTTCCAGCATGAATGACTGTTGCACATAATGCACTTTTACACCAACAGCAGTCCGTCAGAGGTGTGGTAAAGACTTAAAATGTTAAATTTAAGTGTTTTGTGCCATCGTTGGCTCTGACACAGATTGAAGGATATTTGAAGGGCATGTCAGCCTCAAAGCATTACTTTACCACTCACAGTTTACTTACTCACTAAATATACTGCTTCCAAATAATCTCCACAACATACAGACGAATGGATTCAAGCCACTTTCCTTCTTGCTTATTCCAATTTAAGGTTACAGTGAGGCTGAGGCCTATCTCAGTGTCAGGCAGAAGCCAGGAAAAACCCTTGACAGGTCCATCAATCCATCATCTGGCTAACACACACACACACACACACACACAAAAAAAAAACACATTCATAGTTCCACCATGCTGGATGATATGGAGTCTCATATTCATGACTGATTCATCAGATCTTTGGACTGAGGGAGAAAACTTACATGACCACAGAGAAAGCACCAGAGCAAACATTTCATGTGATATAAACTCATCCAATTAACGCCAAATCCTTTAGGGAACTGCAAAGAAATTGTAATAGCACATCCCATAGCTTCTCCCATTATCTGTATTGTTGTAAACCTTGCACAAAAATAGCGCCTTCCAGTGCCTGTTAGAGAAAGCCTTTCTGAGACCCTTCAGGTTAAATGCCTTGGAGAATTTTACAAGCAGTGTATGCTCACACTGAAGGGACTCTAGTTTCCTTTCTGCTGGTGCCCATGGCAACTCTGAGATTTTCTGTCTCTGTCCCAATTCTCCTGCTCCTTCTAAATATGTGTCCTAAATTCTCCTCCTTCCTGACAAACGGTGTGTCCTAAATTACCTACGCCACTCTTATTTTTATTTATAACGAATGTGAATGCAAATGAATGTGGAAGTGTTAGTAAATGTGCCTGACAGGTGTAACTCTTTGTAGTTTCATGCTTTTTTGAGCTTTTTGAGGACTGTGAATAAAGAGCTAAAATATAGAATGCATTTCCAAGTATCATGGCAATGACACATAACAAGCCGCCCATCATGACTTTTTTTTTAATTGCTAGGATTGTTGCAATTCTACCCACATTTAATACCCATGTCTGTGTCACTTAATTTACACAGAAAGGTCTGACGACTTAAAGGCTGAGCTTATGACATAAAGCCAGAGAGTAGTTTATATATGGGAGTGTGTCTGTGTGTAACTTTAGCTCCCAAAAAAACTTTCCCTGGCCTCCTGTGCTCTGCACGGGCAGTCATTTCTAAATAAGGGTCAAAAAAGACTGACTGATGCCTGGAAGCGATGTGACTGTCTCTGACTTGATACCCAAAGTGAACTGTGGGAGTAACTAATCACTAAATTCAGTCCATTTTCTTCGTCTTCTCCTCACTCTTACTACTCATATATACATTTCCTTTATCTCAGTTACACAATTCTTTCCTAACCAGCTGCTGACTGCAGCCCTTTTCAATTTAGACATGGGGAACAGGGCTTTTAAACAGGGCATCTAAACCTTGAACTTTATTTAGGATACACACATACATAATAATGAGTTTACAATCCATTCCTGAGCCTTAAAAAATGCATTAAAACCTACACTATGCTTGTTGTATCCATCCTTAATTATATTTAATAAAAACTATTTATATTTCATGATATCAAAGTAGCATTTTCAGGGTTTTTATTCAAACTTAGCTGTAATTAATTAAAGCAGAGAGTGATGATAATAGCATACACAATATACCCTTTAAAAGGGCAGTTATCCAAGGGTCATGATTCTTTTTTTCCCCTAAAAATATCAGTGATAGTCTGACCTTCTGAATAATTTTTCATCCATTATGGAACAATGAGAAACTTGTTAAAGCCGTTGAGGCCCATTCAGTAGAGAGCTTAATCAGCTTGCCTGAAAAACCAAGCAGTCAATGAAAACTAAGACTATGACTGCACTGACTTATTGTAGTACATATCATTTAGAGTCACATGAAGCAAACCAAGGACAGGTACATTTGAAGACAGCCATACAGTAAGAGGAGGATCATTAATGTGTTCCCATGCCAACACCAAGAACTAATCAAAATGAATGTATGTCATGTCAAATCAAAATTACTGATTCAGGGCTGAATTTTTTTTTAGCACTGATGATTATTTTAGGAATTCTGAGTGGGACAGATTGAGTCTACGAGATTTTTATTCAAAATACACTTGTCATAAAAGGCTCAATCATTAACATATAAGTGCCTCATCCTCTCTCTTTTAGATTGTGTAGATGGTTCCTACATAAAAGTAGCAGATTTAACATCTTCTGTCTCTCTTGTCAGTTCAATACATGGAGACGATCAAAGTTGCCACATGAAAAGAAAGAGGACTCCCAGTTAGCCAGGGTCACACCCAGCAGAATTTTCATGAGCAAACAATGAAAGGATTCAGGCAGAGCAACATGACTCTTTGCAAGCTAACAGAAGCTTCCTCGTGATTGGGCAGGCCTGTAACTGAACAGTTGTGGAGAGATGAAGGAAAATGAATAAATCAATTTGTCTTGATTTATTGATTCCTCAAACTTTAATTTAACTGGAGCCATAACTGCATTTATGCCAACATGTTGACATGCACAAAATAAGAATGACCAGAGGACAGAGAAGAAAAGGGTCAGTACTACTACCTAGCTGGCTCACTTATTTTACACTGAGTTGCACCAATACGATATAGTTAATCCATACACCCTAAAGCCTCCTACTTAAACTGACAGAGAAAAAGAGCTCAGCTAAGAGTAAGGCAGAGTTACTAAGAGACCTCCTGTTTCATTTCCAGATAGTGATGCACAGCAGCTTGACACCAGTTCTTTAACCAGAGTAACAGCCTGTTTCAGAGATCAGTTTACAACTGTGCTCTTACCCTCATTTTAGATTTGAGCAGGGGGAAAAAATAGAAAACTATTTGAAAAGAGGACATTGTCAGAATGCAGAGAGAATGTGTATGTGTGGCATATTTCAGTGTAGGCATGCATTAATTATCTGTATGCATGTTCCTCAGAAGGACAAAAATATATTTGCATCAACTTTGTTCAACCATAATATCATTAGTTCCTACTTGTGACATCTGCTTTGGAACTGTTTTAAATTCATGTCAGATCCACTTTTAATGCACTACCCATGACAGACCTTTACATCTTAAAATACATACATATGCCTGCGCCTGCACACACGCACACATTACATATATATGTGTGTCTGTGTGTGTGTGTGTAAAACTCTGTTGATACACCCTGCTGCACCTGTCATTTATTAAGTGATGTACATAACCTTATTTTCTCTTGCTTCCCCACATCTCTCGCTCTGGCAATCTATTTCACTATTTTTTCTATTCCCCCATTTCCTCTCCCCTGTGTGTGTGTGTGTGTGTGTGTGTGTGTGTGTGTGTGTGTGTGTCAGTCTGTCACTAAAATGTCACAGTCTTTCATGTCTTTCGCTTCTAAAACATTTAGTTCCATATGGAGTGAGAGTGTGGATGAGTGGGTGAATATGTGGCCAAATGAATCACTTCAGTTGATGAGCTGGTGAGGTTTGGGTGGGTGCAGATATGGCTTCTGGGGACAAACCAAAATCCTCAAGTATATTTGGTAGTTTTCTGGCGTTTTTCCATTAAGACATTGTTGTTTGATAGCAATTTCATGCCTCAATTTCTTTAAGACAATTTCAAAGCAAAGTTGTGCAATAAACTATACTAAAAGGCAAATAAAATACTCTCACTGTTGATTGTAGAGGATTTTTCAAGTATCTTTGATTTGATTCTCATACTCTCTTTGCGTAAACGAAAAACATTGTGTCTCCCCTAAAAATTATGATCTCTGTGTAAATAAGAAAGTAATTTAAACAACATGTTAAGTATACATCAAATTATCTGTGGCAGGACTGAAACTATTGTTATTTTTCAGATTAATCAATCATCTAATCATTTGTCATCTAAAATATAGCAGATAACCATTATAGTTAACTATTGTTTAAAAAAAAAGAAATGAAAAAAGCAAGAAATCTTTCCATTTGACAAACTGGAATAAGTGCTTGAAAAATTACTTAATCAATTAACTGTTGCCAATTACATTCTGTCAGTCAAATTATAAATTTATCAATCAGCAAACTAGATAAAGCATGGTTCCATGTGAGTGTTCGCTCATGCCAAAAGAAATAATTTAACACTTTTAGTTTGAATGCTCACTTAGACCCATGTCAACCTGATGGGTATGTAAGTAATCTGTAAGTCAGTGGGGGCCCTGTCTTCATTCAGCAGTGGAGTGCTGGTGTGACGAAAGCCAACATGGTATTAAATACGTTATGCATGCAAACACATACAGTATTTTCAGTGTGGGTGCTGGTGAAAGCTTGAAATTGAACCAGGGCCAAAAAAAAAAAAAAAAAAAAAAACTAGACCTGTAACAGCACAACAGGTTCTTGAAGACTGACAGATCAAAGGTGTCTGACAGCTAACCTGTCTGTGTCTGTCTCATACTCATACCCACACCTCTATCCATCCTCTCCCCATGACCCTGCTCACCTGTCTATCTTTCTCTCCCCTGCTCTCACAGTAATCCATCCATCACTCCCTTTAGCCTTACCCTAATTAATACCCTTTGTCTACCTGCTTCGCTCTCCCTCTCTCTCTCTCTCATCCATCTATCCATCCATCCATCACCCTTGCTGGCCTGCCCAGGTCATTACCCACTGTGATGATGGTTTTGTTGCTCTAATTAGCCTAATTATGGCTGTCAGTTATAACCTGGTCCTCTGCAGGGACCTTGTCATCCTACTGTGACACTCTCTGACCTTGGCCGTTGAGTGTGCGCATGTGTGTGACACCTCTGTGCCCATGGCTGACCTCAGCACTGCACTACACTCACATGGGCTGTTTCTCCACTTAAGTATTACTTTATTTCCTAGTATTTCAGTTTGCTTCCATTTGTTTCTTCCTCTAGCCACCTCCACTCTTTTTAACATTGCTCCTTTTCTTCTTTTCTACTCGCAATCTTTCCCAGTACCGCACCTGTCAATTTGTCCTTAAATCCCCCATTTGTGGTTAAAAGAAAGCACAATTTAACTTTACTTTTTCACTACTAGTCTGTTTTGTTCTATGTTGCTGTTGTTTCACATTTTATATGCTCTCTAATCTGTTTTATTCTTTCTATTTTAAGGACCACAGTGAGTGTTTGTTGTGAATGTCCTGTTCAATTCCATTTTATTTCATTCTATAAAGGACTATCCAGAAACATATCACGCCTTCTGCCAGCTATAGTGGTGGCCATAAGCTCTGGAGTAAGAATAGATATGCACAATCTCTTGCATTTTGTCAACTACAAATTCGCTCTATCCACATAATTAAGAGGGTGTGTTTCAACTCTAAACTGTAAACTGTAAATTATAATTCAATTGCTGTTGTTGCTCACATGTCTGTTTTGGGCAAAGGTTAACATACCAGCAAATGTTTGTGGCTAGCTGTCTTCACTATTTAGACTGCTAGCAAGGTCAAAATAACAACAATACCTAAAACTCAAACTAAACCTCACTGCAAAGGGAGATGAAAACAAGACAGGACAGTGCATCAAAGTATAATCAAATATTGGTATTTTCATGAACAATAAATGTGCCTCGCTTTGTATGGTATCTTGAAGTGAGAGGATAGGTACCGCAGGAGAAGAGTTCATGCAAATGAGATAGCAACAAGGCAACGAGGTGTGAGAAAACAGGGTCTTTAAATTTGTGCTGAGAAGACCTAACTCTGCACCTGGTCTGTTCTGTGACACAAATGTGCAGCAATTAGATAATAATGCTGAATGAGAATAAATACTTACTATTTGAAACAGCCTCTAACAAGCAGCCATAATTAGATTAAATTAAAGTTTAATGGAATTACAGAAAGAATGACGGTAATTCAGTCTTCTAGTCTTTTAGACTGTATGAAAGCCTTATCATTCTTACAGCCATGTGACAGTAGCAGGCCTGATGAGTGTTACATATGAAGCCTCATCATTTGCCTTTGGCTGCAGATATGTTGTCCCAGATTCATACGCTCCAATTCTACACTTCTCACGTTACATGCTGCTATCATGTTGCTATTATTTGGAGAGCTATTTTACCCCTGCACTTGGCACAGCTATTCAAAAGGTATGAGATGAGTAATGTGACTGGCTGGGAGGATAATAATAACTAATCACCTCACCTCTTATTTACAGTAATTGTGCTAGATACACAAACGCACGCAGGGCACTGTGTACTGTAACAAAAATAACAAGTACACTTAGATAGCATCCTTGTCCTAGCACACATGACCAAGAGCTTTGGCTATTCTTTGTGATTGAGAGCCTCCAATAAATTTCACACCTAGACCAGGTTTTACAGACATGTCTTTTATCCTGTCTAGATGCTAAACCCTGAACTCTAATTTCTGCACAGGCAATTTCAAACTGGCCTTCCATGACTATTCTGTTCTATTCTGTGTTATTTTATTGAGCCTGATTTAAAAATGGTGATTTGCTGGCAGTTTTCACTAATGCTTCCTGCTACATGCTATAATTATGATTGATGAAATGTTTTACTGCTTCTTACTGGCTCAGAGTCGCATGTGTTTGTGGGGGAATTTATTCTGTGGTAGCTATCTTTATGATGATATATGTGATGTGTATATGTGATTTGTACGTCTAAGTGTATGCATGTGAGAACTGGACCCTTTTCTACACTGTATCAATCTTTATGAGGAGCTTCCTGTCTAAATGTCTAAAGGTATCTCTTCCTGGCTTTTTCTTGCATTTCTGTCCTCGTTCATTTTGCCTTTTATTTTCAAACCCCCAGCAGCCACCCACCATCTCTCTCAAGTTCTGGCCCTCCTTCGCTCTTGCTCTTCGCATGTGCCTCTTTAGACCCCATCCATCCCTCTCTCTCCCAGGCATCTTTCTGCTTTAATGAAACAGATGTCCCTTCATTAATAAAGACCTGGTCTACCACAGTAATGAAGCAATGAACAAGAGTGCACAAAAGAGAGAGGGAGAGGAAGACTCCACAAAGATAATATTTGATATGTATGTGTGTGTGGCTATGCAGCCAACCAGAACACACAGACTTTTCTCCCCCTAAGCAAACACACCAGCACCCAGACACACTGACTGGTGAAAAATGGCTTCATTACCTGAATGTTCAAACTCTATTCTACTCTCTTTTGTATGAAGCATCTGGCTGTTAATAAATGCTGCCAAGGCATTTCTGTAAATTACACAAAAAATAAAGCGGGGGAATATTAGTCTGAAACGGGAATATTGAGCTATATTGTGAGTCAAATAAAATGCCTAAAATGATTTCAATGCCCAGCTAAACAAGAGTGTCCAGAGCTGAAATAAATAACCAAACAGAGCGTATACCTGAGGCTGAAGCACAGCGTGAATCCCTCATGCCCAGTAAAGTGTAATGTAGCTAAAGGAAGTGCTTGGTTAGTTTCAAGGAGAGTTTAAGTAGCTTCCTGTTGCGCTCTAAGGATAATCTTGTGTCTTTTCCCCTTGAGATATCCACACGCTGAGATGCACCAGCTGCTCTCCCACTCTCACCACCAGCACAAATTCTTCTCAAGTATGGACAACCACTGATACAAAACTAAATACACAGATGTTTGGCAACACAAGCACATACAGATGCATGAGCAGGACAGCTCAGGTGCAAAGACAGGTACACACTTTTCAATAATTGCCCATGAAACTATCTGCTTAAAGCTCTGTGCTCCATCAATCGATCAGTCCATATTTCTAAAAATGTCTGTATCATGTTGCCAGAGCAAATCAATTAACCCAGTTAGCAGTACATCTTTTATCTAATCATCAGCAGTGCAAAAACATGTCACATCGTTAGCTGAGGGAAATCATTTTTATTTTTTTTTCCCTTTGCTGATATTCATCCTGCCAAACACACTGGAGACAAACTGGGTGACATGGCCTTTCTCTCAGTGGTGAAATATTTCCATCAGGGGCAGATTCATGCAGCTCCAAACCGATTACACTAACAATCCTCCATGCTCTCTCTTCATTAGATAATTTGCCCAGCATTGTTCTGTGTCTAGACTGGCCAATTTAAAAACAAAATCAGACTCAGTCGGACAATTTCCTCCAATATAGGCTAATGTACAGAGAGGACACTAATCTGGCTAAGCTCACTGTCGAGTGCTGTCTCGTTCAGCTGATGAAAGTACCATAAGAAATGATTCAAAATCTACTATATAACAAACAGATACTGAACCAAGGCAGCCATTTGCTGAGCTGGAATTGTCGCTTTATATACAAGTCACACAGTGACCTCTCTGTGTGATCTTCACTGCAAAGTGTCTTTGGCCTTAACAACAACAAATAGATGGTCCAATAGCTGAGTCACGGTGGAAGGGAAAACAAAGATATCTGTGTCCACTCCTCAAAGAGCAAAACATAACTCTTTTCATTAACTCATGTTTCAGGTACATCTGATAAACATATTATTACTGCATGATGTGGAAAGTGCAGTTCAGTAGCAGATTTAAATTTAGATATAGTGACAAATTTGACTTGAGATGAGATATGACACCCAACTCCACCAACAGTGCAATGTAATCACAGCTATGCAAATCAGCTGCCATCACTCAAAATGGCCAACCTGTGGCTTCACTCAGTATGAATTACCGGCAGACAGGTAGTTAGGGCATGCAAATCACTGCTGAGTCAAATGGATTGATTTTTATGAATCAAAAGAGAATCATGCACTGTACAGCGAATAGCAAATAACAAATGCTGATTAGATAGGAACAGGAAATGATGAATGCTGATTATTATGGTTATTCTGAGTACATCAAACTTGACATAATAGGATTATCAAAATGCTATTTTCACATGGCATTGTGAGAGACAGGCGATGAAGCTGGTGTCTAAGCTAATAAATGTGTAAACATTTTTAAGCCAAAAAAGGACAATTTTTCAATTAGTATAGAGCTTGTCAAAGTGAGAGTCAGACTAAAAATCACCATCTGAAATTCTCCTTTTATTCCAATACGGTTAGAAACTACCCACTTAAAATCATTACTCAAGTCAATGAATACTGAGAATAGTGTCTCAATAGTCTAAAGTGGCTGTCTCGCTATCATCCATCACTGTCCTCTTTTTTTTTTCTCCTCTTTTTCTGTATTCTCACACATTGTTAGACTATACAGATGGAATTTGATTTCCATTTCTGGGGTCTGAGAGAGGAGAGGAGAGGAGAGGAGAGGAGAGGAGAAGACTTGGCGGGGATAAGAGAGCCACTTGAGAGCACTGAGACCTACGTAGAATTAGATTGCTTTGGAATGCACCCATGAGGTCACATTTACCATAACGAAGGTGAATCAAATGTTCAGCTGTCTTGATTGGAGAGAGAAACAGGCTAAGCAATGAATGGTTGGATAAATGATGGATAGATGGCAGATGGCACATACAAACCTGGGCCAGTTGTGAGCTTATCCCTGCTTAGAGGGCGAATAGACCATTACATCGTCTATGGCCTGCCAGACTAGATCAATCAATTATGAAAAAATAATGGAAAGCTAAAATAAGAGCAAGATATTCATATGGATTTCATGTAAAAAAAAAAATATATATATATATATATATATATATATATATATATATATATATATATATATATATACATATGTGTGTATGTGTGTGTGTGTGTGTGTGTGTGGGTGGGGCTGGAGAAGGCAATAAAAACAAACAACGTTGGGAGAAAGCAATTTACAGACCCAGGTTTGTAGTGTGACCCAACCCAGACACCCGTACCTGTTTCATTCCTCCGTCATACCATGCTGCTTACTGCTTCCAGACAAATGGAGGTAGACATGAATGGATGGAAACAACATAAGAGAAGACACAAAAGAGATGGCGCAGTGAGATGAGTTGGATGGAACATCAGTATAGAATACATACAAATGAATACAACCACATGGATGAACATGGATGAGGAGGCACACAAAGGAGCATGGAGACGCGTGCGAGCAGAAAGGAACACAACATGGGTAATTGTAGTCACAAACATATGCACAAAAATGAACACCGCAATCCACAGACTGAGGCTTCACATAAAACTGACTATAAGGAGGAAGGAGGAGAATGTGTTTGTAAATTAACTCAGTGAGTGTGAAAGCAAGAGTGTACCAAAAGCCCTTAGAAGAGTAAAATAAGTGAGAGCTGAAAATGGGAAATTAAAACAAAATGTTTTGATGAATAATTAATCATTTTAATTTAGTATATGGTGCTAAAAAGTATTTTTGAGTTCCCAATGACACACACAAAACATGTACAGTTCAAAATTAAAACCAGCTGTGTACATGCTGACATACACAGCAAGCTCAATACAACATACCAAGAAGCGTGGTGATTCTCAGAGGAGTGTTCGAGAGACTAAGTGTACTTGAACTTGTTTATCATGTGTAGTCAATACCATGACGAGATTACATGTGACAGTAAGAGAGCCATTAGAGATCAGTGTGATTGCCTGTGTGCGTATGTGCCCTATATGCATACGGATGTATAAAGCAGCAAAAGGAAATGGCCTGTGTTATTCACATTTGAGGGTTGAAACCGGATCTACTATATGTCAGCACTTCTTTCAACGGTGGTAAAATCTTCTTCAGATAGAGCAAATGTGATCCCCTTACCCCCAAACACATAACAGACAAACACACATCCACTCTGCATAGAGTACATTTACACAACAAACACACATAAAAAATGCATCAGTAGTAATTTGTAAAAGGAGACAGGACAAGAAAACTGTTAGGTGTAAGTAGTGGTGATCTGAAAACAGGAGTGAAGAAGGAGAGCTAAGACAGAGAGAAAGAGAAAGTGATAGAGAGAGAGAGAGAGAGAGAGACAGAGAGAGAGAAAGAGAGAGAGAGAGGAACCATGAAGCCAGCCCTTGGACAGGGTGCCAAGACAGTGGGAGGTCTGGAAAAGGGACAGAGGAGAATGAAGGCAGATGAGAGGAGGATCAAAGACCAGGACGACAGGATAAGGAGATGCCAATTCAATTAAGGATTTCTGAAAATGGCCTCATACCCTATATATAGGTGATGAGACATACTCAATATTTAAAACTCTCGAGCTACAGTCGACAATACTATGTTCAGCAATACTGTTGTGTGTTCAAATGATAAACCTGATTTCACACAAATATCTGAAAGCAAACACTGTGAGTTTAGGCACTTTTGGGGGAGAAAATAAAAGTGTTTGGACCATTCTGAACACACAGACAAACAGTGGAGAAACGGATTATACTGCAGGAGTGGTTTCTATGGACATTTTGATACCTGCTGTTGCTGTGAAACTGGGTTGTGTTGGAATCTATTCCAACTGTTGTAAAGCCAAACAGACTGCAGCTACTGTACTCCAAAAAGGAGAAGGCTATAATCTCTTCAGAGTGACATTCAACTTTAAAGGTAGCAAATGTTTGATACTCAAAACCCAGGCTTCTGGTGGATCAGATTACATCCTGACATTTGAAAGCAGGTACTTCTCATCTGGGACACCTCTTCCCTTATTTGCCTTTTCTCTATGCCTAGTGTGAGCAATATCTGACGCCATTACCTTTTCTGAGAGAGAAGTTAAACCATGCTTCCTTTCAGTCTTACACAATATTTGCAAATGAAATGAAGATTTTTTGGTTTTTGATTTAGGAAATCAACAGTGATACATTTCAGTGAGTTTCAGTCGCTCTTGCTAAAAAAAACATATTAATCTGGTTAAAACTGTAGAATCTTTTATAGGATGTCTCATAGGATAGGATGCGTTGCCCATTAACACACAAAAGTTGCACTTTTTCTCTTGAAGCCATATGAATCAAGACCCGAATACTTTGTAAATACAGCCCCAATGGTGCTGATGCTGAAAAAAAGTGATCTGGTTTTGTTATTCACTGAAGATCTATACTTCTGTCTAACTGTTGTAAGGCTTATGCACACAAATACAATAATGCAGAGGACAAATTCATACATTGGAAAGAATGCTGACTACAACTGTGACTATTTCAGAGTTGCATTCTTTGATAGGTTTAGAACTGTGGAATATTCAATGAGG
The DNA here is from genome assembly GCF_001640805.2 of Lates calcarifer. Lineage (NCBI taxonomy): Eukaryota > Metazoa > Chordata > Actinopteri > Centropomidae > Lates > Lates calcarifer. The sequence continues at coordinate 8,015,437 of NC_066845.1, forward strand.
ACTAGAGCCATTGTGAATTCATCATTCAAGGTGAAATGCAAGGAAGGTTGCACAGAAGGCAGCATAGTAAAGAGAAAATATGGCATACAATTATCTTACAACACAGTGACGAACACGGTGCGGCTGTATCATCAAAAGGACAGGAGACAATGAAGAGGAGCAAAATATGACTTCCTGTAGCAACAAAAATGCATAGAGTAAAAATGAGAAAAGAGTGAGGAAGTGAGGGATGGAAAGGGGATGATGCCTCTTGACGCCCGAGTTAAAATGTTAATCTGGTCTCGACCTTTTAGAACATATCTAAAGTGGCTCAGAGCCAGCAGGCGCACACATAGGAACACACACACACACACCCGCTGCAGTCAAACTCTGGGCCCCTAATTATGCTAACCCGCTACTCCAATAAATTAATATGTGACCACAGACATTATGCTTGGTAGTGAAATCTGGGGTGCTGGGAGGAGAAGGAGGGCAAGAGAGAAAATGATTGAGAGAAAAAAGGACAGAGGGGAAACAGGTGGCAGATTAAAAAAAGAGAGGGACAGAAGGTGAGGATGGAGAGTCTGAGGAGGAGAGGAGAGGGAGCCAAGGGGCAGAGAGGACCTCTCTTCATTCATTATTGATAAGAGCAGTTATAGGTCAGCAACATGACACACACTTGTGCAGGAATGCATGTGTGCTGTGGTGCAGGCGGTGCATGCACACTTGGAGGCACAGTTGGCAAAAACACACATATACGCACACACATACACACACTGGTGCCTCGTCCTCCTAAAGCCTTCACAACTTTGTCATTGAGCAGAGTATTGCTTTCATCTGCCTTTCACCTCCCCTCTCCATGTACAGTAACTGACTTCCTCTTTTCTCCTCTGTCATGTTTTCCTCAATTTTCACCCCACCTGATCTCTACCCTCTCCCTTGTCTCAGTGAATTTATATCCTTCACCTTGTCAATTTTTTTTCTGAACTAGAGTCTCATCCCCCTGCTCTCGTTACCTTGTATTTCCTTTTCATACTTTCCTTTTGATCGCTACATTTTGTTTCGCACCGTAGCACTGCCCAGTCCCTCTGACTCCTTTATAGGAGCTACAGACACAAAACTAAAAGAGTTTGTGTCTTTGAGGTTGTAGCTCCTGAACTCTGTTACTCAAGCTGCTACTGGGATTTAGATCTGTGGACGCTGAACTCTTTAAAATAGCAGCTCAACCTCCACTTGTTTCGTCTTTGTTTAGTTTTATCATTCTTATATGGTGTCTGCAATATCAACAGTTGTTAATGTTTATTGGAGCTCATACACTTTATTCTCTGCACAGTCTCCTTTGGATTTTTTTATTTGTCCTTCATTTCCTTCGTCCTTGACTGCCTCTCCTTGTTCCTTTCTCTCCTCACATCTTTCCCCCCTTTCCATCCTCTCATCCTGTCCTGTTCCTTTACCCTCTCCATCACTCTTCCTCCTGGCCTCCTCAAATCCCCTCCTCATCTTCCTGTTTTCCCTCACATCCTCCCTCCCAGTCTCCGTCTCCCATCCTGCCCCACCCTCTCCTACCAACTCCTGTGTACCCAGTGTCATTGTTCAGATAATTATTTATTAACATGTTTATGTCACCCAGTGTCCCTGTCTGTCTGTTGCTGCCATCTGTACCCAGTTAGGTGCCCGCCTCCCTGCGCCGTTCTGCCCTGCCCGCGGGGGAGAGAGCCATACACGGGGGCACAGATCAGAGACTCCGCCACAAACACATACACTCTCTCTTTCTCTGCTCTTCTTTCTTGAGACACACAAACCCATGCACGCACACACACCGTCTGCTGACAGCCCCCTCTCTCCCCTGCGCTGCCCCTGGGGCTAGGTGGGGTTAGCCGGGATGAGAGGCACACAGCAGTAGCCGCCACAGTCCCTTCTGTCCTGTCCTGTTCTGTTCTGTTTGCTTTGTTCTCGTCTGTCAGCACTACGTATAGAAGAAGGTGGTAGCAGGAGTGGCGTTACCTTGATAAAGTTATTTAGAGGACACTGGAGGAGGGCATAGTTAAGGCACATAAGATGGGGAATGAGAGTGTTTCATCCAGCTTTCAGGGCTGTACAAGGCAAGTTAAATGCACTGCACTGTTGTCTCTTACACTCCCTTTCACTTTTTTGAGTATCTGAAAATTGACTTTTTTTTCTCAACACCAAGCTGATTCATTGAGCTCAGCTAATGATGAAAACACAGCTGTTCAAAAGATGATGAGCTGTGAAGCTGTAAATAGCTTGTTAATGCATGGACTATACGTTAACATGAGAAGAAATGTTGCCTTCCCTTAAAGCAGTAAGTTATTCAGTGTTATGTGAAAGGATAATTTTACTGAATACAACATGTTGCACTGTGATGTATAACATGCAACCTGAACCTAATCCTGAGGGATTTAAGAACTTGACTGAGTGCCATCCTCACCATGTTGTGATATGACAGAGGGAGGACGGAACACTGAGAGAGATAAAGGAGGAGACGAGGAGAGGGAGGGGGACAGAAAGATAGAGGGAGGCAGAGAAAGCCTGTGGGACTGCGGGGGGATTGTGATCATACATCCTGTATCTCAATAAGTAAACAGAACAAATATTCTCCATCTCTTCTCCTCCTCCTCTGCTCTTCTCACAAGCCATTCCAAGTCCCCTGCCGTCCATTCCCTCATCATGATCTCTATCTGTTGGCTTCTTCACTTCTTGGCAGCCCGTCTCTCTCATCTCCCGCGCTCCCCACGGCAGCTCTTTCATCCCCTCCTCTTTTGCTCACTGCATTTCTTCAGCTCTCACTCTTGTCTCAGCATCATTTTTTTTTTACTTTCTTTCTTACCTTCTCTATCTAACTAACCCTCCCTCTCTTGGTTGCTGTATCTGTTTCTACGTATGTATGACTGTAACTTTCTCTCTCTGCGTAGAAGACTACGATGAAGGCTGATACTGGAGGTGAGGTGAGATCCTGGTGGCTTCTATCAAGGAGCGGAGAAGAGTGTGGGTACTTCCTTGGGGAGAGTGCCTCATTAGTGTGAATGCTACACAGGAGAGCATGTAGAGAGTGTGTGTACATGTGTCTGTTTGAGTGCCTCTGTCTATAATTAGGAGTCACAGCAAGTAGCACTTTGGATCAGAGTTAGATAAGTGTTCTGGCAGCTAGCCAACACCGAAGCTAGCCTCATCCATGCACACACACACCCACACAGACAGCTCCCACCTCTGTGGCTCTTGTACGGCAGTGCAGTGTGGCTACTGGGGATGATTTGGCTTCCGCCTCCTCTGAAAAGTACCACCTGCAGATGGCAGGGGCCAGTTGGATGTATCCAGTTTTACCTTGACAATATCTGTCTCTAGCTGGAAACCACATCCACAGATGCACACACCCACACACCTGTACTTTCTCATCTGCCTGTCTGAAGGCAGCCAACAAGGGAACCACAATGGCTACCCAAAATAGAGGATCAAAGACGTAACACAGCCACACATGCATGCACAAACACTCAAAATAGGGATTCATTCTTGCCCTCATACAACCCCAGAAGCCACAGCTCACACACACATGTGCATACGGCATGCGACCTCCACCTGGGTAAAGGAATCTTTCATCTCTGCGTGACTGCCATTGGGCAGGCTTCCATAGCCACACACATACAGACACACACATGCACACACTCTCTCTATATCTCTCCACCTGCTACCCCTTTCCAGCAGCTCAATATCAGGGGACCACCACATACACCCATGCACACACACACACACACACACACACACAAACACAAGCAGTGACTTTGCTTGTCGACCAACAAATGCAGATGTATGTTTACAAGGCACTTAATCACAAAGATTCAATGTATTTACAATTCAAATGAATTCATAAAACTTGAGAAAGCTCTGATCCACCTGGAGCTTCTTCTGTCAGCCCTTTATAGGGCACTGTGCAACACTTCACCCTAATGCAACTTTACAGCTTCAGTTTTAAGACCATGGAATAGATGTAGTGTGTGATGTAATCAGCAGCTTTATGATGCCTAGACTTTAGGTTTACCACTGAGTGCCACATTGTTATTTGTCTGACGGATGTAAGTCCAAATTTGGCGGAGCCTGAATGGAGCTTAGCTTTGGTGAAGCAGCAGAAAACCACCAAAGAAGACTGTCACTGCCTGAGATGCAAACATAGCTCCAAACATGCACCTCTTTAACCCTGATGGCTTCTTAAAGGAGCAATAATTTACAAAAGTACCACTAAGAGATAGAGTAAAGGAGGCTGAACACTGGCTTTGTATTTCTGAAAAGAAGTCAGGGTTCTATTCCATTTACTTACAGTACGTGCATGTGTCTTTTCTAACAAGCATCTAGTGGACATTATAAGAACTGCATCCCAAGGCTTTTCTGGCGCCAGCATCGTTGTGGTTGCCACTTGGTTTCACCTTGCTCAATAAATGAGGTTTAGCTCATTAATGTTGTTTGCCCTGCAACAGGTCCAGAAGTGACTAATAATTCAACAGCACAGCGCTACTGTCAGTCCTTGAGGAGTTTAATGAGCAAAAAGAATCACCAACACACGCAAACATAAGCACCCACACACACACACACACACACACAAACACAAAGATGATGAGGGATTTCTTGCAGCAAATCTGGAGGTTTGTGTAAAAATAACTCAACTACACACACGCAGAGAGACAAACATACACTCATACACACGCATGGAAGAGCGTAGGTGCCCTTGCGCAAATGGGGCAAACAAATGAAGCTCTAATGGCTCTTATTGTCTCTTTATGCTTTAACCTTCAAACACAGGGGTTATTTCCCTGAGAAGCACATATAGAATAGAAAAGAATAGGCTTTATTGTCATTGTACAGTTAAGTACAACAAAATTGTGGGTGCGCACACACTCTCTCACACAAATTTGGGCAAACCACAGAAATAGGTCCTTTGTAATTTATGGTTAACATTAGATGTGACCTTGTTACAAGTGGAGTTTGGTCTTTGTGTGAATGTACTGTATGAATGCCTGTGTCCATGAATGAGTTTGTTAAGTAATGTGTGTGTGGTTGAGTGGGTGGGGGTGGGGGTCAAGCCTGTCTGGGTAAGGTCACAGGTCACAAGGGTGAATAAAAGGTTTTATAGTGCTGTGACAGGTGGGGTTATAGTTCATAGTGCAATGACAGGCAGGGTTAAAGTTCACAGAAAGAGGAAGGCTGGAACACTGCATTCACATATTGGTGCTCTGAATCCTAAAGCATGCTCGACTTCAGTACAATCCAGTACAGGGCAGGTAGGTAGGCAGGGAATAGACATGAAAAAAAAAGTACATTTAGTTTTGCTTTCCTCCCCGAAGTTGTTTTCACTTTGGGAAATTCCTCCTGAACTCCAGTGCAACATAGTATTTTCTGTGCAGTGTTTGAAATTAGAGTATTTAAAATACACTTTTCTGCAGCCTGATATCTTGAGCTCTCCATTATTTTCATAACTTGACTGGAAAAATGACAACACGCCCATTGTAAAGTGCCTTCTTTTGTTGCTGTTTTTGGCAGTTGTTGTTTATAAACTTGCCAGGCATTCTTTATTTCCAAAGTGAAAACATTTCAAGAAAAGGAGGGGGGAAAAATAAAGCGCACCTTGAAAACCATGGTGACCACATACTATACTGTAAATCCCTCACTGGTTGGTTAGTTGTTATCCCACATACAATTCCTTTTTATTTCTCTGCACACTACAAATAGCTATATAAATAAATAAAATACACAATGCTGGGGCAAAATGTACATCCTCAAATGGGCTAAAATCTTCTGGCAATCTGGCATTTTAAATGCTTGAATGCCCTCTGAGCTTTGAGAATATGCAGACTGGAATGTACTTCACATTGTTCAATATCTGAAACAATGTCATTTGTCAAGACCATTGGCTTATAACAGAAATGATCTGCACCATCAAATTTCAATAGAAGAGATATTATCTGTATCACTGACTTATGCTTGAACACAGATTTTTTTTCCTCTCTGACTGGAACCACAGATAATATTACATTGGCTTTTACATTGACTTTCAACAGACAGAGCTGTTCTGTTACACTGACTTAAACCTGGGAAAAGATGATCTTGGAGCCAAGATCCTTTAGGGTCACCATCCCTCTGGATAGGATTAGTTTATATAGGTACAATAGGCAGCATTCTTGTCTACATTACAGGACAAGGCAGTGCAGGTGGCATTCCTCACACAGAAGGTTTCCATACCAAGACTTGATTTATACTCAAAACTTTCTTAACCAATCCACCATCATTTCACTTCACATGACCAGCAGTGGGCTCAATGAAATTATCCATCTTTTTTTCTCTAAGTCAGACGTGCCCTGGAGTGAACAATGATATTTCTGTATTTTTTGTTTTTTGTCAAATTGAACACTTCTGTCACTACATTTTACAGAGGTATTTTTTGAGTTAATTCTACTTAATACAGTCATTATTAATAGTGAACGTAAGTCTATACAAACAAAATATTACACACTATGGGTCTCAAAAACTTAGGTCATTTCTGATTGTGGGGGAAAAAATTGGAATAAGCACTATACTGGTTGATCTGTGAAGTAACACAATTGCAGATTAGAGTTCAATCAACCTGTGGAGCTGTGTAGATTAATCAAGCCTTAGTACCAAGACCCCCTTGTTCTCCCAACTAGTACGGTACATTAAGGTAGACCACTACAAGACACAGTCACGTCTAGCCAGGTGATATCAGAACAGAGACACTCACTCAGTTGTCTCCTTGATGAGAAAGTGGCGCTCCCATGCGCCTTGGTGCCCTGGAAACAGAAGACATGTTGACACAAAAAGCAACCAATAAAGAAAGAGAGGGGGACGGAGACAGAGAGGGATTGTTATTAGAGCAGAAGCGAGAAGCAATACGCAATCATAAATCAACTTCAGAAACTGCCTTCCCCCCTCATATGCATTCATCAGTGGCAGACTGTCAATTCTCATCACATGTAAATAACTACAAACAGCTCTTTGCAAACTGAACAAATATGTAGAGCGTCACTGATGCAAAGCAGCTTAGAAAGTTTCATGCTGGTCCATTCTGTTGTCTGTAGACACTGTCATGCTGTTACAAGTACAGTTTTCATGTGACTCGCTCACATGGTTAGTTCATTCATTTCTACACAATATGTCTGCTAGTGTCTATTAAAAGACCTGGCAATGTGCACTGACTACACACTGCCCTCCTTTCTGAAATACTAATGAACGGTGTAAGGTTCTTTGCGTCAATGACACTGGTTTTGATGAACAGAGGAAAAAATAGAGCCAGTGAGTGACACCACAGCAAAGAACAAGGTTTATAAATACTGGTGATTTGTTCCTCATGTTCCCACACAGGGTTGTTCTTCGTGTACCCACACAACCCCCTGCTTGCCAAAATGTTACACCGACTCTGCAACAATGCGCTTAGAAGCTGTGAGACAAGGACACAATTTTTGGGCAACTGTGCAAACATGTAGGTGCAATGCCCAACTAACAGTATTTCCATGGTATTTGTCTCACCTATGTTATCCATATTAATGTTGTAACAGCTGGCAATGCTCTATTCCTGTTGCTAATTATTGACTTTCTAAATTCTGAAACAAACTGCATGAAGAAATGTTAGTAAATACTGCATCATATTTTAAGATACCAGAGAAACACAGTTTGTATATAATTTGCATTTAAATGCTAATTTGTTATCATGCTGCTTTAATAGTAATTCATTGAGGAGTCCAGTGTGGTTTCTGCATTTTGCTGACTGGATATTAATGGACCAGCCGTATTACTTGTCCTTCTGCATTAATATGAAGGTCTACTCAGGAGCTGCTAATTGGTCATTGTATTATAAATCTTCTTACCTAAGTGTATGGGTGCTTTGTTATTGTAATACAAATATTACATAATCTTGTGTTAACAATACCTTTGACTGCTAAATGGTTCATAATGGAGTCAGTCATGTGCTACTTTTATTATAGCTGATTTTAAATATTTGTTCTGTTCATTTTATTTTACAGAAATGTAAACTAATATAATTCAAGCAACTAATATTATAAATGGAACAGTATAAATACATGTACTTATACAGTATAAGCATAACAAGTGTGTCATGGTATATCATAGCAACACAAGTGTTCATGAAGACTATTTCTAAAACTGTAGTTAAAGGAATATTTTGGCATTTTGGCAAATACAGATATCTGCTTTCTTGCCCAGAGTTTGATGAGAGGGTTGATACAATTCCCATGTTGTACACTAACTATGGAGCAAGAGTCAGTAGCCGGTTAGCTTAGTTTAGCACAGAGATTGAAAACAGGGGGAAACAGCTATCCTGGCCCCACCCAAAGGTGACAGAATCTGCCTCCAGCACATCTAAAGCCTAACTTATAGCAGGCTAACATTACAGTAGCTTGCTGACAGAGGTGTAGATGAACTGTTGCCATAGCTAAGTAGCTTGATGGCTAAGTAGCATGACTTGAGATGTAGAATATTGACAAGTTTCATAATGTCCATTAAAATAAATGCTTCAAACTTTAAATGATACTGGCATGGAATTCAAATAAGAATTATGAGGATAATGTCTATTTATTATTATAAGAATATATTGAGCCACTTACATAAGAGTGTAGGTTCCAAAGGTCTATGGTCAATAACACAAGAACTTAAGTTGAATGTCAGTGCTTATCAGCTATTGAAAGCTCATTTGAAAAGCTTATTATTAAGAAGTAACAGGGAGTCCAATGAACAGTTGCACTTCTCGATGAATCACGCAGGAAGTTGACTATTTATAGCCTTAAAATACCTTGCTGAATGGTAGAAAATTATTATTTACTATATTTAATATAGTATTATTATACTTAGACGATCATTATGATTCTGTTCTAAGACGGCGGTTAAGAGGTGTAGTCTCTTTCCTAGTCTAGACTAGCCCAGAAAAAGAAAACCATCAATCCATCTACTCACAAATACTCACAAACCCTCTCTTCCAGAAGTGCATTCAGGCAAGATGTTTGTTTAACACAGTGAAGCTTGCTAATGGTACATGCAGAGAAAAGCTGCACAGACACAGACTACAGATGAGAAACACAAAAATGTGGAACAACAGTGTACAATAATAACCCCAAGTGGAAAAAAAATAAAAAGACATGAATTAATAATGATATGAATACAAAAATTCAAATAAGGAGAATCACAGGGCTTGCCCTTGCAACATGAAAGTAGTGTTAACCATCATTCACTATTGTGGACACTGGCTCTGATTTTGACATTTGGTTAAACTTTGCAATAACATAAAAGGAGCATAAAATTAATATGTTTTGGTATTTTTGCATTATGCACAGTGAGGCAGCACACCAAGGCCAAGGTTTGCCCTTCACTGGGCGAGCAGTGTTGGAAGACTAAATGTGTGTGTATCATTTTGATGTGACCTTGTGAATTGTAAAAGGTGGCACTATTTTGACAGTTCATAGTGTTTAGTAGATACTTTCTGTGAAGCCATTTTACATCAGCTGTGAAGATACGTTATGTTTCCATACATTTTCATCTTGTTTATTTTTCTTTACTCTGTACAGGAATCAACAACAACTGTAGATGTGGTGGCAGATGTGAGCAGACAGATCTGCAGCTCTCAGAGAAGGTAGGGAAATTCATAACTATTATTATAGTGTTATCCTGACTATTTCCTCATCCCCATGGTAAAGTCAGTTACCTTTGTTGTTTAGTTTTGTGGATGAACACGTGTGTAACGTGTCAAGAGACACAAGCCTTTATCCTGGTCCTGTTAGTACCAGAGCTGTAGACCTGAGACTGGACAGCTGACCTGAACTTGACTCCTGTCAGATATGACTAGTGACTTAGTTGTAATCTGGTTAAATTATGCAGCAATAACACTGAATAGGTACTAGAGATGGCAGAGTTTGTAGCTACACACCTTGAGTATTTATTATTTATTATTAAGATTTGTTTCTACAGGAAAAATACAAAAGTTTTATTTAATAAAAGTCTCACTAAAGTACACTGGATGTAATAAAGACTGAAAACTTCTTGTGGACTTGTCTTTAAAGACTTGACATGAGATTTTAGTTGGAACTACCCTGAAAGACACAACTCATTATCGATATCAATATCATATACAGTGATATACAATAAATCACTGTTGTCTGATATCAATTACTGTCAGTGTCGAATCTGCGTGACGTCCACTAAGACTTATGACAATAAGCGTAACAATGCTTCCTTTTGTTAGGACACTACAGCTGTGTCAGGGTGGATCCAGATGTGGTACATGGGGACCTGCCTGACCACTGACCCACCCACAGTGATGCAGAAACAAGTGATGCCTCTGTGTGTGACTACAAAGAACCACCCACTTCCTGTTTTATAAAAGAGAACAACACTGTCTAACACATCACATCATGGAGATGATGTGGCAGAGACAGACACACAACACAAACTCTAAATTTCCCCAGATAGCAGGTGTGTTTCTATTCTCAGCATTAGAAGGTGGGACACTCCTTAAGAGCTTTGGATGGAAACCCATCAGCAGGAGCAGGGACCTGACCTCACTAAATGATGCGCCAAGCTCCCTCACATCATGTCCAGAGTCCAGAGGACAAACTACTGGCTGTGAAAAGCCAAGTCTTGTCTCACTGCAAGGTGAGAGTGGATATGGAGGTTCCATATGCACACTACCAGCATATACAGTGGAGAATAGATGAAGACCACATTCAGGGGCGAATGGCCAGTGAGCATGTCATGTCATGTTGCTAAGAGCAGCAGCAGGTCCCCCCAGCCTTCGAGTGGATGCCCCACCCACCTTCAGAGCAGTGATAGGACAATAAAAATTCTACCTGGAACTGAACGTTTTTATTGTCATCCTGTACAGATGGTTTGGTCTATTCTGTACCTGCCTGCAGCTTGCTTACTGGGGAAGATTGTAAACTCAAAGTAACTAAATACTTCACTCTCAGTTTACTGTTCCTGTTTAAGGTTTAAGAATTTAAGACAGAAGACAATCTCAAATTAAAATTTTTCTGATTTTTGATCTCAGCACTGTTACGGCACCTTCAGACTCTACAATGTAAAGGGTGTAAAAGTAAAAAAAAAAAATGATATGGACAAAATTAAAAGAGAACAAACAAGCAAATAAAAAGTGCTTGGTGTCTATTTATTTCAGCTGTACTAAAAGGAGGATGAAGAAGAAAAGGGAGGGAGGGAACGTGGAAGGAGAGGTATACAGGTGAAAGGCTAACCATGAAGATGAGAACGCAGGAAGGGAAAGTGAAAGGATATCAAGGGATGGATGAGAAACGTGCCAAAGAGACAGATGATGGACGGAAAGAGGAGAAAGATAGGACAAGAAAACAAAAGAAAAAGTAAAAGTTTGAGAAAAAGGGAAATGGAAAAGTCTGAAAGCAAGACAGATGACAGGGAAAAGGGGGGAGATGAAGACAGAGGACAGAGGGGAAAAGGTGGTAAGGGGCAGGGACAGAGAAAGGAGAAGCAATATGAAGATGGAGAGAGAGATCAGAGCATGCCAGGAGAAAGAAAAATCAAGGGCATTTTTTATGGAAGGGCACAAAAGAGGAAGAAAGGAGGGATTAAGGAAATCATAAAATTTAAAGAAAGCGAAGAAAGATGGAAGGACAAGAAGGACTGACAGACATAAAAGAAAGAATGTATAAAATCTCTAAGTAGGGCAGAAAAATGCCTCTCTCGTGCTCAGCCCCCATCTCCTCCTTTTTCTCTCCATCTCTCTTTCTTATTTCTGTCCCTAGCAGCACCATTACTCAGTAAGGACTACGGCTGTACAAAATGATCTAGTTTACAGGAATAGGAGTTGGAGACCTACATAGTCACAATCAGCACTGGACCCTCCCATCCTCCTGCTTAAATTGGCAAAGACATGGAAAGCACTGATGACGCAGGTTCATATGAACTATGTCATCATACATATTGATTCAGGGTTCCCCAGCTACAGGAAGACACACTAAGACCAAGACCAATCAGTGCCATTCATTAGGAGTGCTCTCTCAACAGGAGTTCTTCTGAACATGATCTGTGTCACCGCCATACACAGCGATAGTAGGTGGACATAAGTAAAAGCAAGCTAGAACAAAGCCTTGTTTTTCCCTTGACCCTCTGGATAAATAATTCCAGGCAAAAACACCGCCAGAACAAAAGGAAAAGAAAAAGAACTGATGGCTGTTCTGCTGTAGCTTGAGCAAGTGTTGAGACAATCATTTTCACAGGGCTAAAAGGTGATATGAGCTAGAAAGTGTCATTACTGCTAATGACTGGGAAGGCTTTCATAAGGAGCATTCATGGATATGTAGCAGGGTTAAACTCAGATTTTATCCAACTTTAAACCGTAAACTCTACCAACCTCAGTTTGTACACCACAATAATCACTGATAGCTACAACATGAATAATTTTTTAAACATGTTTTTGTTGACTAGGTACTGGCCCACTTGTCATATCTCTTAGTGCAGCGCTGGGATGTAAAGCAGATAAAGTCTACTTGCCAGGTGAGGTGATGACCTTACCAGAAAAACTGACTGAAAAGATCCAAGCACTAAGAATAAATGTCCTGCCCACCTATGGTACAGACTTATTTTTATCAGATGAAGTTGCGTTTTAACTTATGTTGGACAGACAGTCCATTTTAAATTGTAAGAAAGACTCTATGTGCTGGTTTTCTTGATAACTTTGTATTCTGTGAGATAACTTTAAAAGAATTGTCCTCCACAGGGAGGAGGTGATAGCTGAGTAGAGATTTCCATCTCAACCTCATGCTTGTTGTAGTGTCACACAGGTCTAAACATCTATTTCTATTTTTGCTGCCCTGTCTCGGCATTGTCAGCTGTTTGTGGTTATCTAACAGAGCCAATTATATCTAAATATTTATCTGCCAAAGCCATGAGTAGTTTCTGAAATCATACAAACTGATAAATCTGCTATTTAGAACAAGGACTACCTCCAAAACTAGATATACCCTGGAAATGTACCAAATGAGTCTGAAGATTTTTATCTATTTTGTTTAGGAGAAGGGTTAACTTAATATGTAAAATGTTTGACATATTGCTCTTTTTTCTTCCATTTATCAACAATCTGATTGCCCATACAATAGTAAATTATTTCCTAATATTAATATTTATACATATGTGATATTTTATAATGATAGCTTGTCAGGGACAACTGTCAGAAATTATGAAGCATACATTTTCCCATTAACACACAAATAGACAAAGACTCATTTTGACATTCTTCACATGAAATTTCATACCTTGCCAAAGACATGATTCCACTGCACATGGAAAATGTGACTCTATACTGTGCCTCAGTGTACTTTTTTTGAGATGAAGAGAAGAAAAACAGAATGAGAGAAAAAGAGGGAAGAATCTGCATGATCGACTTAAATGTTTCTCCATTCAAATGTAATAGCCCACAAACAGACAATAAACGATCTACAACTATCCCTCCGCTTCTCTCATTCTTTTCAGAAGCTACTAAGAAGAGAGGGGTGGGTGGGTATGAAGCAAAGGGAGAAAAAGAGAAAGAAAAGCGAGGGAAAAAAGTAAAGTTGCACAAATCTGCAGAGAATAGAGAACGACAGAGGAAGAGAGTGAGAAAGACAGAGCGAGAAAGGGAACAAGAGTGAGCTAACCATCAAGAGCTTTTGATTCCCCCCCATAAAATGTTCCTTTTAAGAATGCCCATGAAATTAGCTTGCTGAAAGAAAGCAATCTCAATCGATTCAATCCCCTCTAAAAAACTTTCAAACAGCCACCATACCTCCAGCTCTTAAGAATCTCTGCGGGACATAAAATAGCTTCTTGCCTTTTCTCTCTAACCCTCCTCTTTTTTCCCCCTCTCTATCTTACTCCTTTCTCAGTTTCCCTTTCACCTTACCTGCCATCTATATATTGGAACACTGACAGGAAGAGGAGAAATCTTTAAGTGCAGAACTGAAAAATGGGGGTCAGTCCACATTTTTCAATTTGTGTTTGGCTCTCTCGCAACCTACCACTTGTCCGCTTTAGCTGGATAACCGGATCTTCTTTAGCAGCACTCTTTACAAGGTCCTTGAATATCATATGTAGTGCCCCTGTTCTGCACATATATCTAAACATATCTAAAGACTGTTGTTTATGTGAACTATAGGTGCTACTACTAAAGGAATCCAGTGATGGCAAGATGTCAAAGTCAAAGATCTGCTGATAGATGATTTATTTACATCTAATGATTGTAAATCAGATTCACAGAGGTTTATCATGTAATTAGCCATTGCAGAGGTCCTACATTTTCCAGCATTCTCACTAATTCACTGTTGCAATCTGCAATCCAAAAACTAAAATGTTTGGCTGCATTTACAGCTGAAGAAGTTCAGGACAACTGGGTTAACATGGTACATTGAGAGGTCCTATAGTTTTCTTTCACTGTACTGTGGTTTAATGAAGAAATTGTACTATGGGAGAATATATAGATGCATCATATATATAGATACAGTCAATTTCCATTTACTAACTATAGCTGTGAAAACTAACAAGATTCATTTCTAAGCTGTCATTTAATTTGAACCCAAAATGAATGCAAACACACTTACATACAATTAAATGACAACTCAGAAGTTCATCTTGTCAGAGTGAGGCATGGACCCAAGGAAACCAAACAACCTTTCCTTTCCTTGACCTTTCTAGAATTCAGCAAGACACAAGACCAAGCCCTGTTAAAGTAGAATAACGGAGGAACTTTGAGGCAAGTTGGCCTAAAGTTGTATTTCTGTGTGGGGGCCAGGAGCTGTCCCTAGGACAGAGCGTCCGGTGGTGGGAAAACCAGGGCAGGAGAATCCCTGATGGTTTCCTGGAGCCCTGGAAACATAGGTGAGGAAGAGAGGAGAGGAGAGGAGAGGAAGAGAGAGGAGAGGAGAGGAAAGGAGCTTCTGAAAGCTAACTTCTGCACTTTCAGGGAAGAGGGAAGAAAAAGCAGGTGGAAGAGAAGGAGGAGGACAACGGAGGAAAAGTAGGAGGACGTTCCAGAAAAGAAGGAGAGTGGATGAGTGAGATGGTCGACCTCGTGTAGTGGCAGAAGCAGTAGAAATAGCTGCCCCACTTGTAGACACACTTTCTGTTGCTAGCTGACTGTCCTCAATGCACTGGGGTAGCTAACCTATATAGGCATGCTCCATGCCGCAGCATCTCCCAAACACTCTCAAACACACATGAACACACACTCAGCCTCTTTCTCTCTCTCTCTCTCTCTCTCTCTCTCTCTCTCTCTCTCTCTCTGTGTGTCTTTTTCTCTCATACACATAGGCATGCACACTTGGGGGGGTGGCTAAAATCAGGCCGCACATGCTGTAAGCTACTGCTGAGTTAAGTCACCTGTGCTGCTAGCCTAGCTTGCTAGCGGGCAGCCAGCTGCTCCTCTAATTAAGAGCCCATCTACTCAAGGGGCCTGAGCATATGGAGGACTCTATAGCTAGGTACTGGTCTTATAATAGATAGCAATGCCATACGGTTGGGTACTGGCCAGACTTATAAAAGCTGGTTGTACTGTATTAGGAAGATAAGGTTACTGTGGTCCTGACAAGAGACTATCCAGTAAAGGAGTTAGGGAACATTATCATCTCTCTGATATACCCCCAACTCTCTGAGACAGACACGAGCATGCTCTGAGTATTGCCACACTCCTTCTAAATAGACCAGTACTGTATATGTTGAATGCTAATATCACTGTTTTCCACCTGCCGAGTAGATGAGACACTTAGTGGCACAACTTGAATTCAAATGATTACCCGCCAATTAATCAAACCACTTCACCTCAGAGAGGAGATATAATTGAGTGTATCTTCAAAGATGAAATCTTATCTCACACTGTATGACCTGAGCAAAGACATAGCAGTTTTCTCACTACCCTCCTGGTGAGGCAAATCAAGGTGATTGTGAAATTGGTTTTAATCAAATTAATTGCCATTACTTTAAAAATTACAAGAACTGTGGGTATCAAACAACTTAAAAATATGCACTCTCTCCATACACAGTCCATTTTTCTGTGGACAAAAAGCCAAGAGAAAAATGTCTGGACAGACAATTAGTTTAGCACGTTTACCACATCAGGCATGACAACACATAAAAACACACAAACAATCACAATAATGAGTACATTACACTGTCTGAGGCATAAATGCAACCTGTTTGACTGAAGTTACTTTGACACTTTCAACAGCATTTTTATTGACTTTGCTGTCCAAGACCAGGACTAATGGCTACTTCACAAAACAAACACACTTGCATACACACACCAGCACACTTGCATAAGCAGACACTCAGGCAATGACAAACACATGGGCATGCATACAAATTTGCACACTAGCACATAGTGCACAGGCAGACACACACCTTTGCTTGTTTTAGCCTCCAGTACCAACAAACATACAATTATGTGAGGCCATTTCAGGCTACATTATGAGAAATGCATTAGTCAGTGATGGCAAATGGAGCACAGCGCTGACATCTAAGACTATGTGTGTGTGTCTGTGTGTGTGACATAAAGTGAACGCAATAAAGACACAGAGAGGAAAGAAAGTTTAAATATGTAAGATTGTAGTCGTACACAGAACTTTTTAAAATCACACAAACATCTGTGACAACATTATGTTTCACATTTGTTCTACATCCTCAATGCACAGACACATCTACTACCATTATAACCAAAATGTAGTTTTATTTCTCTATTACAGTAAGTTGCATTAAGACCTATCCATTCAGCAGATACATGTTCCATCTGTAGTCTCATTTGAGGCGCACATTGTTAAAGCATAGATAAACACACCAGACCCACTGCGAATTTATATTAATCAGATCTCGTTCTACCACCACCAGGCAGTGACACTGTCAAGATGAACTGGACAAGCAGAGTTCACTTAGATAATAAACCCCCTTTTTTCTCTCTGTATCAGAGAACACACTTGTTCCTCTCCTTGTTTCCAAGGGGATCTGGCAAATGTAGCAACCTCAAGCCTCACACTTGCAGTGGCAACAGACCTATGGCTGCAATGAACAAAATTATGAGGCAGAGCAGAATCATAACTGCTCATTTAACTGTGTTTAGTTCATTTTGTAGTAACAGTATGTTACTCTCCAGGATTCTCTACTCCATTACAAAACTGTCAGTACATTATAACAGGGAGAGCACTTTTTTGAAGGGAAAAATGGGTGCCAGTGTCACTGGCCATGATCATAACAGAGTCTAACTCATCCATGCATGTACCCCCAATTTGCTGTGCCCCTCTAAATACACATTTTGATGCATGGAACACTTGACTGCTCTTTGCACTCTAAGCTCTGAATTACAAAGCTAGCATACTCAGTCTCATCATATCAGTGTAAAATATGATACCAGAATCCTCATATAAAGAATTTTAGAGCTATAAAGCAAATTACATTCTTTATCTAAATCTCTGCATCCAAATTAAAGAATATAAATTAAGTGCTACGTGTAGCCGGTAACTAAAGTTAAGTTCACAGTGTTGGAAAAGTTATTTGGTGTTCTGCAGCATAAACATGAAAATCAACAAAGGGAAAGTTTTATTTCTGTTATGTGCAAATAATACATTCGTTCGGCAGTTGACATTGTATGAGTAAAGTCAAACATTATCTGTTGTGTGTGTGTGAGTTTGAGTGTGTTTTTACGTGTTAGTTTGGGTATTGTGCACACACTCGCTCACACAATGACACAGCTTTCCCCCTTTAACAATGTTCCTTGCCAACTTTATACGCAGCAGGATTAAAGGTATAAAAGAACCTCTGGAGCAGAAGAGGAGATAAAAAAAGTGTTTTAAAAGAAAGAAAAGAGAGACAAAGAAACAGACTGCAAAACTCTGCTCCTGTTTCTGTTACAGGCAGCCATTTTTAGACAGTCATCCATTAAGTCTGCTGCGTTCCCATACTGTCAGCCCCTGGTGAAGCCAAAGAGGCCATGTCAACTGAGGGTGTTAGGCAGGCAGGCACGTAGGAAAGCAGCACAGCACTCTTTCTGAGCACTGTGGGAATGGGAGTAAAGAGGGAAGGAGCAAGTAGTGGACTATAATATGAATGTCGCTGCAGTGCAACATCTTTCGAAAGAATAAGATGCAATAGAGTTGGAGGAGAAAAGATGCTTTTCAAGAGATGGAAAAGAAAGGATGGAAGAACTGAGATGGCTGCTGTGGCTCAGCATAAAATGTATTACCACAAATAGGATAACAAAGCAGGAGGATTAAGAAGGGAGGGGCTCAAAGTGAAGATTTTTGTTAAAAATCTAGTGATATTCAATCTTATAGTACGACATCCTTACATAAAGTAAATTTTCAGAGTTAGAAATGTAGCGCGCAGTGCATTCTTTGTGTGTTTGTGTCAGACAGAGCAAAAGAGTGTGTGTGTGTGTGTATGTGTGTGATCTGTGTGTGATCTGTGTGTGTCTCACCTCTGGCCCCATGTGTTCTGTCTGTGTTGTGCGGTCAGTCATTTGGCAGTCTTTCATCTTCAGGGCAGCTTTGGCACTCTCCTGCATACAAAACAAACACACACACCCATCAGCCATGGCCAAAATCGCTCTCTCTCTCAAAAAAAAAAAAAAAAACATCAAATACAAATAAATGAGAACAACTAAATGCCCTCCCAGCAGAGGTGTGCCTTGCTTCCACTCGCAACACTTACAGTACACTTGGCTTCCATGCTTAGCTAGCCGTTATAAGAAGAAAAAAAAACTGCACCTCTCAACAACCTCAACAAACCCAAACCTGTTTTCCCCCCCTTGGCTGTCTCTCCTGGAAATCCAAGAGGTCATAAAACTGGGTTGAATTGCAGGAGAACTTTTCTACAGCCAAATAGCAGAGCAGGGGCCATCCTCAAAGTGCAGCAGTAGAGAGGAATTCATAAAAAGTGACAGCTAGTGCTGGCCAGCCCACTAGAAAGGTCCTTCTAGGAGATAATTAATAGGTTTCCTCTGGCAGATTTACAGACGGAGGTATAGAGAGAAACGCGTTGGCCCTTTCATTCAAAATACAGTACTTTTACCTTGACCAGGAACCTGCCGACTGTTGTGTTACCTCAATGTGATTATTTTGAAATGGTAGCTTGCAAGTCCTCCAAATGAGCCCTACCCACCAGAAACATTTTATGACGATGTCACTAATCATTCTGGCGTGCTCGCCCTACACTGCTTGTGGGTCGGGGAACAGAAGTGGGGTGAAAAGTTGCAGTGGCTATGAAATATTGAGAAATTCATTAACCTTGATTAAAATTAATCAACCAAATTAGGATAAGATGTAAGGATGGGTTTATGAGAATGAAAGATAGATAATTTATGATACAGTTTCAAACTCAAATATGTACTGTCCTGTTAAAATCCAGCACAAGTGAGCTGAGTTAAAAATCTATTTTCATTAGTCATGCCCATGACTACGCGAAAAGCAAGGGAAGCTCTCCGCAGTTAAATGTTGCAGTTGGAGCGCGGTCCTTCAGCAAAATGCACCAGCAGAGAGAGGGGAAATCTCATAAAAAGTGACAACTAGTGATGGCCAGCCAGCTAGCAGGTCCTTCTAGGAGATAATTAATAGGTTTTCACTGGCAGATTTACAGACGGAGGCAGAGCAAGGAGAGCATTGGCTATGAGCTGCCCTTTCCTTCAAAATGCTGCACTTTAACTTAGCTGCGGCAGGCAAGGTTTCCCTTTTAGACTCTCACACAGGCACAGACATGTATAGACCCACACCAATGTTAATAAGCACAACATGCCCCCCAAAAATGCACAATTTCATGAATTTGACAGGCTGACCTTTGTTTCAAGGGCATATGGTGCAGATAAAAATAAGGTTACACTCTGGCTGCAGCAAGGACAGCTTAATATTAGACAATGTATGTATATACACACAGGCAGATGTATGCAGACTTTTGCTGTAAAAACACAGACAAGCGGTGTATGTCTGAAAATCAGATCCAGCTGGTGGCAGGAACCAGAACATCCCTGTTGTAGAGAAACACCAAGCAGATGAATACACACACAGAAACACACACAAAGTTGAGGCCGATCAACGTCTGTGCGTGCTTGTGCATGCACAAGTGACTGCATGCTCTAAAGACTGATTGATGGATCCATGTGTGATGTGGGACAAAAAAACCCACACATAGTCACTTGGTGACTTTATCATATCACCATATGGGAGAAAGGAAGACAGAAAAAAAGACAAAAAGTGGGTAAAGAGAGAAAAGACAGTAAGAAGTGAAAAGAAGCAAACATAAAGTAAATAGAGGAGGATATCATACTGTATCCAGAAGACTTAAAGGATCCAAGTCCAGTAATATTCTATATTTTTGTTATTATCAATAAATCCTACGGTAAAACCAAAACCAACAATGATTCGAATCTACTAACAACTATTGCTCGTGTATCCAAAGCCTGATACAGTATAGCTTATTCCTCTGTGTCATGGAGCTCTACTGATGTCCCAAAACCATTAGGAAACACATCAGTGAGGTGAGCCACACTGTGTTACGCGTGTCTTCATCATCATAAACATAGGCACTGGAGTTTATTTTGAGTCAATCCCTGGCATATACCACCCTGCTGCTGTAAATACTCACTGGTGCACTAAATCTGTGGCTGAAAAAAATCCCTCACAAATGCACTGTTTACTTCTGTTTCATAATTGTTGTCTTTCTGTTTTACAAAACCTCTGACCGTTTCTACAAATGAAACTATATACCTGTGACCTGCTTTTCATGGGAGAGACTGGGCTCATGCCACTCATGGTTTGAGTGGCACAGCTAGGGCAAGTCAGAGTCAAGTATCAAGAGGACTTACACATTGCTGGTTTTGGTCTTCACCAAAATAGCTGGGATATATTAAGGATATCAAAATTATATGGCATATCGCCAACCGCCAATCCTGTAGGTTTGCTGCTTGATATTATTACAAGTTTTCTCTGCCACTGAACATGGTTTCTTGCCAGGAGAGCCATCATTGCGTTTACAAAACAAAAGTTTAGAATACACCCCCACTGAAGAAGTAGTGCTGCTCACTGCTGAAGCTGGTCACTGGCTGCTACAGTGAGTCAATATCAGTAAACAAGATGGGCCCACAAGGCCAGGGCTGGCTGGTTAGCATGCTAACTACAAGAAAATAAGTGATAGAACTAGAAGCAAAATATTGCTGTTGCTTTCCACTGCTGGAAACAGCTGTTGGCCAGTAAAGGAATGGAGTTTTATGCTGAATTAGACTGATAAGTAAAGAGCTCTTAAAGCTAATGTTTGCTGTGTTGCAATAGCAAAAACCTACATATAGCTCCTTTAAGGTCAAATCTTAAGTTAAAATGTATGTGACAAAGGTTTGCAGCATCCAGCATGTTGTGCTTTGCATACAGTATGATTTCTGTGCGGCACATTCAAATTATAGACATCACCCACATCAAGTCCACAACTGTGAGGGTGACAGGTTTGAAGTTTATACATTTGAGATACATTCAAAAGCCACTTTATTAGGTACACCTGTTAAATTCAATGCTATCCAATACAACTGCTCACCCATAAATCTACCTTTACAAGGATCATAATGCTCTGTCAGATTCATTTAAATATGCTTATAACTGGGGTTGTAGATGGTGGTGGTGGTGTTGCACTGGATTGAAATGAATATTGAAATGTGTGTTTAATATTTTTCCTCCCTCATGCTTGGGTGGGCAAAACATTATATCACATTAGATTTTCCAGCTCAAGTGGCCACTGAGTGTAAATGTCCGTTAATAGTTATGTCATTGATGGCCATGCTAATTTACTCTCCCATTTCCCATCTCAGACACAGGGTGAGGTTAAAAGACACAAACCGCTTCAAAGAATCAGTCAGTGTGTGTGCCCACCTTGACACAATTTTGACAGTCCTTGGATTAGACCAATAAAGAAATATTACTATGACACTGCTATAGTGCCATTTGTGTTTTTAATCAGTAATTTGCAGCACCAGCCCAAGAACATTTCAAAGTTCCTGACACAGTTAGGTGAGATAAATTCTGGTTAATGACATTCTTGATCACAACACTACAATCTTTTGACAATCTTGAGCCTTCGTCACAGCTAAAAATATAAGCTCCTAGCAGCCTCCAGACAAATCAATCAACCTTAGCCACAGAGGACAGCCACAGTGAAATGCTATCATCCTAAAAAAAAAGAAAAGAAAAAAAGCTCACATCTCTTCTATAACTTCTAATCTGCTCATTTGGAGTAGTTCATCTCAAGTGTTTTATTTAATGAATTTCATTTCCTTGTGAAATGAAATGATAATTAAATGTAGAATTCATTACAGATTATTAGAAACTGCTTGTGTGTATTTATTAAAAAGAGGAGTAACTACCAGAAATGATTTACTGCATTAAAAAGGTGTTTGAGTGTACAGTATGCTAAGATTGTCTGTAGACATGACTTTTAGAAAGAGAAATTATTACATTGTCACATGAACTGTTTAACAGTGGCACTCAGTCCTCAGATAAATCTAAGGTCTGAATACAAATGTGCACAAAATTGGTATTAGCTCTGCATTGGCCGACAGAGAAAGAGAAGAGAGGAGGATAGGTGCTGCTGACAGGAAGACAGAGAAAGAGAGAGCGAAGAAGAGAGGAGAGAGGGAGAAAAATGAGATTCGAGTGCCAGAAAGCGATCAAACAAAACAGATGCCAAATGAGACTCAAGTCAGTGGGTTAGACTGGCATCCCCTACAATAATGCCATAACACTGGTACATTATCCTGCTAAAGCCTGGCATGATGTCTGCTTTACACTGCTTTGATAGAACAGGTGACAAATTACAGACGTGTAGATGACAAACTATGAAAAATGTTGTCGAGCTTGTTGTTGTTTAGCTTTTTTGCAGATGATCCAACAATCGAGCTTCCAAAAACGAAGGAAAACGACAGAGGCAACACAATTTATTCAGCACTTAAATCACTACATTTCATGAATATAGTCTGGTTATTCTAAATATCAAAACATGGGAATGACTCCCTGCTTCCCATCCTTGTCTACAGAGGCAATTTTCAAAAAAATAATGCATCTCTCTCGGCTGGATTGGAATCCCAATAATTTTGCTATTACATTAAGCTGGCGGGAACAAGCAGTTTACATTAACAAAGATAGAAAAGATGGGCCTCTTGGTGCCACGCCATGTGAAATTGATGGTGTGACAGAGCCAACTATAAAACCATTCTCACATTTATTTCTTCTCTCTTTTTGTGGTCAGTGTTTACTGTCAGTCCACCCTCTGCAGTATGAAGTCTCACATAGTTGAAGATCATAAAAGGAAAGAAAACTGACAAAGCTACTTTAACACAAGTTAAACTTTCCAGTTCTTTGGTATGTTTTTTAACCTTTCTAAAAAAAAGGAGGATTTTTAATGCTTGAAAGGGAATGAAAAGATTTGGGCTTCAAAGGCAATTAGTCTTTAATTTATATCCATAAAACAAATAATTTAAAAACATTCAAGCTGCTTTAATTATTAACTTCTAAGTTTAGGGAAAAAAAGAGACTAAAAGAAAGAAAGACAGAGATAAAATTAGATGAGCAGCTTCTGAGACTATGAACTGCTTTTCTTGTGAGTTAAAAAGACTTAACAGTATTTTGCCTTTTTTGATTTATTGAATTTATTGATGTTTTCCATAACTGCATATCTTGTACACATATCACTGAATGGCCATCATCAGAACAGTCAGTCTTCTGGTTGCTAAAAACAGCAATGGCAACTGCTATCTAGTAACACTGACAGGAAGTTAGAGGAGCGTGGTCATTTTTCAAGGTTTTTGGGAAAAAAAAAATCTGTTGAAATATCTGGCTTAGTCAATTCTTAGTTTGTTTGTTTTTTGGTTGTTGTTGATTTTTTCACATATTACAAAATTACTGACTATAGTTCAAATTCATGACATATTTTCCAGCCTTAGTAGCCCCTCAAAATGAACACATAATCATTTTATTTATAAGATGCTGAATGCTTCATCACTGAGAGAACAATATTCTGATTTTCCAGTGATTACTGTTCAACCCTACAATAACATCCTACTAAACATCCTTTTAAAATTGGGTTTCAGTTTTTTGTACTAAATTAATATTAGATCCAAAACCTGCCTTTTTTATATATGTTAATACTTAATAGCTATTGTCAATAGTAATGGGACCTTACCAGCTCACTCTGGAGTCTGAGAATCAGTTCGTCTTTCTCCCTCAGTTGTTGCAGCAAGGCCTCCTCTCTGCCGGGATCCTAAACACAAGCAACAAAATACCATGTCACACATTACTCAGGACACTGAGAGCAGTGACTGAACAGACAGCAGTGATTTATCTAACAGACCTTATTCCCACAAAGGCAATATGCAGAGCCTAAGAGGATGACAACATACAAGGGTGTTTGTGTTTGTGATTCTCTGGCTGTTTCCATAAATATGTTTACGTGTGTTTACAAGTGTTTTATGTGCATTTATGAGTGTATTTGTTGCTGGTCTTTGCTGGGGTGCGTGTACGCGTAATAAAGTTGTCATGCAGTGCATGCTGCAGGACCGTGATCTCCTCCTCTCTCTACGTCTCTCTGTGATAAACTTGGTGTGTCCTATGGCAGCACCCCAGAGCACACAGCACTTTAATATGACCTTGTGTTGTCAGGGGACATTACTGTAGGGAAGAGGGAGAAGAGCAGCAGAGACAGAAGACAGAACAGGGAGGAGAATAACAATACTCATAAAAATAACTTCACTCTTATACCTGTGCCTTTGAAAACAACAGTTACAAAGTGCTCTGCAGCAAAATAAGAGAAATTATAAATGATTATAAAAATGTCTTTCATTGAAGTTTGTTTAATGTTTATGATGCATTCATGTTTATGGCTATAAATGTGCTGCAATGTTTATTTAACTTATCTCTTATTTATCCACTGCACAAATTAAGTTCCTTGAGTAAAATTATTTGGCATGAATTCTGTTTATAAGTTACTGTCTGCCAACCTGATTTTCACCATCAGAGTTTTCCAAATCCCTGTCATCTTTAGACCCTGGCTGGACTGTGGAACAACCAGGCTGCCAGAGGATCTCAGGCTTCACACTGGCTCATGGGGAGACTGAAAATAATAAATGTAGCTGGGCTCCAGACCTCACAGTTTTTATTAAAATATTCAACTTAATTCTAAATTGGAAAGGTAACTAAAATTTTGGACGGAGAGTGACACAGTGAGAAAGAGAGTAGAAAAGGAAAGGAATAAGAGGGTGTGAGAAAAGGAGAGATAAGGTGGAGTGAATGAAATGACGGACATACAGACAGTCATTACCTCTTCAAGGACATAAAAGCAGGAGAGGAAAAAAGAGGGGCTAGATAACAGGAGGAAAATGAGGGGGAAACGTGAGGAAAGGGGGACAGTGATAGAGAGGAGGAGAGGACAGAGAGGGCCTGAGGCTGAGCATGATGGTCTGAAACCGTGGGGAGCCATCTAGCTAAAGGACAGACAGAGAGTCAGAAGGAGACCACAGGGAACCGTATAGTTACAACACTGTCCTTTAACTGACCTCTCTGATGCAAACACAGACAGCTAACCTGACAAAAATCTGAAATGTAAAAATGTATCCTGTGCAGTAGGAGTCTGTTTTGTCATGACTGTGGTGATGAGCTTAAATAGCTAGAAGAGGAAAAAAAGAAAATATTTTAAAAAGCATAAGAAATACTTGTGCTTATAGTACCACTGGCTGCATAATAAAGGCACTTGTTGAGTGTGGAGGAAGGTTGATTCAGTTCACAGTCAAGTGTACTCAAGCCCGGTGTTTTTTCTGAGTCTTGATTGAAATGATAGGCAAATGACCAACATTTCATCATGGAACATGGAAGGAATCTGTTAATGCTAAGTAAACAAGCAATACTTTCTTTTATAGCCCATGTTACATTACATATAAACTTTCACTGTGAGTACAACTTGACCTGATGTACAAAACCTTTTATTTGTTTGTTATCTTTCACTGGTTCAATGTAAGAATGATTTAACCATGATGGATGTGTCAGAACACAGCGACATTAACTGGGGGCAAACAACCTAATTTGAGTGAAGTTTATCAAGTTAATCAGTGTGTGAGATAAACTGCCGTGGAGTATGTGAGGTGCCCTGTATGGCTAGGTTAAGAATGTTTGTGTTGTTGTGATTGTTTGTGAATAGGTTACTATAAAAAAAAGAGATGAAGAAAGAGATTAGAATTAAAACAATAGAACAAAAAAATAATCATAAAAATAGTGGTTCCAAACAGCCACACTTGAGGCCAGGGTGAAAATGGATGAGACACAATGAATTGTTTAAATAAGGGAATAACAAGATATTCACCCACTTTCAGACAATCTTTCAACTTCTTACTATTGCACTTGGTTGTTCATACAAAAAAAGAGTAAAGAATAGAAGGCAGAGCACTAGACAGAGAGAGGTGGTTTCAAGCACTTAAACTGGAATAAAACCATGCCCTGTGCCACACACTTAACAACAGAGCTACAGAGGTGGTGGCCCTGTGTCACAATTTCCAGGTATTAAAAAGACCAATACACAGAAGATCGGCAATGTGTCTAAAAAAAAAAAGTTTTGATTGGTTTTCTGGCATCCTCATTTTACAGGTGTAATTGGTGTTGAGGTCTGTGTTAGGGCTTTTCCTTGTTACAAGATAATGGTCAAGGTGGACAAAGCTAAAAGCTTTGCTAAGTGCTTCCATGGTGATAAAAACCTGTAAAAGAATACATTTCCCACTAGGAAACAGAAAAACAATTAACAAAAACAAAACCCTCTGGTGAGGAATCAGAATGGACTCTGTTTACCTGACTTTACAGAGGAGATGCTTGTATTTAGAAATAATAAGGATATTTTTTTCCTACTGCCAGAACACACACATACACACAGAGAGCACAAAAATTACTACCATGAGATTTGAATGGGACTGAAAAATCACTAACATGCTGTGACAATTACTACATTAGTCAGCCTCTAAAATTAATCTTGCCCGAACAGAACTAAAGGCAGTTCTAAATGAGCTGTCTGGCTACAACAGCACAGCATGTATGCTTCTTTGCTGTGTGTGTGCGTGTATGACACTGTATGTATAAAAGTAGTTGTGTTTCAAATGGTCAAAACAGGCTTATGACTAAATCCAGGCAGACTTCATTGAATTTTGTGGTTTGTTTATCGGTTGAGTATGAGTATGAACATAAAAGAGGAGACGGAGATCGTATAAGCTGTGATATAAATACATAAAGATTAAAAAAAAGAGAGATAATGTACTTCAAGTGTACCCTGCAGAGTTCAGTGTCATGACCCACAATTAAAATCGTGTTCTGGCCTAACTTTGAGGTCAGGTGGCAGAAATGGCCGTTGTTGAGCAGCCTCACCATATACAACCCTATAAAAAACCATTTAAGAGGAGGGACATATTAATGTACCAAAAGCTAAAATGAGAAACTATTCTGCTGGCTGAGAGAAGCACCACAATATGCATTAAGTCACCCATCAGGTGGCATTCCAACCAATTTTTCAAGGCAGAATTGAATGGAAAGGGCTGAGGAAGTGAGCCATGTGAATTTATTTCTAATGTGACTGGAATGGCCTCAGTGGGGATAAATCTGATCAAAATCATTGAAGTGCATCCACTTTATGTGATTTTGTATGGAGGTTGAGGCCACTCTATGCTTGCAATCAGCACCCGGTTGAAGAGAGTATGGAGATGAATTACATTCCCCTTGTTAGCAGAAATTATTCAATTTTTTAACTTTTTTGGAGAAACACACATTTGAGGAAATGTGAGGGTTGTTTATCTATTATTTCAATACCCCTCTTCCTGCAATTTGTTTAACAAATTGCCTGCTTCTGGAAATTGGTGAAGGAGGAGTGAGAAATAACAGTATAATTAAATGCATTCTCCTTGTTAGCCTCACACCAATGTACCCAGCATCTATCCACAACTTTTCACTTCTTAAACCACAAGTGCTTGTGACTTGAATGGGCTGAAATACCCTCAACAGTACTGAACATTCATGGTGTGTCATTGCATTTTGGGTTACCAGCGTACCCTATGCAACCATGACAGTGCTTCCTTGACAACCTCACTCTGTTCTGTTTGATCAAGGTGAGTTTATTAAT
Source organism: Lates calcarifer (assembly GCF_001640805.2). NCBI lineage: Eukaryota > Metazoa > Chordata > Actinopteri > Centropomidae > Lates > Lates calcarifer. The sequence continues at coordinate 8,043,604 of NC_066845.1, forward strand.
ATGGAACATTGCCATGACAGACTCACAAAGACTGTTTGAAGCTATAATTATATTAAGGTTTAAGTACAGGCAAAAAAAGAAAAAAAACTTAAAACAATAAAGGCTAATCTGAAAAGATGAGCTTTAAACTCATTTTAAAAAGTCTCAGCAGTATCCACAAATCTGTATAATAAGCAGAATAAATAGAGAGAAATTTCTCCATTTCTCCAGGCATCTTCAAAAATATTACATACATACATCTGCACATGTAAACCTGGTGTCCACACTGCAAATGTTCTGAGTATATAATATATTATAATGGTCATAGATGAAAATTACAAAATGTAGTTGAATACTGAAAAGTGCCAGCATGCATACTAAAAATTGTGAGAAAAAGTGTGGTACTGATGCACATTATTGTCCCAAACGGCAATGCAAACAAAAAATGGAGGAGCAACTCACATCTTGAACTGTGAAAACATGTTGGTATAATCCAGCAGCCACTTACAACACATAACCAAACAGAGCTAGGAGTCCTCTGTATTTTTACTAGCTTTTTGTGAATATGAAAAAATAGGTGTTATCTGAAAATTGATTCTGAATTTGATCATTTTTCCTATACCCTTTGTCTGATTTATGTCCATTAGCACATCTCCTATTGGTACAAAATGTTTAAGTACCAAAAAAAGCCAAACGCCCTCAACATAAGTACAAAGTGGTGTGCTTAATATCAGTACAGAAAGTAGCACAATGCTACTCAAGCCAAATGAACACTAGATAAAAGTGACAAAAGTCTAAATTAAATTTTATTTCAGTCCTTGATGTGGTTATATGTTGTCTAATATGGTTGCTTGGACACTCCATATTAAAGCATTTTACTGTTTACATTCATGACTAGATTAAAAAACACAGGCAATCTCAAAGACACATGCACAAATGTGCACACGGACTCATTATAATTATGTTGTTAATAGCATACTATTTATGCACACTGACATAAGAGGGTATGACAAGCAGCTTAAGTGTTAAAAAAAGAGGTGGTGGTGACAAATGTGTCATTTGCACATACAGATACAGTACCATGCCTTCAAGAATGTGCAATAAAAAACTGTGACCTCTGTCACCTGTCTTTCTGAATTAACTTAGCTGTCAGTAGAATCTAAAGAGCAGGTCACCATCATCACCATCAAGTCTGCTGTGATTCAGGATCTTTGAAAATAAAGTTTTCTGTGCATCTAGACACATGCTGCACTTGACAAACTTGACTGACACTGTGATCCTCCTACATAAAGTGAAGGACATGGTGTGAGCAGCAGTAGTCATTGGATGCTATAGGTACTCTATCTGTTCTAAGTGCCTCAAAAGGCAGTAAAGCTGACAGGGAGCACAGAGACAGTTAGGTAACCTGTCAAACCAGTTCTGTAATATTTACGCTGTTTGAAACAGAGGAGAGATGTCACCTGCCAAGACATCCTAAAATGCACCAAGAGCCACTGAGTTCCCTCATGTCTGCAGTTATCACTGAGACATTTTAAATATAGTATAGTATAGCTATAAAATGAGGCTAATTAAATGCAGTGAAATACTGTATTTCTACTGTCTTTCATGTTGCAGAGGCTGGAACCCACACACATACATCAATGATAATGTAAGAGATGAAATATTAAGGGACCAGAGGCTGGTTGTACAAAGACAGTCTTTAACTATGGCTTAGATCTAACAAACAGTTAAGCTTCAGAGATAATTCTTGAGTAGGATTAATTGTCTATGTTCTCTGAGCGAATTAAGGCTCTTTTGAAACTAAAAAGCACAACTGACCAAGCCTTTCAAGCTACTCAGCCCCATGCAAACCATAAGAAACCATATTCCTTCTGGAGTAGTTGCAACGGTAATAAAATGTTTTACCGTGAATACTCAATATTATGTGAATATTCAAAGCCGCAACTAACACACACAAACACACACACATATATAGCAAACCGCAAATTATGAGTGATGTTCCTCTTATCAGCAGGTGTCATGGTTTGGTACTGTCATTTCAAAACATGACTGTATAGTGTTGAGATAGTCTGGGGTAGGGAGGTTAACAAGTCCAAAAAAAAAAAAAAAAAAGACGACTGACCCAATGCAGTCACTCTGTACTTGTTTATATACAGTATGTGCGATTGTGTGAAGTTCTTCATTGTTTATAAGTTTGACTTGTGTATCTATAGTGTGTGTGCTCATGAAACTTGTATCTTTTTGTGTATTCTTGCACTATAATAATAAATTTGTAGTCATTATAATTATACATTATTAATTTCTAATTATGCAGCATCTGACACAATGATAAATGTTTCACTATAAAAAGAAGTTCCTCATCTCTGCTGAAACAAAGGTGAGCGTACACAAATGTCAATTAATTAGGTAAAAAAGTTGCTGTCCTAGACTTTTTAAAAAAAAATACACTGGTGCTCTGAATACACCTCTGGCAACAACTCCAGTGTGAGATTTTTTACTTTAGTCTTCTAAAATACAGTAGAACACTTTAACTGGGACATAATCTGGTAAAAATCATGTCACATGCATTGGGTCTAAATTAAACTAGGGCGCACTGTGACACTGCAGCCTCTCAGGTGGCTACCATAGATTATTTTTATACCCACAGAGTCGTTTTCTGGAGTGCCAGGACAAATTCTCTTCTTCTCACCCCTCCCTCAGTCTCTCTTTTTCTTCTTCCCCTCCCTTCCCCCTTTCTCTACCGCCCTCCTCCTCAAACCCTTCCCTCTTTTTTGCTCTCTCACCTCTATCTCTTATACCCCTGTATTCACTTTCTCCTCTTTTACTGAGTTATCTAACTTAACGTCATCAAACTGAATGCATTCTGCACTTTCCACCACAGCCTCTCTCCCTCAACCAATCTTATAGTCAAGTAGAACAATGTCCTATTCTCAGCATAGTGCCTATTTCCTCATATTCAGCTTTTCCTCATGCAATATGCCCTCCCCATCTTTATGTTGTTTCTTTTCCGCACCTCCAGCTCTGTCAAAAGGTTAGCCTTTGCCTCCCACCTTCTTACTCATTCTCCTCTCTCTCCCTCTCCCTATATATATATATATATATATATATATATACACACACACACACACACACACATACACACACACACACACACACACACACCAGTCTTATTCTTCTACCTGTTTCCATCACCCGTGTAGCCTCAATCCCTCCAACGCTGCTTTCTCCCTGCTTTTTATATCAATCTTTATGCCACTGCCACTCCCTCAGTCTTAATGCATGCTAATCAGAGAAAAACAATACTTTCTAAAATGTTGTTTTTCTTATAATTGGAATAGAAACCTACAGCTTTCCTTTCAATCACTATTTACAAGCTAGAATTTTGCCCATTTGTCATAACACTTGGATGCCAGCTGGTGCCTGTTCTTTAAAAACCTGGTGCATGGCATTGTTGCTTAATATTCAACAATGAAGTGAGAAAATTCCACAAATTTTAATAACATTTTCTTCCACCGCAACCTGTCTTACAAAGTAAGTGAAATGAACCTTGCCTTTTGAGTGTCTTCATTATAGATACTGCGCATGCTCCCAGTGTCAAGAACGAACCTCCATTATGATTTCAAACCAATTAATGTATGACTGCAACACCTTGAAACACAAAGATTGTCAACCTTCAGTACATTGTGATATGTGATGGGTCTGTACATGGCAACACTGCCAGCTTCATCCACCAACAGAGAAATTTCAACCTTTAGATACATCTGTATTATTGCATATTTTTGTTTTGCTATTGAATTATTCATAGTACATACAGGTCAAGTCTTTATATTTTTGTTGTGGACCATTTCTCCTTTCTCCTAAAAAAAACTACCTCTTCAGATTACACTTTCCCTGTTGTCCACCTTCCCCATCCATGCATACATGCCTCCACGAGAGAGTTTCATCCTGAGCTGCTGAGCATGCTGTGTCCCACCCTACATTTTTAATTTTTCCTTATCATCCAGTTGCCACTGATACTCCATGTAGGTCAATAAAGAGGGCACACATTCACACAAACACCCTCTCTCCCTCTGTCTCTCTATCTCTCACACATGCACACACACACACAAATAAATGCACACAAACTAATATACATAGTGAAAAAAATGCTCTAAGTATCAATTTGTAAGACACATACTGGTACACAGATATAAGTACATTCACACACACACACACACACACACACACACACATACTCTTAGCACAGTGGTACACTTTGCTGGCACTGTTGATGCCCAGGCCTTGGTTTGTGGTTGTGTTTAAACGGACTATATATTAAAGGACTTTTACTGTTCTGTAGATTCATGTATGTGAGGGGAGGGGGAGACAAAATACTAGATTCAACTTTCAAAACAATGCAGTTCAATAAAACACCACCACAGGCATTAAAAGTACCACAGAGTTGAGGAGTCTCGTCCCTGCTGCTCCTCTCTCCCCTAACCACCTAACAAGAACTCTGCTGCCACCCAACTAAATCCCAGAGAAAAGCTTGACAAAAGCCCTCCCTTGGTAAATTTAAACCCTGCTCACAGATACACATGCAAGCACACACTTGAGCTATAACACACACACACACACAAACACCCTGCAGAGATTAATAAATCTCATCTAGATCGCACAGCGGTGATGGACTAGTTTAACAGAAGGGGTCTGGGACCTGTCAAGGCAAGCAAAGCACTTTGCCCACTCTCTTATTCAGTTCATCCCCCTACCTCTTTTGCTTTTTATCACTATTTTTGCTACTTTCTCCTTTATATTTCCCCTTTCTTCTCCCTCACTGCCTGCCTTGCCCCTCTGCTCTCTGTCTTCCTATTTGATCTCTTTATGATTCATTACAAGCTGATGTGGAAAAAAGGCTGGTAATTGTTCTGTAAAACTGAGGGAGACCCACGGATCAAAGCAAGATTCAGTTTTGTATTTTTGATCACAGACAGACTGCTGTGTTCTTTTAATTGAACTAGGGGGCTCTGTGTAGTTGAAGGTTCCGTGAGTAAATGCTGCCCAGTGTATAGTTTGATTTGTAGCTACCTCAATGCACAACAAAACTCTGCCAAAATACTCTGGGTATAAAATGATGACATAAATTGTATTTTGCTGTAACATTTTAAGCTGGGCAGACACTGTGCATTTTTATTTATCCTGTTGTGTTAACTGGAACTTCTGCATGGCCAGAACCTGCAACTTTTATGCTCACACTATGAGCATAAATTATGCTGTAGTTGTCTGTTGTATAGCGCTTTGAGATTTGCCCTCAAATGTAAAGTGCTTTATAAATAAAATGAATTCTTATTGTTATTATCATTACTATATGGATCAATCCACAGTGGTGTCCTCAACCTTGTTGACAAAAAAGAGGAAGGCTGTGCTCATTTTAATTCTACTATGAATGACAAGTATGAAGAAAAAAAGACAAATGATGTGCCGAAAGATGCAGACAATATGGGTCTGCTCTGTAGCCAAGTTCAGTTTTATATCACAGCATTTTCAAGACTAATTTAAGCCATAACATATAAAATGCCCCTCCAATAACATCAATAAACATCTCTCTTTTTCTCTCAAACAGAAATTCAGTAATGTGCAGTATGCATTAAGCAACATAACATGGTCTGCTGTAGGGTTACCTTAAATGGAAGGGACTTTTCACTGCAAGGGCTAATGGGAAGAGACTGGAGACTGCTGGCAGGACTTGTCTCTGTGCTCTGCAAAAGACAAAAAACATAAATATGTAATATACAGTGTAAGTGCTGCTGGAAAGCTAGTGATGTGCACAGAATGATTTTTATAGGATCAGTCTCAGTTAATACTCTTCTGTTTGGAACAAAATCAAGTGTTTTACCTTTTGATTGTTGCAATGTTATTTTCATTACACATAGAAGTCTGGTTACTTGTTCAATAAGAAAATAGAGGAAGGCATAATAGACTAGTTCTGTCAAAATATGTGCTACAGCATTCTAAACCTTAGTACAGAGGCATTTTTTTCACAGAATATCTGCAGGGTGATATTACATCTAGCCTCTTAATCTAGATTTGAAGCACTTTTGGTTCACAAAAATGTAGAATAATTGGTTTCAGAGAACCTGGCTAAATTGCTGTATAAACACAATTCCTTGTTGCAACTTGTATTTTTTTTTTCTCTTTGTTTCTTACATAATCTCTGTGTTTTCTAATGCCAGCTGTGATCAGACACATTTTGGCTCTGCTCCCCGACACAGGTGTCTAGTGGGCAGAGAGCAGGGGCAGCTAGAGGGGGCTCCAGAACACACACACACACACACACAGAGAGAGAGAGAGAGAGAGAGAGAGAGAGAGAGAGAGCAAGCTGCATACTGTACAGTGCATACACGACACAGGGTGCATGTGCTGTAACATGCAGGCAAAACATTCACACTTCTTAAAAAGCAGAGCAGAGGCTTGTTCAAATGTCAGCTGGGACAGCTTATGATAGGACAGATGGGAAAGCAGAAAAGGATGAGGTAATGTCTTCAACCAGGACAACTGATATTGATGTAATGCTGTAGTAGTTTATGACATGATACATGACAAAGGCACAACAATGAACAAAAACTTGCCATCTGCTGCCTTTTGCAGATTTATATGCAAGCCAGCCCTCTTTTGTTTGAGAGATGACCATACTTAGAATCAAGGTGCCCTAAAAAGGTGCTTTTTAGATTAAAATCCCAATAGT